>NC_136399.1:22500-1384374 GCF_965140285.1 Lepidochelys kempii | reverse complement strand
ACGCGCTATCTCAGAGTTCCGCCGCCTCCTCTGGCCCCACAAGCACCCTGCGAGCTGAGGGCCCCAGGCTGAAGTAGGGCCCTGGGCGAGCAGCATCTCGCGCCTTGGGCCTGTCGCTTGAGTTGTGGGACTTGCGGTGACTAAAAACCAGGCGCTGAGAAATCTCTTGGTGCAGACCTGCGTGCCTGCGTGTGGCCGGGTGTGCGCCGTGCACACGCGCCGTGCACCGGTAGTGCGCTCACGTCCCGGGTGTGGCCGGGTGTGCGCCGTGCACACGCGCCGTGCACCGGAACTGCGTGCCTGTCTGCATGGGGCCGGGTAGTATTTTGCACGCCACAGCATTTGAAATTCCCGCCATCTGGCTGCGTAGGGAGGCACCTGAGGGGCTGGGGGGGGCGCGGGGAGTTTGCTACGATCCAGCATCATCTGCCTCCTGTTTGGCAGGACGCCTACAACATGGTCGTGCGCTACTTTGGCGAGAGCCCCAAGACGATGCCCCCCTCCGTGTTCTTCCCCGTCTTCGTCCGCTTCATCCGCTCCTACAAGGTGAGAGGAGCCCCCCTGTCACGGCGTCCCCGGGCGATGCTCGGAACTGATCCCCAGGAAGCCAGTCAGGAGTCTGGGGAGTCTCCTCTCGGGGAGCAGCCTGTCTGCAGGACACGCAGCTTCCACCTCCCTGGGTCTGACCTCGGAGCATTCAGCATCCTCTGCCCCTCCGTGCGCTTCCCACTGCGAGTCCGCCCAGGCAGGGTCCTGGGGCAGCCAGAGGGTCCTGCACCCCAACTCCGCAGTCAGACGGGACTCTCAGCCAGCCAGTAAAACAGAGGTTTATTAGACGACAGGAACATGGTCTAACACAGAGCTTGTAGGTGCAGAGAACAGGACCCCTCAGCCGGGTCCATTTTGGGGGGCAGTGAGCCAGACAACCCCGTCTGCCCTTCACTCCATGTCCCAGCCAGCCCCAAACTGAAACTCCCTCCAGCCCCTCCTCCTCTGGGCTTTGTCCCTGTCCCGGGCCAGGAGGTCACCGGGATTCCTTTGTTCTCCAACCCTTTAGCTCTCACCTTGCAGGGGGGGAAGGGCCCAGGCCATCAGTGGCCAGGAAACAGGGTGTCGGCCATTCTCTGTGTCCAGACCCCTGCACACACCTGCCCTCTAGGGCTCTGCAATGATCATACACCCTTATCCCACCCCCTAGAGACTTAAGAACTGCCTAGGGGAAACTGAGGCACCCCCACACTATTCAGAGGAAACATTAAGAACAGCCCCACTTCGTCAAACCCCTGCAGAGCTGGCGCCCGCCCCCCGCCGCAGGAGGCCCCCCCGCTCTGTGTCCTGGGGCTGGGTTCAGCCTGCAGCGGCAGGCCCCTTCCTGCCATTGTCCCGCACGGGAAGCGGCTGGCCCAGCCGCTAGGGGCGCGGTCCCGGTACTTCCTGTGAGCGCTCGGGCAGCTTGGATCTTGGCACCTCCCCGGCCACCCCTGCTGCTCCTGGACCCCAGCGCGGCTGCCCTGCCCTGCGGCATCCCGAAGACCCCCCCGCCCTGCCCATCCCGGGCTGCCGCCCCGCCTGTCCCGCTGGGCTGCGGCTGAGCGATTCCTGCCTTCCCTGCTGACCCCTCCCTCCACCTCTTCCCCTCCTGCCCTGATGGACCTGGCATCAGCCGGGCCGCGGTCTGGCGCGCCGACCCAGTCGGTGCCGTTCACACACCCCCGCCCCCGTTGTGCCGGCAGGACGCGGAGCAGGAGAACGAGCAGCGGAAGAAGCAGGAGGAGGTGTTGCGGGAGAAGATGCTGGCCCAGGAGGCCAAGAAGCTGGAGAAGGTAGGGAGGGGGGTGCTGGTACGGCGGGGGCGGCCCGGAGCTCCCCCCGCCATCCCTACGGCATTTCACCTGTTGCCGAGCCCGGCGGCATAGGGACAAAGCCAAAGGCCGCTCCCAGGAAGGGATGTCACAGCTGCGGGGGGGTGGGGGGAAATCCGTGAATCGTGCTCTCTCCCAGGGGGGGGATGCCGGGACGGGACACGTGCACCCCCGGGTGACGCTGCTCTGTCCTTCTCAGCACTGCTCCCACCCTGCATACCTGGAAGGGTGGGGGGATTGGGCGGGGCAGGATCTGCCCTGCCTGAGGAGGTTATGGGGGGGGATCTGCCTGAAGCAGTGGGGGGATTACAGGCGGGCTCTGCCCCCGGGGGCAGGGGGTACAAGCCAGGCGGGATCTGCCCTGGGGGTGGGTACAGGCCGGGCGGGGGGGAGCGGTGGGGGGAGTACGGGCCGGGCGGGGTCTGCCTGGGGGGGCCGGGGGGGGTCTCCCCAGCCCTGCCCCCACCCAGTGCTCGTTGCAGCGGAACAAGTGGCAGGAGCAGGAGCTGATCGCGGAGTTGCGCCGGCGGCAGGCCAAGGAGCACCGGCCCGTCTATGAGGGCAAGGACGGGACCATCGAGGACATCATCACGGGTAGGGGCCCGCCCCCCCGCTCCTTCCCCCCCGGGGCTGGGGGAGCCCCCGAGGCAGCGTGGCCGAGTGGACGGGGCGCTGGGCCCGGACTCAGGACGCCTGGGTCCGGGTCGTGCCCCTCCCGGCGCCGCATCTGTCTGGTTGGCTGGAAGCCGGCTTGGGGCAGAAGCCGTCTCGGCTCAACGCCAGCCAGGGTGGCCCTGCCAGGGGCTTGCTGAGCCTCGGCCCCGGCTGGCAGCTCCCTGGGGTCGTGGGGGCGGGTGGGGTGCGGCCGTGCGGGCTTTGACATGTGTCTCTGTCAAACGTCTGCAGTGCTGAAGAGCGTCCCCTTCACGGCCCGATCCGCCAAACGGGGCTCTAGGTTCTTCTGCGACCCGTCCCACCACGATGAGTCTAACTGTTAGCCCCGGGCGCTGTAATGCCCTGCGAAGGTATCGCCCCCATGCCCCCCGTGCATGCCCCCGGACGGAGCGCCCCGTCCCCCATGCACTGTCCCCTTCCCACTGCCATGCCCCTGTGCTCACGGGCACCCACCCTGGCGCTGCATGGACCTCCACGTCCCGGCCCCGGCCAGAGCACCCCATCCTGCATCCCCCCCCTCGCCCGCCACCGCCCCGAGGGGCACCCACCCTGGCGCTGCATGGACCTCCACGCCCCAGCCAGAGCACCCCATCCTGCATCCTCCCCCCTCACCCACCACACCCCCTGCTCAGGGGCACCCACCCTGGCGCTGCATGCCGTCCCCTCCCAGAGCATGTGCCCTCCATGCTAACGCAGTAGAATAGTTTACTAAATCCGCCCCCAAGGGGGCTTGGTGCCTGCATGGGGGGTGCGCGGGGTCGAGGCAGCGGTCTCTGCTGGTCGGTGACGCGCCAGCTTGTTGCCCCAGTGCATGGAGCAGGGTCGGCGGTGCCGTGGGGACTGGCTGTGCTCCAGGAGGACGGTGCGGATACCATTGCTGGCTGTGGGGTCTGGCGGGGTTTGGGGGCGGGGGGATGGGCTGCAGAATCCAGCTCAGTGTCTGCTCCCACCTGGCACTGCCTCCATGGGGAGTGAGTTTGCCGAGTCTCAGCACCTGGCAGCCTGGGCGAGGCCATTCCGGGGACGGGGGTGGAGTCGTGCTCTGTGTTGGGGGTGAAATGGGATCGCAGCCCTTAACATGCCAAAGCAAGGAGACCAAACCCCTAAGCCAGCCCCCCAGGAAACGGCCTCTCCCTCCCCTGGCCTTCGGGGCATCCCCGCTCTGGAACAAGGCATGGTCCTGCCCGTGCCGGAGGCGGAGGCGGGGACTCCTCCCTGCCAGTGGCTTGGCTCTAACGCCCCCTTGTTTCTGCCCCCCCCCCATAGCAGCAAGAACGATCTGCCTCTAGCGCCCCAGCCAGGGCAGAGGGTAAGGGACACCCCCCCCCCCCGCTTGGCCAGGGCTGCCGGGCAAAGGTCCCTGGCTGCAGCCTGGCTCGGTGCCCCACCCCAGGGTGCTGCTTGCAGCTGCCCAGCCGGGGCTCTGCACGTGAGCCAGGGGGCTGGTTTTCCCCAGGCACGCAAAGCAGGTGTGGGGGCCTCTGCTGGGGGGCCACTGGTCTCACCAGCCAGGAGCAAACATGCCCCAAGGGGCCGCTGCTGCAGGCTGGAAGGGGTGGGTGGCTGCAGTGTCACTCCCCAGAGCTGGGCGCCTCGCAGGAGCAGCTTCTGCATGGGTGCCCTGGCCTGCCCATGGCCCCTACTCCCCCCTCCTAACGCCCGCTCTCTCCCCCGACCAGACCTTCACTCCCAGCCGCTCAGACGGGCCAACGCCGCCAGCCGGAGCCTGGACCCCAGGGGCCTCTGTCCTGCCCCTCCCGCCCCCTGCCCCGACTCCGCACTGAAGGACCAAAGGGACCTTGGGCGAGGCTGGCTCTGTGCCTTGGGAAGTGCCTTAGAACGACAGTATTAGCGAGGGCAAGGAAGCTCCACTTCGGCACGGTGGGGGCCGGCGTCCGCACCGGCACCGTTGGAAGGACACTGGCAGATGCAGCAACCCCTGGCGCTCGGGTTCCAGCGGCCGTGACCCTGGGTGTGGGCCCCCCTGTGGCCCGAGTCTGGGGGGGCAGGGCTAGACCGAGCCCCACCGGGTCTCAAGCCAGCGCAGCCGCTGCAGGGAGGCTGTGGCCCAGGTACCAGCCAGCCCCCTCCCTGCCTTGTTCCCAGCCACTCGGGAACGCTCCAGCCCATGGCAGCGTCGGCGGCAGCTGGCCCCGCATGGCTGCCCCGGCCTTCTCCAGGCACAACGCCCTCTGGAAAGCCAAGGCCTGACCGCCAGCCTCACCTGGGGCTACACCAGAACCAGGCTCGGGGCCCCTTGCACTTCCCCTGGGGCAATTTCCCATCGCTGGCCCTGTGCAACACATGGAGGGCACCAGGGCTGGGTACGGCTGACACGGGCCATGTGCTGTGTCCGGGGCCAGGAACCACTGCGACACAGGGCCTTTCCTAAACCCAAAAGCCGGCCAACCCGGCTGGCCGTGTCCTCCAAGGGCAGACGTGTCCCAGCTGGGGTGGAGGCCAGGATCCTGCAGGGAGTTGGGTACCACCTTCCACTGCAATTGGGGCCTGAATGAGCCTCACCCCCACTGCCGGCATAACACCATCCAAGCTAGGGCCTGAGCCTCCAGTGGCCTCAGAGGTTCCCCCAAGCCGGCCTCCCTGGTGACGGCCGTGATGCCTCCTCCTTGCCACGCCCCAAGGCCTGTCCTAAAGGTGGGATGGGGCCTGGCGTGACCTGCTCCCGCTCTCAGCCAGGGCCTGCCCTGACGAACAGTGGTGTTCTCCAGACCAAATACTAAGCGCAGTGGGCCCTGACGTGCCCTGCACATGGCCTTCACTCCAGCTCACTGGGATCTGCTGGGCCTGGGCAAACGCTGACACCCCCACCCCCAGGAGAGTCTCGTGGGGGGAACTGCCACACCCCGGCCCACAGCCAGTGCAGGGGGGAGGGCTGGCTGCAGGGCCCCTTGCACTTTGGTGGGTCACGTCAGTGAAATGCCCCAGTGGGCCCCGGTCCAGCCACTTGACCAAACACTGTCAGTTGAGCATTCGGGGTGTCAGTGATTTTGGGAGGGGAACATGTCCCTGCAGTGGCAAACCAGGTTCAGCTCCAGCTTGGGGGCGGGGGCGTGTAAACACGCTGGCAACAATGGTAGTGGGCCTTGGAGCACGTGCTGCGGCAGCCACTAAACCAAAGACGCTCCCCCCGCTGTCACAGCCGTGCCCGGCCTGGAATTGCACCCAATCCGCGTGTTAGCTCTCCTCTGCCGCCAGGGGTATGGGAGGCCGTCCCGAAGCCCCTGCGGGAGCTGCCCGGGGAATCAGCCCCTTCCCACGCTGGGCCCGGTTATTTTTCAGAGCAGACCAGCACTTTACCCCCCGCCCTCCCTGGGCATTCAGCTCCTGCCCCGACGCCTGGGGCTGCATGAACACTATTGGAACGAAAGGGACCAAGGCCCAGGCGGTGGCTGCAGCGGGGCCGCTGCCCGCCCCACGGCACCCACGTGGCTGCCCCATTGTTTACAGCGTCGCCGTTGTTGCTCTGTAGCTAGCTGTGACTTTTTGTACATGTGAAATATACTGACTGTTTATGCAGCCCGCTGTGCCCCATTCCTAACGCCTGGAGAGACCACGGATCCGCCCGGCCTGGCCAACCAGGGCTGAGCCCGGCCCCAGGCTTGGGGCCCATGCGGGTTATACCTAGATGCGCTCAGCCTGCATTGATGCTGGGGAAGCTTCCCCAGCACCCCCACCCTCCCCTCGCGCCGTGTGGGGGTGCAGCTGGGAGGCCGGGTGCTGCAGCCGCCAGGACTGGCCCGGCTCCCCCACACTCATGGGCGAAACCAGCCATGAGGGAGGCAGGGCAGGCTGGTCCCCCCAGTGCACAGGTGGGGCCCAAGGCCGAGCCGTGACTCACCCCACGAGCCAAGCCCTTGTGCACACGCAGGGGCAGCCAAGGCTAGCTGGGAGGGCATCCATTGCTGCTGTGGCCCAGCTGCCCTCTCTGTTTGGGGCAAGAGAAAGGGCGTGTTTGGGGTTTTCTGTACCAAGTGCTCTCCTCTGCGCTCGGTGTGGGCCCCACGGGGGGCTGGCACAAGCCCCAGGGCTGTAGCCCACTGGAGCCTGCCTCCTGCCTCCTCTCGGGTGTCTGCTCCCTGCAAGGAGGTTTGATCTCCCAGCGTGGGCCTCATTTCCCAGCTCCTTGGGCTCCCGACGGCCTGGGGCCCAGCAGGCAGCCCCTACAGCTCTGGGCTCACAGCGATCCTGTGGGCACCTGCATGCCAACCCCAGCACCGACAGGCTGAGCCTGCCAGCTGCTCTCCGCTGGGGGAGGCTCCGTGTCAACCCCCAACCCCAGGGAGCTCCGCAATGGGGCAAGCTGGTGCCAGGGGCTGACAGAGCAGAGAGGGTGCAGCACCTTGTGATGAGGCCCTGGGGCACGAGGGCAGGGAGCTGCAGCCCGTTCCCCGGCACATGACAGAGCCCACCCCCGTCAGCTCCTCAGGGGCTGGGCCACGCCGGGCTGGCCAAGCACAATGCACCAGGAGACGGCCGCGGCCAAGCCACGTTTATAAATATTATTTAAAAAACCCTTTAATTCCCAGAGTACGAGCGGCCCAAAGGGGCTACGCCCCCCAGCAACACCACTGAACCCGGCTGCCGGCCCAGGGGTCCCGGCCACACAGCAGCACGCGCCCCCGTGGGAGTCCCGGGCGCCCACCATCCTTGGCGCCAGGGGCATCCATGGAACCCCGGCCGAGGCGCGAGAGCCAGCTCCGAGCCGCCTTCACCCTCTGCAGCCCAGGGCCCCGCCCTCCAAAGCGCAGCTGTCCCGGGCCGGTCCTCTGAGCGCCGAGGGGCTGGCCAAGCGGAGGGGGTCACGGCAGCGCCGGGTCCTCGGGCGCGGAGGGATCCACAGGGACGGGGGGAAGGAGTCCTGGGCGCAGCGGGGGCCCCCCCCGCTCTCTCAGACGCCCCCAGTCCTGGGGAAGAGCGGCAGCCCCTCGCCCGCCCCAAGCTGTCCAGAGCCTCGGCCCAGGCTGGGCAGGGGGCGGCGGGGGCCCCAGGGGCCCCAGCACAGCGAGTCCCGCAGACCTGGCTACGGATCGTTGTCCAGCTGCTGCAGCAGCGTCCGACGCCGCTTCTCCAGCTCGCCCTCGCTCGGCTCGCTGTCCGACGTGTCCCAGACGCTCTGCGTGGGGGCGGGGAGAGATCAGGGGGCAGCCTGCCTGCCCCGCAACCTGCCCCGCAGCCGGCGTCCCTGCCCCCCCTGCCTGCCCCACAGCCGGCGTCCCATCCCTGCCTGCCCCACAACCTGCCCCACAGCCGGCGTCCCTGCCCCCCTGCCTGCCCCACAGCCGGCGTCCCGTCCCTGCCTGCCCCACAGCCGGCGTCCCTGCCCCCCTACCTGCCCCACAGCTGGCGTCCCTGCCCCCTGCCTGCCCCACAACCTGCCCCACAGCCGGCATCCTGCCCCCCTGCCTGCCCCACAGCCGGCGTCCCTGACCCCTACCTGCCCCACAGGCGGCGTCCCTGACCCCTACCTGCCCTGCAGCCGCCATCCTGGCCCCCATCTGCCTCTAGACCCTCTTACCCCGACACGTCATCTGATGCTGTCCCCTGCCCCCAAAGCCAGCACTTCCACCTCCCCTGCCCCCCACTTACCTTCTCCCTCTTGAAGCTGCGTTGGGGGGAGCGCCGTCGCCCCTCCGGCTCCTTCCCCTTCCCGCCTTTCTCCTTCCCTCGCTCGCTCTCGCTCTGGGGGCTGTTCTGTAACACAGGGCAGGGGCTCAGGGTGGGGGGCGAAGCGGAGACTGGCTGGGCCGTGGGGGGCAGGGGGATTCCACCAGCGCCCTCCCCGCCTGCGCTGCACTCACCGATTTGTGCCTCTTCTTCTTGCTTTTCTTCTTCTGCTTTCTGGACTTGCGGGAGCTGAGATCTGTGGGCAGAGGGGGCGTCAGGCAGGCGCTGCCAAGGGGCACCAGAGCGCGGGGCCCAGCCGTGCCCGGGTGCCATGGGGCAGGGCACGGGCCCAGTCCCTCCCCCTGCCCAGGGCAGCCCCAGCTCCCACCTGAGTCAGGGGAGGAGGAGAGCTCCGAGCCGGACTCCGAGTGATTCCGCTTCTTCCTCTTCTGGGCCCGCTGGTGATGGGGCTCCAGCTCCGACTCTGAGCCCTGGTGGGGAGGGGAGGGGGGTTAACATGACCCAGGCTGGCCCCCCTCACCCCAACCAACCCCTCTGAGCAGGGCCCCAGGGCCCCCCCAGGCCCTAAATCCCCTGCTCTCCCCCACCCATCCACCAGCACCAATGGGCATCCGCACCTCTCAGGGCTCCAGGCCCAGCTCCTCCGTGGGGATATCTGGGCTGCAGCCCTGGCACCCCTCCCTCTCCCTCAGGGCTGGCTCTGGGTGACCCCAGCACACACAAGCCCAGGCCTTGCCCTGCTTCCAGCTGCCCGGCCCCGCCGTCCTGGCCCCAGGTCTCACCGACTGCGAGCGCTTCCGATGGTGCTTCCTGACTCTCTTGGTGTGTTTCTTGGCCTTGGCATGGTAGTGCTGGCACTCGTTCTGTGGGGCACAGACCCACAGCCTGTCAGCTCCCAGCCCCACAGGCCCCGCCCGGCATGGCCCCATGGGGCAGGGGTCACTCAGGGCACAGCGAGGTGGAAAGGAGACAGCGGGTAGCCCAAGAGCTGCCATCCCTTCCACATGGGACCCAGAGCCCCCTGGGGCACAGCCCCACCCCCTCCACACAGGGCCCCAGAGCCCCTCCCCCTGTCCCGGGCCACAGCCCCACCTCCTCCACACGGCCCCGGACCCTTTTGCCAGCCAGAGCATGGCCCTGTGGCCTCGCACCCAGCTGGGGCCAGGCCCTGCCCCCTCCTCACCTCCACCACCTGGAGGAACTCCCTGAAGAGCCGGATCCGCTCCGACTCCAGCGTGATCTGCTCGAAGGCCAGGTCACTGACGAAGCGCTCCCGCACCTGCCGAGACAGGGAGCTGGGGGACAGCCCGGCCCTCCCCTGTGGCAAAGCACACGGCACGGCCACCCCCTGCCCCATGGCACGGCCACCCCTGCCCCACGGCACGGCACGGCCACCCCCCTGCCCACGGCACAGCCTCAAGGCACGGCCACCCCCTGCCCTGGGGGCCAGACCACACAGCATGGCGGGGGCTCCAGGCTGTCACCGGGCTCTTTGGTGACTCCTTCAATCTCTAACCTCAGCCATGGAGCCAAAGAATTGGCACGAAGCTCCCTGTGTCCACTGGGGGGGGAGGAGGAGCCATGCACAGTAGATGGGGACAGCTCACACCAGCACTGCCCTGCAGGACAGCCTGGGGGGGTGACAGCAGGGTGAGGGGCTCTGCCTGGGGGGGTGATGCCGGGGTGAGGAGGGGCTAGAGCCAGGGAGTGACGCCGGGGTGAGGGGCCGGCCTGGCGAATGACGCCGGGCTGAGGGGCCGGCCTGGCGAATGAGGCCGGGGTGAGGGGCTGGCCTGGCGAATGACGCCGGGGTGAGGGGCCGGCCTGGCGAATGAGGCCGGGGTGAGGGGCCGGCCTGGCGAATGAGGCCGGGGTGAGGGGCTGGAGCCAGGGGGCGACGCCGGGGTGAAGGGCTGGCCTGGCGAGTGATGTTGCCCGGGGTCCAGGCAATGGAGGGGATCGGGTCCCCCCATACCTCGTCCCAGGAGGAGCCGGGCTCCAGGGGCGGGGCCGCCTGCTTCAGCATGCTCTTGAAGGCTGCTTCCCGGCGGCGCAGCTTGCGCACTTCTTCCTTCTCCCGCTCCCGCTCCCGCGCCTCAGCCTTCTCCAGCAGCTGTGGGGCAGACACCAAGGGGTTAACGCCACAGGGTGGGGGCCAGGCCCAGCTCAGCCCCACCCCGCCCTGCCCCGCCCCACATACGCTGTTAAAGGTGAGCTTGATGTTGCCTGCGTCCAGCGTGGCCGCCCTCTTGTCAAAGCTGATCACGTGGGCGAAGTCCTCGAAGGTCGTGTTCACCTCCACGCCGAAGCCGCGGTCCTGCCAGGACAGAGGCAGGGGTCACCCATGTCCCATCCCCGTCCCCAGGGCCAGCAGTGGCTGTGCCCAGAACAGGGCTGTGCCCAGAACAGAACAGGGGGAGTCCCCGTCCCCCTGCACATACAGTGTGGTACATAGAGTTTGCTTCTCCCTAGCCCTGAAATGCAGCCATCTCTGGGGTGGGGCATGGCAGCTGTTTAGGACGGGATGCAAAGAACAGGTCCACATCCTCTGCAAAGCATGGGAGTTTTAGAGAGACGATGAAATGAGCAGAGCTGGACTGTGGCCCGGATGCCTGGGTTAGCTCTCCCCAACCTATGGCTGGGGGCACTGGCTTCACACTTCAGCCGCAAGGTGTAACGCACCTGCAGAGAGGACAGGAGCCTGGCAGGCTGGGCACGTGAGGCCGGGCAGAGGGGCCGTGCCAGTCCAAGGCCCCCTCCACACAGCAGGACAATCAGGGGCTGGGGAAGCTGGTCAGACAGGACCCCACACCCCACGGGCAGAGGCAGCTGCATGCCCTCACCTTTAAGATGTCCTTGATGATCTTCTTCTCGTCATGGAAACGAGCCTTGAGATCCTCCACGTAGAATTTAAACAAGTCCAGGGGGGTGGAGCCTGAGCAGAGGGGGCGGCATTACAGGCCCTGCCAGGACACCCAGCATGGCACCAGGATGGGGGGGCTGCCGGGCTCCAGAGAAGCCCCCAGCACACTATGCTCCTTAATTAACATCCCGCCTCAGCAGGCAGGTCATTGCACAGGGCAGTCACATCACGAGTGGGCAACAGAACCCAGGACTCCTGGTTCCCAGCCCCTGCTCTAACCACTAGACACGACTCCCCTCCCAGAGCAGGGCACAGAACCCAGGAGTCCTGGCTCCCAGCCCCCCCTCTTACAGCTAGTCTATTCTCCAGTCCCCTCACTAAGCACTTGATGTGGCCTCACTGAACACTGTCAAATGAGGCCCGGGCAGCTCACTAAGCCCCAGCAGGGCCGTGCAGGAAGGGGACCCGGCCGGGCGGGGATTGGAACCCAGGGACGCCTGGTGCTCAGACCCCTCAGCTCTGCTTCGGCATCACAGCCTCTGCCCCTCGGGCGAGTCCCTTCTCTGCTCTGCGCTTTCCCGGCTGTCATGGGGGGGAGGGGCAACGCTACCCATCCCCCAGGAACCCACCCCACTGGGCCCCCCCGGCTCTACCCGGGAGCAGGAGCTCCACCTCTTTTGGGCTCCTGCTGCAGTCGCGGCTGGTCCTTTAACACGCGCCCCCCGGGGCTCCGGGCCAGGCTCCGGCTCTCCCCCATGGTCCCTCGCCCCCCGCCCCCCGCGGCCACACCGCTCCTTACCAGGCTGGCCCAGCATGTTGGCAAAGCGGGTGTCGGCACTGAGCGCCGGGTACAGCTCCATCCAGGTGGACATGGAGTGCAGCTGCCCCTTGTCATGCAGCTCATCCAGAAAGGCCTGGGCAAGAAGCAGCCTGTTATTCTACGATAGAGCGAGAGAGAACTTGGAGATCAGCCCCTCCCCCGAGCACACCTGAGCCCCGCCCCCCGTGGCCCCTCCAAACAGCAGGGGGAGCGGCATGGATCACACGACCCCTCTGCACTGTGAAACAGAACATCAGGACTGTCAGAGTGGGTCAGACCCAAGGTCCATCTAGCCCAGTCTCCTGTGTGCAGACAGCGGCCAGTGCCAGGGGCCCCCGAGGGAATGAACAGAACAGGGAATCACCAAGTGATCCATCCCCGTCGCCCATTCCCAGCTCTGGCAGACGGAGGCCACCATCCCTGCCCAGCCTGGCTAATAGCCATTGATGGACCTAGCCTCCATGAACTTATCTAGGTCTTTTTAGAACCCTGTTGACTGCGTTTTGTGAAGAGATACTTCCTTTGGTTCGTTTTAAACCTGCTGCCTATTAATGTCATATGGTTACCCCCAGTTCTCGTGTAATGAGTAGGAGTAAATACCACTTTACTCCCCGCTAGTCATGGTTTTATAGACCTCTAGCATATCCCCACTTAGTTGTCTCTTTTCCAAGCTGAAAAGTCGCAGTCTTATTAATCTCTCCTCATATGGCAGCCCTATTCATACCTCTAATCATTTTTGCTGCCCTTTTCGGAACCTCTTCCAATTCCAGTTCTCTCTGTGGAGAGCCAGGCCATGGAGAGAGAACGAACACCGGGCCACGGCCCGTCTGCCCCGCCATGGAGAGAGAACGAGCACCGGGCCATGGCCCGTCTGCCCCGCCATGGAGAGAGAACGAGCACCGGGCCACGGCCCAGCCACGCCGTCACCCGTGATCGTGGCCCAAACGCAGAGCCAACCGCAGCATCAGCTGGTGACAAGCTGGGTGGCTTTGCCTTAGGAAAGGGTCTTAAGTAGCTGCTGCCCCCTGCTGGCCACTCCCTGGATGGCCAGTCCAGGGCGCCCAGGCTGGGGTACCAGCTGGATCCTCCCAGACGCTCTCCTGCAGAGAAGGTCGCTCTGCCCGAAGGGGGATTTTAGCTGCCCGCGGCAGGGGGTTCCTGGCGGATGGTTATCTGTGGGCAGCAGGGCTGGGTCACGGAAGGAATGTGGCGAACGAGGACAGGAGTAGAGAGGGAGGCTGGGACTCAGGAGACCTGGGTTCTAGTCCTGCTCTGTCTCCGGCTGCCTTGGGGACCTCGGGCGAGGTGCTGGGTGGGCTCCAAGCGCTGCAGCCGGGCCTCTGTCGTGCTGCCGTGCAGACACTTGCCACAGCCAGGGCAGAGGGGGCTGGCGCCATCGTAAATCTGCCCCCTCGCGAGGCGGTAACTAGGTCGAGGGACGAGTTCTCCAGCTGGCCTAGCACTGCCTGCCCCAGGGGGTCAGTCGGCCTTACTAAGTCTCTCAGGGCAGGCATTTTCCACTGCCCTGAGCCATGCAGCTAGGTCGTACTACGCTGTACGTACAGACCTGAAGGGTAGACGGGTCTGGGCTACAAAGCTCCTGGAGCCCCTCCCTGGGCCCCTGCTCTGACCCTGCTGCCCGCACGCAGGCGGCCAGGTGCTCTGCGCACTGCAGGGCGCCCCCTGGCGGCCACCTGGGGAACAAGCTCTAAGGGCCCCTTAGACCTTCCCTTAGTGCCCCGGGAGCTGGGTCAATGTTGTTCACTCGGGCACAGGAAGGGGAAGGGACTGATCCGCCTCCAGCTGCAGCCACAGTCCCAAACTCCCTCTGACTTCCAAGCTTCAGCACTGAGCCCTGAGCAACCCACCCAGCCTGGGGTGGAGCCAGGAACAGAACCCAGGCGCCCTGGCTCCCTGCAGCACAGAACAGTCGCATTCTGCTCTCCTGTCCAGGCTCCTGAGCCCATGGCCCTCGCAGACAGAGCCAGGTGGCGGGGAAGGAGGACGGGAAGGGGAGACGCTGCCCAAACCAGAACTGCTGGAACAGGAGGAAGCATTCCAGTAACCAGGGGTCAACCACCGAGCTCTTTAAACCCTGCTGATGTGCAATGACCTGTCCTGCTCTGGACATGGAAGGGGTTCGGCTAATAGTGACCAGACACCGAGCTCTCTCCAGATACACCCTCCTCCCAGCCCAGCACCCTGTCCCCCTGCCAGGCCATCCGTGCTTCTGCTGAGTCCTTGATGTCCCCCAAAGTGGCAGGCAGCTTCCAGCTACACCTACAGGCCGCCTTGCTCTGCTGAGCCCAGGCCCAGAGCCCTCACCCACCGCTAGGGCATCCCCACCTCTTCCAGACCTCAGGGCACAGATACCTGGAAGGCTTCTCTGTTCTTGCGGTGCTGGCGTCTCTCACGCAGCCTTGTCTTCTCCTTTTCCTCCTCCTCCTCCTTCTCCAGCGTGCGGATGTGCTCCTCGAAGCAGATCAGTGCATCCTCCTTGTCCATGTCTGCAAGAGGCGCAGGGGGGTTGAGCGGGGAGAGATGGCACCAGGTCGGGTAGGGCAGGAAGGAGCTGGGCTAGCATGGGACCATGGAGGGGGAGTTGGTGGGATACAATAACAACCCTTTGTCCCTCGTCTAGAGGGATGTCCCATGGTTACAGAGCAGGGGCTGGGAGCAAGGCCTCTGGTTCTACCCCTGGCTCTGGAAGGGGAGGGGGACCCAGTGGGTTAGGGTGGGGTGCTGGGGCCAGGATTCCTGGGTTCTACCCCTGGCCCAAGAGGGAGAGGGGCCCACTGAGTTACAACAGGCAGGTCTGGTGGCCAAGACTCCTGGGGTCTACCCCAGCTCTGGGTGGGCAATGAAGTCTGGTGGGTTAGAGCGGGAAGGCTGGGCACCAGGACTCCTGGGTTATACTGCTGGCTTTGGAAGCGGAGGGGGTCCAGGGGGTTAGAGTAGGAGAGACCCAGGACACCTGAGTTCTACCCAGGCTCTGGGTGGGCAGTGAGGTCTGGTGGGTTAAAGCAAAGGGCGGAGGAGGCTGGGCACCAGGACTCCTGGGTTCTATCAGTGTTGCTGAGAGGGGGGCAGATGGTGTAATGGTTAGACAATGGGGACCAGAAGTCTTGACTCTCAATCCCCTTGGAATGTACCATCTTGGGGAGACAGGACGGGTCCTTCGAAAACATCTATTGAAAGGGGCCCCTGAGCCTAGAGAGATAAGTGCAACCAGAAGGCACCTTCCTGGGAGAAAGGGTGTGGCTGGCCTGTACCATTTATCTTGGGGTGGGGGAGGCATGGGGCTGCCCTCACTCTGCAGGTCCTGGTCCTCGGCGAAGGTGGGGTTGTCCATCAGGTACTGCTGGGCCTCGGACCAGGTGGTCTGGAAGCTGACGTTGCTCATGCTGTCCAGGATGTTCTTCAGGGCCTGGATGTTCCGCTTCCGCAGCTGCTTGGCGTGTTCCTGCGCGGAGGAGACGGGCCGCGTCAGACGCCCCCGTCGCAGGGACCCAGCCTGGGACACGCGGCCTCCCGCCCGCCCGCTGCAAGGGCCCCGCCCGGCCTCCCGCCCGCCCGCTGCAAGGGCCCCGCCCGGCCTCCCACCCACCCGCTGCAAGGGCCCCGCACGGCCTCCCACCCGCCCGCTGCAAGGGCCCCGCACGGCCTCCCACCCGCCCGCTGCAAGGGCCCTGCACGGCCTCCCGCCCGCCCGCTGCAAGGGCCCCGCACGGCCAGCCTCCCGCCCGCCCGCCCGCTGCAAGGGGCCCGCCCGGCCTCCCGCCCGCCCGCTGCAAGGGCCCCGCACGGCCTCCCGCCCGCCCGCCTGCTGCAAGGGCCCCGCACGGCCTCCCGCCCGCCCGCCCGCTGCAAGGGCCCCACACGGTCTCCCGCCTGCCCGCTGCAAGGGCCCCGCACGGCCTCCCTCCCGCCTGCTACAACGGCCCCGCACGGCCTCCCGCCTGCCCGCTGCAAGGGCCCCGCACGGCCGGCCTCCCGCCCGCTGCAAGGGCCCCGCACGGCAGGCCTCCCTCCCGCTGCAAGGGCCCCGCACGGCAGGCCTCCCTCCCGCTGCAAGGGCCCCGCATGGCCGGCCTCCCGCCCGCTGCAAGGGCCCCGCAAGGCCGGCCTCCCGCCCACCCGCCTGCTGCAAGGGCCCCGCACGGCCGGCCTCCCTCCTGCTACAACTGCCCCGCACGGCCTCCCGCCCGCCCGCTGCAAGGGCCTCGCACGGCCGGCCTCCCGCCCGCTGCAAGGGCCCCGCCCGGCCCGCCTCCCTCCCGTTGCAAGGGCCCCGCACGGCCGGCCTCCCGCCCGCTGCAAGGGCCCTGCATGGCCGGCCTCCTGCCCGCCCACCCGCTGCAAGGGCCCCGCACGGCCGGCCTCCCGCCCACTGCAAGGGCCCCGCACGGCCGGCCTCCCGCCCGCTGCAAGGGCACCGCACAGCCAGCCTCCCGCCCGCTGCAAGGGCACCGCATGGCCGGCCTCCCTCCCGCCTGCTACAACGGCCCCGCACGGCCTCCCGCCCGCCCGCTGCAAGGGCCCCGCATGGCCGGCCTCCCGCCCGCTGCAAGGGCCCCGCACGGCCGGCCTCCCTCCCCCTGCAAGGGCCCCGCATGGCCGGCCTCCTGCCCGCTGCAAGGGCCCCGCAAGGCCGGCCTCCCGCCCGCCCGCCTGCTGCAAGGGCCCCGCACGGCCGGCCTCCCGCCTGCTACAACGGCCCCGCACGGCCTCCCTCCCGCCAGCCCGCTGCAAGGGCCTCGCACGGCCGGCCTCCCGCCCGCTGCAAGGGCCCAGCCCGGCCCGCCTCCCTCCTGTTGCAAGGGCCCCGCACGGCCGGCCTCCCGCCCGCTGCAAGGGCACCGCATGGCCGGCCTCCCTCCCTCCCGCCCGCTGCAAGGGCCCCGCACGGCCTCCCGCACGCCCACCCGCTGCAAGGGCCTCGCACGGCCGGCCTCCCGCCCGCCCGCCCGCTGCAAGGGCCCCGCACGGCCTCCCGCCCGCCCACCCGCTGCAAGGGCCTCGCACGGCCGGCCTCCCACCCGCATGCTGCAAGGGCCCCGCACAGCCTCCCGCCCGCCCGCTGCAAGGGCCCCGCACGGCCTCCCACCCGCCCGCTGCAAGGGCCTCGCACGGCCGGCCTCCCTCCCTCCCGCTGCAAGGGCCTCGCACGGCCGGCCTCCCGCCCGCCCGCTGCAAGGGCACCGCATGGCCGGCCTCCCGCCCGCCCGCTGCAAGGGCACCGCACGGCCTCCCGCCCGCCCGCTGCAAGGGCCCCGCACGGCCGGCCTCCCTGCCGCCCGCCCGCTGCAAGGGCCCCGCACGGCCGGCCGGCCTCCCTCCCGCCCGCTGCAAGGGCCCCGCACGGCCGGCCTCCCGCCCGCCCGCTGCAAGGGCCCCGCACGGCCTCCCGCCCGCCCGCCCGCTGCAAGGGCCCCACACGGCCTCCCGTCCGCCCGCTGCAAGGGCCCCGCACGGCCGGCCTCCCTCCTGATGCAAGGGCCCCGCACGGCCGGCCTCCCTCCCGCCCGCCCGCTGCAAGGGCCTCACATGGCTGGCCTCCCTCCCGCCTGCCCGCCCGCTGCAAGGGCCCCGCACGGCCTCCCGCCCGCCCGCTGCAAGGGCCCCGCACGGCCGGCCTCCCTCCCGCCCGCCCGCTGCAAGGGACTCACATGGCTGGCCTCCCTCCCACCCGCCCGCCCGCTGCAAGGGCCCCGCACGGCCTCCCGTCCGCCCGCTGCAAGGGCCCCGCACGGCCAGCCTCCCTCCCGCTGCAAGGGCCCCGCACGGCCGGCCTCCCTGCCGCCCGCCCGCTGCAAGGGCCCCGCACGGCCGGCCTCCCTCCCGCTCGCCCGCTGCAAGGGCCCCGCACGGCCGGCCTCCCGCCCGCCCGCCCGCTGCAAGGGCCCCGCATGGCCGGCCTCCCGCCCGCCCGCTGCAAGGGCCCCGCACGGCCGGCCTCCCGCCCGCCCGCTGCAAGGGCCCCGCACGGCCGGCCTCCCGCCTGCTACAACGGCCCCGCACAGCCGGCCTCCCTCCCGCTGCAAGGGCCCCGCACGGCCGGCCACCCGCCCGCTGCAAGGGCCCCGCACGGCCGGCCAGCCTCCCTCCCACTCGCCCACTGCAAGGGCCCCGCATGGCTGGCCAGCCTCCCTCCCGGCCGCTGCAAGGGCCCCGCACGGCCTCCCGTTCGCCCACTGCAAGGGCCCCGCACGGACTCCCGCCCGCCCGCTGCAAGGGCCCCGCACGGCTGGCCTCTCTCCCGCTGCAAGGGCCCCGCATGGCCGGCCTCCCGCCCGCCCGCCCGCTGCAAGGGACTCACATGGCTGGCCTCCCTCCCACCCGCCCGCCCGCTGCAAGGGCCCCGCACGGCCTCCCGTCCGCCCGCTGCAAGGGCCCCGCACGGCCGGCCTCCCTCCCGCCCGCCCGCTGCAAGGGCACCGCTTGGCCG
The DNA here is from genome assembly GCF_965140285.1 of Lepidochelys kempii. Lineage (NCBI taxonomy): Eukaryota > Metazoa > Chordata > Testudines > Cheloniidae > Lepidochelys > Lepidochelys kempii. The sequence goes on along the minus strand of NC_136399.1, from coordinate 1,366,060 downwards.
GCCTCCCGCCCGCTGCAAGGGCCCCGCACGGCCAGCCTCCCGCCCGCTGCAAGGGCCCCGCACGGCCAGCCTCCCGCCCGCTGCAAGGGCCCCGCACGGCCAGCCTCCCTGCCGCCCGCCCGCTGCAAGGGCCCCGCACGGCCGGCCTCCCTCCCGCTCGCCCGCTGCAAGGGCCCCGCACGGCCGGCCTCCCGCCCGCCCGCCCGCCCGCTGCAAGGGCCCCGCATGGCCGGCCTCCCGCCCGCCCGCTGCAAGGGCCCCGCACGGCCGGCCTCCCGCCCGCTGCAAGGGCCCCGCACGGCCGGCCTCCCGCCTGCTACAACGGCCCCGCACAGCCGGCCTCCCTCCCGCTGCAAGGGCCCCGCACGGCCGGCCACCCGCCCGCTGCAAGGGCCCCGCACGGCCGGCCGGCCTCCCTCCCGCCCGCCCGCTGCAAGGGCCCCGCACGGCTGGCCGGCCTCCCTCCCGCCCGCCCGCTGCAAGGGCCCCGCACGGCCGGCCGGCCTCCCTCCCGCCCGCCCGCCCGCTGCAAGGGCCCCGCACGGCTGGCCGGCCTCCCTCCCACTCGCCCGCTGCAAGGGCCCCGCATGGCTGGCCAGCCTCCCTCCCGGCCGCTGCAAGGGCCCCGCATGGCCTCCCGTTCGCCCACTGCAAGGGCCCCGCACGGACTCCCGCCCGCCCGCTGCAAGGGCCCCCGCATGGCCGGCCTCTCTCCCGCTGCAAGGGCCCCGCATGGCCGGCCTCCCGCCCGCTGCAAGGGCCCCGCACGGCCGGCCTCCCTGCCGCCCGCCCGCTGCAAGGGCCCCGCACGGCCGGCCGGCCTCCCTCCCGCCCGCTGCAAGGGCCCCGCACGGCCGGCCTCCCGCCCACCCGCCCGCTGCAAGGGCCCCGCACGGCCTCCCGCCCGGCCGCCCGCCCGCTGCAAGGGCCCCGCACGGCCTCCCGCCCGCCCGCTGCAAGGGCCCCGCACGGCCGGCCTCCCTCCTGATGCAAGGGCCCCGCACGGCCTGCCTCCCTCCCGCCCGCCCGCTGCAAGGGCCCCGCACGGCCGGCCTCCCTCCCTCCCGCTGCAAGGGCCCCGCACGGCTGGCTTCCCTCCCGCCCGCCCGCTGCAAGGGCCTCACATGGCTGGCCTCCCTCCCGCCCGCCCGCCCGCCCGCTGCAAGGGCCCCGCACGGCCGGCCTCCCTCCTGATGCAAGGGCCCCGCACGGCCGGCCTCCCTCCCGCCCGCCCGCTGCAAGGGCCCCGCACGGCCGGCCTCCCTCCCTCCCGCCCGCCCGCTGCAAGGGCCCCGCACGGCTGGCCTCCCTCCCGCCCGCCCGCCCGCTGCAAGGGCCCCGCACGGCCTCCCGCCCGCCCGCCCGCTGCAAGGGCCTCACATGGCTGGCCTCCCTCCCGCCCGCCCGCCCGCTGCAAGGGCCCCGCACGGCCTCCCGCCCGCCCGCTGCAAGGGCCCCGCATGGCTGGCCAGCCTCCCGCCCGCCCGCTGCAAGGGCCCCGCACGGCCGGCCTCCCGCCCGCTACAACGGCCCCACCGGCCTCCCCCGCAGCAGCAGCTACAGCAGTGCAAGCCAATAGCGCCGGTGGCCATGGCCCCCTCCCCCAGTGGGCGACGCTCCCCCTGAGCCGGGCTGGGTCAGCCAGCAGCACTGCTCTCATCATGCAGGCCCGCGGCAGGCCGGCCCTGGGGGGCCACAAGGTGCTGAAAATGCGATTACAGCCGAAAGCAAAGGAAATCTCACTCCCCCTCCAGTGCGCTGTCCCCTTCGAAGCAGGACCCGCCCCCCCCATCCATCGCACAGGCTGAGCCCCAGCAGCTCCACAGTAAATGTAGGGGGTGGGGAACGTTTTGACGTGGAATAAGGGGTTCTTGACCTGAAGAGACTGAGAAACGCTGGCCAGCTGCATAAGCCGGGCCAGAGAATCACGCCCTAGGACCCCTCATCCAGCCCAGAGCTAGGGGCTGAGCCACAACATCCCATTTACAGACTCCCGAGTGACTCCCCACGCCTGGGTGAGTTGTTCAATGGTTAATCCCCCAGCCTGTCAAAAAATTGTTCCCTGTTTCTAGTCTGCCCCAGCCCCTGGGTCTCGTTCTGCCTTCGAAGGAGCCCAGAGCTCTCAGACAGCTCCCCACGTACGTTCCTACAGAGAGCAAGTCGCTGCTTAGCCGTCTCTGGGATACACTAAGCTGACTGAGGGTCTTGGCTCTCTCACTGTCAGGCAAGTTTTCCACATCTCTTCTTGTGACTCTTCTCTGAGCCCTTCCCCATTTGTCAGCCCTCGCTGGGAGGCGCGGACACAGTATCCAGTCTCACCAGTGCTGCATAGAGAGGTGACACCATCTCCCTTCGTCTTCTTGCTCAGACATCCACCCATCGCTTCGCCCTCTCAGCCACAGCATGCTCCTGCTCAGCCGCTGCCCACACGGACCCTGTCCCTTTGGGAGTCACGGCTTGCCAGGAGGCAGTGCCCTGTCCTCCCTCCCGGCTCCTAGAGATGTGACCTTTGGCTGTGCCAAACCACTGGACATGCCCAGGTTACAACGCAGCCAATTACTCAGTTGAATCACTATGTCCTTCTCCGCCCACTCGGCCGTCAGCTGTGAACGTTTCCTGTATAGATTTTATACACTCTTTGTCAGATGGCTGACAAAGCCACTGCAAATGGCTTGGCTCGTGGGGGGATGATGAGGATTCCGTTTACACTGGTGCCCGGGGATCGAGTCGCAAGCCAGATTAGACGCCAATCAGTATGTGCCACATGGGTTTTGTTCAGCATTCGTTTTTAATCAGGATGGAGCGTGATGGCCGGGCGCGCAGCACCAATGCCAGGCAGGGTCACATGGGCCCCGACACTGTTATGGGACAGTCTGGTCTCTGTGCTGACGCCAGGCAGGGGTCACACCGGCCCTGACACCGGCCTGGGACAGCCTGGGCTCCATGCCGACACCAGACAGGGTCACACCGGCCTGTCACCGGCTTGGGACAGCGTGGGCTCCGTGCCAACGCCAGGCAGGGTAACACCGGCCTGTCACTGTTCTGGAGCATGACAGCCAAGTGCTCTGCAATGACGCCAGGCAGGGTCACAACGGCCCTGACACTGGCCTGGGACAGCCTGGGCTCCATGCCGACACCAGGCAGGGTCACACCGGGCCTGACACCGGCCTGGGACAGCCTGGGCTCCATGCCGACGCCAGGCAGGGTCAAACTGGCCTGTCACCGTTCTGGAGCGTGACAGCCGAGTGCTCTGCACTGACACCAGGCAGGGTCACACCGGCCCTGACACCGGCCTGGGACAGCGTGGGCTCCATGCCGACGCCAGGCAGGGTCACACCGGCCCGTCACCGTTCTGGAGCGTGACAGCCGAGTGCTCTGTGCTGACGCCGGGCAGGGTCACACCGGCCTGTCACCGTTCTGGAGTGTGACAGCCGAGTGCTCTGTGCCGACGCCAGGCAGGGTCACACCGGCCCGTCACCGTTCTGGAGTGTGACAGCCGAGTGCTCTGTGCCGACGCCAGGCAGGGTCACACCGGCCCGTCACCGTTCTGGAGTGTGACAGCCGAGTGCTCTGCACTGACGCCAGGCAGGGTCACACCGGCCTTGACACCGGCCTGGGACAGCGTGGGCTCCATGCCGACACCAGGCAGGGTCACACCGGCCTGTCACCGTTCTGGAGCATGACAGCCCAGTGCTCTGCGCTGACGCCAGGCAGGGTCACACCGGCCTTGACACCGGCCTGGGACAGCGTGGGCTCCATGCCGACGCCAGGCAGGGTCACACCGGCCCGTCACCATTCTGGAGTGTGACAGCCGAGTGCTCTGTGCCGACGCCAGGCAGGGTCACACCGGCCCGTCACCGTTCTGGAGTGTGACAGCCGAGTGCTCTGCGCTGACACCGGGCAGGGTCACACCGGCCTTGACACCGGCCTGGGACAGCGTGGGCTCCATGCCGACGCCAGGCAGGGTCACACCGGCCCGTCACCGTTCTGGAGTGTGACAGCCGAGTGCTCTGTGCTGACACCGGGCAGGGTCACACCGGCCTGTCACCGTTCTGGAGCGTGACAGCCGAGTGCTCTGCACTGACGCCAGGCAGGGTCACACCGGCCTTGACACCGGCCTGGGACAGCGTGGGCTCCATGCCGACGCCAGGCAGGGTCACACCGGCCCGTCACCGTTCTGGAGCGTGACAGCCGAGTGCTCTGCGCTGACGCCAGGCAGGGTCACATCGGCCCATCACTGCTCTGTGCCATAGCTGGGACCCGCCGTTACCTTCTCCTTCTTGGCCAGGAAGAAGAGCACGTCATCGTAGATCTCCTTGCGGTCGCGCTCGGGGACCACAGCCCAAACCTCCTGCTCCCCGAACATCTGCTCAGCTTTCCTGGGAAGGGAACGGCCAGGGTGGGTAGTTACTGGGCCTGGCTCTCACTGCGCACCCAGGCCCGGTGAGGACACGCAGTGAAACGCTTCTCCCCATGGGGACAGAGCCAGAGCGCAACCAGCGGGACAGGGCGTGGCCCAGCTCCTGCGGCTTCAGGCAGAGGCGACGGAGACGCCTGGAAGGACTGACGCAGTTGGTGATTTCTGACGTTAGCAGGGGCTCCTCCAGCTGCTTTGAAACTGCCCTTCTGGGCTGGGGAGATGCCCCAGGGCTTCCCCACCACCCCGAAGATTGCTTCCCTCAGTCATCTCCGGAACAGCTTCCCTGGCGAGAGCCCAGCCCTGCTGGGCCCCCCCAGCCAGTGACACTCACCTCCCCCATGCCTTCTAACTGGGGACCCCAGAACCTGCTCTCAGCCCCACTCCCTTCCTCCCTGCCCGCGTGCTAGCCACAGACCCTGCAGAACAGCCCACAGCGGACTCGCACATGTCAACTGCCAGGGAAGGGTGGTCTGTGGCTAAAGCAAGGGGCGCCAGGACTCCTGGATTCTCTCCCCGGCAGCACGAGGGGAGTGGGGTCTCGTGGGTTAGAGCAGGGGGGCTGGGAACCAGGACTCCTGGGTTCTTTCCCTGGCTTGGCGAGGGGAGGCACACAGGGGTTGGTTGGATTGTGAATATTAATAGCTGTCTGTGTGCGTGCTGCCCTAACCTTCCACCTGCTCTGGGATCCTCCATCCAGCATCCCAAGGCCAGGTCCCATAAACACAGGGGTCCCCCTCAACAGGCCGTTCTCCCCGCCCAGCCGCCCAGCCGCCCTGCCCGGCCCCTCTCCCCCCCGGCGCCCGCCCACACCTGTAGCGGGTAATGGAGCTCATCCGCTCGTGCTGCTCCAGGAAACGCTGCAGCTCCTCCTTGGCCTCCTTGGCCCTCAGCCGAGCCTCCTCCTTCTCCTCCTTCTCCCGCTGGGCCTTGTAGGCATTGAACGCCTGCTTCTTCTCGCTCAGCTTGGGCAGGGCACTGGGCACACACCGGACGGGCTGGGCTGGGTTAGAGGCCCTCACTGGCTGCTGTGGAGGGGCCAGCATCGAGGGCAGAAACGGGGGTGCTGTGGGGAGTGGGCGCTGGCTGGGGAGGGGGCTCCTGGGTACTACAGTCCCGGCCTCTCCCAGGGGGCGCTGTGGGGAGCGGGGTGGGAGCGCTGGCTGGGGCGGGTACTCCCTGCAGGGGACTGCATTTCTCTAAGCACCCAGCGTGGAAGGGGGGAGGTGCCGGTGGTGGGGCTGGTTCCTACCTGTACCGTGGATCGTCCACAATCATCTTCATGGCCAGCTCCCACGACGTGTTGGAGGGGACGCCCTGACACCAAACGCTGGGACTCAGCTGGGACCGTGCCAGCCCCAGCCCCTGCAAACAGGCCCCCGGCCCTGGCCAGCGCCAGCCCCAGCCCCCGCCCCCCGCAAACAGGCCCCTGGCCCTGGCCAGCCCCAGCCTCCTGGCCAGCCCCAGCCCCCCACAAACAGGCCCCTGGCCCTGTCCAGCCCCAGCCCCCCACAAACAGGCCCCCTGCCCTGGCCAGCCCCCCGCCCTGGCTCCCTGCTCTGGTACCTTGTCCTTCAGCAGCTCCTTAAAGGCCAGCTTGGCCTCATCCTTAGTGCTCCAGCTGCAGGCGCACCTCTCCCTGGCCCCCCCGTCCTCCTCCTCCCGCCGGCCGGGGTCACCACTGTGCCGGGGACACAAACACACTGGGGTCACGGCATGAAACACCGGGGGCCATACACCAGGGAGCCACAGGCAGAGTGGAAGAGGGGCACAGGCAGGGCTGGAGGGGGGCATCCCGCTTGGCTCAGCAACACTCAGGGGGTGGAGGAGGGAGGGCTATGGGGCATGAGGTCAGGATAGAGAAACAGGGTCCTGGTGGGGGGGTGTGGATCTGGGCAGAATTGCCCTCAGGGGAAGGGCCAGGGGCCCCGTCGCTCCCCGACGGGGGGATCCCGGGGGAAGGCCCGGGGGCCCCGTCGCTCCCCGACAGGATCATCTCTCCCAGCCTGCGTCTGTTGTCTCCGTTCCACACTCAGGAGCAGGGCCTGACACCACGGGGCCCAGCTCCTGCCCAGGGTATCCCCGGCGAGCTGGGCGTGCCCGGCGCTCAGGTGGGCCTGCGCACGGGTACCAGCCCTGCTGGTGCCAACTGGCTCCTGTGCGCAGTGTCCGAGGAGAGCAAACGCCCCCGATATGTGGGGGGGGTCCCTGCTTGTAGCCCCCCAGCCTAGGTCGCCGTCACCTGCTGGTCACTTCCTCCTGCTGCAGGGCCACTTCCTCTGGGCCTTCGGCCACACTCCCCAGCACAGACGTCTCCTGCTCCTCTCCACCCGGGGCCTCCGTGTCCGTGGTGGCGGCTGAGGACAGGCTGGGGCTAGAGGCGCCTGACGGCGTCTCCTGATGCTTCCTGGAAGAGCAGAGAAGGCCGGAGCCTGGGTCTAGCGAGACACAGAGGCCCACGCAGGGTCCTGAGGGCCAGTCCCCTGGGCTCATGGCTCAGTGGGGCCCAACACCCATGAGGGGCAGGGTGGCCCCTGTAGGCTCCATGCCAGGGGTGTGGTCTCTGCTCTGCCCTCCCCACATCACCCCAGCAAGGGAGGTACCTGCCCTCAAAACCCATGGCCTTCTGGAGGGTACCCCCCTCTCTGGCCCTAGCGGGCCCCGTTTCTGAGTGCACCCCCAGCCCCCGTTCCTGAGGGCCCTGCTCCTCTGGCCCCTAGGGGGTGTTCCTGAGGGCTCTTGCCCCCAAGGGTCCCCGTTCCTGAGGGCCCTGGCCCCCTCTGGCCCCCGGGGGTGCCGGCGCCCTGCTCTTACCGCCCTGGGTCAGAGCTAATGGGTCCAAGCCCCAGGGGCAGACGCCAGCCACTCACCCAGCCTCCTCCTCCTCGATGAGCGCTGCAAGGAGGGAAACAAAGAGCCCGGCCGTTACTCGGTGCCCGGTGGGTGGCGCCCGGTGGCCAACATGGGGACGTGTCACTGTGAGGAGCTCTGCCTCTGTGCCCGGCGGGTGCAGAGAGTTAAAGCTGCTCCCGGGACAAAGCAGGCCTGAGGTCTGGGGCACGTGGCTGGTCCGACTGGCCAGCTAAGGATTAGTTGCAACCAACCTGCCTTGACACAGGATCTGTCCAGGCACCGGGAGCCCCAGGGGCTGAGCCTAATGCCAGAAGCTTGGCAGGGCCGTGGCGGCTCAGCAGGGCGAGTGCCTGAGAGGTGCCGGAGGCTGGGCCAAGCGCTGGGCTCCGAGACACAGGCTCCCCCAGGACCAAGAGACAGGAGCAGAGTGAGAATGGCAGATCCACAGCAGCCAGCTGGTGGAGCCTGGCACTGGCCAGCCTCAACTTCAGCTTCTCCTCTGCCTCCCCGTGCCACACCCAGGACACGGGGGCTATGCCCTGCTAGCTAACAACCCCCTGTTCTGAACGGGTCCCCAAGATCTCAGAGCAGGAGTCTAGTGAGATGGGACTCCTGGGCAGAGCTCAGGGGAGGCGCGGGAGGGCTGGAGCCCGGAAGCCCAGGCGCAGACGCCTGCCCTCGTGGCAGGGATGATCACTGGGGGGTCTGGGACCACTCACAGGCTGGGGCACAGAGACCCAGGGGGCACTGGCTGCACCCCCAGCCCGGCCCACATGGGGATTACCCTGCAGCCCAGACAGGAGCATCAGCCTGGGGCACGGGGGAGTCTGCCTATGCTCCCAAGGGTGTGGTTGCCCTGGTCCCCAGCTCCCTGGGCTCCTACCCCCTTTACCCTCCAGCTCGTCCAGGTCCCGGGGCTTGGTCCAGCGCGACTCCTTGCTCTGGGAGTTGTAGTAGTAAGACTTGCCCGTGTCCGACTTGTACTCCCTCCAGGGACACTGGGACAGCAGCAGCTGCGGAGGGAGAGAGCAGGGCACCTTGAGCCACAGGGCCGATGCCAATGGAGGGCTATGGGGAGGAAACTGACCAGTGGTTCTAATGGATGCAGGACTCCTGGGTTCTATGCCAGCCCGGGGAGGGGAGCAGGCCACTGGCTCACAAGAGCTGAGGTCTAAATCCTCATGTTATATTCTGTCCCCCTAATCTACTCCTGGCCACACACGCACATTTCCAGCTGCTCTCTAGCACTGCTGTGCAGCTGTCACTCAGCTGCTGCGCCCCACCCCAGAGGTGGCTGCATCTCAGGGCTGGGTGAAGGGCTCTGAAGGAACTCACCTCTGCTTTGGACTTCAGCGCGTCTGGCTTCTCCCAGGTGGACTGCTTGGAGTTGTGGTTGTAGTAGTAAATGCGCCCATCAGGGGCCCTGTGCTCACTCCATGGGGGCTTCTGGGCACCACAAGCAAGAGCAGGGTCAGGTCCAACCAGCCCCGACCCCCAGTCCTCCTCCCAGCTGCCCTCCCAAGGCCACACAGCTCAGCAGGGACCCTGCCCCCCAGGGCCGTGCAGCCCACCAGGGCCCCTGCCCCGGCCTCCTCCCTGTACAGCACTGGGCCTGATCCTGCTCCCACCGCAACCAGCAGCAAAACTCCAGATGACGCCAGTCGGGTCAGGATTGGGCCTGCCGAGCCACGCTCCGGGGTGGTGGAAATGCTGGGGTAACTCACCCCACTGGAGCAAGGGGCGGGGGGCGACACGCCGCGACCTGCGGCGCGCAGTGGGGTGTGGCGCCCCCTGGTGGCAGGATCAGGCCCTTGGTAGATGGACGGGGCTTGTTTGGCTTTTCCTGGCTGTTGTCTCCAGTTCCTCCCGCAGGGGTTAAACTGGGATCTGGCTGGGAGCACACACACCAGGGGCACCGGAACGGGGGGGAGGAGGGCAGGAGGCCAGGGCCCCCACTGTTAGGGTGCTTCTGCCGCTTTTGACACACACCCCAGCCACGAGGGCCGTGTCACTGGCCAGCGACCCCCCCAGAGCCACCGGGAAGGGACGGGACACAGTACCTTGCGGGGGACATCCTGCGCGGGGGAGCCGCTGCCCATCAGGCTCTGCTGGACGGGGGGCACCATGGGATTCGGGAGCTAATGGGCACAAGAGTGACAAGAATCAACTCCGGAGCTCTGCGAGTGCCCCTCAATCCTGACCACAGCCCCCTGCTAGCCCAGCCCTGAGCTCCCCCCAGCTCTGCCGGTGCCCCTGAATCCCGACCCGCAGCCCCCTGCTATTCACGGGGGTTAAGAGGCTGGTATGAATGCTCCTTAGGGATGGGGGGAGCCTGTACGGCAGCTTGGCTGAGCATTGATGCGGGGGAGGCTACTCACCGTAGGAGCTGGCTGGGCCGGAGTAGCTGGAAAACAAGAACTGTATGTTACTGGGATGGTTGGGGGTGGGGGGGCTGTCAGGTGCTGCTGTCAGAGTGGGGGTTACAGATCCCTAAGAGAGACTAGCAGGGCTGGGCACCCTGCATTATGCACAGGATCAGGCCCCCCTCAGGATCGGGCATGACTCCCAGGTGCTCCCCTGGGATGCAGAAATATTTCACCCTCCTCCCTGAGCCTCCAGACAGCTCCCCCCTCCCCTGCTAGGATGGACCGGCCATCAGCTCCCCCATGGACCACCCCCCTGCGATGGACCCTGGGACTCACCGCCAATTGGGTCTGTCCCAGGAGCCGCCTGCCAAAAGAGAAATGGGGCCGTGAGCCTGGGGGCTGCGGCTCGGACCCAACCCATCACCAGACTCCCCCACCCAGGGCCCCCTGAATCCCTCTGCAAACGACCCCAGGGAGCTCAGAGCCAGCCCCGCCTGCGACGGGGAAACTGAGTCATGAGGCCAGCCACTGAGTGATCCAATGCTGCAGTGAGCAAGTCAGTAGCAGAACTAGAAAAAGAACCCAGGAGTCCTGGCCCCCCCGCCCTCACCCGAGGGTGGCATTTCATTTTAATGCTGAGCTCTTTTCTGGAAACAAGTATTGGCAGTGGGGCCCCCGTGGAGAGGGGCAGGACCCGGGCATTGAGACCCCTCTACGTTCCACCCTCAAGTCAGCCTGGGCAGCCTCTGCCGCTGGGCCTGTCTGGAGAGCCTGGGCATGGCTGGCTGGAAAAGGGGAAGGTTCCAGGGATGCTCACCACTCCAGGAACAGGACCAGCTGGCACCCCCGGCATCAGCATCCCTGGCATCATGGGAGGCACCATGGGTGGCATCTAGGGGACAGAAAAGTGGCATGGCAGCCTGGCACATCAGCCGGCAGGCACGGGGCCAATGGAGCTGGGGAAATGGCCGGACCCTCTGGCTCAGAACCCCACCCTGTGATCCCCACCAGTGTCAATGGAACACCGGCAGCGTGGCTCCGATCACAGGATCAGGGCCACAGGGACATGGGGCCACAGAACCTACATCCACATGGGGCTTTTCCCAACATCTTTATCATCGAGGTTTAACAGGAAACTTTTGGCTGCAGAGAGCCCCTGGCCCAGCCAGCCCTCGCCAGAGCCCGGCCCCCTCCCCCGAGTTACACTGCTCAGCCACTTTCCCCACTTCCCCCAGCCTGGGAGAGGGACTGACCTGCAGCCGTAGGCCCATGAGACCAGTGCTGGGATAGAACCCAGGAGTCCTGGCTCCCAGCCTCCCCCGCTCTACCCCAGCAGACCCCATTTCCCTCCCAGACCTAGGAGTCCTGGCTCCCAATCCCCTCTCCCCGCAACCAACTGGCCCCTGCTTCCCAGACGATGAGTCCCACGTGTGCGATGCCATGGTCCTGCACTGACATTCCACCTGGAGCGGAGGCTCCAGGGGGGCCCTGGGCTCAGACAGAGAGACGAAGGGAGTGCCTTTACCTGTCCTATGGGTGGGGGCCCTGCCATGGGGGGGAGCAGAGGTGGCATCATGCCGGGGGGCATGGGAGGCATCGCTGGCGGTCTCTGCCCGATAGGAGGGAGTCCCAGGGGGGGGAAAGGAGGGGGGATTCCAGGAGGAGGCATCTAGGAACAAGAAGAGACACAGGCTGCATGTTGCTGCTCAGCCCGGCCCCAGGGCAGCCCCCTGCTGAAGGGACTGGCCCTGGCCAGCCAGGGACCCCCCCACACTCTGCGCGGCCCCCACAGCAGCCACTGGCACAGCTCACTCAGGGTGCCTCCGTGTCACCACCGCAGCACGTCCGCGCGGGGGCTTCGCACCCCGGCAGCTCCCCTCGCCCGCGAAGGCAGCACGAGCTGCCCCGTCTGAGCTAACGCAGAGCAACGAGTGTGTGCACGCACGCACGCTCACACACGTGTGCACCCCCATACCCGCATGCGCCCCACCCCCACCCACGTGTTCGTGCACACGCACACACACACGCAAACACACACACGTGTGCACCCCCATACCCGCATGCGCCCCACCCCCACCCACGTGTTCGTGCACACGCACACACACACGCAAACACACACACGTGTGCACCCCATACCCTCATGCGCCCCACCCCCACCCACGTGTTCGTGCACACGCGCACACACACGCAAACACACACACGTGTGCACCCCCATACCCGCATGCGCCCCACCCCCACCCACGTGGTCATGCACACGCACACACACCAACACACACACGTGCGCACATGTGTACACATACACGTGCACACGCTCACACACGCACGCAGCCAGCGTACTGCACTTTGCACAGTCATCCCACCCGGCCAGGCCAGCCATTCCTTCCCCCTTTGCGCTGCGCTCTGGGACGGGTGGGTCATGCTGGTTTGGCGACTAAGCGGCGCCAGGCACAGGTAACTCACAAAGGGTGGAGGCATCATCGGGGGGGCAGTGGGATACGGGGCCGGCTGCCCTGCAGGGCCGCTGCTGGAGTCCTGAGCCGACTGTCAACAGCAAGAGAGAACAGTAAATGCAGGAAACAGCTGGTAAGGAAGGATGGTCTTGTGCTGAGAGCAGGAGAGGCTGGGAGTCAGGACTCCTGGGTTCCATGCCCAGCCCTGCCTGGAGTGCTGTGCAGTATCTTACATAGGGGGTCCTCATGCAGACACGAAATCGTATCTTATTTTAACTAAAATAGACACCAGAAAACAAGTGAAGCAAAGGACAGGGAAGCACAGACTAAAGAGAAGCTGCATCTTCCCTGAGATGGATTGACAGAGGCTGTGTATGGGGATGGATGGATAGACAGACAGGAGATGAGTATGGGGATGGATAGATGGATAAAGGTTGCATAGGGGATGGATGGAGGGTGCCTATGGGGATGGATGGAGGGTGCATATGTGATAGATGGGTAGATAATGTGTATGGGGATAGATGCATAGAGGGTGCAAATGGGGATGGATGGATAGAGGGTGCATATGGAATAGACAGTGTGTATGGGGATGGATGGATGGACGGATGGACAGGGGGTGTGTATGGGGATTAGTAGATGGATTGATGGAGTATGTGTACGGGGATGGATGGATGCAGGGTGTGTATGGGTTAGATGGATAGTGTGTATGGGGATGGATGGCTGGATGGATGGAGGGAAGAAGCGTATGGGGATAGGTAGATGGCTGGATAGAGGGTGCGTATGGGGATGGATAGAGGCTGCGTATGGAATAGATGGACAGAAGGTGTGTATGGGATAGATGGATGGAGGGTGCATATGGGGACGGATCAATCTTTATTTTCAGAACACCGCGCTCCCCAGCAGAATGCAGAGCCCGGTCCGCGGCTCCCTGGGCTGAGGATGATCCAGGCCAGTAGCAGTGCTGACGGACCCTGTGTGTAACGAGTTGGGTGTCTCAGCTCTCACTGGGCAGGTGTCATATCATGACCCCTCTCCCCTTGGCCACAAATGGCTGCTCACCCACCTGCTGTGGGCTGCCCCACTGGAGAGGCCCACGGATGAGTGGGCTGCTCCTTCTGGGCATGGGTGGGGGAGCCTGGGGCCAGGCTGAGGGCTGCTGGATGGGGCCTGGCGGGGGACCCCGGGGCAGGCTGAGGCCCAGTGGGGCGGGGGACCCCAGGGCAGGCTGAGGCCCAGTGGGGCGGGGCCTGGCGGGTGGGGCTGGCTGTCCATGATTCATTTGGAGGACATTGGCTGCCCTTTGCCCAGCGCCGGGCACGGCCCCGTGCTGCCAGCCCCTGCAGCACATATGCCCCCGCCAGGGGTCACTGGCTGGGTGGGGGAGGGGGCGGGGGGCTCTGTATCAAGGCAGGGGGATAACCCTGCCCCCCCTTTTACCTCCCCGCCCCCCAGCCCGGCAGGCACAGACCCAGGGGCAGCGTGTGGGGCCCACTGCTCCTGCGCAGGGAGAAGCCCCAGTCCCGGGGCACCCCCCAGCTGCCAGCCCCGGGAGGGCTCAGCCTGTGCGTGGGGGGGTGGCTGTGCTGGAGAGGAGCTGAGCCCATGCGGGGGGGGGGCAGTACCGGGGGGGGGCTCAGGTGGGGGGGGCATTTCCCGGGGCTGGGGCCGGGCGTGGGGGTCAGTGCTGGGGGCGGGGAGGGCTCGGGGCGGGACAATTCCCGCGGGGGGGGGGCAGTGCTGGGGGCGGGGCAGTTCCCGCGGGGGGGGGCAGTGCTGGGGGCGGGGCAGTTCCCCCCGGGGGGGGGCTCGGGCCGGGCGGGGGGGGCAGTGCTGGGGGCGGGGCAGTTCCCCCCGGGGGGGGGCTCGGGCCGGGCGGGGGGGCAGTGCTGGGGGCGGGGCAGTTCCCGGGGGGGGCTCGGGCCGGGCGGGGGGGGCAGTGCTGGGGGGCGGGGCAGTTCCCGGGGGGGGGCTCGGGCCGGCCGGGGGGGGCAGTGCTGGGGGCGGGGCAGTTCCCGGGGGGGGGCTCGGGCCGGCCGGGGGGGGCAGTGCTGGGGGCGGGGCAGTTCCCGGGGGGGGGCTCGGGCCGGGCGGGGGGGCAGTGCTGGGGGCGGGGCAGTTCCCGGGGGGGGCTCGGGCCGGGCGGGGGGGGCAGTGCTGGGGGCGGGGCAGTTCCCGGGGGGGGGCTCGGGCCGGGCGGAGGGGCAGTGCTGGGGGCGGGGCAGTTCCCGGGGGGGGCTCGGGCCGGGCGGGGGGGGCAGTGCTGGGGGCGGGGCAGTTCCCGGGGGGGGGGCTCGGGCCGGGCGGGGGGGGCAGTGCTGGGGGCGGGGCAGTTCCCGCGGGGGGGGCTCGGGCCGGGCGGGGGGGTCGTTCCCGGGGGGCGGGGGGGCCGGGGCACAAAGCGGGACGTTACCATGCCGGAGCCGCTGTCAGCTGGGCCCGCGCGCCCACCCGGCAGTAAGCGGCGCTGCCATTGGCGGGCCGGGCGGGGGGCGGGGCCACGGCGGCACCCCTTCGCTGCCGGGCCGGCCTGCGCGCCCCCGGCCCGGACTCCTGGGTTCTGTGTCCAGCTGGGGGGGGAGCGGGGGCTGGTGGTTAGAGCGGGGGGTGGGGGTTGGGAGCCCGGACTCCTGGGTTCTGTGCCCAGCTGGGGGGGGAGCGGGGGCTGGTGGTTAGAGCGGGGGGGGGGGGCTGGGAGCCCGGACTCCTGGGTTCTGTGCCCAGCTGGGGGGGGAGCGGGGGCTGGTGGTTAGAGCGGGGCGGGGTTGGGAGCCCGGACTCCTGGGTTCTGTGTCCAGCTGGGGGGGGAGCGGGGGCTGGTGGTTAGAGCGGGGGGGGGGAGCTGGGAGCCCGGACTCCTGGGTTCTGTGCCCAGCTGGGGGGGGAGCGGGGGCTGGTGGTTAGAGCGGGGGGGGGGCTGGGAGCCCGGACTCCTGGGTTCTGTGCCCAGCTGGGGGGGGAGCGGGGGCTGGTGGTTAGAGCGGGGGGTGGGGGTTGGGAGCCCGGACTCCTGGGTTCTGTGCCCAGCTGGGGGGGGAGCGGGGGCTGGTGGTTAGAGCGGGGGGGCGGGGTTGGGAGCCCGGACTCCTGGGTTCTGTGCCCAGCTGGGGGGGGAGCGGGGGCTGGTGGTTAGAGCGGGGGGGGGGGGGGGCTGGGAGCCCGGACTCCTGGGTTCTGTGTCCAGCTGGGGGGGGGAGCGGGGGCTGGTTGTTAGAGCGGGGCGGGGTTGGGAGCCCGGACTCCTGGGTTCTGTGCCCAGCTGGGGGGGGAGCGGGGGCTGGTGGTTAGAGCGGGGGGGGGGGGAGCTGGGAGCCCGGACTCCTGGGTTCTGTGCCCAGCTGGGGGGGGAGCGGGGGCTGGTGGTTAGAGCGGGGGGGGGGGGTTGGGAGCCCGGACTCCTGGGTTCTGTGCCCAGCTGGGGGGGGAGCGGGGGCTGGTGGTTAGAGCGGGGGGTGGGGGTTGGGAGCCCGGACTCCTGGGTTCTGTGTCCAGCTGGGGGGGGGAGCGGGGGCTGGTGGTTAGAGCGGGGCGGGGTTGGGAGCCCGGACTCCTGGGTTCTGTTCCCTGTTGTGGCCCTGACCCGGTGCCTGTCCTTGGGCAGATTCCCATCCTTCCCTCCTGCGCGCCTCACTGTCTCCAGCGCCCCCCAGGCCTGTGCCAGCTGGATCCCACCGGCTCCTGGCCCCGCAGCGCTGGGACTCCACGGGCCCCTCCACCGCCCTGGGGCCACCGGGGCTTTTCAGAGCCCCCCGAGCTGCAGGGCCCTTCACACCCCCTCCCTGCGGGCAGCCGAGAAACCCAGCGCGTTTAAGGCCCCAAACTGCCAGCAACAAAGGTGGCACCTGAATCCTCTTTGGACAGAGCCAGGGACCGGGGGGGGGGGGGGGCTCGGGCCGGGCGGGGGGGGGAGCAGTTCCCGGGGGGGGGCCAGGGGCCGGGCAGGCTGGCCCTGGACGTTCCCCGCCCCTCAGCTCCTTCCCCAGTGCTCCCATCCACCCTTGCAGGCCCTTTAGCTGCCCCCTGTGGATCCGATGCCCATCGGACTCTGCCCACTTGGCACAGCCCGTGCCCCCCAGCCCGTCTCCCCCCGGAGCTCTGTGCCTCTGACCCAACCTGCTGCCCCACGGCTGCCGAGCACCGAAGACACACGATGAGGGGCCACTTGATGAAGCGCAGGCTCGGCTCCCAGGCCCTGCAGTGGGCACAGAACGGGCCGCGCTTGTGAAAGTCACAGAAAAGGGAACGAATCCACCCCCAGGACTATAAAGCTTCTGGGTGGCACCGGGACCAAACCTCCCCTCAGCGCTTCCTCTGGCCCAAATTAAGGTTCTAAAATAGACACCCAGCGCCCGATTCTCCTCCCATTCCTACCCCTCAGCCTCCACTGCAATGAGACCAGCGTACGGCCCGGCGTACTTCCCACCACGTTTAGGAGACTAGCCCCAAGCCCACCCTCCTCAGCCCCAAATCCCTAGAACAGTGAAGGCCCCAGATAGCCAGCTCAGGACCCGATCCTACAGCTGATTCAATGCAACTATTCAGAGTAGTCCCTGTGTGAAGATAGACAAAAAGAGGGTGTCACGGGGTCCCCGGGCAATGCTCGGGAACTCCTCCCCACGAAGCCAGGCAGGACTCTGGGGCAGTCGCCTTTCTGTGAGCAGCCTGTCTGCAGGACACACAGTTCACCCGGCTTCCACCTTCCTGGGCCTGCCCTCAGAGCATTCAGCCTCCTCGCCCCTCCGTGCGCTTCCCACAGCGAGTCCGCTCAGGTGGGGTCCTGGGGAAGCCAGAGGGTCCTGCACCCCAACTTTGCAGTCAGACGTGACTCTCAGCCAGCCAGTAAAACAGAGGTTTATTAGATGACAGGAACATGGTCTAACACAGAGCTTGTAGGTGCAGAGAACAGGACCCCTTAGCTGGGTCCATTTTGGGGGGCAGTGAGCCAGACAACCCCGTCTGCACTTCACTCCATGTCCCAGCCAGCCCCAAACTGAAACTCCCTCCAGCCCCTGCTCCTCTGGGCTTTGTCCCTTGGGCCAGGAGGTCACCTGATTCCTTTGTTCTCCAACCCTTTAGCTCTCACCTTGCAGGGGGGAAGGGCCCAGGCCATCAGTCGCCAGGAAACAGGGTGTCGGCCATTCTCTGTGTCCAGACCCCTGCACACACCAGCCCTCTAGGGCTCTGCAACGATCATACACCCTTACCCCACCCCATAGAGACTTAAGAACTGCCTAGGGGAAACTGAGGCACCCCCACACTATTCAGAGGAAACATTAAGAACAGTCCCACTTCGTCACATCGGGGGTGTCTGGGGATGGATAGATTGAGGGTGTAGGGACAGACAGACAGAGGGGATGTATGAGGCTGGATGGATGGATAGATAGGGGGTGTAGGGGACAGACAGAGGGGATGTGTGGGGATGGATAGATAGATAGATGAGGTGTATGGGGATGGATGGATGGATAGATAGGGGGTGTAGGGGACAGACAGACAAAGGGGATGTATGAGGATGGATGGATGGATAGATAGGGGGTGTAGGGGACAGACAGAGAGAGGGGATGTGTGGGGATGGACGGATGGATAGATAGATGATGTGTAGGAGAGAGGGGGGGGGTAGGAGAGAGAGCCAGCCAGGGGTATATGAGGATGGACAGATTCTCCCCACTCTGTGGGTGTGTAAATTAGGGGGCAGCCAGCTCACTGTCATAAAAGCCTTCACAGCATTGGTAGGGCTAGAGCAGAGGTCTGGGAGTCAGGACTCCTGGGTTCTCTTCCTTTCTCTGCCACTAAGTGGCTGCCTGACCTTAGGCAAGTGTCTGCATCTCCACTCCCCCATCTGGGAAATGGAGCTAGCAGAACTTCCCCACCATTACCTGGTCTGAGGCCTTGTGCTCCATCCCCATGTGACGAAGCGGGACTCTTCTTAATGTTTCCTCTGAATACTGGAGGGGTGCCTCAGTTTCCCCTAGGCAGTTCTTAAGGCTCTAGGTGGTGGGATAAGGGGGTGTAATTGTTGCAGAGCACAGGGCCAGGGTACATAAATGGCGACACTCTGTCTCCTGGCAACTGATGGCCTGGGCCCTTCCCCCCTGCGAGGTGAGAGCTAAAGGGTTGGAGAACAAAGGAATCCGGTGACCTCCTGGCCCGGGAAAGGGACAAAGCCCAGAGGAGGAGGGGCTGGAGGGGGAGTCAGTTTGGGGCTGGCTGGGACATGGAGTGAAGGGCAGACGTGGTTGTCTGGCTCACTGCCTCCCAAAATGGACCCAGCTGAGGGGTCCTGTTCTCTGCACCCACAAGCTCTGTGTTAGACCACGTTCCTGTCGTCTAATAAACCTTCTGTTTTACTGGCTGACTGAGAGTCCCGTCTGACTGCGGAGTTGGGGTGCAGGACCCTCTGGCTGCCCCAGGACCCCACCTGGGCGGACTCGCAGTGGGAAGCCCACAGAGGGGTAGAGGAGGCTGAATGCTCCGAGGTCAGACCCAGGAAGGGGGAAGCCGGGTGAGCTGTGTGTCCTGCAGACAGGCTGCTCCCAGAGAGGAGACTCCCCCAGAGTCCTGCCTGGCTTCATGGGGAGCGGTTCCCGAGCATTGCCCAGGGACCCCGTGACACCCCGCAACCAGACTGGCCACTGAGCCTCCCGACTTCCGTGGGGGGCAGGCACTAGCCCTAGGTGCCCTAGACCAGCACCACGGCTTGCATCCCGCCCCACCCTTCACAGGCTCGCCAAGCACTTTGTAGCCACTCCCAGCGTGGTGGGGAACAGAGAGACACTGCAACCTTCCCACAGCAAGCCAGGGCGAGCATCATGGAGCTATGCTGGTGGCACACCAGCTGAGGAACTGGCCCATACGATCATAAGAGCTGCCAGACTGGGTCAGACCAAAGGTCCATCAAGCCCAGTATCCTGTCTATCGACAGTGGTCAATGCCAGGTGCCCCAAAGGGAATAAACAGACAGATTATCATCAAGCGGTCCATGCCCTGTCATCCAATCCCAGCTTCTGGCAAACAGAGGCTAGGGACACCATCCTGGCTAATAGCCATTGATGGACCTAGCCTCCATGAATCCATCTAGCTCCCTTTTGACCCCATTATAGTATTGGCCTTCACAACACCCTCTGGCAAGGAGTTCCAGAAGTTAACAGTGCATTGCGTGAAAAAATACTTTCTTTTAAATAATAATAAATAATACTTTGTTTAAAACCTGCTACCTATTAATTTCATTTGGTGGCCCCTTGTTCTTGTATTATGAGAAGGAGTAAATAACACTTCCTTATTTACTTTCTCTATACCACTCACGGTTTTATAGACCTCTATCATATACCCCCTTAGCTGTCTTTTTTCCAGGCTGAAAAGTCCCACTCTTATTAATCTCTCCTCATACGGAAGCCGTTCTATACCCCTCATCATTTTTGTTGCCCTTTTCTGAACCTTTTCCAATTCCAGTATATCTTCTTTGAGATGGGGCGACAACATTTGCACGCAGTATTCAAGATGTGGGCGTACCATGGATTTATATAGAGGCAATACGAAATTTTCTGTCTTATTATCTATCGCTTTTTTGACTGCCACTGCACATTGAGGGGATGTTTTCAGAGAACTATCCACAGTGACTCCACGATCTCTTTCTTGAGTGGTAACAGCTAATTTAGACCCCATTGTGTAGGTGTAGTTTGGATTATGTTTTCCAAGGTGCGTTACTTTGCATTTATCAACATTAAGAGATGCTGCCTGCCAGGGTGGGGGTGGCTTCGTCCCTGTGGTACGTGTGGATACGGGGAGGAGGCTGCGGGGGCGGGGGATTACCGCAGTGTGTGCAGAAATGAAGGGCCCTGCCCTCCAGCGCACTCACACGCGTCCAGGTCACTGTGACCCAGCGGGGCTGCCCGGCTCCCTCAGGGCACAGAGCTGGAGCGTCCCGCACAGCCCACCCCGCACCGAGTTCTAACCCTGGGCGCTGCCCCCTTGCACAAATCAGGTCTGGTGACTTCGTGGTACTGAGGCCAAGGGGGCCAATATCGCCACATCGCTGCGTGCAAAGAAATACGTCAGGCCTGCTCCTGCTCCTATGACTGGCCCGCTGGAGTCGCTGGGACAGAGTCCTGGTGGGAGGGGCGTGGCCAGAAGGGGGCGCACTCACACGAACGCCTTCTCCTCTGGGAAAGGCCTAACCGTGGGGCTCAGCTGGGGCCAGAGTCTGTCTCTGCAGCGATGGCATCGATCCACGGTGAGTCCTTGGGAGTCAGTGAGTTACTACAGCATTACACTGGCATCTCTTGAGACAATCTGGTCCTGACCCCACTGCAGTGGGGTGACTCTGGATTTCCCCCAGGGGAGCTGAGAGCAGAATCTGTCTCTTTCTCTCCTCACCTGGGCTGGATCCAGTCAATGCAAATGCACGGCCTGGCTGGCCGCCCCGCACTCGGTGTCTGGTGGGTTTCAGAGCTGGGAGCAGTGCCCAGGAGCCCTGACGCACATGCAGAGAAAGCTCCCTGCATGCATCAGAATCCAGCTTCTCCGCAGCCCCCTTCCTGGCACTGGCTTTGTGGGTCACAGCCCCTAAGACGGGTTTTGACAGGCAGGCATTAAAACGGCAGAGGATTATTTTCCAGCAGGACCACTTGCCTTTCCATGTGATCACATTTAGAGCCTCTCTCAGCCTCTGCTTTCAGACTTCGCCATCAGGCATTTAGGAATGGGACTGGGGCAGATTGTGACCTTGGTTCCCCCTGCGGTGCTGGCCTCTTGCTGCTGGTTTCAAACCCAGTGAGGGGACCAGCTGGCTGTGACCGTCCAGTGCAGGAAGCTACACTTCCAAATCAGACCTACTGGGCCCGATCCTGACCTGCCTTTCATCAGAGTCAGCCGGGAGTAAAGCGATGACCCCACAGTGGCATGGTGCCCGCTGCACTGCACCAGGATTGCTCCGCCGGCCCGGGCCTGCCGGTGGCTCTGGGGCAGGTGTGGCGGCTGGTTAACACCTGCAGAGCAACACCCTGCGCAGTTTGGGACAGGAAGCGGACAGTGTCACGGAGTCCCCGGGCGATGCTCGGGAACTGCTCCCCATGAAGCCAGGCAGGACTCTGGGGGAGTCTCCTCTCTGGGAGCAGCCTGTCTGCAGGACACACAGCTCACCCGGCTTCCACCTTCCTGGGTCTGACCTCGGAGCATTCAGCATCCTCTGCCCCTCCATGCGCTTCCCACAGCCAGTCCGCCCAGGCAGGGTCCTGGGGCAGCCAGAGGGTCCTGCCCCCCAACTCCGCAGTCAGACGGGACTCTCAGCCAGCCAGTAAAACAGAAGGTTTATTAGACGACAGGAACATGGTCTAACACAGAGCTTGTAGGTGCAGAGAACGGGACCCCTCAGCTGGGTCCATTTTGGGGGGCAGTGAGCCAGACAACCACATCTGCCCTTCACTCCATGTCTCCAGCCAGCCACAAACTGAAACTCTCTCGAGCCCCTCCTCCTCTGGGCTTTGTCCCTTTCCCGGGCCAGGAGATCACCAGATTCCTTTGTTCTCCAACTCTTTAGCTCTCACCTTGCAGGGGGAAGGGCCAGGCCATCAGTTGCCAGGAAACAGGGTGTCGGCCATTCTCTGTGTCCAGACCCCTGCACACACCTGCCCTCTAGGGCTCTGCAATGATCATACACCCTTACCCCACCCCCTAGAGACTTAAGAACTGCCTAGGGGAAACTGAGGCACCCCCACACTATTCAGAGGAACCATTAAGAACAGTCCCGCTTCGTCACAGACGGAGCCTCAGGAACAGACTGTAACGGGCTCGAGCCGGAGCTGGGCCAAGACACCCACAACCTCCTGCCTTGGGACTTGTCCTGGCTTTGATTCTGATTAGGTGTCACCTGAGAGACAGGTGCACAGCGCCCCCTACAGGAGAGTGTGGCCTAATGATCCATCAGCTCATTTCCCGCTGCTCCCTGCAGGTCCCTCCATCCAAGGACAGCCCTGGCCCTGGCCCCAGGAGGCTGTGGAAGCCACCAGGATGCGAGGGGCTATGAGCAGGTGGCTACAGAATGACCAAACAAGGCAGATGGGGCCAGAGCCTGCTGAGACCCTACAATTGGACTTTAGTCAGCCCCATCCGGAGCCGTGCAGGGAGTGGAAACCAACAGCCCAGGCTCGCATCCTCAGCTGCTGTAAATCAGTGCAGTGCTGTGGGTGTTCATGGAATGACAGCCGACTGACACAGCCAGGAATCTGGCCCCATTGACTCCAATGAAGCTACAGCCGACTGACACAGCCAGGGGTCTGGCCCCACTGACTCCAATGATGCTACAGCCGACTGACACAGCCAGGGGTCTGGCCCCATTGACTCCAATGAAGCTACAGCCGACTGACACAGCCAGGGGTCTGGCCCCATTGACTCCAATGAAGCTACAGCCGACTGACACAGCCAGGGGTCTGGCCCCCCCACATGTGCACCTACCAGGTTATGGGGGGGTCAGCAGCAGAACCATGGTGCCCAGGAACAGCTGACGGCTGCACCTAGGCCCCAGCCTGCGTCCAGGGAGGGCCCTCTGCTCTCCCTGCGCCGTCAGGACGCGGCTACAGCAAGGGTTGTTCCCTCCCTAACGCACCGCCATCGCAGGATTTAACACAAGGAGCAGATAAAACAGGCAAGGAAATGGGTGTCTGCTCCCGGGCTGGCTGTGCATGGGGGGAGGAAATCCCCAGCCATGAGGGCTGCTGGGTCGTAGGGCCATCGCTGGGCCCCCTACGCTGAGCAGTCACTAGGGGGCCCAATCCTGGTCCCCTCAAATGCAGCAGAAGGCTTTCCCCTCGCCCCACACTGGGAGAGGGGAGCCCAAGAGTCCTGGCCTGTCTGCCGAGACCAGCAGCGAGGTGTGAGGGCAACATAGTGTGAGAACTGGGCTAAGACCCAGCAAACTCACTTCACCCATGGCTCCTTCCTCCTCAGAACGGCTCACAACCATCAGCAAACTAACCCCACTAGCCCCGAGGGGGAGCCGCAGCTGTGGGGGTGGGATGCGTGGGGGAGAAGGGGAGCAGTATTGCCCTGGGCTCCCCAAGAGCCCTGTGAGCCCCCACAGTCAGGTCCCTCTAATTCCTTGTCTGAGCAGCGCCCCCCAGAGAGTGACCAGCGCGGCCAGGCTGCACACCCCCCTTCCCACACGGGCAGAGCTCAGCTCCCCAGGACCCTTCCACGCTGCTGCTGGCCACGGCTCCAGGGGACCCAGCATCCCTCCCCAGACCAGGGATCATGGCCAGAGCGGAGCCACAGGGCAGGGCAGGATTTACCCCTGCTGGCTCCATGGCAGGTTAGTAGGGACGGTGCCGCCTGGGTACGGCTGGGGCATGACCTGGAGAGGGACATGATACTCTCTGCTCTTCGGTCTCCCTTTGGGGCACAGCCCAGGCTGCCGCCAGCTGAGTGAGCAGCGTAGCAGCAAAGGCTGGACACAGGAATTGCTGGCTGAGGTGCTCTGGCCCGTGTGGTGCAGAAGGTGAGAAAAATGTATCGGACAGATCCCTGCTGGTGTAAACTGGCATGGCTCCATTGAGCTCAGCCAGGCCACCGGCTCAGGCCCCCTGGGTTGTTGGCACACAGCCCGCCCTGCTGCATGCTGGAACAATCCACCCCACAACTTGCCCCAGAAGTATCTGGTCTGCGCTGGCCAAAGGACTGTCCCACCCCGGCTCTGTGGCACTTAACGCCCGAGCCGGGGATGTGTGTGGCTTTCAGTGCTGGGCAGGGCCCTGTCTGACGCCCTGCAAGGGAAAACACGGCAGGCCGTGGTCAAGGTCACCTGCTAATGGCTGGGGCCGCTGATTGCCCAGCACAGAACGTACCTTCTCCACAGAGCACAATCCCAGTGCGGAGGGAGAGAGAGCAGGAGCCATGAGCAGCAGCTGGTGCTGTGCTTGACGACCCCTGGCGCTCCCACAGCTCTGCTCCTTCAAGGATTATGTTGGATCATATTAAAGAAGTTCTGTATTAAAATCACAAATGAGTTTGATTCCCCAGAGTTTAAATTCCAGGGTATTACTAATTCAGAGGTCTCTTGGTTTTTGGTGCTGTTTCTCTCCCACTATGTGTGAAACTTGCAAGCTGTTAATTGCGTTAGTACATTCTAAGACAGAGTCTGTTCTCAAAGCAATTCACACAGAGAGAGACTCAAAGCAATACTCTGTAACAACAGAAACAGCACCCAGAGACTCCCCGCCCTTTTGTTGTATTCATCTCGCTTTGTTAACAATTGTGATTAAAATAGAGATAGAGGATGTATGTGGATGGATGCTTGGTGTGGATAATAACTGAATGATCAGGGAGGTGCCAGCCTAAGAATCCGGTGTCCATTGGCAGACTGGAATCCACCCAACAGCCTCAAGGATGGGAGACCCAAAGAACAAGATAACATCTGGCAGCACGGAGCCGTCAGGAATGTGCCATCCGCTGATTGATTCAGCAACAGCATGATGAAGCAATTCCATAGACTGGCTGTCACGGAGTCCCCGGGCGATGCTCTGGAACTGCTCCCCATGAAGCCAGTCAGGACTCTGGGGCAGTCGCCTTTCTGTGAGCAGCCTGTCTTCAGGACACACAGCTCACACAGCTTCCACCTCCCTGGGTCTGACCTCGGAGCATTCAGCATCCTCTGCCCCTCTGTGCGCTTCCCCCAGCGAGTCCACTCAGGCAGGGCTCCTGGGGAAGCCAGAGGGTCCTGCACCCCAACTTCGCAGTCAGACGTGACTCTCAACCAGCCAGCAAAACAGAAGGTTTATTAGAAGACAGGAACATGGTCTAACACAGAGCTTGTAGGTGCAGAGAACAGGACCCCTCAGCTGGGTCCATTTTGGGGGGCAGTGAGCCAGACAACCACGTCTGCCCTTCTCTCCATGTCCCAGACAGCCCCAAACTGAAACTCCCTCCAGCCCCTCCTCCTCTGGGCTTTGTTCCTTTCCTGGGCCAGGTGGTCACCTGATTCCTTTGTTCTCCAACCCTTCAGCTTTCACCTTGCAGGGGGGGGAAGGGCCCAGGCCATCAGTTGCCAGGAAACAGGGTGTCGGCCATTCTCTGTGTCCAGACCCCTGCACACACCTGCCCTCTAGGGCTCTGCAGTGATCATACACCCTTACCCCACCCCCTAGATACTTAAGAACTGCATGGGGGAAACTGAGGCACCCCCACAATATTCGGAGGAAACATTGAGAACAGTCCCACTTCGTCACACTGGCCTAGGAAGAAATTCCTATAAAAATGGACTCTAGAAAGTGAGAACTTTGGGGTCTGATTCTGCAAACCAACTTCCAGGAGCATCAGATGAGCATCTGACGAGGCCCTGCTCCCTCCTCATGTCCAGGCCACCTGGCCAGTGGCTTGGCATGAGCAACTCTAATGCTCATGGTAACTATGATGACAACCTTGCAGAACGTGTGTGTGAATGAATGTGAGAATAAATATGAGATTGAATGGAATGTTATCGCTATAACTAACTGCTTACTCGGATTCGTTCTGTATTCACAATAAATGTGGTATTTTGCCTTTTCCCCAATTAGTACGATCCTGCTGGTTTTTATTTTGTTGGTATAACACTCTCAACGCACACTGCAAACAGCCAGGAGTCAGCCCCTGCAGCACCTCTGGGAGCGCACAGGGATGGTAAACAGAGAGACAGAGGGGAAGCCACTTACCAAGGTCACACAGATCCAGAAATAGAACCCAGGAGTCCTGGCTCCCAGCCCCCGCTGCTCTAACCACTAGACCCCTCTCCCCTACCTGAGAGGAATAGAACCCAGGAGTCCTGGCCCCAAGTTTGCTGCTTTAACTACTAGACACATATCTTCCCTAACAGGACAGTGCCTCGGCCATTGGGGCCCAATCCCACTTGGTGACAAGCACTTGGCTCCTGCCCTGCCAGAATCAGGCCTTTAAAAAGGACAGGGTTTGTCTGGAAGGCTGTCACCGAATGTGGGGGAGTCTGGGGCCTGCACCCCTCTTCCTGGGATTCTCAGCCAGCCAGTAAAATGGGGAGGTTTATTGGGCAACAGGAACACAGTCTAAACCAGAGCTTGTGGGTGCCCCCAGGACCCCTCAGTCAAGTCCTTCTGGGGGGCAGGGAGCTTAGACCCTGGGGCTTCCCTGCGGTACCCTGCGTTCCCCCACCCAGCACCAAACTGAAACTAACCCCCCCAGCAGGCTCCCTCCTGCAGCCTCTGTTCACATTCTTGGACAGAGGTGTCACCTCCCCCTCCCCCTCCTGGCTCGGGTGACAGGCTCTCAGGTCTCCCCTCCCCAGTGAAACCCCCCTGCCACATTCCCAGCTCAACGCTCCCCCCTCCCCGCTGCGTCACATCGACACAGTTGAGTTCCCCATGTTTAACGGGCAGAGATTTAAGCATCTGCTAAACCCAGGAGCTAACAGCCAGAGAAATATCCTCAGGGATTGACGGGGCAGGAGGCCTCTTTATCTTTGCTTCTTATGTACGCAATAAAAGGAAAGCCCTGTCCAGCATCTTTGCAATACCCAGGACCAGGCGTATTATAAAACTCATTACAGATTCCAGCGCTGTTATTGGCTGTAGCCGAGAGAGGTATTAAAGCGAGTTATCTGCCCTCTTAGAGGTAGGATAACTAAGGATAGGATATTTCTGCTAAGTAGAAAGTAACACACTAATACACTGGCTATTTCAACAAGTGTCCTGGCAAGCCCAGCCCAGCCTTCACACGGGCGTGTTCACAAACCCAACCCTCACAGTCACCCTGGCAGGCAGGTCAGGGCTGTCAGCTTTGTTCTGTAGACAGGGATGAGGCAGATGTGCAGGAGGATTAAGTGACATGACCATGGTCAGCCCAGAAATAGGTTCATGGCTCTGGGCTTTCTGCACAAGGAGATCCAGGCTTCCCTATGGATGGCGCTTCATTCTGGCTCCCGGCAGAAGCCAGTCATAACTCGGTCACTTTTCACTCAGGGATCATCCCCCCAGACTAATCCCTTGAAATGAGAGGGGAAGCACCCTTTGAAATCAGAAGTACTGGGATTAGCTCCCAGCTCCTGCTTGAAGCATCAGCTGCTTTCTGGAGGAATCAGGGAGGTGATTGCATTGCTTGTTATTCTCCTGACCTCCGCCACTCGTCTGTCCTTACAACGCCAGGTCCATGGGGCAGGGACCATCCGTCTTAGGAGCACAGCCACAGATAAATCCTAACCGCCAATGACAATGTAGGGTAGCAGTCAGAGCGCAGGGCTGGGAGTCAGGGCTCCTGCCTTTCACACTAGCTCAGAGTTTTAGGCCAAGCTGTGTAATGGCTCTGTGCCTTAGTTCCCCTCCTGGAGCATAAGGCTATTGGCACTGAGCTGCCCCACATCTATGCAGCACCTTGAGACCCCCGAACATCTTGGAGGGTGGGGGAGGTGAAAATGGATCCTGAATCCTTTAATTTCCAGCTGCTAATTCACAGATTCCACGCCAGAGGAGACCATTGTGATCATCCAGGCGGACCTCCTGCATAGCACAGCCCGAAACCTGCCCCACAATAATCCCTAGAGCAGAGCTTGTAAAAAAAAAATCATATCCTGGTTTTGAAATGGTCAGTGATGGAGAATCTGCCATGAGCCCTGGGAAATGACATCAGTGGTAAATTACTCTCAATGTGAAAAAAGTCCACCTTATGTCCAGTCTGAATGTGTCTAGCTTCCGCTTCCAGCCACTGGATCGGGTTCAACCTTCCTCTGCTAGACTGAAGAGCCCCTGATTAAACATTTGTTCCCCAGGCAAATACTTACAGACTGTGATCAAGTCACCTCTGAACTCTTTGTTAAGCGAAACAGACGCAGCTATTTGAGTCCATCATTATAAAGCACATTTTCAAACCCTGGAATCAGTCTTGTGACTCTTCTCTGAGCCCTTTGTCGACGTCCTTCCTGAACTGGGAGCACCAGCACTGGACACAGGACTCCAGCAGCAGTTTCACCAGTGCCCCATACAGAGGTAAAATCGTTTCCCTGCTCCTACTGGCGAGTCCCCTGTTTAGGCCTCCCAGGGTGGCATTAACTCGTTTGGCCACAGCGCTGCCCTGGGAGCTCATGTTCAGTGGATTATCCACCATGAGCCCCACATCTTTTTCAGAAAGAACAGGAGTACTTGCGGCACCTTTGAGACTAACCAATTTATTTGAGCATAAGCTTTCGTGAGCTACAGCTCACTTCATCAGATGCATCTGCTGTAGCTCACTAAAGCTCATGCTCAAATAAATTGGTTAGTCTCTAAGGTGCCACAAGTCCTCCTTTTCTTTTTGCGAATACAGACTAACACGGCTGCTACTCTGAAACCTATCTTTTTCAGAGTCTCTGCTTCCTAGGATAGTCCCTCATCCAGCAAGTCTGGCCTGTGTTCTTTGCTCCTAGATGTATAATTTTACCATTTCCATCTAGTAATGAACCAATCCCGTTGTCAGGATTCTTTTTGTTCCTAATTTATTTTAAAACTCCTTATTGTCCTTAACACTGCTGGCCATAGAGTTCGCCTTCTGTCCTTTAGCTTCCCTTATCAATTTTTAAATTTTCTACAGTTCCTAATTTGTGATTTTTAATCATTACTAACAACTTCCCCTTTCTTCCATTTGATATATATATATATATGCCTCCACTTCCCCTCCGGGAACCACACTGGTTTTTTAACCAGCACAGCCTTCTTCCTCAATTGTGGCTTTAGGGGAGTCGGTAAGGTGTTCTGAAATGATTCCCAATTATCTTTCAGTTTTTTTCTGATTAAAAATTCTTCCTCCCAGCTGATTTGGCTCATAATTGTTTCCAGCTTTGTGAAAGGGCCCTTGGAAAGCACCTATATTTATGACTGGTCTGGACTTTTTTCTGATTGCACCTTCTAATGCCCAAATCAGCTCTTACTCTTGGCGAAACCGTAAGTCTGGGGAAACCTCCAGCCGAAGTCTCCCACCCCGAGTTCCCAGGGGACCCGCTGAGCGCGGGAGAAGGGGGGGATTTGTAAAGGCCTCTCCCCCCGCTAGGCACACACAGGAGACGGTGTCCGATCCCAGTGCCAAGCCAGGGCCAGCCTGGGGCAGGCTCCCTGCTTCGTGCCTGTCCCGCCAGCCGGTCACAGAGACTTTTACAACCTGCCCGGCCGGCCGCACCTCGCACAGGGGCTGAGACGCACTGTGCAGCGCCAGACAGATCTGATGAGAGGGACACGAGCTGAGGCCCAACCTTTGAGGGTCAGAACCTCAAGTGGTGTCAATCTGGTGTCGCTCCGGCGCCACATGCAGAGCTCAGGGCAACTCCCCCCCCGCGGAGGCATCGGCTCCACTTCTGGGCTGTCCCGGGGCAGGGGACTGGCGTTCCAGGGTGAACAGGAGGAGGAATGCCGGTGTCAGAGGAGCCGCCTTCGAGACTAAGCGGTGGGTCTGAGCAAAAGCCTGCGGGAGATACAGCAGCCGGCGCCCCGGGGTGCAGCCCGGGGAAGCTTGGGCTCAGATACGCGGCTTAGTCTCGAAGGGGCCGCCAGCCCGCCTCTTCTTGCCGCGGGACAGAAACAGCCCCCGGCGCTCACAAGGAAAGAGGGAGACTGGAAGCTTCTCTCGGCGCTTCTGGGACCCGAACCCCGCACGCGGCGGAGGGACGCGGCCCCAGAATCACAGCGGCGAGACGGGCTAGGACCCACCGCTAAACGCGAGTGAACTGACCCAGCTGGCCTGTCCCCAGGAGCCCCCTCGCTGCGCGGTTACCCCGGGGCAGATGGGGAAACCTGCCCCCTTCCCCCCGGCTTGTCTCCCCTCGCTGCGCGGTTACCCCGGGGCAGATGGGGAAACCTGCCCCCTTCCCCCGGGCTTGTCTCCCCTCGCTCCGCGGTTACCCCGGGGCAGATGGGGAAACCTGCCCCCTTCCCCCCGGCTTGTCTCCCCTCGCTCCGCGGTTACCCCGGGGCATATGGGGAAACCTGCCCCCTTCCCCCGGCTTGTCTCCGCCGCGCTCCGCGGTTACCCCGGGGCAGATGGGGAAACCTGCCCCCTTCCCCCGGCTTGTCTCCGCCGCGCTCCGCGGTTACCCCGGGGCAGATGGGGAAACCTGCCCCCTTCCCCCCGGCTTGTCTCCGCCGCGCTCCGCGGTTACCCCGGGGCAGATGGGGAAACCTGCCCCCTTCCCCCCGGCTTGTCTCCGCCGCGCTCCGCGGTTACCCCGGGGCAGATGGGGAAACCTGCCCCCTTCCCCCCGGCTTGTCTCCGCCGCGCTCCGCGGTTACCCCGGGGCAGATAGGGGAAACCTGCCCCCTTCCCCCCGGCTTGTCTCCGCCGCGCTCCGCAGCTTGGCCTAACCCACGCCCGGAGCTCGTCGGGGCAGGTCTGAGCCGGTCTCGCCGCGGGTGGCTCCACGGGAAATGAATTCGGGACTGAAGCTGGTTTCCATTTAGTTTAATACCGATTTTGAACGGAACAGCGGAGGGAGGGACAAGGACCCCTGGCCTGGAGCCCAAACCGTTCACACTCAATTCCCCACCAGCCACGGCCGCAGCCGCCGGCCTGGGATCCGCAGCCACCTGGCTCTGTCCATTTTAGGCGAGGAACGAGCCGTGATGTGCAGCCCCCGGCAGCAGCTCGGCCCTCGGCAGGCGCGGCGGGTTTCCAGGCTCCGGCTGCGGTTTGTCTTGATCTGCGGCTGGGGCAAAAAGACTCTCCCGGGGCAGGGGCCGGTTCGGTCCGCGGCGCGTTGAACGGTCCCGGTGACACCATCACCCAGCGAGGGCTGCCTGGAGCCCCCGGGAGCTCGTTTGTCCTCCCGGGTGCGGCTCGGAAAGCGCCCGGCGAGCTTCGCAGACGGACGTCCAGGGAGGGGAAGGGGCCAGCTTCGGGCGAGGGCGCTCGCCCCTGCTAGGGCTGGGGGCCCGGCGGAGCAGGGAGAGGAGAAAAGGGGGGGCCTGATTTCCAGCCCTCCCCTCAAATGTGTCCCGGTACCGTCCAGACACCCCCAGCACCTGCCGCCGAGGCTCCAGGCTCCAGCTCCGCTGGTGGCTGCGGAAGGGGGCCGGGGCGGGTCCCCTAGGTGCCCAGCCCGGCTTCCAGCTCCTTGGCGGGGCTCCGCTCCCTCCCCGCCGGGCTGACCAGACTCCCCGACTTGAGCAGCAGGTTGCAGCCCAGGAAGAAGACGCCGAAGAGGACGGTGAGGCAGAGCACGCAGAGCACCGCGACCTGCGCCATGGAGCGGCCCCGCGGCTCGGCCCCCGCGCCCCCGCTCCCCACGGCGCAGCAGGCGCCCAGGAGCGCGTCCAGCGTCGGGGCGGCGGCCCGCGGGGCGCGGCTGGGGCTCGGGGCGCTGCTGTTCATGTCTCAGCCCGGGAGAGGCGAGGGGCCCCGCAGAGTGTGGGGTTGGGGGGGGGGGCTCTGGCAAAGCGCACCCCGTGCCCGCCGCAGCCAGGCCTCGCGGACCCGGGGCAAATCCCCGCAGCTGCCCCGTCTGCTCCTCCCGGCCAGGAGCTCCCGCGCTGCCCGCAGCCCCAGCAGGGTTGTGGCTGCAGGGCAGTGACGGGCGGGGAGGGTTTAAGTGATGTCAGGAAAGGATTGTTTCTCCAGCCCCATGGCTCGGAACCACGCATCTCCCTGCAGCGGGAACCAGACACCCTGCTCCCCCCATATCCCCGGGAAACCCCTCCCCCCGGGGAGACAGCCCCCACCCCATGCTCCTCCAGGGAACCAGACACCCCGCTCCCCCCATATCCCCGGGAAATCCCTCCCCCCGGGGAGACAGCCCCCACCCCATGCTCCTCCAGGGAACCAGAGACCCTGCTCCCCCCATATCCCCGGGACACCCCTCCCCCCGGGGAGACAGCCCCCACAGGGAACCAGACACCCTGCTCCCCCCATATCCCCGGGAAATCCCTCCCCCCGGGGAGACAGCCCCCACCCCATGCTCCTCCAGGGAACCAGAGACCCTGCTCCCCCCATATCCCCGGGAAACCCCTCCCCCCGGGGAGACAGCCCCCACCCCATGCTCCTCCAGGGAACCAGAGACCCTGCTCCCCCCATATCCCCGGGAAACCCCTCCCCCCGGGGAGACAGCCCCCACCCCATGCTCCTCCAGGGAACCAGACACCCCGCTCCCCCCATATCCCCGGGAAATCCCTCCCCCCGGGGAGACAGCCCCCACCCCATGCTCCTCCAGGGAACCAGAGACCCTGCTCCCCCCATATCCCCGGGACACCCCTCCCCCCGGGGAGACAGCCCCCACAGGGAACCAGACACCCTGCTCCCCCCATATCCCCGGGAAATCCCTCCCCCCGGGGAGACAGCCCCCACCCCATGCTCCTCCAGGGAACCAGAGACCCTGCTCCCCCCATATCCCCGGGAAACCCCTCCCCCCGGGGAGACAGCCCCCACCCCATGCTCCTCCAGGGAACCAGAGACCCTGCTCCCCCCATATCCCCGGGAAACCCCTCCTCCCGGGGAGACAGCCCCCACCCCATGCTCCTCCAGGGAACCAGAGACCCTGCTCCCCCCATATCCCCGGGAAACCCCTCCCCCCGGGAGACAGCCCCCACCCCATGCTCCTCCAGGGAACCAGAGACCCTGCTCCCCCCATATCCCCGGGAAACCCCCCCTATGCTCCTCCAGGGAACCAGAGACCCTGCTCCCCCCATATCCCCGGGAAACCCCTCCCCCCGGGGAGACAGCCCCCACCCCATGCTCCTCCAGGGAACCAGAGACCCTGCTCCCCCCATATCCCCAGGGAAACCCCTCCACTCTGTGGGAACAGCCCCCCAGTGCCCCTTCTGGGAACCAGACACCCTGCACCTCAGGGGCAGTGAACCCCCACATTTCTGGGGAAACCCCAGGGAATCTGGGCTGAGCTGGAGAGCCAGCTCCTCTCTGGGCCTTCGAGCTGGTCCTTTGGTGACACCAGAGCTGAGGGTTCATCCCATGGGGTGCAGCCGCAGGAGATGAAATCCTGGCTCCCATGAGTCGACAGCAAAGCTCCCCACCTTCAAAGAGGCCCAGATTTCACCCTCAGCAGCTCCTCCTGCTCCTCAAGATCATGACACAGGCTCCTAGTCTGTTTATACCGCCCCTACCCCAATGGGCCCCCTGCTCAGCCAGGCACCATCCGAACAAACCAGGTAAATACTCCGCAGGTGCATCCTGGAGCAGGGCCTGATCAACACCCCCAGTGCCACCTTTGCGCCAACCGTTGTCCTGTTCTGGTCCATGCATCCCCCTCTGACCAGAGATGGGAAGTTTCACTCCTTTGGGGGGGGGGGTCCCTTTCCCCATTACCAGGAAGCAATTATGGCTGTTTCTTTTTGCACACAGGTAGCCGAAAGGGGGCTGAACCGGAGTGCGTGGAACTTGGCCAAGCACTGAGCTTCAAGCAGAAATGTTGGAAGAGAAAACTTTTCAGCCCTTATTTAAGTTTGGCTCTGATGTGACGTGCCCCAGGGTTGCAGCTCTCAGCAGCGCTGGCCAAGTTGGAGACACCCTTGTGCAGCTTGGACTCACCCCCCGCGCCCCACGGTCATTAAGGAGCTGGAGCGTTTTTCATCAGGCAGCTTGTTAATCTTCCTACCCTGACCCAATCCCAACAGAGTAAATCCCTCTCCCTGCCGCAGCATCAGCTGGACCAAGTACCCGTCACTTCCCACCCCGAAGGATTAGCTAGCAGGGCTGGGCTCGTCCAACAGCTGCTGTGGCCAGGCCCCACACGGCTGCATTTTTCTGTTCGGGCCGCTGCTGCTGGCTGCAGTAGCCTCCATGTTGATCCTAAAGGGCAGATCCTGAGCTGAAATTCCCGAAGTGCCACGTCCTGGGCTCGGCCCACTTCCTCCTCAGCAGCGCTGGGCTCCCGGATCTTGCTTCCACACCGCGACTTTGTGACCCACCTGCAGGTGACTTCAAACCCTCAAAAATAGCTGCACCAGGTGCTTTCGAAGAAGCAATTGCTTACCAGGCTAAGAAATTGCTTCTCAACCCCGTGTGGCGTTTGACTAGCCCACTGCTGGCTCGCTGAAGTCCAGCCGCCATTACTGCGGTATTAGCTTCCTTGCCCTTTGGTCTCCCTTTACCCTGTGCCATGGAGAAGTACGTACCTACAGGTCAGTGGTCCCCCTCATGGAGACCTGCTGCTTTTCGCGCACACTGTGCATCCCCCCTAACCCTCAGGCTGTCTGAACGTGGGGTCTCGGGTTACATGGCCCCTCTGGAGACCAGAGCTCTTGGGCACAGAACTGGCCCAGAGCCACCTCTTGCATCCCTGCTGTGGCAGCAGAGAAGAATTTAAAGTCAGAATTCTCAACAGCAGCCACCGATAAGGGAGATTTCACCTTTTTGTCCAACTTCTCCCACAGGTGCTGAGCACCCACAGCTCCCATTGGCCTCCCTGGTGGGTGCTCAGCAAGCCTGAAAACCAGGCCCCAGGTGGGGCTCCTAAGGCAGCCAAACATGAGCAACTGCCAGACTCTGTGTCCATTCAGTCCCATTGCTAGGGCTGTGGGAGTGGGATTTAAACATCCTCCAGGAGCTGACCCGAGACCTGCCACAATCATCTGAGAGCAGGCTGAGGAGCCATCGTGGCTGGTTACCACCTGGGGATGACCAGCCCAGGCTGGATCCCAACCTGCGCTACGGCTGCAAGAGGCACCGTATCCTGTTGGCCCGGCTGGTCAAGCAGAGGAACTTGGGAAACCTGTTTCACCGTCAGGAATGATCTTGCCCAGGGAAGGGGCCCACACGCAGGCCAGAATTCTCAAGGATTGGGCCCAGGGCTCTTTGGAGAATCTGGCTGTCATGGGACCTGAGCGTTCTGGAGGGGACTGTGGCCCTGAGCCCTCCCGTCAGCATCGGGTTTTCCCCATTCTTCTGCCCTTCACCCGGCAACTGTTCTCACTTCACCAGGCCCCATACGACTCACACAGCCCCTTGG
This sequence comes from Lepidochelys kempii, assembly GCF_965140285.1. NCBI lineage: Eukaryota > Metazoa > Chordata > Testudines > Cheloniidae > Lepidochelys > Lepidochelys kempii. The sequence continues at coordinate 1,331,074 of NC_136399.1, read as the reverse complement.
TAAGAACACATGAGCACACAGAGAGCTCTGATGTGAAACCAGTTTATCAGTAGACTCAGAGAAACCCACACGCTCATCTCTGCCTCTGGAGCAGAAGCGCTCACGCACCAAGGTCTAGGCTTTACTGTGGGATGACACCAGGGCAGTCAGCAAAGCCTGGATCTGATTGAGGTGACACTACTTGAGCGGGGGGGAGACACTCTCGACAATCCGAGAGAAGGAAGAAAGAGAAGGCCTAGGCCAGTGTTTATTACGCCCAGAGTACGAGATCCACAGAGCACAGACAGGTCAGTTTCTAAACACAGGGTGTCTGACGCCCACATGTTTGTTACAGTCTCCATGAGAGAGGAAGTGGGGACGGGGGTGTAAGTGTGTTGAAGAGACAGGGTTTGGAGATCTCACCCTGCTTTACACAGAGCTCCTGGCTGCTCAGTTTTCTTTTAGCAGCCAGGAAGAACGAAGGGGGTATTTTCAAGGTGACGGCAGTGCTGTGAGGTCACTGGACAACACACACAAGCACTAGCTCCTGTGTGCCCAAGTAGACGTAGCTACTGGCCCCTCTGACGGCGCGTTGTGCGGGGACAGAGCCGGCAGGAACAGGAAGCAACTGCCACTCTTTTGCAGCACTCACGTCTCCGGCCAGCCCAGCCTCTCTCCACAGCAGCCACTCTCACCACAGTGGCCACACGTCAGACGTGGACTTGGTTTAAGGTGACTGACTAGGGAATATGGGTTTTAGTGGCTGGGCAAGTGCCCAGCTGCGCCCCTGTATTTTCGGGAAGGGGCTTTATGAAGCTTAGCAAAGACTATCTGCTTACCCTGTGTGCTCTTCGACCACCAGCAGCATTCTCCCCCTTTCCCAGACGGAGAGAGAGGCAGAGATGGGCCTTGCCTCATGGGCACCCAGAGACTCCTATGACTGCTGTTCTAACCGTGGCTGTGGGGGGTCACAGCTGCTCTGCTGAGGGCAATTCTTTCCCCACTGTTACAACAAGACAGTGTTAAAGGCAGAGAAATACAATCCCTGACTCGCCCACCAACCAGAGGTTACTGCTCTATTGCTCGAGCCTGTGCAAAGCCCCTCTCCAAACAGACGGGAGAGAAAGAGGAGGGGCCCTGTCCAGGAATTCACAATCCCACTCAGATGAAACAAGGCAGCAGCAGTCCCAGTGCCAGGCAGTGCAGGGACGAGGGTCCATAAGGGAACTGGGGCTTCAGGAGGGATCTGAGGGAGGAAAGGGAGACCGGGGGAGGGGAGCTGACAGGCCAGCTGCAATATAGGCCACGTGGCACAAGGAGCAGTTTTGCTGTCATTTCAGTTCACAGCCCCAGGTGACCCCCACATAGGGAGATTCACAATTAAGGGCCAGCCCAAGTCCAGCCTGCAGAAAGCTTCCGTCTGAAGTGTACAGATGGACGGGAGGGATCTAAGCAGAGAGGCCTGCCCAGGCAAACACCCACTGGGACCGTGCTCTGAGACGATTCTACTTGCCAGGACACCCTGGGTCATCCTGTGTGATAGGGAGCAGAAAGGTGCAAGCCCCCTGTCCCCAGGCCCTACAGTGCCAGCGTGTCTTTGATGAGCCGCCGCATGGTGGTGGTGACGGAGGAACCGAGGGAGTCGGTGATCTGGTAGGAGATCTTGTAGAGGTAGGGTTGCACGTCCTTCAGGCCCGTGTCGAAGACGTTGTCCACCTCCGACTGGGTGGGCATTTTGGGCAGGTACTCGTGCCTGTTCATCACCTCCACAATGTTGATAATCTTCTCGCACAGTTTCTCCCCCACCTTCTCCCGGCAGATCTGCCGCTCCTGCTCGTTGGCCAGGTTCACCACGTTGACCTTGATGGTCCACACCTCCCAGGGGATACACTCATCCGAGAAGGGCCAGCGTGACTTCTTCTTCTGGTAGAACTCCAGGGAGATCTGCCCAATGCCGTCGCTGCCTGAGTATCGGAGGGCGTCCTGCGGAGAGAGCACCAGGCACAGCCAAGGTCAAGGGGCTTAGGGACACTGGGGCAATGGCCATCTGGCCAAGGCACGACAGACAGTCCCCGGCTCTGTCCTGGACAAACCCCTATGGAATTAAGATAATTCAATACAGTTTAAGTTAAATCATACGGAATTAGGTTTAATCCATTGGGGCCCACTGTATTCAAAATGCAATGGTTTGTGTGTTGTTGTAGGGTTGAGTGTAACTTTCCTAGGGACTTGGTTAATGGAGATGTTGGGAACTTCTAAGGACTTTGAGACAATGCATGTAAAGTGGATTTCCTAGGAAAAACCTGGGGGGTGAGGAGGATGCAATGTACAAAGGGCAGAGGGGGCCCGTTCTCAGCTGAAGCTGTGGTGAACTCATGACTACAAAGGAAACTCCTTGGTGGGGTGTGGAAGGACTGCCCCCGCCAGAGCCCATGTGAGAGTTGGGGTGATGTCTGGTAAGCTTGTCAGCGTGTGTGTAGAATGTGATTTCTTTGTAGTGCCTTTTTCCTTACCCTGTAGCAGTCACACCGTTAACCATCTCTACAGAGAAAGCCAGCGGGTGTGGGCAGTCTCTCTGCTGGGAATAATACAGTGAAGGCAGCCTGGAAATACCCAGCTCAGAAGGGCCTCCATCCAAGACAGGCAATGGAAATACAGCTACAGTTGCCCTGAGCTGTGACGGACCCCGCTTACCATGGACAGAGCCCTGGCAAACACCAGTGATATGCAAATATCAGCTCTAGCTATTTCTGCTACTCAGCTGGCCACATCACCTGTGTCTGAACACCTCATGTACCCGCCTCCCAACAGCCATCTATGGCAGGACAGTCCAGATGGGAAACTGAGGCACAGCGAGGCTAAGTGACTTGCCCATGGTCACTGGTCTGTGGCAGAGCAGGGATCTGAGCCCAGGTCTCCCAAGTTGCAGGCCAGCTCCTGACCACTAGGCCTAGGCCATTCCTCCCTGTCATCACAGAGGAGGAAGTTCAGACCCAGAGCTAGTTTCACCCTCGCGGCAGCTCCACTTGACTCAATTCTGCCAGGTGTACATTTGGTCTGGAGAACCCAGAATAACAGTACCTCAAAAAGATGCCAATCCTGAAAAGCAGGAGGGCTCTTCCACAGACAATAAAAGCAGGTAAAACTCATGAGGCCAGCACAGCAGTGCCAAAAGCAGCCGCTACATCTTACAAACATGAAACCCCCTGGAACTGTCTGGTGGAGAAAGCTAAGGAAGTATCTGGTAAAATGTCCATAACTTTCCCCAGTAAGGGAACTTCCTGGCTAGAGCAGGGGACTGGGCAGCAGAACCACTGGATTTCATTCCTGGCTGTATTGCTAATTATGTGACTTTGACAGGTCACATCCTCTCCTGGTCCTCAGATCCCCCAGCTGTAAAACAGAGTAACTAACCTTCTGTGAAGGTCCATTAAACCAGGTGACATGATCCCAGATCATGGACATAAGCCAAATATCTTCTTTGTCTTAGTCAAATTCAGTTCAGAGCTGCGGGCTGAGCCACACGCCCTCCACTCCTTTGCCTGGCAGAACAGAGCCCAGCACCTGAAACTGCTGCTGTCCAGAAGCCGTTCCCATTTATTGGAGTGCTGCTCTTCAGGGTCTGGAGATACCGTCCATTTTCAGCAATCTGAGATTTCTCTCTCGGAAGCCCAGCCACATAAAGTCATTACGCTGAGCAGTCTAACCGTTAGCAGCCTTGTCCAGAGCTAACGTGATTTTATAAAACATGAAATCGAACTGCAAAGCTGATGACTGACCTCATCACTGCAAATTACAGCAAGCAAAGCACTGGAAACAAGTGGCTGCTGGTGGCACGTCCGTCATAAAACCAGGGCAAATCAATCAGGGCACAAGAAACAAAACGTGGAAACACTTTTAAAGGGGGTTTGAGAGGTGCAGTCACTCACGTGGACTAGACACGTCTGGGAAAAGGAACACAGCTCCTTGTTGGATGGGCACCCTGCAGTTTGCGAATTCCCAAACCCCCGGCTTGTCCCAGCTGCCAGCTGCCTATGGCAATGACTCCAGAATTGCTAAGCCGGGGCAGTCCAGGAGCAGAAAACATAAAGGGAAGTTTAAATTTTGTGCTTTGCAACCTTCATCGCTTTCCTTGATTATTAAGGAGGATTGTAAGTTCCTAGATCTGGAAATCCAGGATGGGGCTGTCATACTGGACACTCTATAGATGATAAAGTATTTGAACAGTGATGGTTTGAGTTGACATCCAGTCTCTCTACAACCCAGATATTACCGCTTCCCATGACCTTTTCAGCAGGATTTAGGACACTGTGGTTCATAACGCAGAAAACTCAAGGGATGATTTGTTCCCTAAATCTCCCTCGTTAAAATTCACCACAACATATGTCTTGGATTTAATTCCACAGAAACCCTGTCACAATCTGACCATCCCCAATATAGCCTCTAAATTAGCTGGGGTACAGATCACATTGAATAGGCATTAGGAGATGGACAGTATCTAGGCCCCGTTGCATTACACACCACAAGCTTTGAGCTGGGTGCATTATTCGCAGTAAGCATTGAGTGTGTCAGGCAAGGCGACACACAGAGAGAGCCTTAGCACCATGCAGAGATGTGCCTCTCCAAATGGTACTAGGACCACAGGATGCTGAACTGCCGGGGCCTCAGGTCTCCTGCCATTAACTCTCTATGGCTTGGAGGAGTCAATTTATCCAGACCTCCATCCACAGAGCCATTGCCTCTCTTTACATGTAACTACAAAATTCTCCTTTCCACTCTGATGATGCCTATGATGCTCTCTATGAAGGAGGCTGTGTAGCCCCAAAGTGCAGGATGCTGGGTTCATTCCCAGCCCCTTGCAATGCAGTATTTTCCTACCCCAGATGACTTTGCACTTAAGTGTCTTTTCCCTGGAGAATTTCCAAGCACTTAGCCTCACCACACCCTGTCACACCCACTCATTGCTGGGGTTAGCTGATTTACAGAGGAAGAATGCAATGCACGGAGGACGTGTTTTCATTACTGAGTTTACCTGGGTGATTGGCACCTGAGAGTTAGCCTAGTCGAGGAGCGAGTGGCCCCACTGCAATCCCTTTTTCTGTTTCTGTGTCCTCACTGGTTCTGCACCCGCCCAGGGGGCCTGGGGACATATCCCAGGATTCCTTGTGCTGAGACTCTAGGATTCCTTCCCAGTCCAAGTGAAGGAGACCTTGTCTGTCCTTTGGGGTGGAAATGTGGGAAGGGCACTGGAGGACTATCAGCACTCAGACTATTCAGCCTGCATCCTTACTGCAGGATAAGCAGGTTCCAGCTAGGGCTCTCACCCACCCTCCCAGCTGGGTCAGCTTGCCCAGGCTTAAAACATTTCCAGACCTGTGGCAGAGGCTCTTCTGGGTGGATGGCAGGTGGCTGGGTAAAACCCTGGGGGAGAGCCTAGGTTAACCGTGCAGTGAAGACGCATCCTGGGAGGTTAAGGCCAAGACCTCTTATGCGGAGTACCTTGCTTTCAATGCCCTGGGCCCGCTTCATAGCAGGGCTAAGGGCTTGCAGCTCCATCAACCCCTGCTGGAATTTCTGGTCCACACATCCTCTGAGAAGTCAGCCAAGGTGACTGGCTCCAAGCTTTTTACCTTGAATTCCCCAATGGCCTTTCTCAGCGCTCGGTCCAGCTCCTCGGAGGAGACCCTGGCGTAGGTGAAGTCAATGAAGTCGCAGTCGACGTCCTGCGTCCCCACCGTCCCGATGGAGTAGGTCCCCTCCTTCTTGTAGTGGAACTTGCCGGTGCTGCGGTGGAGGAGGATGGTGTGGAGCACGGCAAGCATGGCCTCCTCGATCTGACGGCCTTCCACCGACACCTCCAGCACCTCAGCGCGACAGTTCATGGCAGTCTGCGCCTGCGGGCACGGTGTTTCCAGCTGGGGACGGCAAAGCAGAACTCTCCCTGTAACCAAGCAACAAGCCAGCATGCTGTGACTGTGGGACAGACCGCAGAAGCGGAGAGGAGGGTGGGACTGGGGTTATGGCATTGGCCTGGGACTTGGGAAATCTGGGATCAAGTTCTCAGCTCTGCCACCAACTGTGGGACCTTGGCCAAGTCACTTTGCCTCCCCGTGCCCCACTTCCCCAGCTGTAAATGGAGAGAAGAACCCTCCTGTTCTCCTGCCCATATGGAGAGAGCGAACTCTTCTGGGCAGGAACAGTTCTCAGCGTGCTGCCCCAGCACGGCAGGGCTCTGTCGAGATGTCCAGGCAAAGCCATGTCACTGACTGTCACCAGAGCAGAACAGCCAGGGCAGTCATTTGCTCACAAGCAGGGTGTGTCAATTGTTGGTGCAAGCAGGGCCCCAGCAATCACGTGATCTGAGTTCCATTCCGGACTCAGCCACAGATTTGCATGGTGGCCAGGGGCAAGGCCCGGCCTCCCTGTTCCTCAGCTCACTGCTCTGCAATGTGCAGGTAACCCTCACCCTTCCTTGCCCCCAGCCAGACAGCACACGGCACAGGCTGACTCTTGAGAGAGGGAATACTACATTTTCCCCTTTCGTTGGAACTTACACCTTTCATCAGAGGATCTCGGCATGCTCCGCAACCATGAACTAAACCTCCCAACCCCACTGTGTGCTAGGCAATTTCCCCACATGGGAAATGGGGATGAGGGTAACTGAGGCACAAGGATGTGATGTACTCAGGCTCACATAGCAAGAAAGGAGAAAAGCTCTAAATAAATTGAGCCCTTGCTTTAACCACTACAACACAGTGCCTCGGGATGGCTGCTTGAACACGTATTTTTGCAGTTATTCTCGTAAAGAATATTTTTACCATGGGGGAATACTTCTTTTTTGTAGAAAGTATTATAACCCCGCAGCTCAGGGGGCTAAATGAATGGCAACGGACCATGATAACGAATGGCAACGGACCGTGATAACGAATAACCGTTCCCGTCCTTTGGTCTCACATGCCCAGGGTGCCACCCGAAACAACCTGGGGATCTTCCAAGTCTTGCAAAACTTTGCGGAGATCTACGGAGATGTGTCCGCAGACAGCCATGTGTCAGCTTGACGTTAAACTTCCGGGGGACCTGGGGATTGGGAGGCTAGTTCTGCTGTGAAAAGCCAAAGCAATCAGGCTCACAACCATGCGTGTAAAAGAAGTCTGTCTGTAATGACAGCAGAGACTGCCCTCTAGCGATTCTGATTTAAGGTGACACAAACACCCTTCTCTTATTTATAAAATGGGGGGAGGAGATTTGAGAGGCCCTGGGTACTCCAGACCAAACAATATTCCGTGTTACCGCCCCTCCCAGAAAGATGATTTCATTAACCTGGCTCAGCTAGTACCAGGAAAGTCGGTTTTAACAACCAGCTCGTGAGGTGTCCACAGACTGGCGACGACACACAGAGCCAGACAGAAGCCTTTTGAAAAAACACCCTGTTTAATGCACCCCGTGTCTGCATTAGCAAGAGAACGAGTCTTTACATCAGGGTTATAGGAAACTGCGTCCCCTTTTCAGCAGCGGTGACAGCTGATGAGCGATCCACTAGCTGGGGCAGAGCCAAGCAAGGTGCGCTAGACAGACGGGGCGGCCCGCGGGTGTCCAGTGGACTCTGCTGGGATGGGTGTGGACAGGAATGGCGAGTTAGGCCCTGGCTAGGTCTCAGGTACAGCTGTAATGCACAGCAGGTCCAGAGTGTATTGACCCGGGAAGGAGGAGAGAGAACTGGGCCAGGAAACGGCGAAGAAACCCCCTCCCCCTCCGGCTCGCTCCTCTGCTTCAGGTCAGTGATCCACACCAGAATATTGCTAGGTTTGCTCCCTGGCTTATGACACCGGGGAGACGGCCCTTCGCCCGTGCGTGCCTCAGTTTCCCCACCCCACGACAGGCTCGTACAGACCGGGAGGATGAGTCCAGCGGTGTCTACCCAGCGCTCAGAGATCCTGGGGCGGCCGGACGGGGCTGAGATGGGCAGTGTGATCACTTCGGGGTGCTCCCATGTCACGGTGGGAAACACCCCCCCATCTCCTCCCAGTGTCACCACGGGACCCTCACCCCCGCTGCAGACCAGCCGGAGCAGCTCACTGATGCCGACTCCTGCTCAGGAGGGGGATCCCCGCAAACCCAGGCGCCCGGGCCCTGGCTTCCCCCAGGAGGCGACTATGTCACAGGATCCCGCTCACAGGGCCCCGGCTCCGAGGGGGCGGGAGATTGGGGGGCCCGGCCGGTCCAGGGGGGGGAAGGGGAGACGGGGGGGCCCGGCCGGAGCGGGGGGGGAAGGGGAGACGGGGGGAGGGGAGCGGCCGGTCCGGGGGGGGGGGAAGGGGAGACGGGGGGAGGGGAGCGGCCGGTCCGGGGGGGGAAGGGGAGACGGGGGGGGCCCGGTTGGAGCGGGGGGGGGCGGGAGATGGGGGGAGGGGAGCGGCCGGTCCGGGGGGGGAGGGGAGACGGGGGGGGCCCGGCCGGAGCGGGGGGGGCGGGAGATGGGGGGAGGGGAGCGGCCGGTCCGGGGGGGGGAGGGGAGACGGGGGGGGCCCGGCCGGAGCGGGGGGGGGGCGGGAGATGGGGGGAGGGGAGCGGCCGGTCCGGGGGGGGAGGGGAGACGGGAGGGGCCCGGCCGGAGCGGGGGGGGCCCGGCCGGAGCGGGGGCAGGGGAGCGGCCGGTCCGGGGGGGGAGGGGAGACGGGGGGGCCCGGTTGGAGCGGGGGGGGGCGGGAGATGGGGGGAGGGGAGCGGCCGGTCCGGGGGGGGAGGGGAGACGGGGGGGCCCGGCCGGAGCGGGGGGGGGCGGGAGATGGGGGGAGGGGAGCGGCCGGTCCGGGGGGGGAAGGGGAGACGGGGGGGGCCCGGCCGGAGCGGGGGGGGCGGGAGATGGGGGGAGGGGAGCGGCCGGTCCGGGGGGGGAGGGGAGACGGGGGGGGCCCGGCCGGAGCGGGGGATGGGGGGAGGGGAGCGGCCGGTCCGGGGGGGGGGAGGGGAGACGGGGGGGGCCCGGCCGGAGCGGGGGGGCGGGAGATGGGGGGAGGGGAGCGGCCGGTCCGGGGGGGGAAGGGGAGACGGGGGGGGCCCGGCCGGAGCGGGGGGGGCGGGAGATGGGGGGAGGGGAGCGGCCGGTCCGGGGGGGGAAGGGGAGACGGGGGGGGCCCGGCCGGAGCGGGGGGGGCGGGAGATGGGGGGAGGGGAGCGGCCGGTCCGGGGGGGGAGGGGAAACGGGGGGGGCCCGGGAGATGGGGGGAGGGGAGCGGCCGGTCCGGGGGGGAGGGGAGACGGGGGGGGCCCGGCCGGAGCGAGGGAGATGGGGGGAGGGGAGCGGCCGGTCCGGGGGGGGAGAAGATGCGGGGGGCCCGGCCGCAGCGGGGGGGCAGTTGGGGGACCGGGGGGGACCTGCCTCCCCCCGACTCACCTGCCTCCGGAGCTGGCCGCGGCCCCGCCTTCGCCCGGAATGAACCATCGCCGCCCGGCACAGGGGGGAGGCGAGACCTTGGAACGTCCCATCCCAGGGAACGGGGAGCGTGGAATAGACCATCTGAGATGGGGGGCAAACCATCGGTCTTTCTCTGAATCCCCACCAAGTCCCCACTTTTTCTACGCACAATCACTTGAAAGAGTGGGAATACAGCATTTGTTTTTGTTTCTTTTTTGTTTTCGAACCCCCCAAACAAAACAAACGTGTTAAAGAATCCCCCCCTCTCCAACGCTGACTTGGTTCGTTCCGAAAGAAAGACCAATCAAAGAGCGCCCCACTTCCTCGGGCGGGAGGCAGCATTGGCTCTCGGCTTCCCCCTGGCTTGGCGGACTCCCAGGGCGGCGTTACTGCAGCTGCACAGGTGTGCAGAGCCCAGCCCCTCCACGTGGGTTTCTCTCCCAGCCCTACGTGTGCTGGGGGGGGGGCGTCAACATGGTTTGCAGGGGGCTGGCGCTGCAGCCGCCCTCACAGGCCTGGGTCAGACTCAGACATTCCCCAGTTTGGCCTGGAGAGCAGGAGGTTTTGAGAACAATGCTGGGTTTCTGCTCCTTTGGCTCCCGGTATCTGCACTGGGGACTGGGGCTGTGTGTTCCTGGAGGTTTCCTCCCATGACATAATCTTTCATTCCTGGTTTCAGAGTCGCAGCCCTGTTAGTCTGTAGCCACAAAAAGAACAGGAGGACTTGTGGCACCTCAGAGACTAACAAATTTATCTGAGCGTGAGCTTTCCTGAGCTACAGCTCACGTCATCGGATGCATGAATTCCTGGAGACCCCGGGGCAATCCTGGAGGGTTGGCAACCCTACCTGGGTCACATGCCCTGCTTTTTCCCTGCAAACCTGGGGAAGGGGTTGGGGTCTCGGAGAAGGGGAGGGTCTAGGGTGTTTGGTTTTGTGCAATTAGAAATTTGGCAACCGTAGCTGAGAATCCCATGAGTCCAGGACCTGGGGCTGTAGGAAATACACCAAATATTGCCAGCATTAGCAACCCTGAACGTTATTTATACAGGGCCTCAGACGACCACCCGCTCCAAGGAAATAAAGCACAAACTGTTTGCAAAAATACAAGGTAGCTTAATTTTTAGAGGGAGATGTTCTGTCTTTTGCTCTTTAAACAACGCCGTGAAGAAAGCCCACTGCCACAGTCGATCCCAAGCAACCAGGCTCACTAAACCTGTCACACCCAACCCCACACATGCTGCTGCTCTGGGGCTTCAACAACACAGAGAGCACCCCTAGCAGGCTTACACATGATTTAAACACTACAGAAGAGTTTCTTACTTGCAGTGCAAACTCCTACATTTGCATCCAAACCAGGCTTTTACAAAGCTGCCCTTAGGAGGAGGAGGGACTCAAGTTTCTTTCTACCTGGGGCTGGATTGTGCAGGCCTCACTCAAGCAGGAGTCCTACTGACACCAGTGGGAGCTTTGCCTGGGGTCAGGCCTTTGCTGAGTCCATTCTCTCTCCCCCTAGCACAGTGCAGGGGGAGAGAGGCGCTGTGCGTCTGAGCCGGGACAGCCCTGGTATCGTGTCAAATATTCTCCCCGGTCCGCCTCAAACTGGGTGTCATCTCTCACTTGCTCTGTTGGGCAAATAGCACCGGTCAGAGCGTATGCTATCGCTGTCCTGCTGGGCTGTTTATACGTGGTGCCTGAACGGGCTATTCCTGGCGCTGAGCTCCGGGCTGCCCGTCAGAGAGGTCATTCCGACGGGAGCCCTCCCCTCCCGCGGTGAAGCTCTGTCTGAGGGTGTGATCTGGGGAAGGGACGTCATGGTTGGGTGCTGGCCCCAGACTCGCCCTTCCTCCCTTGCTACCCCGTCCTTACACTGGGGTCACTTTTTATTTTTATTTTTTACACTGAGGAGGAAGGTTGAGCCTGTGGATAAACCGCAGCCTGGGAGTCAGACCTCCTGGGTTCTAGGCCCAGGACTGGGAGTGGGGCCCACTCATTAGCACAGGGAGAACTGGAGCCAGGAGCCCCGCATTCTCCTTCTGCCTTGCCCAGGGACTTGTAGGACCTATGGCAAATCGATTTGCCACGCTGTGTGCCTCAGTTTCCCCACAGGACCAGCAATAACTGGATGGTATTTCTCAAGAGCGTTAAGATCATTCAGTGGAAGGAGCCAGTTTCAAAGGGTGGTTGCTTGCAGAGTTATGTTCTTAGAGCACGAGCATCTCCTGCAAGCTGCCGAGGGCGCTGTTGCAGAGAGGAAGAACTTGGCTGGAGTATATATGAGCGAGCTTTGGACACAGCTCCCAAGGGGTCAGAGAGCAGCCTGGGCCCACAGGATGGGATGCCTGTAGGATCGGAGATGGGGCCCCTGCAGGGGCAGTGTAGCCAGCTGGCCTTTCCAATGCGGCACAGTCCACACCAGGCGTTAGGGGACCCGGAGTCTGATTCTCGGTTGCCCTGCTGTGCCCCTTGGATTATTTACACTAGTGCAGGGTGGGTGTGAGCTGCTGCCACTTTGCACAGGCCCAGATAACGGCACATGATGCAGGGCAATGGAAAAGTGGGCCTCAGTGTGCTGGGGACCTAGAAGAGCCATGGGGTCTGGCTGTGGCCAGCATCAGGCTCTCTTTGCGTTCACTACGGCTGAGCCGTTTCCTCCACCCCGAGCAGAGACGCTGACAATGACCAGGCATCCGGCTCCGCCAGCCCCTGGCAAGCACAAGAGCTCAACGCCATGAGATCAGCACCCGGCACTTAGACACTGGGGGTGGGAGGGTTGTCCAATGGGGAGGCCGGGTGTGCGCTCATCTCGTAGCTGGGACGACCGTGCAGCCCTATGGCCTGGTTCCCCCCCCCTCACCCAGCCACAGGCCTTCAGAGGGGGCCAATGTCAGTGGCTGCCCAGGCCTGGGGCGGTGCAGAGGCAGGGATGGGCGTTGGAAGCCGGGCTGTTGGATTCTTTTCGTTAGAAATGCCGACGTTGGGCCTGCCAGGAGGGACTGAGAGCCCCAGGAAGAATGCTGGCCTGTATAAATAGCCCTGGGGTGAGGAGAGCCCGGGTTTAACAAGTGTGCCAGGGGATGGATTTCACTGGGGCGCTGCCAAGGCCAAAGGAATTCGGGTGCCATCGCCGCAGGGAGCATGCCCCGGCTGGGAAGGGGACAGGCCCTGCGCTGGGCTGGAGGAAAGTCCAGGACAGGCCCCCCCAGCATGGAGCTGCCAGTGAGTGGGCCGAGGTGCCGGCTGCTAGCCCCGAGGGAGGCTTTGCTGGTGGCTCACTGAAGGCAGAGAACTGGACTCGCTCGCCCCCATCACTACCGGAGCAGCTTTAGTGCATTCACCTACCCATCTCCCTTGGGCAATTTTCCAGACCCCCCTATTTGCTATTTTTCCACCACCCTCCCTGCCACGACAAAAATACTGAACAGTTTCACAGCCTCCCACCTTGCACGCCCCCGTCACAAGTGGGTAGCGGGTTATTCCCCCTGAAGTGGATCAGTATTAGCCCCATTTCACAGACGGGGATACCGAGGCACATGGCAACTTTAAAAGAGTCGGCTAAGGTCACAGAATGAGACGTTGTCAGAGCTGGGCCTGGAACGCAGATCCCCTGATGCCAGCTCCCCGGGCATAGCCCATTACCGACATCCCAAGCTTCCTGTTTGTGTTACTGATTGGCACAGTCCCGAGCACAACAGGCCCTGATCCTTGTCTAGCACCACCCAGTGCCAGAGCTCCCACCCTCCCTGGGCGGCCACCACTGGGGGGCGACAGTCACACACGCTGGAGAAGGTCTGGCAGCTTTTTCACTTGTGGGCAAAAGCCCTGGAGGTCTCAGTTCACTTCCCACCTCTACCACAGACTCCCTGTGTGCCCTGGGTTTGTAAAATGGGTCTGAGTCTTTTTCTCCAGTCCTGTGGCTTGCGAGCTCCATGGGGCCCAGCAGCTCTCAGCATGGTCTGGGCAGCACCTTGCCCAGCGGGGCTCTGTCCAGGCGCATCGTTACCCTGTGCCTGTCCTCCTGTGGCCGCAGTTCTGCAAGGCGCAGCCCTGCTCTCAGGAGATGCAATACAGCTACCAAGCCGCAGAGCGGAGGAAAACGTCTCTCATGCAGCATTGAGACGTTCAGCGGGTTGCAGCAGGGCTGGATAAGAGCGGCTCAGATTTACTTCTGAAAGCTTTTTCCAAAGGTACCAACCCGGGCTACAGCTGTCCTGGCCTCACGCATGCCTGCCACAGCCTGGAGCCCTGGTCCCCAGGGCAGCAGTGATTGATTATAGTGTCAGGAGCACGGACCAAAATACCAAACTGTTGATTGCATCAGTTAAACATGACCTGCCTCTGTCCGGACACTTGAGGCGCAGCCAGTCCCTGGCTACCACTGACCCTGGGCTGCAAGCCAAGGGCCCAGCCCTGCTTCAATGGCCGTGAGCTGCAGGTGCAGGGTCAGGCCCTTGGGAGCACAGGGTGAGGAGTCACAAGCCATGGCCGACTGGGGACAGCCCGTGGTGAATAGCCCGTTGCAACGCAGAGCGTGGATGGAGGAAGCACGACGCCAGTGAGCGCTGGTGTGCAGACACGTACACGGAGAGCTGGTATTTCAGATCACGTGGGGGTAACAAGGGCCAATTTCCCAGGCTCCCTCCCCTACAAATCGAATCCTGGAGAAACAGAGGGGCGAGGGCCGATAGCCCGCAGTGAGCAGCCGGCCTTGCACAGTGCTGAGACCCCACCCCACGGCCTGTACTGGGGCCCCAATGTTGTGACCCCCTCAGTTCCCCTCTAGCCCAATCGGTACTTAAACCCCTGGACATCAGTGGGGCCGAATCTCTTTGCTGCCTTGGGGCCAGGGACTGGGGGGGCCAGAGGGCCAGAGGCCACTGGCCAATGCTGCCAGGCTTGGACGTGAGGCCTTGCAAACGCAGCATGGTGATAGACACTGCCCTGCCCACCCAGCCCGGCACATTGCAGCCAGCAGCCCTGCAATGGGTTTTGCAAGAGCGGGGCGGTTGCAGGAGATCAGGCTGCAGGAGAGAGCCTGCTCCCAGCTGCACTGGATTCAGTGCAATTATTCTGTACAGACACCTGGATTGCTCTGGGTATAGCTGAGATCAGAATCTGGTCCTGACCCTGTCGTGATCAGGGGTGACTCCGGATTCAGCCCCAGGGAGCTGAGATCAGAATCTGGCCCTGACCCTGTTGCAGGGGTCAGGGACAGACAGACATATGGACACAGGGTATGTGTGGGGAGTCGGGGACAGACAGACAGACAGACGCAGGGTATGTGTGGGGACAGACAGATGGACACAGAGGCTAGACAGACAGACACTGGGACAGACAGACAGACGCAGGGTATGTGTGGGGACAGACATGATTTTCGTTAAATGCAGAAAACATTTCCCGGCACCCCCTATTTTGAACTCGCCTAAGGAAGCCAGTTTTGGCCCCTGCGACCCCGCAGCTTCCCTTCACACCAGGCCGCTCTGGTCTATTTCAAACCTGGACCTGGCTCTCCTTGAGCAGTGTCTCGCCAGCATGGGGCTATTTTTACTGCAGGGTGAGGTCAGCAAGATTCAAGCTCTGTCATTCCCCGGGGGCCACCAGCGAGCTCCTGCAGGGCCGCTCTGGTACCCCTCAGCGAGCCGAATGGCATGACCAGGCCAGGGCTGAGCCCCGGAACCTCTTTCGGTACAAATCGAGCGCTGGATAAGGTGGACTGTCTCCCTGCTCTAGGTCACTGCGTGGGCTGCTCGTGGGCATCTATTGCAAGTGAGCAATTCACTACTGTGTCTGTTCCCCATGTAGAGCCCATTTCGGAGGTAACAGTGCAATGAACTGGCTACCACTGTCTGCTGGATGGAGTTAGGCTACCCTGCTGTGTGTCATAAGGCCTATACTGCTACCAGCACATAGGGATTCTCCTTAAGCTTGAGGCCTGTGCTTTTTTGGTGCAAGAGGATCCAAGCAGCTCCTGATTTATGTGAGATTGAGCAGATCTCCATGCATAGCCCTGTATTGCCAGCCTTTCTGGCTCCGGGTGGGAGCAGGTCTTTGTTCCAGCACAGCATGTACAGGAAAAGGACACTCGTCCCCCTCTTACGCCAGGAGCAGCGGGCTCCCTGACTCCTCTCCCTCGCTCTGCCCTGCAGCTGCTTTATTTGTTAAAGTTGTGATATACAAATTAATTTATAGCCAGGTCAAGGCTAAATATATCGTCAGCAGCAACCAGGGCATTGCTGAGTAGCCCTGCTTGGAACGTGCTGGCTCCAGGGCAGTGCCAGCCGCAGCCTGGAGCATGGCTGTTGGAGGGTAATTGAATTCACACTCCTCTGGCCCCTGGCTCCGGCCTGTGGCTATTTAGCGCTTCTCCCTGAAATAGGCAAAGGAGGCCGGGCGTGAGCTCGTGGGAACGTCGCCGCTTCCCACGCGCCTTCTCCTGAGCGCCCCCTACAGTTCACCGGTGGCTCTGGCATCCAGTCACTCCCGCTTAGTCAGCACCGGTCGCTGCTGCCCTTGAACCCCATCGTGTCTCGGGGCGTCTGCCCAGCACCCCCCCCCCCGCCAGCTGCGGGACTCCAGAGAGGTCCCCCTGCCTGGGAGACAGTATCGCAGCAGCACCGAGAGCCTCCACCAGGAGCAGGGGCTCCTTGCTGTAGGTCCCCATGAATTATTGTAGGACCCAGGGCGCAAGGTGCTGGACAGACCCAGAATGCAGGCGCTCCTGGGGCCACCGGGCAGGAAGGGCTGACATCCCTAGTTTAAAGGAAGGATGGAAATGCTGATTTCAGTGGGGGTCGGTGCCTAAAAACCTTTAAAAGTCTGACCCTAAGTGACCCGTCTGAGGTCAGCCAGCCGCTCAGCGTCAGAAAGAGAACCCAGGTCTCCCGCACCTGCAGCCCCCCCCACCCCCCCCGGGTCTTTGGATGCTTGTTTCCTCTGTGGGCAGAGCACCTTGAGTCACTACCTCTGGGGAGGTGCAGAGCTGCCCCTCGCTCAGGTCACAGCCCCGTACCGCAGAGCGCTCCCCTCCGGCTTTGGCAGCAATTCGCACCCTTTGCCCAGGGGTGAGGGGCTGCACAAGGTGCAGGGCCCTGGCAGAGCCGCTCCCAGCAATCGCCATGCAGCCCTAATTAGTGAGTGGCCAGTGAGTGACAAGCAGCTCACCCAGGAAAGTGAGCAAGTGCAAATGAGGTTGGAAGAGGCTGGTCTGTGCAGCTCAGAGCATTTCAAGATGGCTGCAGAAATCTGAGCACCGCAGCTGTTGCAGACCTTGTGATGTAGAGAGGCTGGGACGGGATTTAGTGCCAGTGGATTTAGCTCCACACATACCCCCAGGGGGGAGCAATTATTAGTTACCAGGGAGCCTCTGGGAACCGGGTCGCACGTGGATGCCGGGTGAAGGATCCCGAGGAAGCAGCATCCCCAGGGACCCAGAGTGGGGCTTTTAACAAACCGTTTCTGTCGCCTTCCTGCGTAAAGCAAAGCCCTGGTTAGCAGACGGCAGCGGGCTGGAGGGGCCAGGGCACTGTACAAAGTGTACGAACACTCATTTGTTTAGGCACCTAATCAGGACACCTGGGTTCCTGCCTCAGCTGCCCAGTCCCTTCACTTCTGTGCCTCACCGTCTCTATCTGTAGAAAAGGGTTAATAACTGAGCCCCACCCCCTTCCAGGGGGAGCGCGTGAAGGGTTAGTGTCAGTGCTCGTGAAATGCTCTGAGTTCCCTTGGTGAAATGCCCCCCAGACGTCGCCTTTGGGGGCAGCGGCTTCCCAGGCTGTTGGTTTGCCTGGAATTAGAAAGGGAAGAGCTGAGACTCTCCGGCCCTGTCATAGCCCAAGAAGTGCCAGGTTCTGGTCATGCCCCGGCCAGGCCTGGGTGTTGATAAGGGCTCAAGCTAAGCGGGCTCTTTGAAGTACACCCGGGAACAGGAGCTGCTGGTACCTGGGGCTCGCTGGAAACAGGCAGGCAGAATTTCCATGTGCTCCTTTGCCTTGAGAGTGTTGCCAGCTCGCCGGGCTTGGCTTCCTACCAACGGCAACAAGCCGTGGCAACAAAGCAGCAGCTCCGTGAGCTTCAGGAAGAGGCAGCCCCAGTTATTTGTCAGGAGGAGGGTAGCGATGGGGGCGCCGCCCAAAGAACCCCCCCTCTGCACAGGCACGACAGAGAAAGGGTGTTTCTTTACCCCAGGTGTGCCAACGGGGCACGGAGGGGAAGCACGGAGGGGAAATCTTAACTCCACTGCAGTCACTAGCGAGATTCCCTTGACAGCTGGAGGACCAGGGCCAGGGCTCCCCCCCGCAAGGTTTTCTAACACTCGGCATCTGCAAGTTTCAGAGGAGCAGCCGTGTTAGTCTGTATTCGCAAAAAGAAAAGGAGGACTTGTGGCACCTTAGAGACTAACCCATTTATTTGAGCATGAGCTTTCGTGAGCTACAGCTCACTTCATCGGATGCATACCGTGGAAACTGCCGCAGACTTTATTTATACACAGAGAATATGAAACAATACCCCCTCCCACCCCACTGTCCTGCTGGTAATAGCTTATCTAAAGTGATCATCAGGTGGGCCATTTCCAGCACAAATCCAGGTTCTCTCACCCTCCGCCCCCCCCCCCACACAAACTCACTCTCCTGCTGGTGATAGCCCATCCAAAGTGACCACTCTCCACACAATGTGCATGACAATCAAGTTGGGCCATTTCCTGCACAAATCCAGGTTCTCTCATCTGCAAGGAGCTGGGGAGTCGAGGGAGGATCGGCATCTGCAAGGGGGCTAGGTCTGTGGAAGAGCCCGGCCCACCTGGCCTCCATTGTGGGGGCTGCATCCTTCACAACGCTTAGGCCCAGGTGACTTGCCCAAGGTCACCCAAGGAGATGGTGATAGAACCAGGACTTGAACCCGCCGCCCACCCACCCTTCCTCTCGCAGGTGCGTGTCTTGCTCTGCGGGGGAGCGGTGGATCTGCCCGCTCACTTGGCACGCATGAGGGGTGTGGACGTCACCACAGCGGATGGGAGCGACGGGAGGATTCCAGTTTGGTGGCATTTTTACACCCACTCCGTTCAGGTGCAACGCCAGCTCCAAGCAGCGGACAGCCCAGCCTGTAACGGGGTCACTTAGCCAGCCTGGCATCACGTTATCCGTGCCTCAGTTCCCCCTCGCATGCCAGCCGTCTCCCTCAGGCTAGCAGGGCAGTTTGAGGCTTTGGCCCTCCGGCCCACCCATCTTAGCAGGAACCTTAGCAGGCAGCCAGGGTCTGCTCCTGTTGCTCTGGGCTGCTTCCTACCTCGTCTAGCCCCAGAGCCTGGCTGCCAACATCCTCTTTCTGCTGCAAACTTCCTGGCTTTACGGTCACCCCCTGCCCCCACCCCAGCTGGGCTCCATCAGGCCTGGCTTTCTCTCTCTCCCAGGTGCTGCCAGGTACCTTAGCTGGCCTCTCATGCCCACGTTAACCCCTTCAGGCCTGTGTGGGGGACACCCCCATCACAGGCCCCTGGCCCTCCCCACAGCTATACACTTCCTTCCCTCACCACTGCTTGGTCTTGCCACACAGGTCCTCCCCCGACTCCTCAGCTCCAGCCCTGGGCCACTGACCCATGAGCACCCCCAGCCTCTCTGTTTCATGATCCCCAGGGCTGTACCCCACTATTGCCTGTCTCTCCCCCCTGCCCCCGCCCCGCAGAGGGCCCAGCTTCAGAGAGCCCAGGCTCGATGCTGCCCACCGACAAGACGTGCACAGGCCAGTGTGTACAGCAGGGCCTGGATATTTAGCGACACCAGGCGTTATACGTGTTTCGCTGCGGGTGCGGATCTCTCTTTGCAGACACGTATGCGAAGAATGCGCGCATGCTAGCATGCAACGTGTGTAGAGGAGCTCTGCACTCCTGTGTTGGCATGTGCATATTTCCATGCAGCTGCATGTACTGTAAGGCCTGTGGACGGGGCTGTGCGTGTAGAAAACAGAAGGCACAGGCTGTTCTTCGCTGTTATTCTATCCCGCCCCTTCCAATCCCTTCTGTTCATCTTTGTTCCCAGCCCGTCTCTGGTTATTAGGAGCCAAGATTCTCCCCTCCCCACTGCACGGCCCGAAACCGAAGTGCTCAGCAGTCTGAGAGTTGCATTCATGTCAAAATAGCTTCTCCCAGTCGCGAGCCCGAAGGCTGAACAAGCAGGCGTCTGGGGCAAGGAGACGGGCGATGCCCTGGCCCCTCCTGCGAGCGCCAGGCTGGAGGCGACAATCTAGAAAATAACAGGGTTTGCTGAGCAGCAAGGACGCTCCCTGCTGCCCTGGGACAGGGGGCGTGCGGCAGCCAGCGAGAACCACCTCAGGGGGGGTTTCTGCATTGGGCCCCAAGAACTCATGCTCCTGGGATGGCACCGGCGGCTGGCGATTTGTTGCTCCCCAGCCTTTCAGCGCACATGGCCCAGCACGAGCGCCATGCCCTAGCCCCACCTGGCGGATGCTGGGAAGTCCAGAAGCAACGCACGCCCAGCCAGGGGAAGCAAGAGCAGTTTCTGGCCCCCGGGCCAGGCCAGGGCCCTGCACCAGGAGGAAGGCACCCTCTCCCCAGGGCAGAGAACATTCCCAACAGGCCAGAGCAGCAGGGGGTCAGCCCGGGAGGACCGGCAGAAGCAGGGCCTGGCCCAGCGGAGGCTGGTCAGAGCCCAGAGGAGGCACAAGGCAGGATGGGGAATGGGACCGTTGAGGACCGAGGATGGCTGCGGGGCAGGAAGCGGGGAACGCAGCAGCATGAGATGCGTTCGAGGTGCCAGTCCCAGAGACCCACATCCAGCAGCGACCGAGAACCTAGATGGAAGCTTGCCATGGAGCCGATGCTGCTGCGGAACGTAGGGCCACCCCCACGCTGGCGTCAATCAGCCGGAGCTCCCCTGGAGTCAGTGGGGCCAGACCCCCAGCAGCTGCAAATCAGCCCTGCTGCAATGGCTACGCCAGCTACGCTCGCTGAGCATCTAGCCCGCCGAGTGCCGGAGGGGTAGGCTGCCAGTTGCCCCGCAGGCTGCGTCCGTCCGTCAGGGCTGTCCCTGTGTCAGGGGCTCCCTTCCCACCAGGGTTCCAGCCCAGGGTTCTGCACCTGCTTTCCCTGGGCTCTACCCCGGCTCCGACACCCAGCGAGGGGGCTAGTCCCCAGGGACTAACGGGGGATGCTCTGCAGGCCTAAAAAGAGGGGAAAAGGCATGTCCTCGGGCAAGGCAGGTCTCCTCCCTTCTCTCTGGGCCTCAGTTCAAACTCAGGTCAGATACTCCCTGCTGCAGCCAGATACTTCCCGCCAGAGGGCTGAGCTGATGGAGCGGGTGATAATGAGCAGGGCCTTGCTGCGGTGAAGGCACCTGCAGAGTTTATTTGTCACAGAAGCGCCTTGGCGCCCCCGGCCAGGGCCCGGGCCCCGTTGTATTGGGTGCTGTTCAGCCAAGTCGCCAGGCCCCACCGCGCAGAGCTCACAATCCAGGCATTAGACAACATGCCGGAGGAGGAGGAGATGCTGCAACACAATTGCCTCGGGACCTGGTGCTCTGTGCCTCAGTTTCCCTCTTCAGGGTCTTTGACCTCCACTCTCGCCAGGCGCTCTGCCAGCATCAGAGCACCTCACCCCTCCCTTTCGGAGTGAGCAAGACATTGGTGTCATGAGTCCCTGGACAATGCTCTGGAACTGCTCCCTACAAGGCCAGTCAGGACTCTGGGGAAGTCTCCTCTCTGGGAGCAGCCTGTCTGCAGGACACACAGCTCACACAGCTTCCCCCTTCCTGGGTCTGACCTCGGAGCATTCAGCCTCCTCTGCCCCTCCATGTGCTTCCCACAGACAGTCCACCCAGGCAGGCTCCTGGGGAAGCCAGAGTGTCCTGCCCCCCAACTCCGCAGTCAGACGTGACTCTTAGCCAGCCAGTAAAACAGAAGTTTTATTAGACGACAGGAACATGGTCTAACACAGAGCTTGTAGGTGCAGAGAACAGAACCCCTCAGCACGGTCCATTTTGGGGGGCAGGGAGCCAGACAACCCCATCTGCACTTCACTCCTCGTCCCCAGCCAGCCCCAAACTCCCTCCCCCTCCAGCCCCTCCTCCTCTGGGCTTTGTCCCTGTCCCGGGCCAGGAGGTCACCTGATTCCTTTGTTCTCCAGCCCTTTAGCTCTCACCTTACAGGGGGGAAGGGCCCAGGCCATCAGTTGCCAGGAGACAGAGTGTTGCCATTTATGTACCCTGGCCCTTTGCTCTGCAACAATTACACCCCCTTATCCCACCACCTAGAGACTTAAGAAATGCCTAGGGGAAACTGAGGCACCCCTACATTATTCAGAGGAAACATTAAGAACAGTCCCGCTTCGTCACAATTGGCAAAACCAGCTCTCGTCCAGCTACTTCCTGCTGCGGCCCCTTGCACCAGGGGCCTCCCACCTTTCTTGGAGCCCTAGAGGGAGAGCCCGGGCCTCCCTCTACTCTGGACTCCAGCCAGGGACCCTGGAGCAAGCACAGAGGGCTCCCTGCACCACTCCCACCCATCTGGCATCCTTTCCCCCAGCCCCTCACTGGGCCTACAGCAGCTCCCCCAACCCCATCTGGCTCTATGGCAGGAGAGCATCCCCCCCCACGTGTCCTTCTGACCCTGAGCTCCTGCCCTAAGCAGCCTCCTTCTCTCTGCCTCAAAGCCCATCTGCTCCCAGGGCACGGGTGGGCTGAGCCCACGGCCCTTCACAGTCCAGCTGCCTTGCCAGGGGTCAGGGGATTGCGCACTGGGCTAGCGGAAGGTCGGAGAGCTCGCCTCACCTAACAGCAACTTCAGCATTGGCCCAGGGACAGTCAGAGCAGGAGGGAGCCCAGCAGACCATGGGGCTAAGACTGCAACCCTGTTTGCCATCAGGCAGAGCACGGGATCATGGTCTTCCCGCCCTGGGCTGGGGCACAGCTTGGCGCTGGGGCGCGCGGCATGGAGCAGAACGCCCAGCTGGTGGGAGCGGGTCGTGGAACAAGGCGCCGGCCCAGGAGGGGCCATGGCCCAGATGCAATGGGAACTTTGACAGGCCGCAAACCACCAGCAAGGGGGCTCTTGTGTTCCCGGTGAACAAGGTTTTCCGAAACCCACGCAGTCAAGAACGCCCGGCATTCAGGCCTGGAAAACACACACTGGGATTCCACCGTGGTGGCAACGTCACATCCCCTTTGACTATTGTCGTTTGGGAAATGAACGGTCAATACGAAACAGACCCGCCATTGTCTCCAGGATGGCGAGAGGCCGGCTGTTTATCCCAGGCCATCTCAATGCTCCGGTTGTTTGGTGCGGGCCTTTGGTAGATTCATTAACATTTGTTCTATGGGCCAGTTATTCCCCTTGCAACATAAAGGGGTGGATGTGGGGAGGCCAGACGCTTTTGTACATCCCTGGGTGTTCTTACAGCTCGTGCAAGGGCAGCAAGATGGAGGCCACTAGCAAATGGGGCTGGGAAGCGTCCATCCAACATACCCTTCTGCTTGGGCGTGCCAGAGGCCAGATCTGATCCGCATTGCAGTCAGTGACAGCCCATTCTATGGGCCTGGGTGGACCTCCCCTCTGTGCTCCCCATAAACATCTGCACCACTCACTCCTCCTCCTTCAGTCTCTCCTCACAACTGTCCTCAACCCGGAAGCCAGAAAAAACCTGCCAATGGTTAGGGGCCACCAGCCAACTGGGGATCACGAGGCTGCAGGCTAGTGTGACTGTCAGTTTGTCTCCTTGTTTCCGTGGACATCCCTATCTGTCTCTTGGCCGAAGCGGAGATTGGAAGTGGGGCCTTTTTTTCTGGGTTTGTACAGCGCCTTGCACAATAGGGCCCTGGCCCAGGCCTGAGGCTCCCGGGTGCTACGATAAGACACGTAAAGAGCAATAATTGACACAAAGCCTTGGTCCTTCACACAGGGGTGATGAGAACGCTCTCTTAGCTCACAGGCACCCCTTCCCTCCCCTGAGTGCACTAACCAGGCCTAGGTAGAGCCCCACACGTCCCCAGCCCCTGCCCAGCCTCTTGTCGACACCTCATGTGCACAGCCCAGGGGGCCTGCTGTTAGGCAGTGGGGCTGGTGGAGGGCCCTCGGGCCCATCCAGGGAGCGAGCGATCAGGGTCATTCCCTCCTCCAGTAGGAGATGGTCCTGGACTGGAGCAGAGAGCAGTCCACAGAGCCCCAGCCCCTACAAATACTGGTCCCAGTGGCTCCCCCGGGAATGGGACGCTCCATTTTAGCCAGTCAGGCTGCCAAGACTGTCCCCACAGGACTGATCTCAGCCACCAGTGACAAAGAAACGCAGTGGGGAGGAGGGGGACATTAAGGATAAAAATCCCAGATGGAGAAAGATTCCACAAACTTGGAAAGGAGCCGTGCACCCTAAGGCAGATCCCGACGCAGCTGTCTCCCAGGGCACGCCTGGCTCCGAGACGCTAAAGATCACACTAATTAATTCCCTGGCATCTCTCGCTGCCCAGCATGCTCTGCTCCAGGTTAGAGGACAGCATTGCCAACCGTGGCCTTTCACTGTGCGCCTGGCAATATTGCCTGTTTTCCTTCAGGCCCCACTTCCCGGAGTCAGGGGATTAGGTGAGTGTCTGAGCTCTCATTCCTAAAGAGAGAAGGTTTCTCGCCTGCGTGGCTGCAAAGAAAATCTTGAAAACGTTATTCTTGGGGCTCAGAACCCAGCAGGGAAATGACCAGACCCCAGATTAATTCATTTGTTAGTTTTTAAGGGTTATGGTTTTGGAACACGGGTTCGCGCTGCTGAGAGGAGTTCCCCTTGCGGGTTTTCCCCGTGAGGCAGGGCTGCTGCTGTTGAGTGGTTCGATCCGTGCTCTGGCAGCCAGGACTCCTGGGTTCGACTCCTGCTTTTGCTGCATAACCTTATGGGATTCACGTCATCTCTCTGTCCCAGACTGACTGCTGTAAAATCAGAGCAACCGCACTGAGTCTGAAGGAGTCACTCCGCATTGACGCTGGCGTAGCAGAGATCAGAATGTAACCCTCAGTGAGCTTATTCGTCTGCACAGTCCAGCAAATGGGGCACAGGCCTGGAAAGCAGGACTCCTGGGTTCCATCCCCAGCTCTGCCATGGACTTGCGATGTGACCATAGTGCCTTCCCGTCTCTATGTGTCCATCTCCCCATCTGTAGAATGGTGATAATCAGTCACGTCCAGGCCACATCGGTCCCAGGCCCCCTCTGTGCTAGGAGCTGTACATGACTTACTTGGTGTAGCATGGTAGCACCTAGGAGACACTGGTGCTTGGCGCTGCACGAACACAGAACACGATAGTCGCTGTCCCATAGAGCTTCCAACGGGCCCCTTTTCAAAATGCTCTTGGAACGGTGCATAAAAACGTGTTTCTAACAATCCCCCGGCCGGAGGAGTGCTGGGACACTTCCGTGTCAGGGGCCAGATGCGGCTCCCAGGAAGGTGGTGTAGAGCTGCAGGAACTCCCCTGCAGCCCGTGGAGTCACTCTGGCTTTACCCTGGCGCAGTCGAGAGCTGGATTTGGCTTGTGCTTGGAGATCTCCACGGGAAAGGTGCAAAACGCCATTGCTCCATTTTGGAATTCTTTGTGCTGGCCTGGCAGCAGTGACACCCCCCCAAGACCCTTCCCCCAGGAGCGCGGGGAGCAGACATCTGGGCAGGCGAGCTCTGGGGCATTCTCCTAAGAGTCCGGCGTCCACCCCAGTGCAGTATGGACAGATCACGCGGGGGGCTGGGCGGGCACGTCACATCTCCACTTTCATCATCACCCTGACGCAGCAGCCGCTTCACCCCCCAGCTCAGGGACGGCCCGGGAGGCAGCTTGTCAGCATTTGGTCTCTGTTCACGGCTGCCTGGCTTTCACCCAGCGACCTCCATGAGTAGCTGCAGTTTCAGCCTGGGAGGCAGAGGGGGGACAACCAACCACCGCTCAGCGGGGAAATGGAGGCAGAGAGACTTGACCAAGGTCACAATGAAAATCTATTGTAAAGTTAGAAATAGAAGCCAGGGTCCTGGCTGGCTCCCAGCCCCCTGCTCTAACCCACTAGACCCCCTCCCAGAGCCAGGACTAGACCCTCGAGTGCTGACTCCTAGCCACCTTGCTCTGTTACCAGCCATGCGGCTTTCCCAGCTCACAGCTGAGAACCCAGGTGTCCTGACTGCGTAGGCAGCTGCTCTTCCTGTTAAACCACTTCTAAAGCCAGCACCCTGCTCGCTTTCCTCTCTGCCTGCTTCCCTGGAACAGCTCCCTGGGCCCCGGATCAGCAGTGCCCCTCTGCCACGCCCCCTCACCCAGGGCAGGCGACGGAGGGCTTCAGCACTGCTCACACGTGCTGGGTTGGGGGCGGCTGGTTTATTCCTCCCCCAGCTCTGTTCTGCAAGAGCCTCAATGGAGTTACTGTCCATGGACCATTTGGCCCGGTCCAAGGCAGCAGCCCGGGATTCAGATGGAAAATTCCATGCCCACGAAGCTCCCCAGCCGGCCCCAAGCAGCGGGATGCCTCAGGCCGTGATTGCAGGCCTCACCGCATCAAAGGAGGCCATTATTCCCAGGCTCGCTGCCGTGCCATGAGTGACGCAGGGCTGCCAGTCCAGCACTCTTCAGTCCGCAGGCTCCCAGACAGCTTTGTAAAGGGGCGGGGGGGGGAGGGGGAGGGGAATCGTGGCACTGTGAGACGTCACCTCTGGGGTGGGACATGGCTGCTCTTTAGCCATCCCACAGCAACACCCCAAGGGAACTGCTCACTCAGTGCTGAAATGCAGCCCCGTCTGGGGTGGAACATTCCAGCTGCTCAACAGCCACACAGCACCTTGAGGGCAGAGAGCGGGTGGGCGGCCACACCTACAGCGTCAGAAACCCTCTCTGCATGACCCTAGACGTGCCGTGGGAAGGTAACGCAGCCGCACGCACCAAGCCCCAGCCAAGCGCGCCAGAGGAGCCAAGGCCCAGCCACGCACCCAGCTGCTGGGCAGGGTTCTCCCCCCTGGGGCGCCCACAGGATGGTGCATTACACCCAGATTGCAGCTCAAACGAGTGCAGCATGACCCATGCTGAGCCTGGCTGCTTTGATAGATACACCGTGATGTCCCACCCTGGCACTTCGTCACCACAAATGAGACGGTGGAGGAGGGGCTGGGCTGACAGTCCCAGGGGGCTGCTCACTCTGGACCCCCAGCCTGAGCCCCAATTTCTAGGCCAGTGCCTTCATTTGGAGCTGGGGAGGGCTCTGCACTTCTGCAGCCCTGGCCCAGTGGTCTCTGGTGGGCACCCACAATTAATTTGGGGGGGGGGGAGCTCAGCGCATCCTGCTCTGGGTGGGGTAGGCCAAAGCAGCCGGACCAGTGCGTGCCCACAGGTGTTCGCTCGGCCGCACCTGCTCAAGTTTCCCAGCTCCTCAGGCCACTCCAGGGACAGAGCCAGCCAGTTAGACCTGCGCACGCCCCCCCCGCTGCAGCCTGGCACTTAAACACCCGCCTTTGGGCAGCCGTTCAAAGGCCAACAGGAGCCTGAATCCCTGCCAGAGGGGGAATCATTGCAGCTGGAGCGAGGAGTGGGGGGGGGGGAGATCTCGATCCCCAGGCTATTTCAGGGAGAACAAATCAACAGCGAGACAGGTGCCGAGCCGGCTGCAGCCGCCTGGGGGATATTAGTTACCGTCCAAGGACATCAGAGTTTCCACATGGGCTCAACGTGCAAATCCCACTGTCTAAGCTGTTCCTACGGCCCGGCTTGAGCTGAAATCGGAGCCCCTCGGCAGGGCAGGCGGTTGTTACAGACAGTGCAGGATTGCATGGGAACCTCTGCCCAAAAGCAGCGCTGAGCCGGGGCCCCGCCGAGAGGCCTTGCATGGCTCCCAGTGTGGGTACATGCGGCTCTGTGTTACTTTTATTTTTGTGTCAATGATTCATCTCCTGCCCTGGTGCCAGGCCACCGCCATTCAGTGCTGCGAATGCTGGTGCTGCTCACCAGAGGCTGCAGGCTACGGGCGCACGTTCACTCGTGCGTCACGAGCCCAAGCAGGTGGACAGCGTAGGAGCCAGCTGATCTGCAGGCTGGGCTTGCCCTGGGTTCGGCAGCTCAGTTGATGGGCCAGGAAGCCAGTTCAAACCCAAGCCAGGTCGCTCGTCATTGCTGTGGGTGGAATGAGTCACGAGGGTTCTCGGCCCAGCTAGCCCCACTGCCGGCTGGTCTTGGACCCAAAGGGCTGTGGGGATTAAACATCAAGCTGGCCCCAGCAGGGGAGGTTTGAGGCACATGGGCAGGGCTCTCCTGGGGCAGGACAGGCCCATGCAGCGGGAGTCGGTCTCCAGGGATCAATCCCCTTAGAGAGCAGCCCAGGCCCCCCCCGAATTTACACACCAGAGGGATGTGAAAGGAGTGACTGCGACTTCACCAGGCTGCCAGCCAGGGCAGCATTGTCGCCATTTCGTCAGGCCCACCCCACCAGCCGGAGACGGTGCTGCCCGCCAATTGCCAGCAGCAGCCAGGAGCTCAGCACTGGTCTGGGGCTCCCAGCTCCTGCCAAGAGCTCATCAGGGCCACCAGTACATCCAGCAGGAGACACTGTTCAGGCCAGGGCTGGAGGTAAACCTCGGCTTGTCAGCTGCCAGAGCAGCCAGGACATCCTCCAGCCTATAAGAAGTTGTTTTAGAACACGGGCCAGATGCCACCAGTCCTGCTGTGTCCCCGAGAACAGGATCTGGGGACACTTCAGACTATCTGGGTCAGCGCCCAAGGTCCAGCCAATGTCTCATCTCGGACAGCAACCGCAGGGAAAGGGGCAGGACACCCCCAGCTGGCAGACATGCGATCCATCTGCCCCCTGCAAGGCCTCATCCCGCTCCCGAAGAGAGACCAGCTTCCACCCTGAAGCAGGAGGTTCTGAATCCCAACGTTTGGTCTCATGAATTCCGTTCGTACGGGGCCCAGTGCAAGGGGGCCGCAGCCCCAAACCAGCCAGCGGCTCTGCGCGATCCCCACTGCCAGCCGCAGCAGTACGGCACAAGTGGGAGAGAGGTACGGCTACCTGGATGTTTTTTATTTCAATATATTAAATATATATTAATCAGAAAAAAGTCACATATGGTAAATCCCGAAAAAATACACAAATATAAATGTTGATTTTTTGTTTTACGTACAAGTTTATATACAGGAAAAGTCCAAAACGGGAGAGGAAGCCCTCCCAGGCACAGAAAGCCACGTGGTTGTCAGCGGATAGAACAAAATAGGTGTCTCCCTCCCAGCGCCCCTTCTCGTCTCTCGCTGCCTCTGCGGTTCTTAGCTGTATTTACAAGGTTTAAACCCATCTATTTACAGCTTGTCTTTTTACAAAGAGACGTATCTGCAGCGGACAGGCGTGAAGCATCCCGTGTGCCACGCCCACGGCACATGTCCATCGCTCCCTGGGCACCGCTGCAAAAGCACAAGTGAGGCAAGAAGCCGCTGGGAGGGTCTGGAAACGGCTTGGTTCCGGCAGCTGGGGACGGAGGAGCCTGCTCCTGGCACGATGCCTGCCTGGCTGCAGGATGCAGCAGGCGGGCAGGGCACTCAGAACAAACCCACCCCTGCGCATGTCTCAGGACCACCTCCTCCTACCCAGCGTGGTGAAGCGCCAGCCGTTGCAAGCGGTGAGTAGCAAGCCGGGGCTGGGTGGGGGGCTGTGGGCACATGGATATTGGGCGTCTGAGTGCATCACCCAAAAGGCACATTGGGGTTCTCCGCAGAGAGCTACGTCGCGATCCATGGGTGTGGTACACAACACGGGACGCGGAGGACGAGTGCGGGTCAGCCACCAGGAGGCGAGAAGGGCTCTGCCCACTTCCGACTTGTCCCCGCGATCCCAGATGGCAGTGGGGCTCGCCCCCCACCCGGTCTCTGGAAATGCTCCGTTGATCGCCCCCCCTCCCCCTCCGTGCACGGGGGAGACGTGTCCATCAAAACTCCCCTTTCACAAAGCGAGCGAGCTCCCCGCGGCGGGGGCCTCCGGGTCCAGGGGGGCTGCACCCCCCTCAGAAGGGCAACGTGTCCATAAAGATTTTGTCCACGATGGGAGGCGGCGGCACCAGGTCTTCCAGCTTCAGGTAGAAGATGCGCTGCAGGCCTTGTGTGCAGAGCGTGCGCAGCTCCGGCAGCTTGCCCAGCAGCTTGGACAGGCAGCTGGGGCGGGTCTGCTCGCTCGCGGTGGACGTCACGTGGTCCTTCAGGCAGCTGACGATTTGGTTCTGGAGATCCTCCACTCTCTTGGGGTCCTTCAGCCCGTGGCGGTCTGGAAAGGAGGGGAGGAGCGGTCACTCCCGGCCCGGGCTAGATCCCAGCGCCCGGGTGCGGCGTGCACGGCTGGGCCATGGCAAAGCAGGCTCGCGCTCCTGCTGCCTTCTCCTGAACGGCCCCCCAGTCCCTGGCCTGTCTCATCCACCCCGAAGAGTGGGCAATCTCTGCGCTCTGCACCCTTTAACACAAAACCCCCCTTGAGCAGCATGGCACTCTGGGAACTGCCGTTCTCAGCGGTCCCTGGGAATTCGAGGCTATGGCAAGGCATGCTGGGAAAAGGGCAGGAGTATATACAGGCTCCAGGGCCCCAGTATGCCTTGCTGATTGAGCCGGGTTGTGGTCTGCTGGACGCCTGGTGTAAAGAGACAAGGAGATCCTGACAGAGCCTCAGCCCCCGCCTGCAGCCTCTGGGGCTGCTGGGATCCAAACAGGCCTAACTGTCCAGGCCTGCCTAGAGATTTGGGGTGCTCCCCCAGCCCGAGATCTTCCTGGGGCCTGGTTCTCAGAGGGGGGTGCTCAGCACATTCTGGAAATCAGGCCCCTCTAAGGAATCTCATACTGTGCCGAAATCAGGAGTCACTCCTGAACGTTAGTAATGGTCAGAGCGACTTCCACCCCTGGAGGAGCAGAGTTGGGGAGCGGAGAGCTGGAGGAAGCCAGTGGCTGGAGGAAACCGGCTCACGTAGGGTTCCTGAGCCTTCTCCCACAGCACAAACCCACTGCTCCGCGGAGACCCTGGTCACAGCTCGCAGAAGGCTCTCCGAACATTACCGCCCCCACCTGCGTGTGCAGTGCAATAACCCCCCGGCCCAATGCCACAGAGGGAGCCGGTGTCTGGGCCAGGATCAGACCCTCTGGCTCCCAGTCCAGTGGCCAGACCTGCCCATCCCTCCCCCAGCAGCCGCGCGGCAGGAAGGTGCAAACCGCCCCACCTGTGATGATGACGAGAGCCGCGAGGCAGGAGAAGGAGGGGACGTCGATGCTCATGCGGTGCAGGCTCTGGGAGAACTCGAGGATGGAGTCGATCCACTCCCCGAAGCCCCGCACACACTGCATGCGGTGAAGCACCACCCCGTTGCAAAAGATCAGCTTGCCTTCCTCCGGCTTCGACCTGCAAGGGACAGGGCAGAGCCGCACGCGGTCAGGAACGGAGAGAACGGAGGGCAGGCCAGGGGCTCTGCTGGCAGCAGAGTGGGGTCAGAGCAGAAACCAGAGTTGTAACAGAGGGAGCATGAGCAGAACGGAGCACTGGTGATGACAGCCAGGATCCCGGCCTGGTTAGCCAGGCGCTCGGGGCCCTACGCTGCAGGTCTGACGTTCATACACTCTGGCACCACAGGACAAATGGAGCTGGGCTGTCTGAGTGGAGGGGATGACCCGAGCCACAGCTTCCTTTGAAACGCTAACAGCAGATGGTTTTGCCCAAGGTCCTGATCTCCGTGCCCTAGGCCACTGACCCAGTCTGCCACATCACCACCCCGTGTCTCATCTCGGTGTCCAGCGGCCGCCTGGCTCTGGACAGGGCTGGGTGGGTCACGAAGCAGAGCGGGAGTTACCTGTAGGCCAGCCGGAGAATAAAGAGCTCCAGGAACGCAGATTCCAGGAGCAGGTCCTGATCCTCCTTGGGGAGCTCCTGGAACCCTTGGATCTTCTCAGCCCACTTGCGGATCACGTCCATGGAGCCGGTGAGCAGGTCGTAGAACTGCTGCACATCCACACAGTCCTCCTTCTCGAACTGGTAGGAGAGGCTCTCCTGGAACTGCCGAGCACACGAGGAGGGGCAGGGTTAGCGTCCCACAGGCCGGGCCTCGGTCCACGCAGTACAAGTCCCATGAGAGTGGCCGGGGCTGTGTCTCTCAAAGCCATTGTACACCCTCCGGGTTAACGAATGAGCAGCAGAGAGACAGGAACCCGCACTCATCTGGGCCTGGGCGTTTTCTGCTGCCTAGCACCAGCAACAGGACTCCTGGGTTCTCGTTTGGGCTGCAGGAAGGAGTGTGCCTAGTGGTTAAAGGGAGGGGGGCTGGGAGTCAGGACTCCTGGGTTCTCTGCTACTGGCTTACTCTGTGACTTTGGGCAATTGGTTGCACTGCTGTGCCTTGGTTTCCCCCAAGTAAAATGGGGATAGCCCCTAACTTGCTGGGGCATTGGGTGGGTTAATTGTTTCCTGTTTCTGAAGGTCACAGAGCTCCCTGGATGAAAGGAGCTGGATTGGTCCCTGAGCCTCCAGGCCAGCCGGCATTTCGCTGCCGAGGTCAGAACCCAAAGCTCCAGCTGCTGGATACATTCAACGACAGGCTCAGAAACAAGGTTGGTGGGATTCGGTGGTGCAGACAAATCCACCTGGGTGCAGAATGCGGGGCAGAGAACCCAGGAGTCCTGACTCTCAGCCCCCTTTAGCTACTAGACAACACAACCGCCCAAAAGAGAACCCAGGACTAGGCGCTAAATACAGTGCATGCCTGGGGGAAGCTGACTGGGTCAGGCAAGCCTGAGTGTGTGGTCAGCACACACTGCCCTGTGAGCACGGTGCACTCCGAGAGCCTGAGAGACCTCCCAAGCCACAGGAAGCCCTGTAACGAGGCAGGGCACGGCTGGCCCCCTGGGACAAGCCAGGCACAGACAGGAGCCTGGAACAGAACCTCCGAATCCTGCCTCTTGGTTCTCTGCTCCAACTCACTCCCCCTTCCTAGGGCTGGGGCATGAACCCAGGAGTCCTGCCTCTTAGCTCTGTAACCACTGGATAACACTGCCTTCCCAGAGCTGGGAAGAGAACCTCGTGTGCCCCGCACACTAGCCAGCAGACAATGCTGCCGCATTCGTACAGCACCGGAGCTTGCAGCCTTTTGTAGATGGTGAGGGCTCCAGGACCCCTTCTCTAACTGCCCTCAGGCCCTAGGGCTACGCCCCCCCAAACGCCACTGAGCACGTGGGCTGCACATGGTTCCCTTCCCAGGCAGCGGCTGCCGCGCCCAGCATCTCAGCCAGGGCTGGGGGGTGGCTGGGAGCCAGCCCTCGGGGGCCCCCTTGCTCCAGGAGCCCCAGGACCCTGAACCCCCGGTTGTGAGCAGCAGGTACCTTGGAATAGTCCAGCTTGGTGGCGCTGGGTACGGAATCGATGTGTGCCCTGACGAGCGACGTGATGAGGCTGACGGGGGAGGTGTCCTGGGCCTGCTTGGGTTTGGACGGGAGCCGACCTCTGCGCCCCTTCAGGCTGTCCGTTCGGACCACTAGGGAGAGAGAAAAGGGGGCTGGACGTTACCATCTGAGCACGGGGCTTGGCCCTTTGCAATGGGCAGCCCATCATGGCTCTGAGCAGCCCCCTGGCCCCACAGATAAGTTGCCCTAGCACATCAAGCACTGGCTAAAGCAATGCTACCTAACTGCCGCCAGACCCGAGCGAGCAGCTTTCACAGCAGATGGGACACTGGGGTGGGGAAGGGACTCAGTGGGGTGGGGGCAGCTCCACATCCCAGCCCAGGGGAACGGCATGAACAAACAGAGCCACGCACACGGCTGGGGACTGGCTGCAGGCGCACACGGGAGCTGGGGGCAGGGCTGGGGAAATCACAACATTTTGGCCCCAGAACGTTGGGCAACGTGGGGAGATTGGATGGTTCTGGGGATGTGTGCACGCACTTGGGTCCAAGTCTGGAAAGAACAGCTCCCGTGTTCCTTGTGAGATTCCAGCCACGTGTCCCCCCCCCCCCCCCCAGCCCACCCTGTTCTGGATCCAGCCTGGAATCACAGCCATGGAACGGCAAGCGAGCATTTGTGAGGGATGCTACCTGGTGGGAGCTGCCAGAAAGCAGCAGCACGAGACTGGGCCTGGAGGAGTGCAGGTCAACACACCCGGGGACCAGGGAGCAGCCTGGTGTACTGGCAGCGGGAACTGGGCTGCCGCAGAGCTGGGGCGGGGATAGCAGGGAGCGGTGCCGAAAGCAGGGCTCAGCTGCCAGGAACACACGGGACTTGTTCTGGGGGCTGCTGGGCTGGTGCTCTCCGGCCTGTGCTGCCGGCGTCCCCGCCCCGGGATTTGCCAGCCTGGCAGGGGGACGCCACGTGTCGAGCTCTGTACCTTCTTTGACCATGCCCACGGCGAGGCACTTCTGGAAACGACAGAACTGGCACCGGTTCCGCCGCCTCTTGTCCACAGGGCAGTCTTTGTTGGCCAGGCAGATGTACTTGGCGTTCTTCTGCACCGTGCGCTGCAGGGAGCAGGAGAAACAAGGGAGCGCATCAGCCTCCGGCGAAGAGGGAGCACGAGATCCTGGGTGCCCAGGGCCGGGCCCGGATGGAACAAAAGCTCTTCTGTCCTCCTGGTATTTTTATAGCAGCGGCCCCGCCCCACGGCGCCCAGTTTCACATCCGAGGGGCCGTGTTCCCAGGACACGCGAGGGGGAGGGGGACACGTTGCTCTCCCGGCGGGGCGCCCGGACTGCCAGCACACCTGCACGCTCCCATCTGCAGGCAGGGATCGGGGGAGACTCAACCGCCTGCTCTTGGGCTGAGCAGTCGCCCCCTCCGGGCCATGATTCCCCTGTCCCGCCCCCAACCCCGGGCCTCGGCGCCACCCTCCCCACACCAGACACGGCTTCTCCCCCCTCAGAGCCGGCGCTGCCCGACACAGGCTCTGCAGCTGCTCCCCGAAGGGGCCTGGGTCTCAGCACAACCCAAGGCCTCCCTGAGGTGCCTGGCTCTGGGCCAGAGTCACTAGCTGCTTTGGAGACCCTGGGCCACGGGGCTCATCCCCCGGCCCCGCTCCCTACGCACATGGGTCCCGATTCAGCAAGCTACACCCAGGCTTCACTCCACCCCCCGCCAGCATGTGCTTAACAGGCCAAATCAGGGCCCAAGGGGAAAGGGAGGGAAACCGCCAGAGTCACCAAGATCTTCCCACGTGGCTGGTGGTTCTGGGCCTGGCCCCTGGGGCTGCGCACAAAGGCCCGTGCTCCACGTAACGGGGGCCTTGGCAATGGCGCTCTGCACGACACTCTGCCGCCCCCCCCCGCATCCCCACGGCTCAGATGCCGCGGTGAGGAGAGGCGCCAGAGTCTTGTCTCCACTAGCCCTCGCACCCTGCCCGCAGCACCCAGGTCAGCCCCAGCTCCCGGCCACCTCCTGACCCTCTGAACTGCTGGCCTGGGGCAACAGGCTGCCCACAGGCTCTGCCCAGCCCTTGCTCACCGGCGAGTGGGTCATTGCCCACAGCTGCACACAGGCCAAGCCCGGTCAGGGGCGCACCGGGGCTTGCCCCATGCAGAGTGGCCAAGGGGAGACCCACAGACTCCTTCACTCGGCACATCCATCGGGGCTCCCTCAGGGACCCTACCCACATCCCAGAATCCCCAGCGTTGGCTGCCAAGGATTCTGGGGCCCATCTGGGAGCAAGATCGGCCACATGCTGCGGGCAAAGTGGGGAGGTTCTGGGTCTGCCTGCTGGCGAGGGAGGCCGTTGGCTCTGTGGGTTCCCAGGCACTGCCCTGGGTCTCCCCCAGCCCCACGTCCCCACCCCCAGCCCCGTACCTTGAAAAAGCCCTTGCAGCCCTCGCAGGTGCGGACGCCGTAATGCTGGCAGGAGGCGTTGTCTCCGCACACAGCACAGCGCCCCTCGTTGGCACCAGGGCTGCGTGTCTTGGCTGGTGACAGGGAGCCGTCCATCAAGCCGGGGCTCTCCAGGTGTGGGGAGGTCTGGCCCAGGGACAGGCCAGAGAAGCCCACCGGGGAGCTCTGGGAGAGCGCGAAGACCTCGGCGGCCGGCGGCACCTTGAGGGGGCTCTGGGGGACCCCAGCACTGGGAGCCGAGGGGCCGAAGAAGAAGGCTGGCTGGGAAGAACTGCTTTTTGGCTGCTCCGCCCAGGGCCTCATGCCCTCAAAGTTCTGAGTGGGCGAGTAGGGCCCGAAGGAGTTCTCCCACGCTGGGACCTGTGGGGTCTGGAAGCCTGGGGTGGACGGGGACGGGATGGAGCAGGGGCTGCCGTAATAGTCCGAGCCGCTCGAAGACATGGTCTCATCCAGCTGGCTGCTGAAGGAGCCAGGGTAGCAGCCATACACCTGGAAGTCCTCGAGTTTGAAGGAGGCAGGTTGGCTGGAGGCTGGGATCTGGTACAAGAACGTGTCGAACTCCCCACTGTAGTTATCCATGAAGGTGTTGAAGCTGGGCAGGGAGGTCGTGGCTGCGATCTCGGTGTTGACTAGGTCCATCGTGAACTTGCTGAGCTCTGGAGTCAGGAAGTCTGCCGGGTAGCGCTCACAGGGCCCTCCGCTCTGAGGCAAGGTCCCATGCTGCATTTGGATACAGGGCATCTCTGAGCAAGGGAGCAAAGGAAAAGGCAGAGGACTTAACAATGGGCTGGAATCAAACCCCCTCACCAGGCCACGGCTCCCCATTCATCGGGCAGAGCGCGTGCGTGGGGCAGCAGCTCAGACGAGCAGCATGTGCCATGTGGGAGATGGGATCTAGCCTTTCCCACGGGCTCCAGGGAAATGCCTTTGATCAGGGGAGTAGAGCAATCCATGGATAAGGCACCAGACTAGGAACCAGGAGAGCTGTCTTCTAGTTCCAGCTCAGATGCCTTGGGCCAGTGGCTCTCAACCTTTCCAGATTACTGTACCCCTATCAGGAGTCTGATTTGTCTTGCGTACCCCCAATTTTCACCTCACTTAAAAATGACTTGCTTACAAACTCAGACATAAAAATACATAAGTGTCCCAGCCTCACTGTTATGGAACAATGGCTGACACTCATTTTTACCACAGAATTATAAAATAAATCAAGTGGAATATAAACACTGTACGTACATTTCAGCGTATGGTCTACAGAGCCGTACAAACAAGTCATGGTATGAAACCGTAGTTTGTCCCAACTTCGCTGGGGCTTTTTATGCAGCCTGTTGTAAAACTAGGCAAATACCTAGATGAGTTGATGTACCCCGGAAGACCTCTGCATACCCTCAAGGGTACGCGTACCCCTGGTTGAGAACCACTGCCTTGGGCAAGTTATCTCCCCTCCCACGCCTGTGTTTACCCCATGAGGTCTTTGGGGGAGGGCCTGTCTCCCCAGCACCTACCCAGTCCTTCCTGTAATCTGCAGCATAGCAGAGCGACAGGCCTAAAACCACAGGGGTGGCACTTGCTGTACAATAACTAACGTCCCTGATCTCAAGAGGAGCTGGCCAAGTCTCAGTGCAGTTCTGGGCTGGCCAGATCACAATGGGGAGAAAAATTCTATCCTCGATTGGCATGAACTGGTCCCCCTGCCCTTCCCTCTGGGGGGGCCCTAAGCCAAGGACTGGCTGGACAACGGAGGCTGAGCTCCCCTCTGCTCCCCGAAGTTGGTGCCTTGGCTGAGCACGGCATGGGGCTTGCTGCTGCATGAACTCGGGAACTGCAGGTCCCAGGGGACAGCCATATGCACTAAAACCAGGCGCTTCAGGGTGAAAGCCCACGGAGGTAAATTTCACCAAGCTCAACCAAAATCCACCCGCTTGCTGATGTCTACATTGCTAGACGCATCAGCTCCAAGGTGGGGGCTTGACTCTGTCTCAGTGGTGTAAATCAGGACTAACTCCACCCATGTCAATGGCGTTGCACGAGCCCCTGGGCGGCTCTGGGAACTGAGGTGTAAGGCCAACCCCCACCTTAGCCCCAGCGACCTGACAAGTGAATGGGGACAGGAATTCACCAAAGGAAGCAGTGAGCCTGGTATGTGAGAAGGAATCAAGGACAAAGCTGTTCTGACAAGCTTGTATCTCACACCGGCCTGTCATCAGCCAGCTCCTTCGCAGCCATGGAGCAGCGTAAATTGAGGCTGTCAACACTGCACTCAGGGTGTTTGGAGCCGAGCTAAAGAACTGGCTAGTGTTGGAGACGGGTCTGAAGGCAAAGTCACATGGCGGAGCAGAGGCCTCGTGATCATCCGAGGAAAGGTCGTTCTGAGCTGGCCTCATCGGGCAGAAAGGCCATCGCCTGAAACGCTGTCCCCACAAACGGAGGGAATCGCAGAACTGCCAGCGGGCCCTGGGCTGGCCCTGCCTCGCCACCCCAGGGGCTTGGCGAGGAAGGTTTGCTGGGCCAAAATATTGGGCGCCAAACCACCTGGGTGGGACTGTCAGGTGCAGAGTTTTGATCCTAATTCAAGAGCCGAATATACAGCCCGGGCCAGACTCCCGGATCAACCGGCTCCTGGTTAGGAAGCTAAGTTCCCCCCAGGCCCTATGCACCCGCTCGCCTGAGCTCTTTGGACACTCCTGCCTCCCAAACTCCATAGCGGAGCGCATCTCTGCTGCATTCCCTCCCGCCGGCAGCCAGCAAAGGGAGCGGCCGACTTCCACCGGCACCAAAGGAGGCCACTTGGGATGCCTCTCTGTGCCGTTCTGACTCGAACAGGCCAAGCAGGGCTGAGCTGGCAGCTCTGTAAAGCGTCAGGGCTGCGATCGGATGGCGGACGAGGACGCAGAGCAGTGCCTCCCAGACACAGCTCGCAGCAGATGTACAGAGTCCTGGCACAGCACAGACAGGGCAAGAGCCAGGCCCTGCCCCAAAGGCAGACAAGACCGACAGAGAGGGGAAGGGACTTGCGCAGGGCCACGCCATAGGATACCCAGGCGTCCGGCACGCCAGTCCAGCAGGTCCTGTGTCTGCACTCGTTCAAGAGCCCAGCGGGCCTGGCTGTAGGTGTGTGGCCATTCTGCCCTTCCTGCCAGCTGCCCCATTGCCACACCGTGGCAAGGGCACACTCAGGAGAGTCCCTGCAAACCTATCCCCCTGATTTTCCAGGCCCATCCCAGTGCCCCCTGACTGACCTGCTCCCCTCACTGGGCAGAGTTTTGTGCCCGTCTCCGGGCACCTGAAAGAGCTGCTGGCCAGCAGAAGGACCAGCAGCCTGGCTCAGTGCATGCTGGGCTCAGGGCACGGTGCCCCACCAGGCCGGTTCCATGTTACCGCCCTCTCCCTCCCAGGGTGACCAAAAGACACCTCTGTTGGCTTGGCATGCCACCAGCCACAGCCCCTGCCCCGATCTCCTGGTCCACAGGCTTGGTTGCCCTTTCCACTCTGCACGTGGCCCTTTCACACCCACAAGCAAGCTGCCATTTCCCAGGCGGGAGGAAAGGCTGAAAATTGCTGCTGAGCACTTAGCATTTTGCATCTGGATCCATGCAGCCCCCCCCACCCCCACCTCCCCAGGAGCCATCTTGCTCTTAGTTCTCACACTGAATCTGCAGCGGGAGAGGAGGTGTTTGAGAACTGGTGGCGCAGAACTAGTAACTGACCCATGCCGCTTTGCCAGTTCGCTTTCCTTTCCGACACATGCCGGCCTCCCACTCTCAACCTGGGGAGTAGCAGGGCTGGAACAGCAGACAGGGCCATATAGAGGAGAGACGTAACCAGAGTCCCCGGTCAAGCTGAAAGCCAAGACAGAAGTAACCCTTGCAGCAAGATGATAATGTAATTCATATCGCAGACCTTTAAAGGTCATCTTCTGACTGGCCGAGAAGCAGTTCTTAATGGCCTGTAAAGGACGGCGGAATGTGGAGACATAAGAATTCCCAGCAGCGTTGACACGGTTGCACCATCAGAACAAGGTTACAACGTTCTTCTGGGGCCAGCTGCTCCTTATTCAGGCAAAACTCCCATTGGCTTTGAGAACAGACTTCAGGACCTAGCCCGGTTATTTAAAAAGATCGATCCACATACAGCTAACAGCATCAGCGGGCCACTGTCCTCAGCCACAAGTCACAAACTCATGCCCCACGTAGCTCAACAGAGACGGCTTTGCTCCCGTTTAACGACATTTTCTGCTCAGAGGCCCAGGCTGGTGTCCCCTTAGCTGCAAGGAAGGGTTGGCCTGGCAGGTCAGGCTCCGACCTAGCACTCAGGAGATCTAGGTTTATTTCCCACATCTCTCTGGTCCTGGTTTCCCCAGATGAAGAATTGGGATAATAATAATAATAATAATAAGTCTCTGCAAGGTTGATTTACAGCAGCACCAGGATCTGGCCCTGGTGTCCGAGGGCAAAGAGCCCAGCTGCCCTCTCTCTTTGGTAGAAGAGCTGTGCCAGCTAAAAGCACAGGGAATGCATGCGCGCAGGGTGCTCAAATCAGTAACAATGGACACAGATGGCTGTCCTCTAGTCCTAGTGTTCTGACCAGTATTTTCCACCATTATGGATGACAGACATTATATAGACACGCTATGCACCCTGCCAGAGCGGTCACGACACTGTGAAACAGATCCATTCAGAACTCATGAGCGGCAACAGAGTGAAAACTCAGGGCACCTGTGCTCCATACAGCCAAGCTCCAGCTGCCTGAGCCATCAGCTGTTGTCAGTATAGGGCTTATGACACACAGTTGGGTCATTCTAATTCTAACCAGCAGAGGGACACCCCCCCACACACACTATTTACTACAGTCTACACCTGTTCCTCACCTCCGCTCTGCCATCGCAGTAGTCACATCAACAGAAAGAATTGCATTAGCTTATTGTTGGTATAGCAACCCAACAACGCCACACACCACTGAGCCTTTATGATGTTGGGGTTTTTTTAAATGCAGATTGCTTTGAGTTTAAATCACCACCACCAAGGACAAAATAACCTCAGCCCGCCCCGACCGAGCCTCCTCACAAGGTTTGTCAATATTCTCTCCCCCCTTCATATGGTGACCAGGCAGCAAGCGTGAAAAATTGGGACGGGGGTGGGGGGCAATAGGTGCCTATGTAAGACAAAGCCCCAAATATTGGGACTGTCCCTATATAATCAGGACATCTGGTCACCCTACCCCTTCACAGCTTGTGTTTTAAAAATTTGCAAGGGAATGGTCAACAGGAACAGTTGATTTTCTGGACGATTAAAGCTTACTCAGGATTTCGCAGGCACTGCTGGGTTATTCAAATTTATTTTTCCTCCCACATTTTAAAATTCTCCTTAGAGAGACGGATACTTAGATTATGATGTTTTAAAGCAATATAAAAATCCCTCAGATGAGCCCCCTGCAGTCTGCCAGATCATACTTCAAAAATGACCATCCACTGTGGACATGTGCACAACGTACATGGGGAGCAACACGACTGAAGTCGCTCTGGATTTCCAGCAGTGTAAATGAGAGCGGAATCGGTTCCCCTCTCTCAAACTACTCTACTAGGATTCTAATCTGTCGCCTGATCCAGGGAGGTGCTGCAGATAATGGCTCCTGTTAATTTTTGATACGAGTATCTATAAGGTGCTCCTCCCTGTGGTATCCAGAAACATGCATTCCCCCCTGCGATCGGATACTGTTGCACGGGCGTGACAGCACCATGTTCACAGGTCTTTAGCCAAAGCACAAGAGCGCCTCCCCTCCCCCCGGGGGGCACTAAATTGGCTTTGCCAGCCTTTCAGCGAGTTAGAAACGAACGGAGCCTGGCTGGTGAATCTGGTTGCCAGGTGTCTGAAGGCAAAGCTGCGTCTGTTGCTTGGGTCCAGAAACCGCATTCTCCCGCAGCAGCAGGATCCAGGCTCAGCAACCATATAGAAGGGAGCAAGGTGGGGCCTTTCCTGATTTGCTCCCCTGCACCATGCTGGTGCCAAGTTGTTTTGCATGTCAAAATTCAGAGGGATTTTATTTTTATTTAGGAAAGAAAGAAAAAAAAAAAACCCAAACAGCTGCTCTGTTCAGAGGCTAGGCCAGCCACGCAGCAGAAAGTCCATTCAAAGTTCGCCATTCTATAGCAGCTGTGCTCACAGGTCAAAGGAGGGTCTCCATTTGCATCCAGAATCATCAACACAAAATAATATGTGCAAAACCAATTAACTGATCATTTGATTAAAGCAGGTGTTCTCAAACTTCATTGCACCATGACCCCATTCTGACAGCAAAAATTGCTACACAACCCCAGGAGACCAAGTATCAGGGGGCAGCTGTGTTAGTCTGTATCCACAAAAACAAGGAGGTGTATGGTGGCACCTTAATGATGAACAGATTTATTCGGGCAGGAGGGTAGACGGAAGCCTGAGCTCTGCCGCCCCTGCAGAGGGGCCAGGGACAAAACAGGAGCCCCACCTTTCTTGGCAGGGGGAGGGGGCAAAGCCAAACTTGAGTGCCCCCACAGGGGCTGAAGCCCTTGGGCTTTGGCCCCAGGCAGCGGGGCTCAGACCGTCAGCCCTTGGCCCCAGCAAGGCTGCCAGCCCTTGGCGACCCCATTAAAATGGGGTCCCAACCTACAGTTCTGAGAACCACTGAATTAAAGTACCCTCCTGGATGCCTTGCTAAAGGCAGGGGATTTCAGAGGTGTGTGTTTATGTTGCAGTGTCAAATGACAGTAGAAGAATTAGCTGCAACTTATTACATTTAAAACAGCCTGAAAAAAGTGGGGGGGGGGTTATCTTAACCTGGGAGCAGCAGCTTTGCTAACACCCCACTAAAAGTGAGCCCCTCAGAGACTCAGCTCCATTTAAAACCCTCTTGATTGGGCCAGGTCTGCAATCCCTTGCAGCACCCCCCTTTACACTTTAAGCACTGCATTTAAAACAGCAAAACAAGGAACTCCAGCGCCAGCCTGCCAAGGTGACTAGGGAAAGGAGGACAGAGCTCTGGACTCAGGCAAGGTGGTAATTTGCAGAGGTGCTTTAAAGAGCCGGTGGAAAGCTCCTGTTACTTTGCCATATGCCCACAGCAATCCTGCCCCACTGTCACTTCTCGCTCAGCCCTGGCACACAGCCGTCCCTCAGTGTAACACACAGTATCAAACCTGATCTGCCAACTCAAGGGCCCCCCCCACCTCCCTCCAAATAAAAGGGACACAGCTGCTTTTAAATAGCAAAGAGCCGCAGCGCGGACGCTGTCCCTGCAGCCACCATCCCCCCAGCACAATGTCAGTCAAGACTAGAAACAGAAAACCACTGGAAACACACCCTGCTCACCTGCGAGCGCCGCCCCAAC
Organism: Lepidochelys kempii; assembly: GCF_965140285.1. Lineage (NCBI taxonomy): Eukaryota > Metazoa > Chordata > Testudines > Cheloniidae > Lepidochelys > Lepidochelys kempii. The sequence continues at coordinate 1,288,507 of NC_136399.1, read as the reverse complement.
TCCCAGGTCGGGTTCCTGCAACTTTACACTCCAAAAAACCCAACAATGCCAATGCAGCCTTTAAAGGCGCCCAGTTCGATGGAAAGGAACGCCCCCTGCCCCCCCCAGCGCCTCTGGCCTCCATCCCACCTTGCACAGAAGAGAGCAACATGCCCCCCCTTTCCACCGCCTATCCAGGAACACCCACCCCACGGCTCCCCACCTGCCAGGTGACCCCCCCTCCCAGCCCCGCCCCGCCCCGCCCCACGGCTCCCCACTTGCCAGGTGACCCCCCCCCCGCCCAGCCCCGCGGCTCCCCACTTGCCAGGTGACCCCCCCCCCGCCCAGCCCCGCGGCTCCCCACCTGCCAGGTGACCCCCCCTCCCAGCCCAGCCTGCCCCACGGCTCCCCACTTGCCAGGTGACCCCCCCTCCCAGCCCCGCCCCGCCCCACGGCTCCCCACTTGCCAGGTGACCCCCCCGCCCAGCCCCGCGGCTCCCCACCCGCCAGGTGACCCCCTCCCACCTGGTGGAACCACTCCCCGGAGCGCCCCGGGGGCCGCGTAATCCACCTACCCGGCTGCAAGGGGACCTCTGCCCAGGTCCCGGGCGGCGAGCTGCGCTGGAGGCGCCCGGCGGCTGGACGGGCTCGGAGCGGCACTGGGGCTGCCAGCCCTGCGCAGGGAGATCCTCTTAAGCCCTCTGTGACGCACGGCCCGGGGGCGGGGCCAGAGGAGGGGGGACCCTTTGACGCAAGGCCGGCTGCAGCCGTGGCCATACAAGGCGCGAAGGGGCGGAATTTTCCGGTCCCCGCGGGGCGGGGGGGCGGGGCGGGCTGGAATGTCTGGGCGGGTGACGCACACGGGGTTCCATTGACGCAGGCCTTAGAATTGTTTGATCTATAAATAGCCCGGCGCTGCCCCTTGCTAAAAATAGACCCCCTGGGCAGGGAGGGGGAGGGGCGCGGGGCCAGGAATAGAAAGAGCCAAAGTGGGGGCAGCCAGGAGGAATAAAAACAGAAAGGGGTGGGGGTGGAGGGGGCAGGGACTCACAGGTGGAAAGATTTCAGTGGACAGTTGTGTGTGGGGGGGGGGGGAGGTAATTGTCAAAACAAAGGCAGCCCGAGGGCCAACTGTCACCAGGGCTGTATTTTTAAAAGCTACTTTGGGTTATGGTGACCAGACAGCAAGTGTAAAAAATTGGGACGGGGGGAGGGGTAATAGGAGCCTCTATAAGAAAAAGACCCAAAAATTGGGGCTGCCCCTATAAAATCCCGACGTCAGGTCACCCTACTTTGGGTCAGGGCTTAATGTGTAAGGAAAGAGGGGCCGGGCCCACGCCAGCGTTTTACATTCACAACTGATGCAGCCGGGCCCTGGCACAAATTAAGCTCTTCTTTACGTTCAGTGCGGGGGGTCCCTGCTCGCTAAGTGCCCTACAGAAAGGCAGGGAGGCGAGGGGATTCGAGACTTGCCTTGTTTGATTGCAAAATTACTTACACACACAGTTCTAGGACTGCCTCCAGGTATAGAAACCCGGCACTCTTTAAGAACTGCCTTCATTTTTTTAACGCTTATGTGGGGTGCTTCCTATACCTTGAATGAACATTTATTGCAAATCTCACTCAATGTTTATGGTCCTGCAAACATTTCTGCAGAGGCTGAAAGTAAGCATGTGACCATTAACTTCAAAGGGATTTACTCTTTCTTAAATTTAAGCCTGTGCATTAGTGCAGGATTGGGGCCTGAACGGGTTGATCTTCACATAGCAGGTTTTTAAGCTCCCCCAAGGTTGCACACTCTCTCTCTCTCACACACACACACACAGTTTTACTGCCCCCCTTCCATAAAACACACCCAGAATATTTTGCAAAACTGGGATCTCTTTACACTTACTGCCCTCCAACTTAAAAAAAAGTCACCTAGAACATTTTGCAAAACCGGGATAATTTCCAGTTTCCCGCCCCTCTGAAATGCAACTGGGATATTCTGCCAACCTGGGCTCACTTCTAGTTGCTTTTGGTTTGCTAATGCTGCCCATCACGGTACAGAGCACATTGGAGAAGCTCTCTGAAGCAAGGCCCATCTTTTCTGTTAAATGTGTGTACGCTGCCTAGCTGGAGAGCGGCCCAGTCTGGGGTCCACAGGTGCTACCCCATACCGAGTCCGTCATCAACATTGGCACTCGCTTTAGCCTGGCAGCACTGAAGTGGTGTTTTCAGTACCCGCCGCGCAGAGGGCAACTCCAGCTGCGCAGAATTCCCTGTTCCTTCTCTCTGGGAGAGGATTCTGCAGCACCGGGCTCATCGCCTGGTGTCGGAAAGCCCCGTGGAAACCCTGCGAGTTCATGCAAAGGTGGGAGGGGAACTAGGGCTGTGGGTTATGGAGGATTCTGAAAAACTAGGTCAGCTTGGAGCACGTGGCCTCCCACACCTCTCGCTTCCCAGGGTGAATGGGTGAGTTCTTCTCTCCCCTTTGAAGTCACACAGGGAACATGGCCCCCGGCTCCTCTGAGAGCCCAGCCCCCGAGACAGCCCAGAGCCCCTCCTCTGCCATTGTGGGGAGGAGACTCCCACCATGCCAGGATCTCGTGCAGCCGTCTTCCACAGGCTGCACACTCCCTTCTGGGCTGTCCCCAGCCCTGGTGTCTCCACCCTCCTCGGGCTGTCCCCATGCCCTTTCCTCTACCCCAGCCCCTGCTTTATGGGGTAGGGAGGGCACCAGAGTCCACCCCTCCTGTGGGCTGTACCCTAGCCTTGCCTCTAGCTTGCTTGGGTGCTCCCTTCCCACAATAGGCAGACTAGGCTCCTATGATGCTACCGGTGACAAAGGATTACTGGCCATTGCCTTCTGCTGGATAGAATCAGAACTGCTTCCAGGTTATCATTCACCCCACACTGCAAAGGGCTAAGGGGGACTCTCCCTCGTGCTGCATGCGATGGAGCTGGGCTTTCCAGAAAAGGAGGAGCCAAGTTCTTTGCAGGCTGCCACCCTGAAATGTCAAGAGGCTGGGGTGTACAGCAAAGCGAAAGCCTTGGTGAAAGGGGAACGGACCCCAGCTCCCTTTCCTGTAACTTGAGACGCACAAAGAGGAGAAAATATTAATCCAATACCATAGGGCTCTGGGAGCCTGGACATAAAAACAGCTAAGCCCCTGAGAACAAAACCGAGAGCAGGGTTTGGTTTCCTCGGCCCCAGGGGTTAAATCCAGTGACGTGCCATTGAGAGCAGAAAGCAATCACAAAATTCAACAGAAAGACAACACAGCCTGGCTCTGGGGACAGATGAGCCAGAGCAATCACCCTCACACGCGTGGCCCTGGCCCAAGTCACTGTTTCAGCCACCACGGGGGAATTGTTGGGAGAACCAGAACTCTAGCTCCTGGCCTGCTTTGGGGAGTCTGGATCTGGGTTCAGACGGCCCCGCTGGCGCAGAACCAGTTCTTACTGTTACAGTCTTGTGTTCGAAGAGCGCCCAATGGCTGCAGTTAGCAATGAGGCCTCTATTGTGCAAACATTGACACCCCCTTTAAATTTAGCTCCAGATCCAAACCAGCTTTGCATGCGCAGGTCAGTCTCTACAGCCCAGTCAAAAGGTGCCATTATTCACTTTAACCACAGCAGCTACATTCCCAGAGTCCCCTAGATCACAGAGGGCTGCATACTCAGCCACTAACCAGCCTGGTCCCGATGGGTGAGCCTGTGATATACCCTCCCCTCAGGGACAGGCCTTGCTTCATTTTCACAGGAGTGCTGGGGGCCCACAAGCCAAGAAATTTCAGGGGTCCAAAACCGTCTGCTCCTTTAGAGAATCCCAGCCCTCAGTCAGCTCCACACACAAACCTGTCTCCATTTATTAGAGCTGCATTTAAAAGTCAGTTTAGTTTAGTTAAACTGGTGCAAAACCCAGTGTGGATGCTCTTAATTTGATTTAAACCCATTTCATACTGGTAAACGTCAATGTAAGTTAAACCGACACAGGCCAGTTTTAAAGCAACATAAGAGCGTCCACACAGTGGTTTGCACCGGTTTAGCTACCCTGGTCTTCAGATTCAGTGTGTAGACAAGGCCAGGATGCAGAATCACTTCTAGGAGGAGGTTTTTCCAGGCATGCTTTGAGTTACCAAATGCCCTCAGATCTCACTGGCCTTGCAGAAATCACACAGCACCTTGCAGGATCAATCCCTCTATAATCTACCCCCTTGGGGTCCCTCTTCTCTGCCCGACCACCTCTCACGGTGCGGCCCAGCCCCGGTTTGCTAAGGCAGCACCAGTCCAGCAGACAGAAAGGAGAATTTCACAGATTGGTAAGTTAGCTGCTGGAAAGATTTATGCATTTTCCTATTGTTAAAATATTTTTAGCCTAAGCTCTGGATTTGTTTAAATGCTCACGTTTATAAAAGCAACTGCGTAAGGAGATGCGTTTTTATTACATGTTTGTGCTAAGTTCCTGGCTGGCCTCCCAGGGCGGCTGGGCTGGGGAATGTGTCTGTGGGCTGGATCGCTGGGTGATCCTTCCAGCGGTTCCAATCCACTGGCTCAGGAGGGCCCTACGCTGGATAAATAAATCGTATTCTCGGTAAATAAGGAAAAGGCAAAATGAGGAACAGAGCGCAGGGTGGAGGGAAATGGAGAAGCCTCTAATATACAAGCTGCTAAATATACATCCAGGGTTAGAGGTTACATGGCTTTAACTGCGGGTGGAATTTAACCCTTAGCAAGTAAATAGGTCACGGCGTTTATTTTGTCTGCCGAGGAACTGTGTGTGTCCAAGCCAGATGTTTCCACTGTGCTGCGGGGCTTCCGATAGAGATACCACTCTGAGCACTGGCTACGGAGGAGAGGAAGGGTGGAGCAATGGTTAAGGCATTAACCTAGGACTCAGGAGACTGCCGTTCGGTTCCCACTTCTGCCATAGACTCTTTGGCAAATCACTGAGTCTCTATGACGCAGGTCCCCTCCTGGAGAATGGGGGCGTAACAGAATGCAGCCACCGCTGGGGTGGATTGAGGGCAACAATTTAATACAGGAAAAATGCAACATGCAGGCAGGGATTTAAAGAGGCAGAATTTAATTAGAACAGTTGGAATTTGGCCAGGACAGCAGCAGGGTTCATTCCCAGGAATACATAAGAACAGCCAGACTGGGTCAGACCAATGGTTGATCTAGACCAGTATCCTGTGTCAGAGGGAATTAACAGAGCAATCAGCAAGTGATCCACCCCCCTGTCATCCAGTCGCAGCTTCTGGCAGTCAGAGGGTTAGGGACACTCAAAGAAGGCGGCTGTGTCCCTGACCACCTCAGCTAATAGCTGTCAATGGACCTATCCTCCAGGAACTTGATTTCCTCTCTGAACTCAGTGATACTTTTGACCTTCACAACATCCCCTGGCGATGAGTTCAACAGGCTCACTGTGCTTTATGTGAAGAAATATTTCCTCCTGTTCGTTTAAACCTGAGGAGTATTCATTTCGATGGGTGACTCCTGGTTCTTGTGGCATGCGAAGGGGTAAATAACAATTCCCTAGTCACTTTCCCCACGTCATGCTTGATTTTATCGACCTTTATCACATCCCACCTCAGTCGTCTCTTTTCTAAGATGACCTGCCCGCATCTTTTTAACCTCGCCTCCTATGGAAGCTGTTCCAGACCCTTCTGCACTTTTCCGAATTCTATCTTTTTTGAGATGGGGCACCCAGAATCTCTAATGATTGTCTGAATAGGACTCAGGATAATTGAACTGAGCAACTCTCTTTGCCTCGCCATTCTTCAGTTTTCCCGTCCCTAAAATGGGGTCTATACTTATCCGTTTCACGGGGGAGGAGATGGGATTTGAAGACTTACTAGCTAATCATAAGAGGCTTTGCAATTCTCAGATGACAGAAATCCACCACAGAAATGCGATGTATCCAAGTATCAGGCTCCAAAGAACCGAAGCTTGGTGAGTCTGACTGTCAGGGGATGTTCCCAAGAGGATGCTTTGCTTCAGGATTTATGTGTCTGAAACCTGAGCACTAACAACTGGATGGCTAACAGGGACTCTGAACTCTTCACTGCCAGGGCATCAGTTCAAAGGTGGCCTAGGATCCTAAGGCATAGTAGCCTGACTGCCATCTGGTGCCTTCTGGCAAACAGGGCTAGTCTCATGGAGTTAGACGGAGACTAGTGACACAGGGAGGCGGTGTTGTCGAACAATAAGAGCCGGGATCAGGTTCATGTCTTCAGAAATCGTCACTAATTTAAGGTGCCTTGAGACACCTTAAGGAGGTCTGGCACACAAAAGTAATGGACTCTAAAATCTGGGCCACTAGCCCCCTGGCCCATTCTGCCACAGACTTGCCAGGCGCCCTTGGGCAAGTTACTTCCCGGTGCCTTCGTCTTCCCATCTGTGGGGAACGGCTAACAACACCCACCTGCTTAAAGCACTTGGCAATCCCTGGATGGAAAGGCGAGCACATTGGTGCCAAGTCCTGTCCCTACTGCCATGGACAGCCGGGGCACAGGAGTGGTCTTGCTACTAAGAGATGCCAAGGACTATGGTGCAGGGAATTCAAACTCCCCTGGCTTCTGGAAATGCAGGAGAGGCTGACTGATGGCACAGAGGGTCGGCCTCTGAGGGTCAGGCCAGGAGGCTCCTGTCTCTGGGACCAGCAGCTGCACGGAGGGATGCACACGAGCTTTTTGCGATAACCTGTCCCCAGGGAAAGCTGCGTATCCAGGAAGCTCGTCTGCAGTCCAGGAAGTGTAGGGCAAAGAGAGGGTGCCAGTCCCAGCGGCTGCCTCTCTTACCCCTTTGGACCAGCACAAAAGTGCTGAAGTGCCGTTTGCAGACTATGGTTCCTGGAGCGAACGGGCCCATGCAGGCAGGGTGGGAGCTGCTGGGCTGGTTCCGAGTCACCCACACAAGCCAGCAGAGGGACCCCGCCGACGGGCGCACCGTGACACTGCGTCAGATTTCCTGGCCCACTTTCACATGCTACCCAGCGTGTGCCAGGCAAGCAGCAGGTCGGGGAGTTCACTCACATCGCTGCTTCTCCGAGCAAGCTGGGGAGCGTCAGTGCAGCGGCCAAGCGCACTTCCCGCCTGGTCAGGAATAATCTGTGAATGATGCATCAGGGGGTCCCAGCGGAGTTTCCTCCGAGCAAGAAGGACCCTGGCTGGGGAAATGGAAACATTCGTGTCTGCTGGCAGCAGCCCCAGAGTCGCACCGCCTCCGCCAGAGAAACCAAGGGAAAGATGATCTTGGAAGTGTGTTAATTTCGCGCCATCCTCGCTCGTGCAGATGAATGAGAGTAAGGGGGAGAGCTGACTGGCTGACCCAGCAGGGGCTCCCGCGCTGGCCCCAGGTTTGAGGAGCCCAGCTCCCAGAGGGTGCTGAGCTCCCCTTGACTTCACCTGGAGCTGCGGGTGCTCAGCGCCTCTGAGAATCAGGCCCACGGAGTCCAAAGCTGGGCAGCGCCCGTTAGCACCTTCAGAAGACGGAGGCCCTGCCTGGCTGCATGTGGGTATGGAACTCCTGGTCCCTGAGACAGCTAAAGCCTCCCGGCTTCTCCCCCTCCCAGGTCAGTTCCCTTGGGCGTGGCTCCCTCCCTGCCGCCAAGCCAGCGCCTCACCTGCGGGCTGCACACTCTGCGGGGGAGCAGCAGGTTCCGGCTCTCCGCTCCCGCAGAGTCCCCAGCAGGGGCGGGCGGGGAACCCACCGTGCACCTGAGAAGCCATTTGGTCCAGTTCCCGATCACTAGGTGCATCATGCTAGCCCCGAGAGGCCGCTGGGGGAGACCTGGGCCCTGTGGGGCTGGACGCTGCACGACACAGCTCACCAGACGGTCCCTGCCCCTAGGTGCTCCCAGGTCAGGTCGATACGCACCATCGCCGCCCTGGTTTACAGCTGGGGGTCTGCCCAAGGAAGCAGGGAGCAGGGCCAGGAGCTGAACCTAGCGCAGCAGGAGCACTGGACTCTCAGAGCCTCTCTCAGGCATGACCCGAGGCTGCGTGTGCGGGAGCTTTGCATGCTGGGTCTCCTGCCCCGGCTGCAGAACAGCGCCTCAACCAGCAGCGACGGCTTACAGGCCACCGAGAGCCCAGCGTTAACACCCGTCATGGGCACAGGAAGAGGAAGATTTCAGGCAGCTTGGAGCTAAATCATCGCCGGGGGAGGGGGTCTCTCAAGGCTGGCAGCAGAAGATACAAGCCAGCCTGAATTCCCTATGTTGCAGGTGGGCCTGGGACAAGTTGGCTGCTGGGTTTACTCTTAACCGGTTTAGAAGCCTCTCTCTCTCTCTCGGTCAGCGGTTTGTGCTCCCTGGGATGGCCGAATGCAGCAGGATCGGCTGGGTGGACGCCTGGCAAGCGAGGCAGCTGCCCCTACCAGTCTCCTGTCTCTGTAGCATCACTGCTCTCATGCACGGACACCAGAGACCCATATCTTGGGAACCACCCTCCCCCACCCCGTTGTCTTCAACGAGCTGGAGGCTGCAGCTGGCCAAGGGTGCCCTCAGCCCAGCCAAGTGGGTCTGCAGGACCTGGACTCCATCTCCAGCTCTGGGAGGGGAGCAGGGTCCAGTGGTTAGAGCAAGAAGCCCGCAGGCCAGGCGTGCCTTCACCCCACGCCCATCGTTCCGCTTCACATTCTCCCCCATTTCACAGGCAGCAAAACTGAGGCAGGGAGCAGCAACATGGCTCCCCCGGAGTGAAGGGTTTCACCAGCAGAACCCAGAACAGAACCAGCTCCCTGCCTGAACCACGGGCTGCAGCCCCTCTGCAAGGTATCCGCCCTCCCCTCCCGGGCCTCGTGCCTGTGGTGGCTGCTCCGATTGCCAAGAACCAGGACGCGCGAGAGCCCGGCCTGCTGCCGCTACAGCAGGCGAGGAGCGAAGAGCCCGGCAGCAAGCCGGGCTGACACCCGCAGGGCAAGCACCGGCTAAGCGGGCAGGGTGCCATGGCTCAGGGGGCCTCTGCCCCCCTGGAGAAGCCCCTGGGACACGCATGGTGCAGGCGAAGGTGCAGTGAGGGCAGCGGAGAGCCACCTGGCGCGCTGCCGTCCCTGGGGCGGGGAGGAAGCCAGGCTCAGCAGCACAGCTGGTTCCAATCACCGGGGGCTTGGCCAGGAAGTGGCTGGGAGCGGGAGCTTGGCAGAGGCATGGATGGGGCCCACGGGGGCGTTGTCCGGCAGCCGCACACTGACATGGGGAGTCCTCCCCGGCGCGGGACGTCAGCGTTCCGGTGGTGCGTGCTCGCGTCAGCCGGCCTCACAAGAACATGCCAACTACCATATATAGGCACAACGGGGGGGGGGGGACCTGTGTGCTCTGCACTGGCTCAGGACATGGGGGTGGGCAGGGTCTTTGGTGGGATCCAAAAGTGACTCCCCTCCCCCCACACACCTGGGAAGTCTCATGCTCCGCTGTAATCAGACTGCAGAGAGAAGAGATTAACAGCTCCCACCTCGAATGCAGCATTTCCATTCCCCCCCCCGAACTAGGAATAGAACCCAGGAGTCCCCCCTGTCACGGAGTCCCCAGGCGATGCTCGGGAGCTGCTCCCTACGAGGCCAGGCAGGACTCTGGGGCAGTCGCCTTCCTGGGAGCAGCCTGTCTGCAGGACACACAGCTCCCCCGGCTTCCACCTTCCTGGGCCTGACCTCGGAGCATTCAGCCTCCTCTGCCCCTCCCTGCGCTTCCCACAGCGAGTCTGCTCAGGCGGGGTCCTGGGGAAGCCAGAGGGTCCTGCACCCCAACTTCGCAGTCAGACGGGACTCTCAGCCAGCCAGTAAAACAGAAGGTTTATTAGATGACAGGGACATGGTCTAACACAGAGCTTGCAGGTGCAGAGAACGGGACCCCTCAGCTGGGTCCATTTTGGGGGGCAGTGAGCCAGACAACCACGTCCGCCCTTCACTCCACATCCCCAGCCAGCCCCAAACTCCCTCCCCCTCCAGCCCCTCCTCCTCTGGGCTTTGTCCCTGTCCCGGGCCAGGAGGTCACCGGATTCCTTTGTTCTCCAACCCTTTAGCTCTCACCTTGCAGGGGGGAAGGGCCAGGCCATCAGGTCCAGGAAACAGGGTGTCGGCCATTCTCCGTGTCCAGACCCCTGCACACACCTGCCCTCTAGGGCTCTGCAACGATCATACACCCTTACCCCACCCCATAGAGACTTAAGAACTGCCTAGGGGAAACTGAGGCACCCCCACAATATTCAGGGGAAACATTAAGAACAGTCCCGCTTCGTCACACCCCTCCACACAGCTATCCCCTCCTAGAACTAGGGATAGAACCCAGGAGTCCGAGCCCCCATCACCCCTGTGCTCTAACCACTAGGCCCCACTCATTTGCATTCTGTACTACAGGGGTCCAGGAGCTGGCAGGCACAAAGCTCTTGAAAAACCAACTCAATATTCAGGCAGGGGGCAGCCTCCCCCCTTTGTGGGCTCGGCCCATGGGAGGGAGGGTCCCCAAAGCGCGCTGCGCTCTAGTTTGACCAGAGAGGCTTTGCCTGCGAAGGGCCGCAGTCTCTCTCTGTGGAAGGCCACAGGACACACGTCTGGCCTGCGCGACGGCACCTTGGAAGGGGCGCACCGCCCAGATCCCCGACGCCAGGACCTGTTCCCTGGGCAGCGCCCGGACTGACCCGGGGAGCCCGCGTAGGACGTCGCTTCGGTGGGTTCCATCCGGGGGCGCTGGAGCAGGTTGGAGCAGGGGGGGGCTGAGAGCCACTGACCCAAACTGCAAAGCCCAGGGCCGCTGCTGCACCCCCAGCCCCACCGCTCTGATCCCCTCCCGACGCTGCCGCGTACTGCGCTCCAAAGCCGCCATCCCCTCCCCTGCGCTCTGTCGCAGGGCAGAGAAGGGTCACGGGATTCCCGGCTCGGGCTGGGGGGCTCCCCACTGGCAAGGCACCCCCACCCATCCCCTCACTTCCAGTGCCCCACTGCAGGGTGGGAGGTGAAGCGCTGGTGCCCCTCCGCTCCCCATAGCCAGGGCTCTGCCGCGGAGCCCCCTCGCATGTGCAGCGCTAGAGATGGGTGGAGAGAATGGGGAGCGGCCACCTCCCCTGCCCCACCCTAGGGACAAGCACGGTGGGCGGGCAGCAGCTACTGGGACCCCCGGCTGTTCCTCCCCTGCCCTGAAGTCTCACGGGGGGTGGATCCGGCTTCTGCTCAGAGCCGTGGTTCTTCCCGGACACGGACACCAATGCAGCCCGCTGGAGCCCGCTCCTCTCTTTGGCGCTCAGCTCTGCCTAGCGAGACCCGCGCACAGGACGCGGCCGGTCCCCCGGTGCAGGCGGGAGGGGAGCGCGGAGCCAGCGGACCCAAGGGCCCGATCCTGCCACCCTGTAATGGTGGAGACCAGCCCGCACCACCGCTGGCATTCGGGATGGGGGGGGAGTCAGGTCCCAGCCTGGCTGGACCCGACAAGATCGGAACACGTTGGCAGGACTGCAAATGCGTCCCCGCAACTGCTACGGCCCCCGAGGGTCTGAGCAGACGGCAGCCCGGTTCAGGGCCTCTGCTCAGCCCAGCTCCTGTCAGAGGAGTGACCGACCAGCTCCCCCCGTGCCTGTGTAGACGCTCCGAGCCCCTTGTCCTAAGCCCACTCGCCGCTGAGGATCCAACAGCGGAGCTGACTAATTCCCGCAGCCCCCCCGGGCAGTGAGCGTTCCCCCCCCTGCACAGACTGGGGCAAGGACAGGCAGTGAGACAAGAGCAGAGGTGGCAAGAGAACCCTGGGGTCCCAGTGCTGGGCTCCCCATGAACTCAACCACCCCCCAATACGCAGCAGAGCTGCTCCATGAGGGATGATCCGAACCCAGGCCCCGCCCATGTAAGGCCTGCCAGAGACCAGCTTTTTGTGCAAGGGGGTTGTGGGTTTCCCAGCCGCCCTGGTAGGAAGCCCCGGGACAGCTCATGTTACAATGCTAATGACAACACACATCTCCTGTGCCTTGGGCCAAGCTTCCCCATTTCACTGATGGGAAACAGGTACAAAGTCAAGTAACTTGCTCAGGATCATGCAGCCAGTCAGCGGCCGGCCCGGGGATAGAACCCAGGAGTCCTGACTCCCAGCTCCCCCCAATGCAATTGCTAGATGCTTACTAGGTGGTTGCTGGCCTGCTGATCACAAGTTGACTCTGGCTGGGAGGCAGGCGAGACGTGGCTCGTGCCGGCTTTGCTCTGCCCTGCTGTACCTGGGCCAGCACTTTGCCAACCCCCCTGCTTTCTTTTTGCTTCATGTGGAACAATCCTAGAACATCAGGGTTGGAAGGGGCCTCAGGAGGTATCTAGTCCCACCCCTGCTCGAAGCAGGACCAATCCCCAATTAAATCATCCCAGCCAGGGCTTTGTACTGTGGGCAATCTCAGGGCCTGGTGTAGCTGCTGGAACCCGGCTGAGCTGGCCCACAGTACACTTTGTCTACGCCAGTAGTTCTCCGCCTCTGGCCTAGTCAGCACACAGCTGCAGGCCAGGGGACATCCTCTGGGCCATACAGGCAGTATAGAGATTGTGTAGATGCAGCCCACATAACACAGACAGCTGCATATGCGGCCCACAAAAGTACAGGGGTTAAGAACCACTGGTCCAGGGCTGGTCTACACTGGGGCTTTTTGCACTTTTTACAACGTGCTGCACCGGTGTGAAAAGGGGCTTGGAAACCAGCCCTCAGCCCCTGTGCTGGGGTTTGGTGCTTTGTAAATCACTGCCCCTGTTGCCTCCTGCCGGTGCACAGAAGGTCCCTATGAGGATGTGTATCCTGTTTCATGCCTTGTAACACTGGCTGGGCTTGCCATGTACTAATCCGCCTGGCTGGCGGCGAGCAGCAGCCGTGAAATCCGGGGTCTCTGCCCTCATAATGCAGGTACATTTCTGGCACTCGGAGCCTGATCAGGTGTGGAGAGGCCCAAGGGGAGTCCACAGCTCCCCTAGTAGCCTGAGTCGGCTGGCAGGAGGACACGTCCAGGGCAACGTGTGCATCGGGCTGGGTGCCAGCCGTGTCACACTGCCACTTACATAAGCAGCCAAGCTGCCCTGTACAGGCATTGGATGCCCAGCAGAGAGCACCCAGCTACCCCCCCAGGGGGACGGGCTGCAGCCACACTGGTTCAGGAGTGAATTAACTTCCTGAAATGGCTCAATGCCACAGCCCAGCTTGCCCCGGCCTCACTCCGCCGGGCACAGCTGGGGGGGCCGTTAAACCAGAGGCTGGTGGTGCCACGTCCCCCTGCACTGCTCCTCAGCGCCGACTGGCTTCTCTTTGGGGCCCACCAGCGGGGAGGCAGGTGGGTGGCTGGGACGAGGGCACGGCAGGTGCTGAAATGGTCACAGTCTAGGGCACGGGATGGGCGCTGCCTGGTGGGGGCGTGCCAGGTGTCCTACCACTTGCGTCAGCATGAAGGGGCAGCCTGGATCCCAGGGGTCCAGAGGGAGAAATGCCGGATGCTGGGCGGAGCGGGGAGTTTCCTCGGGTCATTTGGGTGCAGGGCCGGCAGCGATGGCTGCATTAGAAACGCCCCACAGATCACTGCCCCCACCCCCCGCCTGCCCCCCAGTGGGCTGACAGGGCAGTTTAGTCTCTAGCCTGCAAACTCCTTGGCCTCGCTGCTCAGCCAGCAAGGTGGGGGCGGGCGGGCAGTCGATGCCAACCATGCCAACTCTGCCGGGGGCTCCCTAGGCTGAGACCCACCAAGCTCATTCCATGCAGCATCATGAAAACCCACAACCACTGCAACCAGTGACCCAAGGACAGGGGGCTCCGCAGCCCATTCCCTGACTCCCCCACCCCGAGCTGAATCTTTGCACAGGAAATAAAGTAAAACTCAAAAGCAAATGCACGGAAAAAAGATCTGGGGGCAGGAGGCTCAGTCCAGAAGGGGGCCAGGAAAGGGGGAAGAGACCCCCCCCTCCCCAAGACAGCAGGTCCCATAGGTATAGGCTGGGGGGGATGAGGGGGAAGAATGGGATGAGACTTTCTGCCCCTCCTCCCAGAAACACATGCACACCACGACCCCACCCACACACCGGGGGCGCACGAGGGGGGAAGACACACGGGGGGGGGCCGCACGGGGGGGGGGCTGCACACACCGGGGGGGTACACACTTGGAGGGGGGCGCGCACGCACGGGGGGGTGCACACACGCACGGGGGGGCTGCGCACACGCATGGGGGGGTACACACTTGGAGGGGGGCGCGCACGCACGGGGGGGTGCACACACGCACGGGGGGGCTGCGCACACGCACGGGGGGGTACACACTTGGAGGGGGGCGCGCACGCACGGGGGGGTGCACACTCACACCCCGGGGCTCCCTGCCCCCGGCGGTCACCTGCTCACTCGCACGCCTCCGCCAGCTCCCCGCTTCTCCGCCGCCTCCTGCCGGGGCGGGGCCCGCGAGCTCCCGGCCCCCCTGCCCAGCGCGGGGGGCCCCCAGCCGCTCCCCGCGCGCTCCACCCGGCGCGGCTCGGCTCGGCTTGGCTCGCGAGGCGGGGGCCCCGTGACGTCAGCCCGGCCTCAGCTGACGTCGCTGGAATCCCCGAGCCCGCCGCGCTCAAAATAGACACAGAGCCCGAAATAACCCCGGCGCTGCGCGCGTTTCCCGGCCAGGGGAGGCGGGGCCCGGCCTGGGGCAGCCCGGGGGTGGAGGCCCCCCCCAGCCCCCCTCCCTGCAGGAGGCTGGCCTGATCCTGGGGGAACCCCCCCCGCACGTGGCTGGCCTGATCCTGGGGGGCCCCCCAGCCCCCCTCCCTGCACGTGGCTGGCCTGATCCTGGGGGAACCCCCAGCCCCCCTCCCTGCACGTGGCTGGCCTGATGCTGGGGGAACCCCCCCCCGCACGTGGCTGGCCTGATCCTGGGGGGCCCCCCAGCCCCCCTCCCTGCACGTGGCTGGCCTGACCTGGGGGAACCCCCAGCTAGGGTGAGCAGACAGCAAGTGTGAAAAATCGGGACAGGGCGTGGGGGGGGGTAATAGGAACCTATACAAGAAAAAGACCCCAAAATCGGGACTGTCCCTATGAAATTGAGACGTCTGGTCACCCTACCCCAGCCCTCCTCTCTGCACATTTCTGGCCTGACCCTGTGGGGGCCCCCACCCAGCGGGGCAGTCCCTGGCACCTGTGGGGCCAGATGGGGAGAAACCCCAGGGCAGCGGTGGGGGGAGGAGCCCTGTGCACTAGGGGGCCAGCCAGGGTCTTTCTCCTGCTGCTTGGGATTCACTTGGGGGTTTAACACGGAGCTATCTTACTGCTTTGCTTCCAGGGGGGTTGGGCCAGGGCCACCCCAAACTCCCTGTGGGGCTCTCCTGAGCCAGACCCCATGTGCAACTCCCTCTGTTTTTCACTGTGGCCTAGGCTCACCTCAAAAACATGAGCTATGTCCCCCCCACATTAACCCCCCCAAATCAGGCTTGTCCCAAACTGAGCACCCTTAGACTCACCCTCAAAACTCAGGGGACCCCTAATTCCTCCGGCCTGCCCCCAAAAACTCCAGCACCCCCCACATCTTGCCTAATGGCTCAGACCCTCCCCAGTTTAATGGTCAAAAGGAGGCCTCTCAGTCCTAGAATTGATCCCAAGAATTAAATCTTCCCCACACAATGTCCTGTTGCAAACAGTCTGGTGAAGCTCCTGCGGGGATATGAGTGTGTGTGTGTGTGGGGGGGGGCAACTGCCTGTGTGTGTACCCGGAGAAAGCGTGGGGGTGCAGGGAAGGGATTGTGTGTGTGGTATGCATGGAGGCAGGATGTGCTTGTGGGAGTGCGCGTGGGGTGTGCGAGCGGGTGTGCATCCGTGGGGAAGAGCAGGGGTGGCTGGGTGGGTGCACGTGGAGGTGATAGACGTGTCTGTCTGTGGCCATGTGGGGTCAAGGTGTGCGGGCGAGTTCCCAGGCCTCCACAGCCCTCAGCAGCCTGGCCACAGCACAAGGGCCAGGAGGGGAGGGACTTTGTGCACGCTGGCCTGCGGGGAATTGATCTGTCCCGCACGCGCAGGAAGGGCTCCAGCTGGGTTTATATTTTACTCCCAAATCCAGGCTCCTCCCGCTGGGCAGACCCCTGCCAGATTTCCCGCTCGGTAGAACACCCCGGTGACTTGTGTGCCGGAGAAAGCTGGTGGACAGACAGCGCCGGAGACAAAACCCTCTGTCCAGGGACACTCCAGGCAGGCATG
The DNA here is from genome assembly GCF_965140285.1 of Lepidochelys kempii. Lineage (NCBI taxonomy): Eukaryota > Metazoa > Chordata > Testudines > Cheloniidae > Lepidochelys > Lepidochelys kempii. The sequence goes on along the minus strand of NC_136399.1, from coordinate 1,272,381 downwards.
CCACACACTGCCAGGGTGTGCTGTTGCCCTAGGGGGCCCTCAACCCGGAGCTCACTCTTCCTGGCCCATTCAGTCCTTGGTCTCGCTCCTGGGACTGCCAACACCAGTGAGGGTGGCTTTGGTGACGTGGACACGCCTCTTCTGCAAGGAACTGGTCTGAGACCCATCAAACTCATTGCAAGCATGGGCCATGAGAAAATAGCCCATTTCAGCCACTACCAAACCAGGCTGGATTGGAATCAGTGACCTAAAGGCTGAGGGGAGGGGAGGGGTCAGAGACTCCTAAATCACACTCCATAAATCACATTGCTAATTTAGTAAGAGACTCCGGGCAGCTTCTCTCCAGAAAATAAGCCAGTTAACGTTTGGGGTGGGGGGGCGGGCACACGCTCATGAATTGGGACCCACCATCCCAGAGCTCACTAGCTCCCAGAGGGTTAATATGCACCGTCTCCACCGGTGGAGGTTGCATGGATTAACTGTATCTCCAGTCCTGGCCAGTTACTAGGAAACCAGCCATCTCCTAGGTGAGAGCAGAACAGGTAGGGTTTCCTGCTAATAAACCAAACCTTACCACCCTGGCTCACCATAATCCAGATCAGTCCTCTGGAGACACAGGCCAGCGGCACCCCCTGCGCCCCATGGTAACAAACACCCAGTTTAGTGCAGCAGAAGAGTAGCCTTGAGATGCAAACCACTCACAAGCCTCTTCTCTGGGAGGGAATCCCGGGCCCCCGCCCCACCCTGCCCTCGGCTCAGGACTGCATGAGGTGCAGGGCAAGGCAGCTTCCGCTACACAAGGAAGTTGCTCCACTTTAACTTCAGTATGAAACCGGTGCCAGCATGGGGGGATGCTCTGAGTTTGGTTCCAGGAGGGGCTTTGTTGGGTTCAGCTTAAGCCAGTTCCAAACTGGTTTGAGTTCAATGAAAATAAGCCTCATTTAAACCAAGAGGAGCGTGTCCACACGGGAGGTGGCCTGGTTTGCTGACATTGGTTTAAAACCACTGGTGCAACTTCCTCGTGCGGACAAGCCCAGAGGACATGGCCTGTGGGGTCAGGGCTGTGCGCGCAGGGAGCTGGCCATTGGAACATGGAGCTTCTGGCTTTTGCAGCACCTGTTCCAACCTAGTCCAGGTCAGGACTAGCCAAGGACCCTTGCAGTGCAATGAGCTTGAATGGTCTCAGCCCAGGCTTCTTTGTTGACAGCCCCAGTGGAGGGGCCCAAGGGCTGAATGTGCCACAGTGGCTGAAAGCTAGGATCCCCAAGGTGTCATGGCAGCAGGTAGAAGGAGGATACTGTTCTCCCCGACCGCCAGGCTGGCCTGTTCCACCAGCCCCCAAATTACCTTGGGAGACATTTCATAATTAAAAGACAGAAAGGGCTGGAGGCAGCTGCATCCAGGAGGAGAACGCCAGGCTGATTACAGGGCTGCCCACTGCCTAGCATCCTGCCCAGAGCTCTGCACTCCCTGGCCAGTTCGGGAGGCACCGTGGCTCCTGGCGCCATCTCCATGGACATGGGCCTATATTTGTCTGTAATTATGGGTTCTCCGAGCTGGGGAGCCTGGAGGCCCTTTGTGTGGGACAGAGGGGCGTTCCCGAGGTGCTGTGCCAAGGGCCCAGCCATGCCCATCTCCCTGTGAGGGGCCAGGGCAGCTCCTGACAAGGGACCATCCACACCACTGCCATCCATATAACCCCCCACCTTGGGGTCCCTCTAGCTTGGGCATTCAGCTCCGTGGGGCAGGTGGGACCCAGGAAGAGGGTTTGAACTGGCTGGGTGCAGGGAGATGCCTGGGTCCCAGTGCTGAGACACTGGAGATGCTGACTGCCAAGGGCAGGGCTAACCACAGTGAGCCAGGTGGGCCCACCAGGCCCTCCCTGGGGATGCCCCAGCACAGGTACCCATGTTGCTCAGTGAAGGCCAGCCCTGGACACAGCCCTGGGCCCGAGGAAGGGGGGCATGGTGGGGTAGGTGGGGATGTGCCATGGTTTCCTAACATGGCCTGCTGCAGAGGAACAGACAGTGGTGTCCTGACCTGGCATGGGGGGGCACTGAACAGGGACCCCTGGGCTGCACCAGGGGGTTTTCTAAAGGCTGGTTCTTGGGATTCGAACTGCCTTTGTCACTGCCCCGCATGACCGCGCAAAAAGGGGGCGCGCCTGGCTCGGATTGCTACCCCAGCGACAGCCCTGGTGAGCCCTGGGCTACCCTCAGCCTGCAACTCACCTGCAGTCCCAGTGTGTCTCCTGGCCCCATGTGATGGGAGGGCAGCATGCCCGGCTTCAGCCACGTGCTAATGGCTGGGGTCCGGTGGCTGCTGGTACTGTCCTGTCCTGCTCCTGGGACCCTCCTGCTGCCTCTGGTCCTGGGGTGGGTGGGGGACCTTGGGGAGGGGGCTGGTTCTTTGCTGCGCACCCCCAAGGGCACCCCACCAGGTTCGGAGCCAGACCTGGGCAGGCTCCATAGCCCATTAACCCTTTAGCACCAATGTGCTGCTGTTTCCAGATCACAGAGCTGGCCTGAACCCCTGCACTCCACACCGACAGCAGGGGCTTCTGCCTGGTGCATGGCCCCCTCTTGGCTCTGTGCTTACTCCGCCTCCCTCCCCCTCACTGCTCCAGCTTCCCCATTCTGGGTATCTCCCTGACACATGCACATAGCCCTTCCTGCCCGAAACTATCCCAGCACAAAGGGTTCAACTCCCCACCTGCATCCAGGGCCCCAGGACTCCCACAGTAAGAGCCCCAGCCCCACCTCTACCAGGAGCCCAGCAGGTGCCTGGTGAACCCATTCACTGATCTTGAACGAATTAAGCTCGCACCCACCAGCCCCTCCCCGGGAGGCAGCGGAGACGCTGCAGGGTGCTGGTGGATCACAGGTGGGGCTGCTGACGCAAGGTCCCTTGCAAGGTCAGGCAGTGTCAGGAACAGCCAGGAGCAGAACCCAAAGAGAGCTTGACTTCCAGTCCTATTGCCTTCCGCTCAGCCCCACTTCCTCCAGGGCTGGGCTAGACCCCAGGAGTCCTGCACCCCAATCCATCCCTGATCTAACTACTACACCCCCCTGCCTTCCCAGGGCTGGGGCTAGAACCCAGGACTCCTGCGCCCCCCGTTCTAACCACTCAGCCAACGCTGCATGTGACCAGGGGAAGGGATTGGGCAGGGGGCAGCCAAATTACGCTTTGCCTGATCTGAAATCCCGTCTAATAAAAGCCCAGCCCCTTAACGTGACAGGTCACCTGCTCTGAAGGGAAATTTCCATAGAAAAGCCCTGTTTAGAAGGGGTGCAGTGTAATCAGAAAGGTATCTGGCGGGGGGGAGGGAGCTGCCCCGGCTGGGTCTGCTGCTTGGTGCCAGCCAGCGGGTTCTGCTGGGAGTCTTGGCAGGGAAATGCCTGGCTCTGGATTTAGCTGTGCCCTTGACTGTGAAAAGAACGTATCTGTAACCCATACCATAAATGTCCAGCCACACAGCCATTCTGGAACCAGTACAAGCTGTAAGAGCCGCCCTGCGCCCGTGCGCTCAGACACACACAGAGCGACTCACACAGGGGTGTGCGTGTGTGCACACACACACACTCATGCATATCCACAGCCCTTCACCCTGCTCAGCAGCAGCCCCTGGCTCACGGGCTGGGAGGGGGGCACCAGCCTGTAATGTTAGACCCCTAATTCCATACTCAGGCAGCCGCTGTGGGAGCTGACGCAGGAGGCCAGTTCCTGGGGGAGGAAGGCAGGAGCTTCTGTAGGGACCCACTGGATGCAGGAGAGCCGAGCCCAGCTTGTGGGTGATTTACCAGTGGGGGCAGCAGTGTCCATGCTGGGTGGGTCTCCCAAGGCCGGGAAAAGTCACCTGTGAACTGAGCTTTAACAGGAACCATCTCAGCAGCAGGCCTGGCTGTCAGACCTGAGGGACAACCCCAGCCAGCTGGGTGCTTGTGGGGGGAGTTACCCCTGCTCCCCGCCCGTTAGACACATGGGGACTGATGTGCCATATGCCAAGCCCTGGTGGGGATCCAGTCCCTAGTGGTTACAGCCCTGCGGTGCTGGTAGTCGGATTAGCATACCAGCAACACTGGGGGACCCCCGCTCATGGCCCCGGCATTCCAGGTGCTACACAGATACAGTGGTAGACAGTCCATGCTCTGGAGCTCATAGGCTAAATAGACAAGGGCCAGAGGGGAAACTGAGGCACAGGGAGGAGAAGGGACTTGCCTAAAGTCTTGCAACAAGTCAGTGTCAGAGTGGGAACAGAACTCAGGTCTTCCAGGCCAGTATCCCATCCACTAGACCACCCTGCCTCCTAGCCCAGGCCCACCCCCACAGCAGAGATGGATTAGGGGTTTGTGAGGCCCTGGGCCAAAGCAAGTGGGGGCCCCCTCCCCATCCCTTCTTCCTGCAGCCCGCCCCCCCCCTCACGGTGCTCCCAATGGGAAGTGGGGTCGGGGCATGGGGACTTGCCCTGCTCCGCCCGCCCAGCGCTCCTGCTAGGTAGTGGGGTTGGGGCACAGGGGCTTCCCTTGCTCCTCAGCAGGGGCACCGGGCAGGTGAAGTGGGTCGGGGACAGGGACACCCATTTTCTGGGGGGCCCCCAATTGGCTGGGGCCCCTGGGCACTGGCCGGGTTGGCCCCATGCGTAATCCACCACTGCCTAACAGGGAGTGTATTTTATTGGGCAGAGCAGGCAATTGGGAGCCAGGACTCCTGGGTTCTATTCCCAGCTCAGCCTCTGACTGTGTGACGTGGGGAAGGTCCCAGCTTGATTCTGCCTCGATTTCTCCTGCTGTAAAATGAAGGTTGTGACACCTTTGCGTTGGGGGCTCCCCTGCCACATTTCTCACCAGGGCTCTGGAACGGCCAGGGCCAAGCCTGGGCCCAAATGTCCATACTGGGTTTTATGCTGAGCCTGGCACTGGCTGGGATAGACACAACCCTGCCCTGGGCGGAGCAAAGGGGAGGCCACACCTGCCTCCCTCATTCACGGGCTCCGGGGGATGGTGCATCCCTGGCGCAGGGTGCCCAGCTTCCCTGCCCCCAGCGGGGCTTTGCAGGGGCACCGAATTGCAGCTCTGCCCTGCCCTGGACCTCCCCCACCACACACACACTGTGATGCAGACCTGGCGCACAGGGCAGTTCCCTGGGCGGTGAGTGATGTTTGCCCTGCAGGCCCTTTGCCCCAGTCTAGCCCTCGGGTGCGGAGCAGTGACCCGCCCAGCCGGGGGTTCAGCCGGGGGTGCGCGGATCCCTGTGCAGAGCAGACGTGAGCCACAAAGCTCTGCCAGGCCCCAACCCGCTGAGTCAGGCCCCAGAGGCGCCTGGCAGGGATGATGTCCAGCCCCCTGCGGGCCGCGTTCTGAGTGCGCTCGGTGAAAGGCTGCGGAAAGGGCTACTCAGCAGCAGCGTACCCCCGCCCCTCTTCTCCCCACCCCAGCCAGGAATGGGTAAGAGGGGCGGACATGGCAAGGCCGGCCAGCCCCCTCGGGGCATATCTGCTGGGAAGGGGCAGCGCAGCTCCCCAGAGCACGCGTCTGGGCAGGGACAGAAGGGTGGCCGCAGCGGAGGATGGATCCAACCCAGCTCAGTGCAATGCCCCTGCCCCTCTCCCCCAGGGCTGTACTCGACCCACAGACCCCTGTGGTGCCCTCTGGCAGTGGAGGCGGCTGGAACAAAAGCCAAGGTGCCAAGCGTGGGGCTGCCCGTGCACCCGCTGTACGGGTGCAAACCCCTCGCACGGACGTGCCGCACTGGTGCAAAAAAGTGGCTTGCACCGGCGCGGCTCAGCCCAGCATGTCTGCACCAGCGGGTTGCAGGGGGGCGAATAGCCCCCCGGGGCCAACGAGCCCAGAGCCCAGCAGCCGGCCCTGTCATGTGAGGCTGCGATGCCCTCTCGTGGGCGGTCAAAGGCAGCGTGTTTATCCTCGGAGCTGTTTATCCGGTGTCTTTACTTCCAGGGGGCGTCGGGCCCGATCCCTAAAGGCTGGGGCTGCTCCAAACAGCTGCTCGGCAGAGATGTGCCAGGGGCCAAATCTGCTCGATTTACAAGGGGGAAAAGGCTAAGGGGGCAGCCGGCCCTGCACTTACAGCTGGGCTGGTTCGGGGGGTGCAGCATCACCCATGACAAAGGACGCTGGGGGCCGACGCCTCCTCGTAGGCCTGTGCTGCCCCCCTGCCTTCAGCTTCTGCCCCTATTGGTGCCTGCTGCCCCAGGAGCCCCCTAGAGCCCAGCCCCCTCTCCCGCTGCAGCAGGTGCATCGAGAAGAAGACCCCAGCACTCACTGAGGACTTGGGTCCATTTCTTCTTACATGATTAATTGGGGGCAATTGGAAGGAAAAAACAGGGACACACCTGCAGCCCTGTGGCAAGGCCTCGGAGCAGCCCTCTTCCGAGGCTTGGGGGTGGGGGGTGACGCCTGGTCTGGGCGCTTCAGAGCAACCCAGCGCCGCACAGAGCCGTCCAGCGACCGCCCAGCACTGCACAGAGCCATCCAGTGACTGCCCAGTGCTGCATGGAGCCATCCAGTGACTGCCCAGCACCGCACGGAGCCGTCTGGCAACCGCCCAGCACTGCACAGAGCCATCCAGTGACTGCCCAGTGCTGCATGGAGCCATCCAGTGACTGCCCAGCACCGCACGGAGCCGTCTGGCAACCGCCCAGCACTGCACAGAGCCATCCAGTGACTGCCCAGTGCTGCACGGAGCCATCCAGTAACTGCCCAGTGCTGCACGGAGCCATCCAGTGACTGCCCAGCACCGCACGGAGCCGTCCGGCGACCGCCCAGCACTGCACAGAGCCATCTAGTAACTGCCCAGTGCTGCACGGAGCCGTCCAGTGACTGCCCAGTGCTGCACGGAGCCGTCCAGTGACTGCCCAGCACTGCACAGAGCCATCCAGTGACTGCCCAGTGCTGCACGGAGCCATCTGGCAAATGGGACCAGGAGGACCAAACCTGCCCATTTCTCCATGGTACGATACACGAGGGCCTGTCACTCCCTTGGCATCTGTGCGGGCAGAGGCACCCGGAGGCCTGAGCTTGTGAGATTTCCCGCCCCTGGTTCAGAAGGTCCAAGGAGAGGGCTGATCTGAACCCATCCCAGCCCCGCCCCCTCAGCTGGTTCAGGGCCCTCATGTCACCCCCACTTTCTCCACTAGATGGGGCCAGATGCCGCCCCCCAAGACCCAATCCAGCACCACCAGGGGTCTGAGCTGGGCTCAGCCCCAGTCTGGGAGCGGGTGGCTCTGGGCACAGAGTCCCGAGCTGCGGACTGGGAATCTGGAACCCGGATCAGAACTTTCCCAGGGGCTGAGGGGCTTTGTGTCTGTCGTACTGGGCCAAGCCCCGCTGGGCTTTTCTACGGGGTCGGGCTCCCCCTTCACACACCCTTCCCCCCCATCTCACTCACTGTGGGAGGTGGGGCAGGGGGTCAGTCAGTGCTGACCCCAGTGTGGTGCTTGTGGAAAACCAGGGCATTTTGATTTCCTAGCTCTCACGTTACTGGGAATGACAGCGTGATGAACGGGGATGGTGTTTCCTGGACTAAAGAGAAGAGACTTGTCCCCCCACCCCGCCCCCGTCCCCCCCGCCACATCTCCCCCCTATCCTCGCTGCACAAAGAACAGCCATTCCGGCTCCAAAGTGCTTTAAAGACATTTTTAGCAAACCCAGCCCCTCGGATTCCCGTTGGCTGCAGCCCCTTGGAGGACTCCACTCCGAGCCGGCCAGGGCCCGTCCTGCAGCAGGAAAGGTGCAGGGGTGGGAACCTCCTTCAGAATATTTCGCAAGATCCCAGAGGAAGCAAGTCAGGAAAAGGGGCTGGAGAAAGCCCAGAAAAACACTCCACAAGTTCCAGGTGCGGCCTCAAGAGATGGGACACCCCATCAGCTTCGCTCCAGGCAGAGTCACACGTTGCCTCCTGGACACCTGGATTTGGGGGGAGAGGGGGAGACCCAGTAACAAACCCCAAATAAAGGGAGCATCCGGGTGGGCAGGGTAAAACAGGCATTCACACCCACCCGGGGAGCAATGGGGGAGCTTCTGTTGGAGGGCACCGAGCAGGGGGGCTGCTCAATCTGCCAGGGCCGGATTCTGCTCACGGGGCCTCTGGGATCACTAGACGTGCTGGGGTGAGTGAGGGCAGGAGCTGCCCCATAACATACTGAGCACCACACAGGGTGCAAACAACTGCCTTGCAAAGCCCTGCCTCCTGGCCCCAGCACCCGCATCGCAGCTGGGCCCACGGGTAAGGGGCTTGTTTAACATCACGCAGGACATCTATGCTGACAGAACCCAGCAGCGCTGATCCCCTGCCTCGCCCCTGCTCTCACCACTAGCCCCCACTCCTCTCCCAGAGCTGGAGTCCTGGCTCCAACCTCACCCTGCTGTAACCACTAGACACCACTCCCCTCCCGCACCTGGGAGCAGAACCCAGGAGTCCTGGCTCCCAGCCCCCCTGCTCTAACCGCTTGTCCCCACTTCCCTCCCGCACCTGGGAGCAGAACCCAGGAGTCCCCAGTTCCACCTACTGGCGTGCTCTCTGACTGCCCCCTGGGACCCACTGCGTGCTGCAGGAACCCCACCCGCTGCCGGGAAGGCTGCCTTGTAGCCACCACTGTTACAGAGGAAGCAAGTTCTTTGGGCTGCCAAGAGCACGCATTCCCTGTGCCTTGGTGTCCCCTCCCCCTCTCCAAGCACCTCCACCCCCCAGCCCCCGGCCCATGGAACAAGGGCTCCGCCGAACAGACACATGGGGTCCATTCTCTGCCAAGGTAGCTGAACCTGCCCCAGGCTGAGCGTACGAGCTAAGGGCTGGATCGGTGCTAGGACAGGAGGCCTCTGAGGAAGATCTAATGATGCTGAGTCAGTCGGAGGGGCTCTGCCCTCTAAGCCAGGCAGGAACCGATGCCCTAATGCACAGTTAGGGGGCACTGGAGGTGCTGCCTTTCCCGTGAAATGTAAAGCTATGGTCCCGATCATCTGACTGGCAAAAGCCCAGAGCATTTCATTGCGCAGGGAGGTGGGACGTGAACGCTGGTGTTCTGCCAAATTCCAGTCCAGCTAATTCCATTCGGCGTCCTGAATTCCCTTTGCAGTTTCGATTGGACACAAGCTTGTCTCCTTCACTTCCTGGCCTAAAACTGGCGTCTCAAGTTGCTGTTAAACAGCTGCTGTGTCCCACCCCAGAGGTGGCAGCATGTCAGTGCAGGGCAAAGACACCCCGGTATAGCTCTATTTAACTTGTAAAGTGCTTTGGGCGATGAATGGCTCCGTGGCAGCAGTCTGACACCTCAGGCTGCCAGCCCACTTTCCCTCACCTGCTCAAGGGGGCAGAAAAATCCTTCTGTGTGAAGCCGTTTGCAGCTCCCTGAGCTAGAGCAGAAGCCCAGCCGCAGCTGCACTTGGGATTAGGGCACCCGCAGGCTGCAGCCACCAGATGGTGCCACCCTCTACCAGCACCCATGCGGGTTTGACATCGCCCGCCAGGGAGAGCAGCAAGGTCGCAAGAGCTGCTCTCAGGGAAAGGGAGTCAGGATCCCAGCTCTGCCACCGACTCACTGGGGAGCCCCGGGCAAGTCATCCCTCTGCACCTGTTTGCCCTCTCTAAATGGGGCGCGTGATCCGAACCTGCTCCAGAGGGGGTGTGAGGATTAGAGCCCATAGGTGCTGTAGGGCTGGGGCTGGACAGGGGTTTCTGCAGCCGGGGTTCTGGGTTACTGTGGCTGGTGAGGGCTGGGGCATTGCGAGAGGGGAAGTCACAGGCTCGGAGAGGCTAAAGCCTTTGAACACACAGTTTGAACACACGATGCCGGCTCCTCCAGCCCCGCACTGTGTGTGCTAGCCATGTGCTTGTCTCTCACCTGCGTGCAATGCACGCTAGCAGCCCGCTCCACCATATGGCCCCAGCCCCCTACCGCCAGCCGTTCTCCCCAGCCCAGGAGCCCGCTACCGAGCAGGGATAAGGTCTCACTTAGAGTCCGGTGCTCAGTGACCCTGGCCCACTTGCTGCCCCATTCTCCCTTTGCCTGGTTTAAGTTACCCCCCTCCACCCCGCTGCCCAAGGTACCCCACCCGCGATGGACCCCAGCCCCGCGGCATGCAGGCACCCGGCCTGACCCCAAACGCTCGGCGGTGCCCTGCTAGAGACACAAGGACACGTTTGCCTTGCACACGCCCCCGGGCACACGCACAACTAGACGTGCCGCGTACACGCAGCTACGTGCGCGGCACCTGCCGGGCACCCCCCGCAGCTCTTGGGCTAAGCAACCTCGAAAATCAGCCACTCTGTAGAGAACAATGGAGAGCCCCCCTCCCCCACGGAACAATGGGAGTCGCTGGCTCCTGAGCTCGTGGGAGCTCTGGCCGCACAAGGAGCAGGTGGGTTCTGTGTTAAAGCCCAGGGAAATTGGAGGGGGAGAACTGCTGAGCTGGGGGGGGGTTGCTCTCCCTGACCCCCCCCAATAGCAGTCCTCCCCCAGCCTGTCCATGTACACACACACATACACGCCTAGACCCATGCAGGTTGTCACACAGAGCCCCCACCCACTTGCACATCCCCACACCAGAGACTTGCACAAGCGGCAGGCTGGGATCTATTCCTAGCCAGTGCACTTGGCTGGGCGTGCATGGCCCTCGGCCCAGAGGCAGCTGTGCAGGGGATTAGACCGAGCTGGCTCCCTGCACCAGGCCCCAGGGGCAGGACGGAGCAGTGAGGGGCCTGGGAGAGGAATGTGCAGCTGGGGCTGGGTGGGAGTGCAGGAGACAGATGGGGTGAGAGGTGGGTGGCAGCCCCATGCTGGTGCCACCCAGCCTGACAGCCCCTCCAGGAGCCACCCCGCAGCACGGTCCCCCCTGGGGCAAGTCAGCCCCCCACTGGCGTCATCCTGGTTCCGTCTCTTTCTGCTTCCCCAGAACCTCCCCGTGACGGCTCCTGCCCTGACGCGCTGGTTCCTCGGGGGGCCTCCCATCAGCCTTGCGGTTTCGTAGCTTTCCTCGCCTCCTGGCTTCCCCCGGTCTTATCTCGCCCCAGCATCCGCGGCAGCAGCAGGGCCCCGCGCCACGGCACAGCGGAACCGAGAGATGAGCAAGAGGTGAGGGGAGCCACCCCGCTCTGGCTTTCGGGCCCGGGGATACCCAGAGCCAGCGGAGACGGGCCTGTAAAATACCCTTGGACCTTCCCACTCCAGTCCCCTCCAGCACCAACCCCAGGGGATTCTGACTGGCCACAGCTCAGAGCACTGGGAAACACCTGCCCCCAGATAAAACACCAGCTTTCCTGGGCTTGTGCCTTAGAGCGACTGGCCTGGCCAGGGTGGCTCTCCAGGGCGGGCGGCCTGCACCCATGCAGGCCAGCAAGACGCCTGGGGGTTTCTCCTCTACCAGGTCTGCGCGCTGTGAACTTCACGGGAGGAGCCCACCCTTGCTGGACACGGAACATGCGGCCAAAATCGGGGCTGAGGCTGCCCCATGCCCCAGCGCTGGGGTTGGACCCCCACAGACCCTAGAGCAGAGCCCAAGGAGCCAGTCTCAGCCTGGCTCACGGCAGGTGGCATCTGCAGCCGTGGCCGCCCATATGTTCCGCTGCTTTGCCTGCCCTCCAAGAGCGACATCTCCCCCGTGCACAGGGTCCTGGTGCATCCCTTCATCTGACATTACAGGGCCAAAGGACTAAACTCCTCAAGCCAGGGGCTGTGCTTTCCTGGGGGTCTGTACAGCGACTGATGCTCCCAGGTGACCGTGCAAACCCAGTCAGCCCTAGAGGCAGGGCTGGGCCAGCCCGCTCTGCGCTTACATTGCACGCCATGCACACAGAGCAACACTGATCCAGACTAGAACGGCAGGACAGAAAGGTTTGAGGCAGTAAAAGCAGAAAGTTTGAGGGATAGGAGCTGCCCCTTGTGCTTACGAAGCTGCAAACTGATGGTTGCTTGGTCTGATTAACCTTTGAGGGGTGGGAAACGCAGGCCAGCAGGGAGGAAGCCAGTTTGCAACAGGGTTTCGCTTCTTCCTTGCTTGGATTTCAATCTATCACTTTACGGAGCACCGCAGAGTCTGGCTAGGGAGAGGTTTGGCAGGAAAAGACACAAGCCATTTCCTGTCTGGAACAGGGATATTCTAGCTCTTCACTTACACATTGGGTCTTGCTGGGGTGCTTGCTAGAGCCTGCTGGCTAGTGATTTGGCCAGGGAGGGAGTCTCACTCAGTGCTCTGAGGGGGCCAGGAGCTGGGATTACAAAAAACAAAAAAAAACTAAAAAAAGTGTACATAAACTCATGGCTCAGATTTACTTTTCTCATTAACGAGCGTTTGCACATGAGCCAGCTCTGCCAATTCAATTATCTCATCTTTCCCATTAGTCATTTCATGTCACCCTCCTACAGTGTCAGGAGACACTCAGCAGACTTAGTAATGCAGGTCTCAGGGACCCAGGTGATGAGGGATTTTAATATTCATGCCGGAGGTGCCACAAATAAACCTCCTCAGGATCATTTTGCTCAGTGCACGAGCTGCTCTTGATTCTCTCTTCTCATTTCACTGCAGTGGAGAAGCCGTAGGAGGATCTGAAATGGCCCCAGGTGCGGAAGGCTCCTGGGAGAGGATGGGTTGTTGGGATGCCGCTCTGGTGGGTCAGAGCCCACGTCCCGCTCGTCCAGTCTCTGACAAGGACCAGTGCCAGATTAGTCAGAGCAAGGTGCAAGAAACCTCCTCTGCCCTAGTGTTCGAGATTAGCTAAAAACCTAACATTTAATCACTTCCCAAACATACCTGAGCATAAACTCCAGCTGGTTGTGTGACCCCCGCTACAATGTGTTCAATGTTTCTTTGAACCTTACTCCATTCTTGACTTCTGGGACATCATGTGGCAAGGAGTTCCACAGGCTAATTACACAGTGACATGCGGGAGAGGGAGTATTTCTCTATTTTTTGTATTTGCCATCTTTTAGCTTGAAGGATTATGTCCCTTCTCTCCCCCTGATTTCCCCCAAGGATGTGAATGGAAGCAACAGGGAGGTGCTCTCACCCAGCAGACCCAGCTCAATGCTGCTGCTAACATGACCAGCCATGAAGCACTTACTCCTAACACCGGCTAAGGCCTTGCCCCCAGGGCTCAGGGCACATTTGGGAGCCTGAGCTGCCACCATTAGGCTCCCGATTCACCACCACAAGAAAGCCCCAGGTCGCATGCCCCATTCTCCCTGGCCCAGGAGAGAGAATGAACCCTGCCCTAAGCAGCATGACTCAAGCTGTCCAGTGCAGCTGGAAGGTGCTCCCCTGCTGAGGACTGGAAAGCCCCTGTACTGGGGAGAAGGGCTGGTCCCTGCTGAGACCATGGGCTGATGCCCAGCACTATAGTGGCAGGCAGCTTTCTGAAGACTTACAAAGCATCTCCCAGCAGGGCAGGGTCCTATCCGCCTGAGTGCAGCATAGCAATGGCCCCGTCCTCAGTGCCTCAGGCCGGGCAGAGGGTCCGCTTCCAACCAGGCCCCTAGGCCACAGAAAGCTGGTGCTTAAGCCTACTCCTTTAGCTGTCACCAGGGAATGAGCCTGGACAGCATCATGCACCATCCTAGAAGCATCGGATACGCCAACCTCTCTTCTCTCCAGCAGGAGCAGAGGCCCCGACTTGGTGCCGTAGGAGAGACATTCGTCATGGTCAGAACCCTCTAAACCACACTCCAGCTGCTTTCAACAAACTGAAAGGAAAATTAGCCAGTCTGACATTTCTAACAAGCCTTCCGCCCATAGGATTCCAAAGCATGATGTCCAGCATCTAACTTTGCACCTACCACGGAAATACAGCCAATTCAGGGGAGGATAAGTCATATAGCCGTGGACTGCAACAGCTTAAGGCAGGGAATCTCCTATGCAAACTCTGTGACGATGTGACTCAGCAGGGAGGGGGGAGTGTTGACCTGGGAATGTGCCCTGGGGATGGGAGACCTGAGAGCCTGTCACCTGAGCCAGGAGGGGGAGGGAGAGGTGACACCTCTGCCCAGGAATGTGAACAGAGGCTGCAGGAGGGAACCTGCTGGGGGGGTTTAGTTTCAGTTTGGTGCTGGGTGGAGGAACGCAGGGAACCCCAGGGCTGGGGTCTAAGCTCCCTGCTCCCCCAGAAGGACTTGACTGAGGGGTCCTGGGGGTACCCACAAGCTCTGTTTTGGACTGTGTTCCTGTTGTCCAATAAACCTTCTGTTTTACTGGCTGGCTGAGAGTCTCAGTGGATCCCAGGAAGAGGGGTGCAGGGCCTGGACTCCCCCACACTCCGTGACAACTGGTGGCAGCGGTGGGATGTACTGCACCCCGTGAACGGCGCTTCCTGCAGTAAGTGACTGGGGAACAGTAAAACGAAGGGGGATTGACGGGGACCGGGCGTGCTGAAGATTCAGAGACAGACGGTTTCAGGAGGCGGTTAACCCCTGGGAATGTGTGACCAGAGAGAAGGACTTTTGCAGTAACAGGGTCCCCCGGGGGATTGCAGCGAGCGGTCCCAGGGGCGGAGGAATCTGCAGCTTGACCCTGGCAAAGAGGTGGTGACCTCAAGAAGGACTGGCACACTAAGGGCTTTTCCTGGAAACCGTGGGAAGCTGCCTGGCCTGCGAGTGGCCAGCAGGGAGATGTACGCTAAACGCCTTAAGAGCGACCTGGTGGAGCTGTGCAGGCAGAGGGGGCTGCGCATTGGGAGGTTCACCAAGGAACAGCTGATTGCCCAGTTGGAGGAGAGGGATCGCTTGGATGACCCGATCCCTGTCCCTGAGGGAAGCCGCCCGGCAGACGCAGCGTGGGCCCTGGGGCCTGACCGGGCTGGGAGGGGTCAGACTGCTGCCAAGGACATCCCGAGACCCGTCCTACCTAGGCCTGGGGGAGGGGTTGGGGAAAGCCCAGCGAATACTGAGGGCACCCTGACCCCGGCAGCCAGCAGGGGATCCTCCCGGCGGAGCTCCCCATCCCTGGAGTGGATGCAGCTGGAATGGGAGAGGGAGATGAAAATGAGGGAGCTGGAGGATCATGAAAAACAACGTCAACATGAGCAGGAGGAGAAGGAGAGGGAACGTCAGGAGAAGGAGAAACAAAGGCAGCATGAACTGGAGCTGGCCAGGCTGAGGAGCAGTGGGGCCCCGGCTGCGGTGAGTGCGGGGGGACCCAAGACTGCAAGGAGCTTTGGTAAGTGCTTCCTGGCCCAGCGGAAGGAGGGGGAGGACATAGATAGCTTCCTGACGGCCTTTGAGAATGCCTGCGAGATGCACAGGGTTGACCCTGCAGACAGGCTCCAGTTCCTCACCCCCTTATTGGACCCCAAAGCCGTGGAGGTGTACAGCCGGATGACAGGGGCGGAGGCAGGGGACTATGAACTGTTCAAACAGGCCCTGCTCCGTGAGTTTGGGCTGACCCCCGAGATGTACCGGAGAAGGTTCCGGAGTCAGCGTAAAACGCCTGAGGTCACCTACCTACAACTGGTCAACCGGATGCAGGAGTATGCCCGCAAGTGGACAGCTGGGGCCCGAGCTAAAGAGGACCTGCTTGACCTAATCGTACTGGAGCAACTGTATGATCAGTGCCCTTCCGACCTGAGGCTGTGGCTGGTGGACAAAAAGCTCGAGAACCCCCAGCACGCAGGGCAGCTGGCCGACGAGTTTGTGAACAGTCGGTCGGGGGTAGCCGGGAGGAGTCCCAAAAGAACAGGCCCCCCCCCCCCCGATGCAGAGAGAGAGTCACCAGGGGGCCTCCCAGCGGGGAAATAGGGAGAACCCCCTCCCACGGGGAACGCCTGGCATCGGGCCCCTCCGACCCGCTCGAGGGGACCAACGTGACCTGAGCTGCTATCACTGTGGCCAGAGAGGCCACGTACGGTCCCAGTGCCCTGGGCTCAGGGACAAACTGAACAGACCCAACCTACCCAGGGTTAACTGGGTAGGGACTCAGCTGGACGAGGGGCAGACAACCCAGGCAAGGGGGGCTACCAGTTTACCACCTGCTCAGGAGGGAAGAGTACCCCAGGCCAGCTCCGCCAGAGGGCTGGAGGCTCTGGACTCAGGGTGCTCGGTTTACAGGGTGGGTGTGATGAAGTGGGACTCTTCTTAATGTTTCCTCTGAATAGTATGGGGGTGCCTCAGTTTCCCCTAGGCAGTTCTTAAGTATCTAGGGGGTGGGGTAAGGGTGTATGATCATTGCAGAGCCCTAGAGGGCCCGTGTGTGCAGGAGTCTGGACACAGAGAATGGCCGACACCCTGTTTCCTGGCAACTGATGGCCTGGGCCCTTCCCCGCTGCAAGGTGAGAGCTAAAGGGTTGGAGAACAAAGGAATCAGGTGACCACCTGGCCCGGTAAAGGAACAAAGCCCAGAGGAGGAGGGGCTGGAGGGAGTTTCAGTTTGGGGCTGGCTGGGACATGGAGTGAAGTGCAGACGTGGTTGTCTGGCTCACTGCCCCCCAAAATGGACCCAGCTGAGGGGTCCCGTTCTCTGCACCTGCAAGCTCTGTTTTAGACCATGTTCCTGTCGTCTAATAAACCTTCTGTTTTACTGGCTGGCTGAGAGTCACGTCTGACTGCGGAGTTGGGGTGCAGGACCCTCTGGCTTCCCCAGGAGCCCCACCTGAGTGGACTCGCTGGGGGGAAGCGCACGGAGGGGCAGAGGATGCTGAATGCTCCGAGGTCAGACCCAGGAAGGTGGAAGCTGTGTGAGCTGTGTGTCTTGAAGACAGGCTGCTCACAGAAAGGCGACTACCCCAGAGTCCTGACTGGCTTCATGGGGAGCAGTTCCAGAGCATCGCCCAGGGACTCCGTGACAGTGGGCGCGGGGCTGTCCCTCCGGAGAGAGTGCCTTGTTCCCCTGGAGGTGGATGGGAGGAAGGTCAATGGATACTGGGATACGGGCGCGGAGGTGACGCTGGCCCAGCCCGAGGTGATGGCCCCAGATCGGGTGGTGCCTGACCCTGATGGGGGTGGGCGGGACCCCATTTAAGGTGCCCGTGGCAAGGGTACACCTGAAATGGGGGGCCAAGGAGGGCCCCAGGGATGTGGGGGTACACCACCATTTGCCCACTGAAGTTTTGATGGGGGAAGACCTAGAGGACTGGCCAAGCAAGCCCCAGACCGCCCTGGTTCTGACCCGTAGCCAGAGCCGGCGAGGGGCACTGCACCCTGACTTTGGGGAGGGTACTGCACCAGAGGCGCAGGACCCTACCCTGGTGGGGAGGGAGCGCCGAGGGGCACGGCTCAGAGAGGCGGAGGCCTCAGACCTGGCCACTGAGGGGGAACCGGGCCCCATCCCTTCCCCAGCCGCTGAGTTCCAGGCCGAGTTGAGGAAAGATCTCTCCTTGCGGAAGCTCAGGGACCTGGCCGACCTTGGTGTGGGACGGACCATGAGGAGAGGCTGCCAGGAGAGGTTCCTGTGGGAGAAGGGGTTCCTGTACCGAGAATGGGCTCCCACAAGGGAAGTAGAGTCCTGTGGGATCAGGAGGCAGCTGGGGGTCCCCCAGAAGTATCGCCGCAAGCTCCTGTCCCTGGCCCATGACATCCCCCTCGCAGGGCACCAGGGAATCCGGCGCACCCGGCAGAGGTTGCTACAGAACTTTTACTGGCCCGGGGTCTTTACCACGGTCCGGCAGTATTGCCGATCCTGTGACCCCTGTCAGAGGGTGGGGAAGGCCCGGGACAAGGGGAAAGCGGCTTTGAGACCTTTGCCCATCATAGAGGAGCCTTTCCAGAAGGTGGCCATGGACATCGTGGGGCCTCTCAGCAGGACGACCCGGTCGGGGAAGAAATACATTCTGGTGGTGGTAGATTTTGCCACCCGCTACCCCGAGGCAGTGCCCTTAGCTTCCACTGAAGCAGACACCGTGGTCGATGCGCTCCTGACCATTTTCAGCCGAGTGGGGTTCCCCAAGGAAGTCTTGACAGACCAAGGCTCCAACTTCATGTCGGCCCTGCTCTGGTGCTTGTGGGAGAAATGTGGGGTCCGGCACGACTGGGCCTCAGCGTATCACCCCCAGTCCAACGGGCTGGTGGAGAGGTTCAACGGGACGCTAAAGATGATGCTGAAAACCTTTATGAACCAGCACCCGCAGGGCTGGGACAAGTACTTACCTCACCTGCTGTTTGCGTACAGGGAGGTGCCCCAGGAGTCTACCGGATTTTCGCCTTTCGAACTGTTATATGGCAGGAGGGTGAGGGGCCCCCTGGACCTGATGAGAGACGAGTGGGAGGGGAAGGCCATTCCCGATGGAGAGTCAGTGGTGGAGTATGTCCTGACCTTCTGAGAGAGACTGGCTGAACTCATGGGCCTGGCCAGGGAGAATCTGGCCCAAGCCCAGAAGAAGCAGAAGGTCTGGTATGACCGCACGGCACGGGCCCGTGCCTATGCCACCGGGGATCCGGTGATGGTTCTCATCTCTGTGAGAAAGAACAAACTACAGGCCGCCTGGGAGGGCCCTTTCAAGGTCGTCAAGCAGCTCAATGAGGTAAACTATGTGGTGGAGCTGTCGAACCGGGCACACCACCGCCGGGTGTACCATGTGAATATGATGAAGCCATATTATGCCAGGGGGAATGTGGTGTTGGCCGTGTGTGGACAGTGGGAAGAGCAGGGAAATGACCCTTTAGTGGATCTATTCCCTGGGACCAGAGCTGGTTCCCCCCTGGAAACAATTCCCCTCTTGGATCAGCTAACCCCTGCCCAGCAAGCTGAGGTCAGGGGGGTGCTGCATCCGTACCGACAGCTGTTTTCCAACCAGCCTGGACGCACTAATCTGACTGTCCACCGGGTGCAGAGAGGGTCGCACCCGCCGATAAGATGCTCCCCCTTCCGAGTCACAGGGAAAACTGCTCAGGACCTGGAAAGAGAGGTCCGGGACATGCTGGCTTTGGGGGTGATCCAGCAATCTGCCAGCCCTTGGGCCTCGCCGGTGGTGCTGGTCCCCAAAAAGGACGGGTCGGTCCGGTTCTGTGTGGACTATCGGAAGCTCAATGCCATCACTGTATCTGATGCCTACCCCATGCCCAGGCCTGACGAGCTCCTAGACAAGCTGGGAGGAGCTCGGTACCTTACCACCATGGACCTTACAAAGGGCTATTGGCAAGTGCTGCTGGATGCAGATGCCCAGCTGAAATCGGCCTTTATCACCCCTCTGGGGCTCTATGAGTTCCTGACCCTGCCTGTCGGCCTCAAGGGAGCGCCGGCCACCTTCCAGTGCCTAGTGGACCAGCTCCTGAGGGGGATGGAGAGTTTTGCCGTGGCGTATATTGATGACATCTGTGTCTTTAGCCAGACCTGGGAGGACCACGTGTCCCAGGTTAGACAAGTGCTGGACCGACTCCAGGGGGCTGGGCTGACTGTAAAAGTGGAGAAGTGCAAGGTGGGGATGGCTGAAGTATCTTACCTGGACCATCGGGTGGGGAGCGGCCGCCTAAAGCCGGAACCAGCCAAGGTGGAGGTGATCAGAGACTGGCCTGCTCCCCACACCAAAAAGCAGGTCCAAGCCTTTATTGGGATGGCAGGATACTACCGAAGATTTGTGCCCCACTTTAGCGCCATAGCCGCCCCCATCACTGAGCTATGCAAGAAGGGGAAGCCAGACAAGGTGGTCTGGACCGAGCAGCGCCAGGAGGCTTTCCGGGCGCTGAAGGAGGCTCTGGTCAGTGGCCCAGTTCTGGCAAACCCAGACTTTGACAAGCCTTTTGTGGTGTTCACCGACGCCTCCGACACGGGACTGGGGGCGGTGTTAATGCAGGAGGATGAAAAAGGGGAGAGACACCCCATCGTGTACCTGAGCAAGAAGTTGCTACCCCGGGAGCAACACTACGCGGCCATCGAGAAGGAGTGCCTGGCCATGGTGTGGGCCCTCAAGAAACTAGAGCCCTATCTCTTCGGGCGGCACTTCACCGTGTACACCGACCACTCTCCCCTGACCTGGCTGCTCCAGATGAAAGGAGCCAACGCCAAGCTCCTGAGATGGAGCCTGCTCCTGCAGGATTACGACATGGACGTGGTCCACGTGAAGGGAAGGGCCAACCTGATAGCGGAGTTCAGTCTCGAAGGGGGGAGAGATGTGATGATGTGACTCAGCAGGGAGGGGGGAGTGTTGACCTGGGAATGTGAAACCTGAGAGCCTGTCACCTGAGCCAGGAGGGGGAGAGGGAGGTAACACCTCTGCCCGGGAATGTGGACGGAGACTGCAGCAGGGAACCTGCTGGGGGGGGTTAGTTTCGGTTCGGGGCTGGGTGGGGGAACACAGGGAATCCCAGGGCTGGGGTCTAAGCTCCCTGCTCCCCCAGAAGGACTCGACTGAGGGGTCCTGGGGGTACCCACAAGCTCTGTTTTGGACTGTGTTCCTGTTGTCCAATAAACCTTCTGTTTTACTGGCTGGCTGAGAGTCTCAGTGAATCCCAGGAAGAGGGGTGCAGGGCCCGGACTCCCCCCACACTCCATGACAAACTCCAAGGGGAAGTTGAGGCAGGTAGAATGTAGTTACTGAGATTTGGCCAGGACAGCAAGGACTTGGCTACGTTATTGTTACATCAGCTTGAATTTTCTTCGCGGAGAGAGTATGTTACTATAAATGTGCAATAGGGTCCAATGAGCACAAGGAGCCAGGGCTTCTGCACAGGAAAGCTGCTCCAGAAGCTAAATGCATAAAGGAGGCAGAATAATAGCAAGCACATTTCCCTTCTGAGAGCCTGGAGCGGCTCCTGGTAATATACTTAGCCCCAGGCCAGCGGCATGGCTACTTCCAGTGGTTTAGAAAACAGATTAGCGGTCAGAACAAATCTGCAGCCTCGTGGCTGCCGGGCCAGAATTCAGACTCTCCTGCTCCGAAAGCACAGCCCTGTTGGCACCTAAGCTGAAGGGGAACCTCCATTAGCAGTACAGGGGCCATGATCCACACTTGAGTTTGCTTTCATCCGTTCCAGGGCAACATAAGCAATATCTACCTAGCAACCACGGCTAAACCCTTTGGAGGTGTCGGGCCAATGGCTGCAGTTTATTTGCCAAGTCCAGGATAACTTCCCACCCATTAGAGGCTGCAAATTAAATAAGGTCACACAGGCATCACCCTCGCCTGCAGGGGGAGCCAGCTCAGACTCCCACCCATGGCCATCTGATCCCAGAAAGACCCAGTTCAGCCATGAAGGCTCTGGAGAGAACATCAGACCCAGCAATTCTCAGCTGCCCCCTGGGCAAAACCTCTCCTCTCTGTGCTAAAGGCTTTCCGCCCCAGCCCCAGCCGGCACACGGCCGCCTTCCTTGCTTTGCACGAGGCCCCGCAGCTGTAAAAGCAATGGGGCGGCCAGCGTGCGAAGATGGTTTTAACAACGAACCTCTGGGAACGGCAGGCCACAGGACGCACTTAGCATGTGCACGGGCGGAGGAGCACCAGAGAGAGGGGGCTTGCTGCAGCAGGTCACGTTCCCCTTTGAGAGAGGCCTGAAGGGGGTTTTGAGGGGAGGGGTAATTCCCACTCAGGCTGCTGCTCGCTTGGCTCAGGCCCCAAAGGGAGGTCGGATTGTCAAGCAGCCCCAGGCAGGGAGCCTGCAAGCCCAGCGTTCACGGGTTGCTGTCCATGAAGCTGCTCTGGCTCCAGCAGAGAAGTCAGGGGCTGCAGCATGGGGCTGGCTGCTGGCGGATTCATGCCACGCTGCGCAGCTTGGGAATAAATCCACCCTGCACTCGGCCTCGGGTCTGCTCTGTAGACTTCAGGAGCTCAGACCCTGCCCCTCCACCTGCAGGAGGCGCTGTTAGCGGCACGGTGCCCATGCCACCCAGCAGAGCAGCTCGGAGCCCGCACCAGAGCCGCTGGCTGCAGCCCCCTAACTACGCGTCGTACCCTCCCCGAGCCGGGGAAACGCAGGCAAGGCCTTTTCCAGAGAGCTCCAAGGATGCTTCCCTAGGCACCGGCCCCAAAGGCCCAGTCTGGGGGGTTCACCGCAAACATCTCCAGGCTCATCCCGGAGGGACAGGGCAGGCTGGGTGTTTATTCTCTACAGAAAACCAGGGAACAGCATCAGCTGGTGGTCAGGAGGGAGTCAGGATTCCTAGGCTCTAGGCCCAGCTCGGTCATTGACTTGTGACCCCAGCCAAGCCACTTTGCCTCCTTGGGACTCAGTTTCCCCATCTACTTCCCTGGCCCCAGCACTATAGCATCTGCTGGCCTCACACCCCCTGCGGGGCAGAGCAGCTGTCCCTGCTGTACAGAGGGAACCCGAGGCCGGGAGAGGCAGAGTGGCTGGCCCAGCATTAGAGACAGGGACTCCCCGGCACAGCAAGGAATTGCCCAGCTCTCCCCCATCCCAGGACCCACCAGGAGGCCACCCAAGCTTGAAACTCTCCCAGGGGGGTTCTGCGCCCACCTCCGCCCCAGCAGGTTGGGGGTGGGGGTGGCGCAGCCCCCAGACAGCTGGGTTTGCTATAAAAAGACAGAGCAGGCGTTCCCCACACACGCAGTTGCTGCTTCACCGTCATTCACTGCCCACCCCTCCCCAGCACTGCGTCCTGGGAGCGAGCCCCCAGAGCAAACAGGAGCCGCAAAGAAAGCGGCCGGGGGCTGGCATGAGCAGGAGGGACCAGGGCTGGTCTCCGGGGAGCCCCACACGGACAGGATGGCTCCGGGGACACCGCACGTGGCCTGCCCTGGGTGGATCGCCACTGCGCCCCTCGGCAGCAACCCGCCCCTGAACTGCCACTGTGGGGGCTCACTGCTCCCGCCCCCCCGCCCCATAAGTCGGCCCCTCCCCCTCCATTCCCCCCACTTACCAGCTGTACCTCCAGCAGGAAGTTTTCCACGGAGGGAGGCCCATGGCACTTGGGCGGGCGCCGATGAGCCGGGGTGGGCCCCAGCCTTTCCTGGGAAGCTGCGTGTCCTCTCCCCACACCAGCCTCCCTGCCCCAGGCTCTTCTGCCTGCTGCCTCAGGGACTGGTGCTCCGATCCAGAATCGACTCCCAGTCTCCAGGTGTGACCCTGGGCAAGCTGCTCAGTTCCCCACCTGGACACGAGGGGGTTATCCCCCCACTTTGTCTGTTCAGACTGGAGCTCACTGGGGCAGGACCTGACTGCAGCACCCGGGCCCGTGGAGCTCAGCTTTCAGCCAGGCCCTAGAAGCAGGAGCAGCGTCCTTGTTACCACCCGTCACCCCCACCCAGGTCTGCGCCCTCCCTCCTGCACCTCACTAGCCCCGTGGAACCCCCGTCCGGGAGCTGAAGCGGCCTCGCCTGTGTCCAGCTGGGCGCAGGGCTGGCTTGCAGCCCCATGGTGATGGGACGACCTCCCCAGAGTCCACTCCCTGCCGTGGATGCAGGGCTATTTTAGGGCATGGCTCACATGCAATTAGCCCGTTAGCCACAGGAACACTGGGACTCCCTCCCAGCTCCAGGCAGAGCTGGAGGAGAGCAGCTCCCAGCAAGGGGCTGGCCTGAGGCACCTGCAGGCTGGGAATTCGGGGAGCAGACCCCACTGACAGCAGGAGGAAGCCTGTCCTGATCAGCAGGATCTGCCCCCCCCCCCAATTGATTCCATTTACAGTGCGGGCAAGGGCTGCTGCACGTGGTCAGTTCCCATCCCCCCTCTGCCCCCCAGTGAAGGGGTATGGCTGTGCTGGAGAGAGCTCACCCAAGGGCAAAGCGTGGCCCCCGACAGACACTCATGGGGGGGTTAATAGAGGAGCTTAATGGAGACATCCTCTGAGCCACTCAGCCCATGCAAGCTGCATGGGGCTGGGAGTCCGGACGCCTGG
Source organism: Lepidochelys kempii (assembly GCF_965140285.1). Taxonomy (NCBI): domain Eukaryota; kingdom Metazoa; phylum Chordata; order Testudines; family Cheloniidae; genus Lepidochelys; species Lepidochelys kempii. Next base: position 1,248,661 of record NC_136399.1, on the reverse strand, counting down.
GTTCCGTAGCCAGGTCTGCCACTGACCCCAGGGGAGCGTCCTTTCGCCTCCCCGCTCCCCCGGTCCACCCCATCCGCCTCGGGGAGGCAAAGGCTTCCCCATCTCTGGAAGCGAGTGATCCAAGGTGAAAGTACAACAACCACACGCGGGTGCAAAACAGCCTTATTGTATTGATCAGAATCCGTGCCAAGCATTTTAACAGCGACATCCGTGTCCGCACAAAACCTCACACCTCCCCCCACCACAGCTGGCCACACCCGTGTCCAGCCGCAGCCCTGCCCCCCCCTGCTGTCTACTGCGGCTTGGGGGGTGGGGGCTCCGTCCAGTGGGGAGCCCTCACTTGCTGAGCCACCCTCTTCCGTGGCTATTTCCTGAGATAAGAACCAGCTTTGCTGGGAAGTTCCCCTCTGCTCTGTGGAACCAATTTCTCTCCCCTCCCCCTGCAAGAGGGACTGAGCATGAGGATGGAGACGTAAAGCCGTTTCCTGAAGGGCTGCAAGTCAGAAGAACACGGAGTCACCCTCGGCCATGCAACCCCATCCTGCTCCCAGGCCAGGGCTGTCCGTTCGCGTTGACTCCTCGTCCCAGAGAGCAGACACGCCCCGGTAAGATGCTAGCTCGCCTCTGGGCCAGCCATCCCCAGGGTCTGATCCCGCAGGGTGCTCAGCAGCCCAAGCGTTCTCGCCCGGCCACGCGACAGCCCCCGCACCGCGGTCTCAGAGTGACGAGCAGTTCTGCCGGCATCAGGAGATTACAAAGGGACCTTCCATCACAGGCCTAATGCGTCACCAGGCTGAGCGGTGTGGTGGAGAGACACGGACAGCCCCACGGTTCAGTCACCTTTGGGCCCAGAGCCAGTGCCAGAAGTGGGGCTGACAAGAGCACCAGACTTCGCAGGAAGTCACGCAGAGCCCTGACGCTGCAGAGACAGGAGGAGGATGTGGCTGGAACAGAGCGGAGTTGCTGGCTGCCTTCCAGGGGAAAGCAGCGGGGGGGACCCCACACCTTTCCAGGCCAGGACGCTCCCCGCTGCGTCAGGGGAAGGGGCTGCCTGCTCCGAGATCCCTCTGGCTACGGCTCCGTTCGGAGCACTTGTCACGGCTGCTGCGAGCCTCTGGGGTAGCACCAGGATCCCTCTCTTCCCGGGACAGTCCTGGCCCCCTGGAGAGACAGGCCAGCCTCTCCCACGCCTCATGCTGAAGGCGCTGCCTGGGGAAGGAACAGTTGCTCTCTCCTCCCGCAGCCTCCCTGCCGATGGTACCGGCCTCAGGGCAGAGCTTGTTTTGACGCAGCCTCAAACAGGCTCTGACCCATCAGCGCATCCACTCCCCGCAGCTACTGGAGGGGTTTGGTCACATGAGGCCTGGAAGCAAAGGGCCCATTCCCCCAGGACACCTGAAAAATCACCCCTAATCGCGGAGAGGGGCCCAGCTCCCTCCTCCAGCAGTTCCCATGAGCAGGCTGCTGCTGGGGCTAGATCCAGCTCCTGCTGTCCCCCCGTCCCCTTATGTGTTTCTCCTTCAGGGGTGGGGGGAGGAAGAGCGAAAATCCCCTCTGCCCTTCACAGCAGAGCCTCCCCCCCAGCACTGAAACCCAGGCCCTGGCCCCACGCTCTGCCAGGCCGCGGGCACCAACCGGGATAATAAATAAATAAATAAACCAACCAACCAAACTTCTTAAAACTTGGCCACTTGGTGGCCCCCCGTGGCCTCTGTGCCCCTGCCCCGGCAGCCAGCGCCCCCTACAGGTGGCTCTCCTCCTCCTCCAGAGAGCGGTTCAGTCCTGGGATGAACTTGAGGAGCCGCTTCCGGAAGCTGGTGTGTTTGCTCTTGCGGGGCGTGACCACGCAGTTCTTTTGGTCCCCTGGCCTCTCCCAGAAGCAGCCCACGGCCCCGTTGCTGCTGCACTTGACGCTGGCGCTGCGGGTCAGGGCGGGCCGGCGCTGGGAGAGGGCTGGGGGGGCGTTGCCCCCGTCCCGCCCAGGGTGCCCGTCCAGGGAATCGGCCGAGTCGAAGAAGCAGGTCTGGTAGACAGAGTCCTCACTCTCCTCGGCGGTGGTGCTGACGCAGCTGGACGTGCTGCCCGCGTCCGACAGCATCTTCCCGAAGGAGACGGAGCTGCTGGCAAGCCCAGCGCCGTGCAGGCCGGAGCGGACGGATTCCAGCGTGTCGTAGATACTGGGGTCTTTCACCACGATCCCTGGGGGGGCGAGGGGCGTTAGAACAGGCCAGGCGCTGGGACGCACAGCGCAGCGGCCAGCCCAGGAGCCAGGCGAGAGATTCGGGGACTCAGCCACCAGACTAGTCCCCTCCCCGACTGGCCCCAGCAGTTGCCAGATGGTTCCGTTTAGCCAGCACTCTGGGTGTGAGAAAGGGGAGGTTCCCACCCCGCCCCAGCAGCTTCCCACTCCCACAGCAAAACACGCACCCGCAGCCCAGTGCCCCCACTCACCACGCACCAGCCTCTGCTCCTGGACCATCAGCGAGCGGTACTCCCCCCACTTCTCATACAGGCTTTGCTGCAAGACAGACAGGCCAGTTAGAGCCGCCCGGCGGGGACCTGGCTGCGGACGGGCGGGTCGCTCACTCCAGCTCACGGCCTCACCTTTAGGTACTGCAGCCGAGCCTCCAGCTCCGCTCTCCGGATGGACGTCCCGTACAGCGTCTCCAGCCTGCAAGAGGCAAGCTTCTGGTAGCGATCAACCGAATCGCAGCCCCCCTGCCGAAAGGGGGTCCCCCTGCCAACCTCCCCCGCCCCACGACAAAGGGGGTATTCTCTGAAGACACCCCCCCAAACCCCTGCAGCAAAGGGTCATTGGATGTTTTTTCAGCTCTTTGGAGTTCAGGCCAGCACAGGAAACCGCCTCGCCAGGTGGGGTCCTTGGGCTGTCCTGGGACCAGCTCATCCACCTCCTGCCCCCTGGCAGCAGGGGCCTGGGGCTGAGCTGGGCCTGACAAAGTCCCGCAGCAGAGGGGAAGGAGCCTTCATTTCGGCTCGTTACCAGGCAAAGGGGTTGGAGCTGGAGCAGGCTCCCTCGCAGCCAGGGGCACTCCAAGGGTGGCCCGTCCCCCTGGCTACGAGCCCCCCCAGCCAGTGGGGGATGAGCAGGAGCTGCTCTAAGCAAGCTGCTTGGCTCCGGGAGCCAGGCCGCACCAGGGCAGCCCCCAGTCCCTCTGAGGCAGGGGTTATTGTCTGAGGAAGCCAGTTCCCGTGAGCACTGGCTGCTTCCGCCTGCCCGGCCCCACCTCCGGGACAAGCCAGCCAGGCTCCAGAGCACTGGGGCAGTAGATCCCCACCTCCCACATGGAGCTCGGGAAATGCAGCCCCAGCTCTCCCGCGCCCCGGAGCGGCTGCAGGCATCTCACCTGAGCACGTTCCCAGAGGCCTTGATGATTTCCACAATCTCGCGGTGTCGGACGCCCTCCACGTTCAGCCCGTTCACCACGGTGACGGTGTCTCCTGCGAAGCAGAGAGCACTTAGAGCCGCCCGTGCCTGTGGGCACGAACCTCAGCTCGGTGCCCCCGCAGGGGACTGGCTGACGCAGCTGCACCCTTCCCAGCCCTTCTCCCACACTAACCCTGAGCTCTGCACAAAGGGGCAGGGCAGCCTGAGCCACACGGCACAGAAGGGACTTTCCCCAAGTTAAACTCAGGGCACAACTGGACAAGAACCCACAGTCCTGGCTCCCGGCCACCACAGCTCTAATCACGAGCCCCCAACCCCTTCCCCGGGCCAGGGACAGAACCCAGGAGTCCTGGCTTCCAGCTGGAATCTCGCTGGCCAGGAGCTTCACAAGAACCAGCCCATGGCAGAGCTCAGGGCTACCCCACCCCAACCTGTCTGCTCCTGGAGGGCCCCATGCCCCAGTGAAGTTTGCAGAGTCACTTCCTGCGCTGGGCTGCACCGGGCAGTGGCATGTGTGGTGACATGATAAGGCGGGGGAGACTGCCTGTGTGCCTGGCACCCGCCAGGGGCTGCGTGCAAACAGGAGCGATTGCGAAGGGCAGCGGTTGTGACTTCCCCCTCACACCTGCCCCTGGAAGCCAGGACGCCGGGGTCCCTCAGCCCGCTGGATGCCTTGGTCCTACCCCTGGCTCTGACAGGCCCCCCGTGCAATCATGGGCTGGCCTCCCCAACCTCCAGACCTCGTCCCGCCCCGGTGTGTGAGATGGGGACCGAGCCCCGGGGAGCTGCCGCGATGCACTTACCGGGTATGAGCCCTGCTAACTGGGCTGGGCTCCCCTCATGGACCCGGCAGACAAAGGTGAACATTTCCACGCTGTTCTGGTCTTGGTGGTGGAGTCCATAGGTCTGGAATGAGCAGCCGCTGCCAGTTTGTTAGTGGGAAGGGCTGAGCGAGCACTGGCCGGCCGGCTAGATACACGGGAAGTCTCCAGCCCCGAGGTTAGCACCATTCATCTCCCAGCGCTGCGTTCCCTCCCCAGGTCTCCGCTACAGCTGAGGATCCAGGGGCTGCCTACGCTGCCTCCCCCAGCTCCGCATCCCTGCGCCAGCCTCCCGCACGTCAGGAGCCGCCCCCCCAACGATCCGTATTTAACCACCCTTTGCATAGTGCTTAGCAACGCCCAGCGACGGGGGCCCCCCCATGGGCCCCCAAACCCAGCCCGCTCCAGATGGCTGCTTTGCGTGAGCTGCCGGCCCCCTCCCGCCATCTGAACCGTGACTGAGTCGGGGGCGGTTTCTGTAACTTCGGCATCATGGCTGCTAAAAATAAACTCTGGCTCAGAGACCGTTTAAAAATACTGTCAATGCAGAGCAAGGTCTGGTCTGAAATCGCTGAAACCAGGGCAGCTCCTCCGCCCCGCGAGCCTGCTACTGCTCTAGGGAGCAGTGCTGCCGGCAACAGCCGACCACGGCCACAGGGCAACCCCACCCCCGTGCCCGAGAGCCCTGAACGGCTGCGCACTGCTCCGCTGGGGCTGGGACGCCTACACCGGGCCGTGCGGCGCACTGGCTGGCCCCCGGCACCACCAGCCGGGAGGAGTGGCGGCTAGGAGAGGCAGCCTTTGGTCCCCAGGGGGCCTGCCCGGCCAGCGCTGCCCGGTAGAACCATGATCCGAATCCCACTTCAGGTCGGTTTTCTTAGAGCGAGTGCCAGCTGATTTCTCTGCCCTCGGGGAGGGCACTCACCTGGATCTCAAACCCAAACGTCTCCTCTGCCTCCTTCTCCAGCGTGATCACCTTCCTGGGGAGAGAACGGGCCATCAGCAGTGGCCTGAGACTCCCAGTTCCGCCCCGCCCAGGGCAGCATCTCACCCATGTCACTGCTACTGTTCACTGCACTGATATCCCCCCATCCCCCAGCAGCGTCTTGCTGGCATGGAGCACAGCTACCAAACTCAACCCCCCTTGTCACAGAGCAGGTTCAAATCCCAGTGACGCTTCCTCTCTCCCAGGGGCCTTGAGCCAGGGCCTGAGGCGCAGAAGGGTTAAGTGACTTGCCCAAGGTTACACAGCAGGTCAGTAGCAGAGCCAGGACAAGGACCCCGGAGTCCTAGCTCTTGGTCCCCCTGCTCCAGGTACTGGACTGCAATCCCTCCAAGAGCTGGGGCTAGAACCCAGGAGCCCCAGCTCCCAGGTTTAAAGCAGGAATGATCTATTTGAGGCCAGAGCCATGTTTAATTGTGCAGCTTCCCCAGCAAGGGGCAGGAGGGGGGAAGAGACAGCAACACAGATGTGATTACTTCAGCGTTGGCCCGACCCAGAGCTGAACCCCACCCCCCCACCACGAAAGGGGAATCCACCCTGACTCTCCCTGCCGGGCTCTGTGTCCCAAGCCTCAGGCCTCACCCCGCAGGCCACCCCGTTTCACAGCTGCCCGTGGGCTGGTCCCGCCCCTCCCCGAAGCGTGTTATTTAACAAGCTGCGTAAGCGTCTCCTGCCCGCAGCTCAGTGATTACGCCCCAAATGGGTTTATTCCCGTGCTCCAGAACAATGCAGGCAGGCAGGCGGCAGGAAAGCGCGTCGTGCCCCTTGGCCAAGCAGCTGCTTCAGCATTTTCACTGAATTAAGCCTTTGCAGAACACCTCCCCGCCGAGATTCAGTGTGAGTCATGGGCCTTCTCCGGGGCGTCAGGGGGCGCAGAGATAAAGGAACTATCGGCAAACCTGGAGGAGCACCGAGGATCATCGCCGCTGTCAGGAAGCCGAGTCTGACACTACCTGGTGCTGTGAACTTGGAAGTGTCCCTTAACCTCTCTGCACCTCATGTCCCGCCCCCCCACTGAAAATGGGGACAGTGGTGCAGCCCTGTCAGAAAGCCTTGGAGGACATGACATGGGATGGCTCACAAGCCCTGCCCCTCCACACGCTGTCTGGGCTCCCAGTGCAGACACGTAACCCAGCTGCAAGCCCCGCTTTAAAGCCATCCTAGTCTCCGCGGGAAGGAGCCTGGATTGATGGCAGGTTTCCGCTGGTCCCATTTCCGGCACCCAAAACATCGGGGCTGTGATCAGTTTTACTTTCCCCGGGAGGCGGCTTGTCTGGGGCCCTCGGGATCTCTGCTCTAGCGTAGCTACAGGGCAACCCCCCGGTTTTGACACTACACTAGTGTAACACGTTTGAGGGTAAAGCACCACTCGCACGAGGGTAACAGACCCCCCCGTGTCTGGGCTCCCAGTGCAGACATGTAACCCAGCTGCCAGCCCCGCTTTAAAGCCAGCGGCTCTGTGGCACCAGCAGAGATTCCCAGGTTCCTAGTGCAGACAAGCCCTTCAGTTCAGAATGAACCCCAGGCGCCCCTTCCCAAAGGCGATGCAGCTTTTCCCACGTGTAGCTGGCAGGAAAAGAGCTGCACTTCCAGCCAGCCCATTGACTCTAGCCAACGGCCATGCCAGCCCCACCGAGGGGACAGCCCGAGCCCCTGGGAAGCAGCAAGTCTGGCGGGGGGGGTCTCATGGGGCGAGTTAGGACACCACCGCGTACAGCCGGTTTGCAGCCTGGGACAAATCCGGTCCCAAGCACCGCCTCACGCTCCAGCCGGACTCCACGCTGAGGGGCCGAGGGCCGGGATTTTTCCAAAGCCCTCTCAAAAGAGTCCATGTGCGAGAGACAGTGACTCAGCTGCCAGCTGGATCCTGCTGGCACTTGGATAACTAAAGCCGGCTTTGAATTTCTCTTACGTGCGCCACAGAGGCTGGAGAGGAGAGACCTCCCTGGGTCAGAGCCCAGCCCCTGCAATGGCAGGAGCCAGAGTCCTAGGAGGGGAAAAGCCCCCATCACACCCCCGGTTTGCACCGGCCAGGCAGGACAGCAGCAGCCGGCACCACCACAAAATCTGCGGGGCCCTTTCCCAGCTCTGGTGTCAGCCTTGCAGAGGGAAAGGATCCCCACACCATCAGGCTGCTGGCGTTCCAGAGGCCACTGACAGTCTCGTGTGCGATGGGTCATGCCTGCCCCATAGCGGGTACTTAACAAGCTCCAGCCACTCATCTGGCTCATAATAGGTCTTATTTAACTTGGGAGAATTTCACCCTCTGGTAAAGAAAATGCAACATTTGCCCCTGCCCCCACGCAATCACCTGCCATTGCGAACTGCTCAAAATAGCCTTTATTTATAGACTCCTCTTTGTGGTTCAAAGACATGCTTCTGCGACTCGGTCATTGCTGTCACGGCCTTGCTAAAGGCCCAGTCCTGAGCAGAGCTTGCAGCTTCCAACCTGGTGGGACTGAGTGGTGAATGGTCACCCTGAAACCCCGGGAAGGCTGAGATAAAAGCCAGCGAGTGAGCAAATCCAGCACTCCGAGAGGAGCTGCAGCCTCTGGGGCTTTTCAGCAGGTTTGTGCCCGGAGCCCAAAGGGTTAATGGGTTTTCCTGGCACGCAGCCTTGGTTTTACGATGCAGGATGAATTTCTGGGCATGCTGGGGACCCACCCTGTGGAAGGTGTTCAGATCCTCCGACAGTCAGGTCCTTGGCCCTGCAAGGCCCCCACCCTGTGTGCTCTGATCCCTTGCTGACTGCAGACCTTTCCAACACCTTGGTGTGCAGAACTATCCCACTGCGTAGAGAAGATAGGAAGTATGGCAAGAGACCACCCTGGCTTAACCAGGAGCTCTTCAGTGATCTAAAGCTCAAAAGAGTCCTACAAAAAGTGGAAACTCGGTCAAATTACAAAGGATGAATATAAACAAACATTAGAAAGGAACAAAATTAGAAAGGCCAGGGCACAAAATGAGATCAATCTAGCTAGGGACATAAAGGGTAACAAGAAAACATTCTACAAATACATTGACGCAAGAGGAAGACCAAGGGCAGAGTAGGCCCATTACTCAATGAGGGGGGAAAGACAACAATAGAAAATGTGGAAATGGCAGAGGTGCTTAATGACTTCTTTGTTTCGGTTTTCACCAAGAAGGTTGGTGGCGATTGGACGTCTAACATAGTGAATGCCAGTGAGAATGAGGTAGGATCAGAGTCTAAAATAGGGAAAGAACAAGTCAAAAATTACTTAGACAAGTTAGATGTCTTCAAATCACCAGGGCCTGATGAAATGCATCCTAGAATACTTAAGGAGCAGACTGAGGAGATATCTGAGCCATTAGCAATGATCTCTGAGAAGTCATGGAAGATGGGAGACGTTCCAGAAGACTGGAAAAGGGCAAATATAGTGCCCATCTATAAAAAGACAACCCAGGGAATTACAGACCCGTCTGCTTAACTTCTGTACCCGGAAAGAGAATGGAGCCATAATTAAGCAATCAATTTGCAAAACACCTAGAAGATAATGAGGTGATAAGTAACAGTCAGCATGGATTTGTCACAAACAAATCGTGTCAAACCAACCGCTAGTTTTCTTTGACAGGGTAACAAGCCTTGTGGATGGGGGGAAGCAGGAGATGTGCTATATCTTGACTTTAGTAAGGCTTTTGATATGGTCTCGCATGACCTTCTCATAAACAAACTAGCGAAATACAACCTAGATGGAGCTGCTATAAGGTGGGTGCAAAACTGGTTGGAAAATCGTTCCCAGACAGTAGTTATCAGTAGCTCACAGTCAAGCTGGAAGAGCATAACAAGTGGCGTCCCACTGGGATCAGTTCTGGGTCCGGTTCTGTTCAATATCTTCATCACTGACTGAGATAATGGCATACAGAGTACACTTATAAAGTTTGCGGACGATATGAAGCTGGGAGCGGTTGCAAGTGCTTTGGAGGATAGGATTAAAATTCAAAATGTTCTGGACAAACTGGAGAAATGGTCTGAACTAAATAGGATGAAACTGAATAAGGACAAGTGCAAAGTGCTCCACTTAGGAAGGAACAGTCAGGTGCACACATACAAAATGGGAAATGACGGCCTAGGAAGAAGAACTGCAGAAAGGGAGCTGGGGGTCATAGTGGATCACAAGCTGAATATGAGTCAACAGTGTAACGCTGTTGCAAAAAAAGCAAACATCATTCTGGGATGTATTAGCAGGAGTATTGTGAGCAAGACACGAGAAGTAATTCTTCTGCTCTACTCTACGCTGATTAGGCCTCAACTGGAGTATTGTGTCCAGCTCTGGGCACCACATTTCAGGAAGGATGTGGACAAATTGGAGAGAGTCCAGAGAAGAGCAACAAAAATGATTAAAGGTCTAGAAAACATGACCTATGAGGGAAGATTGAAAAAATTGGGTTTGTTTAGTCTGGAAAAGAGAAGACAGAGGGGACATGAGAACAGTTTTCAAGTACATAGAAGGTTATTACAAGGAGGAGGGAGAAAAATTGTTGTTCTTAACCTCTGAGGATAGGACAAGAAGAATGGGCTTAAATTGCAGCAAGGGCGGTTCAGGTTGGACATTAGGAAAAGCTTCCTAACTGTCAGGGTGGTTAAGAACTGGAATAAATTACCTAGGGCGGTTGTGGAATCTCCATCTTTTGGGATTTTTAAGAGCAGGTTGAACAAACACTTGTCAGGGATGGTCTAGATAATACGTAGTCCTGCCATGAGTACAGGGAACTGGACGAGATGACCTCTCAAGGTCCCTTCCAGTCCTATGATTCTATGAACTCCCACAAGGCCAAGCTACATGTTGGTCCCCAGCCCCAATGGCCTCTTAGCACATCCACCTGCCCCCAGCCAGGGGAGCTAGTTACAAATGGAACGCTTCTGAGGCACTAATTGACTTTGCAGCCCAATGCTGGTTCACTTCTGGCATCCCCACTCGGCTTGGCCTGTTCCCCGGGGTTCCTAGCCCAAGCCCAGTGCAGCTGCGTTTGGGGTGCAGAGGGAACGTTTTAAACTTCCCTGAAGCTTTAGAAATTCAGGAAACTTCTCTGATATTAGGCTGGGTTTTTTTTATTTTGCTGTTGGGTTTGGTTTTTTTGTTTTTTTTTTAATAAATACCACACAATTAGCCTCCCTCCCTTGCTGGCAGGCCACCATGGGGTTGTTCCCCTTACCCCCTGCCCTGGTCCAGCCCCACAGACCACAAGCTGGTTTGCATGCCTGATCTGGGACGACTGAGGAGTGGGCACCTCCTGCCATCACAGCCACAACCGGGGGAAGTGCCCTTGACTGTTAACGGCCGACACCCAAGAGCTGATCAGAAACCAGAGGCTGCTTTTTATGAGCCTGTCGAGATGCTAAGGAGTAGCCAGAGGCTGCTCTGGCTGGGAGAGGAGGAAGGAGCGTGACACCGCTCCTCTGCCAACGGGACGAGCTCCCCGAAGCGGGCGCTCCAGGCTGCTGTGCTCAGAGGTCAGAAGAGACTTTTGCTGGCCCCGGTTATTGTTTGGGCTAAGGAAGCAGTGTGGCTTACCGGTGCTGCTCCGGGGACTGGCTCAGCGGTTTCCATCGGAACCCAGAGCCCTAGGAGAGAGTGAGAAAACAGAGCAACGTTAGACAGGCCGATCCCTTCCCCCCTGCGCTCGGCGTGCAATCACAGACACTTCTGCCACGGGACCCCAGAGCGTTGCTGCAGAACTGCCAGGCGACAGAGCACGTGGCCCTTCCCTAGCACCTGGCAGGTGAGCCCCTGAGCCCCCTAACCCCGCTTCCCTGCCCCCGGGGAAGGCAGCTAGGCAGAGAGGGAGTGACCTGGCCCAGCGATCACGGCTAACAGTGTGGCAGGGATATAAAGCCCAGCAAGCCGGGGGATGAGCTCAGACTTGTTGGCCCCTGCTGGAGCCAGGACACGGGACTGGAGGGACCCTCAGGTCTGACCCAGCCCGGCCAGTCACAAAGCGAGTCGATGGCTGGGCCAGGCCCCAGGGATCCCAACTGCCAGATGGAGAGCCAATGCCACCCCGGGCCCTAGCTGCAGGTCACGTGTGAACGTGGAGGGAGGGAGGGGCGGCAGGTTCTGCCTTCCCACAGGGCTGCCACCCAGCATACAGTCAGGTTCCACACTGTGACACGTCTCCGTGTACCCAGGGGACCTGGGCAGAGCTCACCTCTACCCAGGCCACCAAAACGGCTCTCCCGCGCCCCGCCTTTTCCCAAGCCACAGATTCGCCAGGCCACAATCGGTGCACCAGCGACCAGCGCAACCAAGTGTAAAATCTGCCTCCCCCGCAGCTCCGGCGGGCCCTTAGAAAGGGCTCGAGGGGCACTGGGAAGAGGGGCCGGGCTCTGCCCCTTTGGAGCCATTCAGGGTCAGGCAGCCACCCCCTGCCAAGCTGCTACGTCCCAGACGGGCACCAGCAGACACTGCCCAGCTCAAGCAGGTGATTTAAGACCCCTCCCAATGTGGAGCCCCCGGCCCTCCAGCATCTGCCTCCCGCTCTGTGGCCAGGGGAGCCCTTGGCGGCTGCCCGAATGGGGAGCGCCAGGCTGCAACAGCAGGACAAGACACAGCTATTTACTCCTGAAATCAGCCACCCAGCGCCACAAGAGATCCCTGCAGCACCAAGTCTCTGAGCCCGGGTCAGCTGACGCCGGCCCGCGGGGCTCTGGCTGCGGCACCGGAGGGGGCAGTGCAGACCCAGGGGCTGGAGCCCAGGCCCTCTGCCCCAGGCCCTCTCAGGGTTTCAAAGCCAGGGCCTGACCCTGATCAGTTCCACTGCAATGTTCAGTCCTGCAGCTTGAGTCAGCTGACCCAGCCGGGGGTCTCTTCCAGCAGGGTACAGGGACCCCGAACACTGCAGGCATTGCCCAAGCCTGCGACCTGCCAGCGTCTCACAGCATCCAGCCCAGGCACTGCGCGCACTGCGAGACCCGCCAACAGCCCCAGGAGGCGTCAAGCCAGCCGCGTCCTGGCTCCATTCCCGCCCCAGCCTGATGCTAGGGAGCAGATCTCACAGCAGGGGGCGCTGCCCTTTGCGTGAGAGGAGACACCAAAGTCCCGCGGCGCTTTCAGATCCCATTGTCCCTCTTCGTGAGAGGGACACCAACCTCAGGAAATTTTAGCTGGGCAATTACCCGCCCCCCACACCAGCTTTCCTAGTCCTGCCTGCAGGGAAATGGTGCACTGGGCTCCTGAATGTGCAGGGCGGATGGGTCATTTCAACAGTGGCTGCACGTCACCCCAGATGCAGCTGCATTTTGGCAGTGGAGCAAGTGACGCCTTGATAGAGTTTGTGAAGCACTTGGGAACGAAATGTGCTACAGAGGACAAACAGCAGGCCCTGCTCTGGCCGCAAGCAGATCCCACCAGGCCAGGGGACAGATCAAATCATGCTTTGATTTAAGCTGGAGCTTGCATCTGTTTAACACTTGTCCCCCGTTCTGACGTCAAACGGAATCGCTGGATCCTGTCACGTTCTGTACATGGCGTGCCATGGCAAGCGCTTTTTGGGGCTGGAAGACGAAAGCCCCGCGGACAGAAAGCCCTCTTTGTTTTACTCCAAAGTCAGATTTTTAATGCAAAATTCAACAATCCCCCTCATTGTTGGTCATTTAAAAAACGGGGAACCAACGCCTGACGGGAGGCAGTGGCAAGGCAGAAGAATTAGTATAAATGGACCCCCCAGAGGTGGGCGGCCCCAGAACCCACTTCATAGTCAGCCGTGAGAATTTCAGACATCTCGGCCGAGGCACAAACAGCGGCCGACTATAAAGACGGGGCTTTGTCACCAAGTGTCTTTTTTTGCTGCTCTTTGGTTCAACCCGATCCCTGCTCGCAGCGGCCACGAAGCAGACAGCAGGTTTTTATTAAACTGCCTTTGAAAAGCCCAGCCGCCCAGCACAAGTGGAATTTAGTTTGAAAATAAACACTGGGCTAGAACATTGCCCCAGGCTCCCCGGATCGCCAGCCAAAGCCTCCGTTTTCCCCCGCAGCTCGACTGCACCATCAGCCCAGCGTACCTCTCCCACTTAGCACCCTGCCCTCGCAAGTCGGGCTCATCTTCCTTCCTAAGGCTGGGTCAGAGAGAAGGGCTGCCCACGGGCGGGCCGGGCTGCCACCTGCCAAATGCCACCCTGGCCAATTCCGTAGTGCTAGCGGGCAGAACGCGTACACACAGCCAGCCCAGTCGGGGACGCCGCTAAGATGCGAGCCGGCCAGCCAGCTGAAGCCCAGGGAGCCCCTGCAGCCGCCAGATTAGCCAAGCTCCTGCACCATGGGAGGAAAGAGCACAGAGAATAAATAAATACTCCAGAGGCCTGGCCACAGCCCTTCCTGAGTGGAGCAGAGCAAGGCAGCTTCAGACGGCAGCCAGCTGGGAGCTGCTGCTCTATCTCCAAGGATAAAATTTACCCCCCCCCGCCCCGGTCCCCCATTTGGTCCCTGATAGAATCAAACAATTAAGCAGCGACCATGGACCTGGTGTTGCCCTGTGTAATTAAACAGGCTCTTGTGCCAACATGTGCTTCCAACACAAAGCCCGAGGCAGCACGGACAGACACCACGGCCTGGGGGTGGGGCACTGTTACTTCTGCTGGGCAGGCATGTGGGTAACGATCATAGAATCACAGACTATCCAGGTTGGAAGGGACCTCAGGAGGTCATCTCATCCAAGCCCCTGCACAAAAGCAGGACCAATCCCCAACTAAATCATCCCAGCCAGGGCTTTGTCAAGCCTGACCTGAAAAAGCTCGAAGGAAGGAGATTCCACCACCTCCCTAGGTAATGATGGGCCACTGCCAGGTCTACCCTCCCCAGCTGGGACATGCTGGAGTCAGAGTGGAAATTTAATCCCTTCCCCCTCTCCCCCCCAAAACAAGGGAGGGAGCTCTGTGCTCGGAGGAGCCGGGTGCTGATAAAGTTACATCAAAACTGACCATGCAAATGGCTCTGCGCCTCCTATGGAAATCCAGGTTTTGAAAGTGAAATGCGCCGGTCCTGCTTCCCGACAGCTCCACAAACAAACCACGCGGTTCATCCACTCGCCAGCAGAGCTGGTTTCCTGCCTGGGGCTGGAGGCACCAGCGCCTGGGTGAGGCCTGGCTTGCCACTATCCGGCTTTCTTCACGTTTCTGCACAGCTGAGTCTCAGCCTGGAAGACCCCAGACCGTGCACACAAGAGCGCTCGCAAGCCACTGGAGTGCAGCTGGCTCGGGGGTGTCAGGAGGGACAGCAGTGGGGGGCGGGTGGGGGGAGGGGAGATTTGGGTAAAGGATCAGGGGAAGGCAGGCTGTTATCATTAGCATCCAAGCAGAGAAGTGCAGGGTCTTCCCACTGTGACCTGCCCAGAACACACATCTCTGTCCTCCAGAGGTGCTGAGGAGCTAAGTGGATGCAAAGGCGTAGACCCAATGCACTGTGCAGCCAACCCCCTGGACGCATACCCTGTGCTCTGGGGATTAAGCCCCAGATGCACTGAAGCCCTGTTCTGGCTGACGCTTGCTAGGTCGTAGTTCCCTCTGGCACCAACACAAGGCCTGCTGTCCCCTTTGCGCTTTGGCAGCCTTTGGACCGTTCCTTCTGCCAGCTCCAGGACTCTGCATTGAGTCAGCCCTCCTGGGCTTGGAACCCAAGCTCTGCTCCAGGAAGTCCAACCATTTCAAACATGATGATCAGACCATGAAGCCATCCCCTCCAGCAGTGACCCCCCTCAGGAAGTTTGATGTGGAAACTATTCCACCCCACCCCTCCCCACCAGGAAGCTAAGAGTGCAACTCCACAGAAGCTACATCCATGACTTCCTAGTTTAACTTCTAGTTTCTTGGCAGAGCATCAGCCTCTAGATTCACTTCTCTTCTGAAGATCTTTGCATCACCAGCCTCTCGGCTCCCCCTCCCTCCACCCCATCTAGCCCCAAGCCACTTTCAGGAAGTTTCCTCGGAGACTGAAAGTCTCACTTGCTTTGAGAGATGGCTAGGAAAGTTTGTGCAATGCCTCTGAGTGACGTCTGTCTGTGCCCCGAGCGCCAGCCTATGGTTCAGCATGGAAGGGGCGTCCCCCACAGCTTGAGCTGCCAGGAGCCTGAGTTACACCCAAGAATGAGTGCGTAAAGCATGCAGAGTCCTAGAGAGAGAGTCAGAGTGTAGGGCCAAGAGCTCCCACGCTCTGGGGGGACCAGAGCATGGCCAGCTGAAGGCAAAAGGGCCAGTCTGCCCTGCCAAGTCAACACCTGCTGCCTTCAGAGCCCTCCCGGGTGCCTTCCCTCCTGGCCACAGGAGTCAAAACTCCAGTGACTCTCTCCTGCTGGCCTCCCAGCACATCCTGTCTGATCTGCCTCGCTCAGATTGCGAGTTCAGTGCCCTGGCCTAGCACTCAGAGCCGGTACTAGCAGCCTGCGCCCAGTAACACCCCGCTCCTCTTGCGCTCTTCACCCAGGGGAAGCCAGAGGAACGTGCAGAGCGGTATTATCCCACTTTCCGGCTGGGGAAGCTGATGTGAAGGGGACATGCCCTACTCAGGGTCACAGCCAGTCAGCGGCAGTGTTGGGCGCAGACCCGAGAGCCCTGACGCCCAGCTCTGCATCAACGGGCAGCCTGCGCCCCGGGGGGCTAGAATCCGAGAAGATGCTGTTTGAGCGACAGGTTGGTGCGTCTGTATCGTTCACTTCCAACTGGTTCAGCTTGTGAGACAGGAGTTCTCAGCTAGGGGTGCAAACTCAGCTTTCTACGTGGGCACCGAGGGGGAGGGCGGGACGGGACAGCATAACTTCGCGGATACATAAATCCCCCACAACCGCACAAGATTGCGGCATCCGTATTTAGGCGACAGTTTTTCTGTCTTGGCAGGAGACAAGAGAATCTGCTTTGCTCTTCGGCAGCTCTTGACGTCTGACTAGACAGAGAGCGCCTAAGAACCACCCCCCCACCTCAGCAAGTTACGCTGATGTGGCTTAGTCACAGAGATCAAAAAGGCAACTAGACATGGCTTCCACAGCTCTATTCCTGACCGCACACGTTAGCCACCCTCATTGAGAAAAGCTTATTGAAAAAGGGAACCTGAGAAGTCATTTGTTTCTTTCTCTCCCCCACCAATTGTTTCGTGATGTTCCTCACTTCCTGGACAATTGCGTCACCGTGTCCTGAAGCGGTCGTGACACCCGGACACGCAGAGCCAAGCCTGCTGTGCCATCACAGGCTCCCCCGAAAGATCTAAACACATGCTCCCAAAAGCTGATCGCTTAAGAACTTGTAGCCTCTGAGAGAGGCCTGGCCTCACCAAGAGCACTGCATTCAGAGCTCCTGGTGAACAGCCGCTGAGTGTTTCCAGGCTGCCACGGGGGTGGGAAAGCTGGACAGGAAGCGAGTCCTTATTTCTCCAGTAACGCCCTCACACCCGCCCCCCCACCCCCCCACTGCTCCAACGCCCGCATCTCACTCCGTAAAAAGCACATAACTGACCGGTGAACTCCCCGCTAGAGGGTATTACTAAGCGAAGCAAGTGGTTTCAACAGCTGTCAGAAGAGGACTGAACACTGGACTGTAGCCAACGAGGGGTGTTCACACTGAAAGCACAGCCTGTGTTCTGATCCTAACCCCCATCCCATCCCTTGCTGTGCTGGGTCTAACTTGGTCGGCATGTTCTTTGGACCTGTCTTTGCCTGCAAAGCACTGTGCTATAGGAAGGGTATGAAAATCAGCATCCATTGTCCCAATACTTAAGTGAGCGCTATAAGTGTTCTCAAACCTCATGCTTCTAGCCATGGCTGCCAGCAGGGGTCAGGAAGGAATTTCTCCTCCCCTGCTTGTCACTTGGAACTCTGCACAGCTAGGGGACGTTGTGGGGTTTTATGGCTTCCCCTGAAGCACTGGCCACAGGAAATTGCTCCAAAACAGGTACTAGCTTCCAGTTCCTTTCCAGGTGGAATTTAAGGGGTTTCATGTGACCTGACTAAAACCCTACAGGTTGAGGGATATCAAAGGCAACTGTTGATGACAAGTTGATTATAAGGACAATTTATATTGTGAGAGACAGCGTCTGTTTTGGGGCGGATGGGAGAGCGTTACGGATGCTTGTCCCTATGCTCATAGGACTTCTAGCATGTGTACAAGCTCCCAGAGCCCTGAATAAGTGTTTTTGACACAAATACATGCTGACGAGACAGGAATGCTCACACTAGAGCAAACTGTGGGCTATGCTCCCGTAGTTCTGCCGACTCGGCCCTTTCTTTCCCACCGACAGCCAGTTCTCTCTGGGCAAAGTTTTGATAACTTGGTTCAAGACAGAAAACTTTTTAAACCAAGACATTTCAAACACTTCACTTTCCAGCACCCTAATATTTACTCTCCCATCATGCCCAGCAGATTAAGCCAGTTACCAACTTAAGCCCCAGTTTTGGAAGCAACTCTTTTACATGGAATGCCAGGATTTTTTTCCAGGGACCAGCCTAAGTCAGTTGACAGCCTTAGACAGAACGTCTCTCAGGCCACGAGGGGCGAAGTTTCTTAAAGTTATTTTCCTCCATGTTGTGTAAAAATTTTCAGTGTCCCTGGCCACATAATGAGCCTAAGGTGTTCTCTTTCCACTAGAACATGTCATGTCAGATTTAAGCCCCACACTTAAGCGTCATGTATAATCAGCTTTTACAGAGGTCAGTGGAAAATTCATGAGGTTTTTTTTTGTTTTTGTTTTTTTAAAAAGAGTTCCAGTGAGGAGTTAGGTTTAAACCCAAACAATTCCCTGCATTGTTTACAACCCAAGCATTGTGGCACTGGGCTAGGGCATGAAAAGTTGGTAGCGAAATGACCTAGAGAGGACTATAACAAAAGCAAAACCAACTAGCTTCTTCATTGCCTTTGTTACTGTGAGAGGCAGGCAGGAAGGAAACCAGCAGAGAGCCAGAACTGTATCAGATCTTTGTAAAGCTTTACATCTTGAGTTTAACCCATCAGCGTCTCTATAAGCATTAAGTGGAACATGCCACTGATTTATATGCAAAAAAGTTACCCTCCCATATCCCCTCCTCTCCAAGTTACACAGAACTCCAGCCATGTAGAGTTTGATGATCAACAAGGGGGACAAGTTGTCTGCATTGACCATCTGCTCCCAGGAACTGCCCGCTCAGAGCAGTGGCCCTTCTAGCCCAATGTCCCATCTCCAGCAGGGCCTGGCAGCGGCTGTTTTCAGAAGATGCGAGAAAGCCTGTAGGGAGCAGGTACAGGAAAGCCTGCCCGGCGGAGGCTGCTCCTCCCTAATGCCCACCCCGCTGGGGTCAGTTCAGACCCTAAAGCAGGAGGATTTAAACGCACCCATCTCCGCGGCCCCAGCAGCACCACAGGCCCCGGGTTCCGGATGCTCTTGGAGGGCTGAGTCTCAGTTAGGGGAAGCAGGCCCTGGGGGTGCCATAGGGCCAGGGTGGCATCACACACAGGAGGGATATGCCCTAGAGCTGGCAGGTCCCTGGGGGATGAGGGGAACCTGTGGCCTTTCCCTGCATCCCACACACCATGGGTGGGGAGGTAACGCATTGGGACAACACAAGGTGCCGGCTGCACCCCAGGGAGACAAGTCAGGGAGGGTCAGGCAGAGCTTGGTCCAAAGCTCGTGGGCCCAGTGGGGTAGGAGGTTCAGGGGCAGCATCCATTTGTACCTAATGGGTCTGGTGGGGTGGGAGCTGGGAGGGTCTGGGCTCGATCCCAGTCCTGGAGGGAGCACTCAGGAGTGGGGGTGGGGTTTGGTCCCAGAGCAAGTGGGCTCCAGGGCAGGGAGGTACTGGGGGGCGTCAGCGTGTCAGTCCCTACCTAGCGGGGTCAGTGAGGTGGGAGGCTTGGGGGCAGAGAGGGTTCGGTCCAGGGGGGTTTCGGCTTGGCCCTGCTCCCAGTTTGGTCTGTACCTAGCGGGTCTGGTGGGATGGGAAGCTCAGAGGCAGGAGGGTCCAGACCCTGGGGGGCTCAGGCCCGGTCAGGGGGTGGGGAGTCTAAGGGGCAGGGAGGATCCAAACCCTGGGGAGCTCGGTCACGGTCCGGTCCATATCTAGTGGTCCCACAGGGAGGAATCTCAGGGGCAGGGAGGGTCCAGACCCTGGGGGCTCGGTCCCTGTCCCAGGGGCAGGGGGGGTGGGCGCTCGGTCCCGGTCCGGTCCGTACCCAGCGGCCCCGGTCGGGGAGGAATCTAGGGGGCAGGGACGGTCCGGACCCGGGGGGCTCGGTCCCTGTCCCGCGGGTGGGCGCTCGGTCCCGGTCCGGTCCGTACCCAGCGGTCCCGGTCGGGGAGGGATCTAGGGGGCAGGGACGGTCCGGACCCGGGGGGCTCGGTCCCTGTCCGGCCGGGGGGGGCGCTCGGTCCCGGTCCGGTCCGTACCCAGCGGCCCCGGTCGGGGAGGGATCTAGAGGGCAGGGAGGGTCCGGACCCGGGGGGCTCGGTCCCTGTCCCGCGGGGGGGCGCTCGGTCCCGGTCCGGTCCGCACCCAGCGGTCCCGGTCGGGGAGGGATCTAGGGGGCAGGGAGGGTCCGGACCCGGGGGGCTCGGTCCCTGTCCGGCCGGGGGGGGCGCTCGGTCCCGGTCCGGTCCGTACCCAGCGGCCCCGGTCGGGGAGGGATCTAGGGGGCAGGGAGGGTCCGGACCCGGGGGGCTCGGTCCCTGTCCCGCGGGGGGGCGCTCGGTCCCGGTCCGGTCCCTACCTTACGGGCCCGGGGCAAGGTGCCCCCGGAGGCCGCCAGCGCCCGGTACATCTCGGCCGCCCGGCAGCCGCCCAGCGCCGGGAAGGGGCCGCCCCCCGCGGGGCCCGGGTCCAGGGCAGCTGCCCCCGCCGCGTCCTCCTCCTTGGGCTGGAGCCGCTGCAGGCGCCGCAGGGTCATGGCCGGGCGTGGGGCGCGGGCGGCCGGCGCACGAGGCTATATCGGCCCGGGGGGGGGCGGGGCGGGCGGAGGACACGCCCACGGGGAGGGGGACACGCCCCCTTCCACACAGGCCCCGCCCCGGCAGGGAGAGGCCACCCCCCTTTCCACAGGGAACCCCGCTGCGCCACGCCCCCTGGGCGGGGAGACCACGCCCCTTCGATCACACCCGCGATCCTGATACAGGGGAGGCCACGCCTCCTTCCACGGACGCCCCGCCTCTAAAGATGAGAGGCCACGCCCCCATCCAGCAAAACTCCACCCTGTGGCTCACAAACCACGCCCCTTCCGCGAGTAAAGCTAGCCCCTCGCTCTGAAACCACCCTAGGAGCCCACCTCCATCCAGGGAATCTCCTCCCCATGGCACATAAACCCCTCCCCATTGGATATAAACTCCACCCCCTTCAGGAAACTCCTCCCCTAGACACATAAACCCCACCCTCATAACGGTTGCAATTGCAAAGGATAGACGCTGGGGAGCAGTCATGTTTATTCCCTGAGCCTGGGGCATCCGGGTTTCCTCCTGTTCAGGGGAGGAATCCAACTCCGGTGGCCAGGGTGTGATTCCACGGCTGCTCTCTCGACACCCCGTACGTGGAAGCTCATGCACTCTTGGACAAGAGCGCTTCCGGGCTTCAGCCCTGCAGGGACGAATCTCAGCGCTGCCAGGGAGCCAAAAATCATGTCCTTCCAGAGTGGAAGCCTCAGTGGTCAAGAGCCTAACGCGCTAACCTCAGGAGCCCATCGCTGCACCTGCGTCCTTGTCCACTTGATCGTAGATCCTGGACCAGGCTCAGCAGCCCACTTGACCGGGCTTTGCCCGGGTTCCTCCCCACCCCGCGACAGCATCACAGACAATAACCCAGCCTGAGGACTGCAGCGCCAGCCTCCAGGATCCAGGGGCCAGCCTGTGGTTACAGAACCTGGGTGTCACACGCTGACGCCTGCATATGAGAGAGAGAGAGGTTTCTATTAAATTTATTATTATTAATTATTATTATTAAAAGGGGGCCCATGACCAGCGCCTTCGGGTGTCCAACTTGATACGTCTCGAAGGGAGCTGATTTTCAGAGGAGTCCATTTCAGGTGACTCGAGTCAGACACCCAAAACTAGACACCGGGGAAAGTCTTGGCTGGTGTATTTCTCGGCATCCCCCGTGACATGGAGTTATAGCGAAAGAGGCACTGTCTTCTTAAAACAGTCGGATTAGCAATGCTAAACTCATTTGAAACTCCTATATTTACTGTATTGTTCACCAATGAAGTGGCCCCTCCCTTCTCTTTATGCATTTCTTTCATCTTGGAAAATGGATTACGGCTTGTCCGTGTCATGATTTGGTCGCCATGCATTCACCAAGGGCCAGATCCTGGAGTGGGGTCCACAGGTACAGAGCTTATTGCAAGATCAGGGTTTCACACCCTTCCTGCGGCACCATTTGGTAGCGAACACAAGGGAATGTTTAAATCCAAATAGAACTGCTTTCACTTGAACGTCTATCAAACAAATAGGTTAACTCATTTCTATTCATACCAGCCTCTGTAAAGAGGGGTTTTGTTTTGGGGCCACTTGAATGTGCCCCTTAGTCAATTAACGCTTTTCCTTTTATTATTTACAGGACATAAAGGTCCCAGCCAAGCTCAGGGCCCTGTTGTGCCGGGTGCTGCACAAATGCAAAATGAGTGACAGCACCTGCCCCGGAGAGCTTCACATCCAAACAGCCAACCATGCTGAGGGAAGGGCTATCATTCGTTTTACAGATGGGGAAGTGAGGCCCAGAAAGATGAAGTGAATGGTCTAAGGGCGCGCAGGAGGCCGGGGGCAGAGCTGGGAGCGGAACCAGGTGCCCTGTGTCACAATGCACTGCCTTGCCCACAAGATCCATTTTCCTTTAACACTAGAACCGAGCTCAGCCAGTGACTGTTTTACACAGGTCAGACGTAGGCCTAACCACAGCGACCCTTGCACTAACAGGTCTTGATAGGAAGCCTCAGAAAGGAGAAGTGAAATACAGAAGTGCAGAGCCATGTTCTCCCCCGGGACACACACACATGGGTGTGAGCTGCATGCGCCCATTGAACTGGACACTTGCTGGCACACTCGTAGAACCTCATTAAGGGTTATAGTGTGTGAAGGGGACACGCACATGTGCCCCCTTTTGGACAGGTGGGGAAACTGAGGCATAGAGCACTTGGCAGCCTGGTGTTCAGAGATGCCGAGCATCTGCAGCACCTCTGAAAGTCCGGGGTCTGAATGACTTGCACGGGGCACACAGCAAAGCAATGCCAGCCAAGAAGAGAAGCTGGGTCTCCCGTCACCTAGGCTGGTGAGCTAACCACAGGAGCTGCCACCTCTGTAGCTTTAGTCGCGGTCCTGGACTCCTGTGAGGGAACCCAACCCAGATTTTATTAAGGGACACCAGGGCTATGATAGCTGAGCACCCCGCTGCTCTTCCTGCTTCCCCAGCACTAGTCTCAGTGGTCACTGTTTCCTCTCCCACCTGTGCACGGGCTGTGCAGTGCGGAGAGTGGGTAGAACCAGCCGTGTTATCAAAGCCAATCTGGGATCAGACGTGGGAACATCCTTTGCATTTCTGTGGTGCCTTTCATTTCCGGGGCTCAGCAGACATTCACTACGTAGGCCTTACCACATAGAATCATAGAATCAGAGAATATCAGGGTTGGAAGGGACCTCAGGAGGTCATCTAGTCCCACCCCCTGCTCAAAAGCAGGACCAATCCCCAATTAAATCATCCCAGCCAGGGCTTTGTCAAGCCTGACCTTAAAAACTTCTAAGGAAGGAGATTCCACCACCTCCCTAGGTAACGCATTCCAGTGTTTTACCACCCTCCTAGTGAAAAAGTTTTTCCTAATATCCAACCTAAATCTCCCCCACTGCAACTTGAGACCATTACTCCTTGTCCTGTCCTCTTCCACCACTGAGAATAGTCTAGAACCATCCTCTCTGGAACCACCTCTAAGGCAGCTATCAAATCCCCCCTCATTCTTCCCTTCTGCAGACTAAACAATCCCAGTTCCCTCAGCCTCTCCTCATAAGTCATGTGTTCCAGACCCCTAATCATTTTTGTTGCCCTTCCCTGGACTCTTTCCAGTTTATCCACATCCTTCTTGTAGTGTGGGGCCCAAAACTGGACACAGTACTCCAGATGAGGCCTCACCAATGTTGAATAGAGGGGGACGATCACGTCCCTCGATCTGCTCGCTATGCCCCTACTTATACATCCCAAAATGCCATTGGCCTTCTTGGCAACAAGAGCACACTGCTGACTCATATCCAGCTTCTCGTCCACTGTCACCCCTAGGCCCTTTTCCGCAGAACTGGTGCCTAGCCATTCGGTCCCTAGTCTGTAGCTGTGCATTGGGTTCTTCCATCTTAAGTGCAGGACCCTGCACTTATCCTTATTGAACCTCATAAGATTTCTTTTGGCCCAATCCTCCAATTTGTCTAGGTCCTTCTGTATCCTATCCCTGGCCTCCAGCGTATCTACCACTCCTCCCAGTTTAGTATCATCCGCAAATTTGCTAAGAGTGCAATCCACACCATCCTCCAGATCGTTTATGAAGATATTGAACAAAACCAGCCCCAGGACCGACCCCTGGGGCACTCCACTTGACACCGGCTGCCAACTAGACATGGAGCCATTGATCACTACCCGTTGAGCCCGACAATCTAGCCAACTTTCTACCCACCTTATAGTGCATTCATCCAACCCATACTTCTTTAACTTGCTGACAAGAATACTGTGGGAGACCGTGTCAAAAGCTTTGCCCGTTCGCCACGAGTTTTCAAAGATAATGGCCAATGGCTCTGCAATCACAGCCGCCAGTTCCTTTAGCACTCTCGGATGCAACTCATCCAGCTCCATGGACTTGTGCACGTCCAGCTTTTCTAAATAGTCCCTAACCACCTCTTTCTCCACAGAGGGCTGGCCATCTATTCCCCATGTTGTGATGCCCAGCGCAGCAGTCTGGGAGCTGACCTTGTTAGTGAAGACAGAGGCAAAAAAAGCATTGAGTACATTAGCTTTTTCCACATCCTCTGTCACTAGGTTGCCTCCCTCATTCATTAAGGGGCCCACACTTTCCTTGGCTTTCTTCTTGTTGCCAACATACCTGAAGAAACCCTTCTTGTTACTCTTAACATCTCTCGCTAGCTGTAGCTCCAGGTGCGATTTGGCCCTCCTAATTTCATTCCTACATGCCCGAGCAATATTTTTATACTCTTTCCTGGTCATATGCCCAACCTTCCACTTCTTGTAAGCTTCTTTTTTATGTTTAAGATCCGCTAGGATTTCACCGTTAAGCCAAGCTGGTCGCCTGCCATATTTACTATTCTTTCGACACATCGGGATGGTTTGTCCCTGTAACCTCAACAGGGATTCCTTGAAATACAGCCAGCTCTCCTGGACTCCTTTCCCCTTCATGTTAGTCCCCCAGGGGATCCTACCCATCCGTTCCCTGGGGGAGTCAAAGTCTGCTTTCCTGAAGTCCAGGGTCCGTATCCTGCTGCTTACCTTTCTTCCCTTTGTCAGGATCCTGAACTCAACCAACTCATGGTCACTGCCTCCCAGATTCCCATCCACTTTAGCTTCCCCTACTAATTCTTCCCGGTTTGTGAGCAGCAGGTCAAGAAGAGCTCTGCCCCTTGTTGGTTTCTCCAGCACTTGCACCAGGAAATTGTCCCCTACCCTTTCCAAAAACTTCCTGGATTGTGTGTGCACCGCTGTATTGCTCTCCCAGCAGATATCAGGGTGATTGAAGTCTCCCATGAGAAGCAGGGCTTGCGATCTAGTAACTTCCGTGAGTTGCCGGAAGAAAGCCTCGTCCACCTCATCCTCCTGGTCCGGTGGTCCATAGCAGACTCCCACCACGACATCACTCTTGTTGCTCACACTTCTAAACTTAATCCAGAGACTCTCAGGTTTTTCTGCAGTTTTGTACCGGAGCTCTGAGCAGTCATACTGCTCCCTTACATACAGTGCAACTCTCCCACCTTTTCTGCCCTGCCTGTCCTTCCTGAACCGTTTATACCCATCCATGACAGTGCTCCAGTCATATGAGTTATCCCACCAAGTCTCTGTTATTCCAATCACGTCATAATTCCTTGACATCACCAGGACCTCCAGTTCTCCCTGCTTGTTTCCAAGGCTTTGTGCATTCGTATATAAGCACTTGAGATAACCTGCTGATCGCCCCTTTTTCTCAGTATGAGGCAGGAGCCCTCCCCTCACAGACATTCCTGCCTGTGCTTCCTCCCGGTATCCCGCTTTCCCACTTACCTCAGGGCTTTGGTCTCCTTCCCCCGGTGAACCTAGGAGCAGGCCAGGGCTAGATTCATAAAGCCTCCTGCCAGACTTACGCTGTGCTTTTCAGCCAAGCAGCCCAAGGACCTTCCCAACATGGGTATCCCCTCTCCACAGAGAGAAGGGGACTTGCTGAAGGTCAAACAGCAAGTCAGGGCAGCGGAACCAAGATCTAACTCCCAGTCTTTAGCACCATGCACTGGCCATGCTGCCTGGCATCTCCCCTACCCCACTTCCTGCAGCGCAGAAGCTGCCCCAGCTTCGTACTGACCCAGGCCTAGCCTGCCTGGCTGCCTATCCTGTCACTGAGAGTCACTTCCCCTCGCTGTGTCCCCATTTCCCCATCTGTAGAATGATACCTTTGCCATACAGCCCTTCTGAGACATCACCAGTCGATCGTGGTAAAGTGCTTTGAGATCCTTGGGTGAAATAGGCGGCAGAAGGGAAAATACATATTTACTGCCGGCCCACTGGTGAGCTCCCTCCAGGACAGAAGAGCCTCCATCGGAACGCAGGGTCCACACACAACAGGAGCTGAAGCTGCAGCTCTGGCTTCCTTTGGCAGGAGTCAATTTCTCTGCGGGCCTGTGTTGCCCTCTGTTGTCCATCTTGCTCAATTGCAAAAGTGGTTTCCTGCCCAGTAAGTCGTGTCTATGTATTTACACCTCCCCGCCTTGAGTTTGTGAGCACCCCAAAACGCATCCAAGAGCAGCCTTGTTACGTGATGTGAAGAAGGAATTGGGAAGAAGCTACAGACCCTAAATTACCAAACTTTCTGGATTCTTCCTTCCCCTGTAGATGAGCCTAAAACACTGAGGTTTTACATGCGTTGCATGGCTGATTATGGCTTTGTATAGCACCTTGCAGGCCCTACTGAACCAGGGAATAATGGGGAGCAGAGTGGCTTGTGCAGCCACTTGCAGTCTGGACACCTGGATTCTGGTTCTGGATCTCTATGGTTGTTGTTTCTAGCACTGTCCCCAGTGCACTAGAAGCTGTACAAACAGAGCTCATGGTCCCTGCCCCAGCAGCCTTACAAACGCCTTGATCCTGAAGCTGACCCCAGGGAGAATTCTGAGGACTTCAGTGGGGCTACACATGAGTACAGGAGCTCACCCCTATAAGGCAGCTATGGGATTGCAAGATGTATCTCTGACACCCTCTGTGCAAATCATGTAAACATTCTAGTCCTCCCCCATCTGCAGGAGTGGGGAGGATCCAGGAGTAGGGAGGCTGGCAGGTAAGGGATTCCCCCTGGAGGACTTAGCCAAATCTAGGCAAACCTGCTAGCGATCCCCGTGCTTACAAGCTCACCCCAGGATGAAATTCAATAAAGACAAGTGCAAAGTACTTCACTGTGGAAGGAAAAATCAAATGCACACCTACAGAATGGGGAATAACGGGCCAGGTGGAAGTGCTGCTGGAAAGGATCTGGGGTAACAGTGGATCACAAGTTGAATGTGTGTCAATGTGACGCAGCTGTGAAAAAGGCTAATAGTCTGGGGTGTATTAACAGGAGTGTCGTATCTAAGCCACGGGAGGTAATCACCCCACTCTACTTAGAACTGGTTAGGCCTCGGCTGGAGGACTGTGTCCAGTTCTGGATGCCTCACTTTAGGAAAGATGTGGACAAATTGTAGAGCATTGGAGGAGAGCAACGGAAATATAACAGGTTTAGAAAACCTGACCTATGAGGAAAGCTTAGAAAAAAGACACTAAAGGGGGATATGATCAATGTCCATAAAATCACAAATGGTGTGGAGAAAGTTAATAAGGAAGTGTTATTTACCCCCTCACATAACACATGAACCAGGGGTTACACAGTAATATAAATAGGCAGCTAGTTTAAGACAAACATAAGGAAGTTCATCTTCACACAACACACAGTCAACCTGTGGAACTCATTGCCAGGGGATGTTGTGAAGGATAAGTTCATGGAGGCTAGGTCCATCACTAGCTGTTGGCTGAGATGGTCAGGGACACAGCCCCATGTTCTGGGTGTTCCTAAACCAGAAGGTGGAACTGGACAACAGGAGATGGATCACTTGCCAAATTGCCCTGTTTTGTTCAGTCCCTCTGAAGTACTTGACATTAGCCACTGTCAGAAGACAAGACACTGGGCTAGATGGACCATTGATCTGACCCAGTCTGGCTGCTCTTATGAAAGATTAACAAAACTAGGCATGTTTAGTCTTCAGAGAAGAAGACTGGGGGGGAGACCAGATAACAGTCTTCAAAAACGTTAAGGGCTTTTACAAAGACGATTGGGATCAATTGCTCTCCATGTCCATTGGAGGTAGGATGAGAAGTAATGGGCTTAATCTGCAGCAAGGGAGATTTAGGTTAGTTATTAGGGGAAACTTTAACTCTAAGAGTAGTTAAGCTCTGGAATAGGCCTACAAGGGAGGTTGGAGGTTTTTAAGGACAGGTTGGACAAACGCCTATCAGGGCTGGTCTAGGTTTACTTGGTCCTGCCCCAGTGCAAGGGGCTCGACTTGATGACTTCTCAAGGTTCTGACGTTTCCATGACTCTCTGATTCTATCCTTACAGTCCAGCTAGTGCTGCCCCGGTTTTGACAGTAGCATAGACAGGACCTAAAACCAACTGCTTTTCTGCAACAGGGCCTGGCCCGAAACACCTTCAAGAAAATATTTCCACTGTGTGTGTGGATTGGATCCAGCAGCTGGCTTTAATTTTTAGCAAGGAATGAACTGATGCACTGTTAGCTGCAGAACATTTCTCAGTGAGAATGAACTCAAAAGCCAAGTGTCCGGGGGCAGATGGCTGGCAGCTGAGGGAGATTTCACAACGCTTGACTTCCAGGAACTTCTTCTGGAATGATGCAAGTTATGGAGAGTTCCCTCCTTTTGTTGGGTTTGTTCTTGGAATTGCCATTTTAGGAGGGGTTGGCAGGGATCCGCTCCTCACCCTCCCAGTACTGAACAGAAACAGCTGTTCCCAGAGGGGGTCAAACCTCTCACAAGTTCATGGGGCAATATCAAAAAGCATCATCCCTGGAGATTGGGGAGAGACCAGCCGGGTTAGAGTCAACAAGCAGCGGCACTCAAGCCCCAGTTCCAAACACACCTGGACTTGGGGGCAGTTTGGAGCCAGATCCGAACACAGGGCATGAACCCCTCCCGCGGGAGAAGTGGTCATCGCACAAATACCAGGGCAGGTTGCCAACACCTTGAGCTTCCAGAGCATCTTTGAGCGCGGGATCTCGAAGCACTTTTAACAGGGCCGAACGAAGGCCTCGTTTACACAAAGTTGTGTCATTGTAATTAGGCTGGCACAACCACCTTAGCGTGGATGCAGCTGGGTCAATATACAGGCATCCTACACACTGGGATAGCTTATTCCCCTTCCCATGCGGGAAGAGCCATACGGGTATAAATGTGCCCATGCAAGGGGGATTGTGCTGCTTTAACTAAACAGGCACCATCCGTGTGCACCGACAATGCCCTAAACTTAGCCAACAGAAGGCAGAGACTAGGAGAAGTGTCTGTCCAAGGGGGTTGCACAGATTAATTACATCAGTGGGTGGACAAAGCCTCACGTGTCCCTTTGGAGGGGAGTTGGTTTAAGACATTTATCTGCTACCCAAAGGCATCTTTTTAGTGTTTCCGGCTGTTACCCCGCAGCCACGCTGCAGCATCCTTTGTACCTCTCTAGAGGAGGCTGCAGTCAGAGTGACAAAACCAACCCCAGGTCATCTCTGCTCTCGTCGATAATACGCCGCGCAGAAGCTTGTAAGAGGCTTGTAAAAAGCTCAGGAGTTGATCTTATGGTTAGAAAATGAGGCTAAAGAGGACGTGAGATCAGCACAGGACAAGGCCAAGATCTCACCTTGATCAAAAAACCTCAAGGTAATAAAAAGATCCTGCATCACTTTGGGTTTAGGAATTGTTAAAATCGTTGTAGATTAAGTTGATAAAAGCACCCAAGACCCTGTGTTCGCTAGTGGAACACAAAGGAAGGCATGGGAGAGGAGGAAGGGTGGTATGGATTAAAAGCCGAGAATGGGTCAGTACCCCTGCTTGCCATGTACTCGCTTCCGTGAGAGACACTCTGTACGGCCTTGAATAAGTCACTTCAGCCCGAGCCTCTGTTTCAGCCCCTGCATGACGGGAACAGGCCAGGCCCCTCCAACACCTCAGGGGTAGGGTTAATTCAATTTGCAGATCCACCAACAGGCGGCAGCAGAAGCCCTTAGCCTCAACAGGCCATTTAATCCACGGCGGACGCTTGCAGCTTAGACGCTTCAGCCCCCGGTGCGGAAAAGCTAGGGTAAGTTTTCAGTACGGAGGCACTCAGAGGTCAAAGCATTTACAGAGAGAGAAACTGCAACAGTTGGAGAACAGGAACAAGTGGGAATTTGCCCTTCTGATTTGGCATAAGTGCACTAAAAATTGATTGGTTTCTCCAACTGTAAGGAGCCTTCACAGAGCCTGGCCCAACACAGGGTTTGCTTTCCCTCAGCCAGGATTGGGAAGTCAGGATTTTGCCCACATGTTCACATTTTTAAAAGTCACACACGGTAAAAGCCAACCAACCCTTAGTTTGTAACCATCCCAATTGTCTTACGCACCTCCCCAGGCTGCCAGGAGAGTCCTTTGAGTTCTAGATAGTCGCCTTAGATAAGGACTGGGCTGCACTAGCCACCTGCTTGTAGATCTGCAGCCTGGCAGGTATCTGAGCAGGGTGACTCTCCCCCAGTTACTCCTCAGGACACCTGGCTGTCTAGCTAGGATATGTACACCACCCCACTCTGCTCATGTCACAGCCTGGGATTGCATTTTGACCAAGAGCAGCATCCTGAGCAGGGGGCAGGGTGTGCAAGAGAAAGGCTACTATGGTTTAAAATTGAGGGCAAGGCCAAGATGGCAGCTTCCCCAGAGCTAAGTCCATTAGTCTGACCTCACAGGGTACTCAAGGCACCAGAAAGTTAGGGGAGAATTGGCCCCTTTATCCTTTCACAACATGCTCTGTTCAGAAGGGGTGCTAATCAGGAATTCATTCAGGCACTTTGAACAGCATACACAATTGAGGCCTAAAATTTACTCCACTTTGAAACAGTCAGTCTGGAGGGAGGGGGCCCATAAACCTTCTTTGAGGTAGATCTTTAGTAATAAACCATCCAGAGGCCCAGCCCCATTACATCTGTTACCACCATTTAAAATTCCCCCTACCAAAAGGGCCTCTTTTAATGCAGGGCCATAGTGACCTAGTGGATGAGGGTCAAGGGCTGGGACCTAAAACTTCTAGTCCCAGCTGTGCCATCCACTACGCTTGCCTAGGCTAGGCCAAGAGGTATTTTTAAAAAGTGTGGTAGCCAGCAAAGGTCCATAAAGCTGCGGTTTTCACTACGAAAAACAGGGTTTAACTGCTGTGAAGCTAACCTGGTAACTGGTGTTAAAATCCTAGTGTAGTTTTAAGACATTGTTAATTGGCCACACAGCTCTCCAGCTCAGGCTTCACTGGGAAAGACAGTGAAGCCTCTGC
This sequence comes from Lepidochelys kempii, assembly GCF_965140285.1. Lineage (NCBI taxonomy): Eukaryota > Metazoa > Chordata > Testudines > Cheloniidae > Lepidochelys > Lepidochelys kempii. The sequence goes on along the minus strand of NC_136399.1, from coordinate 1,217,714 downwards.
TACCCCGGTCCCTTGCTGTAAAAAGCATAGGAGCCAAGGCATTGCATTTTTAATAGTCTAGGCCAGTGGTCCCCAAACTTCTTAGAAAGGTGACTCACCCACCGCTGTGTCTTTTCTGCAACCCTCCCGGGGTCCAAATTTGTGGGTGTGGGCCCAAAACCATAGGCCAGCATCCTTCCCCTCCACCATCCTGTATCTTCCACCCCAGCACCACAAGTCTAATCCCAGCCTGGTGCAGAGGGGAAGCATGCCCTGGATGGGAAGGACAGGGGACTGAAGAGCAAGCCTGCCCTGCACTCACCCCACAGCTCCCATCCCACAGGGCTGCACCTGACCCCCCCACCTCCAGGAAATGTGACCTGGTGCACATGATCACAGCCCCACCCCTCAGTGGCAGAGGCGGCCAGTCCAAACCCGAATGGCACTGTCTCACGGTGCCTAGTCCCACTGTTTCAGTGTGAGTGGGGTGGACCCCTCTGGCCATGGGCCTGCTGTGGAGGGGAGATACCAGGTCACAACCCCATTGTGACCCAATGTTTGGGAAAGGCCAAGCAAGGTAAAGTCAAGGTGCATTGCCCGAGGGGGAAATACGGCTGATTAGACTCTAGCAGGTGCATGACTCGTGTGTGTCACTGGCTTCAGGCTAGCAGCCCTGGGTTCAATCCCCAAAGCTGACAAGCCATGCAGACGGATCATGTGACGCACACAGGAAAAAAAAAAAAACTAGATCACACTTAGCTATTAGAGTTGACAGTAGGAAGAGCCCAGGGTCATTCCAGGTGAGCTCCTGGGGATCAAGGCAGGGCCACCGTGTACCATACAGGTTCTAGGATCCTGCCTGTTTTAAGTGTCCCCCAGCATTGGCGCTTTCCCATTTGACCTTCGAGGCTGCTTCGCAGTCTGAGATCTCCCCTCCCCTGCTATTTATTCTAGTTTATTTTTCCAACTACCATCCCATTACTGCTGGTTACTCCTGCTCCACTCCCTTCCTGCTCCTTGTTTATAGACAGCTACACCCACGGGCCAGGGCTAACCCTTTGCAGGTTACACACAGCAAACTGGGTTTGAGAGAAAGAGTCCAACAGTCTGTGTGAATAAAACAACTTTAATAATGTACAGCAGAAATTGGACAGCTTGTTCTTATATTAAACACAAGATTTCCTATATTACAATGTATTTACATTTGCATACTGAAGAGGTAAAGTGTCTAAGTGACTATTTTACAGTCCTTTTCTAATAAAATGTACATGGAAAGGGGGCAGAGAAGTACCCAGAAAGATCTGTTCTGAAGCCAGAGTACCATCCATTCATCTTGTGTCAGAGACTAGAGGCACAAGCTTTGACCTGAAACCCCTCCCTAGTTTGATGCCATTGATCAACCTGAAATACCTCCCCTGGTTGAACCAAATGCCTGATCCCAACCGTTTAGTTACTGTATACTGTTAAGACAGCTGGTCTGTTTCTCTTCAGACAAGACTGCGTTTCAGTGCCGGGCAAAGTGATTCCTAGATTTGCTACAAGTCAGCTAAGTAAGGTTTGCACACCACTCTGGCACATTTGCATGAAAAGTGCTGTGTAAATGCTACATTGTTATTCCCATTTCAGAGGGTCCAGTGAGGGTTTGACCGCTCTTATCCGTACCTATGAACTGAGTGTTTCAAAACCTTATCACAAGGTGATGCCATCCCCTTCCACCCCACCCCTTCTAGACAGTCAGTCCAGTAAAACTCTGGCATGTGCTGTTTGGTATGGTATTGAGGCAGGTACGTGTGTTTACTGTTGGGGGGTGGTGGAGCGGATCAACCAAGGAATTAAATTGCTGAATTAGTGTCATAAAGAAAGTCTTTGGACAGCTAATGGAACAGGAGACCTTGTGCTCTGAAGGAGAATTTTCTTAATGCTCATGGGAAGACCAGATGGCAACCCCTACTTATCAGTGTGATGGGCCTCTCTGTGGCAGTTTATTTCAGTCGCGCAGACCCTCCCCAGCCCCTGCACAAGTCTCATTTGAAAGGTCCTGCTACAGTAGCTGAAGAGTCTTGTAGGTATTTTTAAGGCACACACCACCTTGGTTTCTCAATGCAGAAGAAGGGTTCGGTAAGTAACGAGTCACATTGGAGATGCAGTAATTTCTGGCTGAGAAATAATCAGAACAAATCAGAAGGGAAAGCTGTACATTGACCAACCCTGTATGCTGCCCCAGGAACCCAGGGTCTAAGATGCAGACCGCTGCAGATAGGGAGGCAGCTCAGTCCTGCCTGTCATTTAAAAGCAATGGGAGAATGCAAAATGGCTCCAAACACAATGCAAAAGACTCCTCATTTGACAGATATAAATCACAGCTAGGATGGGGGCCTGAGGGAAGAGAGACACAGACAGTGAGAATAGAAGGTCCATTAAACCTGCGAGCCAGAGAAGAGATGAAAGCTCACCTTACAGAGCAGGCTCAAGGTTCGAGTAGAAAGTTCCAGTGTAAATTCAGCTGTGTGCATTTGGATTTTTTTTTTTTTTCCTTTTTTGCAGTGATTTCTTTACAAACAAAGAGGTTGAGAGGTAATTATAGATTGTTTCTCTTCTCTTATAAAAATTAAGAATATTAAAAAAAGTTAAAATCCAGACCCTCCCAATCAAATAAAAAATAATCAAATGCACTCCAGTTAAAAGTTATGGCTTCAGAGTTACATAGCACAGATAACACCCTAACCATCACTCAACTCAGCCTTCCAATGTTGCCTTTAATGCTGCATTCGGTTCAGATACAGGACTCAGCCCTGGGCTATTTCTAACATTCACTAGGCAACAGTCAAATCAATTCTACTTCACCCTGATTGGTTATTCAATTAAAATAAGTTTCATGCAGTTACCCCCTCCCTACCCCACCCAAAAAGTTATACACAGCTGCTTCCAGAATAGTAGATATTTATAGATGTATATTTAAAAGATGGACACGTATTTCCAATCCCAGTCACCAATGGTCAGATCCTGCAGTGTGCCGAGTGCTCCTTGAGAGGTGCTGTGCACAATTGTTTCCATGGACACTGAGCTCTTCACAGATCAGACCTTAAACGCTTGGCTCCAAGTTCTAGAGTGTTGCTGCCAAAGCCCTTTGAGAGATCCAAGGGTTATGTTGCTAAGAGGCTGATGTCCCTGTGGCCTGGGGTCCCCTCCACCCAGGGGTAGGGTCAGCTCCAATCTCAGACACGCTTCTTGTCTCCTTTGCATCCCGCCCGCAGACGGCTCCTCCGGCAAGGCAACCTTTCCATTCCGCCACACATTACAAACCAGGGTTTTCAAAACAAAAGCTTAAATTTCAGGGACAAAAATCAGTACCCTGCTTTAAAAAGGAGAGGGATGGCAGTGAGGCAACTTGACAAAGTTCCTGCAGCTGGCAGGAGAGAGGCCTGCTCTGGGAGAAAGAAGGATCTGGCTGTAAGCAGCCTAGTCACGCTAGATAATGCTCACTACTGGACAGGCAAGGCACCAGCACGCGTAGCTCAGAAGAGGACACTTTAGATTTGCACATGCACGGAGAAACACGAACAGGAATGTGCCAACCTACAAGCAGATACTCTGCACGTCTAAGGGGGACTGAACAGGCACAGGGCACACATGGCTTTGCACATGCACACACTGTTGCACACACTGTTGCACACACTAGCAGCCAGTTTGGCTTTTTGTATTTTTCAAGCTCAAAAGAAGGAGAACTGGTTTTATGAAGCCAAAGCCTCTTCTGTGTGTCTCTGCCAGTCCCTGGAAAACCTGCAGGTCTGGCAACATAACCATCCCTTTCCCTCCCCACTCCCAGGCCCTGAACGCTTCCCAGCGAACGCGCCATATTCACTGGACTACACAGGGATTTCCATCAAAGAAAAGTTATGGTCACAGCAAGATCCATCCGCACAAATCCCTCTCAAGTCTCCACGCTGTCAAGAGGTGGTTATAAAAGGTTTCTGTTTGTTTCATACCCAAACCAGGAAGAGAACATTTCTTTTAATAGGCTCTGTCCTCCCTGGCTAGCAGCCCATAGATCACATGGTCTGGTCGGTAGCAGTAGGTTGGGTAGAAACACGAGGTAGGCCTCAATCCCCTCGACTATCATGGCAGCTTTTGGGCAGCTTCCTCATGCTGCGACTTGTGGGCTAGATCTTCACATCTTCCTGGACGCTGAGCTGCGAGAGCGTTTTCTTAATGCGGAGGGCCGTTAGGCGAGCTGCACCATTTGCATACCAGCACTCACGCATCATCTTGCCCATCACTCGTAACGCCTAGCAAGGAAACGGAGAGAAACGTCAGCCCTGACCCTTTCAGGGAGTTCAGTTCCTTCTGTTAACACACCAAATCAAAGCTTTAAAGTGAATCCAAAGCTCGTGGAAGGTGCTGGCGTATCTGTGCCATGACTGAAGCCCTCTGCTTCTCCCCAGAATAGGCACAGCATGGGCAGCAGCAATGCAAGCTCCCCATGCTTCCCTGCCAGCATACTTCACCCTTCGCCTGGAGGGATATCCCTTCTACAGAGGGGGCGAGAGAGTGTCTTCATGGGCCATCTGATTCTCAGCCATTCCACCAACATGGGAATGCATTACTGTCGGTTTTTGTAAGGACATGGACCATTAGGAACTGCACGGAGACCCAGCTGTTTCACCCCATCTGCATAATGTGACAGCAAGGTTGTTCTGAGCATTCGTGAACATTTGTATAGCGCTCTGAAAAAGTCAAGCATTAAGAGGTAGATGTTTCACAGCCCCAGAGCAGTTACAAGGTAACAAAGTTCACTCACTATTATGAACGTGGAATTATTAACCACTCAGATTTCCATCATATGCAACGTGGATGGCGCACAATGGACTTGAAACAGACTTGCTATCCAAGCTCTGGGAGCACACATCTGGCCTTCTCCACCGAGCGGAGTGCAAGAGTGATCACCTACTCTCTAGCCTCAGATGGGATCCTCTCCACGTTCACTTTCCCACTGGACTTCCCCACACTGATTCTGTCCATGGACCCCAAACCCGCCTTGGAGGGACCAGTGACTCCTGGCTGGAGTAGGGAAATCCAGCCTCCATGCTTACTAAATCTGGAACTCAGTGTCCAGGACTGAATCTAATCTTTACCTATTCAGTGGATAGTGCATTTCCTTTAGGCTCAAAGGAAGACTATGACATATCTTACCTCATAACTCTGCCACCAGTTAGGGATGTTGGGGCGCAACTTCTGATCACACACCACCTTCCGCATCTCCTCAATGGAGGGGTCGGAGGGCACAAGGTCATAGTATGGGAGTTGATATTCTTCATGGATACCTAAGCATGGGAAGGGAAAAGGTCATTCACAGAGAACTGAAATCACTACCACTCTCACCAGAGCCACAATACCCCCAGCCTGGATGACATGACTTATAAAAGTGAAGAGTCAGCAATTCAGGAAGCAGAATGCAGTTAACTGGGATTAGGCCAGGGCCCTGGGGTGAGCACCTCCCCTCTCCTGGGAAAAGGGCCAAGATATGTTTACTGACCACAAGTGCTCAGGACTTAGTGGATACAAAAGATGGCACTTTCAACAACAGGATGCCCATCCCTGCCCCCATCCACTACTATATGCTAGGACACTGGCTCAGTACCGATTCATAGGAAAGCAACCTATGTCCTGAATCAGCAACATCACTTCCTGCTCTAAGGTTCGGCTAAAGAAATAGGTGTGCCACCAACAGCACACCTACCCATCACCTCTCACGTGCCTGGTTTACGAGCAGGCTTGAGTCTCTTCCCCACACTACCACCATCCTGTGGCCATACTCTTGGGTGACGCTGCATTTACCCCTGTATCCTGGGATCATAACCATCTCCACGACTGCCTGAAGGACAGGTTATTCTCTCCTAGCTCCAGGCCTCAGTTAAGTCAAAGACAAGGGTTGTGGGGTTTTTTTTGGTTGGTTGGGGGCGTGGGGGGGCAGTGGGGAGAAGAAGCTGAAAACCCATTACCTCCTGAACTGCACCTACGAGCAATCTCCCAGTAGACCAGGCCAAGGGCATAGATATCAGCACATTTAAATGAATCAAAATGCTTCATGTTAATGGTTTCATCCAAGACCTCAGGGGCCATGTATCTGCAACAAAGAAAAAACAATGTCATTTTCTTGTCATAGGGACTCCCTGGAAGACCATCAATGATGAATTCTCCATGTTTATTGTATACAACATGGGTTACCAGATACAGTGCTTGGATGCTGCACAGAAGTTAAACAATGAAAATAAAAACAGAACCCAATGATGTGGACAGAAGCAGACACTGTGTTAAGAGAGCAAACAGGATAATCCAAAACAAAACACCAGAAAGAAAGAGGGGTGAAAGGAGGAGGCGGGAAGGGTCAGAGGTGCACTGAGCCAAAGATAGCAATGACCCCTGAGGCTGGGGTGGAGGCGAGGGAGCCTCACAGGCGAGTTGTTGGAAGCAGAGGCCATCTAGCCAACCTTAGCCTTGGAAGGACGTAAGTGGAGGGAATAGGAAGTAGGCTGTGACTGTTCAAGTACCTCAAACCTAGATTCATTCATAAATAAAAAAAGCCACTAAATATTCTCCTTCAGTACTCTGGAAACCCTGCCAATGCCTAAGATAGAAACTCTATCAATCCCCAGTAAGGCTCACACGTTTTCTATACCAGTGGTTCTCAACCTATTTATCATTGTGGGCTGCAGATTGAGAACCACAGCACCAACCCTGCTCCCCCACACAGTCCCCTACGTCCAGCTCCCCCCACCCAGAGACCCCTCCAGACAGCAGGGACCAGAGTCCCAACCGGTGGCCTAAAACCTGGGGGTGCTGCAGCATCCCCACAAACCCCTATTTCCCAGTGCCTCCCCTCCCCACAAACCTGTCCAGAGACCCACTCTCCCACGCTCCAGCAGGCTGCCAGATGCTGTCTTCCACTCAGCTATCCCTACCCCCTTTCAAACCAGAGCAGCAAATTTTGAATATATATTTTTAAAAAGCACACCACATGTGGCCCAAGAACTGCTGTTTTATACCCTATTTCTGATAGCACTGAACCTTGATCAGGAGTACAGCTGAGCCCGCTCCCTACCGTTTGGTTCCAACCCTTTGATTTGGCGCAATATCAATGGTATCGGTAACAGAATCATGCCGGACAGCCAGACCCAGGTCAGCAATGGCACACATGCCGTTCTTCTTCACCAGGATGTTCTTGGATTTCAAGTCCCTATGTGCAATCCCTGGTTTTCCTGATGGAGTAAAATAAGTCTCAATAGCAGATTTTCCTCTCTCACCTTAGTGGATCTGATCAGTGCAGATGAGCTGAACACAGAAAATGGAGGGACTGAGGCGGTCAAGTCCAGAGTGAATCTGAATCTTAACATCTCTGTGCATAGTAGGATCTGCAGCCCTGTTCTTCCTCCAGTCTTATTTAAACTCTGTACCAGTGAAAAGTGCTAAAAACACTAAAGAGCTTTCATTTAACCTCCAAGTACTATTATTTAAACTGCAGCAGACCCACTGCACCAGCTGTCTCATCCACGCAGACATGATCCCTGCTCTGAAGAGTTTACAATCTGTTTTGCTCTGTCATTGCCTATGCTAATCTCTTCTGTGCTCCCCATCCCAACCAGAGCCAGCTGAGAGAGAGAGAGAGAAAGACACACCCTCCCCCCTCCCCCCTCCGGTCTAACAGGAGCTAGACTAAGACTAACTCATTTCAATGACTTTTGCTCAATACCAAACTGGCCTAGATTCAGTCCCCAGGTCCTTAAGGCACTTTTTCTCTTTCATTTTATGATTAAATTCCATCTCTCTCTCTCAGTACAAGGCACCCTGTGCATCATACAAGCCCCATATTACTGTCTTCACCTTTCCTGCTTTAGCCTCTCCAAAGAATGTCTAGTTCATGTTTAGGATACTTTGCTAGCACTCTCTTACCCTGGGTCCCCACAATCTCCATGTGTAGGTGTGCCAATCCGCTGGCAGCAGACAGGGCCAGTTTAATCATTCCCTCAATGGTCACTGTGTATCTGTTGAGGTAATCAAACAGAGAGCCATGCTCATGGTAATCAGAGACAAGCCACAGCTGAGTCCAGGTCCCGTTATCTGTAGCAAGAGAAAAAGTGGAGAGAGCAGCACAACATCAGCACTTACGGGGCATTTTGTTTTTGAACAAACATAGGAAGAGCTGCCAGATTAGACTGCAGGTCAGCAACAAGTCCGAGCAGACAAGGGAAGAACTACAAGGCAAAAGTGTAACGATTGCTTATAGCACCTTAGCACACTATATATAGTTAGTACATTTCCCAAGCAGCTTTTCACAGTATTGAAGCAGTGACAGGTAGCTTTGTACTACGAATGCTGCAATGTGTCTGCTAGTGACAGCGGCGATTTTATGGATTCTTCTCAGCAAGGCGAGTTCTGTGGATTAAGCCCATACTCAGGGACAAAGGAAATACTGCTAAGCATTTCAGTGCACAGGTCAGGCTGTACTCCATCCCCGTTTTAACCAAGTTAAATTATTAGAATTATTTTGATCTAGCAAATACTTCTATTAACTGAAAAAAGTGAAGAACAGAACTGACCATGTTAAGAATGTTTTAATAAATAATTTAACTTACATTAAAACGGGAAGTCTCCAGACTGCTCATGCATTCGACTACTATTCAAGCTTCCTTCGTAAAAAGTTATGTCACACAGACAGCTTTAATAGTTTTTAATGATGGCTAGCTATATTTATAATTTGGGGAAATGATCATAACACTTTACAAATATACGGATGGCTCTCTTTATTTCATTAAAAAAGACAAAAAAAAAGTAGATCCTATAGTAGAACGTGGAACTCTGAGGAACCTACGGCCATTCGGACTTTGACGCTGAAGGTTGAGACAGCATTTTTACCTTTGTTATCTGCAGCAATAAACCCCAAGATGTTCTCATGTCGCAACATGACAGTCTGGTATATTTCTGCTTCCCTAAACCAGGAGCGCTCTTCCCGTGAAGAGAAGATTTTCACGGCCACATCACCTCCACGCCACCTGCCACGCCACACCTCCCCAAAGCGGCCTTTTCCAATGATCTCCTGTAGGACAATGGTTCGAGCCACGGTTCGCTGGACAAAGAGTGGCAAACCTGTGGGCAAAAGATTGAAAGAAGAATTCAGACGAGGGACACTTGAGAGATGCTACAAGGTTTAGAACAGAACATCGAAAGGGTTGTCTTGGTTGGATTTGATTGTATTTAGCAGTCCAAATAAAAACCCAAGAGCCATCTCTCATTCCGCCAGGGATGGAAGCGCTTTGGCCCACAAATACAAGTTTTCACAACTAGAAAATTTCGCCTCCCTCTCTCAAGAACTGATTTGGGAACAGTGATCGGAAAAGAAGATCGTTCTCATCCTTGGCCCTTCTTCCAACATATGAATCTGATTGTTATTGTTCTCTCCCCATTGCCAGTCATTCACTGACCACTTCCAAACGCTTCTCTGTGGGCTCAGTTTTTATTCAGAACAAAATTCTGTGGACAATATTCTGGAGAACAATCCTGCCCCGTGTTCTGAAACCAGTTATTCTGACTGGACTCGAAGTACTATTCTATACAGGTTCTTCTGCTGCACTCATCAGTACATTATCTGAGCAATCACATGCATGTTGCACCATCTTTGTGAAAAGATGAGAAAATATCATTTCTAACCAAAGTTACCCTGAACCTGCTACAACAGGACCAACATGTAAGGTCTTTCAACAGTAGTGGGAGATCACCAAAACCACAAAAACAGCAACAAAATCAAATGGCTAGCTTTCTCTCGCCAAGGAAATCAGTAAGTCAACACACACTGATACAGACCTAAAAAAGTCTCAGTGGATTTAGACCACAAGAGTCCTGCAATTTCTTAACTGTTCCAAATCACTTTGGGCCAAGACCTGGCACACCATCTTGTGCTGTGATCCCCATCAGATCTTGTAAGCTGAGCAGAGTCAGTGCTCACAGAGAGAAAGTTCTCTAAGGAACATCGAGAGGCTATATGTAAGAAGTGGAGTTGGTTTGAAGACAGAGACAGCACTAAAATAAGCAACACCCCAGCATTTGTTAAGGGGCTATTACATTGATGTAGGTGCAGTCTTTTAGGTAAGACACAACGTTGGAGTCCTGACTAGCTCTGGTCATTAAAGATTCCACAGCACTTTGCATATGACACACACAATTTAATGCTTATGTCCTGACCAAATGCCTACTTGGGTAAGTTACATTGCAGGGGCAATCTGTAGAGGCAGAATGTCGACTGGATATACAATTCATTTCTTGTCCCAACCTGTTGTACAGTGTTGTGTGCTATTAAACCACACAATTCCACCCCAGAGAGCCCAGGAAGTGCCCAGGAAGTTAACCTTGTGGGTAGTTCATTTACACATTTCTTTGGGATTCTTTGGGTTGAAGGGTGCTATATAAATGTAAAATCTATATACTAGTTTCCTAACTCTGATGCAATTTCTGTAGAGACACTGCCATTTCTCCATCAGCTTTGATGGAGCTAGTGTCATTTGAAAGCTGGTAACTTGTAGATGTGCAGTGAAGTTTGTTAAAAATTCAAAAATGGTACAGAACCAAACACCAATCACATGAACCAGATGCACTGTATTCTGAGTCAAGGGAAGGTATCATAAATTCACAACAGAGAGCAGGGACAGCTATATCTGATGTTGCATTTACAGGTAGATGGAATTGTTTCCTGGGTATGATCTAGATTTTATATACTGAAATCCACAAACACTACTTTATGTAAATGCCAAATGACTCAATGATGATAGAGTACAGTATCTCTTATGTATTCTACGGTTCCCATCCCCAAAGTATCCAAGTGCTGATATTGGGCCACTGGCTTCACTGTCTAATGTACAATTGGATTTAGAACAAACACCAGTGACCTATTACAATTCAGACTGTACGTAAGGAAGGATAGCCAATGGCCTTATATTAGAACATTGATACCACGGCGATGAGCACTTCAGAATACAGGATTCCATTACAATTACATGCCATTTATTATTTCCAAAGCAACAGCAGCTTAGTACCTGAGCCAGAGCCAGAAGTGGAGAGATCATAAACTAGATCTTGCAGAGTCTTATCCTTGGACAGACACATTTCACAAGAGGGATCTTCCATGTCCAACCGCTGACGATTGTGATAAACTCGTTGGTGGTGATGAAAGACGAAAACCACTACGATCATGACGACAAACAAAAGGAAGACAGGCCCTGCAATCACTGCTACTAACTCAACAGGGCCCCAGCTAGACTGAGGTTCGTTCTCTTTCACGTGACCTTTAGTGAGAGGAGGGAAAAACAACATTTTAAGCACAACCTGATTCCTTTATATATATATTCTCGAAACCGTATAGGCAAGAGTCCCTAACCCCTTCTCTTACAGCCTGAACTACTTTAACTCTGTCTCAGAACTTGTAAAGGACACTCCAAGCAGCAAAATTCACTAGCTATTCCAAAGCAGGAGAGGTAAACAGGCTGGGTAGGAACAACAGATAAGGAAGGTCATCACTTTTACTGCAGCTGCAAGAAGCAGTTGATGACCCCAGTTGAGCGCTCAGTTTAGGGTTTATAATAGTGTATTTTAGGTCCTGAAGTGAGACTATCTTGGAACCAAAAACTATAACCAAACAATTTCAGAAGACCAGTCTGTAATGCATCTTCCATCTAAGCCCAGAATACACTTTACATGAGGAACGGTAGCTTTGTTTATGGGGGGTCCCCTGCACCTCAACTTCCCTTTTATTCTTGCCCAGGAGGCTCCATCTTGGATTAACCTAGCTTTCTGCCCTAGGCCTGGATGCGTTGCTCCCTCTCAACACAGTCACTACTGCCTAATCAGCTAGATGATCACTTAAGCTCAATGCAAAGCATTCCTTCCCACCTTCCCCCAAAATAAATTGGTCACTGCCTTCACATAGCAATGTGGCTAAAGCAGTAAGTTGGCTACCATCAAAGCCAACTTTCTTAATAAAAATTATAGTGAAGGAGGAAGGAATTATCCCCCACATGTAACAGCCAATGAGTCTTTAGCTCAAATCCTTCACCAGTTGATTTTAACCAGACAAAATAGAATTCCCCTCCTACCTTGATGGATGATGGTACCATTCTGCAACTCATGAGAACTCAGAGAAACTGCCCAGAATGAGGGAGATAAACTGCATGTGCCTTCTCTGCCACAAGGGCTCTGGCTGAACAGGTGGTTGGGTTTAAGTGTGGGGTTGCCGAGCATTACAGGAGGTCAGATTAGACAATGTGGTGGTCCCTTCTGGCCTTGAACTCTGACAAGACAGTTTTCTTCCAGCACCCTCATTCCAGGACAGATCTGTTTCTGTTGCACTCAGAGTTCAAACATCTCCCTCATTTTACTCTGAAGTGTAAAACCACACTCAGAGCTCATGACTGAAAGAGGAGTTTCAGTCCCTCAGGAAGCAAGTCTATCGGATAAAGAGCAGACTGCAGTACCACTCAATGCCACAAGGGGGATCTCAGACTAGTCCCAGGGACTGCTCCTTATCCTCAGGCCATCCTGGGCCTAGAGCACTGGGCAGAGGCAGGACATCCGTGACTGAGCGGCAGCATGGAGAAAGAACCTAATTTTCAAAGGACTCTGTGGGGGACACTAGGGGCAATGCTGATGAGGTGGGAGACTTATGCTGTCTTGATCACGTCAAACATTTGAAGGTGGGTGAACCAAAGGGGAGATCAGAGAAAATCCAATTTAGAGGCTTCTTCTCACCCTACAAACTGAATGGTACAATTTGATATTTTGCCTATCAGAGGATCTTAAACTGCTTCACAACCCTCTGTGAAGTAGGTCATCACTATTCCCTTTTTGCAGATGTGAAGGAATTGCCAATGTTCACAAAGCAAGTTAGTGGGAGAACTAGGAACAGGGTTCAGGAGTCCTGGTTCCCAACCCTGCTCTAACTATTAGACAATACCACATCTTCAATGAGATGACAGAGGATTTCTTTACTCACCACTGGGCACTGTTAGGTCAATTTCGTTGCAATAATCAGAATAGCAGCAGTGTGTGTTACGCAGATCTTCTGAACTCAGGCAATAGAAGGGTTTTCCAGCAGGAATCAGCTCTGCTTTAGGGATGCAGGTCCGGATGTGGTGCTCAACTCCATCCAGGTTGGAGATGGAGACCATGCAAGCCCCATCTGTTTTGCATGTGGAGTTTGCTTGATTGCAGTTGGAGCATGAACAGATCAAAGCTGCAGAAATCAGGACAGAGAAACCTCCTTGAAACCGACCAGAGCTGTGAGCAGGGAAACTCATCTACCATTGGGTAGGACACTGATTATTCTAAGGCTTTGCTGAGACAGAACTGGCTCTAAAAGGGACCAATAATATTTGCTGAATGTTTCAGACAAAGAGTAAGGAGCTAGGGAAGAGAGGGTTTGGGGTTTTTTTGGAAGGCAGTGGGGAATGTAGATTCCCCATCCCCCTCTAGGTCCATAACACAAAGAGCCACCCATGATAATCTAATCAACTTTCCGGCCATGCAATAGATAACATGCATTCAGCTACAGAAGACAGTTGCCACTGAACAACGCTGGAGTCTGCCAACATGAACTAGGCCAGTCCAGCCCTCACCCCCTAATGAGGCACTTAAAAAAAGGTAATAAATTATAAATGGTGCACAAAATCTGAAAGATGAGGGTCTTAGAGACCTATCCTGCCAATTCCATTTCCTAACAAATATATTCAGAACGGCTGGGTCTCTGTCTTAATTGCTAACAAGGGGGGACTGAAAAATTGGGTCTGTTTTTCTGGTAGCATCTAATTATTAAGCCATTCCCCTCTTCATGAGTCGAGGTTCAGAAATAGTTTTTCTAATTGAATTTATTATTCATTAAAGACACTGCTGGCATATCAAGACCTGTCACTCCTTAGAATAGGTTCTGCATCAAGGCATACTACTCCACCAATTTGTTCTAAACTTGACCCAGGAGCGGGGCGAACTTGACCCAGGAGCAAGGGGGTGGGGGTGGGGTGCCACACTAGGGCTGAGAAGAGTTCTGTGCCCTTAGTTCTTCAGCTTCCATTGAGATTACAAACTAGTGTCCCAACTGTAACATGGACATCCATCCACTACTGATTAGACTGACACTCACCAGCTCATTTCACATAACAGACAACTGTTCAGTGACTTAACATGTGATTTTACTAACCAAGATTGCATTCAGATTGGTGATAAGAGGCAAAAAGCTCTGCATCCTATTAATGTTCTCCTGAGTCAGTCAATTCTTCAGTAGCAGCTTTCTGATTTGACAGACTCTCTCAGGTTAAATACGTTTCTGGCTTCTTGCTGTTGATAAAGACCCCTTCACTCTTTACCCAAGCACACTCCAAAGACAGACTCTCACATCTCACCCTCCCAGCTGTCACCATTTCTCTCAAGCTGCCTGAAAAGCTGCAGCCAAATCCCCAGCCAGTGCCATGCTAGGAAACAAAAGGGAATTTAACCATGTTATGGAGAAGGGTGGGAACTGTTTCATATCATGTACTACTTTCGTCTTTCAGATCCCATCTACCTGGAGGGATTCAGAAACATGTACATACTCGCTGCAGAGATGGTTTAAGGCAGAAAATTTAAAGTAACATTTAAAGTATCTAAATGAGAGTAGCAGTTAACTCTCCCCCACTCCAACAGCAAACTCCCCCACATCTGCTTATTTTCTCCCCCACTTTACAAATATTGTGGATGAAAAAGATCACTACACTGGACTACACTTCACTTTCTACACTCCAATGTCACCTTCCTCAAGTGTCACTGGAACGCTCAGCCTTCGGTTATACAATCTTGGGGGGGATGAACAGATTTAACAAGCCAACCAGGTCAAGATTAGTCTCAGGGGTGGAGGAGCCTGTGGCTTGGCCCTGGGAGAGAAGGACTTTTGCAGTAACAGGGTTCCCCTGGGGATTGCAGCGAGCAGTCCAAGGGGCAGAGGAGTCTGCAGCTCGACCCTGGCAAAGAGGTGACCACCTCGAGAAGGGCTGGCATACTAGGGGTTCTCCCTGGAAACCGTGGGGAGCTGAAGGCACACAGGCCTGTAAGTCCACAACAACTTGGGAAGAGCGGATTGATGGTCTGTCACCATCTCCTTAAGAAGGACATTGTAACCCTGTGCAGAAAGAGAGGGTTGAGCGTTGGAAAGTTCACCAAAGCACAGTTCATCTTGCAGCTGGAGGAGGATGACCGCTCTAAGGAACAGATTCCTGACCCCAAATAGGGCTATAGCAGGATCTGGGAGCAGCTGGAGTGGGAGCCAGGCATCCCTAAGACTCCTGTCCCCAACCAGACTAGGGTCTTCACGATCGGGTTCCCCATCCAGGGATCGGAGATGGACGGGATTGGAGCTGAGTCCACAGGGAACCTCAAGACTAAATTGCTGCCCCTGGTTAAGGATGGGGGGGATTTGGATGCAGGGGATGTGGATGCCACCTCACTGCCTTTGAGCAGGCTGGCTATTTGAACCAGGGGGACCCTGCAGAAAAGCCCCGGTGTCTAGCTCCCTTGCTGGGTCCCAAGGCCATAGACTCCGTCAGCCAGATGGGTGGGGAGGTGGACAGGCTCCCACTCCTGGTCCCAACCTATATGTCTGTGTGGAGTCTCCTGGGGTCAGGCCCCTCGGACCTCCAGTGGGAGTTGAAGGTGATGGTCAATGGGGAGACATTCTTGGGGTGGCAAGATCCTGGGACAGAGAGAACTGTTGTCAGGCCCTGGGTGGTGCAGCCTCAGATGCTGAGGGGCTGTGTGAGCTGGGTGAGGGTCCCAGGGATGAAGCCCCTCGCCCTGCCTATGGCCCGGATCCCTGTGCAGACCCAGGAGGGGTGGGGCTGGCTGGTCTTTGGGGTTCTCCACGATATCAGCTGGGAGACCCTGTTGGGGAGTGACTGTCTCTTTGGGACAGGATTCAGGCCCCGCTCCTGTAACGGCCAAGGGTTTGAATTTGAATCCCGGGAACCAATCGGCAGAGAGGGAAATGGTCAGTGAAAATGCAGATGACCTGGCTGGCAGTGGGGAGGAGCTGCTAGGCTTGGGCTACCTGCCTGCCTGTAACCAGACCCCTGGGGCTGGGTGGGACAGAGAGATGCTCCCCGCCTCCTTGCACACCGGAGAGGGGGCTCACGCTGGCTCTGATGCAGTGAGGAAAGCAGCAAGCTCACTGCCTACCCCCACTGGGACAGCAAGGACAGCGCTGAGCAGTGGGAGCTGAGACCCCAGCTGAGTGGGGGGAGACATAGGCAGGGCAGGTTCTCTGTTGGGAGTGGCAAGGTGCTTGGTAAGGAAAGTTTGGATGAGCCAAGGCAGCCTGTGAGCTGATGGCTTTGTCTAGTCACCAGTGTGGGAAGGCAGGAGAGTGGAAGTTGAGTGTCCCTGGACCTTACCTGTTACCTGGCTGGAGAATTGGGACAGGGAAGGAAATGTGCCTGTGTCTGTCAGGGGTATTGACTTCTCTATGGAGGGAGCTACCCTGGCCTCCAAGCAGTTGTCTGTGAACAGCCTTGTGTGCTGGGACAAGGGGAAAGAGATCCCAAGCTGGGTGTCTGGTAAAGGAGAAAGTGCGTCCGGCTCTTCTTTGTCTGTGGAGCAGACAGAAGGGGCCTTTCAGCCTGTGATGGTTGAGAATAGTGCAGTTGTCTCAGAGCTGCTTCTGGATTCAACTGAAGCCCAGGAAGGGAATGGTCCTAAGTTTGTGCCTGCTCGGTAGAATGGCCCTGTAACTAGGTCGCATCCAGTTAGTGTCTATGTAAAATCCCAGAGACCAGACAATCCTGGTGCTTGTATTTTGCCTGTTGCTAGTGTGTGGCTGGGAAAGGGTGCAGCAACTCTGTTTAATCAGGGTGAGATCCTAGCCAGGGCACAAGGAGAGCATAAAGGTGATTTGATTGTGTTACCTACTGAGGGTGTGGAAACCAGCAGCAAGAAGGAAGAGATTCCTGAACTTGTGTGAGGCAAAGGGAAGGAGAATGCTTCTAATCTTATCTCAGAAGTCTGTAAATTTGCCTGAAAGGGGATTGTGTAGGAATCTGATGGGCCAGATGTGATTCTGGATGTAAGTGAGACCCAGAAAGAGTCTGTTGTTGCTCAGGAAAGTGTTTCTTTAGAGCAAGCCCTAGGCAAAGAGGGTAAGGGCAGAATTTCCATGAGGGGTGAATTGTTGCATAGAAAACCCCTAGGGAAAGGAATCCTCATGGAGTCTTTGCAAGCAGTTTACTGCAACTGAAGGGTGTGAAATTGATTTAATCAAGACAGTTTCAGTTCTTAACAGCCAGAAATTTTCTGTTGTGAATGGATCCACTGACTCTCCTGAAAGATCCAGTGTGGATAGCTTTGAGAAGGTCTCAGATGGAGTGAAAGCTGTTAAGAAAGTTGAACAGTCCTATAACCAAGTGGCTGTGTTTGGCCAGCTTGCTGGGGAAACAAGGTTGTTGAGAAAGGAATGTGCTCATGCTAGTTCTGTAAGTGAACAGTATGTGGCTCAGGTCAAGATGGGGGCTCTTAACCAAGAGAACCGAATTGCAGGCCTCCAGACTGGAGCGCTGGGAGAAGACCCAATCCCAGTTTGACCCCCGGGAGTTTTGGGGTGGCAAAAGGGCACAGGCCGCATAAACCTTCCCACATGTGGCATGCGAGTGTTATCGACCACCCTTGACCTAAGGGAGGGCGTGAAACTGGAAGGACCTGATGTAACTCCCACCAAGGAACAGGAGAGAAGCTGGGGCATCCATGGGAACATTGGTGGGTTCAAACTTCCCCAGGTCACCGGCTAAAGTGACACCGCTCAGTTCGGTCTCGAAGGCGGGAGAGATGTGATAAAGCGGGACTGTTCTTAATGTTTCCCCTGAATATTGTGGGGGTGCCTCAGTTTCCCCTAGGCAGTTCTTAAGTATCTAGGGGGTGGGGTAAGGGTGTATGATCATTGCAGAGCCCTAGAGGGCAGGTGTGTGCAGGGGTTGGGACACAGAGAATGGCTGACACCCTGTTTCCTGGCACCTGATGGCTTGGCCCTTCCCCCCTGCAAGGTGAGAGCTAAAGGGTTGGAGAACAAAGGAATCTGGTGACCTCCTGGCCCAGGACAGGGACAAAGCCCAGAGGAGGAGGGGCTGGAGGAGGAGTCAGTTTGAGGCTGGCTGGGGACAGAGTGAAGTGCAGACGTGGTTGTCTGGCTCACTGGCCCC
Organism: Lepidochelys kempii; assembly: GCF_965140285.1. Lineage (NCBI taxonomy): Eukaryota > Metazoa > Chordata > Testudines > Cheloniidae > Lepidochelys > Lepidochelys kempii. Next base: position 1,199,487 of record NC_136399.1, on the reverse strand, counting down.
CAAAATGGACCCAGCTGAGGGGTCCTGTTCTCTGCACCTACAAGCTCTGTTTTAGGCCATGTTCCCATCATCTAATAAATCTTCTGTTTTACTGGCTGGCTGAGAGTCACGTCTGTCTGCGAAGTTGGGGTGCAGGACCCTCTGGCTTCCCCAGGAGCCTGCCTGGGCAGACTCGCTGTGGGAAGCACACAGAGGGGCAGAGGATGCTGAATGCTCCAAGGTCAGACCCAGGAAGGTGGAAGCTGTGTCAGCTGTGTCTCCTGCAGACAGGCTGCTCCCAGAGAGGAGACTTCCCCAGAGTCCTGACTGGCTTTGTAGGGAGCAGTTCCAGAGCATCACCTGGGGACTCCGTGACAGAAGACATCTAAGAAAATCCAGGGAGCCGAAGAAGGATCTCCTCCTTCTGAATCAGCACTGAACCCAAAGCTCCAATGTACTGGACAAGAATGCGGAACAGGTCCTGATCACTTGTGATCATGATAATTTCATCACACATTGAGCCAATGTCGTGGCTAAACCCTAATTTGGATAATTACAGTAGAAGTCCCTCTATTTTCCCTGAAGTGCCAAAAGGCCACTGTTAATTTTCTCTTTCAAACTGTTGCTGTGAGTTATTAAACAGCTGTCATATTCCACCTCAGATGCACCTACAGCAATTTAGATAGAGTAAACTGGATACTGATTTTACGTGAACCAAGAGCTATACAATGTAAAATAGTACAAGAGATTGAAGACCAGTTAAATACTAAAAACAGATGATGGGAAGAAATGTCACTTCTAAGAGCACTTCATAAGTGGTAAACATAACTTAGTATTTCTGTTCTGGGTCTAGCACAGGGATATCCACAAGCCTCTTCTATATTAGGGGTGGGAAAGAGAAACTGAAGACTTAAAGACTGGACTATTCTCAGATGGGCAAGAAGCATCGTTTCTATAATCTGCTTCTGAAAGGGGACCGGCTTTTATTATAAAAAAGGCAAAATAGCAGCTAAGGTTTGGCTTGACAAAACAGACCTGAGTTCCCGATCATTTTCCACTGCTCATTAGAATACTGTCTCATTCTAAGTGAATCACTTTTGAGGACCGTACTCATGCAGACCAAGGTTTGTTATTACTGGGTTGTTACAAAAACATTGTAGAGAAGAGAAATCAGAAGGGGCACATTCCATCCTTTAGGTATCATTAAAAGGACAATTAAATATAATTGTTAGGAAATGCTTTCTTCACTATGTTACCAATAAGTGACTGATTAATAATGAACAGAGAATTTAAATACACTTTTCGACATTCATGCTGTTTCTCTTTTACATTTAACTCAGCTTGGACACAGAACTAAGCCATCAGGTTTACTCTATTTCTAGTTAGTTTTGTTCCCTGGTGCTACAAGGCTGTGATGTTTGTGTTTCCAACAGCGGAGGGAAATATTTAAATAGGTCCGCTCCATTCTGACTGGAAATTAGAGCTCCTGTGGCATTTCACTTTTTAGAAGTAAAAAGGTACGCCCTAATGATGCTGGTCAAGACTTGTCCACATGCTGATTGTCCAGCTTGGCCGCAAACCTCCTCACCAGAGATGGCTGTGCATTTTAGTGGCACATGACGTGAAGGGATTCTTGTGTTTACATCCTGGGAACCTTTAGAATAGAAGGAGCAGTACAAGAGTAAGGAAGTTATTTCTCAGTGAACAAAGGTACATACTTCTATTGCACCTTTCATTAGAGGACCTCAAACTTTGCAAACATTCAGCTTCACAATCCCTATGCAGCAGATGACCTTTAACTCCATTTTATAGAAAAGTAAATGGAAGCAGAATGCCCCAGACCACACAGCAAATCAGTGCCAGAACTGGGAATAAAATCTGAATTCCTACCCCCCATTCCAAACATTATACTACTTTCCCTTCCTAAATGTCTGAATGGCTCTCCTTCTCTTTTATGAAGAAGTCCAGTACTCGCATATATAGACACATGCGGCTACCCTAGAGCAAAATGGCCAGCTAAAACATTGTTCTTCTGCAAGTGCCCCATACTGGCCAACTATAGGAGCTGCAGCAATAACGACTCAAATGCAGTTTTCCAGGGCCTGGGCGATTGGCTGTTTTCCAGGGCCTCTCTGTATCGATGCCTGGAGGGAAATAGGAGAATTAAGGGATGCCAGGACAAACAGAATTACAAGGCAACTCGTGCAGTTCTAGCATTTCAAGTTCTGATTAACCAGAAGTGAAAGTTCTTCTTACATCAATAAAACCAGAAGCCAAACCCAGTATTTCTAAAAGAAAAACTACAATTCTTCCACCTTGGACAGTGTTCAAAACCCAACAGGTATTTGAAAGCTGAACACAAGCTCCTTTCATAGCAAGATTCTGAGAGCAGCTGGGGATGTTTGGGCAAGAAGAAATGACTGAATAAAAGAAATTTTCACACTAACAGCTATCTTTTTCTGAAGAAAAAGCTCTTATTGAGCAAAATATATAATCTACTTACAGAGAAGAATTGACTGAGCTAAAGAAAATTGACTGGACAAAAGAAAAAGTGACAGTTCACACAATTGGTGTCTTCAGTTCCACTAAAGTGCCTAAGGATGAGTTTGCATGAAAGGTGCTATAGAAGTTGGCAGTGGATTCTGTTCTACCTGTTCAGTACACTGACTTTTTGACATTCTGCTCAAAGACAAACCCAACCCTAAAGAAGCTGTTTAAACAAGTGTAACATTAAGCTGCAGATCCTCAGAATGAAAGCTTTGTTCTCACTCTGAAAGATGGATCAGATCTGTATTTATGCTGAAGTGAACTGTCACTGTGATTTAATCCAAGTCTGAATGCTGGTGGTCATGACATGAATTGGAGGGGTGGGGGAGCTCCTCCAGTTCCATTCCTCATTACTTTTTTTTTAATTGCACACGGGCAGTCAATCAACACTGCAACAGGAAGATTTAATAGAGAGTTAAGGAATCCTCCCTTTTTATCACTTGGTTTATGAAAGGAATTTTAATCAAGAGCTTTAGCAGCACTGCTGGAACTGGTGGGCTCTGTGCAACAACTCTCGTGTTCTCAGGAGGACTGAACGATCTAGGCAGAAACACCACCACTCTTGAGACAGAAAGATGGCAGATGATACCAGGCTGGGAGAGGCTGCAAGCACTTCAGAGGACAGGATTAGAATTCAAAATGATCTTGACAAACTGGAGAAATGGTCTGAAATAAACAAGATGAAATTCAATAAGGACAAATGCAAAATACCACACTTAGAAAGGAATAATCAATTCCACAAATACAAAATGGGAAATGACTGCCTAGGAAGGAATACTACAGAAAAGGATCTGAGGGTTAGAAAGATCAGAAACTAAATGGGAGTTGTCAATGTAATACTGTAGCAAAAAAAGCAAACATCGTTTTGGGATGTATCAGCAGGAAGTTGTAAGCAAGACAAGAATTCTTCCTCTACCCAGTGCTGATGAGGCCTCAACTGGAGTACTGCGTGCAGCACTGGGCACCACATTTCAGGAAAGATGTGGACACTTTTTTGGAGAAAGTCCAAAAGGAGAGCAAGAACAATGATTAAAGGTCTAGAAAGCATGACCTACAAGGAAAGAGTGAAAAAATTGGGCTTGTTTAGCCTGGAGAAGAGGAAGAGGGGGGACACAACAGTCTTCAAGTACATCAGGGATCTCAAACTCAAATCACCATGTGGGCCACATGAGGACTAGTACATTGGCCCGAGGGCTGCATCGCTGACACTGTTTCATACAAAGATACAAAAGACCCCTGCCCCTTCCCTGAGGCCCCACTCCTTCCCACCCCCTCCCTGTCTCTATTCCCACCCCTTCCCCAAATCCCCACCCCGCCTCTTCTCCACCTCTTTCCTTGAGCACACCATGTCCCCGCTCCTCCCCGCGGAAAGTCCTAAGCACCATCAAACAGCTGTTTGGCAGCGGGAAGCGCTGGGAAGTAGGCAGGCAGAGGAGTGGGGACGCAGTGCGCTTGGGGGGGGGGTGAAGGCGGGGGAGCTATGGAGGGCCACAGGAAATAACTCCGTGGGCCACGTGTTTGAAACCCATGAAGTACAAAAAAGGTTATAAAAGAAAAAAGAGGGTGATAAGTTGTTCTTGTCCTGTCTTCAGTGGATAAGTAGTAATGGGCTTAAACCGCAGCAAGGCAGATTTAGGTTGGACATTAGGAAAAACTTGATGACTGTAAGGGTAGTTTAGCACTGGAACAAAATACCTAGGGAATCTCAATCACTGGAGGTTTTCAAGAACAGGTTAGACAAACACCTGGCAGGGATGGTCTAGATAATGCTTAGTCCTATCTCAGCAAAAGGACTGAACTAGATGACCTACTAAGATCCCTTTGAGTCCTACACTTCTATGATTTTATGGGCAGCAGCAGTGCCATCCTTGGTATTGGCAGGATTGTTTTGTCAATCCTGCCAACAGGTCTACTCTACTCTTTTTTGCTAATGTAGTTCCACCAAGGAGAGGGCTAGTGTAGACAAGGCTCTTGCAGCATTTTAATAAGGATAGGTTTCAGAGTAGCAACCGTGTTAGTCTGTATTCGCAAACACCCATAACACCCATTTTTTCATGTTCTGTGTGTATATAAATCTCCTCACTGTATTTTCCACTGAATGCATCCGATGAAGTGAGCTGTAGCTCACGAAAGCTTATGCTCAAATTGGTTAGTCTCTAAGGTGCCACTAGTACTCCTTTTGTTTTAATAAGGATGTCAATTCTCAGACCGTATCTACATAACACGAGGGCTAACACACCAGCAATCACTGGAACCTTATCTACTCTAGAATGCCTACTAAAAGAATTAAGCCTCACAGTATCTGTATGAGGTAAGCAGGCCTTTACTATCACGGTTTCCCATCCACTCCAGCAAACTGAAGCACACAGGCTAAAGTTGACCTGCAAAGAAAACAAAGGTTTGTGCCCTCTGTTGCTTCTTTATATTTTATGATGGAGAGGCATGTATGCATGCATGCACATCAGAGAAAGAAATAAGTGCCTTTCAGGCCTTCACTATACACTACAATGAAACAAAAATTGGACACAGAATCAATGTGTCACTTGTAACTGACTTGCCCAAGGTCAGTGAGTCCACTGCAGAACTAGGAACAGAATCCATCTTTCCTATCTGTCAGTCCCATGCATAAATTGCAGGACACCCATCTGTGTCATGCATGGGGCAGGATGACAGTGGCCTCAAGTCTAGTGGCTGTTCAAGGACACAATGAGGGTTTCATTCTCAAAACATAAGGACAAGAGATACTCAAGACTAATCTAATAGATTGCAAAATTTGACTACACTTTGCTAAAACCCAGTGTTCAAATCAATGAGACAATTATGCCAGATAAAATTTTGGTCACTTTGTCATCGAGTTGGCCAGACCTTGTTAAAGTTATCCAACAACTAGGCAGAAGACACTTTGTTGTTTTAAATTTAAGAGTACAGAAAATCAGTCTAAAAATCAAGCTCATGTTCATGCTAGCTCCTGATACATCCCACTACTTTCATCCTGACACTGAAACTCTTTGCCCAGAGCAGGCGGCATTACCAAGTCCAAGTTCTAGAGTCTGGTAGGTACAGAATGCTGCTGCTCACCCCCTCTCACATACTATGAAACAGCAGCACATCACGCCACCTCACTTGTTCCACATTAGAACTCAATTCTGAAACAAATTTTTTTTAAACTCATCCATTCCAGCCTACTTCACAGACCTTGTTTCTTTACTCTTCCAGCAAGTGTGTGGTAGAACAGAGGACGCAATCATGACAGGATTGGTGCAAGAGCCTTCTCTTCTGTTGATGCCACCATTTGGAACAGCCTTCCTACATCCTGGTGCCTCATCAACTTTCCATCTACTTCCAGATCCCACCTGCAAATGTCTCTTGTCCCTTTCCATTGTTTCTTAAATCTGCTTTCCAATTGCTATTAATTTTACATTTTACTTTGTAACTACTAGTTAATGCTGAAATAATTTTCTGGATAATATGAAAAATTCTGTAGAAACTAGACCTTACACCAAGTTAGAAATAAAAGGGGCCAACAAAAAAACTGGGTGCATACACCCACCAGAAGCTGGCTACAGTACTCTGACAGAGGCCGAATTGGATATTAAAGCAATACTACTGAACAGAAAACATACAGGGGAAAAATGCAGTTGGCATGCACTTTCTATTACAGTGACCAGTTGTCATGCGCAGTACCAAACTCTATTACACAAAGTGACCGCCTCTGAGTGGACTGACTTATTTCAATTCACTTCTTTTCACTTATTTCAATTCACTTCAATTCATTGCTATTTGAATACATTTAATGTTAATTAAAATAAGTCCTGATGTCTCTGATTGCTGCTCTTCAAGTCAGAAAACAAATGCTGGAGCTGTGTTCCCACCCCCCACTCAAGCCTTAACACCTGTTTAAGCTTACTGTTCTCATAACAAATTTTAAAGTAAAATTTAATGTAAAATTAGTTAATGAAGCCCAAATCCATGCTTCAGTATTAGGAAAAAGAAAAGGAGTACTTGTGGCACCTTAGAGACTAACCAATTTATTTGAGCATAAGCTTTCGTGAGCTACAGCTCACTTCATCGGATGCATACTGTGGAAAGTGTAGAAGATCTTTTTATACACACAGGTTTCAGAGTAACAGCCGTGTTAGTCTGTATTCGCAAAAAGAAAAGGAGTACTTGTGGCACCTTAGAGACTAACCAATTTATTAGAGCATAAGCTTTCGTGAGCTACAGCTCACTTCATCAGATGCATTTTATATATACACAGAGAATATGAAACAATACCTCCTCCCACCTCACTGTCCTGCTGGTAATAGCTTATCTAAAGTGATCATCAGGTGGGCCATTTCCAGCACAAATCCAGGTTCTCTCACCCTCCACCCCCCCACACAAATTCACTCTCCTGCTGGTGATAGCCCATTACCAGCAGGACAGTGAGGTGGGAGGAGGTATTGTTTCATATTCTCTGTGTATATATAAAGTCTGCTGCAGTTTCCACGATATGCATCTGATGAAGTGAGCTGTAGCTCACGAAAGCTTATGCTCTAATAAATTGGTTAGTCTCTAAGGTGCCACAAATACTCCTTTTCTTTTTGTTTATACACACAAAGCATGAAAAAATGCTTTGTGTGTGTAAAAAGATCTTCATCGGATGCATACTGTGGAAAATGCAGAAGTGAGCTGCAGCTCACAAAAGCTTATGCTCAAATAAATTGGTTAGTCTCTAAGGTGCCACAAGTACTCCTTTTCTTTTTGCGAATACAAACTAACACAGCTGTTACTCTGAAACCAGTATTAGGAAAGCTTCTTCTAAAAGTCAGTTCTATAGCAAAAAGCAAAGATGTTCATCAGTCACTGACAGTTCTTAGGGCCCAAGCTTGACAGTTATTGATGTGATATACTAAAAAATATTGTTTATCATTGTTGCCTAAGCCTCTGGGCCTACTTGCAAGCATATGTCTTTTGTGAGTCTCAATAACAAGGTTATTCCTGAAATAAATAGGACCAAAGAGCCATCCTACCACTGCACATCTACCCACACTCCATGACCTGACTTACAATATTCACTATTGGTGGGGGTTTCATCACAGAAATTCCCCCCATCACAGCTTACTCCATTGGAATCCACAAACAAAAGAACTTAATTCAATTGTTTCACTCTGATAACTACTCCCTGGACACATGGAGAGAAACCATTCCCACTAGTTGACACCCTGTGAACTTTGTTTGCTATTACACAACTGACGTTTCACTTTACTCCTTTCGCAATAATGGTTTCCGGTGCATCCACTGCTGGCAACAGATTTCGTACCTACAGAAAAAAAAAGGTCTGAGTCGTCTGGCCAAGTGGTTTAAGAGTTCATGAATGCCTGTTGGCCAGTTTTTAATTTCCAGTTATAAAAAAAAAATCTTTCTTGGAAAGTTCTAAAATATGAATTATGTACTATTCAGAGCTAGTCTGATTTAATTGGGTAAATATATATTTTAAGCAGGTGTTAGTCACAGGATCTACCTGTGGAAGACAGTTCACTGCAAAACATTTTAGTGCTTTAAAGGAAACAAAAAATCCCACATAATGCTACACTACAGCGATAACCAGGAGGGAGAAGGAGGGTGTTTTTTGTAAGTCTTATTTACTAATGCAAATAGCACTTTACATCTTCAAAATGCTGTGTGAACCAGGATCTTTTTACAATGCACAATGAAACAGGAAGCTGTTCGACTCTCAAGTAAAACACATATAGGGTGCAACGGAAAGCTTCTGAGACCTTGTTTGTTAAGGCACATGGAGTTTACATAATGGCTTCTTAAGCAGCAAACAGATTCTACACTCCCCACCATTTCTTATTCCACCCAGAAAGACTGTCTCCTATAACCTATTTGCACTGTTCTACAGAATTAGTTGCTTGTTCACATAACTATCCTTCCACAAACACCAGGACCTACTCTCACCACCTTCCCTGTCCACAAGACCATACTGCACTGACACCTTTCACACACAGTGTGAATGAAAACACAAAAGATGCTTAATGGAAACATTAGCCAGCTATAGAAAGTACAATATCAAAGCTACAGATAATCAGCTTAATTTCCACAAAACACAGGAAGTCAATTATCAATTTCCTGTTTATTTTTATATACACAAACTTTATGCAAGATGAAGATTTCAGAACAGAACTGAAAGGGGAACCTCACCTAGATCTTTGATGGCTTTCAAAAGGGGTGGCTGATGCAAATTTCTAAGGCTATGTCATTCTGAGTTTAAAAAAAAAATCATATACCTATTCTCTACCCAAATGCATCTATATTAACAGCAATTTCATTAGAAATGTCAAATATATTATCTGCTGCTTCCCAGGTTAGCAACACATATCTGAGCCAGTAAAGACACAAAGTTTTACAATCTGACATAGGCAAAATGAGCTGTGGGTCTCAATTCTCATTGGACACCTGTTCAAATTACACAAGCAGCTATCCCTATTAACAAAAAGAAAAGGAGTACTTGTGGCACCTTAGAGACTAACCAATTTATTTGAGCATAAGCTTTCGGAGCTACAGCTCACTTCATCGGATGCATACTCTATCCCTATTAACATTCTCGTGGGCAATTTTCCAGAGGCCAAGGACTGAATGGGCCATGAAGAAGCAGCTACCCTCTGCCCCAAGCTTAGAGGCATCCAGGGCTGAGGCAGATTGGTAGGAAAGCTCGCCCGACACTAACTCAGTGAATAAACAGAAGGAAGACATCCGTCTTCAGCCTAGTCAAGCTGATGCCTTTCACCAGCACAAGTTTCAGTTTGTTTATTTTTTAAAATCAAAGCAGCAGCACTTGGCCTTAAGTACAAGGATCCCCAACAGTTAAAAGAAGCAGCAACAACTGATAAGACCACACAGAAACAACAACTGAGAATATGTTTCCTCCAGCCCCATAGTGGACATTTACAAATGTTGTAGTACTGAAAGTGGTTTGGAAGCTTCTGGCCCCCTCTTCAAAGGTACTACTTCTCCTACAATTACTGGGAGCTGGTACCCAGGAGTGTGAGGCTTTGGAGAGGAGCCATTTTAAAATATAATTCAAGGGAAATAATATTAAAACCTCTCATTTTAATTCCTAACAAAATAAAGGTTTCAGAGTAACAGCCGTGTTAGTCTGTATTCGCAAAAAGAAAAGGAGGACTTGTGGCACCTTAGAGACTAACCAATTTATTAGAGCATAAGCTTTCGTGAGCTACAGCTCACTTCTTCAGATGCATATCGTGGAAACTGCAGCAGGCTTTATATATACACAGAGAATATGAAACAATACCTATTCCCACCCCACTGTCCTGCTGGTAATAGCTTATCTAAAGTGATTTCCAGCACAAATCCAGGTTTTCTCACCCTCCACCCCCCCACACAAATTCACTCTCCTGCTGGTGATAGCCCATCCAAAGTGATAACTCTTTACACAATGTGCATGACAATTAAGCTGGGCTATTTCCTGCATAAATCCAGGTTCTCACATCCCCCCCACCCCCATACACACACAAACTCACTCTCCTGCTGGTAATAGCTCATCCAAACTGACCACTCTTCAAGTTAAAATCCAAGTTAAACCAGAACATCTGGGGGGGGGGGGGTAGGAAAAAACAAGAGGAAACAGGCTACCTTGCATAATGACTTAGCCACTCCAAGTCTCTATTTAAGCCTAAATTAATAGTATCCAATTTGCAAATGAATTCCAATTCAGCAGTTTCTCGCTGGAGTCTGGATTTGAAGTTTTTTTGTTTTAAGATAGCGACCTTCATGTCTGTGATCGCGTGACCAGAGAGATTGAAGTGTTCTCCGACTGGTTTATGAATGTTATAATTCTTGACATCTGATTTGTGTCCATTTATTCTTTTACGTAGAGACTGTCCAGTTTGACCAATGTACATGGCAGAGGGGCATTGCTGGCACATGATGGCATATATCACATTGGTGGATGTGCAGGTGAACGAGCCTCTGATAGTGTGGCTGATGTTATTAGGCCCTGTGATGGTGTCCCCTGAATAGATATGTGGGCACAGTTGGCAACGGGCTTTGTTGCAAGGATAAGTTCCTGGGTTAGTGGTTCTGTTGTGTGGTATGTGGTTGTTGGTGAGTATTTGCTTCAGGTTGCGGGGCTGTCTGTAGGCAAGGACTGGCCTGTCTCCCAAGATTTGTGAGAGTGTTGGGTCATCCTTTAGGATAGGTTGTAGATCCTTAATAATGCGTTGGAGGGGTTTTAGTTGGGGGCTGAAGGTGACGGCTAGTGACATCAGCCACACTATCAGAGGCTCGTTCACCTGCACATCCACCAATGTGATATATGCCATCATGTGCCAGCAATGCCCCTCTGCCATGTACATTGGTCAAACTGGACAGTCTCTACGTAAAAGAATAAATGGACACAAATCAGATGTCAAGAATTATAACATTCATAAACCAGTCGGAGAACACTTCAATCTCTCTGGTCACGCGATCACAGACATGAAGGTCGCTATCTTAAAACAAAAAAACTTCAAATCCAGACTCCAGCGAGAAACTGCTGAATTGGAATTCATTTGCAAATTGGATACTATTAATTTAGGCTTAAATAGAGACTTGGAGTGGCTAAGTCATTATGCAAGGTAGCCTGTTTCCTCTTGTTTTTTCCTACCCCCCCCCCCCCCCAGATGTTCTGGTTTAACTTGGATTTTAACTTGAAGAGTGGTCAGTTTGGATGAGCTATTACCAGCAGGAGAGTGAGTTTGTGTGTGTATGGGGGTGGGGGGGATGTGAGAACCTGGATTTATGCAGGAAATAGCCCAGCTTAATTGTCATGCACATTGTGTAAAGAGTTATCACTTTGGATGGGCTATCACCAGCAGGAGAGTGAATTTGTGTGGGGGGGTGGAGGGTGAGAAAACCTGGATTTGTGCTGGAAATCACTTTAGATAAGCTATTACCAGCAGGACAGTGGGGTGGGAATAGGTATTGTTTCATATTCTCTGTGTATATATAAAGCCTGCTGCAGTTTCCACGATATGCATCTGAAGAAGTGAGCTGTAGCTCACGAAAGCTTATGCTCTAATAAATTGGTTAGTCTCTAAGGTGCCACAAGTCCTCCTTTTCTTTTAACAAAATAAAGATGCTGTGCACCTTCATTTGCATAACAATCAGACCACCCCACACACTCTGCACAGATGCTAGAGGAACATGGTGGTACTCCCAGATACCAGCACCCCTCTCTCTCTTCATGCATCAATCCTGATGGGTCACCACACGGACTCCATAACCCAAGGCAACACAATCCCTAGAAATTCCATAGATCAAAGACAGAGACAATTCTGAGACACCACTAGCCAACAATATGAGGTAGAAGGAGTCTCCTACCCACAAACATCTGTCCACTGAGGACAAGAGAACCCATCCCCTGCACAGCTCCCCAAATTGCCCCTTGCAAAGTACCCTCAGTCCCCACCGCCCATCAGTCTCCTGCCAGCCTCTCGAAGAGCGGGCTCCAGAGTCTGCGCCTAGAGCTGCACCTCCCTAACCGCCATGAGAATTGGGCTCCCTCCACTCAATACTGGATCTACCCAGCTGCTCTGTCCTATCCCCACCTCTCCCCTGCGAAAGCTAAGCCAGGGTCCGCAATCCCTTCCTCACACAGACATGCCCCCCCCCCGAGGCAACACCAACCCCCCCCCCATCCCATCCCCCCCCCGCGGGAGGCGACACCAACCCCCTCCCCCATCCCATCCCCTCCACCCCCGCGGGAGGCGACACCAAACCCCCTCTCCCCATCCCATCCCCCCACCCCACCCCGCGGGAGGCAACACCAACCCCCTCCCCCCATCCCATCCCCTCCCCCCCCGCGGGAGGCGACACCAACCCCCCTCCCCCCATCCCATCCCACCCCACCCCATCCCCCCGCGGGAGGCGACACCAACCCCCCTCCCCCCATCCCATCCCATCCCCCCGCGGGAGGCGACACCAACCCCCCTCCCCCCATCCCATCCCCCCGCGGGAGGCGACACCAACCCCCCCCCCATCCCCCCCACCCCCCCCCGCGGGAGGCGACACCAACCCCCCCCCCATCCCCCCCACCCCCCCCCGCGGGAGGCGACACCAACCCCCCTCCCCCCATCCCCCCCACCCCCCCCCGCGGGAGGCGACACCAACCCCCCTCCCCCCATCCCATCCCCCCAGGGGACACAGACCCCGTTCCTTCCCCACCGCCCCCCCCCAGGCAACACCTTCCTCAGTTCCCAGCCCCCCAACCCAGCAGCCCCGCCAGCGAACCGCGCGCCGCGCCGCTCCCTCAAGCGCCCGGCACAAGGGGCCCCCCCGGACCGGGCCCGGCCCCCCCGCCAGAGGGGCCCCCCCGGACCGGGCCCGGCCCCCCCGCCAGAGGGGCCCCCCCGGACCGGGCCCGGCCCCCCCGCCAGAGGGGCCCCCCCGGACCGGGCCCGGCCCCCCCGCCAGAGGGGCCCCCCCGGACCGGGCCCGGCCCCCCCGCCAGAGGGGCCCCCCCGGACCGGGCCCGGCCCCCCCGCCAGAGGGGCCCCCCCGGACCGGGCCCGGCCCCCCCGCCAGAGGGGCCCCCCCGGACCGGGCCCGGCCCCCCCGCCAGAGGGGCCCCCCCGGACCGGGCCCGGCCCCCCCGCCAGAGGGGCCCCCCCGGACCGGGCCCGGCCCCCCCGCCAGAGGGGCCCCCCCGGACCGGGCCCGGCCCCCCCGCCAGAGGGGCCCCCCCGGACCGGGCCCGGCCCCCCCGGACTCACCCCGGGCTCCCCCGGGCCCGCCCAGCAGCAGCAGCAGCAGCGCGAGCGCGGCCGCCGGCAACGGGGCGCGCGGGAAGGGGCAGGCAGCGCGAGCCGACTCCGCCATAGCAACCGCCGCAGCCTCGCTCCCGTCCGGGCCCGGCCAGCGCGAGACACCGAGCGCGAGCGAGCAGCGCCGCCGGGGCCGCCGGGCCTTAAAGGGGAGGGGCGGAGGGCGGGGCCGCGTCCTTAAAGGGAGGGGGCGGGGAAAGCCGCTGTCCGCCGACACGAAAGAGAGCACGGCTAGGGCAAGGGCCTGAGGGCGGAATGAGCGTACCGGGCGTGTGCGCGTGCGCCATGGGCGTGCAACGGCACATGGGGTGCCCAAGGGCGCGCAATGTGTAGGAAACGTACGAGGGGCAGCAGTGGGGTGTGTGTGTGTAAATGGATAGAGCACTTCGGGCTGCGGGTGTGAAGATGGACATTGAGGCCCTGGGTGTGCAAATGTGCACGAGAGCGTGTGTTCAGATGCACATGGGTGTGCAAATGAATAAGGGGGCATGGTTTAGGCAGATGACATGGAACGAATGTGCAGTGGGTGTGCAAATGGACATGGGGGGGCCGTGTGTGCAAGTGGTGTACAATGGTTGTGCAAATGCACGCTGGGGCAATGTGTGTGCCACGTGTATGCAGTGCTCCCCGTGGAGAGCCAGTGTCCTGCCACATGACCTGCCGTGTGTAGGGTGGACGTGCAGGAGAAGCCAGCACCGTTCTGTGTGCATGGAGTAGTGTGCAGTCTTTGAGCAATGCACGGTGGGTGTTACGTACTAACGGAGAAGTATACCTGGAAGGAACTAGTGTCATGTGTACAAAGAGGGAGAGGAGGGAGAGGTGCGCACACAGACATGCAATGCACATAGGGAAGGCTGTGGGCGACCTGTGGGCAATACACAGGGGGATGCAGCAATCGTCTCTGCAATGCATATGGGGCAAATCTGCATATCCCGAGTCCTTGGGAGGGAGTTAATGTCACCGTATGCAATACAGGGGGAGAGGATGCATTACAATGCATTACAGACACAGTAATATTTCCCCCCCCCCATACTGCATTGCAGACACAGTGATACTGGATCCCCCCGCCCTTGGCCAAGAAGGGCTATTTTCAGACCTTAGCATGCAGCAAACCTGGCAGGGGCACATGCTAAATGCAGGCAGACTCAGCAATGTGAGCCTGAGACTGGCTGGCTGGACATCCCAGACCATTCCAGTGCTACCCCAGAGAGGCACCAGTGGAATCTCTGGCATTCCAATTAAAACGCATTTCATTGCAAACTGCTGGGCTATTTTTCCTTCCCTCCTTCTATATAGCGCACATGACTGGATCTATGGGTCCCTGGGGACTTGGTGTGCTGGGTTTACTCTACCAATTGTTGCATTCCAGAAAAAAAAAAATTCCACCCTAAATTCTTGCTGGAGGCTGAGCCAATGATTAATTTGCTGAGTTCCTAAAGCATGTGTGTACGTGTGTGCAGACACATAAAGATCCCAAAGCAACAGTAATACAAAACTCTGATCCCATAAGGTGCTGAGATCCCCACATACTGCAGGCTCAGGCCTATAAGCAGAACATGATCGTAAAACCATAGGGAAAAATGAATAGGTGAGGATACTGGGCAAACCCATCTGCTGGTTGGGGACATTATGATGAGTGTTTACAGGCCGGGAATAGATCATTTGAGGAGGTTGGGGTGAGTTTCCCTTAAGTCATTCCCTGTGGCTGACTTTGGTGTGGAGTCAGCTAGCTGATCTGCTCATGCTGATGCCAGTGCTTCATGCAGCTCTTTCAGAATGCGCGGGGCTGCTGGGCCCGAACGCTTGAAAACCTGACCCTTCTGCTCAGGGGCCAGATAAGAGATGAACCCTTTGAAAGTCTGGCCTCCCAAATCTTCTTGAGATGAGATAAAAGAGGAGCCGAGGCTAGGAAATTACAGAGGAATATGGAGGCTGCATTTAGCTAGGCCCAGACCTGTACAGCTCTTGGACCTTTTTAACTCAAGGGTCCTTAGGCTTCTACCTCTCACAGGAGTTAGGCACCTAAATATCTTTGAAGATCTGGGCCCTAGCTTCTTTTCTGGTGAGTGAATTGCTTGTGGGTTGCTATGAATAGTGGTTGGTCCGAAATCTATGCTGAAGAATTGCAATGGCACATTTTCAGCCTGTCAGTCATTCTTCAAACGGTCAATCGTGGGGGAGTCTGGGTTAGCGCGTCAGTTGCATGGTGTTGTTGCTGCACCTTGATGAAGACCTCGATTCACAAAACTTCGGTCACTGAGGAAAGCATCCAGGTAGATACTTGCTGACCAGAGTGGGGATGGATTTAAGCAGGCACTTAAGTGCTTTCCTGGGTGATGGAAAGCTTATAAACAGGTGAATGATGAATGCCGAGCAACCGAACATTCACGACAGATTGTCAGACCAATCATCGTTCAGCCTAAAATATGTGACATTTGGGGGATTAGGGAATGTTTGCACGAGTACTTGGCTGGTGGCTGACTGTGAGCAGCGGGGAGGGGGCAGTTTGCAGAAGTTCCGTTGTTATTTATTTCTTTGCAGTAACTCCCACTACATGCTAGGGGCTGTCCGAACATTTAAGGCCAGTCCCCTCCCCAAGGAGCTCGCAGTCTAGATGGGGAAGTCAGGGAAAGAGGAATAAATTGGCAATTTATTGGCTGAGCTTGCTCAATTTGCCTCTTTAGCTGTAACGTTATAACTTTTGAACACGGCATCCGATTAAGTCCAAAATTGAAGGGAACATTTTAAGCATCAGGGGATGGAACCTTAATGATTCTCCCCTAAGAGGGGAGACAGGGAGCCCCTGCCGTCTGTTTAGCAGCGCCAGAACTTCAAGCACCTTGCACTTGCCTACAGATCACAATGAAGTGGGGAGTTGTGTGGGGGACAAACAGAGCCTATGCTATGGTGAGGAGAATGGGGGACCCAGGCACAGCAGGAGGGGAAAGGGGCACACAGTGCCCCAGTCATGGAGAGGAGAGCATGCGAGAACATGGGACCCTGGTATGCGGGGGAGAAGGGAATGACAGGACATACAGAAACCCTGACACTGGAGGCACTAAGAGATCCTGGGGGAATCTGCTATAGGAGAGAAAGGGAGGACAGCAGTGAGGACAAATTCAATGTCGGCCTCGTTCACTATTTCTGTGAACGCAACAAAACAGGGGGATGACCCTATCATGCAGATCAGCACAAACCGGTCTGATGTTGGGCCATGAGTGGGCGGGGCTCGACTTGTGGGTGGATCTTCGGATCACATCACAAGGCTGATAGACCAGCCAATAGCTTGGTGCATGTTTCGCAAGGCTACCCGTAAAAACCAAAAAGAAATTCCAGGAAAGGTCAACCCACCCTGTGGGTTTTTAATCAGGGAGCAGGAAAAATATATGATTGCAACAAAATCTCCTGAGCAAGTTCCTCTTTCATCTGTCTCCGGGTTTTTGACTTATGTGGTGTTGCTATCAGCAGGAAACTCCTGCATGCTAGATGATGTGGATCTGCTGATAAGGAGCTGGGTGATGCAGGCTAAATGAGCCTTTAATATCCTGTTTAAATAATGTTATTATAGCCATTTCCAGTTGTCACAAACAAGACCTGGATTTTGTCGGTGCATTTTTTGTCCTTTTTTGGTGTAAATTCCTTTGAACATTAATGCACACAGCAGATCTGATTCCAGTGGCCAGATTCTGCTCTTTGTATAGGGGATTTTCACCCAGGCATAAAAGAGAGAGGCTAGATCTTCTCCCTCTCACTCAAGCTGGTGTAAACCAGAGGTAACTCCGTTGGCCTTGGGTAGCCATTTACAGCCACTTCATACTGATCTAAATGGGGGAGAATCAGGCTCAGTGCGGTTACACCGGTATAAAATGGGCGTAGGTGAAGGCAGAATCAGGCACAGCCTGTTTATATAAAACACCACACACCCATGGTATGATTTGCTGTGATCCTGCTCTAAGTTAAGGAGCCGTTGACCAGTCTAGTACATGGATGGATGTGTATGGGAAAAGGGAGATGCCACAGGAAGTTGCATGGGAGTCAGCCCTGGGAGTTGGGAAATCCAGGTTCTGTTTCCAGCTCCACCACGAACTCATTGTGTGACCTTCAGCACATCACTTTGCCTCTCTCTGCCTCTGTTTGTAAAATGGAGGTAACAATGGGCTCTTCTCCTGAACATAGCGTGTGGGGATCTTGGGATGAAAAGCGCTAGGAAGTAGTATTCCTGGGTAGGAGATGCACTGAAAGAGAATTGACCCAGTCCATTGCACAGCCCTCATGGTGTAAAGCCAATGTCTTGACCACTCATGGATCATTAAAGATCTTGTGACAGATTTTTTTGTAAGAGTCAGGGCATTAGCCCTGGCCAAATCCTCCCTTGCTAATTACACTCTGACACCTTCAAATCTTTCCAAACTGGTCAGGCAAATCCCCTGGGGGTTCATTTTGTAGCCATGTGCTGCAGCATCAGCCCCTCCTCCCACTAATCTTTAATAAGAAGAGATTATCAATGGGTTGGAAGCAAGGTTTATTGTAGGGTTTGGATGCGAATGAGATATATGACGTTATTCACAGGAGTTGAACACTTTGAGCATAAATAAAGACCATGCATGAGCTCTGGACAGCAGGGCTTTCCCTGTCTCCTGACATCTCACCTTGAGCTAAAGGCAGAGATTTTGCAGCGCTTAGGAGATAAAATCGCTTTACATTTTATACAGTATATTACATTTTAACATATAAATAACTATAGAATAGGGCCCAAAGCTGTTTTTCCGGGCACCGTTTAAACTGATGTTACAGGTGAGACCAAACTGATCCCCAAGCTTTGGAGAATTTTTTGGATCCGGGTCAGAACTTTAGGGACTTGGCTCCTTCAGCTGAAAGATCTCTATGCTGCTGCATCTGCGGGAGGGAAGGAAGGAGGGAGAAGAATGTGGCAGGGTATAATGGGGACTATTTTTCAGCCTTAATTATAGTGATGGCTACCAGGTGAGCATCACAAGAGAGGTGACAAGAGGAAGGTATTTCAGGCCCCCGTTCAACAAGGCACTTAAAGCACATGCTTGTCTTTAAGCATGTGAGTCCTCCCATTCCCCTGGGGTTTAGGAGAGTCAGCAAATGTGCCTTTCTCTTATCCTTATACTCCTGAGACGGAGAGAAAAGCTCCTCAGGGGCTCATTAACACATGAAATCCATTATATTGTTGTACTTCAGTTGGAGCTACTTTGGGCATACAAAGACAGACATGTATTTAATTAATATATGCCTACGAGCCACTGATTTCAATAAGGGTTGGTCACAGTACTGTGCTGATAGGGCAGTTTATGTCCCAGCTGCAGGACCGACTGAGCTGTGTGAGATGCCCAAAGAGGGGGAGAAAGGTTTTTGGCTGCACTGACAACCTGCCAGGGCTGAGGGCTACAGCTGGGGCTCAGTCCCGCTGCGCCCCATTGAAAGCGGTTGTAAAACTGCCCATGGACTGCAGTTGGAGCACGCTCAGGCCCTTAATTTGCCAATATCTGTTCAACAAGGGACCTGCCCCCGCGAGTCACTGAGCGCCCTCAGCTCCAGGCGAAGTCCAGGGGAGCTGAGGGTGCTTAGAATAGCTCCGGGCTGAGCTCTGTTAATCAAAAACAAACACAGAGAGCCACAATATTTTCCTCATGCTTGTATCCTCCTTGATAACAAGGCAGCTGAAACCACCAGCAATAAAACCCCGCAGCTGTTCAGCGCTGTCCTTGCACTCGTGTGACAGCAGCAGGGCAGCTGTGGGCAGCATTAGGGGGTTGAGTGTTCCCCCTCGAGACAGTTCAGGATGTGGATAAACCAGAGAGGGACCCCGGTCAAAATGTTGCTTCCAAACAGCCCCCCAAAGTCTGGGGGAGTTCAGATGCGGCTCTACAAGGTGGCTTACATTGTGTCCCTTACAGACCTGGAGTCTCCCTCTGTCTATAACAGACAAGGGAGTGTCAGGTGGGCCCCTCCAGTGGCTGGGAAGTCTTGGCTGCCTTTAGGGAGACCTGGGGTCTTATTCTGCCCCGCCTTGCACCTTGTGTTTTCATTTCCGCTTGTGCCAAATGTGTGGAAAAGACGCCCCGTCAGAACGGCCACTTTGCACGGCCAGTGTGCACAGGTGGACAGGCCTCCACAGGAGACAAGGCCGGGGCTGGACACAGCGGCTCAGACCCATCTTTAGCAGGTCTGCTTGGAATATGATGACATGACTCCCCTTCCCACTGAAGCAAATGCATCCAAGTACCTACGGGAGGAAGATGTGGCAGGGAGAATCTATGAGCTTGCCCAACGTCTGGGATCTGCAGCAGCGAGGTGGCGGGGACACTAACCTGGACTTAACCCAGTACTGTCCTTTGCAGGATACAAGAACCACGCTGCACGTTGCACCCGTCGGGGAATTCCTGGCTGCTGTCATGGGGGAGCTGTGGGCGGGGAGCCCTGCTGGCGCCAAATTCACTGTGGAAGCTCAGGTCGGAGCAGATCCCAGATTCCTTCATGCTGGGCTGTGTCAGCGATGAAGGAGGGGGCAGGAACTCACCTCTCCAGTCACGGGTAGCAGTGAGATTAAGCTGGTCAGGGCAGCTTGCCAGCTGGGAGGGATGGAGTAGCTGGACGCGCTGGGGAAATGAGGGGGACCCACTGAAAGAGGGGGTGTTTCTTGCCCTTCTGCGCCTGCCCCTGGGGGTGGGAGAGGGCAGATCAGGACAACCCAGGAAATGTCAAGTTGGCCCTAGACCCCGAATTGCTGCTTGCACCAAATTCCTGCCTGGTGTAAACAAATGGAAGTAAATCCGAAAACCCCCGAGGCCCACCTCCCACACGGAGCTTCACCTGGCTCTGAATGAGGACACGTAAAGGGCCGGTGCGCATGAAGGCCAGAACTTCGCCGCAGAAGGGAGGAATGACACCTGCAGCCCCAAGGGGGTTTCAGCACCAGGGTAGGGTGGCAGGCTGTTCCCTGAGGACTCTCCACTGGGGTAGAGAGCAGCTTTGGTTCAATAGGATGCTAAATTGGTGCATCCCAGAGTGGCTTTGGCTGCACCCCCGATTGAGCACAGAGCGTTCATCACAGCCCAGTTCCAGTCACTGAGCTGCTGCCTGACTCCTGGTGATTCCAGGGTGCATATTGTGTTATTTTACACGTGCCCGGAGACAGACACGCGTGCATGCACACTCACCTATGTGCAAAAGGATCCCAAAGACTAAACTGAGACTCCTGCTTTTCACATGGTCCTGATGTGGCGTTCAGAGTCAACGCCCCACTCTTGTGAGCAGGGCGGGGCGTGGGCTGCTGCTCTTGCTCCTGTCTGGCATGCGAGACAGGCTGGCGTCAGCTCACGGACCCAGCGGGTATTTTTATAAATGGGCTGGGAGAATTTTTTTTTAATTAAAAAAAAACCCTCCAAAAAAACAACTCCGAGGACACTGCAGAGCGACTGCGAAAGACATGCCGGGGCAACTGGCAGCTGCTGAGTGGGGCTTTTCTGCAGCAGTTGGAATGGTCCCTGGGGAGTAGTGGCCAGTTAAAATCCTCCTTCCACAACGGGGCTGGACTTCGAGAGAAAAACTGGTTTGTTACACAGTCGCGCAAAGGCCTCCTCCCTGCACGCAGCATAAACTCAGTGTCCTTGAACCTCTTCGGCTTCTCTGCTGCTTCGGAGTCTGAGCAAGTGAATCAGAAACCCAATCCCAGCGCTCTCGGGCCTGCTCCCCGCAGTTAATAATCTTGTTTGGGTTTTTCTAGGGAGCTGCTCAGTTTCTTTAGTGTCTTTTTAATCCTCAGGGCTGTGAGCCGAGCAGAGGGGCTCTGGTACCAGCATTCCTTCATGACCTTAGCCAAGGCGGACAAAATCTGGGTGGGGCCGAGAGAGAGAGAGAAAATTACCATCAAATGAAAATAACTGAGATCCAGGGCCAGATCCTCCCCTGGTGTAAATCAGCAGTGTTTCATTGACTTCTGTGGAGCTACACCCAATTACACCAGCAACAGATCTGGCTCCCACATATTAACCAATGATCCCCCCAGCAGAATGCTGCTTTGTCTCTCCCTTTTGGCAGGCCCCATAGAGAAAAGTCACGAGCAAGAACGCTGAGCAGGAGAAGCCTGACCAGGTGGGTGAAGTAAGAGCTTTTCCTGGAAGCCTGTCATTCAAAAGCTGTAATATTTGGGCAACTTCTCTGACCCTCCATTTTCCCATCTGTGAAATGGGGATGATAAAATGTAGATGCCTTGTAGGAAGAGCTTTAAGTCTCCAGGCAAAAGGCCCCTCTATTGGCAAACACTTATGCACATGCTGGACACTAATACCATGAGTTAGACCCATGACTGCTTGCAGTAATAAAGTTAAAACCGTGTGTAAGTGTTTGCAGGATCCCCTCCTCATGGATCAGGTGAAGGCCATTTATTTAAAAATTGGAAGTCAAATCCTACAGAGGAAAATAGAGAGGCACACAAACTCTGGCAAGTCAAGTGTAAAAGTACAGTTAGACAGGTCAAAAAAGAATTTGAAGTGCAACCAGCAAACGACACAAAAGCTAAGAGCAATTTTTTTAAATACATCAGAAGCAGAAAGCCTGCCAAACAATCAGTGGGGCCACTGATCAAGGTGCTAAAGGAGTCCTCAAGGAAGGCAAGGTCATTGTAGAGAAACTAAATGAATTGTTTGCATTGGTCTTCACTGCAGAGGACATGCAGGAGATTCCCACACCTGAGCCATTCTTATTAGGTGAGAAATGTGAGGAACTGTCCCAGATTGAGATGTCAATAGAGGAGGTTTTGGAACAAATTTATACATTCAACAGTAATAAGTCACCAGGACTAGATGGGATTCACCCAAGAGTTCTGAAGGAAGTCAGATATGAAACTGTGGGATGTAACCTAAAGCTCAAATCATCCTCTGTACCAGTTGATTGGAGGATACCTAATGTAATGCCGATTTTAAAAAAGGCTCCCGAGGTGTTCCTGGCAATTACAGACCAGTAAGCCTATCTTCAGTACTGGCAAATTGGTAGAAACTATAGTAAAGAACAGAATGATCAAACACATAGATGAACACAATATGCTGAGGAAGAGTCAACACGGCTTTTCTAAAGGGAAATCATGTCTCACCAATCTATTAGAATTCTTTGAGAAGGCCAATAAACACATGGACAAGGAGGATCCAGTGGATATAGTGTACTTGGACTTTCAGAAAACTTTTGACAAAGTCCCTCACCAAAGGCTCTTAAGCAAAGTAAGCTGTCATGGGATAAGAGGGAAGGTCCTCTCATGGTTCAGTAACTGGTTAAAAGATAGGAAACAAAGGGTAGGACTAAATGGCCAGTTTTCACAGTGCAGAGAGGCAAACAGTGGGGTTCCCAAGGATCTGTACTGATACCAATAATGTCAAACATATTCATAAATGATCTGGAAAAAGGAGTAAACAGTTAGGTGGCAAAGTCTGCAGACAATACAAAATTACTCAAGATAGTTAAGTCCAAAGCTGACCGGGAAAAGTTACAAAGGGATCTCACAAAACTGGGTTACTGGGCAACAAAATGGCAAATGAAATTCAGTGTTGATAAATGCAAAGTAATGCACATTGGAAAACACAATACTAACTACACATACAAAATGATGGGGTCTAATTTAGCTGTTACCACTCCAGTGAACAGTCTCTACGTAAAAGAATAAATGGACACAAATCAGACGTCAAGAATTATAACATTCAAAAACCAGTTGGAGAACACTTCAGTCTCTTTGGTCACTCGATTACAGACCTAAAAGTGGCAATTCTTCAACAAAGAAACTTCAAAAACAGACTCCAACTAGAGACTGCTGAATTGGAATTAATTTGCAAACTGGATACAATTAACTTAGGCTTGAATAAAGACTGGGAGTGGATGGGTCATTACACAAAGTAAAACTATTTCCCCATGTTTATTCCCCCCTCGAACCCCCACCACTGTTCCTCAGACATTCTTGTCAACTGCTGGAAATGGCCCACCTTGATTATCACTACAAAAGGTTCCCCCTCCCCTTCTCCTGCTGGTAATAGCTCACCTTATCTGATCACTCTCCTTACAGTGTGTATGGTAACACCCACTGTTTCATGTTCTCTGTGTATATAAATCTCCCCACTGTATTTTCCACTGAATGCATCCGATGAAGTGAGCTGTAGCTCACGAAAGCTTATGCTCAAAGCAATTTGTTTAGTGCCACACTAAGGACTAAGGTGCCACAAGTCCTCCTTTTCTTTTTGCGGATACAGACTAACGCGGCTGCTGTTCTGAAACCACTCCAGAAAGAGATCTTGGAGTCATTGTGGATAGTTCTCTGAAAACATCCACTCAATGTGAAGCGACAGTCCAAAAAGCTAATAGAATATTAGGAACCATTAGGAAAGGGAGAGATAATAAGACAGAAAATATCACAAATCCACTATACAAATCCATGAGATGCCCACACCTTGAATACTGAGATCTGGTCACCCCATCTCAGAAAAGATATATTAAAATTGGAAAAAATATGGAGAAGGGCAACAAAAATGATGAGGGGGATGGAGCAGCTTCCGTATCAGGAGAGGTTAAAAACACTGCGGCTGTTCAGCTTGGAAAAGAGACAACAGGGCGGGGGGGGGGGTGTAAGATAAAGGTCTAAAAAACCATGACTGGTGCTGAGAAAGTGACTAGGGAAGTGTTATTTACTCCTTGACATAACACTAGACCCAGGAGTTATCCAATTAAATTAATAGGCAGCAGGTTTAAAGCAAACAGAAGGAAATACTTCTTCACACAGCACACAGTCAACCTGTGGAACTCATTGCCAGAGGATGTTGTGAAGGCCAAAAGTATTACTGGGTTCAGAAAAGAACTAGATCAGTTCATGGAGGACAGGTCCATCAATGGCTATTAGCCAAGATGGGCAGGGACACAGCCCCATGCTGCGGGTGTCCCTAAACCTCTGACTGCCAGAAGCTGGGACTGAACAACAGAGGATGGATCACTTGATAATTGCCGTGTTCTGTTCATTCCCTCTGAAGCACCTGGCACCGGCCACTGTCAGAAGACAGGATACTGGGCTGGATGGACCTTTGGTCTGACCGAGTCTGGCCATTCTCATGTTCTTATTTATGGATTTATGGGTTTATATGGTGGTTGAGTTAGAGAAGAGTCACTCCACTGCAGTGGATCTGCGCCCGCTGCTGCACTTACCGCGTCAGAGTACAGCCGATTAGGGACACTGGGTGTCTGCTGGTCAGTGCAAACCACCTTCTTCATCTCCTCGAAGCTGGGGTCGCTTGGGACCATGTCAAAGAAAGGAGGCCTGTAGTCCTCCACGATCCCTGCCGGAAGAAGAGAGGGCAGCAGGTGAGGAAAGCTGGCGTGGTCACGGGGGCAGGCAGCACGAACGGCCAGCACCACGCACCAGTGACCGTAACTCACCAGCAGCCACTGGACACACAGCAGGAGCGTGCAACCACTCAGGCACGTGTGCATGTGTGTGCGTGCGCACGTTTGCACCACTGCCCTCTGCTGGATGGACCTGGACCTGCTGAGTGCTTGTTGATAGGGAGATGAGCCCTGCTCCTAGCACTGGACTAGGACGGACTCTCATTAATCCCATGTATGGTGGTGCCTGAGGCCCAGCCAAGACTGGGGCCCCTCGTGCTCGGTGGTGTGCGGCGTACAGACCGTCGTGTCTCTGGAGGAGCTGAAGCACGGGGTGAACTGCTCACACTGATGCCCACGGAAGTTTTGCCACTGATATCAGTGGGGCCAGGATTTCGCCCCAGGGGCCCTGTCCCCGGGCTCTCTGTACCGACAGTGGTATGTGTGGATGTGGCTGCAGAGCGCCACAGACCCTCCTCGTGGTATGGACATGTCGGAGCCTGCACGGGCCGAGCCAGTCAGCGGGGCACTAACACCAAGCTCTGCATCCTGGAGGGCACGAATCCTGACGGGGGCATGTAACGAGAGCAGGCATGGCACCGATGCGCAGCGCAACGGGATGTGCGACACAAACGTGCTCGCACCCCAGGCCCAGTACTCGCACCCCAGGCCCAGAGCTCGCACCCCGGGCCCAGTACTCGCACCCCAGGCCCAGTGCTCGCACCCCGGGCCCAGTACTCGCACCCCAGGCCCAGTACTCACACCCCAGGCCCGGAGCTCGCACCCCGGGCCCGGAGCTCGCACCCCGGGCCCAGACCTCGCACCCCGGGCCCGGACCTCGCACCCCGGGCCCGGAGCTCGCACCCCGGGCCCGGACCTCGCACCCCGGGCCCAGTACTCGCACCCCGGGCCCAGACCTCGCACCCCGGGCCCGGAGCTTGCACGCTGTGGGAGCTGACCCACAAACGACACCGCCCTGACTCCAGATTCACGCTGGCGTAGCGCAGATCAGATGCAGCCTGCGCTGGTCGCGTGGCCAAATCAGACCCTGGGTGGAGTCCTGCCTTGGCTCCCCAGTGCTGCAGAGGAGGATGCACCAAGCCTGTCGAGAACACCTCAGTGCTGCTCATAGGGAAGGGAACCCCCCGACCCCGGGTCTCCCTCGGGAACTGGCTGCAGTTGCAGGAAACCAGGGGCCGTTCAGATCATCTGGGAACCTTGTCTTAGACGCAGCCCCCACCTAGTGGTGAACGGGAGGCCAGGCAGCTGCTCACCGCAGACCAGCCAGCAGCTGGCCCGGGCTAATCCATATTTAGTGCCTCCATATGTCTTTCTGCCAGAGATTTAATCCTTTTTGGCTGCCAAAGCCCTTCCAGTGTCCCATCAGCCCACTGCAGTGGGAAGTTCCTATCTGGCGCCTCACGAGCCTCCGTCAAAAAGGGATCGGAAGCCTCGGGGCAGAGGGTGTATCCCCCACGTCACCCTGCGCCCCCTCTGGATGCAGTGCACAGTGGGGAGTTTCCCCTGCACTGAGCGTCTTCTGGGAGAGATTTCAGAGTAACAGCCGTGTTAGTCTGTATTTGCAAAAAGAAAAGGAGTACTTGTGGCACCTTAGAGACTAACCAATTTATTTGAGCATGAGGCCTTTGGCCCCGCAAGGGTTAATGGGCGGCCAAGGCAAGGGCACTGCTGGGTTAGTTAAGTGAAGTGTTTAATCTGAGAGTGCCTGGGAGCCGTAAATGAGATTAGCCCCGCCAGACTGCGCCTTGTGGGAGATGCCACCTTGCCCCCAACTTCCACCATTTAATGAACTTTCCTGCTGGTGAAAGGTGCCAGCTGGACACCCGAGAGACCGCAGGCCTCTGTGTGTCCACCTGGGTCAACCGTCCCCCTTGCCTGTGTCCCTTAGCCCTGCCCTGGAGGGAGAGATGGGCTCTGTGGCGCTCATCCAGGCCTGGGCCCGTCTGCTGAGGCCGCCACAATGCGTGTGTGTGGGTGGGTGGTGGGGGGCATTCCATTGCCAGGGATATGGACTGAAGACACCACTTCTGGGGCCAGGCTCACTCTCTGCGGAGCCCCAAGCTGCCAGAGGGCGAGAGGACCGTGCCTGGGGGATGTCCTAGCTGCAAAAGCTAAGCCCGCCCCCCCATTCTGACACTGCTACTACAGGGGGCGAATGGGGCAGGGGAGGTGAATTCCCAAAGCCCTGGAGAAGGAGTCTGCATCTGGCCCATCTGCTCTTGGGTGACTGCACAACTTCAGCCCCATTGCCCTCCCCCAAGAAGCATGCCCCCCCTGCCATCCCCATCCCACAACAGCTGCTTCTGCCCAAGGCCAGCACTGACCAACCCCTGGCTGTGACAGGCCATGGGGGAAATACCCTGGGTTAACCAGCCCATGATCCAGAGGAGCTGGAAGTCCCCTGGATGTGGCCAGGTTCCAAGCAGTCCTCTGATGCTGCTTGTTTTCTAATCAGTGTTGAGCAAACAAAGCGCTGATTGAGTCTAATGGGCCCTTTAATCAGGGAGCTGGGCGCTGACACTAGATTACAGTGTTTATAATTTACAGCTAATCTTCGGGCAAAAACCACCCAGAGCAGCCGAAAACCTTCACGGGAACAGCCCTGAGCAGCATTTATTTCTGCACTGGGAGCCTCGCTAACTCACGGGAGGATGCGGCTCTCACTCCAGCCTGCCGCTCGCTCAGCCTCTCTGCTGCGGCTGCAGCCACAGGCTGTGCCAGGCTCCTAAACAGACTGATTTACCCCGCTGCAAAACTCAGGACATGCGATATTGCCGACTTCCTATGAAAACAGGCAGTCCCAGCCTCAGCCCGTCCAGTCAGAGCCCAGGTCTTTCTCTGCAGGTTAGGATGTATTATCTTTTGAGGTCATACAAGGAGCCCCAGTCATGGCCCAGGAGACCAATGTGCTGGGTGCTGTACAAACAGAACGAGGAGGCTGTCTGTGCCCCAAAGAGCTCACAGTCTGGGTATAAAACAGTGAATATAGAAGGTTAGCAGAATAGATAGGACCCTCTCAGGTGTCTGTGGGCATCAAGATATTCTGTGCATATATACAGACGAGGGACCCCAAGGCAGTCTCTGGGTACTCTAAAAGGACAGACAGGTGTGTGCATATCTATAGAGAAGGGTCCTTGTATCACATCCACATTTGTGTGTCTGTGCATGTGGTGAGAGAATTAGGAGCACTGCGTCTCACTGCCCAAAGCCCCCCCCCCATTGCCCCTTACCGTTAACAACTGTCCTCCGGGTGATTTCCCAGAGCACCAGACCATATGCCCAGATATCTGTCTGCTTATAGGATTCGAAGCAGTCGGTGCGGATTTGTTCGTCCAGGACCTCGGGGGCCATGTAGCGTTTGGTGCCAACCCGCGGGTTGTTCCCAATGTCCAGGTAGTCGCTGCCCTGGGAATGCATGACCGCCAGCCCTGAAAGGAAGCAGCATCCCGCAGGCTGAGATGGAGGACATGTGGGGGGCTGGGTTTTCACTCCTCTCTCTATGAGGGAATCTGGGCCTGGCAGAGTTTTCTGCTTACAGCCCAGGGAAATCCATCTGGGATCAGTACAGCCTGTGTGTACCTCTGTCTCCCGTGGCGATTTGTTCTTTCTTTCCTTCCCTGGCTTATCCTATTTGCCTCCTTTCTGCTGATCACCGGGGCTCCGAAGGAGGGAGGGGGGGATATTTATTGTCACATGGGAACTGACACCTCCCGAAACACTACCATTTTGTTCTGGGGAAGAAAAAATACCCCGGAGTTGACCTCACTTGCATTTGAACCTGTGACTCCAGGGGATTAGATATTTAAGCCCCCCTCCACTGGCAGAGGAAACAGCCTTTGCTTTCATCACCCCTTAGAGATGCACCGGCCCTTTCACCACAAGGAGCGCAGGTGAAAGGGAATCCAGACAGTGGTTAGGGGCAGATGGGACAAAGGTCCAAGATGGTCAGTTCCTCTGTTCCCCAAGCAAGATGACATGCAGAGCTGGGTTACAGCCCTGGCTCTGGCCCCATAGATCGATCTCCCTTCCTCACCCAGGTCTGCAATGCAGCACTGCATGTTGTTCTTCACCAGGATGTTCCTGCTCTTCAGGTCCCGGTGCGCAATGGCTGGTTTCCCCTGGGTCCCGAAGATCTCCACGTGCAGGTGGACCAGGCCGCAGATGATGGAGCAGGCCAGCCTCAGGCAGGTCTGGGCGTCCAGCACTGTCCTCTGCAGGTAGTCATAGAGTGAGCCATTCTCGTGGTAGTGAGTGATGAGCCAGAGCTGGGTGCTAGAGTTCCTGGACGTCATGTCAGAGGCGATGAAGCCTAGAGCGGGACAAAGCAGAAAGGGCCATGGAACAGGGGGGCACCAGCAGGCCGGGCGCCACATAAACACCCTCGTGGGCTGCTACTCACCCAGGATATTGTCATGCCTGAGCAGCACCGTGTTGTAGATCTCCGTCTCACGGAACCACGACTGCTCGTCCCGGGAGGAGAAGATCTTCACGGCCACGTTCTCCCCGTGCCAGACGCCACGCCACACCTCCCCGTAGCGCCCTTTCCCTGCCATGACACGGACACGGCGTCACGCTCCCCTGCTAGTGCTGAGCGAACCCTGGCGACAGGCTCAGGTGGGGCACCCCTGCCCCACCTCAGCCACTCCTAGGCTAAGGTTTTATGTTCTTTGTGGATCAATGACTAGAGGCAAGCTGGTTCCATGGCTGAGCCAGTGCACTGCACCCTCTGACAGCCACTGGGCAACCCAGCAGCCTCAGGCCATCAGAGAATGAACCTCATCACCAGCAAATTGCCAGAACCTTTCTTTGGCTTCATAGGGTCTAGCCTGGCCCACTAGGGGCTAGGACAGCTGACTTCATGCCCAGGCCTGGCATATACAGTCATGGGGATAAGCTGGGTACCTCAGTGCCCAGGCCTGTCTGCTAATGGAAAGGCCAGGTCCCGCAGGGCCAGGTCTGGTCTGTAGGGCTGGGGGTCAGGCCAGGTCCCTCAGGGCCAGAGCCCAACCCATCGGATATCAGGGATTAGGGGTTAGGAAGAGCCCAGCTCCAGCCCAATACCTGCTTGTCCTTCCCCCTCCCTCCCCCCATACTAAGCATCTCCAGAGGGCCCTGGGCTAGCGGGTGGGTAACAGAGACGGCCTTAACCAGAGTCCAAAGTTTGCCCCGGGGGTCAGGATTCATGGTCTCATCTCCAGCTGCTCCCGGGAGGGGAGCTTGGGGCACGCCGGGCTCCCTGGCTGAAGGAACCAGGTGGCAGCCGAGCCAGGGGGACCCTCCTTCACTGCGTGCAGGTGCCAGAGGCGGGCGCGGTGGCGGGTTTCCTACCTACGCATTCCACCAGCGTGATCTGCCGGGCTACAGTTCTTTGAACAAGAAAGGGCAGCCCGGAGCCGCTGCCCGTCGTGCAGTCCTCGCTCAGCAGGCCCTGAGGGAGAGGTCACTGGCGGTCAGTCACCGAGGGCGCAGCACGGCTAATGGCACAGTAACCCCTCAAGCCACGTTAGATCCCTCCACTTGCTCACTCCATCCCTTCGGCGACCACGGCACGCGGGCACGGGGAGCGTTGAGGTAGCGGGGTGCACAAGGGTGGTGAGGCTGCCTAGTGGCGATCTGGGGCTAGAGATGGGACACATGGGCACAGTGATGGGGGTAGATGGAGTGAATTTATGGATTTTGGGTGGGGATTGGTGCATCGCTGTCCAAAAATGTAGTATTCAGTCTGTTTATATGGAATATGGGAATTGGGTGAGGAGCCATTTTAGCATATGTATGACTGATTAAAGGACAAATTTTAAGTAGAACTGTATCCTAAACTGCTTTATGGTGTTGTACCTAAACATTGTATTTCAATGGGGGATTCAACTTCCTTTATAGAACAGAACAGACTCCTGAAACTCTTACCAGCCCGCAAAAGTGGTCCATAGTCATGCAACTAGTCCTATTGCCTTCAATGCGATTGATCAAATGATTAAGGGTTTACAGGATTAGGTTCCAAGTTTGTAAAT
The DNA here is from genome assembly GCF_965140285.1 of Lepidochelys kempii. NCBI lineage: Eukaryota > Metazoa > Chordata > Testudines > Cheloniidae > Lepidochelys > Lepidochelys kempii. The sequence continues at coordinate 1,168,745 of NC_136399.1, read as the reverse complement.
TGTTCTGGATGAAGCGGACAATGCCTGGGCTGTCAGATCAGAAGGGGTGTCATTCGAATAGAGGTGGGTAGATATGTGATACGTCTTAGCTCCGTTGCTAAGATGAGGCACATATGATCAGCAAAGTTCTTGGCAGATTCCTGAGGCAGCTGGTTTAAGGCTGTCAGTGTCCGGCATTATCATCTTCACTTATAGTTCTCTCACCCACAAAGCTGGAAAAGGAGGCGTTTGTTTTCTTTGTTTTGCTGCTCCAGTTCCAGGTAACAAAATGCATGTTAGACTAGTTTGGCTGCAAAGAAGAATTCTGTGTACACTGGGGACAACACCTGATTCTGGTCGGGCTGCAGAACTGGGCTGACATCAGAATCCAAACATCCGCTGGTCAGGGCATGCAGAGGCATTGCTCTAATGATTTGGACTTGATGTGATGCAGTATGGATGTGTAGTGGGATGGCTGCCCCACTCCAGGAGAGCAGGGGTTAAAAGCAGCCCTTGTTAAGGCCTAAGTAGGTACTGGGGCTGCAGAGGTGCAGCCCGGTGATGGGCAGAGGCAGCTGATCCATCCCTCTTGCCAGTGATGAGTGTCCATGACAGACTGCCGTCTGCCCCAGAGAAAGGGGGCAGTAGCCACTGAGGCAAGATGGGCATAGGGAGAGGGGGTTTCCCTGGGAGGGGAGACCCAGAGTATGGGGGCACTGCCGTGGGCAGAACCCCAAGGTAAAGGGCACCGTGGGCCGGGAGGGACACAGGGGACTGAGGTAGGAGAGACACCGGCCAGCAGGGGGCACTCCGAGTGCTGGAATTGAGCTAATTCCCAGACAACCAGCAGGAGGCGCCGTGCCGGTGAGTCAGTGGCCTGCTAGACGATGTCACGGATAATTCAGACCAATGGGGAGCAACAGAATAAAAACCACTGTTTAAACACCTTCTGTCTGCGCCACCCCTCTCCTTTTGAGGACTCCTGACCAAGGTAACGGCACAATACATATGCTAACAAACTTAAACAAAGCCGTTTGTTAGCATCTATATTGTGCTGTTAAAGCCATTTAAAGAACGACTGTCCTCCCTAGCCTGTTCTGCTCCTTTAAGGAGCGGTGCGCAGTCCAGGTTTCCAGTACCCCAGACAGCTAAAAATCTCCTGCTGGCACTGCCTACTGGAGGGTACGGCCCTACTTGCACTTCTGAATGTTGTATCCTCTTAGTTAGGGAGAGAGCCCTTGACCATGACACAGAGATGGGCTCTAGCCGCAAAGTTCGGGTTTGGATCCAACCTCTCCAGAATTCTGGGGCATTTGGATCTGGGGGGTTTGCGGGGTGGGAGCCTGTCTGTGGTCGTCTCCATTTCAGGCTGTTCAAGGCTCACTCACCTCTAAGGTGCTGTCTCCAACCATGGAGGCTTTCAGCATGATGTCTGTGTCCCCCAAGTCATCATGTCTGATGAGAAGCCGGTTCCTGCGGTGCTGAGCCAGCTTCCAGAAGGAGAGCGTGACGAGCGTGGCGAGCACGAGGAGGGCCAGCACGGGGACAAGGACCATCAGGAGAAGGTTCCTCAGAGAGGCAGGTTCTTCGGGCTGCTCCTGGCCTGAGGGGAAGAAAAGGACCAGCTGTGGGGGAGTCCCGGGGCAAATGCAGTATGCCTGGAGTCAGAGCAGGGGTCAAGTCTGGACGGAACAGGCACTGGGGTCTGCAGCTTGGTTTCTGTGCTCCTGTGCTGGGACAGGGAGGGGGCTTCAAGCCACCTTTCTCTTTCTCATATTCTAGAGCCATGCAGGGCCATGGTATAAGTTAGAGCAGCCGCGGGGCTGCTAGGAGCCTTCCTCTCCGCGGGTGTGAAAGGGCCAGCCCTACTCCCCAGCAGCCCTGAGCAATTCAGGGGCAGCAGGCAGAGAGCCCCAGAGTCCCAGTTGTCTGGAGAGCGGACAGCAAATGTCACCCCAGTTCCTGCTGACAGCTCTCCTCCCACTGAAGGAGCGGGGCAGAGTCTGCTGGGCTCCAGTGAGCACATGCTGATGTTGGGGCAGGGATGCAGCAGCCCAGGGCTTGAGCTCGGGGCTGGGAGGCACCTGAGCTGAAGGGCAAGGCCAGAGGGGCACCAGGGCTGCCTCAGGGTGATTTCCGGGGAAATTCTTGACTCCCCAAAGGCTGTCGGGGGGTACCCCAAGGCAGGGGGTGGGAGCCTGGGACAAACTGCCAGAGAGGGGAGCCCCCCGCACCCAGCCACACCAGGGACCCAGGACACGGCTGGGCTGTACCTTTCAGGAAGACACTGATGTTCTCATTGCACATGCTGGAGCTGCAGCAGCTCATGGTGTATTCTGCCATGGCTGCAATCTGGCAGCGCTCCAGGATATGAGAACTCAGGCAGCCCTTGCCCTGGGTGGCCTTCCCGTTCTCCAGGTGTTTGCTCACAAAACACATCTTCCCCAAGCAGGTGGCATTTTCACACTCCTGCGAGTCACAGGCGCACATCAGCTCCTCTGTGGGACACAAACGAGACGGCACGTTCACAGACGGAGCCAAGCCGGGCTGGGCCCACAGGACTCTCCCCACATTACATCCGCCGCTCCCCGAATGTCATGGGAGGACTCTGAGTGGGCTGGGAGACAGGTCATTAGTAAACGCTGGGGGACACAAACCAGCTTCTTGTAACAGCGAGTCTCACATTGCTGAGGGTTGGCTAGTCGAGGCCGGGCCATGCAGGCCAGATTTTCAAAGAAGCCAGCACACTGAGGGCAGGTCGAATGCTGGGCAGTTCTTAAGAGTGACCCCAGTTCTAGGTGCTGATCACCAGAAAATCTGAGATCTTCTGAAAATCCAGGCTCAGACTGGTAGATAAATAGCTAAATAAATAGCTAGATAAATGTGATGGATAGATGACAAAGAATTTGGGGATGGGATCAAACCAGGATATTTGTCTCTGGGGCTTTAACTTCAGGAAGGTCAGGGTTTTTTGATCCAGCTGTTTTTGTTCATCCCATTGCAATTTCACTTCTGGGTTTGGACTCTGAGCCCCACTCAGGGGAATTTGGATCTGGCATTTGGATCTTGATCCTGTCTCTAAACCTGGGCCCTAAGGTTATGCCTGGAACCCGCACCCCAGAATCTAGGCTTGGGCCAATCATCATCATTAAGGCGTCCCCAAGGTGGGAGCAAAGTTGAGACCCGAACCGGGACTTCACCATTTTGGGGTGTTTTGGCTCATCAGAGTCAGGCTGGAGCTGCAAGCTCTGACCCCGAGCAAGGTTTCAGGTCTGAAGCCCCAGTGCCCTGGGTAGGCTGTGGTCGGGATCTGGCCTGTTTCACAGCCTGGGCTCATCTCTAATGCGAACCCTCCAGTGTCTCACTCTGCACAGAGCTCTCTCACCTGGACTCTCCCATGGTGCTGGCCCTAACAACAGGGCCTCAAATAGCTCCTCCTTGCTTCAGCCCTGGGTAGCTGTGAGCAGGGTGAAGAAGATACCCCCGGGTTGGGGCTGAGCAGTGGCGGAGATGAACACTATCCCCAGCAGACTGGGGTAACTGGAGGGGGTGAGGACACTGTGAGAGTTGCCCAGTTAATAGCCCAAGACAGCATCTCCATCACTCAGGAGCCCACCCTAGGGAAAAGCTCGAGGTATTGAAGGAATACTCCCTGCATCCCATCTCTCATTTCATGTCTCTAGCCCTTTCCATCCAATGATCTCAAAGCACGTTATGAACCATAGTGAACTAACCCTGGGCGGGAGGTCAGCGACATGTGAGGAGAAACAACACGCCCAAGGTCACATGGCCAGTCACCAGTACAGCGGGAATAAAACCCAGGAATCCTGACTCCCAGCTCCTTCCTCTGGCCTCTAGGCCGTGCTGCTTCCCCAGGCAGACACACGGGGTATGAGTTAATTGCCTGGGATGGTGACTTATTTTGAGAGGTGAGTAAATAAATAAACCTCCAAATCTCCTGCCCTTTATTTCAGTTTCCTGCATGCCACAGAAAGAAACAGCCGTGCTCTGGGACCACTGCACTGTCGTTAGTCACTCCGGCTATTCTGCTACCTACCAGCTGGAAAGCTCCTTGGGACAGTCAGAACAGCCAGGAGAAAGCTCCCGATGGCTCTTTGCAGCATTTTCTCTGGAGAAAACAGAATGGATGAATAGCGCAGTCTCACAATTCTGCAGCCTCTTTCACCTGGAGGCTCCGAAAGCACTTCGCAAATGCAAATGATATTATTATCATGCAGCTTCATTGTATATAGGGGGTCACTTCATGCATCCCTGAAATGCAGCCACATCTGGGCTGGAATGGGTCAGCTACTTACCAGTCGCTCAGCAAAGCTACACAATGGCTTTCGAGAGGAAATAAAGGATTCTGTAGTCAACTGAAATTGCCGGGGCAGGGGGGGCAGGATGTAGGTAGGTAGGATGGAATTATCCAGAGTGGAACTTGGCCAGGATATCAGAGTTACCACCTCTTCCTGAGACCGATTCCAGGAGAACTTTACGGCACACAACTGCATGAAAACCCATTCCAGCTAAACCCAGCCTCCAGAAGCTCAGTCCGCATTGGTAATGCGTGTCAATACAAACCCTGCACTGATTGACAGCAGTCCACTTGTATACAGAAGGGCAGCAGACAGGAATAGGGTAGTAGACCTTTACATGTTTTGAGCAGCCGTGTGGTTGTCGCTAGGTTTGGCACGTGTGTAGTAAGCATGGTTCCCTACTTGTGACCCAGCTGTGTCCCCGCGGTGCCTTCATGTTCTGTTGTCATGTGAAGAGCGAGAGACAGACCGATCAGCCTCTTTTCACTCCAGCACTGTGTGCGGCTGCGCTTCCTCCCCCCGGGAAAGCTACGCCAGAGTGCTGCGCAGCCTGCAGGCCTCCCTGCCGCTGACATGCTGCGGCCATCTCTGGAGGGGAGCACCGCACCCAACTTGCACCAGCAAAGCTCCAGTTTTAAAACGGGGAGCCAAGAAGTTCCACACGACCGGATCACTACCACAGCGGGGGCAGTGTCGGCGGCAGGAACTAAGGGGGACCTAGGAAGTTCAAAGGGGAGCCAGGTAGTAACGGACGTAACGGGATGCAGTGGGACCAAAGCAGGGCAGTGCAGCTAGCAGGAGTTACCGAGGTCTAAACGACAGGTTGCACAGGATCAAAGAGCAATGGCTCTGAAAGGCCTGATGAAGATGGGCTCATCTTCCCCTCCCCCAGGCTCCCCCGATTGCTGCTGGGTGCCCTGCACCTCTCTTCTGTGCATCAAAGTCAGAGCTTCTAAGGCCAGAAGGGACCCCCAGACCCCTAAGCTGACCTGCATATCGGGCCATGAAACCCCACCCAGTGACCTCGGTACTGAGCCCAGTAATCTGTACTAGACAAAAGGAGACCAAAGGGTGGTGTGACACAGGCAGGGAAATACGGGGGCTCATGGCAATGGCAAGGAGCTGATCTGGTGTGATGTACAGCTCCATGGGCCTGCTCCGAAGTATCCTTCGGGCCAGCTGTGCTTTATGGAGACTCACGGACTGGGTCCTCCAGCGGGCTTTGGTATCAGGCTTATCAGTGATACAAATACACTTGTCACAGGCAGCCAAAAGTTTCCCAGCTGCTCCAATGGAGAGGGAGGGCTTTTTGTTTTTTAAATTCTTCCTTGTAAAAAGGAAATTCTTGCCAAACTAAACATGATGAAGACTTGACCTCACCACTGTCCCCAAGCTTTCCAGACCCACTTCCTCCCCACCATGCAGCCGTCTCCTTTGCTTCTGGGTCCCTTTCTAAATGGACGAGCCCCTGGGTCCTGGGAGCCCAGGCTTCTCCACCCACCTCCGTCTGTGATTTCTACATAAACAGGCTGATGGCTCCGTTTCCTGCAATTCACGGAGCCCTGCCCATTGCCCGCCGCTTAAGCCAGAACAGGAATCAAGATTGTTTAGATTCTGGCCTTGATGGGAAAGGGGAGTCACGCAAACACACACAGCTCCAAGCCGCACAAACAGATATCTGGCCCAGACAGCAGCTCCGTGGCTCCAGCCATAGGGCAGCCTCACAGGGACCTTTCCTCCCCGAAATAACTCGCTTTGTTGTTGCTCCCAGAGGGGAAACAGAGATTCAGCTCCAGTGGGATACAGGGCTGGGAGCGAGAGCCACCTCCAGCCCAGGGAACCTGCGGCTTTTGTGGAGAAAGCACCAGCAGGCAAACATCCCGTTCAAGGGTGAGCAAAGGGGTTGGATGCGTCTGCAGGCTGAACCCATGCTGGGCGACAGGGTTCTCTAAGCCCCGTCCCCCAAACACTGCCACAGACAGGGCAACGTTCCTGGTGGGGGAGAGAGAGGTGCTCCGCAGCAGCTGCGCCCTGAACCAGGGACAGTCACATGGGCTGCACCCCAATCTCACCTGTCCCACAGCCCGGACCCACTGCAGAAACCATGGCACAGATTCAGCCCTGATGTAAGCAAAACCCACTCCTGACGGAATCCAAGTGCAAGCTCACTCCAGGTGGCACCTGACCCTTCATCTCAGACAGTTTGGATCCCCCCGGCTGGAGGCAGGATCCTGCAATAGTAATTGCAACCTCCATGGTGCCCAAGTTTGGACGGCTGCTGTCCTGGCAATCTAGGCCCCATCCAGAGCCAGGCCTTGGACTCCAGCCTGGAGACAAAGGAAGCTCCCAGGAAATGGGCTGTGGGCTTAGAGGCACCTCCAAAGGTCTGGGCCCAGTTCTGGTTAGTTCCTGTGATCCATTTCCTTTCTCTCCCTCCCCTCTTCCTGATCTCATAGACTCAAAGGTCAGAAGGGACCATTGTGATCCTCTAGTCTGACCTCCTGCACATCGCAGGCCACAGAATCTTGCCCACTCACTCCTGCGACCTCTGACTGTGTTAGCCAAGTCCTGAAATCGATTCAAAGACTCCAAGTTAGAGAGAATGCACCACTTACCTAGTTCAAACCCGCAAGTGCCCCATGCCCCGTGCTGCAGAGGAAGGTATAAAACCCCCAGGGTCTCCGTCAATCTGACCGAGGGGAAATTCCCTCCCAACTCAGCGATCAGTTAGACCCTGGGCACGTGGTCAAGACCCAACAGCCAGACCCCTGGGAAAGCATTCTCTGTAGAGCTCAGAGCCCGCCCCAGCTAGAGTCCCATCTCCAGCTGCTGGAGGTATTTGCTATTGGCAGATGCAGAGGAGCCGTACGCTATTGATCTCCTTCCTTCCTTCCTTCCTTCCTTCCTTCTTGTCCCTACTCTTTCTTCCTCCCTTCTCTCCTCTTCTGTGTTCTCTGATCCCTTCCCTCCCTTCCCCCAACTCTATCCCTCCCCCCTCCCCTTCGTCCTCTTTCCCTGTCTCTCACACGCTAACACAGATGGCTCACGGGTTCTGTGAGCTCCACAGCCTGGATGTTGTAACATTGCTCCAGAGACCCAAACCATCTCTGTCACCAGTAGCCTCATGACCCAAGCCTGAGCTCTCTGGTTCTCATCAGTATCAGAAACACGGTTTGCAGGGAGGAGGAGGGGGTCCTGAGAACTGCTGAGAACTCACTTTATTCTGCTGCTTTCCAAACAGCTGCTTCTAGAAGGAAGCTTCTGCTCCAGAAACTGAGATTTAATTTCCTGCACCCTCTGCACTAGTGACTCACCATTCACATGTTCTCTGTCGTTTGCTCACCTCATTAGGTCTCCACACCACGGCCTCAGTGTCTCTGTGCCGGCTGGTACTATGGCCCCTCAACTCAGAACCAAGTGCAGGGCTCGGGACAGAGAGCCTAGCACAGAAGTCAGCGTCACCGATCCCAACAGCTCCAGAATCAGGAGTCAGGCCGCAACGTATTACGAGACTGGCTTACAGATTGTACGATTTTCAAAGCTACTATACTTGAGGCTCGTTACCTTCTGGTTTGTGAGCCCTTGGGGGGCACTTGAGACATATTTCCAGGCTTTTCTCTGCAATCATGCGGGCTAGAAATGTACTTTTTTCATTTTAATTGGAAGTTGAGACTCCTCCATCATCAGTCTCCTCTCAGGGCAGGGGCTTGATGTGAAATCTTGGCCCCCACTAAAGTCAATAGGATTTTTGCCATTGTAGTCAATGGAGCCAGGATTTCACCCTAAATATTACAAGACTGGTGAAAAAAGTGGCAAGACCCGATTCTTAGAGCCGAACTTCCTCTCTGGATTATTTCTAGAATCAACCCCCTGGATCCAAGCACCAAAACCCAGTGCACCGAAATGCTTGAATGTCACCCTGCAGACTATCCTGCAAGCATGGGGAACTGAATGAAAGTGTCTGCCCGGGAGCAATATCCCCATCCCAAGCCAACTGAAGCACAAAAGGGTCCAACAGATGGCAGCATCAGTGGTGGAAAATCAATTCGAAGTTTCAAGTCCTTTCAGTTTTAATAGCCCTGAGAGTTAGTAACACAGGGAAGAAGAATTTTTAACAATTGTTGTTTCCCTGGAAGGGTTGATGGCTACCATTAATCACAGACCTGATTAAACCTGAAGGGTGTGCTGACCACCTTTCATTCACGCTAAATGCAATAAATGAAGCCCCTTTTATGTAGTGATAGTTGGACACAACAGAAGCCACCACCCAAGTCACTGGGCTGCGTGGCAAAGCTTCATCAAGAAGGAACCCAGGGAGAATAAATGGGGTTTCTCTATGACAGACTGAAAATGCAGGGGCTAAAGGATTTTTTGACATGTGAGAGAAGCAGAGAGTCCAGAAAACCAGCAGACAGCATGAGAAACAGTTGTGAGACAGAACTCCTTGGGGCACAGGACTGGCTGGAGAAGCTGGCTTGGAAATTCTAAGGAAACTTTCTGCTCTTTTTTCCTTCTGTGTTTTGGGAAATAGGACCCTGTGTTCATTCACTGTAAATAAACAGGATTACGCCAGAGAAATATCTGACTTGTATCATCAATTTCTTCTCTAATGGAAACAACTAGGCAAGACGCCACGTATTGGCAAGCTGCTCAGGGCAAAAGAAGCAAGGCAACCGTATCTTGTCTGTAACCCTCTGAACCACAAATAAATAAATAGTGGGACCGGATTCTCAGCTTCTGTAAATCGGAATAGCTCCAGTGAAATAAACAGAGCTACATCAGTTTACACCAGCCAAGAACCTGTGTGGGGATAATCAGAGTTAAAGCAACTTTAATTCCACCTCAAGTTGCAGTGGGGGAGGTTTAGGTTGGATATTAGGAAAAACTTTTTCACTAGGAGGGTGGTGAAACACTGGAATGCGTTACCTAGGGAGGTGGTAGAATCTCCTTCCTTAGAGGTTTTTAAGGTCAGGCTTGACAAAGCCCTGGCTGGGATGATTTAACTAGGAATTGGTCCTGCTTCGAGCAGGGGGTTGGACTAGATGACCTTCTGGGGTCCCTTCCAACCCTGATATTCTATGATTCTATGATTCTTCCCCGCATGTGCTATTGATATGATTTATAATGCAACAGCATGCCAAGCATTTAAGATGTTATGCTACGGTGTCCTACATAATCACATAAGAAAGCAGGCCGATGTAATGACCTATCCAAGATGCTTCTATTAAGAACATGGGTGGAGAATGCACAGTTAACATTTCTTTGAAAATGGAAGTGCACTCGGAGCGGCAATTCCCCACAGGCCACTCTGACGCAGAGCATACAAGGAAGCAGGGCGATGAATGCTTGCAGATGTGTCGCTGTCTTTCCTTGACCCCCTTGGCCCGACAGCCTCCTCTTGCAAGCAGCGTGCCAGCCCAGGATGCCACTGCAGCAGTAAGGCCAACCCCGCTCTCTACTCAGCGCAGAGCCGGTCTTAATACACTCTGGAGTGCGTTTAGTGCTGGTGAAAGGCATCAGAGAGAAAGCCCCGAGATCCCCTCTGCACAGGCCCAGTGACCGTGCTTGTAGGCTCCCCTCCTCCACTGCTCCACCAATAAGCCCTAATGTTGCCTTGGCAGGACCATCTGAGCATGCAAAGGTTCAATCCTGGTGGCCCATTCAGGCCTTGGTCCATCTGCTGAGGCTGCCAGCAAGTGCCTTTCATGATGATGGTTTCTGGGCTGTGGACATGTGTCCGGAAGAAACTAGATCAAGCCCCACCAAACTCCTGATGCACAGACCCCCCAAGCAGTAACTATGTTCTGGTCCCATTGCGCTGGGATGGATTCAAACCAGCTCCCTGGGCTCGAGACATTCATGCCTGGCGTCTCCTGCAGCAATCCACGGCTGTGCAAAGCAGGGCTCCGAATATCAGAAAGACAGCCCCTTGCGCTTGCGTAGCTAACCGTCCAGAGCAGCCATGATTTGTCCCCAGAGGGCACTGCCTCACTGCGATAAAAAACCCACCGCGCTGAATCTCAAACCCAGCTCAGCTGACTCGGGCTCGTGGGGGGTGGGCTGCAGGGCTAAGAATAGGTGTGCAGATGCTCCGCCCTCGCAGGGTCTCAGAGCCTGGGCTCCAGCCCGAGCCTGGAAAGCAACACTGCAGTTTGGCAGCCCAGAACCCCGAGTCAGCTGGCCCAGCCAGCCCCGGCTGTGCCGCAGGCCTTTGATCACAGTGTAGGCACAGAACAAGACCAATGTTTTCCAAGGGGGCCATGGAGTTTGGAAGCTTCAGTTTTGGGGACCGTGATCTTGGGTCTGATTTTCAGAGGTGCAGAGCGCCCACAACTTCAGTTGAAGTCACTGGGAGCAGCAGAGCTACCATTAATGGCTACCATTAGCCACAGACCTGGTTAAAACTGAAGGGTTTGCCGACCACCTTTCAGTCATGCTGAACAGAAGAAGCTTTGCATGCTGTCAGCTTTCGGTGCTGATGAAATTGACCATTTCTTCATAATCTGTTTTCCATCTCTTACCTAGTTCCTGACCCGAGATAGCCCTTTGCCTCGGATATCTGGACTACTTAGCACCTTCAGCAACCTCTTATGAGGAACTTTGTAAAAGGCCTTTTTGGAAGTCTAAACTAATTGTGTCCACTTGTTCTCCTTTATCTGTTCTGTTACAGAAAACGGTAGAGAATTTGAATAGATTGGTGAACGTGGTCTTCCTTTTCAGAAGCCGTGCTACTTTGACCCTATCATATCATTAATTCCACCATTTCAGCTAATTGACCAGTCTCTAGTCTGCAATTTACTACATTTCCCCAGCGCCCAGCACCTCTGAGAATCAGACCCCAGAGGATACTTTTGAAGATTGAGACCTAAGCCCTTCTCCTCTTCCCAACACCCTGCCCTAGGTACCAGGTCCCTTCATGCTGCTTGGTTCACACTGGAGAACAGTTTAACTAGCTGACATGAAACCAAACCAAGAAAGAAAAGGAGGACTTGTGGCACCTTAGAGACTAACCAGTTTTATCTAAGGTGCCACAAGTCCTCCTTTTCTTTTTGCGAATACAGACTAACACGGCTGTCACTCTCAAACCAAGAAAGAGAATAATCAACGAAATTATCACCATGGTTCGCACAGTCACACGCTCGCATGGGAGAGATCTAGGGGTTGTGCCCAGCAAACCACGTGCAGAAAAGCCTTTTTTGGTTTTTGAGTGCCAGGATGCATCTCATGACCTGGTTCCTTATTTTTGTTCCCTGAGAACCAGCAGCTGTACAGACGCCCCCCCTCCCCTCCCAGGGCACACGAGCACACTGCCAGCAGCAAGCGCTATTCCTGCCTGGGGAGGCAGCAGATTTAGGCAGTTTCCAGGACACTGCCGCTCTAGGCTGGTTGTCAGAGGTGCTGAAGTTCCCCTTGAGGTCAGAGGCAGCTGTGGGCACTCACAGTCCTCTACAAACCAGGCCATGGGTTGCTAGATCGAAATTTTACTTCAGTGGGTTTTGAACCTAAATTGGGAGAGCTACGGAGATTCCCCTCCCCCATCAGTACAGAATTGGCCAGGTGCACTGAGCAGTGACATCTTCTGCCACTGAAGCTTTCAGGAGCTGACCAGTGGTCTGATCCCGGGAACATGCTGTTATTCCTAGGGCTAGAGAAAATGTAGAGCTGGGAGCCCGAGATCAGATTCGCTTGGCTCGAGGGTCTCCTTCAGGCCCATTTCGGAGCCCGAACTGAGCCTTGGAGCCTTCCAAAGCTTGCTCTGGGGACCTTGGCATGCCTGGTGCAACGTGCCCAGAGCCAGCAGATGCCTCAAGCAGCCGCGTTGCACAGCATGGGCTTTGCGCTACCCTGCGCTCGAGGCAATTGCTACATTAAAAACCAGAGAAACAGGTTTTGTTATTTAAAAAAAATTCAGCCCAGACGCCCCCTCCCCACCCACGTGTTTATTTTCTCTCAAATTCTGTGTGTTAGAGAAACAGGAGGGTGAGGTTGATTTTCTGTTTGTTTGTGCCGAGAACAGCAAGGGTTTAGGTTTTTTTTCTAGCCTGGAAGCTTTTTAGAAACAGTAACAAACAAATCCTGTGAAGCATCTCTGAGCCCCTCCTGGGGTGTGAGTGTGTGTTAGCACCGAACACCCCATTCCAGTCCTGAGTACCCTGCTGAGCTGCAGGAGAGCAGCAGAATGCTCCCCACCCGTTCCTTCCGCACCCCAACCCTGCATTGGCTTTCTCCGCTGGCGCAGCACATCGAGCTAAGGCCGAGCTAGCTGGCTCCTTCTCCTGAGCACTTTAGTCATTCTGCGCAGCGAAGGAGCAGTTCACGGGGCTCCATCCCACGCTGAATTTCATTTCCCACCATGTTCCCCTTGTTTGGGCCCTCTGACGTTCCACAGTCTTGGCGAACCGACATCGTTTTGTGTTATCTGCAAATTTTGCTTCCTCCCTGCTCCTCTTCTTTTCCGGATCATTCATTAATATCAGCCCCAGCACAGCTTCTGCTGTTAACTTTCGGTGGTGATGAAATTGACCATTTCTTCATAATCTGTTTTCCATCTCTTACCTAGCTCCTGACCCGAGATAGCCCTTTGCCTCGGATATCTGGACTACTTAGCGCCTTCAGCAACCTCTTATGAGGAACTTTGTAAAAGGCCTTTTTGGAAGTCTAAACTAATTGTGTCCACTTGTTCTCCTTTATCTGTTCTGTTACAGAAAACGGTAGAGAATTTGAATAGATTGGTGAATGTGGTTTTCCTTTTCAGAAGCCGTGCTACTTTGACCCTATCATATCGTTAATTCCACCATTTCAGCTAATTGACCAGTCTGCAATTTACTACATTTCCCCAGCGCCTTTCAGAAAAATCTGCAAAACCTTTGCCGCCCTCCAATTCTCCAGTAAGGCAGCCGATTTTATTGCACTACTTGTCCAGCACTAGACCCACTGCATATTATAGAATTACAGTTTACAGATTGTTTCATCTTCTGAAAGGGGGCACAAGGCCAGATTCTGAGTTCAGTTACCCTTGTGCAAATCCAGAGTCATCCCACTAACTGCAGTTGAGGTAAACCCAGATTCTAATCTCAGTTGCACAAGCATAAATCAGGAGCAAATTCTGCTGGCTTCAGTACGGTTACTCTGCCTTACCTTCAAGCAATGGAGTGGTTCTCAGTGGCAAGTGGTGAGATCTGAGGGAGATCAGAGTCTTAAGAGGAGAGGGACACCCCTTGCTGTGAAAGGGGGACCCAAAGAACCATCTGTTCCAATGTGTCACGGAGGGGGCAAATCAGGAACAGAACAGAGGGGGTGAGGAGTTACAAATATGGGGCCAGAGTCTCAGCTGCTGTAAGCCAGAGGCGCCCCAGTGAGATCAGGGCTAGGCCACTAGCTGAGGAGCGGGCCCATGACGAGATCTCTGGTAGCGCGCTTTCTGCTTTGGGCAGCAGCCTAAGAAACATCCCGACACCCACAGAGGGAGCAGCTCATTCCAACTCACCTATGGCTTTCCCCCTCTCATTGACAGCACCGGCCCCGAGGAGAGGCTGCTTGTGAGCGGGCGGGTTCTGCAGAGCCTCTGGAGGCGGAAAGGAACCCTGCCAGACCCAAGTCTGGGCGTCCTGTCTCCGGCTCTGCGTCTGCTGCCAGCGGGGCTGTGGGGACCCTTTCCCAGGGCCAGAGGCGATTCTCCTTTGGTTGCAGTATCTGGATCCCGGGCTTCGACAGACAGTTTCCTAGCTCACCCCAGGCAGCTCCCCACTGCGCTGCAAGCTCCAGCCTGAAGCAGATTCATGGGTCAGCCTCCGTTCTCCCCAGCCCACACACCAACCTCCCTTGATTCGCAAAGGGATACTGGCAGGGCAGAGCTTTGGCTCCGGTGTTAGTTCCAGCCGTGGTCGCCTGTCCCAGCCGGGGAGAGGGGTGTGTGCATCTAGGTTCCCTCCCCAGTCCCGGGGGCTCTCCCCCTGTTTTCCAAACGCAGCAGTTTGGCAAGATCTCTGAGCTCTGGATGTGGGAGAAGTCAAAAAATGTTTCTTATTACTGCCTCTTCCTGCCTGGCTTTTCTCCACCACTCCCAGCTAATAAAGCATTTCCTATTGCTGAGCATACAGCCACAGCCTAGCTCCCTTCCTCCTGCACACACCGGGCCCCTGCTCCATCCCGATTGTTCTCCCGCCCGCCCAGTCCCCGTCCAAACAATCCCCCACGCCAGGGTGTGCGGGTGGGCGGTGTTCCTGGCTCTTCCTCAGGCTCCCACCAAACCCGTGTCTGGACAAAGGGAAATGCAGCCTCCTCACAGTCTCCTCACAGAGCAGCCGGGGCCTAGGGGTTTGGCAGCCGTCAAGCTGCCTCAGTTTACTGGGCCGGAGTAGGAGCAGACGAGAGACATTCCGGGAGCGATGCTGGTAGCTCAGGTGGGGCCAGTGTAGGGGCGACCAGTGTGTGGGGCTGGGAAGCAATTGAGGAACTTGTTAGTACCGACTAGTTGGGAAGGAGCCCCGCTCCTTTCAGTCTGTGCTGACCCCAGTGCCCCAGGTCGGCACTGGGGCTGCTGTGCGGCAGGGAGTGATGCAAGTGACTCCGTAGGGGGCGCTCTGCCCTCACCATCAGTGCTCACCCCAATGATCCCTAGGGGGCGCTGTGCTACTCAAAGGTGCTCGGGTGCTCGCCCAGAGCCCCAGGGCAGTGCTAGGGCGCGCGGAGCTGCAGGTGCTGTGCCCTTTGGGAGCATGCTGCCCCCAGCCGGATGCTAACGGACACTGTTACTGCTGGGGGCTGCCTTTCACATGGGATGCCAGGACCTGGTCCCAAAGGCCCCAGAGCCCTTTTTGCAAGAGTTGGGTGTTAACCCTCATGTTCAAATTCCCACAGGGGGAGGAGAGAGGGTTACTTCCGGCCTAACCGCAAATGCCTCTGGAGCTTCCCTGCAGCGACAGACTTGTGAGGCTGGCTGGCATGGCTGGCAGGGCTCTCTGGGGACCGGAAACAGCACTTCCCCTTTTGCCTTTTTTAATTCATTCTTCTGGGTCATTCTCACAGTCAGCTGATTCTCCCTCTTCCTCTCTCCCATTCAGGGAGCTCTCCTCCAGCCTCAGGCCTCCGGCAGGCTACTTCTTCCTGGCCTCTTAACTCCTCCATTTGGGGAAGGAGCAGGGGGCCAGCTGCACCTGGACTGGCATGACATCCTGCTTTGTAATGAAGTCACAGGGTCCCATGCTGCTCTCCTTAACTTCAGCGAAGAGACGTGACCTCCACAGCAGCGTCCTGGGCTCACACCGTTAAATCTGAGTTAAAGATGCTTCCCTGCAAGCTACATGCCATTAGATCCTCGCTCTCAGGCCTCCCCTACAACCACTCCCAGAGCTGGGAATAGAACCCAGGCATCTTGCCTCCCTGTTGCCTGCTGTAACCACTAGACCTTAATTGCTCCCAGAACTAGGAACAGAGCCCAGGTGTCCTGCACTTAGACCCACATCACTAAAACTTCGATGCATCAGTTGTGTGGCCCCTGGCCCCTAATTTTTACTGATTGCTGAAGCTATTCCAGGAGATTCCCCCCCAACATGATGTAATGTTATTAGTTATATTGGACCTAGTAAAATCTCCGAGATTGCTTTCAATAGCTACCGGGAGATGGGTGCCGATTTCGGTAGACTCCCGGCAAAGCCGGGAGGGTTGGCAACCCTACATGTGACGTAAACAGCAGGTTTAAAAAACCGGAATGAAACATAAACGGCCCAAATTTTAAACCGTGCCTGTGAAAGTTTCTTGCTTGTTTTAACCAGGGGGAGCTTTCAGTGCCATTGTAGGTTGGGGGAGGGGAAGGGGGGGAGATTTTGTGGAGCCCGAGTCCCTGGACTGGGAAATAAACAGTTTCAGTCTGATTTGGAGGGGGCAGCTGCTGCGCTGAGGCGGAAAGGAAGGCTGGGCATGCAGGGAGCCTGTCTTCACAGCCCCCGATTCCCTAAGCACATGAACGAGCTTTGTTCTGGCTCTGAAACCCCAGCGGCCTGATGGGGATTCGGCACCCCCGGGTTGTTCCTGGCTCGCTCCTGTCCCAGGGCAGGCGTGTTCTGCCACCCCTCCGCTCAGCTGGGAGCGCTCAGGCGGCCCCAAGGAGGTCACTGGGACGGCTGGCTGGCTAGCGGGAAGCACATGCGTCAGCTTCTGCAGAACTGAGGGCCTCTGGCGAGAAGCCCCAAAGGGAATGGGGTGGGAAGGTTCAGACAGCGAGAAAGGACCGCACAGTCTGGGCGCCTTTAGGAAGGAATTCTTAACTCCGGTTCTAACCAGCCAGATGCTGGAGCTGACCCGCCTCCTACTCGCAGGAGAGAGGAGCTTGGCTCTTATATTAGCTCCACTGGTTTATTTTTTAAAAAGGCCGAGTTTGGGGGAAGGGGACGGGGGGCTCGTTAACTCATTGCTTGCTGGAGGAATATTAAAACCCCTCTTCCAAGGCATCGGAGCAACGTGCCCACAGCCATAGACAGTCCAGCGCGCAGCACTCCCATGGGACGGAGGCATGCGTGGAACCAGCTACCCGGGAGCCCCTCAGCTGTCATCATGTTGCTGACATGGCCACTCAGACACTGAGCTCCGAGCATCCTGCACAGAAAGCACAGGCCCCTGCCACCTGGGCGAAAGGAGGATCTCCGCGGGGCGTTAGCCCGACAGAGCCCGTGAGACACAGTCGGTGTAGCACTGCACAGATATGGGGTTTTACGCTTCCTTTGAAGTGGCTGTCAGAGACAAACGGGTGCCAGGCTGGACACACTTCTGAGGTGCTCCTGCTGGGTTTAAGGGGCTGAGGTTTGTGAAACAGATGTTTGGAACATGGGAACAGAGGCAGCAGGTTCCTGGCATTGCAAAGAGAAAGGCAGCAGCGGCAAAAGACTGTGGGACAATACGCCATGCCTCTGAAGATGTCAAAGCACGTCAGATACCCTTGAGTTAATCCTCAGGATCCCCATGCTGTAGGTCATCATCTCCACAGTACAAGATGGGGAAACTGAGACACGGGGGGGCTGCTTGTTTCAGTGGTCACCAACATCAGCAGAGATCGGGTGCAGGACTTCTGGGTTCTGTTGACATCTCCTACTCGAACCATTCTAGTTCTAACGCACACATTGAAAACCCACCTTTCTCCCTAGTGGAGACAAGCCCTAAGACATGCTCTCCTCCCAGAGCCGGCACTCAAGCCAGGGCTGCAACCCCGAGATTGTATTGATTCTCAGAGCCATGAACACAACCCAAGAAGCCTGAGGGTGAGGCCATGTCTCTAAATGCTACAGCACACACCCTCCAGGAAACCAACCCTGCACCACAACCCTTCATCTGGGCAGCCGGGGACTGGCAACTCCAGATCTGCCAACTGAGAAGTCCACAAACTAAACTAAAGCAAAAATACGACGACCGTTCCTGGGAAAGCATCGTGAGCATGCAATGCCAGGCTGGAAACTGCAGCAGGACAGGGCCTCGGTGCAAGATTTCTGCTACCCTCTGCCTCCAAAACCAGCCTCTCGTTTGGAGACTCTCCCCCAGCTGGTAGAAGCATGGGGACTGGGACACACACTGGAGCAGTGGAAAGCAGAGATGCACGCACACACTCGTCAGTTCACGGTTACAATCACCCCCAAAGCCCGATAAATTCCCCTTCTGGCTCTTACAAAGGCAGCACTTGAGCTTTGTGCTGCAAAAATCCAAGCATCCCCCAGACGCTCCTGTCCTCGCCGGTGCCTTGCGCTCCCTTCCCCTGCCCGCCGGCAGAACAAGGCTAGCGGCGTGTGCAGAGCAGTTACTCGCCTGCTCCATGTGCCGTCCGCCCCCAGCCCATATGCGTGCAGAACCCGTGAGCTGGCAAAGGAAGGACACAACACGGGGAGGAACCTGAGCATTAGCCAAGGGAGGAAGGGGAGCAGCGTGAGCCGCGCTTCCCATGTCTGTAGGCCCGTCCCTCCAAAACGCTGCACCAAAGGTCAGTTAGAGCCTCAGGACACCCCTGTCCCATCACTGACAGGCAGCCACCTCTGGGGAGGAACTCAGCAGCTGTGTAGCATCCACACAGCAGCAATACACAAAACCAGCAACTGAACCCGCAAGGGGCTATTTTAGTGAGGGAGGCAGGAGCAGGCAGGGGGACACGGGACCCTAGGGATCTTAGGGTATAAACGCCTCAGGGCAGAGACAGCCTGCACAGAACCCAGCAAAACAAGACCCAACTCCCCAAATCAAAGGTTATTATACATCCAGGCCCACAATGCTCTGAGCACCTGGCCTTTTAACCCTCCCCCAAGAATGGCTGGGAGCTGGTGTGTTGTGGGTGGGACAACCCCGGTGTAAATGGAAAGGCAGCAACATGCTTTAATTGAAGCCAAGGCTCAGCAGGGCGGGCTGAGTTCCTGGCCTTGCTGCAGCCAGGACACTGCCCGTCTGTCTCTGAGCCAGCCCTGCCCCGAGGTAACGTTCTAGCTCAAGAGCCAAACCCAGTAACCGCTGCAAGGTGCTGGGCATGGAGCTGCAGGTTAGTCAGGGCCCGCTGCTCTCACGTCGCTAGTTCTGAGCCCAAAGGGTCCCGTGAGTCCACTCGATGGTTCTTTGGCCCTTTTGTTTACAATGCAGTAACCCGGCTTTATTATGCGTCTCTAGACGACAGACAATCTTTTACCGCGCCGTTCCTTCCGTCTCTCAGTTTGCAGGTGCCCATCTCCAGGGTCCCAGAGCCCAGAGTGGTTCCTGCTGCGGGATCAGCAGGTGCGCGCGGAGACGGCCGAGTTGTGAAGACGCCACATTTTACCTGCAGCTCAGTGGATGAGATGTGACTAGACAGCTCCAACTGGATGCGTTTCGGCATGTTGTGTAATGCGACCGGGGCCTGCCGGCCTCAATTGCAACATAAATGGTTGCGGGAGGAGACAAAGCCAGGACTCCTGGGTTCTGTTCCCAGCTCTGGGAGGGGAGTGGGGTCGGAGCAGGGGGCTGGGAGCCTGAGGGGGGAGTAGGCTCTGGTTATTAGAGCAGGTTCTAATGTGCTGCAGAGTTGCCATGTGACCTTGGATGAGCTACCTACACTTTACCTATGTTCCTGTGTCTCCTGATCTGCAAATAGGAGCAGACCCACCTCTGGGAGGTGTGGGAGTGGGCCCAGAGCACCCGGCTGGGGCAGTGCCTGTGACCTACATGGGTGCCTGCAGGGAAACCCTCCGTTCCTTTCAGCTTGTATCTGTTTCAGGCCCCAAGAGGCCAGGCTCCTTAGAGACCCTGCCAGGGTGGCTCCAGCCCTGCGGCTTTGTCCCATATGTGATCTAGCATTAGGGCACAGCTCAATGCGATTAAGCCAACTAAATCCAGGCTGCAGAGGGGTGGGAATTTATCCCACCGGCCACACCAGAAGTCTGACTTGCTAGGGAAAAGCATTGCCCACCTCCATCTAGGGCGGGGGACTCTGAGCGCTGCTCCAGGAGGTGGAGTGTATTGATTTTCCCATCCCCTTCCTGTTCTTGGGGCTGCCCAGTCCTCTCCGTTCTGCTGCTCATGGCCCAGGCTGTGGCTGCTGGTTCATTTTAACTGAACTCCGTTTTGGGGAGAGTCCTAGAGAGGGGCGATCCTGGGTAACTACACAGCATCTGATCTCAGCCAGGACCCCACAGCAGGAACCTCCGTCCCCTCTCCACTCCTGGCCTGGCCCGGGTGGCGGGAGGTGTGTTCCCATCCCACCTTGAGCCAGGCGCTGTATGTAGGGGACAATGCACCAAGCACAGCACATCCCCGCTCCCTTAACCTGGCCATGCCACGAGGCTGGAGCCAGCGCGAGTGCCCTCTGGGGGCTGTTCCTGCCAGAGCTTGGGGGCATGGGGCATGGGGCGCAGGGACCCGTGTGGGTCCGCTGCAGCTGGATGCTCAGAGGAGCTGCCGTTGCACTCCCATTAAGCACCAGCTTGCTGACCCTCCCCTGCTCCTGCCTCAGGAATGCGCTGACAGGGTTACCGCGGCGGGTGGCGCTAAGCCATGATTTAACTGGGAATTGGTCCTGCTTCGAGCAGGGGGTTGGACTAGATGACCTTCTGGGGTCCCTTCCAACCCTGATATTCTATGATTCTATGATTCTAAGCTGGTCGGCTGTCTCAGCCCATGGCAGGTGATTCAGGAGAGCCCCGGTTCTCAGCAAGGCCGTGGGCAGGTTTCAGGGGGTCTGCCAAAGCAAACCGGAGAGCAGTGCCGATGTTAGACTCGCTGGGGCCCAGGGCGCAAAGGCCCCGCCTGAGCCCCGCCACCCGAGGCTGAAGCCGAAGCCCGAACAGCTTCGCTTCACGGGGCCCCGTGTGGCGTGGGGCCCCAGACAACGGCCCTGCTGGCTACCCCTTGCGGCCAGCCCTGGCTCTTCATCTACGGGCTCTGCATGAAACCCGTTGTTGTGGCAGGGGTGGTTTTGTAGCATGTTGCGGGGGGCGGAAAGAAAACGGTTGAGAAGCCCATGTCCTGCTTCTGCACTGCGGGCCCCGCTGCGGCAGGTGCCGCCTCTCAGCACCTGTGACCGTGCTCTGGGAAGATCCCCCGGCTCCTCGTGCGGGCTCTGGGCTCTCCTGGCTGCTTCCCAGTTGCCGCCATTGCAGTCTGTGCCCTCTGCAGTTTGAACTGGGTGTGATGTCATCCTGCCTCGAGCTGTTGCGCTGTGCTGCTCCCCAGAGGTGGCTGCATTTCCACCGAACGGTGAAGTGACTCTGGGGACTAGGCTCAATAGGTGTCCTAGTTCCCAGCTCTGGGAGGGGAGTGGGGCTAGTGGTTGGAGCTGGGGATGGGGAGTCAGGGCTCCTGGGTTGTCATTCCAGCTCCGGGAGGGGAGTGGGGGCCCGTGATTACAGAAGGGGACCTGGCGCTCCTGGGTCGTCGTATCAGCTCTGCTACTAGTGGTCTGACCTTGGGCAAGTCACTTGGCTTCTCTGCAGCTCCATGAGTAACAGGGGGCCGACGCTGGAGTGAGGAAGTTTAATACCCACCAAGCACTTGGATCCCCCTGGACGGAAGACGCTAGTGAAAAGAGCACAAGGCGTCGTCAGCCCTGGGGTTTGGTATACTCATCAACGCTGATTTCCTGGCAACCGCTTTCAGTTTAATTTAAACAGTCGCGTTCTGTGAAATCGCAGCCAGATGAGGACCTAAATAATAGGGGGGAGGGGTCAGAATTTCACCCCTTTCTGGAATGTTCCTGATTGTTTCCTTCCTCTGTTACAAGCCGGGCGCTCCCTGGCACTAGGACCCAAAGGGGCTCAGCGCAGGGGTGTGAATCCCAGTGCACGGGGCTGGAGGAATGTCCACGTACCTTACGCTGCCAGCTTCACTGCCAGGTGGTGCCCTCGGCAGCCATGTCCCGGCACGTTTTGTGCGTTGCACGAAGTAAAACATCTCCGACGCCAAAGTGATGGAGAACCCCCATTCCCCGCTCGCCCTTCCCACGCCCCCAGCCCCAGGGAAGCTGCCTCCTTGGGCCAAACATCGGTCTCCACATGAGTTCAAGTCTTTGGCCTTTCTCCACCCACGTTTTGTCGTTCCCAGTGATTTCCGGCCCTGGGGCAGCGGGAGCGTCACGTGTGAGCTGGAGCAGCTGTTCCCGCAGCACAGCGAGTGGTGACTACAGTCCGGGAAGGTCATAAAATCAAGTGCAAGTTCTGGGCATCAGCCCTGGGTACTGGGTGGAAGTAACAGAGAATGGGGGCCCTGGGAAGACTGGGGCACTGGGTAACAGACTAGGGCACTGGGGCCGGGCAGGGCCTCAGAGGGTTCTGGGTAACAGAGTGAGGCTGGGCAGGGCCCTGGGGGGTGCTGGGACTGGGGTGCTCCGTGGGGTTTTGTTGATTGGGGCTGGGCAGGGCCCTGCGGGGCACTGGGGCTGGGGGTTCTCGGTTGGGTTTAGCTGATCGTTCACACGCAGTCTGAAGCTCCCTATGTCTCGTTCTCACTGCTGAGCCCACCGGCCGGTCTCTGATCTGCCCCTTGGTGAAATGCCCTTTCAGAGCAGGGCAGCCCCCCAAACAGCAGACAGGGCGAGCGTGTCCTTGAGGCGGCCCTGGGGCCTGACCCCAAAGCCCCCGGGCATGGCCAGCTGCCATGCTAGGAGCACCCCCCTCCCCTATGACTTCTTCCCTTTGCTTGTCTTCGTTTTCGTCATCGTCGCCTTCTGCTTCTCCGCTGCCTCGGCGGCTTTCTTCCTCTCCTCCTTCAGCTCCTTGAACTTCCACTTGGGCAGCTCCAGCGTGTTCTTGTTCTTCCGCAACCGCGGCAGCTTCTCCTTGCAGGCCGGGGGGAAGGTGGCCTTGACCAGTTTGATTTTGGGGATGTGGCCCCCGGGGAAGACGCTGTTCCTGCGCAGTAGCCGCAGGGGGAGGAAGCTCAGCATGCCGGAGGTGCTCCGGTACGGGACCAGGACGCGGGTCTCTGACACAGCCTGGCCGTTGCAGGAGGATGAGCCGGGCTCGGACTTGGCATCGGGATCCGGCGTGTACTCCTTGAGGATCTCTGGCACTGACAGCCTCTGCTTGCCCACCTCGGGGGGGCTCCCGGGGCAGATGGTTTGGCAGGCCGTAGCAACAAAGGGGCTGGCCAGGCATGTGGTCATCCGGACCATGTGGTCCATCACCCCGTCCGCCTCAGGGTCATGGGGGAGGTTGATGCTGAAGGTAGAGCAGATCTTCTCCAACAGCCTCTCGCACCTGGATTTAGTGGCCAGTGCCTTGGCCACCAACTCGGGCAGCATCGGCCACTCGGGCCGGTACTGGTCACTGAACTGCTCAGCTCGGGGCCGCTGCAGGATGTTTCGGATCTGTACCATGGTCTCGAAGCGCCCAGTCAGACCTGCCCACTCCCGGGCTGTCTTCCCCCGGACAGGATCCACCGCTGTCAGGTCAGCTCCTGAGACCACAGGGGGTAAAGAAAGGGCCCGTTATAAAAACGAACCCCTTGGCTGCATAAAGGCAAGTGGCTTGGGTCAGAGTCTGAGAGCCGGCCTGTTCCAAACAGCTTCATCACAGGCTTCGTGGATGGGAAAAAGCTTTTAGACCAAAACGAAGGAGGCAGGGTGACCTAGTGGATAGTGCCCTGAACAGGCCTGGGCTCCGCTCCCAGCTTGGCCACTGGCCTGCTGAGCGACCACAGGCAAGTCGTGGCACCACTCTGCCTCAGTTTCCCCATCTGTAAAATGAGGGTGAATGAGACTGGCCAGCTTTGTAAAGTGCTTTGAGATCTGCTGATGGAACACTGAATGAGCGCTAGATGGCAGCCAAAAACAAGGAGCAAGGCCCAGCGGGGGATTCTAACCCCAGTCACCCGGGAAGAGGTCGTGGGCCCGTCTACGCTGCAGTTGCAGGTGTGATTGCAGCGAGTGTGGACGCACCCACGTTAGCTGTAAGCTAGCTCGCGCAGGTCCCAGTGGCACAGCCTGAGAGCAGAATCAAGGTCCAGGCTTCCCTGCGACAGGTACCAAGCTACCTATGTTAAAGCTTGCTCACTCGGGTACCTCTCCCAAAGCAGCGTAGATGTTCTCGCTCGGGCTCTGCAGCGGGTTTCAGAGCCCAGGCTCCAGCCTGAGGCCGAGCGTCTACACTGTTGATTTAGCCCCATGGCTTGAGCCCGAGTCAGTTGGGGATCGGTCCTGCTTTGAGCAGGGGGTTGGACTAGATGACCTCCTGAGGTCCCTTCCAACCCTGATAGTCTATGGTTCTATGATCCAGGCTCTGACACTCACGGCCGCAGGGTTTTTTTTGCAGGGTACACATAACCTGAAGAGCTAGCTGAGGTCAACCCTGCATACCTCCCCTGGGAATAACCTTGACTGGCGACACTGAGGTAAAAAACAGCATCTTGTCTCACTCAGATTTTACATGGCGAGAGCGATCCATGTGAACACACCTTCTGGCTGCGAAGATGTAGCCTAGGAAACAAGTGTATTTGACTCAGGTGAAAATCCTAGGGCAGACGAGGCAGTTGTCAGTTTTAACGTGAGTTAGACGGCCAAGGTAACCCCTAGGCGGGGCGCTGAGCTAACACATGTTAAAGTTACAATGGCCTCATCTTTACTGGGATTTTCAAATGAGTCAAAAAACTTTCCCCCTAAGCTTGGCCCTTGCCCAGCAATTCTCTGAGACACCCGAGAGAGCAATGCACCTGCCAGGAGCAGTGCAGTGACGCACTCCTTCTGCCCCTGCACTGCTGCCTTCATCAGCGCCGTCAGGCCCCGCACGTCCCTCCTCTCGATCTCCAGCATGGGGTAGTAGTTCAGGAGATAGTTAACTATTGTGACGTGTCCTTGACAGGCAGAGAGAGAGAAGCTGCATTAGAATTTCAAAACATAACAAGAAATGAGTATTTAGCGCCCACTCACTGAAGGCTGCATGCATTAGCGGTGTGACTGGGGCATGTGTTCATGAAGGCCCCAGTGCGGTGCTTACAGGGGAGTGAACCAGAGTGATCATGCATGGGTTTGACTTTTTAAAATCCTAGGAAATTAAATGCAAAAAACTTAGTTAATGCATCAGCCCCTCTGCAGGTAAACCAGGAAAGAATCCAAGAGTGCAGTTTCCTAGACTGCGGGGAACACAGCTGGGTGACAGCTGGGTCATGTTTCCCTCCTATTTACCTTAGTAAGATCCTGCTTCTCTTCCCCCCCGTCCTGGGGTGTAGATTGGGGGTAGCCATGCTGAAGTGAGTAGAATTATTCTGGCTTAGGGAGAGGCGAATCAGGCCCTAAATGTGCAACGTAACGGGCCAGATCCTCAGTTGGTGTCGATCACTGTAGCTTCACTGATTTCAGTGTAGCTTTGGTGATTGACACCAGCGTAGGATCTGGTCCACTACACAGCACTGCTCAGGCAGGGGCTGCTCTGAGCCCAAGGGGACATCGTTGTAGGAACCTGAACGTTGGAATTAAATGACTTAATGTTTTAAAAACTGCTACTGTAATGAGGCCTGATCGCAGGGCAGGATGTTCTGACTTCTGTAGGCCCCTGGGAACATGCCAGCCATGGTTTCTGTGGGATTTTTGTTCCTCTGCTGGGGGGGTGGGCGCAAAGGGGGTGTTGCATTTTTGTGTCCAGGCAAAATGCGATGACCAGCTGCTGTGTGAGGCTGAACTGCTTAGAAAGGAGGCTGTTTTCTAGCCCCTGCCATTGAGTTATTTCTGGTTATTTCTCATGGGCGACTAGTCTGGGAACCAGGTCTGTCTCTCAGAGAAGAACGTGAGGGTGGGAGTGGGCAGCAAGTTGGAAATGAGACATTATTGTTAAGGCTCCCATCACTGGGGTAGCTGAGAACATGCCTCTGTAATAATCTGTGGAACTCGCTGCTGCAGGATAACTGGACATTGCCTGTTTAGCTGCCCTCTAATTTCAGTGAGCGCTCCATGCCCCTGTACTCTGGGGAGCTCCTGGGTGCAGCCGCAGCACCGGCATGCCGCAGCTCCTACCTGCTTGGGCGGCGATCATGAGTGCCGTGTTCCCGTCATTATCCTGGTGATTGATGTCTACGTAGGGGCATTTGCTCAGCAGGGTCACGATGTCCACGAAGCCCTTGAAGCAGGCCACCATGAGCCCATTCTGGGGAGGAGCATTCAGAATCAGTGTGTCAGTGAACGCTAGAGTCTTCCCCACTGTGCCCCCACCCCCCCATAGCACTTGCCCCTCTTGCAGGGCCTCATGTACCCTCTCCAGTGCTGCCAAAGTGCATGATGGGAAAATGGTTTGTAGCACGAGAGTAGTTATGGGGCTGGGAACCAACAGGATTCCAGGTAAAGGGCAGTCCAAGGGTCCATCCAGTCTGCTATTCCTGCCTCTGGGCTGTGCTGGACTGGTGTGTCTAGTCCCCGTATGCCGCCTCCAGCAGGGGGAGCCTTTCTGCCCCTCCCACGATGCACCTGGCCAGCCACGGGGTTGGCTCCAGCCTTAGCAAGGAGACGGGTGCGGAGTGTGGGCTGGGAGCCAGGAGGAGCCGCGGGGTCTGTCTGTGTCCAGCCGCCTCACTAGGAATCCTCTTGCTAGTCATCCCGGTCTCCCCCCAAGGGGCTCCTTGCCCACGGCGCGGGAATGCTTACCCGCCCATTGATATCCAGCTCTGTGACCTCCGGCCGGCTCACTCCAAGGGCCAGCATCTCCTGCAGCAGCCTGGCGTTGTTCCGGGCACAGCACTGGTAGAAGGTGGGCAAGTGCCCCCAATCCGCAGCCGGCGCGGGCTCGTAGCAGGGGTAGACGGAGTCGTCGGAGAGGATGCTGCTGGCGTCAGAGAGCTCGGCCTCCTCCGTCTCCTCCTCCTCCTCGTAGTGCAGCTCTGGGTCCGAGGCATCCAGGCTGGTCTTCCAGGTCTGCAGCACGCTCTCTTCCACTGCTGTCATCTGTCATGCAGCCCATTCAGAGGGAGCAGGGCCTGGCACAGCACCACCTGCCCACCCTGCTCCAGGAGCCCCCGGATGCTCTTCTCCCCTGGGTGATGACTCTGCAATGCAAGCCCAGGTCAGCGAGGCTGGGCCAGGCCCAGACCCCCCTCCCCTGCCCAGGGGCCGGTCGCGCTGTGGTGAGGCTGGGGGGAGCCCTGGCTTCTCTGGGCCGCTCGCAGGGGCAGCTGGGACTGACGGGCACCAGAGGCTGATCTTGGCACATGGCTCCATTCGCCCTTGAGACCAAACTGGGATTAGACTCCCCGCCCCCGAGCAGCGTGAGCTGTGACCCAGGTGCAGAGCTGGCCGTAAAGCCATCGCCTGAGGGCTGGGGCAGCTTGGGAGCTTTGGGGATGCAGAGCAGCGCCCAGCCTCTGGGCCACCTGCCATCGGGGGGACCCAGCTGGGTGGGGGGGAACCTCTGTGCCCCTCCCCAACTGCCCCTTCCATTGGCCTCTCAACCCAAATTCCTCTCCTGCTAGGGGCGGGCGAGGAGGGAGTGTGCGTGCCCCAGTCCCAGCAGGCTGGGCCGCTACCCGGCTGCAGGGGCTTGCTCTCTGCACCCCAGAGTCCTGCGTCCGTCCCGTATGCTGCTAGCGACACAGAGACCCTTTGCTGCCCCACGTGTCCAGCTCTGAAAGCACCTGCTTGTCCGTTTGATGAGAAAGGAGAAGGGGGGGGTTCTCCTTGCCCCCCATCCTATCCCCACACAGGAGAACATGGCAGCTGCAAAGCCCATTTCCCTGGCAGAGCTGGGGCCGAGTCCAGCACTGAAGGGGTAAATTAAATCACCAGGTCCAGGCCTCCTCTCTGCTGGGGAAGGGGCGCAGACCCCAGACCACCAGGTCTGAAGCCCCAGGCCTCGCCAGGGAAGGGGCCCCTACTCGTTGGCAGAACATGCGACAGCCCGGCACGCAGCTTGCTGGCATTTCTCTGTCTGTCTGTAACGGGATAACTCGTGAACACTGCAGCCGAGCTGCCCTGGCGTTTCCTGGACTGTTCTGGGCACCCAGATTTCTAGTGAGGTGGGGGAAATGGGGGACAAAGGGAGCCCTGGACCTGTCACTAGCACAGCCCTGACATGGTCCAGCCTGGAGGGCAGAGGGGAAGCCGACTCTGAGCCGCCCCTTGGCCCGTGCAGTCCAGTGTCCTCTGGCTGGGGGCAGCCCTGGTTCTCTGCTGCCCTCCCTTGCATCCCAGCCCTGTGCGTGACCGGCTCAGGGCAGCCCCTGCTCTAATCACCCCTGTCTACACCCACCCTGGAGCACGCTGGAAGGGCTCACTTCTTTACCCAGTGCACCACTAGCCTACGGCACTCCCTGCCACAAGGTCCCAAGCAGGGTGCAAGGGGAGGTCTGGCAGCTAGCGGGCTGACACCCACCGCTCCAGTATTATCTGGGAAATAAAACCCTGATGGGGGGTGAGGGTACAAGCTTCCTGCCTACCTGACCATTAGTGTCTCCTGCCCCTTCCCTGATGCACCTGTCACCGGTCCCTGCGGGCTGGGGGATGCTGCTGCTCTGCTCTGGTCCAGCGAAGCTTCGGAAATCCCTGGAAATATTGCACCAGCATTTGCCTCTCGGCCCAGGCAGGGAGAAATTGCTTCTCCCTCCCAGGGCTTCTCCGGGGACACTCAGCTCTTCCACCTCTATCCCTGGCCCACTGGGTTTCAGCGCTGCTCCAGCCGGGCAGAGACACTCCCTGAGACACGAGGCCTGTGGAAAGTTTTCCCTTCCCCACCACCCCAAGGGAAAGCGGGTTCTGCCCCGGGGCTCCCGAGTGATGACAGCTGGCACCTTGCTGGGGGCTTAGCCAGCCAAGGCATCTTAATTTAGACTGTTACTTAAAATGGCTCTGGCCGCCCTGAGCAGGATCAGGCAGGCGTGTGCAGGATTTGGTGTCCTTAGCTGGAGGAGCGGGTACCGGGAGCCATCGCGCTCTCCTAGGTGTGTTTCTACGCTTGCCTCGCTCTGAGGGCTGGACACTGTGACCCAGCTCAGAGCTCCGGGGGCCGAAGGAGACAGTGCCTGGGGCGTGCAACTTTGAGCCTTCTTTGCACGTCCCGTGCAAACAGCTGAGCAGATGCACAATGGGTCACTTGCACGGGGAAGTATCTGATCTGCACAATTGCACCTGCAAATGAAACACCCGGGTGCACTCGCTTTTCCTGCCTGGGCCGTTGAACCCGGCTCACCAGCTTTGGGCCAGACTGACCAAGGTCTGTAGCACCTGGAGGGACTCTCAAGAGCAGCCCCGTTGGCCAGGCCTCGCCTCCGGAAGGAAGCCGGCAGCTCCTCCTTCCTCTTGCTTTTTAAAAAGTTTTGTTTCCCAAATTAAGGGGCCAGGGCGCTTTGTGGGGGTCCCAGCAAATGGTGGGTCCCCCAGCAGCTGTTAGTTCAAATCCAGTGTGGGTCAGACTGGAAGCAGTGACCCTCTCATAGCTAAGTGGGCCTCGTGTGTGACATGAGTTGGGTGGGTCTCAGTCCAGACCCTAGCAGACAGGTGTCTCCACAGTTAAGGCCACTGTCCCATTGGGAGCTAGTGGGTCCCTTTGCTGGAGGCCTTGGGGGTGAAGTTAAAGGGGGAGCAGGCCTGGGAGACGAGACTCAGGAGGGCAGGCTGAGCTGGGACATGGCAGGGTGTGGGGAGCTAGTCCTGCTGCTGTCGCTTCTGCGGGCTGAAGGCTCCAGGGCCCCACTGACAGCCTGCGGGTCGCTTCCTCCCTTGACCCACTCTGCTGGGTGTGTCTCCGTGGGGAGGGCACGGAGGTGAGTCTTGGGCTAGCAAAGGGAGCTGGAGCGCGAGCCCTGGGGCCTCCTATCCACCCACAGCGCGTACAGCAGGGTCCTGCTTCCCTGCCCCATGTGCGTGTCTACCCCTTGCCACCGGGCCCCTGTCCTGGCTGGGAGAGGAGAGGGACCTACTGGCAAGAGTGGCCACCAGCCCCGCTCCAAGCCCCTGGGATTTGGGGGCCCCCAAATGGTGACTGGGGGCACGTCCACTCGCTACTGGACGGGGCAGGCTGAGGAGACAAGGGGCCGACGCTGTGGCTCTCACAAACGTCCCTGCGCTGGCCCTCCAGGAGCAGCAGGAGCCCTCTGCAGCCGTTACGTAACACGGCAAGAATAGCGCCTGGCTGCTGCAGCCCTGAGCCGCCCGGGTCCCGGCACCCGAGCCTGGTCCCCGCCAGATGTAGGCCCCTGTCCTGCCTGCCACGTGCTGCCGTCAGGGCTTTATCTAACCTTCCCCAGCCTCTTATCACAAGGCAAGGCCTGGAGCGGCTTTAGGGCTTACGGGGGTTATCGCAGGGAGCTGCACGTTATAATCCGTCCTGGCTGCAGACAGGAGCCTCTGAGCAGGTTATGTCACAGCAGAGATCTTGGGATGCCTGGCCTGGCCCCGCCACAGCCCACAGGTGCATTTGCCTCTTATAGCTCCAGCACTTGCCCTCTGCCCGCCTTCTCCCGCTGCAGGCTATTGGCCATTGCTGGGTGCTCTGCGGGGCCCCGCGCCCGTGGGGAAGGAGGCCAGGGGCACCTAGAGGGGTTGCCGGTCTGTGCAGCACCTGACACCACACAGCTGGAGTCTGGACACTGCTGCAGGGTGAGGCAGGCTGGCGGAGCCCCGGGCAGGGACTCAAGAGAGGTGGATTCAAGCCTCGGCACTGCCCCGGACTCGCTGCCCGGCCTTCGGGTCTCAGCTCCAGGGGGATGATAACGCTTCCTGCCTCTGGCTCTTCCATTGGGATTGCAAACCCCGTGGGTTGGGCCCGTGCCTCTGCGCTGCGAATGGGAACCAAGGAGGGTGATAAAACACCACAATGTCCCGCAGAGCAGCAAGCCTTTTCCCCTTGCAATTGCACTGTGTGCAGCCGACGGTGGCCACCAGGGGCTGCCACAGGACAAGGCCACAGAGCCGGTTTGCCAGCTGACGGATTATTAATATGGAGCCGGTGGCTGGATAATCCGCAGCCAGCGCGTGACTTGTCCGTCCTTCCCACTTGTCATGAGCGTCCAGCCAGCTGGCAACGAGAGACCCTTGGCAGGCGGGCTGGGCCCTTCCCTACTCCATCACCTCCCTCCTTTACCGCAGATACAAACATGCCGGGCCTGAAATATTTGCTGCCTTGTTACAATAAAATGGCTCTTTGATTTCAAATGCTGCGGCCGTGCCAGCTGGAGGGG
Source organism: Lepidochelys kempii (assembly GCF_965140285.1). Taxonomy (NCBI): domain Eukaryota; kingdom Metazoa; phylum Chordata; order Testudines; family Cheloniidae; genus Lepidochelys; species Lepidochelys kempii. Next base: position 1,137,861 of record NC_136399.1, on the reverse strand, counting down.
CAGGGGCTCTCTCCCCTGGAAGGGCAGGGCTCCGGGGCGCGTGCCTCCTGTCTGTCCTGGGCCGTGTGGAGAAGTCATGCACCCCCCCGTGGACTTTTGGGCCCCACACAAAGATGGTGGTGGTTGTTTGGGATTTGTATGGAGGGAACGGCCAGTCATGGCCCAGGGCCCCATCGTCCTAGGTGCTGTAAGAACAGAACAAAGGGACGGCCCCTGCCCCACAGAGCTTCCCATCCGCTCGATGAAGCAGGAAGTCAAGTCACGGGGGGGAGCGGGCAAATGGCTCATTGTCATTTGGTGGCCCGTGATGCGCTAACTCTGTGGGCCTCGGTCCAGGGCCTAGCACACAAGTCTCCGTGTGGCAGTTTGGAGAGAAAAAAGGGGCAGAACAGGTCATGGAGACTGAGCTCCCCTCTCCTCCCCTCCCCAGCGGGGCGTGACGGCCGGACAGCGGGGGGACTGGAGAGAGCCATGAATAACCCCCCTTCGGCCCCTGCTGGCGTGCGACGTTCAGCCCCTAGCAGGGCTCCGCCTGTCACGCTGGAGCGGGGGGAGGGGCGTGAGGGGCGTGAGATGAGAATAATTGCCGGGCCTTCATTAGCTGCGCGGAGGCGGTGCACCCAGGCCTGCACTGGCAACTTGAGTATTTCAAATAAAATAAGAGCCAGTGGTGGCGGTGATAGAACTCACAGAAGCCACTAGGTGGCGCCATCGGTTCTATTATCCTTGCACTCAGGGGCCCCATGTGCCGGGAGCTGTACAAACACGGAACAGGCAGATGGTTCCTGCCCCAAGGAGCTGACAAGGAGGCCGAAAAAGGAGCCTTGTATCCAAGTTCCAGACAGTCCAACCTCACTGAACATCAGGGGGTTGCACCAGCGTTGCTCTCTGAGGGTAGCTCATAACATCAGGGCAACCCCCAGGGCAGGCCACGTTGCACCGGCATGATTTTCCCCGGTAATGTCCCAGTGAGCTGCACTAGTGCAAGCCAGGGCTCTGCTTTAGGGGTGTGCATTGGAGCGACCCACCCATGGAAACGTCCTTAGCCAGATGTATTCCTCTGGTTGGTGTCTGGAGCAGATGGGACTGGCGCAGGCTGCAGCAGGGGAGAAGGACTGGTTCTTAGGGACAGTTTTGTCTGACCCTTGGCATTTGGACTGAAGCCCAGCACTGACCATCACAATGCCTGAGGAGCGGGAGGGCATTGCCCCCCTCCTGCAGACCGAGAGGCTGAAGCAGAATGAGGTGGTGAGACTCCTGGCTCCCAGCCCTGTGCTCGGACCGCTGCCATCACACGCTGTTGCAGAACTGGCTGTTCCTAGGCAGCAGCATGGATGCAGCTGCCTCTGCCTTGGGGTAAGTGGGGAGGGAGCTGGGCCATGCAGCCAGCAGCCCTGGCCTCACACCCTCCTCTCTCTCTCTCATGGTGCATGAGCAGGACCCCAGGGAGCAGCTTGCTGCATTCCCAGATTCCCTCTTAAAAAGAGCAGCTATTCCCGCAGGGCTGTGTCCGTGTGCCCAGGGCTGTGGCTCATTCCCCCACCAACCGCAGGCAGGTCAATTACCCTGGGACATGGGATCCTGGACTCAAGAAGGCAGCCAGCAGCAGCTCCTCCAGCCTGGGCCAGGGATGGGGCCAGGACACGTCGGGTGTAAAGCGGGGCAGCCTGGCGCAACGTGCCTTCTAATCTCCTAACTGAGCGTGACTGACAATGCGGCAGCTGCCTGGCAACCGGGACCTTGATTGGCAGCTTGGCTATCTCAGCCCTCCCCCCCCAGCCACAACACACACATTGCACACACCGCACTGCAGCGTGTGCTTGGTAAGGTGCCACCCTTTGCCGTTCCTCTGGGTGTGTGAGGAGCAGCGGGGGGGGTGGGATCGACCTGCTGGGGACATGGCGGGAAGGGCAGCGGGCTAGGAGGCTCCCTGGCGTCATCCTCTTTCTGCGTCAGGGGGCAGCGTCAGCCGTTTTAAGCTGGAGTTTAGAACATGAGGATTGTAGAGATAGGCTTGGGGCTCCTCCCTGTTCTGTCTGTCCAGCGCCTAGCGCAATGGGTCCTGGGCCGAGTCCAGCCAGAGTGTGTGGTGGGACGTTTTCTCTTTGCTTTCCAGGGCTTAAAAAAATTCCACCCTCTCCCTCCCCAGCTGTGACCAAGCCCCTGCACACCACTGCTGGCACCCGTGCGAGGAAGTGACACTGGGCCCGAACAAAACGTGAAGCCGACCAGCTTGGTTTCATTGTCCCAAACTGAGTGCAAGGCCCAGAACTCAGTACAGCAAGTGAACCAGCCCAATGGCGCAAAGTAAACGTATTAATTTTAATCACTCACAAATGCTGGGAGCACAAGGAGAGGCAGACGTCTGGCTAGGTACCTACATGGCCCTTGTCACCACAGCGTCCACTCGCTGGAGGCGTTTCATCTCTCCACGCCCCTGTGATGTAAGGAAGCGTTATCCAGAGGCACAGGGTAGATTGAGTGATTTTCCCAAGGTCACACAAAGAGTTTGTGGCAGAGACAGGAATTAACTGCAGCTCTGCTAAGCCCCCGAACCACTAGACCACCCTGGAGGGGGTCATAAGCCTCCGCCCTCAGCTCTCCAGTCTTCCATGGAGCCCTCCATCAAAATGCGGGTAAGTGACCTGACAGGCTGTGCTAAGGGTACGTCCGATTCCCAGCACGTGAGACGGACGCACGTTAGCTCTGTTCGTGCTAGCACCTGGAAACCGGTGTGTGGCCGCAGCGACGCAGACGGCAGCTCGGGTTAGCCGTCCAAGTACAATCCCGCCCGAGCCCCTGGGTGTGTACGCGGGTGACTAGCCTGGGCCACCCCCCAGCCCGCTGCGGCCACACTGCTATTTCCAGGCACTAACTGGAGCAAAGCCAGCGTGTGTCCCTCTCCCTGCCAGCTGCTGTGCAGACGTACCCAGTCTCATGCCCGCGCTGGGGTCCCAGCCGAGGACTGACTGATCCGAGGGGAATCCTGGGTGGCCCCAAGGGAGGGGCCCCGCCGCTATGAGCCCAGGGACCGGGCAGCTGCCATCGCTGCTGCGATTCCAGCTAAGCAGGGAAGTGCCCCCTTTGCCCATGGGTCTCAGGGCAGGCTACAGAGGTGGGCAGGATTTAAGCAATCCTGCCAAGGGTCATTCCAGCACCATAAACCCTCCTGCTTCAGGGCACGGGCCACACACTGATGGGCAGCTACCCCTGCGGACAGGTTGGTCCGGAACTGCCCTACTGCTGCGTGAGTTGCCCCTTCTTCTGAAGCAGCTGCTGTTAGTGGGGTACAGAGGGACCCAGATGTGACCAGCCCTGGGAGTGTCTCTGGTTTATAGAGAGGGAAACTGAGGCACAGAGCGGGGTAAGTGACTTGAGCGGGATCATATACTGAATACACAGCTGAGCTAGGAATAGGACCTGGGTGTTCTGGCTCCTCACCCGTCTGCTCTGACCACTGGACTGTGCTGGCCACAGGGAGCCTGTCTGTGTGCTGAGCATCGTTCATGCCCAGACGGACCCTGCGGGCACTAAATCACGCTTGATGCTCAGGAGCTGCCGAGAAGCAGGGCGGGGGCCGAGACATGTTTGGAATAAAGCCCTGATCTTTCACCTCCCACCCAGCGTCCGACTGGAAGCCCCAAGCCTGGTGGTCTCGCCCAGGTCAGTCAACCCTGGCTGCCCCGTCATCTCCATCACAAAACCAGGGCGTAATAACTCAGTCCTGGGGGGAAGTTGGGAGTGTTGATTTAGAGCCCAGGATACTCTCCTCTAACCCTGGCCCTGCTCATGCAGGTCAGGGCTGGGTCAGCGGCTGAGGACGGCCAGGGTCTGCCTTGCCCCTATCTGCGGCTACGGAACGTGGCCTCCTGGCTGCAGAGCCGCGTGGACAGTCAGCCCCCTGCCAGCGCCAGGCGGCCCTGGCAAGTCATCGGCGACGTGTGGCACCAGCGGGTCAGTCCCAGGCTGTCTAGGGACTGCAGGTCTCCATCATTCCATGGGTGCCTTGCGCCCCTGCTGGGGTAAATCTGAGGAGGGCTGGGGTCCCAGAGAGGTGGGTGGGCAGCAGGTCCGGTGCTAGCCATCCCAGCTCCACAATGAGCAGCCTGGGTTGGGTCTGTGGTGCTGGTGGATGGGGGCAGATCACCAGGGAGGCACGTATGTTTCCCTCCTCTCTTCAGGCTGCTTCCTACAGGAGACTCCTGCCTGTGAATTGCACAAGGTCCTCTGTGCCATCCACCCCCCGTGCATCTGAGCTCAGCTTCAAACCGGGGTCCTGCCCACGTCTGTGGCGAGCGCCTGCAGCAGATGAGTGAGGGGCTCTGACCCCTCCCTGGCACTCGCCGAGCCTGGTGGAGACGTTTCCTGACTCCAGGGTGGGCTGAGCACTGGCCTGTTCATTGCAGGAGTGGGAGTCAGCCTGTTTCCCAGGGATCCTGGAGGGAGCTGCCTTTGCTTTCGCTCCCTTCCCTGGGCGATGTGGCTGGCGCTCGGGAGAGCTGCGTTTGGGCCCTGGCTCTGCTGCAGGGGCCCTGGGCCTGCATCTCCAAGCATTTCAGCCACCCAGCCGTGGGAGGCCGCCCCACTCCAAGGTAAAAGGGATTAAGAGCAGCTGAGGGAGGCTGGCGAGGTAGTTGGCCCCAGGTGTGGCTGGCATAAACGGGCTGTGGGGCCAGGAGCTAGAGGAGTCTGACTCTTGCCCTGGAGCGGGAAGGGCTAGCTGCCTGGGAGCAAGGTACCTGAAGCAGGCAGTGCTGGCGAAGGGCAAGAGGAGCTGGGGAGCTGCAGCCTGGCGACCCCCCTAGGCTGCAGGCCTTGGTGAAGGCCTACAGAGGTACTGGGGCTACCAAGGTGCAGCCTGGGGATCGGCAGAGGCAGCTGGTCCAACCCCCTTGCTGATGATGAGTGGCCACGACAGACTGCAGTCTGCCCCAGGGAAGGATGGGGCCCCTGGACACATCCCCAGCAGCCTGGCCCCCAGCCAGGAATCAGCCAGCCAGCCAGCCGCTCTCCTCTCCAGGTAGGGGCGCAGGCTCGGGTGGGCTGGGGCCGAGCTCGAAGGCGGAGGAGCGCCCAGCGTGACTAACAGATTTATGGGGGTGGGAACCGGAGCACGGTGGTCTCCGTGCCCGACACAATCGACGAGCCCCGGAGCAGCTGAGCACCGACGTCACCCGATAGTCGCTCTTTGTGGAGCACAAAGCCGTACCTATCGCAGGGGGGTGGGGGATTCAGCCCAGCACCCGCTGGCCGAGCTCCCATTGTCCTGCCCCCCGGCTGCCTCTGCTCACCTCTCTGGGAGACCAGGGCAGGGGCGGACACGGCCCCTAGTGACCTGGCCCTCTCCTGGCAGGGCATCTGGTGGTCCCTAGGGCACGGTGCTGGGGTCGCTCGGCCTCCCCTACAGGTGTTGCCCAGTGTGATTTGTGGGAGGGGGGCTGTCCGAGGGGCGTTCCCCCGTCACGTGGCATGTCGCAAGGATAAAGGCCGAGAGCCCCCGGGGCAGGGCGGGGCGAGCCCATCTGTGGACTGGGGTGATTAATAGCTTGGGGCGCAAGTGGCTAGCTGGATCCAACCTGCCTGCCCTGTAACCCCCTGCATGCAGCAGCCTCCCAGGGCCGGCTCTGCCCCCGCGTCCCCGACAATCACAATCCCTCCTGCCCCAGAGACCTGGGGCTTCGGCGCTGGGCCAGGAGGCGGGTTCCATCCCTGGCCCTGCCACTCGCCTTGGGAGAGCTGCCTTTGCCCCCCACCCTGTAACCCATCTGCCGGGGGCTTGTGGGTTAATTAGCTAGGCGTGGACTGGGTCTCCTGCCCGCTCAACGGCGGGCAGAAGCCTGGAGGCCTGTTTGCCAGGTGCAGCTCTTAGAAAACCAGTGACCAAGGCTATGCCTTCCTGAGCACCATCTACCCGCCCGTGGCCCGCTAGCGACCCCCTCATTCATGGCCATCTTCTGCCGGGCCCTATCCTGCCGCACCGGGCAATGGGCCCGCAGACAGAGGGTTAGGGTTAGGGTTTCGCATATTAAATGTTCTTTTCTAGCATCGTGGAGCGGCTGGCGTACGAAGGCCGCTGCCCTCTACTGGCTGGCACCGGAACTGTTCAGCTGTGTGGCGTGGTATGTTTAATTTGTGTTACCGTCGTCCATAGAGCCCCCGTCAGAGACCCGTGGGGGCAGGCTCTGCACGGATACACCGTGAGAGCTCACGATGCTAATAGATCAGCTGAACAGAAGGTGGGAGAGGAAATGGAGGCACAGCCCGGCTCAGTGACAAATTGCCGATATTCTCGTTTACTCCCAGAAGCCCTTTTTCTTTTGTCCAAAAATGTTTTCACTGAATTACATTTGCCCAGCCCATGTTCGTTCCCTTGGCTGTGCCTGGGCAGAGAGCACCCTGCTCACCCGCTTGGAGCTGGGCAGGCGTTTCGGAATCCTGGCGGGCCTCTGTCACCCGGTTTCAGCACCATTTGGCTCCAGTCATGTTTCTGAGACGCACTGAAAGCTGCATTGTAGACACAATTTCCCCTCCACAACTGCTGGGCACATGATTAATGTTGCGTATTGACACCTCAAAGTACCCACAAGGATTGCTTTAAAATATTCCTCTTTTCATAGAACAGAAGGGTTTCCAAGGAGTAAGTGATCAAAGCCGCCGTCTGAGAACTCACTTTGCTCTGGTGGAAAAGACTGTGCAAGATGCAGGACATTGGAAAACTCGGCCTGTTGGGCTTTCAGGCAGGATCTGGTCTGAAAGGCCTTGTCTAGACTAGGGTAAATGGCGGGACGTTAGAATGTGCTAATTACCACTGTTAAGTCTAGTGTATACACAGTGTGCTTTCTTGAACACCAGTTCGCGGCACAAATTAAAGCTGACGGTTACATCAACCAGCTAACACGTGTTACAACTACAAACTGCCTTGTCTAAACAAATGCGTGTTAAAACCCTGACAAACACGTGTAAACGAGTGTAGCTTGTTTCCTACAGATGATGAGTCACTCCTGCTTTACATGAGCGTAAGAGCAGAATCGCGTCCCAAGGTTTTCAAAAAGCCTTTCGGGTTTGTGGGGTTTTTTGGCTTCAGTTACATTTTATTTTCAGACCAATAGAAATAATAGTTGGCGAATGCAGCAGGACAAAGGAAATTCACGAAGCCAGGCGTTTGCCCACAGCAAGTGGTTTGCAGGACTGGGATCTGATAGTTAAATATGCTCAGCACTGTTGTCACAATAGGAGCTGCTGGGAGCGGAGTGGAAAATCTGGCTCCTCAATGGCTATTTGACATTAACTAGCAAATCCAAAACGAGCAGAGCCGGAGAGGTTTCTGTGGATTCTTTGCCAATGTTAATAACTCGAAGGTCGGGGCAGAGGGTGTTTCCATCTTGACACTGTCCTTTTTAATTTACTGTCTTAGGGTTTTTTTAAAAAAAAAAGACCCAAAGAGAGATTTTTCTGATTGAATTACAGATGGCCAGCAACAGAGATCAATTTCAATTTCTCTTTTTGGGGGGTGGGGGCAGGGGAAGGGGAAATTAGACTTGCTAATCCCAGACTCAGAGTTCTAGGTGGGGAGTGTTGCTGCTGGTGCAGGTCCCATGTGTGTGGCGAGTAATTTCGGGAAGCTGTGCAAGGGCCTCTGTGAAACGTGGATGGGAAGGACGTTCCCCCTGCGATAATTGTATTGCTGGTAACCGCTCTGGATACTGCTATAAAGAAGATGGATCGCGGTGCGTGCAGGGAGCAATTGGAGCAGGGTGATGGGAGTGCTCCGTGGCTTTCATTATGGGCGTTATCCATCAGGCCCTTTACAAGACAGCAGGAGCTGGGCCCGTAAGGAATTGCTGGGCAGTGGGCAGGTAAACGCCGACAGGCCAACACGCCAGTCCCCTCGTGCGTTTGTTTCCAAACCCCCTTCCTGCTTGTCAGCGTATCCTTCACCCTCCTTGCGTCGCCATAAAAGTGTCTCAAACTCACTGATGCACTCTGCCTCAGTGGCTTTCCCTGGCAAGTTAATCTGCATATTTATAGCTGGGAGGGGAACAGTTCATACAATATCAGGGTTGGAAGGGACCTCAGGAGGTCATCTAGTCCAACCCCTGCTCAAAGCACGACCAATCTCCAATTTTTGCCCCAGATCCCCCTAAATGGCCCCCTTGAGGATTGAACTCACAAGCCTGGGTTTAGCAGGCCAATGCTCAAACCACTGAGCTAGCCCTCCCCCAGAGACATGGGGCACTCCAGCTTTCCTTAATGCAGCTGCTGGATTTTCTTTAAAACTGCTTGTCAAGAGTCCTCTGGAATTCTTGAGCAGCCCCGTGTGGATCCGGCGCCAACAGAGCTCCTGGCTCACCGGAGAGAAAGTCACAGTGCCCTGCCTGAAAGCCACTCATGTCACCAGGGTATTTCTGCAGGCCTGCATTTCTGAAGGCGCATAGTGAGTTTTAGTGTCTCAGTTGTTGGGTGCTCGGTTTGTGAGAACTTGAAGGGTGCTATTCGGAAGGCAAGCGCCCAGAAAACTGCCTCCTTCGTGAACCAAACAGAGCAGGGAAAAGCCATCCTGTGAAATTTCCTCCTGAAAAAATGACCCAAAACTGCTCCCTTGGAGACCATGAAACCTCTTGGAGAACCAGGGCCGCATGATTTTTAAGCCAATCTCTCAATTTTTGAATGCTTGGGATTGATCACATGGGGCGTGTAATCATCATATACACCCACGTACGTACCATCAACACAGTACCCCAGAAAGGGGGTCGGGCATTTAGGCTTTGTAATACGCACAGGCATTTAATCAGGAAAGCCCGGCCTGCACCGAAATGCAGCCCCTCACCGGGGCAGGGTAGCAGCCTTTGCCCTGCACGCAGTGACGCTGCACAGTACCAGGGGAGTGGAATGATAGCGCCTGCCTCCGAACCTGCAGGGAGACTGTCAGCAGCTGGAATCTGAACCGCAAAAACAAAAGGTCTAAACGTCCCTTTTCTCACACCTTCCTCGCATGTTCACAGAACAGAAGCCTCCAAACAGGCTGCACAATACGAGGCAGAGGCCAGAAGAAACCCAACACCCAACCTTGCGTGCAATATCCTGCAAGAAGAACCGGGTCCTTCCCTACGGAAAGCAACGTCCCCTTGGCTGACTGTGCAGCTGATCAATAGAAACAGGACAATGCACAGTTGGGAACCGTACTGGCGCTCAGTGTTACGCTAGGCCCAGGCTGTGCCTGAGTGGGATCCGACGCCAAGGTGAGGGACACTGGCTGAGAGAGAAAGAGGGAGCTGGGGGTGGATGATTTACAGAACAATAGGGGCTGAAAGTGATGACTAGGAAGCTGCTAATGCTGCTCCCCAGCTGGGCTGGGTTAGTGTCAGTAAAGGAGAGAGAAAGCTTGGGGCTATTTATCATCTTTCACCAGGCCCCCTCTGCCTCTGGGACAGAGCTTCATAAACATCCAGCCACCAAAACGAGGCTGGCTCGTTAACCCTTCAGGGGGCTCTTGGCTTCCAGGCAGGGAGGTCACTGTGGCTGGTAACACAGCTGCAGCGATGGGGTGCATTTCTCCCCCCACTCTTCTGTGAAATAAGGATCCATTTTAAGTTGCTGACCCAGCTGCAGATCCTGCCTGTTGCTACTGGGGTTATTTTTAAATACATGGGAGGTGTATGTGCTGCAGTGATGGGGGTTTAAGACCTTGGATAGAGATCACCTTGCAGGGCCATTTTCCAGGAGACCCTTGCTACTGTGCCTGGCAACAGATTTCTTCCTCTCCCAGGCAAACTGCTGCCTTTTGATTGAAGGGCGGAAAGCGAGTTCAGGTTAAGCAGGATGCAAGCAAACCTAGAGGAATGCACCAGCTCGGCTAAGATTTCTTCTCCTGATTCACGCTCCCCAAAGCTCCCTCTGCTGTCCTCGTGTGTGTACGGCATGTGCTCACTCCTCTACTCTCCGCGTCTGAAATTCACCCCTGTGCACAGGACCCAGCAAAAAGCAGCCGCTTAGGTTCCACGAGGCCTGGGCCTCACTGCAGTGATGGCTAGACCTAGCGCTGAGTCTGTGTAAGTTGCATTCTGGGTAGTATGAGAGATGACAAACCATTTTACAATGCGGGTTGGAGGTGAAGTGGAAGCTGGGTCCGAACATGCAACCTGCAAACCTGCCTAGCCCTGAAACGTAGCCGATCTGCATCTGTCTCTTGTCTCTGGCGAGATCAAACCCCTGGATACAGCTTTTTATTGCTGGGCAACGCCGGCCAATCTGTTTCCGTTCACTTCCCAGTGCAGATCAAAGCATGGGCCGATGGGAGGGAGGGAATTTGGGGGTGAGAACGACATGGTGTAAACTGGTGGTGTAGTCAGAGTTCTGCTGATTTGCACCCTCTATGACTCTGGATTACAAAGTATAAATGTAGGCACAAACGGAGCCCGATCCTCCGGCTGCTCTGTCACAAATGATCTAGATGCTAGATTTGGAGACCGGCTCTATACCTGGTTGCAAATGACAAGTTTTGAGAAATGTTATTAGTTGTTATTCTATATTAGGTGCATTATGGTAGCACCCAGGAGCCTCTGTTATGCTGGGCGCTGCGCAGACATCGAACACAAAGCTGGGCCCTGCCCCAAAGAGTTTCCAATCTGAGTATAAAACAGGAGACAACAGGTGGGGACAGACAGACAGGGGAGCATGGTGAAGCAGTGAGATAATATTGGTCAGCCTGATGGACAGTGGGCTCAGCTTTTCAAGAAGAGTTTTTAAAGTGGTGTAAGACTTGGCTTTGCGGCTGTTTACAGGGAGCATGTCCCTTGCACGGGAGACTTGCAAAGGTGCTTGTGTGGAAATGTAACAAGTGAGCTGACATTCCGGGCTGCTCGGAGGTGGAAGACGACAACGCAACAGAATATAAACACATGCAATGAAAATGTAACGTTTCCCGGTGGTGGAGCCAGCTGGCAGAGCTGTGAAATGCATCCAGAAAAAATGACAGAGTCTAACCACAGAACTGCTTCTGACCCAGCTAAGTGGAGAACATTCTGCCCTGAATGGAAGATGCAGCCCCTTGCGTAAATACTTCATTATTAGATTTTGCAGAACATTACCTGTGTTTGGAAGGTGAAACTGACACAAGGCGTTACAGCCTGGGACCCTGAAATCACGGCTACATTAGCCACGGGCCAGCTGCAGTTCCGGCTACTGGGCTGAAATCAGATCTTCACCAGCATGATACATGGATGACCTCCCAACCTGCAAAGGCTGCCCTCTTCAAGGGCAAGTGGTAATTAAATTTTAGTCTCCCCCCTAGCTTGGGTGTCTGCTCCCAGAGCAGAAGGGTAGGTAGCAAGGCCTCAAAGAGTGCATTATTCCTCTGGCTGAAGAGCTGTTATGTCAGGTTGGTGTCTGACCAACAGGAAACCACACGCATTATTCCAGTTGTCAAGCTCTGCTCTTGTCACCCATAGGTGTCAAAGCGCCAAGCGAAGGAAGTCAGCACCATTAACCATTGTACAGATGGGGAAACTGAGGCCCGGAGAGGGGAAGTCACCCTGGGGGCTGTACCGGAGATAGGGATAGAATTCCCGGGTGACCTGACTCCCGGACCAGTGCATGTGGCAACTTTTCATTCAAGGATCTCAGAAAGATTCAGCCACATCATCTGGCTGAGCATTGCGCACTCCCTCTGAGAGGCGGGTGTGGGTCCCGTCTTACAGGAAGAGAGGAGCAGAATGGCTGGGTGCTTTGTCTAAGGCCAACAGGACACATCCCTGCCCAGCCTGGAGTGAGAACCCTTGGGGCCCTCACTCTGACCACTGGCCCATACCACCTCCCAGCCACCGGCTGGAGTGGGGGACTGTTCCCCACCTGCACACTCAGGGGCAGGTGAAGGGGCTCCGAACCAGCTCCCCAGACTTGGGATGAGCCTTATTTCAGGGTGGAGTTTTATCCTGCAGCATCACTTGCATGCCGGTGAAAAGCAATGGCCTGGCAGCCGCAGAATCTGGGGTCTTCTCTTTACAGCCCCTCGATGCTGTGTTCCCGGGGTACCTGTGTGCTGCAGGGCACAGCTGTTACCCCCAGGGAGCAGAGGCCCCAAAGTGCCTGGCCCGGGTCCGTGGCAGAGCCCAGAAAGCTGGTCTCCTGCCCACTAAACCACCCTGCCTGTTCTCCCCAAAAGAAATCCAGCAGGAGTCCTAGCATTAGGCCACCCACCTAGCTGGGACATTCCCTGGGGAGATCAGTCTCTGCAGGCACTCACCCCCTGGTCACTCTGCTGACCCCCCAGGAGAGCTGGTACAGGATGGGCCCTTGTTTGAGGCTGCGAACAAGGGGCCAGCCGGTATCAGCTCTCATGGGGGGGTTGATGTGGGGCTTCTCGTTCAGAGCTCGCTGAAATCAGCAAGAGGCCTCCCTGCTTTGGATCAAGCCCCGTTGTTCCCCATCTCCCTACTGAGCTGAACTCTGGGCTTCACAGGGCGGGTTCGGTTACACCCTTAATCCTGGCTGTGTTTGTTCAGGCAGAGCTGTAAGGGAAATATCCCCCGATTTACAAGAGCTGGTGGAAATTCACACCAGCTCTGTTTTCAGGGACATCTCCCCCTTCCCAAGCCATGAATTTGCGGTGGCTAGAATAATCCAGGAGAAAGAAAACATCGTCTCAGCCGTTAAAGGACGCCAGCCACACTCACAAGGGGGCATTCTGCTCTCGGCTACATGTTGGGGCTGTGTCTTTAAGGTTTGAGCTGCAGTGATTCTGGGGGGCTGGGAAGCTCTGCGCAGCCCATTGGAACCAGATGCAGAATAAGCCAGAGTCGCTACGGTTTGATCGCTGCACCCCACAGACATGGACGAGACACAGAAAAGCTGGACGAGCACAAGTCCATGGGGCTGGATGCGCTGCATCCAAGAGTGCTAAAGGAGTTGGCGGATGTGATTGCAGAGCCATTGGTCACTATCTTTGAAAACGCATGGTGATCGGGGGAGCTCCGGGACGACTGGAAAAAGGCTAATGTAGTGCCCATCTTTAAAAAAGGGAAGAAGGAGGATCCTGGGAACTACAGGCCAGACAGCCTCACCTCAGTCCCTAGAAAAATCATGGAGCAGGTCCTCAAGGAATCAATTCTGAAGCACTTAGACGAGAGGAAAGTGATCAGGAACGGTCATCATGGATTCACCAAGGGCAAGTCAGGCCTGACTAATCTAATTGCCTTCTATGACGAGATAACTGGCTCTGTGGATGAGGGGAAAGCAGTGGACATGTTGTTCCTTGACTTCAGCAAAGCTTTTGACACGGTCTCCCACAGTATTCTTGCCAGCAAGTTAAAGAAGTATGGGCTGGATGAATGGACTGTAAGGTGGATAGAAAGCTGGCTAGATCATTGGGCTCAATGGGTAATGATTAATGGCTCCATGTCTAGTTGGCCGCTGGTATCAAGTGGAGTGCCCCAAGGGTCGGTCCTCGGGCTGGTTTTGTTCATTAATGATCTGGAGGATGGCATGGACTGCACCCTCAGCAAGTTTGCAGATGACTCTAAACTGGGAGGAGAGGTAGATAGGCTACAGAGGGACCTAGACAAATTAGAGGATTGGGCCAAAAGAAATCTGATGAGGTTCAACAAGGACAAGTGCAGAATCCTGCACTTAGGACAGAAGAATCCCATGCACCACTACAGACTAGGGACCGAATGGCTCGGCAGCAGTTCTGCTTAAAAGGACCTAGGGGTGACAGTGGACGAGAAGCTGGATATGAGTCAGCAGTGTGCCCTTGTTGCCAAGAAGGCTAATGGCATTTTGGGATGTATAAGTAGGGGCATTGCCAGCAGATCGAGGGACGTGATCGTTCCCCTCTATTGGACATTGGTGAGGCTTCATCTGGAGTACTGTGTCCAGGTTTGGGCCCCACACTACAAGAAGGATGTGGAAAAACTGGAAAATGGCCAGCGAAGGGCAACAAAAATGATTAGGGGACTGGAACACATGACTTATGAGGAGAGGCTGAGGGAACTGGGGATGTTTAGTCTGCGGAAGAGAAGAACGAGGGGGGATTTGATAGCTGCTTTCAACTACCTGAAAGGGGGTTCCAAAGAGGATGGCTCTAGACTATTCTCAGTGGTAGAAGAGGACAGAACGAGGAGTAATGGTCTCAAGTTGCAGTGGGGGAGGTTTAGGTTGGATATTAGGAAAAACTTTTTCACTAGGAGGGTGGTGAAGCACTGGAATGCGTTACCTAGGGAGGTGGTGGAATCTCCTTCCTTAGAAGTTTTTAAGGTCAGGCTTGACAAAGCCCTGGCTGGGATGATTTAGTCAGGGATTGGTCCTGCTTTGAGCAGGGGATTGGACTAGATGACCTCCTGAGGTCCCTTCCAACCCTGATATTCTATGGGCTACCCGACTGTTTGCCCTCTAATGTAATTGACTGCCCTGGCTGTGCTCATAGGAAAAATGAAAGGGATCCAAACCAGACCTCTCCTCTGGAACCCCCAGATCTGCTACGCTGCTGCCTAGTGCCTCATTTACTAGCACAGCAGAATGGCGGTGTTCACACCTGCTCAGCACCAGTGCAAAGCCCCACATAGGGAGGCAGGTAGCGTTTTATCAGGCCGCAGCCGTTCTCCGGGAAGTCCTGTTTGATGGTGCACAGGAGAGAGGCTGGAAGAACAGAAGGGGAAAGCTCAAAGTTAAGATAATTTCAAACTCACTTTTTTTCCAAAAGGATTTTTTGGTTAGCTTGGTCCCATGGCGGGACTTTTTAAAAGCCTTATTTCTAATCAAAGGGATTTTCTCATTCTAACTTTTTTCAAATTTTTTCAAATTTGTTTTTGATAATTTCACACTCCACAAACAAAGGCTCATTAACAATAAATGAGAATGTGATGGAAAAAGTCAAAAAGTAAAAATGGAAAAAAACCCCTGTTTAAATAAAAAGGAATTTGGATGCACAAAAAAAAGTTTTGTGTACAAAACTGCGCCCTGCCCTGATTGTTGATCCAAGTGGGAAAGCCCCTGCTCTGACTTACATTAGGTTTACACGGTGTGCCATGTTCCTGTACCCGATCTGGACTGTTTACACAGCTTGTATGCATTCGGTGCCTGGCCAGGTTCAGTCAAGGCAGGTCTTTTATATACGGCGCCACCTGGTGTCTGAAGTATAATACAGTTTAGCATTCCGTTACAACTGTTTTCAGAGTAACAGCCGTGTTAGTCTGTATTCGCAAAAAGAAAAGGAGGACTTGTGGCACCTTAGAGACTAACCAATTTATTTGAGCATGAGCTTTCGTGAGCTACAGCTCACTTCATCGGGCTGAAGTGGAGTGACTCCTGGTTTACACCAGTGTCAAAACAGAATCTGGTGCACGCTGCAGAAGCAAAACGTGTTGCATAAAACTTCCCATGTCGTCGTTGGAATCTTAATGAGCTGAAGTTAATCAATTGGTTCTAATTTCCAGGTCCCAAAAGCAGGTTTGGCACTAGAGAGCCCTCTGCTTGCAATAGAAATGTTTGCTCCCTTGTGCAGTTGAGAGGGGATTTGAAACAAAAGAGCAAGTGCCTGACAAACTGGGAGAGCAAAGGGACCCAGGGAGCAGCAAAGCTAGTGCACCAAAGGTGTAAAACAATACCAGGTCTGAATGGTTCCACCAGGTGCAGGGCAATGGTGAATCTAGCCCAGAGAGAAGGCTGTTGAAATACATGGCAGGTCAATGGGGTTTTAGAAGCATATCCTCTCTCTTCAGCTTTGGTCTTCATGTGCTTTAGGAGGTCCCTTTTAAGGGAAATACTTCCAATGTGCTATCAGGAAATACTCTGTTTACACAGTGGCTCATAAATGAGAGAGGACCAGGTCTGCTGAGAAGCTGGGTCACGGAAGGAATAATTGGCCAGAGTCCGGGGGGATTGGAGTGTTGTGTGGGAGGTGAGTGGTCAGGGCGGTGGGGCTGGCAGGATCGAGTGGAGACCAGTTTAATTAGTCATGTCCGTTAGTCACACAGTTGAGAAGAATAAATTAAGTGGAGTTTGGAGCTGGGCTCAGTCAGAGTTTCTAATGGGAGGATTTTCTTTCCCCAAGAAACTCTGATCTATGCGAAAGCTCAGGCAATAGAGGCTCCAGCAAAGATTTGGAAGGTGGCAGCTTGGGGGTCGTTGTGTGATGAGGGGAGCAATCGCTGGCGAGTGCTGATGGTCTCGGTCTCTGTTCTGCAGCTATCAATGCCGTCGCTCCAGATTTACAGCATATTCAAGCAGAGCAGAATGTGGCACATGGTGTTGTCCCCATCTTGTGGGGGAATGGAGTGGGGGTACCATTGTGTGGCCAGCTCCAATGTCCCCAAATACCCTTTGGCTCTTCCAGCCCTAGTTCGTTTCTCAGTTACACCTACACAGCTCCAGTGAGTTCAGCAGGATTGTGATTCAGCCACGTCTGAACCAGGAAATATTCCCCTTCGGGTCTATCCATAGTATTGCCCCTTTGCAGTCCAAGTGGCTAGACAAAGTTTGGGGACCAGGGGATGTTCAGCTGGAAGTAGAAATTGGGTGAGGTTTTTTTTTATTTAATGCAGCCTCATTTATTTCCAAGGCCTGTAAGAAGTCCTAGTTCTCCCAACACAGTAGAAACCCAAACCAAAAGGAGCAGTTTTTTAGCACACAGCACCAAGCCTCGTTAGCCAAGGCCAGCCCCCAGAGAGCTCTCTCTCACTTTTTCCAGGGTCACTCTGTGCGCACAGGCTGGGCCAAACGTTCTTGCTTTTTGCTCGGCCTTGCTCTGTGTTCTCCTCTGTCCTCAGTCCGTGTGTTTGCTCACACGTCCGCACAAACCTGGTCACATACCCAGTGGAACCCTCACCCACAGGGTGCTAGTTTCTAATAAGCCTTGTTTTAGGTGTGGCCCCTGAACCATCTCTTACAACTGTCGTAAATGAAGGGCACAGTCACACATCCATCTCGCCCCATACCAAGGTTCCACCCAGCTCATAACAGTATATATTTTAGGGTTTTATATCCCTCCTCCCCCATCACCGGAGTAACTGGGCACTTTCCACGTCAAATCAATAGCGCCGTCCCCAGTGGATTTTCTGGATCTTTGGCATGTCTCCTTTTTCAGGGTAAACCGGCTTGGTGGAAGATTTGAATTTTCCCCCTTTTGGGGGAAGTGGGGGAACCAGACCTGTAGGTGTGGGATCGGAGCCTGAGAGCAGACTCCAAGTTCAGACTCAAGGGGCCTCATTCACCATTGTCCTCCTCCTTTGTGTAGCGCCAGACCCGAGTGCAAAGTGGCTGTGGAACACCGTCGTGCTGACAGGATGGCTTTTTGCTCACACTGTGTGCTCGTATGCAAAGCCCCTCTGGTGCAGGAGATGAAGATGAACTGGGCCCATGGTTCTGTTTGCATCCCTGGTGCTAAATTTCCCACTTCTGTTTTATACTTTTGTAACCCTCTTTACAGGCTGCACTCAGGCACGCAGCCTGTAACGGGACTCTCATTCCTGTCATATTTTACACGGCCAACGCATGTGGTTACATTTGGTTTTGCCGCTGTTTGCTTTCCCCAAAGGAGGGAATGAAAAGCCCCAGTGTGCCCCACGTGCATTGTGACTAATGAGAGCGCCATGGCTGCAGAAAAAGCAGATGCCTTCTGCTTAATCTGGCCTGTTGTTATGTAAACCTCCTTCCTGCTTTGATGTCACCTATAAATACTCCATGTGTTTCCAATAAACCAGCTTTTTTTATCACTAGAGCTGTTAAAGGCAGATCTGTGTCCGATTGGTCCCACTGGCTCCACTGGGGGTTCGCTCCTGATAACCCTCACATCCTCTCCAAGGAGTTCCTTGTAGCTACAGAATGAGGAGTGGGGGAGCTGAATCTGGAGCGGGGAGGGTGCTGGGCAATGCAGGCTGTGTGCTGTTTGCGTTGCAGGACTAGGCATTTGGCACAGGGCTGCTGAAAGTGTCCGTTAACCGGCTGAACCAACGCACGCTGGAACCAGGCACGCTGGAACTGTAGGACGCCTTCGGTGCATCCGTTAAATGGGTCGTGTCACCGCCTCGCTGGACGCGGCGAAGACCTAAGCTGCGTCCTGCTGGAGTGTCCCCTTTGCTACTGGGGGCTGTGTTGCTGCCCTGTGCAGAGGCCCTTGCCAAGATCAGGGCTGCGTGTTACAAACACATGGTCAGAGACGGTCCCTGCCCCAAGGAGCTTGTCGCCTAAATAGACACTGGCTGGGAGGGGAAACAGAGGCACAACCTGGCAGGGCTAGCAGCAGAACCCAGGCCTCCTGATTCCCGCTCTCGGGCCTCTTCTGCATGCTGGCAGTGCCGCCGAGCTGCGGGTCCCAGCTCCCTGACCTGGGCCTTTTATCAGGGGCTGTCTCACGAGGAGCCGCAGCCCCGCTGCTCGCCAAGTAGATTGACGTTTGACCACAAGCCAGTGCTCTGCCGCCCTCTCACCAGAAGCTATTTCCCCTTCACGAACCAGCTGCCAAGCCTCAGCAGTGATTCCCGCACTGTCTCCCAGCTCACAGGCAGTCAGTGAGGCCTTCGTTAGCTAGAGTGCAGTCACCTTTGTGTAGCACCTGATTGTTAGCCAAGGTGTTCTTGTGCACGAGGGGGCGACCTGTATTACGTGCAGTGCCCTAGCGCTTTCCTGGGGAACTGCCGGCAGGGTAACGCTGCTTTGCATTTCTAGGAGGCCTTACAGCTGGGGAACTGCACAGCCGCTGCTCACTAGAGCCTTGTTCGGTGCGATAGGTAAGGAGGACGTCACCCATTGTACGCAACGCAGGGACCAATCCTGCCCCAGCAGGATGTCCAGCTGCAGGGTCCAAGGGCCAGGATTTTCCAGACGGCTCAGTGAGTTTTGAGTGCCCAATCTGGGATGCCTGATTATGCCCTCCTCCTCAAAGCCAGCCCCCATTTCAAGGTGGCTCCAGCTGGGTGCCCCGGATCATGTCACGTTCCATCCCCTACTCTTGTAACTGACACCTTGAGGGGAGCAAAGGAACGTGCCAAAGCTGCCCAGCGGCAGGAACCCAGGAGGCCTGTGTTTCTGGAGTTTTAGATGGAAGGCAGCATGTAAGTCTAAAGCTGCTGCTTTGTTTTTGCTTCCCGCTATCATGAAGATGAAATACACCCAGCTCACCTGCCTCTGAAACGCCTCCTTCCTGTCCCAATTGTGTCTCCCCTGCCCTTTCCCATGTATAAATCTTCTCTGATTGCCAGTGTCACCCAAGGACAGGGAATGAACTGCCCCCCTGCCCTGGGACAGCTCCTCAATCATTTTCACGTGACGCCCATTTCGTCTATGGAGCCCGGGCACCTGCGTTAGGGCTCCAGTTCGAGGCATTATTCAAGGTCTGACTCGAGTTAATCCCTAGTGGTTAGAACGCTGGCCCCACGTCTCTGCTGACGTTCCTGTCAGCAGATTTGTGCCGTCCAGAGCAGGCAAGGCCAGAGCAGCGGGTCTCTAGTCACCCAGGCTAAGACGGGGTGATGGGAAGAGGGCATCCCCCAGCCCTGCCCCCTTGGCCTCCAACTTTATGGGGGTGTTTCTCAGCTTCCTCTGAAACATCGGTTGCAGGAGATCAGATATTGGATTCAACAGACCCGCTGATCTGCTCTCCTGTTCCTTACCTCTGAGCAGAATGGCTGTCACCCCACGTTCCCCCTCACCCTCGGGGACATGTAAGGTAGGGACGCGGGCTCTGTGTATTCTGGGCCTGGGCTACAGCTGGGCAGCACGAAGGGCTGGACAGCATCAGTGTCCTTTATTCTGACGGGGCAATGACAGTGTTATGTAGCCGTGCCGCCTCCCCCTCTGGCCCCGGGGAGTGCTTTATCAACCTGAAAGGGCCCAGGACCCTATTTAGACCCGAACCCGACTTGTGCCATGCCGCGGGAATGGACCATGAAGAGAGGTGATTTACGAATGGAAAAACCAATGCAGAGCCACCACACGGTCCCCTCACCCAGCGCAGCCAGATCCCTGCTCCCCGCAGGACACAGGCTCTGCACCTCTCCCTCCAGCGCCCCGACGGCTGGAGGGAGAAACCAGCTTGTCGCTTGCTTTTAAAGGGCAAGGTGCCATGACCAGAGCCGAGGCGGGGAGGCTGACTCTGCCCAGAAGTGGGGCTTGCACAGCCCAGCTGTATTTCAGCTTCACACGACACTCTGTTTTTACTGTAGGTGGGCACAGCTCTGCACCCCCCTCCTCCAGAACTTGGGGGTGGGATTGTGGTAAGAAGCCATGGCCGTAGGCAGGTGGACACCCTAGTGCTCAGCAGGGATA
Source organism: Lepidochelys kempii (assembly GCF_965140285.1). NCBI lineage: Eukaryota > Metazoa > Chordata > Testudines > Cheloniidae > Lepidochelys > Lepidochelys kempii. Next base: position 1,117,605 of record NC_136399.1, on the reverse strand, counting down.
GGGCCCGTGACCTGCAGCCCCAGGGCCACCAGGTGAACAAAACCAGCAGCTCCGAAACGAGGACCTGCGCAGCAGGCTGATCGGCCACTGGGGGTGATGTAGGCGCATGGGCTGGGCCCGTCCATTCGGCTTGGATTGAGTAGGCTGGTTTGCCCCGTGATCGAGAGAGCCATGCAGAACGGAGCCCACCTGGTGGTTGGGTTCTGATCCAGGCTTTGCCCTTGCTTGACCTGACAGTCGATGCAGAGTTGTGCCTCAGGTTGGTTTTGGTTTTGATCCCGCTGTCCAGAGAAAACATTTCCCTTTCACATTGTTAAGCATTTAACCCTCCTGCCCTAAGAACCACACCCACGCTGGGGCAGGCGGGAGGAGGGAAGGGGGGTTGCTAGCTGCAAACAGTGCCGCCCTTTTGGGGAGCCCACCTGCTTCCGCCACACCCGGGCTGCCTCTACCTCCACCCCTGGGGACACCGGAGGGGGTATAAAGCCTGCTCAAATTTCTTTCCATGGCAGCCTCCAAAGAGCAGGGGGAAGGGCCTGCCTGCTGATTGGCAGGTCACACCTCATGCCGAACCAGAGCCAGGCTGTGTAAGTGGGGGAGGGCCGTTGAAAAGGTGCCCCAGGTACCCCCAAAGGGCAAAGAGGGTGACCGCTGCCTCTGCCCCTCCCCCACGGGCTCGGCACCGGCCTTCTGCGCAGGACGGTGCGATCTGCACGGCACGGCTGTTGCAGAGCCGCAGCCTCTGGGATGGCTCAGCCGCGCTGCTCGGCGTCCCCTGGTGTGCCGCAAAGGGGCGTCCTGGGGGGCTGACAACGCTGTGATCCCTGGGGCGGCAATAAACGAGGCCTTCCCCTCAGTCCGTGTGGGGCCCAGACTGTCTGACGCAAGCCCAAGCGAGGCTTTTGGGTGCCAGACAAAACTTCAGCGCTGCCCTTGCATGGAGAAGGAGTCTGGCTTTGCCCGAGCAGACGTGGGTTCAGGGCCTGCCTCTTTTCCAGGCTCCCGCAGTGCCCCCGTCTGTAAAATGGGCACCCTGGCACTCAGGTTGTTTGCGAAGTAAGTGCGTCAGGGCAATCGTCCTGGATACGTTACATTTAATATCCCAAAGGTATTTCAAGCAGCCGATGTCTTGTGCATTGATATTCTGCAGTGCTGCTCGCCCACCGCTTTCCATGAGCTTTGCATTCCTGGTTGAATACATTTCTACTCTGTATTCATTTAATATTCATGTGTCGGGGCCCCGGGCTTGTGCGGGCCAGCAGCAAGGTGCCGTCCCTGCATCCCACAGGGCAGCGGGCGGGAGGTAGCACCGAACGTGGGGCTTGTCTGACCATGCACAACCCCCGGCAGTCGGCTTTTCTAATGGAAATTGTAAACCAGTTTTCTTGGCGGTGGGTTTCAGACTCGACAACTAAACTTACTAATAAGTTTGTCCTCGTGTGTGCATGCCTGCACGTGTGCGAATGGGAGTGCATCTCATTGCACGTGCACGGTGCATTGCTCAGCAATGGAGGGAGAAGCCTAGAGCCCTGAACTGGGAGGTAGAAGCTGTGGGCTCTATCCTGGCTCTGCTCTATGACCCTGGGCAAAACACACACCTCCTCTTGTTCCGTTTAAACTCTCTGGGGCAGGGACCGACCGTGCACTGAACTGGGGCCCAGCCCCAGGGTCTGTTTCTGTCCCTTACTGGATCCGATCTTGAGTGCTTGATTTGCATGAGCCAGGGTGACTGCTCATGTGAGTAAAGGGCTCGCAGGCCCGGATGCCAGCCTTGTAGCTGTAGGAGACTAGAATGGATTTTTATTTGCCTACATTTTTTTTTTTTTTGAGGCCTAATGGAAACCAAACGAGATCCAGGATGGGGGTGGGGAGGAAAGTGTTGTCACTGACTCGTGGGCCCCTTGACAGTCTGTACCGTTATTGCTGATGACATTTGAATTTGGTATTTGAAATATCTTCGCTCTGTGTTTTGACACATTGATGTTTGAAGCTACCCAGCAGGGTTTTAACTTTCCCTGGGTAATTACTGCCAGATTCAGCCCCTTTCCCCCACGCTCTCCCGGGACACTGCTGCATGCTCGGTGAAAAGCGTGGGGGACCTCCTGCGGCAGCTGCCTGGGCTGTTAGCAAACGGGGTGGATGGACGGAGGCGGGAGGTGCAGCAAGGCAATGCTGTGACTTCCCACCACACGAGGCTGAAGGAGAAATGAGCAGAGAACAGGAGCTTTCAGTGTTAAGTTCTGTATGAGGTGGAACCAGCAGACAGCTCTTTACCAGAGGGTAACTAACCCGCGGGACAGCGACACAGAGGGACGTGGTGCATTCTCCATCACAAGGGGGGAAGGAGGTCTCCTCCTACGAGGTGGGCTCTAGCTCAGCCATAAGTTTATTAGGCTCACTGCAGGCATCACAGGGTGAAGTTCTGTGCCCAGTGCTGGGCAGAAGGTCAGAATAGATGGCCAGGACGGTCCCGTGTCGCATTAAAGACAGAAATCAGGGGATCTCTGTTTAAATTCACCCTCTTAAGTCAAGGGTCTTTTTAAAATTTAGTGTGAACTCTGAAAACGGGTATAATAGAGAGACATCCAAACCGAAACCCTGGCTCAGAACTGGGCTTCCTGACTCCGAATGCAGTTCCAGACCTGCCTTTGTAGCTTTGTGATTTGACCTGCCGCTCCAGTCCCTTCTGATCCAGTCCCCAACTTTGTAGGGACCCACCTCCACTAAGTGGGACGCAGCGGGGGGGGGGGGGGGGGGGCTTGCTATTTGTGCTTTAGGCTATTTCCAGATCCAAAGGGCTTGGATTACAAATCCAGCTCTGAGTTTTCTTAATCTGGGAGCAATTTAGGGCAAGGCCTGCCTGGGACAGCACCACCCAGCTCACAAATACCCAACTCCATACAGCCACACCCCTCCTGCCTCCACATCCAACACCGGCCAGAGTGTTTTACCATGGACATGTGGCCAACCCATCTGGCAGGACAGATCCCAGTGCGCTTCCCAGCACTGTGGGGCAAGAGGCCGTCAGATGCTGCGACCCAAAAGCACATGGGGAAGAGAGAAAGCAAGAAAAGCCCTCCCTTGGAGTCTCTTTGCTGGCTGTATTGTGGCAGTAACTAGGATGCCTCCCTGAGAATGAGGGAGGGAGGCGGTCCTGGACTTTGTATTTTAAATCCAAGAGCTGGGTCGGTTGTGACAAACAGCACTGGAAGAACTTACAACCTGAGTAAAGTTGGAGTTTTTTTCCATGGGGTTTTCTAATAGTTCCCCCTGAACAAACCGTCCTATAAATTTTGGGTATCCTCAGCCACCTGGGTGCGTGTGTAATGCCCTGTGCAGAGTCAAGATTTATATCCGGGGATGTCCGCATCCCCGGGTATACATCTTGTATCTGCACAGGGCTCTAGGCATGCGGGTTCTGGATGCACAGCCCACATGACTGGTGACATGGGGCTAATCATCTGCAGCACAGACCCTTTCTATCCATTCGGGGTTGAGTTCAGGGTCGGTAGCTAACCCTTTGTCACACTGCAGGGTTTGTGGCATTACCACTGCCTTCCCCAAGTGCATGAGAGGGACAGCACCCCTCACTCTTGGAGACCATCTCAAACTCCTCTGGATCCCCCCCAACCCTAGGCGTAGGGGTGGGATTGGGGAGTGCGGAGAGAACATGCTAGCATTCTGCTCACGCTATGCCCACAACCCCATGCCCCATCCACAATCCTGGAGAAACTGGCGGCATCTGCTGCTCAGACGGGATAACTGACGGTGCTGATATGTGAAGTGTTATCAGGAGGGACGAGAGTTAACATCCCGTCTATTTTTAAAACATGCCTGGAAGCCATCGTACACCATTTCAGGCTGCCTGGCAGCAGACTCAAGAAGGCAGCTGGGCATTTGAGGCACATTTGGCAGGAGGGCCATTTAATTATTTATTTTATGCAACTATCAGTTTAGAAACTTCATTTAAAAAAATGTAAGAGAAAGTTTAAACTCGGCAGAGGTGGATGTGGCTGCCCGAAGTGTTAGCACAGCAGTTCACCCCACACCAACTCTCTCTCAGCCCCTAGCATGGGGGAAGACGTAGGCTTCAAATGTTCTGCCTTCACTTGCTCGTAAATTACTGAGTGCCACCATTTTTCTCCTGAGCTCCCAGCCCAGCACAGCTGGCCTTGCCTCACACCACCCAGTTTAAATCCAGTGCACTGTGTATCTTAATTTACCCTGAAATACACTGAGGTCATCCAGGGTGCAGCGCTGTGAAACCGGAGTGAGAAAAGTTCTTGACAACTGAAAGTGTGTTCTGCTTTCCATCAAGCATCAGCTTTGGCTTCCCCCAGCTGCCTGCATTTCCCTTCCGCGTCAGAGCTGAGCTGCCGTCAGGGGGACACGAGGCTCCCCTCTGGTGGCCTGGTTCCTGAGAAAAGTCACAAAGGGGTTTGCAAGGGAGAAGGTCTCACTTCTGAGAGGGAGAAGTGCCCCAGCTGAGACCTGCAGGGCAGCTGGCGTCTCCATCCGGGATGGTACCGGCCAGACTTTAGGGTGACACCGGCCAGCACGGACTGGGAGCCAGAGAGAGCAGCAGGGTCTTTCTGTGTCCAGCAGCCTCAAGGAAGCTCTGTCCTGAGGGATCCTACAGGGCCAGCTTCAGTTCTCGGTATAATTGTGGCTCCCCTCCCAGCTCCAGCATGGGGCACATGTTTCCTCTGGTTTCAGTCTGTGCACGGTTTGGGTTTTGATCAGATGGGGCCAGAATATTCTGAGAATAGCCACTGCTCTGTGACTTCCCCCCAAGATGGTGTCGGTCTCTCAGGAATGCTCCCTGGTGTGAGAGCAGACGCCATCCAAGATGGTGGAAATCTCACAGTTGTCTGCTCTCTCCAGATCTCTGCCATGCAGGGATGAAATCTAACAAGAGCAGCTGGTGAGATTTTAGCACTGTCAGATCTTGAACTGGAGTCAGCCTCAATCCTGTCTGGATCCCAGCGCCACCCCTTGCCCTGTCTGTAATGTCAGCACCAACCCGAAAGTGGCTCAGGGTCCTGAGAAACTCAGGCCTGGCTTGTGAGTCACTGGGGTCGGCTGGTCTCGGTTTTACGCTGTGACGGAGCCTGAAGTCAGTTGACTGAATCTGGGGTTCTGCTCTAGGCCCATTTCAGGGACAAGGGCCTGGTGTGGAATTGGGGGTCAGGTTCTGACCCCCCTCCACACACAGTCAGGGGTTTGGGTCACGGCCGACAGCAGCCCTTCTCCCTGACATGAACGGCTGCTCTTAACTTAGGGTTGCCAGGTGTCTGGTTTTGCCAGGTGTCTGGTTTTCGACCAGAAAGTCCATCTGACAGGGGACATGTGCAGTGTCCAATCAGTACTGCTGACCGGACACCAAAAGTCCAGTCACCCCAGTAACCACAATCAGCCTCCGCTGCTGGGGGGCGGGAGGAGCAGCTGCTGCTGGAGGAGGAGGGATCTGGACAGTGCGCAGCATTTGAGGAGCGGGGCCAGCAGCCGGGCTCACTGCCCGTGACAGCCGCCCACACCAAAACAAGACACAAGTTCCTCTGCGTTGTTTCTAATCCAACCCCTCCCCGCTCAAACCTCCATCTCAGGTCAATTTGCAAAAGCTGTCTCCCTTATCGGTCGCAATGTCTAGCTGCCCTGTTATCTGGTGTGAAGATGTGACACCTGCTGATTAAAGGCCAAGAGAAGCTAAGTGATGGCTTCTCCAGGTCCCTGGTCTGCGCAAACCTGTCTCGAGCAACTTGTCCGCGCTCCTATTGAGTTATTGATAGGTATCAAGTCTCTCCACCTTCGCCTGCGAAATCTCCCATCACCGACCGTTGTGCGGGTCAAGCCGGAGGCAGCAAGCTGGCTCAGAGGAGGCTTTGCAGGTGAAGATAGGATCAGGATTGGTGGCTGGCTAGAGCCATTTGAGGTGGGGCACAGGGGGCCATGCTATATTCTGATGGCTGACTGTGCACTATGGTCCCTGCACCTCACGGTGAACCGTGGTGTAAATCGCTGTAGCTGCAGGAAGTTCAGGGGGTTGCTCCAGTTTACACCTGCTGAGGGTCTGACCCTGTGTTGCCTCTTAGAGCTCAATGCCAGGGCTTCCCTGAATATAGCAGAATATAAGGGGGCATGGTGTCCTCCCCCAACCATCCCTCTTGCCTCACAGAATCCCCTCCCTGCCAAAAGGGAAGCTGAGAAGGTGGCCCATCATCAGACGGACATGAGGCATCTTTTCAACGTACGGTCAGTATCTAGACGCTAGGGTGATGGGCGCTCCAGAAATAGCCAGAGAAATAATAACTGGCATTGATATGCAAGCATATTTATGTGGCAAATTATCACGTCTGATTTATCTCTGCTGGATGCCACTCTCCCTCCTCTCTGCCTGAAGGGGTTGGTTGCCACACTAACTGCATAGGCGGGGATCACTCCTCCATAACTGACATGCAGCCAGCTCTGGGATGGGACGTAGCACCCATTCATGGGCCTTACACAGAAGTCTGTTAGCAAAAGAAGCAAAGAGTAACTTGTCCAAGTGCAGAACTGGAATGGAGCGAGGCAGACTTTGACCACCCAAGCCGGAAACTGGGTAGGACATGGGCTAACGTCGCTACCTTTAGTGCCCCTGGATCTCCAGGAAACAGGAGTGTCAAGCCCTCCGCGATGCACATCATCCTAAAAACAAGCACCTCCACCGGCACCCCCTGGGCAAAGGCTCCTCAGGAAAGACACCTACTGAAATTACAGCAGACAGCAGAGGTCCCAAGCAGGGGGGCAGTGGTGGTAGGAAATGTGGGGTACCATCCACTATCATCAGAACACAAGGCTCTCCTTAGTAGAACAGGCCATAGACCCACCTAGGCCAGTAGCCCAGGTCTCGCAGAGGGCAACACCTCCCGGCCTTCAAGGAAGGCTAAAGAAACCCTGGGGCAGGATTTTCACAGGAGCCCAGCTGGAAGTCACTGGGACTTGTGCTCCTGCCTCGCTTGGGCTCTTTTAAAAACTGCATCCTAGCCCTTTCCAGGGGGGAAGATTTCCTCCCGATTCTGTGACTTCTGCCCCAAACGGCATTGGCCACTGTTGGTCCGGGCTCGATTCAATTTACACGGTTCAATTTACAAGTTCAATCTACACGGCAAATTAATACATCTACTCCAGCGGATTTATCTGTGTGGGACGCCGCTCTCCCCTGCCCCACCTACTCTGTTATCAGTGCCCTGTTAGGAAAGCTGTCGCAGGCACTTGTGTGGCACTGAAGAATTCCATTCCCCTCATTGCCAGATGGGGATCTGAGGGTTTACTGGTGCCGCTGGCTGATAACAGAAGCTATTGCCAGTGGTTCCCAAAGCAGAGACGTATACAAGGTTTGCTATCATCAGCTATTGATAGCTCCAGCTCTGCGTCATTATTTTCCCTTTTCCGGACGCATATGGGCAGATCCACTAAAATCAACAGGGCTACCTTGGCTCACTGCAGCTGAGGATCTGGTCACATGGACATAAAAGCCTGTATAATCAATGCTGCTCATAGCAAGCTGGAAGGCAGAACTATTTATTCAGGTGTTTTTAATTAATACATTGTTTGCCTGTTTTCGTGGTGGTTCTTTTCTTTTACAGCACTTTATAGGCTGGCTTTCTTACTGTGAAAATAACAACACAAGAGGACCTGGAAGGCAGGACTCCTGGGTTCTATTCCTCAGCTCTGCTGCTGACTTGCCGTGTGACTTTTTTGGTACGTGCCTCAGATTTCCCCCTCTGTTAACGTAGGGGGCTAGCACGATGTTACATGTCAGCAACTGTTTTTGCATGGCCTAGTGAAAAATTCGGCATGTGAAACCGGTCATAGGGCTGGCAGGGACCTGCTGGGTCCCCGAGTCCAGGAGGCCTGGCCAAGTTTGTCCTTGTTCCCCTCAGTGACTGAGTCTCATCAGAGGATGTTAACATCGTTCTGCTGCCACTTAGCAGTGCTCTCGTGGTTGGGGCCTGTGCCCTGTAGCTGGCTGGTACAATCCCAGATGGTGACCCCACCAGGGCAGCGTTGGATTTGGGGGATTTTGCTTTGAGCCCGTCTCTGATGTGAATTCAAGGCACTGAGAATCATGAGCCACTGGGACCAACGATGCCGATGGAGCTCGCCCATCACACAGCCCTGCTCCAGACAAACTGCAAGGGCTGCAGCCTCCTCCTGTTTGACATTAAGACGGGAACGGATGGGAATAAGCCCGTAAACACTCTTCTGGGGTCTGTAATGGAGCGTCCGGTGCCCTGAGACCAGGGCTCTCAACAGCTGACATAACAGGTAAAAGTCCTATGGGGCAATTTTTACTGGGGTCTGCAGGGGACAGTTCTCAGCTGCTGCTGCAAATGGGCCAGGCCATCCCAGCGCTATCCTGACATCCTCTAGTCCTGGTTACCATCCTCAGTGCTTTGGCCGGTTCTAGGGTCCCAGCCCCCCCCGAGTGCTGGGGGGGAAAGTTGTTATGACGTGGCCATGCCCCAGCTGGGCTAGAACATGCTTTGGTCCTGCCTGTGTAGATGAGACCACTGGCGATTGCGCTTGTGCAGGGAGAGACGTCCAGCGACAGGGCGGCCTCGGTGCTGCCACCACCCGCATGATCCGCTGTGGCAAGCAGCTGACGCCGGGTGCACCCCGGGAACCTCTTGCTTCCTCTGTCCTCTAGCAAAGGAGGAAGAGCCCAGCATTGATTTATTTGTAATTCTTATTAATGTTGGGGTGTCTATGTAAAATCCCATGATGTTCCAAAACCTGCCATTAGGCCCTAGAGGATAACGTACGAATAGACATTCCCCCTCCTGCCCCACTTGGCATTTGTCTCATCCCCAGATTGCCAAGCCATACAGCAGAAGGGCAGGGAGCTGGCTAGCAAGCAGCAGGCCTGATCCTTTAAATACCCCCCTGGCCAGGCGGCCCCAGAGCAGGCTGAAGAGACTCAGGGCCAGCTCTCTTTCTCCCTGGAGAATCCCTTCGCCTCATGGCAGAAAATGCCCCTCAAAGGACAAAAGGAAAAACAACCTTGGGTTTCACGTAAGAACCTGAGCATGCAGTGCATCAGAATGCAGCCCTGCTCCTGGTGGGGGGACCTCTTGCCAAAGGGATGGGGGTCCCGTTGGGGGAGGAGCCTGTCCGTGGGGCTGTCAGAGACGCTTCTCCCAAGTGTTGCTCATTTATTTAGCTTACAAGGACAGAAACTTGTTCTGCTTTCCAGCCACACCTGTGGGTCCGTGCAAAGGCCGCCCCTGATTGCATGGAGCTGAGGGGAGCATTTGCAAGCTCCAGCTGGCAGTGGGGCAGCGGGATGCCTGGGCTGTAGTTGTTCTGAACTCTGCTGAATTCCCGAAAGTGGGGGATGGGGCAAAAAGAAGAAAGTGAAAGGGCATCGGGTGTGGATGTGGGTGTGGTGGCCAGGGTCTGTGTTCAGGGTGATGGAGGGGTGCCATCTCATCAGCAAATAAATTAAGGCCGCAAACCTGTAAAGACTTAGGCAGTGCCACCAAGTGTTCAAAAATCATAAGTCAGGCTCCCAGAAAATCACAAGATTGGGAGTCAATGGGGCCAGATCCTCAGCTGGAGTGAATTGGCCAGAGTCCATTGGAGTCAATGGGGCCAGATCCCCGGCTGGGGTCAATTGGCCGTAGCTCCGTTGGAGTCAATGGGGCCAGATCCCCAGCTGGGGTCAATCGGCCGTAGCTCCATTGGAGTCAATGGGGCCAGATCCCCAGCTGGGGTCAATCGGCCGTAGCTCCATTGGAGTCAATGGGGCCAGATCCCCAGCTGGGGTCAATTGGCCGTAGCTCCGTTGGAGTCAATGGGGCCAGATCCCCGGCTGGTGTGAATCGGCCATAGCTCCGTTGGAGTCAATGGGACCAGATCCCCAGCTGGGGTCAATCGGCCGTAGCTCCGTTGGAGTCAATGGGACCAGATCCCCAGCTGGGGTCAATCGGCTGTAGCTCCGTTGGAGTCAATGGGGCCAGATCCCTGGCTGGTGTGAATCGGCCGTAGCTCCGTTGGAGTCAATGGGGCCAGATCCCTGGCTGGTGTGAATCGGCCATAGCTCCGTTGGAGTCAATGGGACCAGATCCCCAGCTGGGGTCAATCGGCCGTAGCTCCGTTGGAGTCAATGGGACCAGATCCCCAGCTGGGGTCAATCGGCCGTAGCTCCGTTGGAGTCAATGGGACCAGATCCCCAGCTGGGGTCAATCGGCCGTAGCTCCGTTGGAGTCAATGGGGCCAGATCCCCAGCTGGGGTCAATCGGCCGTAGCTCCATTGGAGTCAATGGGGCCAGATCCCCAGCTGGGGTCAATCGGCCGTAGCTCCGTTGGAGTCAGTGGGGCCAGATCCCCGGCTGGTGTGAATCGGCCAGAGTCCGTTGGAGTCGAAGGGGCCAGATCCCCGGCTGGTGTGAATCGGCTTGGTTCCTCTGAAGTCATCGGAGCCACAATGATTTTACACAAGCTAAGCATCTGGCCCAGAAAATGGAACTGGCAGGTCTAGTTTTGTTGTTCAAACTGAGTGAAACCACTGGCACAAACGATGAACGATAACGAAGACGTTTAAACCCTGTCAATTTTAATAATCCAAAAGCACACAGAGAAGGACTCTGTCAAAATATTTGTGTGGTTTTTTTTTTGAAGAAAGCCCACGTACACGCTTTGGGGCGTGGTGGTGGAAGTGAGGAGGGGTCTTTTCGACTAATGTCTAATAAACAGACTATCTTCCTCTGGTTAACACCATCATGGAAGCATGCATGGCCCTGTAGGCAGCCTCTAGGCCAAACCTCAGCTGTACTGCCAAATACAGGCTAATTGGATAGGGGGCATAAACACTGGCTGCATCTGATTTATTTAAATGGGAACCATTAGAGCCTTGGTCTCTATAAGAGTTTAATTAAAGGAAGAGCTTTTCTTTTAGTTCCTAGTAGGCCGGTGACGTGGGTATGAGGCCTGCAGAGCAGGGGAAGCTGCGGGACGATATTCCAGAGGCATTGTAATTGAATTAGATACACAAACAATCCCAGCTCCGTTTTTAAGTGCTAGGTGCAAGGAATTGATGGAGGTGCTAAAGCATGGTTGCTTCAGGCCAGTGAAGCTACCGAGATATATTGCTCCCCCACCTTTTTTCATTTTTATGGAGATGCCTTTGACCCTATCCCCACCCTCCTTCCTTGCCCTGCAGAGGGAATATTTACTGTGTTATAAAGTTCCACATCTGCCTCTTGAAATGTATATGCTGGGTGTAAGAACCCATTATACCATAAACAACCCTTTCCCAGGTGTCAGAGTAGCAATGGTCTCTCCTGCTCCCCCAGCGTGAAGAAAAGCTTGGTCTCATCAGGTAAACTAGTGAGAGAGGGAGACAGATTTTGATTTGCATGAAACCGATATAAATCTGGATTAATACCGTGATTTCAATGGCGTTAGGGACAGGTTCTGGTCTCCGTTACTCAGATGTAAAAGCCTGAAATAACTCGCTGACTACATTAGAGTTAGAGCCAGATTCTGATTGTATTGAAACTAGTGCAAATCCAGAGTAATTCCATCTGAAATTTTCTCTGCCGCCATAAATCCACTGACTTCAAGGGATTTGCACACCTCCACAAAGAATCTCTGGCCCATTTTCTTTTTCCAAAACTGGACCGTTTTGTGACACTGAGATGCCGATCTCTCAGATTTAGAAGGCTGTATAATTTCATTCCTAATCGAACAATCCACTAGTTCACGTGGGTTTATAGGCAACTCTGGGGAGTTTTAAAAGAATCCTGTTACTTAAAAAGCAATTGTAAGCATCATGCCCCAAGTGGAGTGTTTTCTAGATGGAGACATTCAGCATGTATGTAACAATACACATACAGAGTTCATGTTTCATTGTATGTTGATTTATCGTCCCTTGAGTTAATTATTGACCTTAGTTTTGCCTTGGTCAATATTTACCTCCCCAGGTCAATAAATCTTGACATTCACCTCAACAGAAGTCAATACCTGCTTAGTGTTTATCTATTCCCTCTGTTGCTAATTTTGCTGAAAGCTTCTATTTATTCTTCTAAAGTGAGCTGAGTGTGGGTGAAAGACAGACTTGGGGAGGGATGTTCTTTGTTTATCCACCATGGGTGAAAGTGCGTCCTCATCTCCGTACCTTGGACATGAGCTAGAGGGCGCACTATTCTAGGGGGAATATGGGAGATCTGCCTCCATAGCCCATTTGATCCCTCTCGGTGCTGATCAGAGACGCTCAAATTTAGCACCATCTATTCCGGTGGTTTGTGGGAGGTGGCTGCCTGTTTGCTAGGACCCAGGATGAAAGTTTCTTTGATGTGGGCTGCTGAGAAGCCACCATGCATGGTAATAACTTTTCTTCACTTCCAGCTGGGCTGGGATGGGAGCCGGGGATCAAGGAAGACAAAGGGCTTTAGCTCATTCTCAGTCATCTCAGACGCCTGAGCCCTGCCTCTGATTTTCCATCATCCTGCAGTCACTTTGCCCCGATGTAAATGGTGGCTCACAGGGCGAGGCAGTGGCAAATCAGGGCCCAAAAGTGCATCTCTGCACTCAGAAGTGGTTGCGTGCACACCAGCTTTAGAGAGACGGGCACTCACTACGGCCACCTGTTGGTGCGTAGAGAGAAGCGGGGCCCAGAGCTGCTTGGGACCACCAGATGGACAGGGGCGCCTTTGAAAAGGGAGCTCTCTGCTGACATCTGCTGGAGGGCAATGGGAATTGGCTGAATGACCCAGGTCTCATTTGCATTTCAGTTATGTTACAGTCTGGCTGATTTCAGTGTAAATACAGTGAAGTTTTGAGTTTGGGGGCAGTAAAATTCTCTTGATCCCTTTGGGAAGTATCTGGACAGGAGGTCAGTACCAAAGGTGTGTGGGGTCTCCCTGACTGTTTTTGCAGTCAGGCACAGCTGGGTCAGGATGCCTGGAGCAAACCAAGAAAAAAGGGGGTGAGTTCTAGTTTGTGTGTTGGGGAGTTTGGGGGTAAGATAATATAGAGTGTAGGTGGATTTGGGAAAGTAGGTTTGTGTGTAGCTGGAGTCTAACCATCTGAAATAGTCAGTCTGGCTTAGAGATTTTCTTGTAGGCTTCTCTACCCTGCAACTGAAGTTGCTGTCACCTCAGCTGGGTCAAATGGCAGAGTCCTCAAAGCGGCGGTGGCCTGCCTGAATCCATGGACGCTGCCAGCTCGGGACAACAAACTGTGAGTGGGAATGGGGAAGAGGGAAGTGGCTAGAATGCGTCATGATTGCCAGAGGAGGACTGAAGTTGGGGCTGTTGCTGCTACCCTGGGGAGTGGAGTTGTATCTAACATTGTTATTTATTAATTCCTGGTTTTCCCAAGTTTATTCTATTGTCCTCGCTTTTCCTAGTAACATTCTCTTTGTTTTAAACCCCTGGACTCAGTGCTTGAGAATAGAGAAGGATTGCCCATCACAAGCAGCCAGGGTGGTGTGTATCATTTGCCAGGTTTCTGGGTGGGGCTCAGGCTAGTGTTGTTTAAGTCTTTAGGAGGAGCTCTTACAAAACCGACCCTGGCCCTTTTTGCTGATGACAGCAGTGGGCAGAAGAGTACCACACAAACAGCACCATCTCACTCAGCCCCTCTCCGCTCCTGTCTCTCAGAATCAAACCTGCTGACGGAAATCAGTTTCTGCTGTATTTAACTCCAGTTAGTGCTGCAGAGCTCTAGGTGAGCGATTCCTCCTTGTGCACTGGTGACAGAGTGGCCCACTAAGTTACACCTGTGCAAAGCCATTGATGGCGTGGGATAACGGGGAAAAGAAAGGGGGTGAAGAGGTGCAACCACAGGCCTAGTTTGTCCTGCAGAACTTTTTCTACAGGCTAATGCTGAGCCTGAAGGAAAAAACCCAGCTTGACTCTCAGAGCCCCAGCCGAGTTTGAAAGGCTGTCAGGGGTGCTGAGAGCCATTGAACCAAGCTGCAAACCCTGTAGATAATGGAAATCTCTTCAAGCCAAGGCTTGCAGCAGCACCTATGAGGCCTGGCACTTCGCGAGTGTGTGTTTGTTGCTTTTGCACCAGTGTCAGGGGAGCTGCTGGGCTGGGGCTCGGTTATCCGAGTAGCACCCCCTCATTCAGAGGGGTAATGGCTGTGTTCACGCTAGGAAGGCTCTGCTGGGGTAGCTATACTGTCAGCAAAGCATTCCTGATGTGCACGCAGCTGTACCAGCATGCTGCGCTTTGTATCAGGATCGCACAGCTGATGCCCGGAGCACAACACGCGATATGGTAACAGTGCTGCCGATATAGCTCCATGTAGCCGAAGGGCTTTTGCCAGCCACAGAGCTGTGTGGGTCAGGGCTCCTGCCCTGGGCTTTCACAGTTATGCTGGCAGAAGTCTGCAGTGTAGACCTGCCCTTAGCTCCTTTAGGGCGTTATTCAGGCTTATAAGGTGGATGATCGGGGTGAGTCTCAGGACCCCACCTATGACCAGGAGGCCAACCTGTGGTGGGAGCAGGGAGGGGCAAGCAGGGAAGGTGGTTGGTTTGATGGATGGTGTATCCATGGGCTGGATTTCCTGATGGCATGAGAGAAGCAGCTCTGAGGGCCAGGCCCTTGCTCTCGGTTGCTGATACTTTATTCAGGCCCTCAGCAGGACAGGTGCAGGTGTAATTCCGATGCCAAGTCCGGCGCCAGTCTGGGGTGCCCCCATCGCACCTTCTGAAGCATCCACCGGTGCTGAGATTCTGTTTCCTCTCATGCAAGACCCCTCACCTCGGAACCCCCCATCCCATTACCCTTCCCATGAAACTGAGTTAGATTAATTGCTGATACAGCTGTATTCCCATGTCCCCTCTCCTTTTGATTACCCCATGACAGAGATTAATTGGACCTGCTGTAGGAGGTTAAGGGGCTGCCAGGGTGTGGGTTGGGCCAGGGAATGAGAAGCCCTTTTTATGGGGGTGGGTGGGTTATTTGAAGCTCCCTAGCCTGTGAATTTGAAGATTTCTAAAGGCTAGGCATAGACTCAGCCGTGGACTCAGGGCTGAATTGGGTGTGTTGGTCGCAGCAGTGTTAAAGAATCCACCGAGGCAGGAAACCCAGTGGGCAAAATCCAAGAGGAACGGAGTCTCTCGAGCTCAGCTCAAGATGACCCAGCTCCGATCTCCTGCTCGTGTAAATCCTCATGGGAGCCTGACTGCATCAGTGCTGCTGCTCTACCCATTTACACCCGCTGAGCAGTTGGCCTTTCAAGGTAAACAAACATCTCTGCCTATTCCTCACTGCCCTGGCTACACGGGTGTCAATGCCCCCCCCCCCCCAGAGCAAGAGCCAGGGATGGAACCCGGGTTTCTGAGTTCCTGTCCTTCGCCTTAACCAGCCAGCCCTACCCCCTGTGCCAATCTAGCTGAAATCCACGTTGCTTCCTGGCCTGAAGGGCACGTGGCTCAGACAACTCTTGGTTACAGTTTCATAGCTGGGTACAGCCTGGTGTCTGTGGTTTACTGAAAACGGTGTTAAAATCCGAGTAAGGGGTTTACTGACCCTGCTTGCAGGGTAAAGGGCTCTGTAGGAAAGCAGGTGATCTGGTTCTTCATCAGCCAGTCTGCAAAGAGCTGGCCTAGAGATAGACTGGGTGAGCCAGGCCTCCCTGCTTTAGGGAGCAGCCTGCTTTGTGTCTCTGCTTTTCGTTCTTGTGTGTGTGAGGGTTCTGGAGTCTAAGAAATAAAGTTGTTACATGGCAACCTTCCAGCAAGAGTAGCTGAGATTTTTATCTAACTTTGCTGCACCCGCCATGAACATAGCAGTGTGGGGGACACTCACATAGTCCATGCGTGCCCCGGGGGCTCCTGCCAGTATGGGAATGGCCCCCATTTCATCTCCAGTATTTCACAGATGGCTTGAAGGGCAGTCTGAGAGGCCCCAACCCCCAGCTCATGATTTGCAGAGATTGAACAAACCTTCATTTGATTGAGACAGCGAAGGATTTATCAAGGGGAAGGTAAAAGCTACTGTGCGAAGGCACAGGCCTCCCCTCAGCATCTCTCCCCCCCTCACCCCCTTAGAGATGAAATGTGACTAGGTCAAATGCAGGACAATATTGCCAGCTTTCCTGAGCGTGCCGTGGAATGAGCTTGTCTCATCTGTGTGGCGGTAATAGCCTGAGCAATAGCTCTTGCTGCCGCAGGATTGCAAACTCTGCCTCTTAAATGAAAATTCCCTGCTTCAGTGATTCTGGCTCCTTTTCTTCTCTGGCAGCTCTGGGCTCTCCTGGCTGGTGGGTACCTTTCTCTGTTCCTCATTATCTCATGGTTTTCCTCTCTGTTCCAATTAGAATGTGCACACACATTGTAGTATTAATGAACGCCTTGCCTCGTGTAGCACTGCAGATCTCAAAGCTGCAGCAGAGCTGGTCAATGGAACCCAGGCCTCTGGAGTCCAGCCTTGGGCACTATCCACTAGGCTACACTGCCCGCGTGAACTTTCATGTCATCCTGTTGCCCTTTAATGCCAACAGCTGGGGAGCATGGTGTGTTTGCCTCTCTGGGAAACATTAAACTGTCCTGGAGGATAAGTCCATCAGTCAGTCAAGATAGCCAGGGACACAACCCCCTGCTCTGGGTGTCCCTAAACCTCTGACTGTCAGATGCTGGGACTGGAAGATGGGATGGATCACATGATAATTGCCCTGTTCTGTTTGTTCCTGCTGAAGCGCCTGGCAACGGCTACAGTCAGAAGACAGGATACTGGGCTAGATGGACCATTGGTCGGACCTAGTATGGCCCTTCTTGTGTTCTTAAACTGAAGCTGTGTACAGAGAGACCAGATACCAGGGTGAGAGGCACCCACTAAGAGTCAAATCCAGTGTGCACTGAGGTCAATGGAAACACTCCCGTTGAATCCAGTGGCTTTGGATCAGGCTCTAAATACCTGTCCTAATGGCACATCTCAATCTGGTCATCACTGAAGACCTCATGGCTGTCACTGGTCTGTCCACTTACAACTGCACCGTGGCTACTGGATGGAATGCAGACCCTCCTTGTCCAAAAGCATGGCTGCCTGCCCCGGGAGCTGAAGGAGGATCACCACTTACTGTTGACAGTACAGGATCAATGATACAAAATGGATTCCCCTTTCCCTACCCTTCTTAATGCTGCTTATTGAGTTTGGATTACAAACTCCACAGCATGCTCGCACTTCTCCTGTTACACCGTGGGACCTTGTACCAGCAAGTAGCCGGTGCTGGGGATTTTGCCTTTTAAATAACGTCCTTTGAAAAAAAAGCAAACTGTCCCTCCCCATGTCTCCCATTCTTCTTCCCCGCACTGCCTGCCAGGGATCCCTGGTGTAATCCCTTCGCTTTCTCCCTGTGTGTGGGGAGGTTTGGGGGGAGAGGGGGTTTAGCCCCCATCTCTCTGCTCCTGACATGAACTTTTAATATTTTAATTGAGTGAGTTGACCTGGAGTAGTCGATTGAACTCTGCCTGACCTTTTAAATAACAGGTCAAGGATTTAGCTTCGCAGGGCTGACCTTTTCCCTTATCTGCTAATGCTGCTCCTCTCCCAGTTAGCTGCCAGCCCCTGGACTCAGCGAAGCTGGGACCCTTCGCCGGCGCCTGAATGGCTTCCTCCTACGCGCGCGTGGTAATGTACAGCGGCACCCGTGATCAGGCCTCTGAAATGGAGATAACGTAGGGCTCCGGTGTCGTTTGCATGAGCCGCCTTGCACCACGTCGCTCGGTTTTGGTGCTGCTGCTTTCAGACCTGGCGTGAGGGGCCTTAGGTGTGGGCAGGGGGGTCCGGTGGCTCCCGGGGACGACTTCTCAGTGATTTGTATTACGCTAGCCCCCAGAAGCATCGGTGGAGCTCAGGGCCCTGTTGTTCTGGGTGCTGCACAGGTGTGGGGAGAATCAGTCCTGGTCCTGGGTGAGGAATAGGGGCCACGTTCTGGGACAAGGTCCAGGGAGTGATGTCACTTGCTACGCTCAGTGAGTATCATTTGCTCCATTTTACAGATGGGGAACGGAGAAGGGCAGGCATTCTGGCCATTCTGTAGGCACTCCAGGTTCTTAGACCCCATTATGTGGGGAGCAGACCTGCCTCTGTCTCCCTGAGGAGCTGGCCTTCCTTGAGGCCATGCTAGTGGGAGCCAGGCCCTGCCTGCCAGTCAGGGTCCAATGGAGATGGCGCTGCCCAAAGCCTGTGCTAGGGGAGGGAGCAGGGGTTGTGCCAGGGGTTGCACTTGAGCAGCCGTAGCTGACCGTGAGGATGGGCGGCATGGGGATCTCAGCATTCGCTTGATCAAAAGGACCCCTTATACTGGAGCTCCCCAAAGCGGCGTTTGCAGGCACAGTTCCTAGTTGGCTTTATTGCCTTACCTTTCAAAGACCCGAGTAACTGCCTCATCCAGTCAGGGGATGAGCCTGAATCTCGGCCCCTGGAAATGGCTACCAGGAGCATCTGGAGTGGGACATCTTCCATGCAAAGCCCCGGCACATCCAATTATCTCTGGATGGGTCTGGCTGCTCGGCAGCCCAATTACTGGAGATTAGGGTGAGGTCAGAGCCATGGCATTTGGAAGCATATGGGGAGAATTGGATTAGTCTGAGCTCTGCCATAGGGGGTGAGGGGAGGGACCCCGATCACATTCCTGAGTCACGCAGCCAAATTAGCTGACGGAAGGTCCCAGCACTAGCAGCAGGGAGACAAGGAAGTCAGGGGATTTCTGTAACAGGGAGAAGAGGCTAGAAGGAGCGAGGGAAGCAAAAGATAACTCCTAATGCAGGACAAGGGAGCAGAGTCCAAGGGAGGGATGGGGCTCTTGGGAAGCAAAACTGACACCTGTCCACCAAGCACTAAGACCAGCTGACTTCTGTTATGACTCTGAGCTGCCATTAGATGCTCGTGACACTAGATCATCTGGTGTACTGAAAACTATGCTAAAATTGTGATCTCAGGGGTTTTCCTGGTTCTGCTTTCGGACAGGGAGCTCTGCCGGGAAGCCTGTGAGCAGTCAGTCAGCAGATAGGCACAACCCAACCCACCTTACTCTAGACTGGCTTTCTGTTGTAGGGAGCAGCCTGGTTTGTCTCCCACTGTTTTGGGTTCTTGTGGTTCTGAATTCTAAGATATAAAGTAGTGTTATGTCATAACCTTCTACCAAGAGTATCTGATGGTTTTTATCTAATGTGTCTGTCTGTATGCCAGGAAACATAACAGCTCGCTACCCTGCTGGGCCAGATTTGAATTGGCAACCTCAAGTTGCTCCATTTCTGGACTTCCGCTTTCACCAGCACACCACCCCCAGGATATAACATGAGACTCTGTCTTGTTCTGGCAGGTTGGGGCAGAATGACAAAGATGAGGCAAAAGAGAGAGAAGCTGATCTGACTTGACAGCGTCTATCCTAGAAAAATGCAACAAGAATTCTTCCCCTGGCCCCTTCAGCCCCCAGCTGTCCTTAGAAGGGCAGCCCATTCCTTTGGGCTTATGCTGCCATTGCAGGAAAGGAATTTCTAGCAGCTGGGAGCTGGAGGGAGAGTGGAAACACTTCGCCATCTGCGTGGACGTGTCCCCCGTCAGATACTTGCTGCTTTGCCTGTTCTCTACCTGAGTTCAGAGTAGGTTTGCTCAAAAGTTTATCCCCAAACTCTGAGTCCAAATGTTCCCTGACCTGGGGGAGGGAAGGGGTTTCTGAAATCTGACCCATGTCCAGATTGAAGTTCTGCAAAAGCCTCTTTATAACAGGCTGATCTGAACTTCGGGGAATTGGGCTCAAAGTTCAGATCAAGATCTCCGAGGGGAAAAACTCACGAGTCCCACCAAGCCCAAAAACAGGAAGCTCAACTGAAGTGGGAATGTAGTGACAGAGATCGGGCCAAATCTTCTGCTGGTACAAATCGATGCAGGAGTCAGTGTAACGGTGTAGATTTGCACCACCTGAGCAGTTCATTCGACCTGAGCCTTGGATTTTGTGCTGCCATTCACAGCTGTGCAAATCAGGTGAGGTTTCAGAGTAGCTGCCATGCTAGTCTATATCCGCAAAAAGAACAGGAGGACTTGTGGCACCTTAGAGACTAACAAATTTATTTGAGCATAAGCTTTCGTGAGCAACAGCTCACTTCATCGGATGCATTCAGTGGAAAATACAGTGGGGAGATTTTATATACACACAGAACATGAAAAAATGGGTGTTTATCATACACACTGTAAGGAGAGTGATCACTTAAGATGAACTATTACCAACAGGAGAGTTGGGGGCGGGGAGAAAACCTTTTGTAGTGATAATCAAGCAGGTGAGGTTAGCCACTGGATGGGAATGTTATGTTGCACAAGGATAGAATAACTGCTCAAAATGCAAGGCGGTGGAGAATCGGGCAAAGAGATTTTCTAACAGGGACCTGGCAATAGTCTTGCATGAGGGCTAGAATTCTAACCCAAACCGTCTTCCATGGGCTTCTCTCCTCACGCAGGCCTGGCCAGTTTCATTCACCAGATGATGAGCAGAGAGAGCTGGAAGATTTTTGAAAGGAAAATTTTACTGCTGAATAATGGGGTTTATTGAAATTGAAGGTTTTTTCCCAGAAAAATGTTGTTTTCATGGAGGTTTTTCTGTACAGGAAATTTCAAACTGAAATTAAAGTTTCATTTTATTTCAAACTGAAGTGATTTTGCTTTTCACAAGTGAGACATATTTTTTAAATTGACCTCTGCCCCATTTTGCCATTGAGGGCAATGCAATGGTTTTCCCTCATCCCCCCACTTTCTCCATTCTGTAACTATTTCAAATTTAGAGAAGTTCTGACAAATTGCAGACTCGAAAGGAGGGAAGTAAAAGTGTGTTTGGGGCAGGGGAGACTCAGGTTTCTGTGGAGTTTTGTTAACCAGCCACAAAGCTGACCCATTCATAAGCCCAAGACTGCATTAGGTTTCTAACTTGGATCGGAAATAAAATCATCTTCCGAGCAAGTGAGAGGAGATGACCAAAGCTGCCCAAAGTGTCTTATCAGAACTGCAGCCATCCGACAGGAGCAGTCACCGGGACTGCTCTGACACGGGGCAGCACCGCAGCTAAGGCCGCGTCCGTACTGTTGATTAGTGATTGAACAGGAAGGGATTTGAACTGAGAATTTCATCACTTTACAATTGACCAGCAAGAGCTTCTTCAGAAGCTGGGTAGAATTAGTGATTTATATACACTGAAATCTCCCTTTCTCTAACCTGTCACATTCAAGTGGGCCCAGACATTCGGTCTGTCCCCAAACAGAGCTCCAGGTCTGGTGCTTCAGTAAAAGCAGAAAATCTCCTTCCTGATTGCAAGCGCTAATGCCAGCTGAAAATCCTGGTTTTATGGTGTTTGTACATGATTTGTACAGCACCTTGCGCAACGGGGCCTCTCTGTGCTCCTGCAATACAAATTTTAAAAAAACAGGGAGCCCACCTCTATAGGGTCTAGATGCCCCTGCTCTAAGCATAGGCCCCGCCATCTACCTCAGAACATGCAGGCCCGTTGTATTCCTTGCTACAGGGGAGCCAACTCTCACGGACGTATCCAGAATCTCTCTCAATATCTGGTGTTTTTCTTGCAGCCCCTGCTCCTGGAGTCTAGGAATTAATGAGAATCTAAGATTTTATTTTACAGTTAAACCAGTTCCAGCCTTCCTGGGTGGAGAGAGAAGCTTGAAATGGGACACCTAAAGGTTCAAAAACCAGAAGACAAACACCCCCGCCCCCAATTTATTATAGCTTTGTACATCCCATTTTGGGGACAGGAGGGATTGTTTAAGCTACGGGGACAGCTATACTGAGATGCTGATGCTGTGGGCCTTACACAGGCATTGCCAGACTGCATCAGACCTAAATCCGTCTGGTCCAGGGTTAGGTGCTTCAGCTGAAGGTGTAAGAACCCTGCAGTGGCAGATGCAAGGCACTCTGTCCACACACTAATCTCACCCTGGTCTCTCTGAGTTAGTGAAGCCCTGAAGCTGGAGGTTCAATGTCCCTTCCGGAATTAGTGTTCGCATGAGCTATGACAACTTTGGATATTATCAAAGAAATGTCCAGTCCCTTGTGGATCTCCATCTCTCTCTCCTCCTGCTGTAGCAAGCTTCGCCCTGCTGCCATTTCGCAATTCTTCTTGCTAGCAGCTGGCTCGTCCATCCGCGTGGTTAGCTGGCCAGCATATTTACAGGGAGCATCAGTTCCTCTTTTATGGGAAACCGAGGGAGCCAGGGAACAAATGTAAAGATTTGTAAACCCGTAAAACTCTGCCTCTACTGGAGTCCAGTGTGGAGAGAAGCTTTTGGTTAGCCAGCCCTGTTAAATTAGCGCTGGGCCCTGCATTCCAGAGTACAAATATCTGCCATTGTAAGGCTGAGGAATGCAAGCGCGTTGGAGTCTAAAATTAAAGCGCTGGAAATCAGGCATCTCAGGTTACCAGAAACAAGACTCCATTGTGCTCCCTTTGGGGTTTTGGCCTGATACAGGGAAGTGGGCTGTTAGTATTTAGAAACCGCTCAGGTTAAATGGAAGGGGCAAACTGGCCTTTAATTGCAAAATTTTGATACATTTCTTTAATTGAAACCCTCTTGACTATGCAGCTCCTGGACGCTGGAGCACTCTGCAAGATGCAAAGCATCTGTACCGTGTTCTGAAAATGCTGAAAGCCACAGGGTTTTGCAATGAAGTGTTTGGGGGAGGGGGTGGGGGAGCACACATGCGCCTGTGTGTGTAGAATTTTCCATATGGTTTTATCCCACCTTTGCCCATGTTATAATACTTTGCTATTCGACAGCATCTATAGGCCGTCAAAATGCTTTAAGCACAGTAATAAATTAACCCTCCCATCCCTCTGAGTCATTAGTCATTCTAGGGCTGAGGAATTCCCTCCCTCCTTCCCCCCCCCCCCCCCAGCAAATAGTAAATTCATTTTCAGGGCACTGAAACTTCGCAAATTTGGGTCAAATTCGGTGAACGGTTTCAGCCAGAAGAAAGGGAGGAGGGGGGAGTTCAGATATGTCGAAATGTTTGTTCCGCCCAAACAATGGGGGTTTTCGGGTTTTCATTTTGGCAAGGAAAAGGGAAAAATCAGTTTTGGGTTATAAACCAAGCTAATCTGTGGCGGGTTTTTCAGTTCATCCATGGAACTCAAGCAGGTAGCCCTTCAGGCGCAGAGTTCCTGGCCCTGCAGCAGGCTTCTCCTAGACCCTGGAGGAGCAGAACTCAGACCTGCCGACCCCCAGCCCTGTGCGCTACCCACTCGGCTACCTTGCCGCACAGTCCATTAGATGTAAATGATTATTCCTGGATCATTTTCCTCTTCTCACTTTGCCCTGTTCTCCTAGGCTGAGATGCTGGAAATCCCAGGGCTGCTGTAGTCACTCTGAGTCCAATGAAGAGAACTCCCTGCCATGCTTGTGGGGGTTTAACGCTTTTGACGTTGACAAGGGTAATGCAGTGTGGTTTTCACCAAGGCCGCAGCAGATAGGGCGGTCACTAAATAACGCAGCAAATTCCCCAAATCAGACTTCCTGCCATCATCATCAGCTGCTAAAATAACTGATCAACTCAGATCCACATCTAAGCCCAGTGGCTTTCCCCACCCTTCGCTGGGCCTGCAGGCACCTCAAGGACGCTTGGCTCGCAGCTTCCCTGTAATGTCCACTGGCAACATGGCCACTGTCAGGAGGGAATTTCTGGCAGCTGGAAGAGTGAGAGCATTTAGACAGATTATCCCTTTAGAAAAAGGCTGCTTCCCTGCCATAGAGACCTGGAAACAGGGGCCAGGGTGGGCATGGCTGAGCTGGGGAGTGGATTTTATTGAACAGAAATACTCTGATTAACTGGGATATTTGCAAAGGTTTCCTACACTTACTCGGCTCCCAGGGGAAGTTGCTTAGACCTAAATCTTCTGTTCTTTGACTCTCTGCCCTCATAAAAGGGGATTACATCTAACGCAGGGTCCGAACCAACTCCCGGGTCCGAACCAACCCCCTGCTCCAAACATGCCAGACGTTTGGGTTGCGTGGGAGAGGGATTGCAGTCCAAACCTGTATTAGCTTCCGAATGTCACACCAGTCTTGGTAATGAGTCAAACCAACCCCTCTGGTGTGACCAGCTCTGACCTGTGGGGTGTTCAAAGCCCAGCGCAGAACGCTCCAGCTCCCGATGAACACATGGAATTCGCCAGATTCAGCCTGTTGTGGAGGCTGACTTTGGTAAGGGCCCCAGGATCCAGCAGGGATGTAGGTTGTACAGCACGTCTAGGGGCATATGACCCCCAGTAAAGTGTGTACCTCTGATTCAGACCAGCTGAAGACCTGGTCCCTGGGTGCAGTGTAGTCACTGTATTTGAAAACCGTGTTGGAGCTGTAGACAGTCACTTTCATTTGTAAATGTTTCCTGGTCCTGCTTGCAGGCTAGGGCACTCTGTAGGAAAGCGTGGAGAGCTAGCCTACAAGACGGTGAGGCGAATTGGGCGCCTCTGCATTGTGGAGCATCTTGCTTTGTCTCTCTCCAGTTTTGGTTCCTGTGTGTTAAAGTGCTGGATTGTAAGAAATAAAGTAGTGTTACCTTGCAACCTGCCTAAAAGAACATTTTGTATTTGCAATCTAGCTTCTCTGTTTGCATGCTGTGACCATAACAAGGGCAGTTGCCACACGATTTTCAAAGACCCTGGAAGTATGCAGGATGCTGGAGCCGAGTGGCACTGAGCAGGCCAAATCCTTTCCTGCCTTTAAGAATAATTTAATTTCTCATCCCGACCTTGAACCTGGATCCCCCACTGATTGCTCTGAGGGAGGGACAGACGCGCCAGTGCCAATGAGAAAGGGCTTTAGGAAAGTAAGAGATGGTGTATCCAGCAATCT
Source organism: Lepidochelys kempii (assembly GCF_965140285.1). NCBI lineage: Eukaryota > Metazoa > Chordata > Testudines > Cheloniidae > Lepidochelys > Lepidochelys kempii. The sequence continues at coordinate 1,092,754 of NC_136399.1, read as the reverse complement.
CATTCTGATTGGTGTGTGTACGCGCGTGCACACGCGTGTGTTTACTGAACTTTCAAGAATCTCTAAAGCAGCTCAGTTTGCACGCCAGTTGTGACTCAGAAGGGAGGAAAGCTCAGTAAGTGAGGAGCTGTTTCCTGTTCCCATGCCTGTGTCCCCAGTGCAATCAATTTATGGCCCCTAAAGCCTCGTAAGTGGATTTAGCTGCTCTAGATAAATCTTTTTCTTTTGTGTGTTAAGAACGTGGCTTGAATTCTGCTGCCACTGTTGCTAAATCAGGCAGGATTCGAGGGGGTTAAACACTAAGGGCTGCGTCCTCAGCTGGAGTAAGGCAGCCTAACTCCATTGCACTCAGTCTACCTACGTGATTTACACCCATTGAAGAGCTGGCCCAGTGGGTCCTGGTGTGACTCCATTGCTGTCACTTGGGCTTAATTTGTCCCTAACTGCTCTCTTTTTTTGAATGAACAGGAGTCCTTTTCGAACAGGAGTCCTTTTCAAACAGGTAATAGACGAATATTGTTTGGGGATGTAAAACCGAGGGGCTCAGTTCTGCCTTGCCTTTGCACACGTAACTAACCAAGGGACGTTTCCGGGTATGGCTACACTTTAAACCCGACAGTGGCGCAGTCTGGGATTTCTGGTCCTTCCAGCTCCCGCTGTTGCGCTCCAGCGTCCACGCTCACGACGGGGATGGAGTCCCATCGCTGTCACTAAGTCACCTCCCGAGCGGTGGGGCAGCGAGGTCGACGGAAGACTTCGTCCCCCCGAGAGACGCAGCTGTGCTGACTTGAGTCCCAGTGTAGACCGCCCTAGGTTGGCGACGCAATCCTAGAACTTCTCAGGGAGGTGGATTAACGACAGCAATGGGAGACCCCTTCCTGCTGGCACAGTGAGTGTGGATGCAGCCTAAGACTGAAGCTGGGAATGGATCCAGGACAATAAGCGGTTTAACTAAACCCCGTTTCTGAGGCTGACCTCGGCCTGCTTAGTTCCAGGGCAAACACACCGTTAACCATCTTCTAGCCTTTATTAAAAATACAGAAAAAGGGGGAATCCAAAGGTTAAAGTATTTCCCTTTAGCTGAAGAGTCTTGAGAAAGAAACCCTCCTTGTCTGACAGTGTCAGCTGGCGTTAAAGATGATAAGAACTGCCCTTTTGGGAACAAGAGAAGTTGGTTGAGATGGATTGTTGGTACAGTCAGATCCTGCTTTCTTTTAAAAGACACCCTTAATGGGGAGAGGCAGGAAAGAACAGCAAAGATAGAAAATGCAACTTCTGTCTCTAGCATTGACTCGTCCTAGCAGCCTTGCGGCTGAAAAAGCCCAGGCCCAGCCCGTGGCCTTATCAGCCACTTCACACCCTGCAGAGCTTGTACCAGCATCGGGCTTTCTAGGGCATTGCTTTTAGCTGCCTCTTTCCGGTCAGAGGCTCGCAGAAATATATGCTGCAGACTGTACAGTCCTGGCTGGTTGAGCCAGGCTCTTACGAGACCAAAGGTATTCGGGGGTTAGCCGGAGCCGGGAGAGGGGGAGGTGGCAAAACAATCTGGGTGCCTCTCTCAGCCAGCGAGCGGTGCAGCGGCCAGCTTCCCCACAAAGTCACTTTTCTGTGAGGACCCCAGGAGGGAGTGAGGATGAAATAGCCTATCTCCCCTACCCCACCCCACCCCCCACCATTAATTTGTCTGCCAGTTTGGCCTAATTTCCCACCTGCCAGTTTTGGTTCATTGATTTCTGGGCTCTTCCTATTCTTATTGGCCAGCCACGGTCCTTGAACTAGATCGGGGGGCTGTTTGTGGGGCCTAATTCAGCCTGTCTGTCTCTTCTCTGTCCCTTTCCCATTTCCATGTGTTGTGATTGGTTGCTGTGACATTTTGTGGACTGACACTTGCTGCCTGTGGTTGAGCTCACAATAAGGGTAAGCTGGAGGGCCCAGTGATCACAACCACCACAACTGCATCAGCCCCGTTAGGAGCCCCTCGCCTGCCAGGCTTGCCCTTTGACTAAGGCATGGAATGAGAATGTGGGTTCAATATCCGCTCCTGCCACAGACTTGCTTTCCGGGCCTTGGCAAGTCAATGAGGGGGCAGAGTTCCGAGAGCCCTCAGCTCCCTTTAAGAACAATGGAGAGCCCCCCTCCGGACAGAGCATCCTTCAATGTGACCACTTTGTTTAGGTGCCTCAATGGGCACCAAGCTCTGGAAAACCTGGTTTGCAATCTCCCTGGGCCTCAGTTTTCCTTTTGCAAAATGGGGATAGATAATCCCCCCCTGTCAAATTGGGCATCAGTACACAGAGGGCTGGAGCCACTGCTGTAGCAAGCAACGAGGCTAGTTATTGTCTCTTCCCATTTTGGGCAGGGGAAGGAAGGGCATTGAGGCAGCTTCTCACTCTTGCATAGTATGTGTGTGGGGGAGGGAGGCGCAGTTTTTTATTGCATGTGGGGACCTAGATCTCCTTAGCTTTGTGCACGACCTGGCTCAGGAATCCCTTTCCCAGCGCTGCTTCCCTAGTCAAATCTCCCGCTGCAGGGCCTCTGGCTCCAGCATTCTGCCTGCTCCGCGTGCTAGGCTTAAAAAACAACAACCCCCAAACAGCCCCATTAGCTACACAAATGTTAAGCACAACCAGATGTGGGAGGTGAAGCTGTTAAACCCCTTTTGTGCTCTCCTAGGAGGCCACGTGGGGGTTGTATGGCCACAACCCCCCCCCCACACACACACACACACACCCTGTCCATTTTTGGTTAGCAAACAGCATTTTCCTTCATTCCAGGGCATGGAGCTGCATTGGCCAGAGCTTGGTTTTAATATCTCGCAATGAGTGGGGAGGTGGGGATCGTTCAGGGAGTTGGACCCTGCAGTGGCTGGGAAAGGCAAGGGGTCAGATCCATGTCTCCCTTTCTAGTCGCGTTTACTTGTAAGCAGGCTGGTTCCTAAAAGTTCAGTGTAAGTAGAAAAGTCCATTGCACAAACTGGGGTGACTGGTGACTCTGAGGGGGGGTATTTTTAAGGTCCTGTAGGTGCAAAAGTAGCTCCACAGTGAAATCACATTGGTGAAGAGCTCTGGTAGGTCTGAGCATGTTGTAAGGAAGCAGGTAGCCAAGAGCCCCCCGTTGAAAGAGAGCAAGCGGTAAGGATACAGGGACTGAGCTTGAGGTAAATTGACAGCTCTCTGTAATTCCATGTAATGCTAATAAATCAGACACATTAAAATAGCTTGAGCTGTGTGATGCGTAAATCAAACTTCCGCTCAGGCCTGGTGCTTTAAAACAATTTGGAGATGGATTCTTGTCTTGTTGAATGAGCGAGTTGGGGGCCGGGGAAGATTTTTACTGACGGCTGTGCTGTAATGTCTTTCTGGCCGCTGTCCCCACTTGAGTCCCCAGTGTACCAGCAGCAGCCTCTTGACAAAGTGGAGCAAAAGCGCCCAGCTTGGAGGGCTGAGGAAACAGGCAGATGCGGTCCGAGCAGCACACCCTGTGCACCTTCCAGCATGTGGCACATGAGGGCTCTGGGCTGCTCCAGCCAGGGAGGATATTACCCCTTTCTTGGAGCACGCTGGCTTTCTGCTGCTTGATCGCCCTCGATCTGCCTCCTGAAGGTGCCATTTTTGTGTCTCTCCTTTTTTGAAACAAAGAAATTGGAATCCCTTTCACCTTTAGGTCCTTTCCCCTTCTCCCCCTCAGCTCACGGTGCGGCCTGTTGCTGGGGGTCTTTGGGACTGGCCTCACACTGTCTCTGCCTCTCTACTGATTCCCAGTGCTCCATCACAGGGGGATCCAGACTATCCATGCTTCGGAGAAGAAGAAATTGGCCGAGACGTTTAACTTTGAAAAGTGGAAAATAACTCTCGCTAGTCCTTTCCCGGTCTCACAACCCTTCCTCTGTCAGATGTCACAGCCCCACTGTGGGTAGGGGAGCATTAATCTACAGATGGGGAAAACTGCGCCGCAGGGTAGTAATGTGAGTTGCCTGAGGCAGAGCCAGGAGACTGCCCTGCTAGCCAGCTCACTCTCCTGCAGAGCTGGTAACCACTCTCCATGGCCACTCTGCTACTGCTCCTGGGATGCAGGTACATTCCGCACACCCCCCCTCATAACAAATAGCTGGTTCTCTACAGCCACTGACCTCAGGGCACTTTACAGAGGTATCATTATCCCCACTGTACAGGTAAGATATATAGCTATGTTACAAATGGGGAAACTGAGGCACCAAGTGGTGGAGTGACCGACTAGTGGAGGTGGAAATAAATTCCTGGTATCCTGAGTCCCAAGCCAGTGCCCATAGCCATTGGGCAACACTGCCTCCTACAGGCTGCTCTTAGGCCCTAAACAATTTTTAGGATGGCTTGAGGTTCTAAGAAAAGCTGTAAAAAGAACAGGAGGACTTGTGGCACCTTAGGGACTAAAATTTATTTGAGCATAAGCTTTCCTGAGCTACAGCTCACTTCATCGGATGCATGCAGTGGCAAATACAGTGGAAATGCAGGAGTGGGATGGCTGAACCGAATTGCTCATGGGAGGGAATCGGATTCATAGGTTCCAAGGCCAGACAGGACCATTGTGACATCTAGACTGAGCCCCTGTCTGACACACGCCAGAGACCTGCCCCAACATAATTCCTAGAGCAGAGCTTGTAGAAAAACATCCAGTTGTGATTTTAAAAGTTGTCAGTGATGGAGAAGCCACCACAGCCCCTGGAAAGTTGTTCCCCTGGTTAGTTACTGTCACCGTTACAGAGACAGCAGATCCTGAGGCAGGGAACCTCGATGGTCCCCAGAGTTGCAATGAATGTGTGCTTGTATTTGCGGGAGAGAGGCCAGCTGGAGAGGAGTAAATCCAGTGTAGACACCTGGACTTAAGTCTGCAGCAAAGACAACCTTTGAGGTGCTTTGTGACTCCCATTTTAGAGACATGGTGAGGTACAGGCCACGCAGCAAGGCCGCGTTAGACGAACCAGCACTGAGAACCTAGCTCTCAGGTCCTCCTCTCTGAGTTCTAGACCAGGCCAGTGTGTCTGTGTTACAGTGAGGCAGGAACAGGGGCGTAGGTGAATCTCCTCCTTCCAGGAACTCTGAATATTGGCAGTCTTCTGAGTCCCTGCAACAAAAGATGGAGAAGAATACTGTTAATCAGGCTGAGGATCTATTCCTCTGAAGGAACTCACAGGATCTTTAGAGCCTTCAAGATCTCCGCTTTTAAGGTCCCATTTTAAAATGCCAGTAAAGTAAACACAGGGGATTCTGCACTTCTACCCTGACGTGAGACAAGGCTGTCGGGCTTCAAACCTGTGCTTCATGAGAGGCCATGATTGCAAAGCAAGTTCTTAAACTGCTACGGCAACCCTGGTACGTAAGCCCTCGAGTAACCTCTTGGGACACGCAATGCATTCTATACCAGAAACATCAACACCCTAGTCTTGCAACAGTTCCATGCAGCAAGGGCTAGAAATTACCTACAAGAGGCCTGACATTAGGTGCATTCTCTACCTGGTTTCCAGTGCTGCTCCGAATCTGTCCCAAGACCCTGTTTTGCTTGTTTAGCATTATACAGGCTGGGCCCACAACCAGATGAGCAGGTTTGTCCTGACACTATCCATGAGGCCTTTGTTCCCACACTGTTGCCGATTCATCGGGTTTATTTCCTTGCTATTCCAGTCTGAATTTCTTTTCTCTGATTTTTCAGATGCAAAACAGTTGAAAATTCTCAGTATGGCTCTGATGCTGCAAACAGCTCTGGGTGGGCCCAGGGTTCCCTGCATTTGGTCCTGCTCACAGGCTCGGGGGCCAGGAGCATGCAAAATATATTTTTAAAAGTGCAACTATATGTAGGTCCTGTACACACCTGCACTATGTAAAACGCTGTGGCACGAAGATAGCTCCTCCTGCACCAGCTGCTGTTGCATGGCCTCCTGGGGTGCGAATGGGGGGCTGGGACTCAAGACTCCCTTCCTTCAAATCTCAGTGCTGACACTGGGATTTATTATAACATCCCAATGAGTTAGGCACCTCCCTCCCCTTGAAATCAAAAGCAGTTAGGTCCCCAACTCACTTAAGCACCTGGTGGGATTTCAAAAGTACCTATCTGCAGCTTTAGGTGCCTAAATCTGGTCCTAACGCCCTCCGTGGCTTTGGACAAGTTGCCTTGCCATTTTGTGCATCGGCTTCTCCCTCAGTTGAATCCTTGCCTGCTTCGCCCAGAACCGTTAACTCAGATTTGAGGCATGCTCTGAAAATGGGAAACTGCTCAATAGTGGTGGTGTGTGATGCTGGTTGTCGCCCATTAGGAGCACCCTTCTATATGAATCACTCCTCACTTGGCAAATGTTCTCTTGCCCCAAAGAGTAGAAGCTGAATCTGAACTGAAACCCACGAACCGTTCAGAGCCAGACCCTCATTTCATGGTGGGATCTTTTGCCAGGATCACGGGGCCCCAATTCTGCACAGACGTGTCAGTGGGACTGCTCACAGCACATAAGTCATGGCACGAATGGGCCAAAGTCCCCAGCTCCAAACACACCTGAATTTAGGGAAAACATGGATCTGGGTGGACATACGGCCATTCTGAAAAGCTTCAGCTCTAAGGACGTGATCAGGCCTGCATCACAGTCAAAGGGAGTTTTCTATTGGGAACTGGCTGGCACACATGGACAAGAGACTGGGTATGTTGTTCCTTTATGTTGCTCTCCTTTTTTAGGGGTGTGTAGAGTGAAATAGTCAGTGAGAGGGAAACTGATCGTGCTAATTGCTCCACTGACATGAAGGAAGCATGTTCCAGCAAGGCTAATCCTCTGGGCCGTCTGGTTTTATTCTTGCGCACTCAACTTTTAGCAGAATTCCAGGAACTCTGTGGGGTCGAACCTCTATGAAAACAACTCAGTGTGCGTGCTGGCATTCTGGGAAGGGGTCCCTTGTGCCTCTCCGCGTACAGAGCCCCGAGCTGAATGACAAACCCACCACATGCTTCTTAACAGGACCCACACAGCAGAAGCTGAGTTTAACTGAATCTGTCCTGTTGCTGTGTCCCTGAGCCCTAGGCAGGCTCCCAATTACTGTGATTAGCAGAGCAAAGCACCAGAAACTGACCGAGGCTGGGATTAAATCCTTCTTCAAACCTCTCTTCTCGAGTAACCTCCAGGTTTTGACACAGAAATGAGGAATTTTCTGCTGACAGGCACTTCCAGTTACATCCCAGTTCATCCAAAAACCTCATCTTTCACAGGGCTTTGCAGGAGAGGGGTTTTTTTTTTTTCCCATGGCTTCTCCTTGCCACCATGAACACTGTTACCTAGCTCATATATGGAGCCATAGAGCTCAAAGCACTTGAACAAGTGCCTGCACCACAAGACTTGCCTCCCACCTCTGTTTCCCTGCCTGTAAAATAGGGCTAATATCCGCCCCACAGACTAGATACCTGCAAAGCACTTTGGGAGATTTGGTGGAACAATCTTGTAGATGCGTAATTGCGATCATATGTTAAATGCCCTACAGCAGGGACTTTTCCCTAGTGGACAAGGACACTTCATAATTAGAGGCCTCTTTAGTTAATGTTTCTTGCTTGGCAATTAATAATTTTTGCCTAGTGTGTAAACCCTTCTTCCAAGCCCAGCTGCTCCCAGCCTGCAGAGGTGTAAGCTGAGCTGGTGATATGTCGCCCTTTCGGGAACCAAAGGGCTGGGAGAAAATATTAAACATCACATGTCAAAAATCCATGGACCTGGGATTATCCTATTTTGTTGTTAAACCCTGATGTGATTTGTGGAATGTCAGCTTCCCTGTGGGATCAAGAGAAGCCCCCGTGTTCTTAAGAAGGAGGTGTCAGCAGAGATTTCGGCTGATGGTTTCTATCACTGGTCAAACAGAGAGAGAATTAACAAATTCAGACTTTGGTTAGCAGTTTATTTTTCTAGCGGAATCACGGGGAGTGATTGTGAAGATAAATTATGCAGCCCTGTGGTTAGAATGCAGCATTTCTGGGGCTAATGAGGTGAGTTTGAACTCTCCAAGCAGGTCTCGGAACCCTGCTTTCCAATTTAATAAAATGCAGCTTCTGCCTAGGGAAACCCAGAGTCACCATAAATGTCAGGTTCCAATTTTATAGGTTGCTATGATTAATATTACTAGTCATCGTTTTTACAAGAGTAGCGACTAGAGACCCCCAACAGAGATTGGGGTCCCACTGAGTTGGGCACTGCACAGACACACAGCAATGAGGCAGTCTCTGCTGCAAAGAACTCACAATCTAAATGGACAAGACAGACAAAAGAATTATACCCATTTTACAGATGCAGAACCGAGGCACAGCAAATTTAAATGACTTGCTCATTTCCTGCAGAAAGTCTGTCTGACCTCAGACAAGCTGCTTCACCCCTCTGTGCCTCCGTTCCCCAACTATATAATGGAAATAAGAAAACTGACCATGCTTTGTAAAGTGCCGTCCAATCTTTGGGTGGAAAGCTGCTATATAAGTGCTAAGCATCGCTCTGAAAATTTCAGGGCTAGCTAGAGGCTGATCTAAATGCAAAGTGACACTGGTTTAACAAAAGATTTAGTTAAACCAATGCAACTTGGTATGTGGACTTTCTCCCATCGTTTTTGTCCACACGCAAAGTTGCACCACTACAGTAATCATAGGAACATAGGCATTCCCAGCCTGGATCAGATCTAAGCTCTATCTAGCTCAGCATGCTGTGTTGGACTGTGGCCAGCACCAGATACAGGAAACCCTGCACTGGGCAGATGTGGGATAATCTGCCCCCTGCATTAGGTCTCTTAAATTCTTTAGCTAGAGACTGGCCTACATTCTAAAGCATTAGGTTTAATATCCCTTCTAGAATTTACGTTGGCACTTACTATAACAACTCTGGATATTCATATTATCTGTATAAGCATCTAATCCTCTTTGGGCCTTGCTAAATGCCTGGCCGCAATGATTTCCTGTGGCAGTGAGTTCCACCGTCTAATTACACTGTATGAAAAAGTATTTTTTACCTATTTTGAATTTTCCCGTGTTTAATTTAATTGAATGTCCCCATGCTCTTATGCTGAGACAGAGAGAACAGACACCCCAATCTGCCTTCTCTAGACCACTGTTTGATATACTTTTATGATGTCCCCTGTCATTCATCTGCTTTCTCAGGTAACCAGTTGCACTCTTTTCAATCTCTTGACATAGGAGATCTTTTTTTGGTCAGTGCAGCATCTCAACTTCAGTTAATTTTGTGCAACTGTGTGTCTTGTGGGTTTGAACAGTGCCTAGCATGATGAGGTCCTGGTCCTTGACTAAGGCTCCGTGGTGCTACTGGGAGACCCCCTAACAAACAGTAATGATGATAATAGATCCGGGCAGCCATATCTGGTTAGGCTTTCTGCACAAGACTTGTGCTCCCTATGCTGATGGAGTGGGGAAGCGGCAGCTTTGCATCCTGCTTGGACTCTCCGTAGGATGGTTTCTGGGCATTGGTATAAAAATATCCTCTTTTCCAAAGTGTGGCTCGGGGAGGGGGAGGGGATAGCGCGTGTGGGGAAGGCATGTCAGCTGGCTCTTGAAGGCGCTTCTGTCTGATTTATAGTTGGCAGTGGCTTCCCAAACAGAAGCCAAGCTTGCAAGGGGAGTTCAGTGAAAGCTCTGTACACACCTTGGTGCTGCGTCGTATTTGCTCACTGTCTTCAGGGCTATTCGTATGTTGATTGCAGCAGTATCCGGATGGTTCCAAGTAATTTTTCCTTGACTGAATATTGGTCAGGCAGGGCTTTCTTAACGCTATATTCATGATGTGCAATGAGCTGGGAAATACCCTCCCTACGCTACCTTCTGGCCTTTCAGACAGGTTGGAAATTGTTTCTTCCAACTCCTGTCCAGAGGAGCGACCTGCAGGCCAACATCACTTATCGGGAGCATTAAGTAGAGAAGGTGTGGTCCTGTGGATGGGCTGAGGAGCCAGTGAACTGGGGGGTTTGGCTCCAACTCAGCCTCTGATCATGGGCTAGTCAGTTGCCCTCACTGTGAAAAGGGGAACATGTTGCTAGTCATTGTTCATAAAGCACTTGGCGATCCAGCAGTGATGTGCAGAACCCCCACTGAGTTGAGTGAGTGTTTGGGGTGAGTAAGGACTGCAGAATTTGGTCCATTAGGATTAAGGGGTTTTAATTCTTCATATTAGTGGCTCTCCACATGGATGCTCCAGGGAAATCAAAACAATTACACCTTTAGCTACCCCAACCTATTCCCCCGCCCCAGTCCACCAACCCAGATGCTCTTTTAAGGGTCCTATCAAAGCTATAGCAAGCCTTAAGAGAATCCCAAGTGATGGAGTGTTAGCCCTGCATTTCGACAGATGCTCTCAGGACTTCCAGGTAAGAGAAGGGCTTTTAGGATTCTGTCTCCTCTATATTCTGCTGTGTGGCTAGGGATGTGCATGAGCAGGGAGGTGGGGGCAGAATGTATTTGCTGTGTTCCTGTTTTGTAACTTCTGAGTGTGTGCTGTTTTTGTCTAGCTCCCACTTTGATCAGGCATGAGGACTCCTTCGCGGTTGTGTCTGTCATTTCAGCTGATTTCCCCCCACCCTCCTGGTGGCTGAAGCCAAGGAACTAACTCTGGAGTCTGGGTAGAATTCAGCAAGGAGCTCTGACAATTCCTTTCCCAATTAACATGGCAAGGTATCTGCTAGAAGCTGGGACTGGACCACAGGGGATGGATCACTTGATAAATTGCCCAGGCCTGTTCGCTCCCTCTGAAGCACCTGGCACTGGCCACTGTCAGAAGACAGGACACTGGGCTAGACAGACCACTGGTCTGACCCAGTCTGGCCCTTCTTGTGTCGTGTTCTTGTGTCATGGATGCACAGAACAAACCAGTCATCTGATTTTGTTTTAATTGCTACCAAACAGGCAACAAACTAATCAACAAGATGGAATTCCCCAGTGAAGCCAGACGAGGCCTCCAGTCACTAGATAAGGAAGAAGAATCAAAGGGACAGGCTTGAGTGAAGGGAGAGCAGTCCAGAGCGCTGTAGCTAGGAGCCTGGACTGTGATGGTTTTGAGGTCAATTTCCCTGGCATCTCTCCTCTTAGGGCAATGTGCTGGGGAAACTAGGGGGTTCACAGGCTAAGCTCTTCATAGAGGGAGGTTATAGCTGCAGCTCTCCGCACCCCAGACACACGTACTGATCGTCCATGCCGGATGGCCCCCCAGCCATGTAGGTCACTCTGACAAGTCACCAGCCATGACCTGAATCTTGGGAAATGTGCTGGGTAGCGTGGAAGCACCGAGGCCAGTTTCTCTGACACGCTGCAGCTTGGGCAGCCATCTCCTTCTGTGCAAAGCGAATACAGAAATGCTACCAAGTGAGCATGTCACTCCGGACGTCGTGCATGGGATTGCACACGGGCGCAGAGGTGGAGGATCAGACCCTGTGTTTCTAGATCAAATCAAAGACTTGCAGGTTCCACTGCTCCTTTCATATAATAATTATCTGTTGGGGCAGCCTTTGAATGGCTGGGGCGGCCTTTAGCCTTTCATGGCTCCAGATTTAGCACCTGGTGGCCTGGATGGGTCAAGGTTCTCTTCTCATTTACACCAGTTTTTCTTGGCTGTAACTCCATTAGCTTCAGTGGGGCGGCTCCTGTTTTACATCAGTGTAAGTGATAGGAGAACTGAGCACTGGGTGTTTCAAACCGTTATGTCCATGGGCACTTCCAGGGATGAATTTGGTCCGATGTGTATTAAATAATGGTCCGCTCATTTTTCACTCTTCAGATTTGCACCCACAAGAATGTATTATTGTTGAGAGAGAGATAATTAAGTAAATAATGAGAATATTTGCATGCAGATGAGCTGCATTTAAAAAATTCTGGGTGTGAGCAAAATGCATTCTCAATTGTAACATCTTCTGCAAAACGTGGAGTGGTAGAGGTGGTCAGAAGAACTCTGGAACAATCTTCTGGCTGAGAATGCAGATCCAACTAAATCAATTGTCAATTCTGCCAAAATTTTATTTTGGCAAAACTTTTTTCTCACTTTCTTTTACCCCAATGTCAAAATATCCCATTTGGACGTTGTTGGAATTAAACATTTAGATTTTTTCCTTTTGAAGTATTTTTCATTTCAAAATGTATTTGTTATAAAATAAAATAACAAATCAAACTCACCATGAAATGTTTCCGTTTTGTTGCAAACAAAACATTTCCATCAATCCTAAGTGAAATTTTTCTGCAATATTCTTTCATGGAAAATTTTGAACTTTTTGGGTTTGCTCCTAATTGGAATGAAAATACCTGTCACAATCTTGACATTCTCTGCAAAAAGGTAGTAAAGCCCTTATGACGTCTGGGCTATCTTCCTGCCGAAATCTTTTGGAGTACTGGATCACAGAACGTGTCTATTAACCAAAGGCAAAAATTGTGTCTTAAAGCCTCGCCTCACAGAGTCGGAGGAAGATAATTAAAATGTAAAGATGAGGCATTTCCCTCCCTCCTTTTCCCTGAAGCCTCCACTCTCTTCCATCTCTAAAGATCTAGCCAAACAGGGCTGGCTGGTGCTGAGATGACATTAAAGGATCAGTTTCTTCTTTCCAGGCCTGTATCCGCCTACCTGGAGGAATAGTGTGTGTGTGCTGCAACACACCAGTTGGTCTAGGATAATTCTGTTCCTCTTCCAGCTTCTTAAGAGGAAAACATGTCATTATCCCAAGGAAATGAGAGAGGTCTTGGGTGTGGAAAACCTCATTGTGATCTGATTGTATTAAAATGGAAATTGATCTGGTGTAATAAAATAGAATAGGAGCTTGTGTGTTTTGTTACTGGGGGGAGGGGTGGGGGAAGAGTTAGAAGCCAAACACCAGGCACCTGCAAAGCATTCTGGATTGAAATTGACCCGCAGAAGGTGAATTGTTGGACAGGGAGAAGGGAGTGTATGTCGTCCCGTAGCCCCGCAGACTATGAAGAGGAGGGATGGAAAGATTACACAGGTTCTCAAACTTTTTCATAGAGTGGCTGATGTCTTAATCATAGTCACCTCCCATCAGCATATCATCTCTGGAGTAACTATGTTTTATTTTTGCACAGTAAAGTAATGGTGGGGAAGTATTCAAGGTATTTCTGGCTTCCTTTAACACGAGGTGGTAGATGGAGACAAGGAGACCTGGCCCCATGTAAGCAGCCAATTCTATGCAAACCACCGTCTCCTATTCTCTGGGAAAGAATATAGGCAATCCCAGAGCCACCTCAGCCAGACCTAGCCAGGCCATGGGCTGCTGCTGCCTTCTCAGGGGCTTGCTGCTGGCCTTTGTGTGCTGCTCCTGCAATGTAGGAGTGGAAGGGGAGGGAGGCCGAACAGGAGCAGAGTTGCTCCATGGGTGTATATGACACAGTTGCCTTCAGATGCTTTTAAAAAAACAACCCACCCAAAACAATCCTCTGCTATAATTTGGTCTTGAGAGCCGGTTGTCTTTTGTATGAAGCACATCTCCACCGCTCTAACTCTGTCCCTGGCCCATTTACATTAAATCGTTTAAATTCCTCCTCATTACGGACCCCCCTGAAGAACCCAGTGGCATTTTGGTCCCCCAGAAAATATAGTCCATGCTGAACGGCATCCCCCCCTCCTTCCTCAAGGGGGGCCACCCTCCCTGTGACTGCAGAAATGGACTCAAACTACAGAACGCCTCGTCAACCCAATCACCATAGCCTGGGGGATACGATTGTTTTAGGTGATGCAGCGTGAACAGCTGAAGCCATCAATGGGCTTGGACGTCTCACATTGCTGTTTTTAAGCCACACTGGAGAAGATTGAAAGGTGCATTTTAAAAAAAAACAAAACCCTTTCCACGTTTCAGATGAAATCTCCCACGGTTGGGCTTTTCCTGAGGCCCAGAGAAATAGCCCCTGTCCTTGGTGGGTGGTGGTAAAAGGTTACTCTGCATCTCACCTCATGGTGTTTTTCCCCAGCCCCTATTCTGAGCCCCTCCCGTTCCTATAGGCCCACCCTACAGCTGTTGTTTGTTTGCATTTCAGTGGGCACGAGGGGTGCTTCTCTCCCTGAAGCCAAGGGCAAATCTCCCACGGCCTTTAATTCCAGCTCCTGGAGATGGTTGAGACTTGAGCCCTGGTTCTGGTGTGAACTTGGCGTGGTCCCGGGGCTGCACCCTTTCTGCAGGGTCGGGACCTCAATTCCTTCTGTACTGGTGTAAATCAAATCACTGACCTGGAAGCACAGTCCCATTGGCTCCCGGGCTGGGTGCCTGAGTTCGGCCCAAACTCCACGGGGGGCAGGTTTTGAGCCATAGGTCCTGGCACTTGGGGTGCTGCCGCGCCCCCTGGCTTGGCATGGTCTCACCCAGAGACAGGGTTTCCAGCTTGGTCTCAGCACCCCCACATTGTTCCAGCCTTTGGGGTGTGTTCTGGGGCGTCTCCCTGGGCACCAGAGAGCGTGCCCCCCCCCAGTTGTGTTAACCCAGAAACGTAGGGCTCCCCCGCCCCAGGAAAGGGGGGGAAGAACCAGATCACAGGGATGAGCCGCTGGAAGTGGCTGGCCGGAGGGATTTCCAGGGACTTGGGGGTGCCCAACCCCCCGCTTTGTGCTCTGGCTGATCTCAGCTCTTCTCGCCAGGCAGCCCCTGGGCCGGGAGGCCACAGCTGACGAGCTGAGCCAGGCAAGAGGCAGCGACTCGCGGCCCATTGGTCACTCCCCCCAGCCCCCGGCTGGCTGGGGGCGGGGGCGGGAGCGCGGGGGGGAATAGGGGGCTGGTCCAGTGTCGCAGGGGGCCCTGAGCTGTGGGGGGAGGACCCTGGGAGGAGGGGGCAGAGGGGGGATCCCTGGGGAGGGGGCTTGCGGGGGCGATCCCTGGGGAGGGGGCTTGCGGGGGCAGCGGGGGGGATCCCTGGGGAGGGGGCTTGCGGGGGGAGGAGGAGGAGGCAGAGCCCGGGGCAGGGCAGGGAGGGGGCAGCACTGAGCAGGCTGCGCCCCCCCCCCTCCCCCGAGCTGCCCCAGCCCAGCCCAGCCCAGCCCCGCAGCTCCTGGCCGGAGCAGCCGCCGCAGCTGGCCCCGCATTGTCCCGGCGGCCGCAGGATGCCCAGCCCCGCACCGCCGCCCGCCGCCCCCCGGGCCCGCGGATTCGGTGCCTGCGCCGGGCTCCGATAGGGGTGAAGCCGGAATGAGGAGGTGAGTGGCCGCCCCTGGCACCGGGCCGGGGCCCGCAGGGGGAGGGTCGGGGGGCGCACGGGGGCCGGGGGGTTCAGGGTGGGGTCGGGGGGCGCACGGGGGTCGGGGGTTAGATGCACTCTAGGGCTTGCACAAGCAGGGGTTACACACTGTCAGGGTGTGGATGGGGGGGTCGCACAGGTCCGGGGAGCGAGTGGGGCGGGTGTGAGGTTTGGGGGCTTGCACGGCGGTCAGGGTGTGAATGGGAGGGACGCGCATTGCGGAGGGTTGCAGCAGCCAGGGTGCAGGATGCACTGGGGGTGTGTGTGTGTGGGGGGGTGGGTTGCATGGAGCCAGCGTAGCTCCGGGATGGGAGGGTTGGGAGGGGTCTCCAGGGGGGAGTGCACAGGGCTGTGGGGGGAATTGCTCAGGCTCAGGGTGCAGGATGCACTGGGGTGTGTGTGTGGGGGGGGGGGGGTTGCATGGAGCCAGCGTAGCTCCGGGATGGGAGGGTTGGGAGAGGTCTCCAGGGGGGAGTGCACAGGGCTGTGGGGGGAATTGCTCAGGCTCAGGGTGCAGGATGCACTGGGGTGTGTGTGGGGGGGGGGGGTTGCATGGAGCCAGCGTAGCTCCGGGATGGGAGGGTTGGGAGAGGTCTCCAGGGGGGAGTGCACAGGGCTGTGGGGGGAATTGCTCAGGCTCAGGGTGCAGGTTGCACAAGCCTGGGCGTGCAAAGGGACGGGGGTGTTCAGGGCAGCTGCATGGGGCTGCAGAGGAGGGCCCGGGCGCACAGGGTCACAGTGCCTGGCTGGAGAGGTGGAGGCTGCCCAAGGAGGGGAGAGCTTGGGCGGGGGCTGTGTGTAGGGGCTGGCGTTGTGTTGGAGGCAGAGGGCCGGCAGGAGCTGAGTGTGTGTTGCGGCAGGGGGGTGCAGGGTCTGGGCGCATGGTAGATGAGGAGATGTGTCAGGTTTGGAGCCGGGGTCTTTGGGGCCATGGCTTGCGCTGGACCAGAGGTCAGAATTCGCGAGCGTGTTGGATGTTGGTTCTGGCAGAGTGATCTCTTCACCGAGAGCATCTCATCGGCACCCCCCGGTAACTAAAGGGGTTGCCCCCCCAACCCCCGATGGATTCTTTGGGGGTGGGGATGACTATATATTATACGTTCCATTAGCCTGGCCACTGTCACTGAAGGCCCAGCTGCCTCCGAGGCTGCAAGGGGTGCGGGGTGCATAATGTACTTCACATGCATTTCCTTCTAGTACCCTGGCGGGGGGGAGGGGGTTAGCTGTCTGCCGAATCTCACTGACCATTCACCGTGCTCCGACAGGACTGGGTGCGAAGAATATTGTCTGACATTTCTGTAGCATCTGTTATCTCATGGTCGCGGGGCTACAGAAACGCAGCCACCTCTGGGGTGAAGGGCATCTGTGAGACTGGTGCACAGGGCTTGCTCTTCAGCCCCTGTGGGAGGAGCGGGATTACATAAACACATCGGGAGACAAACCCCTAAAAGTGCTAATGGGATCTTTAATGTCTACACAGGGCAGGAAGAGTTTTGATGTTTACGTTCTTGTCCAAAAGATACTTAAGAAAATTAATGTTAATAAAGATAATTAGCACCTGGAACTTATTGCTTCATGAAGTCTCTGAGGCCAAAAAGTAGCAAGATTCAGAAAGGGACTGGAGATTTATCTGGATATCAGGACTATCTAGAGTTATAGTAGGTAATGCCAACAAAGTTGGAAAGGAAGAGTAAACCTCAGTTCCCTGTACTGTCCTCTGAAGGCCATGGTGCTGGCCCCTGGCAAAGCCAAGGTGCTTGGCTACATGGACATGGATGTGGTCAGGCTGGCAGTGCCGGTATTCCGGTTATTAATTGTCACCTGGCTGTCACCAGTGTGGATAAAGATCCAAAAACCAGCGTGTTTGCGTTTGGTACCTCCATGCAAAGGGAGTCGAAGCAGCAGATCCCAAAGCAGCGGGCTGCCAAGGAGTCTGGTATCTTTCACCAACTACCTGGCTGAACTATATATAAATGCATGTTGGAGCTGTGCTGTGGGGTGAGCAAAAAGAAGTGCTGGCCACACATTCCCCTTCATCCCAAACATAGGTGCTGGCGCTCCGGGTCTTGGGTGATGCTACACGCCCCTGGCTTGATGTGGTTTCCATTGTATGCAGGGTTTACAGTTTGGTTCCGTGGCTCTCAGCACCCCCGCCATACGAATTTCTCCAGCACCCCTGATCCCAAATATTCTGAGCTTCAGTGCAGCAAAAATTGCAGGATCTTCCTCCACTGGCCGGTGTTTTTGTGTGTTTCATAGGCCTTCAGATGCCCTGGCTTGTACTCAGTGGTGAGTAGAAGGGTGGCCAATTGACAGAAGAGGGAAAGGGTCTAAATCAGGATTAGGCTCTGTGGGAGCCAGTATCCATGGAGGCCTGATGGTGTGGGGAGTAGGAGCCTAAAGAATGTTTGGTTGGTTGGTTAGCGGTTGTGTTGATAGCAGAACTGTGTATGGATTGTACAGAAACGTACCTGCTGCTCTCACATGTGTGCCAAGTAACCCTAGCTCCCCCACAGGGCTCTGATCATGGACTGTTATAGCTGAATCTCTGCTCAGAACATTCCCTCTCCCCTTCCCCCCATGGCCTCAGGGGTATGTATTCATGTCAATGCCCATGCATGACTCCTGTTAGTATGTACATGTGTACGGGGAGTGAATGGGTTCTGGAGCATGCTATAAATGTGTTTATTGGGTAGAGCAGAAGATCACGTACCTTCTAAGAACAACAACACATATGCCCTGCCTTTAATTGCCAAGCTAATCAGGCAGGCATGGGACAGCACTGGCCTATTAACATTTTGTAGAATTAAATTTCAATACAGTATTTTTTTAAAGCCAGGAATAGTTGTCTTTGATTCTTACTGGTTTTTGTTCCTTTTCCTGCTACAAGAAGACGACAATTATTTTATTTTACAGTGGTTTATTAAACAATAAGTTTAAAAAAAGAATGTCTCACAAAAAATGGTGTGTATATATATGTATATATTTAAATAAATGGTCAATTTCTTGGATCTTCTGCAGATCTTGTGTATTGACTTATGGGAGTAATAATTTTGCTTTGGCATGTGAGATATGAATTCTAAATAATAAATAATATCTCAATTTTTAGCCCAGATTGGAAGGATACAAATGTGCTCAACTAAATTTAGAACAAAAAAATCCCCCAACACTTAATGTAGTTAATTGAAGAAGGTTATTTTAAGCAGTACAGTTTTGGTGAAGAAAATGATTAAAATAACTAGGTTTGGCTCTATAATTGAATTATTGATTGTATGCATTTGTATTATGGAAGAACCTTGCCAGTTTCCTTCAAATCTTTCCACATTGTCAGGCCGATTGCTGGCCTTCAGTTTTTATGGATCGCTCTTTATGTGCTCGTCAAATGTTGACCGAGAGTTGGAGGGGGGAGTGGGTAGAATTTTGTTTTGTGTGGGTGCCAATGTGTAATTTATGTGGGTGTTTGTTCTCAGAGGTTTTTCTGAATTAAACATTTTGGCAGGGTAGAGATGCCATGGAGTTAAACATTTGTTTTAGATCTGGTTAACAGGAGTGTATGGAAATTTTCTTGTTGAGGGCTTTTTGGGTTAATGACTGGCACATATTGTATTGTATCCTTTGAAAATCCTTAGAATCCTGAAATAATGTAAACATGCAGGCCTGAAGTCCGCACTGATGTAAGAGGGTGAAACTTTACAGAAGTCAAAGGAGCTGTGCCCGTTTTCACCACTGATGGTTTTGTGAACGCTAATTATTGATGATGAAAATGCCCTATGTTAATACTTATTAGCTTTTTGCTGCTGATATCTGGAGTTTCTGTCAAAAGTTCCTTAAAAACGCCCATTGTTTTTATTATAAAAATGCATGAGATCCGATTTAGCAAAGGAGACATAGATCCTGGGGTGGGTTTTTGGTGTGGCTTAAGCCATGAAGGAGCAGAAAGCTGCTGTTCCTCTCTCACAATTAGTTTTCTTTTAACTCAGCTCCAGGGAACGGTTTAGCTAGCAGCCTTTGTTCTGCCTCCATTCTCCTTTAGAAGACCCTCTGCATTCTTTCCTTTTGCCATTATCATTTTGGTTAAACAGAAAGGCAAGTTGTGTACCATATGGATCATGTTAACAATTGCTTATCTGGAGCTGGTGTTTTCTCCCCTCTCCCCAATCTTTTTGCTTCTTTCAGACCTCTGAGTGAGGGTTTAATAGCATCTTCAATTTGAGGCAATCAGACCGCACCGTGGTGCCAGTTTGACAAGGGTTCTGTAAAACAGGAACAACCTCTCTCTCTCTCCATCTTTCTTTTGTCTTGTTTCCGAAGAAAGTTCATTTCCCATTTCTGCAGACATATAGCTTCTTCCATGTCACCAGCTGGAAGAGAATAAGCAAATTAAAACATGTGATTAGCACTAAAAATCCCCAAACAAGCCCTACAGAATATTTGGAAATAACCAAACTGTTTTGATTTAGCAGAGACCCTGGTGAGAAATAGCACAAATTCATGGGCTAGATTCCCACCGTTTAGTCAAGAAACTGCTTTCATGATGCGTGTAGTTCAAGAGCTGTCTTCCTCTGACCTCTCTACGTCCGGGAGTTTTGCTCGGAGGCGATGCTAATGATATTTTTCAGGTTTACCCTGGCTGAAATACGTATGCACATGGAGACCAAGGGTTTCAAAAGTGGAGACCTCAATTTGGGCTCCTAAATCCACATTTAGGCTCCTCAGTAAGTAGCTTGAAGGCTCCAACTTGTGACTATAACCCTCTTTTTACACTCTGCTCCTACTGAGCTCAGTACCATCCGACAATCAGGGCTGTTTATTTTAGGAGCCTAAAAATGGGTTTGGGTGGTTCACTTTGGCCCCTGTGATGGCCATTAGGTATAAATACTGCTACTGATTGATTTCCTTGAAGTAGAAGTAAACAAAAAGTCTCAACAAGGTGTTTGGCTGCAAAGTCTGTACTAAGTCTTAAAATAGCAAAGGTGGATCAGAACGAAGAAAAAATCTGCAGAGGATAAAGGCAACTTGCAAGGATGTGGCCTGCAATCCATTGTCTGTGCAAGTCTCTGGATACATGAAGATGTGCACAGTGTGTCTCACTCGCAATCCAGTTGTTTTGCGATAGCTTGACTCATTACAGTTGTCATTTGTAGAGCCCCACAGGCATGCGTGGCAGTTCACCATCCCCAGGCAGCGTACAATCAGCTTGTCCTGTAATATGCTGAAATATTACTGTCTTTGAAACTAAAGTAAGATTTATATTGAAACACCTGCCGTCAACTTTCTTCACATGTGAAAGACACCACGGCTGGTTTTCAGCAGTTACAGATTACTGCCCCAGACCCTACTACTTCATTCTC
The DNA here is from genome assembly GCF_965140285.1 of Lepidochelys kempii. Taxonomy (NCBI): domain Eukaryota; kingdom Metazoa; phylum Chordata; order Testudines; family Cheloniidae; genus Lepidochelys; species Lepidochelys kempii. Next base: position 1,072,202 of record NC_136399.1, on the reverse strand, counting down.
CTGTACCCCACTTCACATTTCCTGCCTAGAAATTCCCATCTCCTGTAACTTAGTCCAAGATAATAACTGAAGCAGGTATTGTTTCTTGCGGTGAAGGCACCAGCTTGGGACTCTTATCACACCACTTCACTTAGGTGGGATCTGAGCTCGCTTGAAAATTGGGCCCTTAATTTTTCTGTGCCTCAGTTTTCTTTCTGTTAAAGAGAGAGACCAATACATCCCTACCTGGAATAGGTTCATGTGTTTGTCAGTTGCTCAGAAACCCTGGTGGGGGTGGGCATAGAAACTGCTCTAAAGACCGACCTGTAGAGCTGGGCCTTGCATATTCACAGTAATGATTGGGAGAGCCACTGCAGATTTTGCAAACTATCTGGTAAGTGAGCAAAAACGTTTGAAAATCTCCTATGTAGAATGATGCATCACAAAATGCCCTTCTGTTGTTTGCTTGGTGAAGTGCAGCTCAGGTGTTGTTATTTACGGCACCTTGTAGCAGGCCAGCAAACACACTGGGACTTATTTGGGGAAGACAAGAGTGTGTCAGCAACATGACTTCTCCAGTCCAGCGCTGTGCTGATACCTCGTGATGAAAACATAAGAGAAGGCCGCCAGGCACCTCTGTAGTGTAGTAAGCAAGGGTTATCTAGGCTCTGGGATTTTTTTATATCGTTTCCCTTTTATCCATTCCTACAATGAGTCTTAACCATCTGCCCATTTACTGTGTGTGTTTGTATCCTTTTCTGACACCACAGTACGTACATGTGTGTATGGATGGGTGTGTGTGTATTACACACGACTGAGGGTGCTTTCTGGGATGTAATAATTAGTGAGTTTCTATTAGAAGCCTCAGAATAACAGATCGCAATGTTGGTGAAATCCTGATTGGGATGCGACTTGTATTAGAGCTTCTCTTGAGGAGCTTGGTTCAGTGTTCAGTCTTTGGGTTGGAGGCAACAAGATCCCTGATTGCATCAATAATACAATAAAACTGCAGTTCCGATACACTGCTACTGAGGGCAGAAACGATCCGCTGCAGACTTCTGTGGTATAGCACTTGGTCAAACCCGGCTTGTTCCTATGCCAGATGTTTCTGGTTTCCAGAGCTTTAGGGCTTTACAAACCTCTGTTGTTCCTTCTCCCTCAACTTGAGGGAAATAGAGTTGTTAGGGGGAGAAAATGTCCTAATCCACAACTGGGGGTGGGGAAGTGTCATTTGAGCTGGGATTCTTCAATGGCAAGGCAGGGCGGCCCGGGGAGCCTGTATCCAGAGAAGGAGCCTGTAGCCACCCACTTATTAAGCCTGCCTGTCACGTCTCATCCATATTTTTGAAAAGCTCTAATGATTCCCTAGTTTGCAGCGGGGACTTGGAAATGTGACAGGGACGTTGGTCTGGGGTTCTCCTCAGGAAGGTCCTTTCAGATTTGGCCAAGTTACAAGCTTTTCAAGGATCATCACTTTGGCCCCTGTATTACATGCAATAGGAGCTTGTTGCTGAAATCACTCAGCTCTCCATCCGCACAGAGCATGCTCCCAGCATCCGGCTTAGGCAGCCACTCAAAACCGACCCTCCAAGGGGTGGGGGGGAACAGATGACATGGCTCCTCTTGGCCTGAGGAGGGTTCAGTGGGCTGGGAACCAGGTGGCGATTTGTCTTCAACTTTCCTCTTCTCGTGGCTGGTGTTCATGCTGTTCTGCGCAAGCTGGGCCCAACATCTTATCAGTGTCTCCTCCTTAGCCCAGGGTTCTCCCCCCCCCAGTGCTGGGCCCATCGAGGATACCAGCCTGGTCCTGCTGCCGGCTCTTGTATCCAGTGTCTCTGCAGTGGACTACGAGGAACACAGGACTGGGTCAGACTCAGCTCAGCTGAGACCCGTGTGCGCTGCACCAGCTGCTTCAGAGGAAGGTGCCAGAAACCCACAGCAGGCAGATGTGGGGTCATCTGCCCCCATGCGTTCGGTCTCTAGCAGTTAGAGATCGGCTTAAACCCTGAAGCACGAGGTTTAATATCTCGTCTAAGATGTTTGTCAATATTAGCTGTTGCAACTCTGGCTATTCTTGTGTGAAAGTCCAATGTTCAGACCCTCCTGCTGCCGCACTCAGATAACTGGCTGAGCTCCACAGTGCGTAGATGCAGCGGAGATATGGGGGGCATTCTCCATAGGACGGGATCTGCTGAGGAGGAGACTCTTGCATCAACAATGGGGATATTGTGGGAAAAGACAGAGGAGAAGCTGTTGCTAGATGCTCAGAGGGAGTGGACGGGGAGTTAAGACAGAGGCAGCTTTGCATGCTGTGTGTGTGAAAGGAACGCCCGCAGGACCGATTTCACTCTTTGCGGTCTGGAGAAAAGTCCCATGTCCGTCCCCCACCCTCCCTGGGAATGAAGGGACTCTAAAACCAAATTCTCTTCAGTGTAAATATTGAGTGTGGGCAAACAGGCCGTGTCCGGGAAAGGCAGGGGGAGCACGGACTTTGTCTCGTGTGGATCTTTGTGCTTTGGAAAGCATGTCTGCTGCGAGTTCTCAATGGCTTTCCTTGCTGCTGCTGCTCGGGCTTGAGTCGGAGTGGCGCTGAGCACCCACTGCTTCCATTTACTTCGATGGGTGCGGTGGATGCTCATCTTCTCTCAGGATCAGGGACCGTGTTCGTGGCTTGATGTGTTACTAACTGAAATATTCGTGTCCTTGTAGCGCAGAGGCCCCAGCTGAGATCCAAGCCGCCTCATGCTGCACAGACGTAGAATAAGTCCCTGTCCCTGACAGCTTGCATTCTAGATAGGCAAGACAGACAAAGGGTGGGAGGGCAAACAGAGGCAAAGTGACTGGCCCAAGTCCGCACAGCGAGTCAGTGGAAGAGCCTGGAATAGAGTCCGGGTCTGCTGTCTCCTGGTGCCCTGTCCGCCAGGCCATGTTCTCGCTGAGGGTAATTCTGTTGAGAACTCTAGCTTTGCTGGCCTAGATGTGCCTTTGTATACGGAAGTAGCTTCCTCGGGCTCTCTGCAGTGAGTCGTCCCAGTGATATTGCACCTGCCCTGCACCCCAGGCTGCCTGCCCAGCAGTGGGTTGATTTTAAGGCAGGGAACTGAGGCACAGAACAGGTAACGGCCAGATTCCCAAAGCACTTGGCCTCCAGATGCTTCAGCGGAAGATGCATGAAACCCTGCCTTAGGCAGCAGTGGGATAATCTGTCCAACTTTAGGTCTCCTCCACCCTTTAACTAGAGATTGGTTTGAACCTGGAAGCCTGAAGTTTAATTTCTCGTCCAAAATTTACATTAGCCTGAACCATGATAACTCTGGGCGTTCACGTTATCCAGAAATGTTCGGTCCCCCTTTGAATCCTGCTAAGTTCTTGGCTCAACCACATGGCACAGCAGAGAGTTCCCAGTTGCGTGAGGAAGTATTTCCGGTGGATTTAATTGGATGTCCCCGTGTGCTCGTGTTGGGAGGCAGGTTGGACAGAAGCTCCTGATCTGCCTTCTCTAGCCCTTCAGTGTTGTGTCCTGTCCCCACTGGTTTCCCCTCTAAGGTAACAATCCCTGTCTCTTCAGAAGAGAGTCTTTCCAAGCCCCTTATCATTCTCATCACCCTTCTCTGGCCCCCTCAGTTCTGCGGTGTCCTTTCCATCCGTTGGAACACAACGTTCCGGATGGAGCCAATCTCTGATTTACATAGTGACATTATAACAGCTTCTGTCACGATCGCCATCCCTTGCGTGACGCGCCCTGACTCTTCGTGCTTTGGCTGCAGCAGCAAGTTGAACGGAGAGTTTCATTCAGCTGGGGAATCGCGCTGAATCGCCAACGCTCCATCCTGCAGCGCCTCACCGAAGTATTTTTGGCACAGGCTGCTGATGTGGCTTTGGGCCAGTCCCTTAGTCTCAGTTCCCCATCTGTGCAGTGGGGATAATGGCACAGGGGCATGGGGAGGATAAATGCATTAAAGATTTGTGAGGTACTCAGCTGCTACGGTGATGTGGGCCAGCGAAGTACCTAAAACACAGAGAGAGATTTCTGGGCTATCTCCCACCATACTGAAGAAGACTGATTAGATGATTGTGAATTTTTCTCTTCTCATTCTCAGTTCTGTAGTTCTAAGGAATCCCCACACCCCAACACGCAGTGAAAGGCCGATCTGAGTGCTGGGGTACTGTAGATGGTACGCAGTGTTTCTTAGGGCCCAGTATCTGTTAGGCTGAAAGATCAGCAATTCTGCCAGATCTTTCTGGCGTTCTAACAGCTTCCACTTCCACCCTCTGTGTGCGATTGCACGGGGTACGGGTCAGGGGAGCTGATGGAATGCGGCAGAGGTGAAAGCTGGATTGGACTGCAAACCTGGCACAGCAAAGCATGAGTCCCCTTATGCGTGTGGGGGGCGAGAACGTGAATTGCAGGGTCGGATCTCCATTTTTGGAGGATTTTACTAGAAGTCCACATTGTTCCAGCTCATCATTTCAAGTGTTGATCATCAAACCTTCCTCAGTAGTCAGCATGGTGATGAGAGACCCTGGTCAGACCCTCCACTGTTGTAACTCAGCCTCACACTGTTGAAGTCAATGAATCTATGCTTGTTTACCCAGCTGAGGATCTGACCCCTTTTCCCCTCCCATCCCCCTTAACAGGGCTTTAAAGTTACAGCCAGCTCCAAGCTTCAGAGTTTATTTTGCTGTGTAACAAGGGTGTTGTAAAGTCCTCCACGTGGCCTTGGGGCCTGTCCTCAGCTGTAGTTAATGTTCGTTAAACTGTACAGAACAATTTTTCCTCCAATAGTGCCAGCCCTGTGTTGCTTATCAGAAACTCCTGATCTTTATGGGGATCCTAATAAACCCATCCAAGGCCTAACAAACACTGCTGAATTATAGGCTAGATCAGGAAGAGACACAAATTTAAATATTGTCTCCCTTCTTCCGCTCCCACCCTCCCCCACAGCAAAAAAATAAAAAAAATACAGCCATTCCCTTAAGTAACCAGATAATGGAACTAAATATTGACACACGTCTTATTATTAAATTATGGCAGTGCCTAGTATTGTTTGTATTGGGGAACAAAAAGATAGTGGCTTCCATAAAGAGTTGACATCCTAGCAGAGGCCCCAGCTGAGACTGGAGCCCTTTGTGCAAGGTGCTGTACAAACACAGTGGGTTTTGCTTTACTCAGATAAAAGGGGAGGGTTTATAAAGACCGGGTGAGCTGTCATGTCTAAGATTCTCATGTCAACAAGGTAAGTTGTACTTTAGCACAACTAAGCCCGTGCTAAATACAACTAGCCGTTGACGATGTGCTAGTTAATCAATTCTGAAAAACCCACCTTTTATGCTAGCCCAGGTAGGCTCCTAGTAAGCGACAGCCCTTGCAATGTAAATAGACAAGGGGTAAGAGGAGAAACAGAGGCACAGAGAGGGGAAAGGCCCAAGGTCACCCAGCAAGTCAGTAGTAGAGCTGGGACTGGAACCTAAGTGTCCCAACTCTCAGCCCAAGGAATGACCCACTAAACAGTATTTGCAGGCTCCCCCCTCGCAAAAAAAAAAAAAAAAGTCTCTGAAAAACAGTCTGTTAGCTGCCAAATTATTTAATCTGTTGCTGGGATGCAGCTGCCTTCAGCTACTTGGACTGTTCTGTTCGTGGCCGCGTTTCCTCGTAAGCTGAACAATATAGACCTCGATAACCTGCCTGCCCAAGTGGACTCTTCAGCTGGTTTCCTTCTTTTGGGGGTGGGGTTCTTGCCAGGCAGGGATAGCTGTCTTCTGGGCTCTCATCCTGGGTTCTAACGCTGAGCCTTTTAAAGGAAAAAAGAGATTTAGCCAGTGAGCCTGTGGTAAAAAGGTATGTGATTGATTTCTGGCCTTAAAGGGACCATGATGGGTTCGTAAGCCTACCCCCTGCTCTGTCTGACCTTTTTCATGATAGGTCTGTTTGTAAACTCCATGTACCCCATGCACTGTGCAGCTCTCTTTAATGACAAACCAAGTGCTACCAACCTAGCTAGCATAGGCAACCCACCCTACAATGACGGAGTGGAGAGGGCTGCATCCCGGAGCTCACAGCCGTCATGAGCAAAGTACTCAACGGCATGCTAGAATCCCGATTCCTTAGCGAGCAGGATGAGATGGGAGCAACTGTACAGCATTGATGGGAAGAGGGAAGCGATTTCCATTGTAAAGAGGTATAGGAAATGGACGTGATTAAACCTGATTGAGTGAATGATAAAGCCCTACCGTGGTGATGCCCCGTTCATAGTGCAGAGTTGGATCGGAATGTGTTGGTTTTAGCTGCTTGTGTCTTCGCAAAAGTCTTTTATGTGTGTGTTAAAAAATCCTTGCATAGAAAAGGAGAATTGAAAGGATGGGGGTGCAAAGTGGGCAGCAGTGCCTGTGTCGGGGGAGGATGCGTCTATACATAGTGGTAAAGGCTAGAGATTCATTGGACGCTATGCAGACACAGAATGACAATTGACAGATAAGTTGGGGGTGGGGTGGGGGGAGGGAATCTATGCAGTCCTTGACTGCTGGCTAGACTCCTGATGCTTTGGTGAGTGGGATAACGGAGGAGTAATTGATGGCACCAGGACTAATGGTTGCAGAAATGTGTAATGAAAGGCCAGGGGTGATGCGCTCCTAACCTGGGCTGTGTACTGGAGATTGCAGAGGTTGTGTGTGTTTTGAAGGTGATGGCCTGCGAGTCACACCGCTCTGCTCAGAGGATCTCTGTCAGCCAATGGGCAGCTCAGATCTCGGCAGTCTTGTGCCTCATTGCAATTCGGGCTGGGAATGTCCTGCTATGTCAGAGCTGGGTTACGTTGCTCTGGGCTTGATTCTCTGCCTCGTAAATAAGGGGCCCAATCTTCTGTTGCCCTGTACCTTGTGTCATCACTGACCCCATGAGGAATGTTGACACCCACGGGTGTAAACGGTACAGGGAGAATCAGGCCCCCCGTGTACTGTGACATCAGCATTAAACGTAACAAACCGAGCAGATGGGAAAATGCCAAACTACCACTTGGAACGATGCAAAAATGTTCATGTTGTTCCGCATTTCTCATGTTGGAGGTAAACAAAGAGGCTTTGTGCTTTGCTGGGTTGTGCTTGCCATCGCATAGTGCAGCGGGATCCAGGTGCCCCACGCTTGCTCTGGCATCCCCTACTAAAAGAATACGGGTCTCTCTTTGGGGGCTGGTCTGTGTAAGAGAATCAGAGTCTACTATGGCTTAGTTCAAGCATTAGAACCTTATGCATTTAGCCCCAGAGTTCCCTGGGTTCAAACTCTGCGCGAGTCAAGTGTTGGGGTGGGGGGCATTGCACTGTGTTTATCACTCATCCACAGGTGCGTGCATGTGTAATAACACAACACGTACTGCCTGTGTCATTTCTGGATCTCAAAGCACCTTACGAAGGGAAACAGCGGGAACGATTTCAGATTTGCCGAGCATCCCCTGTTGGTGAGAAGGTGCTGAATGGAACTCTCTGCTTTCTGGTCTAGGCCGCGCAGGACCGGAATGATAGACTCCAAAGTGGGGGGGATTTGGGAAGAACACCAAAAACATAATGGTTGGGAGAAAGGACGTCTCCCATGGAAACGGCAATTACTGAATGCATTTAGCTTGGTTAAGGTTGGGGTGGGGGTGAAAACTGTCAGGAAGCCCTGGAAGGGTGTGTGACCTACACCCTTCCAGTGGCCAATGCAGAGGTGGCTACTGCCAGTTAGCAGAGCGACTCCATTTGCTCAAGAGCTAGCGGCTCCCTGCTTTTAGAGCAAGAGGTCTTTGGGGAGCCTGCCAAGCCAAGATGGGAGGCTGAGGCATGAACATCATGGAGGGAGGATATGTGGGGTTGTATGACCAGGAGCCAGGGGATGCAATTAAGCGGAGGGCAATGTAGGCCGGCTCTGGCGGGGCAGAGTGTCGTAAGGATGGAGTGGTGTCCCAAGGGAATGGAAGTGGAGTGGAGCAAGCACTGCACACTCGGCGGCTGGGGTCGCAGTCTGCAGTGGTGAGGAATGGGGTAGGAGCCTGAGAACTCCTTCCCCTCGGACATGGTGTGAGTGGCCCCGTGCGTTCGACAGAACAGTGAGACTCATGCTTCTCCTTTTGGAGCCTCGGGAAGGTCTGGCAGACTGAGCGCCACACCAGTGGGGCTCTCTGTGGGCGGTAAGGAGGGAAAGGCTTCCAGTCTCGGGGGTGCGGATGGAACTGGGCCCTGACCTTCCAGGAGCTGAGCTGTGGCCTGAAGGGGCCCAGTACCAGCACTTGGGAAATAAAAACAATGAAACCCTTGAAACCAGAACCAGAGGCTGGGTGCGCTTTTCATTGGAAAGGGAGAGAATAAAATATAATAAATCAGAATAAAAAATAAAAACTGGAAGCGACAGAGAAGGGGGTGGGGGAACTGCAGGGAGCCCTGGTCAGTGCACATTCTTATAGCGCAGTATCCTCCCCCTGGGATGTGCTCAGCTCCGCTCAGCAGCGTCACTCCCCTGCTTCCCCTCTGCGCTGCTCCCCCGTCTTCCCTGCAGCATCCCCCGGGCTCCCCCGCTCTTCCCTCCTCCCTGGGAGCGCTGAATTGGCCGCGCATTACAGCCATAAATCTGCTAAAATAACATGCCACAGGGGCTCATGAATAGGTTGAACTTTGCTAAACCTCTTCATGCTCGTTTATCACATGGCGAACGGGGAGGATAGAACCACCCTTGATGTCATCTCTCTCTCCCTCCCTGATACCTCTCCTGGGAACCTGTCTGGGCCAGAGCCCTGATGTCCAAGGTGAGTAAATGACATGGAATGGGGGAACTTTACTCCCTGGATGGATTTCTAGTCACCTGAGAAGACATTAGATGCTCAGGCCTTAGCATCATCCAAAGAGGGGGCTGTTGCTATGAGAGGCTCAGTCCAGACTCAAATCAAGGCGTGGAATATAGAAAGGGTGTTGGGAGAAGGCGCCGGGGCTATTAAATTGCAGAGAGATGATCTAGGGAAGATCTGTGGCTCCAAATACCTCTGAACGTTAGGAAAGTTTGGATCTGGGCCTGCTCTACTCATCTGGCTGCATTTTAAATAAGTTTAGCTAATCGGTGATGACCGGGGCAGCCTGCTAAGGAGCAGAGGTGGTGGCATCAGCTCTCCTGGACAAGGTCTGACCAGGATGGTTCTGGTGTGATAAAACCCCATGTGCCTGGTTAAGCCTGCTTGGCCCATGCTGAAGTCTTCACCGACCTCCAGATGAGCTGGAAATGGGAGCTGTGCAAGCGGAGCGTAGGCTGTCTGTGTCGCAGGGCAATGTGTAAGGATCATGGCTCTTCGTGTGGATGTAACACGCCTGGCACCTCTTCCAGGGTCCTGGGAGCCTGGTTGTCAAAGGTGGGTATGGGTCTCAGATTGCACATTCAAAGGGTTGGGGAGTGCGGATCTAGGGCCTGGGTGGGGGAAGGTCGGAGTCTGGAGGGGGGTTTTCCCAGTCAGACCAGAAGGAAAGCTAGCAGATTACAGTCTCTTTTTCTCCCCCCTGCAACTACTAGTGACCTCAGCAGGACCGTGTGACGGGGGACTGTAGCAGCGGGAGGAACTCCATCAGTCCAAGAGCTCCAAGCCATTAATGAGATCAGCACACTGTGCGTCAGGCAGCAGATTCACCAGCGATGCTCCCTCTGTCTCCCTCCTGACCTCCCTGGCTACGGGCAGGAGAGGAGATGGGCCGGGGTCCAGCATCTTGTCCTGGCAGTGGGACGTTCTCCATCTGTTTTGTTCAAGTGTCCCTGTGTCCCAGGGTGTGTCTGTGCTGCAAGACCCACCTGAGCAAGCTTTAATCGAGCAGGCTTGGGGGCCGGAGCAGCGAAACCACAGCAGTGTGAGCTTCAGTGTGGGCTGGCTGCCCGAGCAATTACTCAGTGGCCCATGCCCACGCCGAAGTTCCTGCTCCCCTGGCTCCAGTACCCAGCCGGCGAGGTTAAAGCTAGCTCATGTGTGTCTACACGAGCTGCAGTGACATCCAAGCCCCATGATTGCTGCGTGGGCTTACCATTAGCATCGCCAACGCCACGTTCTCCTGATGCCTAGAAGGTCAGATTCGGCATCTCTCCACTCCCAGCTTACCATCCCCTTCCAGTATCACTTCCCCGGCCACGTTGAGGTTTCCCTGTTGGTGCTTGTTCATCGACCTTTTCGTGCCCAAATGTGTCCCAGAATCCTTTGCATTGGTGCACGTTTCTGAGGCATGTGGGAATGGTATGAACTGAGCAGAGGTGGGGCAGGGTCCAGTGAGCAGGAATTCCACAGGTAGAGTGAAGAGACAAAAGTGCCCACCCAAGATCATGCACTGAGTCTGCAGCAGAGATGGGTGTCGAACCAGGAGTCCTCACTCCCAACCTTGTTACTTTAGCCACACGACCATCTTTGCCTGTCCTGCAGGGGAAGCCCTATCATTTGGTGTCATCCCCAGGAGAATGGTGTTTTATATATAGAGGCTAGTTTCCTTCTGGTTGTCCATGCCGTGAGGTACAGCGAGCGTGGTAATGCCCCAGGCTCTGTATTGGTGGCAGGAGGCTAGTTTGCGCATAATCTGCTTGGCATCATCATAACCTGTGCCCTGAGCAGCATGAGCCATGGGGCAAGATTCATCTCTTAATTTCACTGGTGTAAATCCGGAGTAACTCCGTGGAAGTTAGTTGGATTTACAGTAATGTAACCGGGCTGTGGCCTGGTAGCTGGTGGTTATTCTGTGTGTGCTGGGTATGTTTTCCAGAAATAATGTGATTATGTATCTGACCTTGGGCTATTCGCATCCTCCTCTTACAAGGTGATTATTTTTTAATGAGCAGCTGCTGAAAAGAGAGGAAAATTAATTATTTCTGCCTTAAGATTAGCTCTGGGAGACTAGAATAGCTCTGGCCCAATCAATAGCATCTTGCCAGTTGGACGGAGCTGCGCAGCCCTGCAGGGCACTGTGGGGTGCGGTATAGACATGGCACTGGGAAAGGGAGGCTGCTGTGGCCCTATGGGGAAGTGCGTGAGTCAGAGGAGGTTGTCTCACCTATATTTGTGTGGTGTAAGGTCTGGAGTTTGGAGTCAGAACAGAGGCTTTGCTGGTGCTGCACTGTATATTCTCATGGAAGCCCACAGCAAAGGAAGGGGAAGGCAGCTGGTGCTACTACTGGCAAACGTTACCTTTTCCCGATACAGAAATCTCAGCATTCATGCGTGCAGTTTGCAGCACAAGCTGCAGTGAGCCCCAGTCGTGGTCTGTTTTGGGGGAATACCGCCTATTCCACTAGAAAAGGGGGGTATTTATTGTCTTACATCAGTGTTAGGGTGCAGTATAAAACCCTAGGGTAAGTGGACTATAGTAGTACCTAGAATCCTTGATCGGGTTTGCCCCATAATGCGGGGAGCTGCACAAATGTGTGGTAAATGACAGTCCCTGCTCCAAAGAACATACAGTCTAAAAGGACGATTTTACATTTACCGGTGGGGGCACCGGGCTGGCAGCTGGAACTCCTGGGTCCCGTTCCTGCCTCTGCTGCTCATGGACAGTAACAGTTATATTGATGCAATGCAGAGCTCCAAGCTTAGCAGAACGCAAGCCGAGAATGAAGTGCCGCCGTTTTGAAATCGAGCCCGTTCTAGTGCTGAAGTGAAGGCAGAAGCCGTAAACAGCATGTGGGTGGGTGTGGGGTGAGAGAGGAAAGCTCAAAGGGTCTTGTAGAGACCGTTCTATGCTCTAAGATACCCCATAGCAAGGAAGAGCGTTAAGTGTTGGGAAGCTCAAGGAGTCATGATTCTTCATGCTCTGTGTGACTTGTGGTCAGATTTTCTAAAGAGCTTGGTTTCCAAGTACGCAGCGCTACCAACTTGATTTCATCGCGAGTCTTGCAATATTTAATGGCTTTGCTTAAAGCCCCAACTGTTGAAATCAGGAGATTGCATTAGAATCTCAATTTTCATTTTTAACAAAAGTTTCTAGCTCTTGTAGTTGCAGAGAAAAGCTTGAAAATGAGAAAGAAAAGCTTGAAAATGAGAAACAAATACATCCTAAAGGCACAGAAACCTGAAAGCGTCTCAGAAGAACCACTGATTTTAAAAAAAAAAATCTCATTTGGGATCTGACCCATGATTTTTTGAACACTTGACAGCACCAAATACCCAGTGTTCATGAATGACATTGCAATACTTTGGGCCAGATTTTCACAAAAGCTCAGCCCCCCAATGCACAGAGCTCTCATGAAAAATCTGGCCACTTCTTTTGATGCCTAATGAGGAGCAATGGGAGTGCTGAGTACATCTGGAAAATTATGTGCCTCAGTTTCCCCAGTCTGTAAAATGGGAGTGGAAAAACAGCTTGGAGATCCTCAAACAGTAACTGGTGTGTAAATTCAAAAGGAGATGATTCTAGTGAATGGCATGGAAAAGCCATTTGCGAATGGAGTGCTGCGGGGATCCCGGCTTTTCAGGCAGCCAGGGTGGCCTGCAGAAAAGAAAGATAGTCAGAAGGCTGGTGGGGAACCAAGGGATCTTGGAGAGGCCCAACACCTCCCAGAGGGAACTCATTACACTCTGCAAGGCTGCTGATGGGAGAGGCCGCAGGTGACACTACCGGGGCCTGAACCGCTGAGGTGACAAGTGCCCTCAACATCCCCTGGAGTTGGAAGGAGTCCTGGTCTCTAGCACCTGGCAGGATCTAGGCCCCAAGCCAGCCATATGTCCCAGCATTTCTCAGTGTGCGGCACGCCCCCCTGGGGTGGGCACAAAGGATTCACTGGGGGACATGGAGGATCCATGAGCTGAGGTGAGTTAACATTTACCGGCGTGTCGGGGGGGATTGTTTTCATTTTCCTGAAGGGGGGGCTCAGTTTTCAAACACTCAGGAGACGCTGCTCTGACCCACCTGGGCAGACCAAGCTCTGGGGTTGTACGGTGCCGAGCAGTGGGGCCCTAGTCAGAGGCTGGGTCCTTGGTCCATGGCGCTACCGCACGATGAGTAAAACACAATTTCTCTAGCTAGAATACTTGTCTGGCCCCCATCATCACGGTACCTGAGTGCCTCACAGTCTTTAATGTGCTTCTCTTCACAACCCCCCTGTGGCCCAGGGCCAGGCTGTTATCCCCCTGGCACATGTGGGGCACAGAGACTAAGCAGCTTGCCCAGGGTCACATGGGAAGTCAGCAGCAGAGCAAAGAATTGAATTTGAAATTATCAGAAACATTTTCAGTGACACAGACTCCTTCATCCCCCTCTCTCTGATCTAACCCTTGTGCAGCACCATTGCCTGTTGCATCCATGGCCATAATATATCCGGGCATTACTGTGTGATATCTAAGGGACTTACGCCAGGGATGTATTTATCCATGTAGACTTGGAGCTTGTTTAGGCTAGGGAAATTAGCACCAGTCTAATTAACGTGAGTGCATTAGTGCAAGTGGCTCCATCTTGTGCCAGTGTCATGAATTGCTTACCTTAGGAGTCAGATAGCAGGGGGTGTGACAGAAACGTATTGAATGCTAACTGGGCTGGAGCTTCTGTTCTCCCTGTCCTGTAATACAAGCTGAAGGAGACACTCCATGAAATTTAAAAGGTGAAGAAATTCAGAATGGATTAAATCCAGTATGTTTTCACACTTGGAATTAGACTGTGGAACTCACTGCTGCAGGAGGTCACTGGGGACCAGAACGTAACAAGATTCCAAGATGGACTGGACATTAATATGGCTATTGAGGGAAATCCAGAGTTACCATCATTAATAACAACCCATTTTGCAGAAGGGATATTGACTCTCCTGCTTCAGGGCTTAAACCAATGTCTCCTGATTAGGGAGCAGAATGAGCCCTAATGTAGGGGGCAGAATATCCCACATTTGCATCCTGCCCAGTTCTTACACTTTCCTCTGAAGCCTCTGGTGCTGCCCACTGTGGGAGACAGGATACGGGACTAGATGGACCTGGGGTTTGATCCCGTCTGGCAGGTCCCATGTTTCTGTTTGCACTGGCTGTAGCTGCCCTGGTTTAAAAGAGCCCGAGTGTTGAAAGGGACTCAGCGTGTTCATGCTTTGGAGCAGGGGCACTGTCCCTTCATTGCATGTGTGTGCAGCAGCTCGCTCAATGGGGCTCTGAGTCCCAGACTTGAAACCTCTAGGAGCTACTGCAGTATTAATAGTGAATTCGGTTATGTATAAACCCTTGTCTTCTACCACCCACCCTCCCACCAGAATAAAAGATTTTGGCACAACACCGTGTGACAGGTGAAAGAGCTACTCGAGAAAAGCTTGCTCTCATTTGACACAGGAAATCTGTGCGGGTTTCTAACAGGATCAATAATCCATCCTATAAGGCATGTGGCTTCATCGCTCTGTTTGCCGCCCCCCTACCCTCCATTCCGCACACCCCCTCCACACCCCCAAGCCTTGCCTATTCTTTCCCTGTATTAGCCTTTGGGCTTTGTTAGTTGCAGGTTGAGTGGTTCAAATGTGTTAATTCCCTCCCTTGGGGCTCTGTCCAGTGTTTGTAAATTCCCAGAGACGGGTTGTCATTGGCCCGCACAGCACAATGAATACAGCAGAGCGGGCTGCTGCGCCGGGTCCTGCGATCCAAGCGGCTGCTTGTTAATTCGTTAGAATAACAGGGCTGCAAACAGCTCCCTCCCCCTCAGCCCCGAAAACTTTGTTAGGACTGATGGGGACTTTCCTCTCACATCCTCCAGAGTGAATTCTCCACCTACTGACTGTACCTTTACATGGTGCATGTTGCCTTTTGAATATCCCACACACTTTGCTGGGCACCAGTCCCTGAGCTTTTAGTGGCAGGAGGAATCGTGGGCAGCTCATCGAGTGATACGGTTGTCGTCTGGGTCTCGAGAATATCTCTTGATCTGGCAGATTCCAAGGTTGCGGGGGGGCTTGGTTGTTGTTTAATAGGGTAAACCCAGCCCAGAGCGGTGAATGAATTCTCTGAGCCATCAGAGGCCCTGTCTGCATTAAGGAAATTCGCGTGGGCAGAGCCCCACTGCTATGCCTACCACGTTGCAAAGCTGTACGGTGGCCGTGCTGCATAGGTGCATAGCTGGGCAGCTTCCCCCTCCCCGTCACATACCAAACTGAGCTGCGTCAGTGTGAGGAGCCCCTTTGTGCTTGTCTGTCTGCATTTGGGGGCGTCCCTGGTGTGATTCCAAGGCTGTCGTGACAACGGCACAAATTTCCTTAATGAGGGCAGTAGAGCTGGTCACAATTTTATGTTAAATGCTTTTGTCTGTGAAAATTGGCTTTGTTGTCCAAACAGAAATGTCTGTGGGAAATCTCCACTTTCAGTCAATGTTTAGGGGCGGTTAATAGAAAAACAGAAACCCTTGTGGTCCCTTCTAACCCTATGATTTCTATGAGCATTTTTTTAATGTTGCTGTATTTTTTTACTTTATTTGTTCAGGTTTTTGGCAACTGAAGGATTTTGGTTTTCCTCAGAAATTTTTTAGTTTTTTGACAAAAGCCTGAAAATATTTGTCATTTTTTTTCATAGGACCAAAAACGTCTCCTGTCCAGCTCTAGGATGAAGTGCCAGATCCCAGTCAGAGTCACAAGGGGTAAATCCGGAAGTGGTTGCGTTAAAAGCCAATTGACTTACTCTAGATTTACACCTACGTACCTGAGATCAGAACCAGTCCCAAAGCCCCAGTCAGTCTCCTGCTGGGATGCCCTGGGCCCTTGTTTAACCTCTTCATTTCTTTTTTGGGGCAATCCTGCCATCTTTACTCAGGCAAAATTTTCGTTGTCATTGTTGAGGGTTCCAGCTGCACGGCTTTATTGACAGACAGAGGATTTAAAGTGGCACCTTCAGTTCGTTTAAAATGTTCCAAGGGGATTTTTACTTTATTTTAAAACCGAAAGGTGCAGTGTGACCTTGCTTAGCTGAGTGTCAGTTGTCCCTGAGCTCTCGGTTACCTGAAACAATGGCCTCTGAGCTGTCTCAGTTGCAATGAAAACTACCTTGATTAGCTGAGCATATTCAGTCCCCTGCTCAGTGTGTTTTCAGTTAATCAGACTTGCACTGATTTAGGACCCATAACAAGAGATTCAAGGGGACTTGGTCACCATTCTGTTATCCCCCGGCCACGTTACAAACCCAGCTCCATTAGATAGAGGAGAAGGGGTTTCAACCGTGTTCCAAACCTGAGCAAGTGCCTTCAGAAGGTGACAAGACCTGCCGGTGCCAGAGACTGGAACCTACACTACAAACTAGAACCATGTTGTACCTGGCTCAGGGGAGAACTGTGGTGCAGGCCCTGGACTCCATTGTTGTGGAGTAGATGGATGCTGAGGTTTAGGGAGGGTTGCCAACTTTCTCATGGCACAAAACTGAACACCCTAGCCCTGCCCCTTCCTGAGGCCCCGCCCTGGAGCTGGGGACGAGGCCTTTGGGGTGCAGGAGGGGGCTCCAGGTTGTGAGGGAGTCTCAGGGCTGGGGCAGGGGCTTGGAGTTGGGACGCGGGCTTACCTGAGGCAGCTCCCAGTCAGCGGCGAAGGCGGGCTAAGGCAGGCTGCCTGCCTGTCCTGACACCGCGTTGTGCGCGCCCCAGAAGCAGCTGGCAGGTCCGATGCTATTAAGCGGGGTGGGGGGAGCAGGAGGCTCCGTGCGCTGCTCTTGCTGGCTGCAGGCACTCTCCCCACCCCCCCAGCTCCCATTGGCCGGTTTCCCAGTGCGGACCCGGTGCTCGGTGTGGGAGCAGTGCACAGAGCACCGTGACCCCTCTGCCTAGGAGCCGGACCTGGTGGCCGCTTCCGGGGCGCAGCGTGGTGCCCCAGGACAGGCAGGGACTAGTCCGACTTAGTGCCGCTGACCGGACCTTTAACAGCCCAGTCGGTGGTGCTGACCAGAGCCACCAGGGTCGAAAACCGGACACCTGGTCACCCTAGGCTTAGGGCTTTCAAAGAGGTCTGGGGGAGTTTGGTACCCTGAATCCCGCTATCCCTGTTTTGTGCTTCTAGTTTTACCAATTCAGCTGAAGTTGTCAGGCGAAGGGAGAGACACTGCAGCGAGTAGAGTGAGCAGAAAGGTGTGTGTGCGGGGGGGTGTTCCACAATAGGAAATGTTTGTAAATGCAGAGAGGACTGGAGCAACGCTGCTGTTCTTGGGAGTTGGCATTTTTCTCATTCTTTAGCATTCACACGCACACGCTCTCTGTCTCTCCACACGGCACTAGACCCCACCCCCGCCTGTTCCAGAGCAGATTTCCCGCTGGTGTTATTTACAGCCCATGAAATCCAGGTCACTCCCCGCTCAGAAGCAACCAGCGTCCCACTCTGGGAATGCTCCACGGACTAGCAAGGGCCCTGCTGAACGACTGCAGCTCTCTGCCCTGCTAGGAGCTCCAGCGGTTATTTACCATGCGGGAGTACGTAGGCACTGTGTTTCCTCCTCTCCGGGCTCAGCGAGAGGGCCAGCGGGGGCTGCTCTGAACCAGAGGCCTGTGAGGGACAGGCTGGAGTTCTTGGTTCGAGCCCCCACCGCTCTTGTGCGGTGGAATGAAGCCAGCGCTGCAGGACTCTGCTGCTGCCACACAAACCACTTTCCCAGACACGCCCTCAGTGGTTCCTTGTAGTTTGAAACGGTTTAATTGGAGACCTGGAGGGTGGCGATGTGGGCCAGCCTGCTCCTGAATGGACTCGTCCCTGCCCGGGAGCCCAGCTTTGAGGGAGGGAGGCAGCACTGGAATGCAGGTAAATGCCTCCCGCTGCACACTCCCCATGGGCCTAGCCATAGGGCGGGATTCTGCTTCCAGGTCCAGCCTCTCTGCCCTGCTCCGGCTGCAAGGGGAGAATTGCCCGGCGCAGGCCTGCTGTGTGTGACCCTGTGCTGCCCTCCCCCACAAACCCCTTGGCGGGGGGCATGACAGGGCACACAGGCCCCTCGCATGGTGCTACAGAGGCCCTGGGCGGCTCAGGGCTGCCACGGAGCCCTCCAGAGACTGCCACCAGTTAGAGCACCTCCAGCTGTCATTTAAACCCGGGGTCATTCCAATCCCTGGGGCATCCCAAGGGCACAATGGCGGCTTAAAGCCACTTCCCCAGGACTGCTTCTTGAAGAGGGCCAGCATGGCATTGTAGCGTTTAGCACACTGGGCCCCTGGATTCTGCTCCCAGCCCTGCTACTGCCCCTGGCTGACCTCAGCCAGCTCACTGAGGCCTGCATTTGCAAAAGTATCTGCCAAGTTAGCTGGCCCAACTGGAGGTACCTGGGGCCGGTTTTAGCAGGGCTGAGCACCCACAGCTCCAACTGGCTTAGTTTGGAGTGTGGGGTGGACACCTGAAACAATTTAGAGGTCACTTCCAGAAACGTAGGCCTGAGCTGCTCTCTCTGCCTCCATTTCCCATCCGTCCAGTGGGGATAACCCTCACCTGCTTCAGTCTGTGCTTGTCCGGGCATCGTCAGGCTGCCCTGTGGAACTCAGCCTGTTCTGTAGGGCAGTACCGATTCTGTTCTATCCAGGTTCCCACGATAGTGGAATCTGTCTGCCTTCTGGCCATGCTCGAAGGGGTGTGACTAACGTCTGTCCTGTATGGGTCATTCTCTCTGCCCTCCACTCCCTCGTGGGAGGATTGGGTGGCCCAGTGTCTTGTTTTGGTGAGGTCTTGGCTCTGTGAGAGCCTAGAGGTCTCCTTCTGCTCATCTCCTTCAACTGATGCCTCAAAAGCACATGTCCAGGCAGAGTCGCACATGTCCAGTCTAATTCTGTGGAGCTGAGTGAGCTGATCTTTGAGGACTTTGCCAGATGCTCAGAATCCACTGTGCTTTCGATCTCACGTAATGCGATAAGTGGCAACCTTGTTAGCACATGTCTGCGCACAGCGGATGGGTTTAGTTCTGTCCTGCTTCAGGCTGTCAGCATAGCAATAACCTCGGAATCTGTGGGTGTTCCGTGGTCTGTAGCTGATGATAATATTTTAGCTTTTCAGTTAACAGCCTCTTTCATCCTGAATGCCCCCTACAAACTGCCATTAGAATAATGCAGTCTCACTGAAATGCATCCAGCCCCGGGGTGGAGGACAGCAATTCCTTGCCGCACAGCATGCTGGACAATAGTTTGCACTCCAGTTGCATGTCTTGCGAGAGACTCTCCAAGAGCTTTGCAGAGGTTAGCTGAGCCTCGCAACACCCTGTGAGGTAGGCGGTATTGTTAGTATCCTTCCTTTTCTTCAGATGAAGAGACTGAGACCCGTAAAGAAACTTGCCCAAGGTGGCGCACAAACTCAGTGGCAGAGCTTAGGAATGGAATCCAGGACTCCTGACGCCTGGTGCTCTGGCTGCTAGATGTGCTCTCATTCTCCAGAACGGAGCGTGGGCAGGAAGAGAAAGTGTGGGCAAGGGCACTGAGGAGGGCATGGGAACTCCTTAACGTCCACCTGGAGCAGGCAGCCCCTTGGCTTTTAAGGTCTCACCTGGATGATTGACACACAAGATGGAAGGGCCAACCCAAAGCAAATGCACCGCGGAAGTCCTGCTTTCAATTCCGTGTTGAGGTCTTACATAGTGCAGAGGCCTGGTGCACAGGTGTGAATTTCACCCACGATTCATTGCATGTCACCAGGCCTTTTCCTCCCTGGGCAGGGCGTGACCCCTGTGGTTTTGGACAGCCAAGGAGCATGTTGGGGCTAGAGGGGGATCTGTCCACTAAAGACCACACCCTTCCTTTTATTTAGTGATAACACTTTGATCATTTGTTTCCATAGCAAGCAGGGCACTGAGATGCCTTCAAGCCACCCCCATCTCCAGGCTTGAGAGTGACTGTGGCCATGTGCCCCCAGAACCCCAGTCTGCAGGCACAGATCTGCTCTCCTTTATTCGAGTCCTGGCTGCTACACGTGGTTCCACTCACAAAGTACGAGGGGCAGTTCGGGAGGCTGCTTGGACCATTCTCAGCCGTCTCTGTTAATAACACGAGGAGGCGAAACCAAGAGAACCTGGCGCCTCATGAATACGGGGAAGAGGCAGGGGCTTTGTTTTCACCCACGCCTGCGAAAAACTCAGCACCTGTTTGTCAATCCAGCGCAGCGGGTAACTCACGAGGTGGCTGGAGGACAATGGGAGTGTTTCGCAGTGAAATGCAGAGGGAGTAGATTCCTCTCCTGCCCTCCCCCCAGCCTTCATAACTGTCCCCTTCATTCAGGCATCCCCGTAATGGAGGTTTTCCGCTGCTCCTGGCATATGTGTTCCACATTGTAGCAGTGCTGGCTAAGGACACATGGGAGCGAAGGCTTCGCGGGAGCGTATTACCCTCCGCTGAGCCGCTCGGCTGTCTCCAGTCAGAGTGCTGCCGAATTGAATTATCGGTTTAAATGACATAATTGACTCAAGGAAAGGCACAAGCTGACCCTGCAGAACACACATGGGGGGGGATATATATACAATCTGTCCTGAGCCAAGGGGTGACCTGGTGATGTTGTGGTGGGTAACTCGCACTTGCATGTGGTGCTCTTCTCCAGAGAATCTGGAAGCATTTTACAAACATCCGTTACACTTGTAAGGCAGGCCCCGGTGACGCTTTCCCCAGTGTGCTTAGCCATGGTCAGTCAGCAAGCCAGTAGCAGGGAGAGGCTTAGAACCCAGGAGTGCTGAAGGCCCCCCTGCTGTAACCACTAGACTCCACACCCATCCCAGCGCGGGCGATAGAACCCAGGAGTCCTGACCCCCAGCCCTCTTGCTGTAACCACTAGACTGCACTTCTCTCCCAGAGCTAGGACTAGGACTCAGGAGTCCTAACTCCCCGACCAAGTTAATTTTAGTTCAGTGCCTTTGAGAGGCTTGGATGAAAGGGCCATCCATAGACATGCACATTTTTATTACCAAAAACATCTGATCAGTTGAGCTGTCGGTTGCAGTTACTGCAAGGGTGTGGAGTCTGAACTAGGCCATCTCGGCACAGAGGCTGTAGCAATTTAACCAAAACTGTTCCTAAACCGATTTAGTGAGATCAGGACAGAGTGTGTAGACAAGGCCGTGGGGACACACTGCAGCTATTTAGTTGTTCATGAGGTTTCTTGCCTTTTTAATTCCCAATGAATTTCCA
Source organism: Lepidochelys kempii (assembly GCF_965140285.1). Taxonomy (NCBI): domain Eukaryota; kingdom Metazoa; phylum Chordata; order Testudines; family Cheloniidae; genus Lepidochelys; species Lepidochelys kempii. The sequence continues at coordinate 1,051,175 of NC_136399.1, read as the reverse complement.
AGGTGATATCCCCTATTCCTTTGGTCCCTAGTGCTTGCAGGTGAAGATGTGTTCTCGTGCATCTGTCGCTTCGTCAGGGTGGGCTTCTCTGGGTGTAGCGTGGTCTTGCGCCTGTTTTTGAAGGACTTGCTGGGCTTACATGGCTATGACATATGTCAGGAAGGGTTGGGGGTTTTTGGTGTGAGGATATTTTCCCCATGAAGGATCCATTCTGTGGTATCCTCCTGCCTGTGCCTGCTATAAAGTTTCTGCCTCTGGGATAAAATTAACTCCTGTCCAGAGGGCTCCAGCAGAGCTCTGGTTTGAGGAGTAAGCAGGACTCAAATGGTGCCTTGGCTGGAGGACGAGAGAGAAAATGACTTGCCCCAGGGCACGCAGCAAGTCTGTGGCAGAGCCAGAAATAGGATTTAGATGCCCTGACTCGCAGTCCGGCACTAGGTCATGCCAGTGCCTATGGATGACCTGATTCTGAAGGGTGCTGGATTCCCACCGTGCCCACTGATAACTCAAGATCGTACTGAGGAGTGGATCCCTTAGTCACAGTTGAGTGCTCAGCATCCCCCTGCTCCCTCGCTGTGTATGGAGCGTACAGGAAGACGTGGCTTGCAGTCTAAGCTGCATGGTTCGGAGAGACAGTGCAAACTGTCCAGTGACCACAAGTTGGAAGTCTCAGAGCAGAGCGATGGATGTGCCTTTGGAGGGCAGTTCTTCTGGTTTAACAATCGGCCCAAGAAGCCAGTGCCTCAGATAGCAGCTGCCTGTTTTGCAGACCCAGGAGATTTACGTAGTTCGGAGATGCAACCAGGCTGCTTATCCAAACGGCCAGCCCTCAACTGTCTGCAGTCTAGCGTCTAGGCCCCGTCAGGAAAAAGGGGTCAGGAAAAAGGCCCGGGGACAGATCCTTAGCTGGTGCAAATCTTCATTGTCATCAGCAGAGCTACCTCCATGTACGCCAGCCGGGAGCCTGGCCCCTGGAGATGTAGCTAGGCACTGGTGCCATTCTAACCCCATACAGCGCACGCCCAGGGGTGCTGCCCTCTGGTTCTGTGGACAGCTCGGTCGTTGTGCAGATTGTGTGCCAATTGGGTTCATCTGACCTGCTGACCTTTTTATGAGGCCACGTCTGTTTGGGGAAATTGTTTTGCTGATTAGAAATGGATTTTCCTCTCTCTAACTTAATCCTCTGAAATGGGGTGTTTGGGGTTAGACCTTGTGCATCTCGGGCATAATGTCAGATCCATGCCCTGGGGATCTCGTCTCGCTTCAGGGGCTGGAATGTCCATCAAGGGATACCGTCCTCAGGCGGATCCTGGCCCCATCAGAGTCCCTGGAACTGGGGTGGCCTCGCTGGGATCTGACAGCGAATAAAATACTGCATCTCCTCCCGCCCCTTGCTCAGATTTCTGTGGTTGCCCCATCCTAGAGCCTCCTGCAGTGGAGTCCCCGTCCCATGTGCTGCGGAGTAACCCTGGTGGCACCAAGAGACGTGGGTGAATCAAGAGGAGTGTGAGTTACTGCCCGGTCCATCGGGGAGACTGCACCGGGATCTGCAGGCAGATCGCTCCCAAAGCAGAGCTGCCAGCCAGGAGCATAGTGCAAGACACATGGGGGTGGAGAAGGTGCCCTTGCCCTACTGGGAACAGGGCATGGACACACTTTGAGCTACTGGGCCAGCCTGGGAAACCTGCTCTGCATTCAGTAACCGTCTGTTAGGAGCCATTCCACCATCTTTCCAGCCACATCCCATCCTGGTGGGGCTGGGAGGGTGGCCAAGTGAGTGGCACAGATCTGGCCATGCCAGCTTAACACCGCTCCGGGTTTCCTCTGGTACTGAAAATCCCCAGCCGCTCCCTTCAGGCAGTTTGCCTGCTGCATGAGCAATGGGGCGGGCTGGGGACGGTGAGTCAAGCCCCCGGCATTGTCCTTCATGTGTGTCGCTCCTAGAGAATCTGGAACGCAGCTGCATCGGCTGAACCCGCGCCGTGTGGCTCTGTGACGTTGCGTCGGCTGCCTCCTTGAGCCATGCCGTGCAGGTCTGGGTGCTGCTGAAGCAGAGTACTCGGGAAAAGCTCTGTGTAGACAAGGCCTCTAGGAACTGGTTTCCTGCTCCAGCCCTCCAGTCAAATCCTGCCCTTGGAGACGCATGTGTGCGCATGGCGGCCATTAGCTGATCTGGGGACTGCGCTATCCAGCAGCCGCGGTCTTAAAGCAGGCCAGCCGCAAGCATTCAGCATTAACAGCTACCAGGCATCTTCTCTTTCTGTCTCCCAGGGCAGGAGGTGCTGAAGCTGCCCCCGCTGCTTTCAAAATAGGGCGTCCATGGGACGTAAGCGCAGCCTGATCCTTGTCCTGGTCCATCTGCACAAGCGGGGTTTCGGCCCCAGTGGGGCATCATTCTTTCCTCAACATCCTAACACCCCTCTGTGCCCTCCACAGTCTGCCTGGTGTCTACATCCCACGTGCTTGCCCTGGCTGTAATGTGATCTGGGACAGCCTCGGTATCTGTGTGAACCTGCCGGGACCCGTTTCCATCTGAATTGGGCTGCTCTTCTTTGATACTTGTAACTTACAGGACTCTCCAAAGCCTGCTTGTAAATAACCGTGAGTGAAAACTTGATACCCAGAGCAGTGCATCTCCCAGACTTGATCTGCTGCTTTCCTGACGGGCACTTCCTCCCGACCCATCCATTTCAGCCTTTTTTATATTGCATCTTGTCAACTGAGCCACGCCAGCCCCACCCAGCTGGATTACCTGGGGTTCGAGGCTGAAAACTGCAGAGTTCACAAACTTCCTGCGGGAAAATAAAAAGGAATCAGAGCAACAGCCAAATAACAAACGGTCACATGCCTTGGGGCATGCTGTATGAGAGAAATCTGTAATTCACAATGAGACCTTGCATGTCTGAAATGTGTGCATTGACAAACAGGAGGAGGGCATTGTGACCCTCTTTAGTAACCTGGCCTGGTCAACTTTCCTCTTTCTAATAATATTTAAAAGAACCTTGCAACATCATGCTGAAAATTTGCCAGCCCAGACACAGTCTGCTTGCCTGGCCTCCAGCAGAATGCACACCAAGAAAGTCATTACATGCCTCAGGCAAGTGGAATTTTGCAAAGCAGCATTGCAGGGACACACTGGGTTAGACCCAATTTTCAGAGTCTGCTTCTCCAGCATATTAGACCAGTTTTATGTTTCTGTAACAATGTTGACAAAGCAGTTATACCTGAGTAAAGGATTGGGGCCTTGTAATTTGGGGCCAGAGCCTCAACTGGTGTAAATGGATGCAGTTTCATTCACACTAGCTGAGGACCTGGCCCTTTGTGTTTCCTGTGTGGTTGGGATCCCAAACTGCAGCATTGGGCTTGTTTAGGAGAACCAGGAAATGACAAGTGACGGGGAACAGCGGGGCTGTTTTGAGTCTTGCTTATCCCAGTGTGACTCTGCTGATTTCAGTGGAGTTACTTCTGATTTACACCAGTATAAATGAGAGGCCAATAAATCCCAGTGGGTTTAATTTACCCTCTTTTGCACTGGTGTAAATCTGGAGTTGACTCCATTTCAGTTGGTGGAATTGCACTGATTTTATACGAACACAGTATTGTACATTAACTTATCAGTCTCCTCTCGTCCAGTGAAATGTTGCGAAGTGAGCAAGTGGCACAATGGTGCAAGCGTTCGCGGCATTCCTTTCAAGTGCACGTGACCGGAGACTGCAGATTTACTTCTCACTGCTCCGAGGGACTCATCTGTCCTGAGCTCGTGTGTCAGGCTCCCAGTGAAGCCGCGCCTGCGTCCGATGGAACTGTTTGGGCTAAAGCTCGCGTGAGTTCCGCTCCAGTCTGAGGTACAAACAAAGGAAAATAAGTGATTCGTGACACCTCTGCACTGCTAACCCCCAAGCATCTAAAAATTACGAGGCAGGCTCCAAAAATCATTTTGCAAACCAATAATAATGTTGAGGTGGTTTTTATTTGCATCCTGGTTGTTGAAGCACAAGGGTTTGTGACCTTAAGCCTTTCCCCACCACTAGGATGGCTAGAAAGTTTCTTCTTAAAATTTTAAAGAAAAGCTGGAGTTCTCACAATCACCTGAGTCCAGAAGGTGGAGCTTTAAGAAATATGCCAAACATCACAAGAGCTGGCGACACTGACAACTGATTTCCCACATTTTTAATTCACTTCTGGGGGGATTTTTTCCCACCTCGCAGTCCAGTTTAAAATTCTGGAGCTTGGAGCAACATTCCTAAAATTCATTATTTATTATTTCGTTATTGCTTTATTAACAATCTCTGTGTATAATCACCAATAGCTTCTAGTCCTGTGGATGTCCCAGATGAGGCCCCCATCCCCGGTTCTGCATGATCTCTCGCTCTCTCCGGGTTACATTTAGCTCAGATTATCTGGTCTCAGCCTGACAGATGGGTGCGGCTCAGCTGCCGATAGTCCGAATGGATACATATTAATTTTTCATTTGCCGGACGGATACTGAAACGGCACAGATGGGAAATGGCCTATTGGTCAGTCTCCATTTTGTAGTGATGTCCAGCTGCTCTGCACTTGATATATGAGTGGGCAGAGTGGACATTACAGAGCCCTCAGCTCACCGAGAGAGCCCTGTTCTGGGCAGTGGCAGCTCCTTGGGGGTGATTGGAGTTAGCCTAAATCCTTTTAACATATGTACGTTGACCCCGCTTTGATTGGAAAACCATCCTTTCCTTTTGTCAACATCACTTAGGAGGGGGTGGAAAATGCAGGAGACAAAGGAAAGCAGCTCCCTGATGGATTTGGTGAACAGGCCAAATTTGTACCTCGATATCCAGCATTGTAAACCTTGGATTTCATTTCATAGCAACAGACCAGATTGCAAAAAATCAGCTCCCATGACTTGGATTTGTTATTGTTTGGTTTTGTGGTTTAACATCTAACCTCTCCAGTTCTTTCGCTAATGTTGTCAGGTACAACTTACAGCCGTATATAAAAATAAAACACAGTACTCTGCTCTGTTCACCCCCAATACTTCAGCATCCGTTTTGGAGCCAGATGCTCCATTGGTATAAATCAGAGAAGCTGCCATGACTTCAGTGGAGTTATGCCGATTTACACCATCGGAGGTGCTGACACCATGTCTGCAGAATACTGAGGAGTGTGTGTGTTTTAAATAACAGGTTTATCTTTATTTTCCTTTATCTTCTGGGTGATTGTGGAGGAGACTGTGTGCTGTAGTGCTGGTGAAGAGGAAAAGCTGAGTGCAGAGATGAAACTTTGAAGATACAGCTCCATGTTGTAGGGGAGGTAGAAGAAGGCGGTGGTGCAGTTTTCATACTTGCAGTTATGGATAAGCGGCCATTAAACACGGGACTTTATTTTTTCAAACAAACCTGAAGACTGTTAGGGCGTTAGGATGAAAACACATGGCTTTTGCACATCCCAGCCACCCGTTGGCTTGAGGAAATGCTTATAGGTGCTGGAGAGATATTGATGGAAAACATTTCCTTTTAATAGACTCTGGGACAGACTGAAAGCTTTGCCCTTCTGCAAAATTCTTTAAATAATTAAAAATTCTGCTCTCATTTGCCCAGGTGTATCTCTGGTGGGCTTAGTGCCAATAACTCCTCATTTACACCAGCATGAGTGAGGACAGAATCAGGCCCAGGGTGTGAGTGAGTTTTTTTGCAGTGGTGCTGGAAATGTATCCATTTTTAAAACCGTTGCTAAGGTTTAATGATGCCACCCGCTAGCTGGGTGACCTTGGGTGAGTCACTTCCTCAGCTCTGGAATGGGTTTGTAATACCAACCTGCCCCAGAGGGGCGTTGTGACGGTTAGTGCATCCGTGTGTGTAAAGTGCTTTTAGACCTCAGTCGCCACAGAGAGCAGAGCGCTAAGGCATTGTGTCAGGTCACGGGGCAGAGGCTCTGTGGTAGCTGAGCCCTGCTTACCGCTGGAGAGTTACCGTGATGCAGCTGCTACAAGACTTGGCAATGTAGCTAAACCAGTGCAAACACCTAGTGTGGACACGCTGTACGGGTGTAAAATGGGGCTTATGTTGGTATGTCATCACAACAAGCTGCACTGATAGGACCGCGATAGGACTTACTAAGGGCTTGTTTACCTGGCACGTTACTGCATGACAAGATGGTGCATTGTAGATTCACACCCTGACTTACTGCACAGTAACGGGCCATGTAGACAAGCTCTTAGGGTTTGTACGAGCCTAACTGTGTAGACGCATTTACATCCATGTGAATTTCTTTCACGTAGGTGGGGCCAAATTCATCACGTTTTGTGGGCGCTTTGCTAGGCAGCTGGTCACGGATCTCAGATACCATGGTGATGAGAGAACCTGTAACAGATCAGTGTTTAATGTGCATGTGCCCAGTACAGGGAAAGCCAGAGAACCAGGGTTTGTTACCACTGTAAAGAAATGCTGCTCGATGATTTTGCTCCATTTGCTTTTGGGGAGCAGGAAGAAACTAAAGGCTTATGGAACTTGCAGCACAAATCTTGCTCTTCCACCAGCACATCTCAGGATGGGCATGGCCTGTTCCCAGCTCTGGATGGTCCGGCACTAGCAGAGAAATTAAATCATCTGGTGCCCTGTTCATTTTCTGGGCACTGTTTGGGTCTAACATTTACATGTTAACTGCCCCAAACTCCAGCTGGACTCTTCCTGTTTCCTGTATGGTCCTAGCGGTTCTGTAATCCTGTAAACATGCCCTTTGCCACCCCAGATTACACCAGTGGGTCAGGGAGCCGCAGGATGTGACCTGGGAAAGAGAGAATCTCTGCCCTGCCCCTTTGTAATGCCATAAGCCAACTGATGCCGTGAAGCGGGAGCTCTGCTTGCCCTAATTGATAGTGATTAGTTTCATGAACCCTTTTTTTTTTTTAACCCTCCATCTGGGGAAGCTGGTTATTTCTCCTGCTGCCTGATTTGCAGGGCTGTACGCTGTGTTAGGGACTGGAGTTTGCCAGGGTGTTGTGTTCCAGCAGAGGAGCGGGATGTTTTTCCTCCCCAGAAAGGCTAGAGGGAGCAGTGGGCAGGCTTTCCGGGAGCTGGACTGGTTTTGCAAAGAGGTGAGGGGTGGTCACTAAAGGAAGATCATCAGAGGTGCACGCACACCAGTCCCCTTTTGTATCTCATTCCTAGGTGATCTTTAAAGGAACTCATGTCCTGTGTCCGTCCCCGCCCCCCGCTCAGCCAAAGGCAGACTGGATTCAGATCCTGTCACGCTGCAGATTCTCAGCTCGAGGGGGATTGCTGTTCTATTTCCCCCCATCTCTGCCTTCGGAGTCTGCACTGAACTAGTCCCTCACCATGCTGCTAAGGGCTGCTGGGTAGCTGCAGGCTGAGGATGTGGTCGCTCCTGGCCATTGAAGATCCCATGGCACTGTTTCTTAGTCAGGGCAGGGCATTAGCCCTAGTGGCCGCGCTGATTTCATCCTGTTTCTTCAGAGGGGGCTGCCTTTCAATGGTGGGCAAAGTGGTCCTTCCATAGCCCTCCCATGGGGCGGTTGCGAGGTTTCATTCACTGTTTGCAAAGCCCTTCTGAGACCCGCATAGGCCACATTTTATTACTAGTGTTGTTTTGTGTGCGGGCTGCTCTGTCTCCCCCGCCCTGTGGAATATAATCCCTGGTGCCTCTACTGTTGGGTAATCAGCGTTGCCTGCTTTCCATTTCCCCCCTTCATCTTCCCTGGGGTTTGCTCCCCTCCCTTCCCCCTCCTCCTCCGATGTCACTTGTTCATTTTCATTAGAAACGCAGCGCTCCCAGGTTTCAGCTCAAGGGAACTGTGCCTTCTCTCGGGCTGGAGCTGGCAGCGTTGTGCCGATCCGGTCACTGGACGTCGCATTGCTCTTCGCGGCATGAGAGGTTGTGTGCTGCAAAGCATCAATAGGGCCTGATCTTTAGTCAGTGTGATTAATGTCCATGGAGCCCCACCAGTTTACCCCAGATGAGGATCTGGGCCCCCGTGGGTGTGGGTCCAGTGTGTGCGTTCACGTTCTGTGCAGTGTACTGGTGTGGAGAGCGTGTATTGTATGTGTGCACAAATATTCATCTTGTGTGTGCATGTAAAACCCCAGGCTGGGGATACAGGCTGTTTGTTAGCTCGTCTGAGGTGTTTGCAGTGCATGTGCCTGCATTGTGTGCCTTCCACCATGGCCGGTTGTCGCTTGGGCTGGACAGAGTGAATAAAGCCTCGTGGCTGTTTGTGAAATAACTCGCCCAGGATTTTCCCGTTTGGACACAGAGGGCTGGTGGATCAGGGCAGCAGCCCGAGCTGAGCAGTAAAAGGGGTGTTGGGGGGACAGAGCGCTCCCCACCTCAAACACTGAACAGTTGGACACTCTGCTGTGCACCCTAGTTGTATGAAGTTAAAAAGCCCCCTAACAAAAGCCCCGTTCAGCGTTGCTGCTGAATAGATTAACAAGATTTCCATAATTAGTGCACCCGGGAACAATAGGATTCTCCTTTGCCCAGCCCCCCCTCCCTCCTTTTGTCTTGTGCTTTAGATAATGGAGAAGCGGGGAGGGTGGGAAACTGACATGCCATTTGGTTACTGGACAGTCATTTTCTCACACTGCCGAAGGGGACCATTGAAACATCTGTCCTGCTCTGAAAGCTTATTCACGTTACATTTCAAACCCATGACAACTTCTGTGCCTGCCAGCCCCGTCCCCCCACTCCCTCCCTCCCTCTCTTTTCTTATTTTTAAGGGCATGGGTTTTGGTTTTAGCTTTTGCTTTGGCCCTTTTCCCAAATGCCTTTCGAACCCCACATTTACACAGATCGTATGGATTCATTTTTCCCTTTGTGTGTGTGTTTTTTTTAAATTGTGTTTTGTGTTACTCTTCACACCGATACTCCGTATAAATACACTTCATGATGACAATAATTCTGGCACCAGCCAAATTCCAGAGCCTCTGAAGTTTGCCTGTAGAAACTTTGTTCTGCGTGTCTACAACGCCTAGCACAAAGGAGTTCTGGTTCGTGCACTCGCACAGAGCAAGTAATTATAATAGAATCAGGCAGTCCTCTTTGCGTGTGCAAATATTGGGTGTGTGCAGTTGAAAAGATGCTCTGGGAAAATCAGATCCATTTTGCTACATGTGCTTGGAAAACCGCCTCTGCAATAGATCCCGATCCTGCAGCCACCCTTTGTGTGAGGAATTCCTGGGAAGTCAGTCAGTTCCAGGCATGGAGCAACTCTGGGGTCAGGCTCATAATAAATATTTCTTTCTCTCTGCTTCTATAAAACCAACCCCTTTGACTCCCTGGACGTGCAGGGATTGGCCAGTGTGGATGCTGCTGCAGGATTGGGACCTGGTTTGTTATTAACAGGCATAAGCCACATAAACACATACCCAGATTCTGCCCACGCACTTCTGACCTCTTAGTTAGACCTACAGTTACTGGCTGAGAGGCACTGTTCACCATTCCTGACCCTGGCTCTGTTCCTGAACAAGTCTCTGACAGGTTTTGATAACATTTGAAGAAATAAATGATAAATGGTGGGATGTGTCCATTTTTCAGGGCTGATGCGCCTTTGGGAGTGAATACCGTAGGGCTGGAGTACACGCATGCACACACAAACAAACCTTCATCAAAAGAACCACATGGGTTCACACCTTGAGCTATTTCTCTGTAAATTTGCATAGAGACATTCTTAATTTGTAATAAACTGTCCTGCTTCCCTTCAGCTTGAGCTATTTCTCTGTAAATTTGCATAGAGACTTTCTTAATTTGTAATAAACTGTCCTGCTTCCCTTCAGCTTCTCCACATTTGCACTAAAATAACCAAAGGCGTAAATTAAAACCACTTTCTGTGTAGACCAGCTCCGAGGGGTTCGTGCCCAAAGGTCCCTGGAGGCGTTTACACCTTGCTCACTGGCATCTAAATGAAATAGAATTAAGCATAAAGTCCTTGACACATGGCCCAGAATGTAGAGCCCTGAACCCAACTGTTAAAACTCAGACAGACTAAGCGAGACATTCTGATAATCCAACACAAACTGAAAAAGGAAATGAAGAAGCAAAATGATCCCTTCGCTCTTATTCTAAGGGTATGTCTGCACTGCAAAAAAAAAAAAAAAGAGTTGTGTTCTAAACTCCGGTTAGCTAATGCAGGTTAAATTAGCCGTGAATACACAGCAACTCATGTTAACAACTCGAATTAATCCCCCGGCTCCCCTCTAGGGGGTGCTAACCAAAGTTAAAAGCAGAGTTGCTGAATCTTCAATAAAAAGAACAGGAGTACCTGTGGCACCTTCGAGACTAACCAATTTATTTGAGCATGAGCTTTCGTGAGCTACAGCTCACTTCATCGGATGCATTCAGTGGAAAATACAGTGGGGAGATTTTATGTACACAGAGAACATGAAACAATGGGTGTTGCCATACACACTGTAACGAGAGTGATCAATTAAGGTGAGCAGGAGAAAAAAATCTTTTGGAGTGATAATCAGGATGGCCCATTTCCAACAGTGTCTTCAGTGCTATTTTGTCCCAAGTTAGCTCACCTGAGTTCAGAACACACTTTTTTTGCAGTGTAGATGTCCCCTGAGTGACAGAATGATCCCCTGAATGAAAATATATTATTTCATTTGTAAAATATTCACTCTCTGGAAACGGGGTAGTGGAGAGAGACTTCCAATTTTAGATGCAATTTTCTTGTGTCTTTGGCTGTGTTTGGAAAGACGTGGGCTAGGGCTTTTGCATCGCTCGATTCTGTGGGGAAAAGCAATGCCCTCCCTCAAAGAACTTAATTTCCTTAATGCTCCTTGTCATTATTTGTGTGGTATTTTCCTTGTAACCCCAAACCAGCTGTAACTAATAATTTTACTTGGGAGTGGGAAGATACTGGAAGTCTTCTGACTGTAAACTTGAAAAATTGCCAGATTTGGATGCAAGAGAGAAAATTGCCACTTAAGCTGATCAGCTTAATATTATAAACGTTGAGGTTACTTTTCTGATTAAGCAATTAATTCAACGAGTCTGGTGTTTGTAAAGGAGAACTTGAAAACAGTGCATGCATTTTCCAGCTATTGGAAATTAGAAAGAAAGAAAGGAAGAAAGAACGACCTTTGGAACAACATCTACTATAGTATCAGTGCATTATATGCACGTTCTGTACATACATAAGTGGTATTAACAGGGCTGGGGGCCATCCTGCCTCAAGAGAGAGAACATGACAGCAAAGAAACAGGCACTCTAAGGAGAACCTCAGGAAATAGACATGTCTTTTGTCTCTTGAAGGTTATTAAAACCTATGGCCAGGGACTCTTGGCTGTACAGCCCACTATGAGCAATATCCCAGCTTAAAGGAAGGGACGCAGTCCATGCCATCAGAGCTCATTAGGATTATTTGTTTTAGAGTAATGCGCAGATTGGGGCCCCATTGTGTTAGGTGCTGTACAAAGACGCAGTGAGGGAGACCCGAGCCCCAGATACCCTGGTGATGGAATCGATAGAATAATCTAAGGTATATCCACTTGCTTAGGTCCCAAAATACGCTTTCCTTAGAATCCTATGTATTGTCTTCCCTGGGCAGTGCTATAGGACCATGTGTGTAATATATTCCCTGTCCTCCACATTTTAAATCAGATTTTCGGCCCAGAGCAGAGTAAAAAGCATGTATCAATACTGGTTTATGGGCTCACATTGTCCTTTGCAGGCATAGTTCGCTGTTGTGCGCCTACCGAGTCGGGTTTTGTGGATCAAAGGCAGTATACATCAGATCATCGATCACTTTATAATATGCCCTTTTCCTCTGTTGCAATCAATGGGGAAAAACCCACTCACACAATTAAAATCCACCTCCAGCTAGGCAGGAGACATGCGGCATTTCTAGGGGATTTCTGTGTCATTCTGTCTAGGAGTTTTGGGGTGGGGGACCTAATTGTTGCCTCTGCAAAGGGCCGGGTCCTTGTTGATGTAGCAGGAGTGTCGAGTGCTAGGCGCAAAACGCACTGTTGTAAGCTCTGTGGGGCAGGAGGTGTCTTTTCCTGTCTGTACCACGCCCAGCACAGTAGGGTCCTGGTCCATGACTGGGGCTCCTCGGCCTCGCCACAGCGCCGATGATAACCAGAGTCGCAATCGAGGCAGTTCTGCTAATGCGGTTCCTATTTTCTGATGTCTCTGCAGCAGTGCAGGAACATCGTGCCCCCTGGATGGTGCATCTAGAGTTGTTGGATGGATCTCCCTGGGATCTAGCCCTGCGCAGTCCTGGTTACCGCAATTACCGATCACGCTCGAGGGCCTGGTACTTTTGTTCTGTCTTTTCAAAACATCCTCCTTGTTCCTCTAAGTCTCCTGCTTCCTCCTGAAATTCACTTTTTCTTGTTAATCGCTTCCTGCTGCCTCTTGCTCCCGATCGAAGGGGGATGGTTTCCTCCCCCTCCAATCATACTTAGGGTTGTGCTTGGAAAAAAGCAGCTGCAAGAGGGGAAGTTTATTGGGAAGCACTCGCCGTTGCGTTCGTTAAGAAAGGGTCCTTTCCCCGCGGGCTGCCTTCGCTGTCTCTGTCTGACCATTTACCTATCGGTGGTGCTTTAATAATGGCAAGTAAATGCAGAGAGGATGTCAGATAAAGCCACGCAAAGCTGCCATTTAAATCCTCTTGTGTAAGTTTGATATCCAAAGTGGAAGCACAAATGCCATATAAGTCAATTAAAGCATTAAGTAATCTAATTGTGCTGTGGCCACAAAGTGGCTTAAAGGCTGAGAGAGGCAAGTGAATAGTGTGTCCAGAACCCTCCCAGCCCCCATTTTAGCATTCCCCCGAGGCCTTTGTGAATGAGTAAAGGGGGAGGGATGTTAGGGAAGGGGTGGAGGTTGGTGGTGAGAACATACACACACACAAGGACAACAATGAACAACAGAGAGAGAAAAGAGTACTCCTTTTCTTTTTGCGAATACAGACTAACACGGCTGTTCCTCTGAAACAGAGAGAGAGAGAGAGAGAGTACGTGCACACAGGCACTATGATCAGCCACACAGGCACTATGATCAGCGTCCAAAGGCCCCCTTCCCCTGGCCTTGAAATTTTGGAATTTGCTTTGCCCTTAGCAAGGCTCCCTGTCTGTCTTTGTTCTTTAGCTCAGAAGAAGGAGAACAGTGCAATTAAAGTCACTTAAGAAAAGAAAAGGGTGATGTGCGGTTAGCAGGTTTCAGAGTAGCAGCCGTGTTAGTCTGTATTCGCAAAAAGAAAAGGAGTACTTGTGGCACCTTAGACTAACCAATTTATTTGAGCATAAGCTTTCGTGAGCTACAGCTCACTTCATCTCCAGCACGGCCCTCCCTGGATTCTTTCATTGTGTGCAACTTTTCCCTGGTGCGTTCCTGGGCCAGAGACCTTCACTCCGTTCCGGTGAGAACGAGTGGGCCTGAGTCATGGAGCAAATCCACTGGAATCGACAGAGTTAAACAAGAGTAAAACCCGTGTCAGTGAAGCTTGCTCTGTGTATGTGGATCCATGTAATGTAATCTGTCCTCCCACTGCTCAGGGACCGCACAATCCAGGGCTCTAAATTCTGTTCAAACTCATTGGGCTAGATGCTCAGCCGATGGAAATCAGCATAACTCCGTTGATTTCCACGGAGTCAGTGAGGATCTGGTGCAATTTCTTCCACAACGACACTAACGCTAACCAGTGGGGCTTCTCATGTAAAGCCAGTGGCTGCATGCTTTCTCCCGTTACTGTCTAATACATTTAATGAAGAATCCCAGCGTACAGGGGTCTGTTTTGTTTTTTCAAGGCTGTTTCATTATTAATGAGCCCCAGTTACCCTGCAAGGGGACTCCACTAGTCTGATTCTCCTCCTGCATGTGTCAATTGATCGAAATCATTGGCGTCAGCCAGGTGAAAAAAGGATGTGACCTCACAGTTGGGCCCCATATTTATATATCTCTAAGGGCCTGGTCCTGAAGGTCTGGCAAAGTCCAGAGGAGGCAAGAGTGCTCAGGACCTCACAGGATTAGGCCCCTTGGTTCCTGCCCGTGTAAAATCCTGCTGGAAGCTGTGTGAGTTGCTATCCTGAGCAAGTGTCTGGAATGAAAAACTACACTAGGCAGCATGGTGCATAGGTGCCGACTTCCTCTGTTCCTGGGTGATGCTCGGCCCCCGCTCTATTCCAGACCGTGCCCCCACTTCACCCCTTCCCCCAAGCTTCCACCCCCGCCCCGCCTCTTCCCAGCCCCACCCTGCCCCACCCTGCCTCTTCCCGCCCTTTCCGCTGCCTCTTCCTGCCCGGCTCTTCCCCCTCCCCTCCAGCGCCCCCTGAACAGCTGATTGTGGCTGGCGGGAGGTGCTGGGAGGGAGGGGGAGGAGTTGATGGGGCGGGTGCTGAGCACCCACTGTTTTTTTCCTATGGGTGCTCCAGCCCCGGGGCACACACGGAATCAGCACCTATGGCATGGCGGCTTATCCCACTTGATACCCTCTCTCCCCACCTACCCACACGCACCCCAGGGAGCACAATGAAGGAAGCTGGCTCTGTAGGAGCCCGGTCCTGGACCACCAGCATGAACAGGTTTGTCTGGGTGGATTCCATGGAAGGTGGGAACCCTCCCCCCCCAACTCACCCACAGCACGGGGCCCAGAGCAGCTGCTGCGTTGCACAAGGCTTCTCTTTATGGCGGGTTTGCCCAATGGGTCTCTGCTCCCTCATTCGCGCTGGCCGTATGCCATCCCAGCACTGCTGCAGGGAGGGTCCCTTTGGACCCTCGCTCTGCTGTGCTCGGTGGGAGCAGGTTCCCCCTTCTGCAGCCTTCTCTTGTGCGCGGCAGAGCCGTTGCCTTTAGGCCAGGAGGCAGGACACAGCTCTTAGAAAACACCCATCCAGCTTTGTGATATTTCACCTCCCTGACAGTATGGATTTAATTTCCCGTGACAAATGGGCCTGGTGAAAAGAGCCTGGGATTCATATAGGCTCATGGATAATTCATAGAAAGTGTCCAACATGTCAGGAGAGGTGGAACCTGAGGCCTGTCTGCGTCGTTCTGCCTGGTTTATCCACGTGCTGATACGAACCAGTGCCTTGTGCTTTACTCTGTACGCAGGGCCTTTAGGGACAGTATTGTGCAAGGGGCCAGCACCCCAATAGCCCAGCAAATTGTGATCTGAGTCCCAGCGTCTTCACTCAAATCTATATCTGCTGTGACCCTTTTGGCTGAGTCTCCTCTTGCTCCTGCTGGCGTAAAGCGGGAAGGGAGCTGCATGTTTGAGAGGAGGAGACTCTGATCCTTTGTGTTCTGTCCTAAACTTATCTTCTAACCCTTTGAACAAGCTGAGCAGAAATGCAGACTGGAGTCTGCCCCTTGTGTACCATTTACACCAGTGCAAAGGCAGTGCAAAGTGCTACCATGTGAAAATGGCTTTGCAGTGTTGTGAAGGCCCCGACAAGGCCCAGGGTAACAGACTAAGGGCTAGTCGAAACTGCCACACTACATCGCTCTGATCTGGGTTACATCCTCTGTCGATGCATATTTCATCACAACAACCTTAACTCTGACTTAGCATGTGAGTTCTTAGGGCAGTGCCTGTCTTTTTGTGATGTACTTGCAGTGTCTTGCTTTGGGCGTGACTGGGATCTCCAAGCACTACTGCAGTGAAACTAATAATAATAATGATCCACGATTCATTGGGTGGGTTTTGTGGTCCTATTTTGAATTTCTCAGATAAAAAGTGGCTTAGACGTGTAAAGCACTGCAATGATTATTAGTGATACGCAGGGAATTGTGTGTATGGTTCCCATCGGTGTGAATAGACTAAAATCCACTCCAAACCATCAGAGATGAGAATGTCTCCTCTTAGGCCCTGATCCAGTGTGTTCTGTACTGTTCCACAATCTTGTCTTGATCACAAAATGCTGCCAGGTAGAACTGGGAGTGAAATAAGCAGCTGGTCTTGGTATTCTTGTGACCACTGGGGGCGAATCTCCGTTTTGGCACGTGGTGATATTTACAACTGGGACTGCATAGGTCACTAGACGTTTTCCCAGTGTAACTTAAACATTTTTGTCTTGAAGCCTGATTCAGTTTTTTTTAAAAAAGCTTCCCCACCCCCACCCCCAAAATCATAGGGCATAGAAATTCTCCTAAAGAGAAGCCAACCCAGCCTCAAAAGGGGCTCTATGAACATCACAGAGCCTTTTGCTAAAATATTCAAACTTCAGTGCCTGAAGGCAGGCTCCGGAATACCGCTGGCCTGCCTGGCAAGGTGCTAATTGCCCTCAGCTCCTGTGGACTTCAGTGGGCATTGTGCCTGCTCTTCACTTCTAGGGATCAGGATACTTTTATTTAGGTGAGGGGTTCTTGGCCTCTTCCGTGCGGAGGACACCCATGGAGCCCTATCGCGTAGCTGGGACCCTCTTTACGTTTAGCAAACGGAGAAGGGCAGGGTGCTGAGCCCCGTACATTTAAACCTGCCTCCGGTTCAGCAGGACCACTCTACTCCAGGACCGTACTTAACCCTTTCTACCTCTGTTTCCCTGTCCCCAGCTCTGTTGAAGATGCACTGGACACCAGAGCATGCCCAGCCCCTGAACCAGTGGCCAGAGCAGCACCTCGATGTCTCTTCAACCACCTCCTCACCGGCCCACAAATCTGACCTCTACCACAGCAGCCGGCAGCGCTTCAACTACGCCTGGGCCAACGACGACATCTCCGCGCTGACGGCCTCCAACCTCCTCAAGAGGTATGCGGAGAAGTACTCGGGGGTGCTGGACTCGCCCTATGAGAGGCCGGTGCTGAACAGCTATGGAGATGGAGCCTTTGGGCCGCTCAATGGGCAGAAAGGTGACGTGGAGCCCTGGCCGATGCCGCACGGCTCGGACGGTGCCTACCCCCTGAACACCATGCACGATGGGCTGCCTGGCTCCAAGGGGGTTGTTCCTTCTGCCCCAGGAAATGGGCCGGTAGGGCTTGGCAGCTCCCCTGTTGTCTGCGAGGTTGCCCGGGACCCCATTTATCCCACTAACTCGTGTGGGGGAGCCGCCGGCTCCAGCGGCCTTGGCTTGTCTCAGGAGTATACCTCAGGCTACAGTGGCACCTACCTGCCATCGGGCTACTGCAGCCAGCCCGCGACAGCACTTCCCCCTCCCCACCCGTCAACCCTGCACAGCTCAGGACTCCTGCAGCCCACGCACCCTTCCTCGGCGCTGGTCCCCAGCTACAGCTCCTCAGGTCCCATGTACAACTACGCTTCAGGCAGCTACGCGCCTCAGCCCGGCTACGGGGGGATCCACCCTCCGCACCCGTCGGCCTCTTACCTGCCCTCGGGCATTGCTGCACCCACCCCCATCCCCCCGCCGCCCCCCTCCTCCCGGCCCCCGGGCATCCCTGGTTATAGCTACCAGAGCTCCAGCCTGCCCCCCCTCCCAGTGCCCCCCCTCAGCAGCGACTCGGGGGGCTCCCTGAAACGAAAGGCCTTTGATATCCCGGGGGGGGAGGACGAAGCTGAGGGCAGGTACAGGAAATACAGCTACGAGCAACCAAAGTCCACCCCTGAGTCGCCATACCAGATGTCCGACAACGGCGAATGTGGAGGCAACAGCTTCAGCCGAAGCACCGAGACCTCTCAGCTGCCCTTCAAGGCTGGGAAAAGGCCGACGGGAGCAGCGGCGACAGTGGCCTTGGAGGAGCATGTAGGGAAGTACAACAGCCAGCCCATGAAAGGCCTGGTCTCCCCTCCGTATGGCGCCGGGGAAGCCCCTTTGAGGCCCGGGGAGAGCTTTGAGAAGTTCACCCCGCCTCTCGCCAATGGCGAGCGTGCAGGTGGCGAGCAAGGTCATGCCTTCACCCACGGGATGCAGGCCAAGCCGCAGGGGTTCAGCAGCCAGCCTGTGGAAGAGCAGCTGAAAAACGTAGACCCCCTGATACTAGAGCTGGTGAACAACAAAATCGTCGACTGCAGCCCGCCCGTCCAATGGACGGACATTGCTGGCCAGGTCTCGGTCAAAGCCGCCATCGAGGAAGAGCTGGTGTGGCCTATCCTGAGGCCTGGGGCCTACACGGGGGAGAGCCGGCCACCCAGAGCCATCCTACTGTTCGGGCCTCGTGGAGCAGGGAAAACCCTGCTGAGCAGGTGCATCTCCACCCAGCTGGGCTCAACCTTCCTGAATCTCAGCGGGACGGCCCTGCTTTCCAAGTGGAAGGGCGAGGCCGAGAAGATCCTGCAGACGGTCTTCTTCGTGGCCAGCTGCCGTCAGCCATCAGTGGTGCTCATCTCCGAGGTGGAGTCCCTCCTCGTGGCCTGCGCTGGTGAAGAAGCCGCCCAGGCGAGCGGCCTCAAGACTCAGCTGCTTTCCTACTTGGACAACATAGCTACCTCAGCCGAGCAGAATGTCGTTGTCATCGGGACGACCACCCGGCCCAGCACTGTGGACGAAGCCTCCCAGAGGAGGTTCACCAAGCGGTTCTACATTTCCCCGCCCGACAGCATCGCCCGGCGGCAGATCCTCCACCACACCTTGGCCCAGCAGAACTACTGCCTCAGTGAACGGGAGATGGCCTCCCTCGTGCAGCACACCGAGAGCTACTCAGGCAGCGAGCTCATCCAGCTGTGCCAGCAGGCCGGCCCCACCAAACTCCACAGCCTGCCAGGCCAGCTGCAGCCCACCTCCTACAAAGACTTCGAGAACGCCTTCTGTAAAGTCCGCCCCACCGTCTCCCAGAAGGAGCTGGACTTGTACATGGAGTGGGACAAAATGTACGGGTCCAGGCACTGACGGCGCGTGGAAGGGGTGGGCTGGGGGAGCCAAGCCCTCAGCCTCAGACTCCAGTGGCATTTTTTTTGTTGATGGTGTTGTTGGTTGTGTGCCAGCTTGACCTCTGAGTGGAAGATTCGGGGGGATTATTTTGTATTTGTTAAGATCTGTTGCTCTGGAGTCTCTGGTCTAGCTCCAGCTGCTAAGGATGGAATCACAGCTCGCCCATGAATTCAGTCAGTGTCTTTTGTCTTTCTCCTATGTCCAAGCTGATCTGAAGGTGAAATACTTGATCCAAGAAAAGACCCGAACACAAACAAATTCTTTTACAGGCTTTTTTATGTCATACTTGACTGATTTTGTTTGTTTGTTTTTGTTTTTGGAAGTAGTCGCTCACTGAACTCAGGATAATCTATTTATTATTCGTCTACTTTCCCGTTCATCTGTTTTGAGACCAGCAACGTAAAGGATGCAGCCAGGTGGAGATGTGTTTGGTTTTAGCCTTCTCATGTGTGATACGACAGCTCTCTAGTCGATTTACAGAGACCTGATTTTTGTTGTTGTTGTTCCTAATAGAAATTTTTCAGCCATCATTTAACAAAACCAGCCCCCTTTGGCTGTGGCTCTGTGGGCAATTTTTCTGTATTGAACTGTGCCATACAAAGGACTTGTCCCCCGCACAAGTCAACATCTTTTCAAGCCATCATGAGGAATTTATTATTAGGAATAAACGGCACAGGGAGATGGGAGGAGGGAGGGAAGGTTTGAAGTAAAGAAAAATGTAGATTGTTTAATATACTAGACCTCATTTTTATTTTTGTAATGTATGTAGTATTTTTTTGTTTTTTCTTTTTAACTACTCAGGAAAAAAATTACCTCAGAAAAAACAAACAAACAAACAAACCCGAATGTGTTTTTAAAAACTCTTTTATCTTCTCAAGAAAGGGAAGGGGGGGAAAAGATCTTAAGAGTTTGCCAAACTCAATACAAAGCTGCATTATGTGTTTGCTTCCAAAAAAGGGTGACAGAAAGAAGAAAAAAACAAAACTTGAAGTTGTTACAAAGATGAAAGCTGAATGTATTTCGGGTGCTTTTCACAATATATTATGCCATAATTTTATTTTATTTTTTTTTCCACATTGTTATTGTAGCGTTTGGTGGAGTAACGTGTCTTCAAAGGAAAAGAGAGTATTAGTGCCGTAGTTTAAAAGCTGTTGCTAGTACCACTTTTTGGATAAACCTACGGGGTATGTTCCCAACTTTCTTGGTTTGCAAAGCTTGCTTCTCTGTTGTGCTCTCCACTTCCTCTTCTTGCATCTCCCAGCTAGGGGCCCTTCCTGGGCTGCAGAAGTGAGCATGTTTATGTGTGGTCAAGACCCAACCATGTTGTAAGAAGGTTTATTTTGCCTTTGTGAACAGGAAAAACTATGGTAGAGAACCAAGTTTTAACCTGCAAAGGCTTCTGCACTGTGCGTTTAAGGCCTTATCTCCAGGAGAAAGCTGCACTGCTTTACTTAAGGGTGAGATTTCAAACAGATATAATGAAACCAGTGCAAACCTCTGTGTGGATGCTCATCTTTTTGTTTAAACCAGGCGTATTTCGGTGTAGCCCAGAGTCAGTTAGCAGTTGGCAGAAGCTGAAACAAAACGAGCTGCCTTTAAACCAAACTAAGAGGTTTGCACCAGTTTAACTAAATCATTTTTAAAAAACAGCTGAAGTTAAACTAGTGCCGTTTGGTAGGTCTCAGCCCATTTCTTACTGCCCAGTCCTGCACATTGTGTTGCTGGCGTGTCATGTTGCCCTGTGCAGAACAACATGCCGGATCAGGGTCTTCGTTTGCAGGCAAGGCCCTCTCAAAACCCACCCCTACAGGAGCAGAGAGAAACGGCAGAGGGGTAAAGCTAAATATCTCGTGTGTCTTCCTGGCACTAGCTGTAACCCTCTGAGACCCGTGTGTGCATCTGAAATAATGCAGGGCCCAGTCGCCTCATGCAGAGGCTTTTCTGGTCTCGCATTTTCCTTCCATCTAGCGAAGATGGGTATGTCCCAGTCAGTGGTAGGGGAAGGCAGGGCAGTACCATTGTGACCCCCTGGGAATCATACCCACTGGCCCAGTGGCATTGCCACCATTCCAGAACTAAGGGGTCCGATCCCAACCCCATTGATTCTTCTTACCCGCGTGGAGATTCGCATCACCTCAGCCCCCGGCTGGCTCCCTGAGCTGCATTTATACGGCCTATAAAAAACAAGCCAAGCACTTGAAATACAAAATGCCAAACCCCCAGGCACTTGAAGTACCACTGCGGGCACTGCCTGGTAATAGAGTGTGAGCCCATGGTTTGTGCTTATCTAGGACACTATAGCAATGCTTAGCAGCCGAAGGGCTAGAGTTAAAAGGCCAATGGAGAATTAACGTCTAATGCTGAGAACTGGTCACTTTGGGGCAGGGAAGAGGCACAGAGCAGGATGAAGCAGGTTAGCAAGGGCATTGGGAGATTCTCTGGTCCTGAATTTCGGTTACTCCCATCCCTGCATGTGTGGGAAGGTGGAGTTAAGGTGAATTTAAGCCAGTTTTGCACTCCCCTGTGTTTTGTGGGCTTTCAGGGGCCATCACATCCTCCAGTGTGAGGTACAGCAGCCTCAGGGGTGCTCTAACTTATGCTTTAGTTCCCATGGCCCCCTTTGGGCCAGGAGAAGCAGAGAATAGTGGCAGTGTAGTCCAGGCACTCCCACTTCCTTAGTTAGATCATTTTGCTCTACTGGGGGGAAGGCAGCTGGGGGAAGCTAGCCAGGGTACCACAGTTGTTCCCTCCCTGGCTCTGTGTTCATCACAGCCATTCTCTTCTCACACCAGATAATGCCCCTGTGCCAGGTGCCAACACATGGCTGCCTCTTAACTTCTTTCTCTAGGCATGTTCTTAACAAATCATTTGGGAGGGAACAGACACCTTGGCTCATGGTCTACAGGACTGCAATCATGCCCCTTATCCCCACCAAAGCTTCGTTGGTGTCGCATTTGATAAAACCAGTTTCTTGAGAGGTTTTGCATGCTATAGTCTGTGAGCCAGGAACTCTTGACTGCTCAGGGAGAGTGGAAGGGTGTTTGCAGGGGTGAGATGAGGGAGCTGGAGCTGTTAAGGGGCTTGCTGCTTCTCTGTCCTGACTTTGGAGCCCATGTGTCTCATGAGAAGATTCTGCTGCTAGCATTGCAACGTTCCCCCCCTTCACCCTACAAAGAATGAGGTTTTTTGCACTCGCACCCAGAACATGCGATGTCCCTGCACAAACATATAACGGCCCAGTCCCCAACCCAAACTATTCCTTGAAATCCTCAATTTGAGTAGCTGCCTGAAAAGGAAATCTTTTTAAAAGGGGCATCTGCATTGTAAAGACTCACTATGTAACTCAGTCTAACTGCACCATCTCTGCCTCTGATGGACCAGAGCAAGTAGCAGAATAGCACTGATGTGCTTGTGACAACCAGCGTTCATTAGCTTTGTGCAGATTTACTGTATAACCAGACCAACCATTTAAAACGATGTAGGGCCCAATTGAAAGCCCTTTTGAGTAAATGGAACTAGAACCCTATCCACTTCACTGAACTGTGGATCAGATCTTTGGATGATGAGTGCAAACAGGGCTCTGTTACTTTTTATGGTGCAGATGTTCCTTTTCACTTTCTGTATCGATCTCCACCTTCATCTCAATTTGCAATAATCAGATTGACCCAGAAGCTGGAGAGGGATAGCACTGTCCTTTATTTGTTCTTCACTGTGCTGCATTCCGCTGCCCTTTGCTGGCTGTGACAAGCATTGCCACTTGAAAAGTGCCATTGTCTCTTGTGGGGGCAGGTGTGCTGCGTTGGATTGGATTGTTTTCACTGCTCTCATTCATTCCTTCCCTCCTCCCTCTGCTTCCTCAGATCCTAATATCTCACTTTCTTTTAGGGTCTTTCCATCAGCTCCTTTTGAGGCATCTCCTTCTCCGGGTTGGATTCGAGAACCTTGGCAGCTCTAACCAGTGCTCCATCTCTCGGACAGCTGCTGCGTTTAACCATTGAGAAAGCAGAAGCCCAGGCTATTAAAGTAGCCTTACATGAGTGTATAATTTAGGAGGCAAATTAAATAAGCTCTTCTCCATTATCTCTGAGGGCTTAGTATAAAACACTGGATGAGACCCAGGGCACTTTTCACACAGGGCTCAGTTTTTCTGCTTTTTCTCTCTAGGATTCTTCATTTGTTCTTTCGAAATCATGGAAAACAAAAGCCAGAAAGTGTTCAGCAGCTAGAGAGAGCTGCTTGCGGTGAGGTGTCCAACGGTGGCACTTACTGGGCAACTCACTGCTGGAATATGTGCTTGCCGCTCAGACCAGGATATAGTCCCTGAAATAGCTGCACCTGACTCTTCTTGCTGAAGTTTGCCCAAGACACAGAGTTACATTCTGTATTAACCAAAAGTCCCCAGGTGTCAGGAATCAACCCATATTCTCTATGACCAGGGATTCCCTGGGGCTGTTGCCCAGACTCAGCACTTCCCCTGTTATATATGTTGGTGGTTTGGAAATGGTCCTAGTTACAGTCCATGTACAATGGTTGAACAGCTGCTCACTGAAAGAAAAGGGGCAGCAAGACCATACATGCAGTAGGCTGCAGGAATCGACCCTCTAAAATTCTAGCCACTTGTTTTTCTTAATGATGGTATCTGGCTCCAGCCAGACCCTCATCCTTTTTCTGATTTCCCACTGAGAATTAAGAATGGCTAGACTTGGCTCTCTTGGGGAGAGGATTTCTGGTTGGTCTATCTTCCCTTGATTAGTAATGCATGAAAATGAATAAAGCAAAGGGGGAAGGAGTTGACTGACAGTGGAACCCTGAGGAGGGAGAGGATTGAAAAGGTGTAGGGGATTTTAATTTTTTTTAATTTATCAAGTTTGACTGTGTTGGGCCAGTTTTCAAAACTTGGCCGCTAAATTTAAGAGATCCAATGCCATGGTCGGGCTCTCAGATTGACACTCAGGCACCTAAGGCATGTATTTGGGCACCTGACTGCTGGTTTGAATGGCTGGGGGACAAATTGGGTGTCCAGCATTAAAAGTGGGGTATGGACAACATCAGTTGGTAAGGGGAGGGTGTATACGTGAGAGACATTGGATAAACTGGTTGAAATACAATAAGATAACATGACCCAGACAATTTTCAAAAGATTTTTTTTAAAAAATGTTTCTGTGTTCTTGTTTTATATGAAATTGGAAGTACTATACAAGAGGAACTGTTCTTTATTTTTTGTCTATTAAGAGGCAACAAGGAACCAAGACTTCTGGGCTCTGTTCCCTGATGGTGTCATGGGTTTACTGCACGACCTTGGATTAGTTTTATAACATGCTCTGTGCCTCAGTTTGCCCATCTGTAAAATGGGGGATAATCCCACTCGCAGAGATGAGGAATCAGCAAAAATCTCCCAAGAAATATAAATGTCTCTGTGGTGTAATTAGCAGCACGTTCCCTGAGTTGTACTCCAGGCTGGGACTTAAGGAGATCCAGGATAGTGGCAGCAAGCTGCACAAGCTGTGAGCTGAAGAGCCAGAGAGGACTGAAGGGTCTGTGTCCAGGACCTCAACAAAGAATACCTTGTTATGTTCAGTATAGCCAAAGCCTCTCTATTTCCTGCTGCATGAGACATCACAGGAGGAGGCTATGTCCAAATATTATGATATCTACATGAACTTTTTCAGGTTCACCTGTGTACATGTGTATCTGCACATTCACTTGATAGTACCATGATCGCCTTTCTACAAAGTTGGCTCTTGGGGATATTTTTAAAATGTACCTCCTTTTAGCATCCTCCTTGCCCTCCCTCTCACCTTTCCTCCAAAAAGTGGTACTGGATTTTTGAAGACTTTTTCTTATTATCATATTTGACTTTGTACATCCTCTGTAACCATTTCTACCTCATTTTGCAACATATTGTACATGAAAGTATTTAATTCATGTCTTATTAATGTCTGAAAAGAAATGCTTTTGAACTGTAATGGTCTACCTCAAAAAATACTGTATTTTAAAAAGAAAAGTATTACACAGTATTAAAGAGATTACATGAAAAACAACGTTTGACTCCAAGAGCATGTAGTTTATTATTCATTACATCATCTCTCTCTCAGAACGTTCACAGTGGTATTTGGAATCGTCACAGTAACAGCGTGGAAATACGGCCAGGGAATCTGTACCCTATTGTGACAACTGGTCAGGGATTTTTTGACTGGAAGTTTTCCCACCCAAAAACGTTGCTTCAGCAGAACTGAATGTGTTTGTGGGAATTAGTTGGTTTTGACAAATTTACTCCGCTCGAAAACCTGTTGGAAAAAAGTTTTCACATTATCAAAATGTCCTGTTTCAACGTTTTAGAAACAAAACATGAGTTTCCTGATTCAAAATGGTTCTGTTTTGAAATTTAAGCTAATTACAGTTAAATAATTTTTTAAAAAGGGTCAGAGACAAAGCATTTGGAAATGATCAGAATAAAAGTTTCAGTGGACCCAAACCACACATATGTTGGTTTGCAAAAAGTTTTGAGATTATTATTTTTCATCCCAATTTGAGACAGGGAATTTTTTCTAAATCTCAAATATTTTCCCAGGACAGGGAAACCCTTTCCTGCCCAGTTCTGTTTATTACACAGCTACTGCCCACTGCTGGAGAGGATCAGTACTTCACTTGTTTTTGGCAGTGCTGCCCTCTAGTGGCTAGAGGTCTACAGAGTCCTGTTATTGGCAATTAATGGAGAGTCTTCTTTGTAGCCAAACATTAGCTCTGTGATATTTGGAGCAGGAGCCCTAGTATTCTGGTCACTAACACTGCACACCTGTGCGTGGTTTAACTGGTGACCATGTAGGTACACAGCAGCTGATTCCTTCCTTCCAGCACAGCAGACTACAGAACTAGCTCTCCCCGAATATGAGATGACCACAAGGGAGCTGCTTTGGGGTGTGGGACCAGACCCCTGGAGATCCTGCCCACCTGCTCTAGGGAAGTGCGTGCTGACTTTTGTGGAGCAGCAGTAAGGGGCACTGCAAAGTGTGTTGCTCCTCAGGCCTCCTTGACAGGGTGGCTTGGGGACCCTCTGCTCAGCCCCTGTCTCTCCGCTCCCAGAGCCGCCCTCCCCCCATCAAAGCAGAGCTTTGTCCTGTGTGAATGTCAAGGTGGGTGTCTCTTAGGAGATGATGGGGGCTCTGGAGGCAAAGCTGGTAAGCACACATGCAGATTCCTCACTGTTCCTTCAGGGCACCCCATGGGCCAAGGCCCTTTCCCACTGTGGTTTCCCCACCGAGGGGGAACATGCTGGGGCAGGAACTGAGGAAGCAGCTCTCACCCTCTGGGAAGCTGTGGGGTTGTATAGGATGTTTGCAGCCTTGTTGGCCTCTGGATTTTATAGGAGTATCTTTGGGAAGAGAGCTCTCCAAGTAGGGCTGCCAACCCTCCAGGATTGTCCTGGAATCCCCAGGAATTAAAGATTAATCTTTAATTAAAGATTGTGTCATCTGATGAAACCTCCAGGACTATGTCCAACCAAAGTTGGCAACCCTCTCTCCCAGGGGTAGCAATCCTCCCCGCACCCTGGCTCTGGGAAGCTGAATGGTGGCAGCTGGAGGCCTGGCTGAGCCCAGGTGAGGCTCGTCCCCTCGTCAGGCGCTTCCCTCCGAGCAGAGCAGAGCAGTGCAGCCTTGCCTCTGGAGGAGAAGGGACTCTTGCTGGTTTCCCTCCCCTGGGCCTCGACTGAGGAGCAGGGTGACCAGGACATGGCTGCTGAGGCCAGTCAGTTCCCATGGTGATGGGCACAGGCTAAAGGCGGTGGCAGGCCTCGTCCCCCAGTCAGTGGGGTGCTTTGCCCACCTGCCTTTGAGGCTGCTACCTGCCCACTTCTGCAGCAGGCCAGGGTGGCAGGCATTGGCCTGGCTCTGTGGTTGCCCTGGCACCAGGGCTTGGCTTGTGCTGCAGTCAGAGACCAGCTCCCTCCTAGGCTGTGAGCCCCCCTCCATCTTGATTGCAGCGGGACCAGGGCATGCCTGTCCACTTGCAGGTGAGAAATGGGGGGAGACCGGGGAGACATGGGCAATCTCTGCTCAGGGGGATGCATCTGGGGTACTGGGTGAAGTCTCCCTCCACCAGGGAGAGGGGAAGGGAGCACGTGGGGGTACTTATTCTAAGAAAAAGGTGAAACATCTGCAAGGAGGGTCTGGGGAAAGGGGCCTTTTGGCTGCAGAGCAAGGGGGCAGAGGGAGGCCTATTTTAACAAAGAAGGAGCTGCTGAGTGTGATATAAATGTCTAGGCAGGTGGCGGGGGGGTCTCTCCATCTGGGATAGAGAATTGGGGGTCAGGGGGTATTGGGTGAGGTTTTTTCTCCCATCAGGAAGGGGAGGTGGGGGAAAAATCAGACATGGAGTAACGGACAAAAAAGTGTGTCTAAAGAAGGGACAAGGTGATAGTCATGTGAAATATAGTCCAGAGGTCAGTCCCTCAGACATTGTGAAGTGTTCCTTAGCCCTGGAGAGATGGTCTTGTATGGACTGGGATTTTTAAAACAATTGTGCCCTAGCTTTCAAGGGAGCTGGAGGCAGCTCCTACCTAGAGGTTGTTCCCGAGAATCCAGACATGCCTGTATAGAATACATATGTTGCACCTACTCTGTATTCCAGGGAGCTTTCACCTAACAGGTGGGGGGGGGAGGGTGTTTATATGAAAAAAAATACAATATCTCTAGGTACATAGTCTTTAAGTTCCATTTAATCTAAGCACCATACCATCATCCAAAACTACATCTACACACGGAATTATTTTGTGACATCTGTGTTGCGTATCTGTGTGTCTGGTAACTTCTTTGTATTCAGTATTCCTTTTCACAGCACAATCTCAAACTGGATTTGTAGCACAATTCTCATTTTGAGGCTCAGTACTAGTACTTCCCACCAGATGTTTGACTTCTGGAGGTTTTATATCACTTTAAAATGGTCTTCCAGGAGCTGGTATAAGTTATCTTGATTCTATGGAATTCTCTTCCTTTATTTTTTTTTAAAGATGCACTGTATGTTCTCAAAATAGCTCACAATCAGCTTAACCTAACAAATTAAGTGGTATGAATTTCAAGTAAATGTGCTTGCTTTGTACTGAGTAACTTTCAAAATGTCTGTATTTTTGTTTAATTCACTGTTCTTGTATAGAATATTGTAGCTACACACCCTAGTGTAGACAGACTCTCAATCCCAGTTGCTGTTAACATCTGATACCCCATGTCACAGATACTAGTGATTTCCTGTTGGGTTCTGCCCTAGGTTGTGGTCTTCTGCGTCTCCAGGCACTTTCCCTGTTTTGGGTGCCTTCTCTGCTATTCAAACAGCATTGGAGAGGTTTTGTGGGGAGAGGATCCTTTGTATTCTCATTTTCCCCACTGCCAGAAACAAATGCACGCTTTTGTGAGATTGGAAGAAAAACCCATAAATTTACCAGCATACATGGATCAGGGAACCCAGAGAATGGCGAGGCTATGCGCAATTGATAGAAACATTTCACTAGCATGAGACAATGCAGCTAGAGAGAGCTCATGGCTGCATTGGGGACCTGGGAATGCCAGATGTTGAAGGTGAACTTTTCTAAACAGAAGCAGGGCCCAATTTCAAACAGAAATGTGTTAATGTGAACTAGGTACCTTTTAGTTTCCGCCAGCAGCATCCACATGGGGCAGCAAGAGCCAGGCTCTGCAATTCACACACCTGTAGTTCACGGGGCGGGGCAGCATAGACAAGCCCTTAGTTGTTGCAATTCAAACTATTCTATTCCTGCTTCTGCTAGGGCTCAAATATCTGCCTCCAGCTGGGGGCCCCAGCTTCCATTTCTGGTAGAGTAGAGCCAGACTTAAGGATTCTGGACTGTTATCTTTATTCAGACGCCTTGGTATTAGTCCAAGCAGAGAGGAGGGCTGGCTTTGTGGTCAAGATGCTCACCTCCCAAGTACCTAGGATTATGGAGAGGCCCCAGATCAGGAACTACATCAGCCTTGGTTGCTGCAGACAGTTTGGTGTGTCTGGAGTAACTCTGCACGGATTGATGCTACTATCCCCAGATCCCTTCTGTCTTTTGAGTGCCCTTACAGAAAATTTGGAGAGATGCTCATGTTACTTTTTCAGCCATGTAAGAGCCATTGTGTGTCTTGAGGTGCTTAACTCTTTTAAACGATGAAGTGTTTCTCTGAGCAGCTGCTGGTGGCAGAGGATCAAGAGTTGATGAGGGGGAGGGGCAAGTTTAATTAGAGGGCTATCTCTATTAATAATGGTATCTACAGTATTTACAATGTCCATTAAAAGTCCATAATGGGGACTGAAAAGAGAGAGGTGTGGGGAGGGGAAATTTCCTCGTGACATTTTATTAGAGTTTCCATCAAATTAGTGTTAACAGATTTGGAATGGATGTAGCCCTTTGACAGCCTTGTAATATTCTCATTAGTACTAATGAAAATCAAGCTGGAAGCCTCTGGATGTTGACAGTCTGGACAGGGTCTGTGTGACCTGAGCTAAACCTCTCCGGATATGTCTACACAGCAATTAAAAACCCACAGCTGGCCCAGGCCAGCTAGCTCAGGCTAAGAGGCTCTTTAATTGTGGTGTAGATGGTCGGGCTGGAGCACAGGCCAGCCACGGGTGTCTAACTGCAGCGTAGTCATGCCCTCCGTGAACTGAAGTCCCCAAGATCTTCTGAACATTGCCTGCTGCAGTCTGATCTCCAGCTGGATGCATCAGAACAGCAAAGTCACTTGCTGATTTTCTACCCTCTCTCCCCTTTCCCTCAACATCTTCTTACTTCAAGCTGTGGTAGAAGTTAAGTGTGGTGTATCTGTATGTACTCACACCCTGAGCCGTCCGCAGTGTTTGAACCTAGGACCTTTTGTATCCAAACCCAGGCCACTTGTGCAAAAGGATTAAGAGACCAAGGGGTGAGGTAACATCTTTTATTGGACCAACTTGTGTTGGTGAGAGAAACAAGCATTTGAGCCACACAGAGCTCTTCTTGAAGTCTGGGAAAGGTATTCAGAGGCCAGGTCTACACGACCAATTTGTATCAATATAACTGAATCACACAGGGGTGTGAAAAATCCACACCCCTGAGTGATGCAGTTAGACCAGCCTAACCCCCAGTGTGGAGCTGCTCCCATCAACACAGCTACTGCGCCTCTCGCAGGTCTTCACGTAAGTGCTGCCTCAACGCAGCTGCACCAGTGCAGGTTTCAGGTGTGGACCTGTCCAGAGTGCCGCAACTAAATACAAGATCGAACAGATAGCTTAGCCTAAGTAGTTAGCACGTGTTCCAAGGGGCTATTAGAGGTGAAGTGGGCCTTTAACACGTCTGCAGTCACAGGACAAAAGGGAGGGCCAGTGGGTTACAGATTGTTGTAATATGCCATAAATCCAGTGTCTTTATTAAGACCATGATTTTTATAGTGTCTAGCAAAGTTATGAATTTAAGCTCCTAGGCTCATCTTTTGAAAGTGTTGTGCAAACTTCCTCATCCTCGAAGGACACTGGATTTATGGCATATTACAACAGTCTGTAACCCACTAACCCTCCTTTTTATCCTATGACTATGGGGTGTTAACAGACCACTTCACTTTGAATGGTCCCCTAGAACACGTGCTAACTACTTATGCTGAACAATCTGTTGGCTCTTGTGTTTCGCTGCGACACTCTGAGGCCAGGTCTACATTCTAGACCTACAGTATATCGGTATAACTACATCACTTGGGGTGTGAAAAATCCACACCCCTGTGCAACGTACTTGTACCGATCTAACCTCCCCGTGTAGACAGCTTCACCTCTTGGGGAGGTGGATTAACTACCCTGGTGGGAGAAGCTGTAAAACCCACCTCTGTGAGGGGAGTAGCTCCCAGCCCTGGGGCACTGTTTACACTGGTGCTTTACAGTGCTGAAACTTTCACCGCTCAGGGGGGTGTCTTTTCACACCCCCGAGCGAGGAAAGCTGCTGCGCTGTAAGTGGCAGTGTAGACAAGCCCTAATATTCCGGGACCAAGGTGGCTACAACAGCACGGCATACAGAAGGATTAAGACCATTAGGCAACAGTGGTAGGTAGCAGGCAGGTATCTTCTATGGATCGGTGATGGGGGGTGGAGGGGGTGCTCATTCATCTGTGCCACACCTCTTGTAGAATAAAAACATGTGGCAACTGGTCTGCTAGCTTATATAATTGTCCTCGCCCCCTATAGAAAAGTGATCTCATCACACCCAGCACGCACAGCTATTCTGTGCAGAAACATGCTGGCATCCTTTTCTTACCTCTTCCTCGTCTTTATTTGCATAATTTCACTGGGACTCTCACTGTAAAGCACGCAGGATTTGGCCCCATTACAGTGTGCTCCTCAGCATGGTGACAGTGTCTATACCATGCAATGCAGAGCACACTGTGTCTGCTCTCAATCAATTAAACAAAACCTTGCCTACCCTGAAGGATTATTCATGAACTAAGTGCTAAGAACAGTAGTAAGTAACTCAATTATCTCAATGTAATAGGCAGGATTCAAAATTCAGTCACACTTTATATTAAGGTTCCATTTGATAAATAGTTCATAAAGGGTTAATAAATGACTAATGGATATTTTAGTGAATAATCAACGGTTATAGAACCCTGTAGGTTGCTTGTAACCATCTACTTACATCTCTAGCATCTACTAATCCATTTATTAACCCTTTAAAAACCACTTGTAAATTGAACCTTAGTATAAAGCGTAACCCAAAATTAATTCAGATAAATCTGTTGCTGGGGCCAGGAGTGTGGAGTTTTTGGATTGTCTCACCTCATCCTTAGCATGGAAGCTCTTTGGGGCATCCGCTGTCTCTTTGTTCCAAATGTGTACAGTGCCTAGCACAATAAGGCCTTGATCCTCCATTGGGGCCTTGAGGGGCTACTGGAATAATTCATAACTATGTGAGAGGAAGGTGGTAGGGTTTATAAATTCAGCAGAAAGTAGGAAGCAGGTTGTCTCCCTCCTGCAGAGGAGAAATTTGGTGCAGAGTTTTCCAGGAAACCTCATCTGCGTTGAGTGTGAATTTTAGGACAGTGTTCCCAGACCCCAGTGTTGTTGCTGAAGTTCCCAGATCTAATTCAACCCCAACCACCTTGGTATTGGTGCTGGGACAGATACATAGTGTGAGTCGCTTCCCTATCCCCCTCCCCCTCCTTGTTAATCTCTTGACTGTGATCTGAGTGGAAGTACAGGGAACGCTGTGTTGGATTTCAGGGGCCTCCCTGCTCAGCCGCAAGCAGGGAATGTTTGTTTTCATTCCCTAGCCAGGGAGTAGCTAAAAGGGGTTGCCATACTGAAACCAAGTCCCTGTGTGTGTGTGATAGGACCCAGCAGGATAATAGGAAAGTGCGTTCCTTTCGCGCAGACAGGAAATCCTCTGTCTACCATGCAGGAGGGCAGAGACAATCAAACTCCTCAGAAAAAGAGTCTAAGGGCCTGATCCTGAGAGGGGCTGAGCAGCTGAACCTCCCCAAGGTGGGGCCTTAAAACAGGTCCAGCAGGTAGCTGGTTATTCATCGTGGGTGACGTAGGTTGAACAAATGTCTGATTAATTATAAGAGACCATTGCCCTTCTAAGCTGTGGCAGTAAGGGCATCTCCCGTCTGAGCGGGGCTCACTGTCTGTCTCTCTCACCTTGAGACACAGCTGTGGATCGTAACTGAACTTCCAGCAGTTCAAGCTACTAGGTTTTCATGTATTTCATAAGTCAAAGACCGATCGTTAGGCACAAAGTATCTAGCATGAGAGCCACAAGGTGGTTTTGCTTTCTGTAATAGAGACAGGCTCTCTGTGTGGTCCTGATTTAGGGAACAAGCTCAGTGCAGATCTGCTGGGGTTCATCTTATGTATTCTTGGCTCGTTCTAAGCATGTGCACATGTGAGAGAGTATTAAAATATTATCACCCGGAACACTACAGTCTCACTCTTGTAAGCTATCGTGTCGGGTTCTGCAGCACTTTTTTTTTTTTTTTTAAAAGATGCTTCCGGCTGGGAAATACTCCTGGTTTGCACACCAAGGAATTAGTGGGGTCAGTATTGTTGCTGACAGGGAAACTTGCTGTTAAGTCTCTGGAGACTCCAGGTCAGAGTTTTCAAGGGCTTGGCACCCACAATTGGAGCCAAATTTTCAAAAGAGCTTAGAGCAGCTCTTAGGGGCAGATTTTTCCCGAAGTGTTACAATGGGCACTGCTGGATGCTGAGCACTTCTGAAAATCCGACTCCATTTGTGGGTGATAACACGCGAAAATCTGACCCCCTGAGTCTGATGCATTGTTTTTGCCTGGAGAACAAGTTTGACAGGAATTAACGGACCAGGGCTGAGGAACAGGTGCCGTACGCTGCATTTCATGCATGCTCCAGAACATGACTCGTTCCAGAGCAAGTGTCATCACACTGAACTCGCTGATACCAGGTTCTGGCTTCCCTGTTGGATCATCTGGTATTGACAGTCCGTAATGTAACCACATATGTTCATTGACGTGTGCTGAAATCAATATCAAAATACTGATCCAAGAAGTAAATACTAATCAAGGTGTGGTTGATGCTAATGCCAGTAGTTCAAACCAATGGTCAAAACAGGGCTCATGTGAGTAATGTTTTGAAATTCAAGTTGATCAAGCATTTTCTGCCTGGCCTGAATCACTTTATTTTATGTATTAGGTCTGAACCAAAACCTTGGCTCTGAAACCCTTTTCTACCCTCTACTCACTAAAGTTTGGCTCTGGGTCTGAACTTTACATCCTGGGGACCAATGTCCAGTTATTTCATACAGTGCCTTAGCATTTCCGGTTCTGATTCAAGCTGGGATCTTAGAGCACTGGGGAAGATACAGGAGAATATCAGCTGTTTTGGTTCACGAGAAGTCTTTTCATTTCATGTAGGTCTGAGCTTCTAGGTTCAGTCTGTGGGGCCTGGTTTGAACTTCGAGTTAAAACCAACCAAATTTGGCCTGGGTTTGCGTGGAAACTGGCCAGAATCACAGAGCTTTCTCTGCAGTGAGATGTCTAATTCTAGGGCCCTGAAGGAGATGTGGGGAAACTTCTCTTGGATGGCAGCTCCCTCTCTCTGGATCCGAAAGGGAGCAGGGGGGCTTCGGGAAGCAGCATCACAAGTGTGAAGGTGCAGAGCTATAGCACTGCATCTGGACCAGGAGGAGATAAGACTGCGGTGGGAATTCATCCCTCCTCTGCAACCACTTTGGCTTCCTACATCAAAGACTATCCCTAGAGCAGGGGCCTTATACACCAGATGCAGAGCAGACCCAACAAGAA
Source organism: Lepidochelys kempii (assembly GCF_965140285.1). Classification (NCBI taxonomy): domain Eukaryota; kingdom Metazoa; phylum Chordata; order Testudines; family Cheloniidae; genus Lepidochelys; species Lepidochelys kempii. The sequence continues at coordinate 1,017,115 of NC_136399.1, read as the reverse complement.
GCTGCTAGGGCAGAGGGGACATGGCGAGGTTGTGCTTGTGCCCTGACTATTCTGCAGTAATGCAGTGGCTCTTAGAGAGCTTCCTTCTCCCCTCTGGCAGAACAGTGAGGGTACCCAAACCTGTGAAGGAAAGAACAATACATTACCACCTCCCAGAGAGGTGGAATGCAGTTGGCCAGCTGTCTCTCAAAATCTAAGCAGCACTCTGCTTCTATAGGTACTAGGAATAAGGGTGTCACTATTTCTTTGCATTACTACTTGTTTGTTATCTGTGATATGGTTTTGCAAACCTTTTGCAAGGTTAGCACAAGCCCTGTAGTAAACTTGTAACTAGTTTATTATCTTGTTTAGACCATTGCATTCCAAAAGTCAGCAAAGCCTTAGAGACATCCTGCGTCAGCTATAGCTTGGTGCATAGGGTATGTTAGCTAAGCATCAGCAAAATTGTTTGTTCTTCTTCTTTGGAATGTTTCTGAACACTGAGATTGTAATTTCACATTTCGCCTTGATTAAACAATGTAACATAAGTAAAAGGCATTTTGGAGGAGCTTAACTATGAATTGTATTTGTTAGCCAATATCATATGTTTTATATAATATTCAAATCCTTACCTTTCTCTTATCTGACTCCATACATATTTTGTAAAACCAAAGTGTCTATAGTTGCCAAGCGTAGCAGAATATCTAAAGACTAGAGAGTTGACTGTATTTCTTATTCTTCTGTTGTATTCAGAGAAAGGGTCATGCAAAGGTTGCAGCCTCTAACTATAGTTCAGTTTTAGTGTTCTAATCCAGTATTCTAAAATATAATTAGGCCTGGAAGGATTAGATTTGTCGATAGAATTTGATTTCAGCATCCAGACACAAACCGACAAATTTTCCATCAGTAATTGAAATCTGGCAGAGTAAGAAAATGCTGCTTGAGAACGTGAAGTACGATTTAATGATATTTACACGTGATGCTGACAATCTGTGTTTGAACGGTTAAAAAGCTTTAACTTGAATCTCAACATCTGCTGTCATTAAATCATTGGCTGATACCCCCTGTAATTTCCTATGATTGGGAAAATGGAAAGAAATAAAAATGGGGGGGGGGAGGAATGGCAGGGGAAGAAATGCTTAAAACCCTGAATTCTGGGCAGCTGTGAAGATTTAAATTGATAAAAATAAAAACTGATTTCTGCCAAGCTTAAGTACAATGCACTATACTCATTTACTTCCTTGTTTTGATAACATAACTTTTTCTAAATCACACTTCTAGCTACATTAGCAATTCCCATACTTTGAGTGCTATATCTTGCTTGTGAGCTGAATGCCTCTAATTCAGTTAGCAAAGCCATTTACCTTACTTGTTAACCATTCTGTCTGTGAGACTTAGTTTCCCAGTATATCTGTTTACAAGAATCTGTTCCACAAACCATAATAAAGTTTGCTCCTTATCTGGTACAGCATTTAGCAGTGTACAGTTTTGAAAGCTGGGCTTTTCTATTTTGCCTGACTGCAAACACCAGGAGGCCTTGGCTTACTTCAGTCAACAGCTCAGGTCACCAGCCCGGAGAAGGAACTGAAGCAACTATCTGGGGAGAAGAACACAGATCGTCCTGCCACCAGCAAGGCGTTATCTGCACAGAGCAGTGCAAAGAGGTCCTAATACAATGGCTCAAGATGGAAGTAGATGTAATGTACTGGAATCATCTCTCCTGAGCTCTCCTCCAGATTGGGAGCCCCGACATCTTCAGGGATCTGGGTGAGAACTTGAATCAGGACCCTCGAGCTAAAGAGGAACTTCTGACCTCTTCAGTGCTGCTGGAGGAGAAGAAGTATCGAGAGAAAAGCCAGCGCAGCAGAGCTCAGAGTGCCAGGGAGGAAATCTTGCAGGAGAAACTGCGATGGCAAAGATCTCTTCATTGAGAGAAGCTGCTCTCTTCTTATAAAATGAATTGGTATAAATGTAGGTCCTGTGACTCATGGCTTCCTAAGAGGATTTTTCTCAGGTTTGCTCCTCCGGCTTCTTGCTATTTACCTCACTTTTTGGATCTCAGATCAATAAATCTTCATTCCTGAACTTTACACACACCCTGCCTGGCTCCCACATGTCACCCGTGGCCTTGGAACCATATTTCCAGTGCAGACAGGGAGGATATTTTGGGTGAGGAGAGGTGAAGATGTGTCAGACAAGGACAGATTGGAAGAAGAATTTGAAAACTGGAACACCCTGGAGCTTTTGCTAGAAGAAGCAGAACCAGTAAAATGACTCCATTTGGGAAACAGGGTCCTGGGGGTTTTGATAGATCGTCCTTGAGTATTAAATGGCACTACATTTTTAAAGCGCCTTTTCTTCGTTTCTCTTAAATTTCAAGCATGGTTAACCCATTCGTGTATTCAAGATACCAATAATTCCCCTTGGCTCATGCAGCACAAGGTCGGAACCTGCATGGGAGCCCCCAGGAGCAGTTTAGTCACTGCCAGAAAGGGGGGTTGGTTGTTCAGCCGGAATAGCTGAAGTCTTTCTCTGTCAGTACCAAACCCATATTTCAGCATGGTGACAGCAGGAGCTGTTCTGAGGCAGGGCTCTGGCTTTCTTCCAAGTCCCTGGGGTGGGGTTTTTAGTAACCATGAATTGCTAGGATCTTGGTTTAAAGATCCCATGGTGCTTTTTGGGATTGAAACTTTGGTGTCCTGGCTGCATTCCACCATGAATAGTGTGCCCCCCACAACTCCCTTTGAAGCATCAGTTGAATAAGGTATCCCTCACTTCCTGTGCTAAACTGCTTACACAGCGACTATGTCCTCCCCTAGAGCTGGGAGAAGTGATCAGTGACCGTGAGCCCCTGGCCTACTTCACAGGTGGAGATCAGAAAGCCCAAGAGTCCTGGCTCCCAGGCCCTGTGCTCTGACAACTAGATCATACTTAGGGCCTCTGAAATCTGCCCTGTTTTTTCTTGACTTTCTCCAGGAGTCAAGTAGGGTTTTAAAGGATAATCTGAGGTACAGGGTTGGAGCCAGGACTCCTGGGTTCTGTTCCTAGCTCTCCCACAGACTGGCGGAGTCACTTCTCTTTCACCTGCTGATAGACAAGGATAGTGCTGAGCTGGAGACCTTCACAGGGGCCAGGTGAGAACTATAATTCACTTGTTTTGTAGAGCACACCGCTCCTGGGAGTGCGGAGGATGTAAAGGCAGAGAAACTCTTTTCTGGAGCTGTGTTGCCACCTTGTGGCATAAGCCCTGTGACTTTTTTCAGAGTAACAGTCGTGTTAGTCTGTATTCGCAAAAAGAAAAGGAGGACTTGTGGCACCTTAGAGACTAACCAATTTATTTGAGCATGAGCTTTCGTGAGCTACAGCTCACTTCATCTTTGAGGCTAAGGATAATTAAACTACGCACAGGTGTGCCACTCACCAGCAGCTTTTCTCCAGCTGTTGCAGATCTTCCCTTTGTTCTGCACCAGTTTTGGATCTGAAAAGGAACATGCACGCGCGCCCCCCCCTACTTTGGGGAAGGAGCACCGTGTGGTGCTGAGAGCAGTGGTCAGGGATGGAGGACTCCTTGGTGTTTTATTCCCAGCTCTGGAGGGGAGAACCGCATTTCCCTGCTGCCCCTGTGTGGGCTCGGGGCCGGGGCCGGAGGGAAGAGCTCTTCAGCCTGCCACTGCCCTTCAACCCGCTCGTGGAGCGAATAGCACTAGCGGGTGTGTGAATGTGCAAATGGCATCTCTCTGCTGGCAGAGCTATGCATGGGCAGGAAGCTCCACGAATGGGTGGCCCCAGAAGTAACCCCCGGGAGGGAGCTGGGGACGTACCCATTGGCCTGTTCTGCAGCATGGTTTTGCTTTGCTTGAGACCCCGAAGAAACGGGAGAAAGGTGACCTGCCCAAGACGGGGTAATCTGTGTAATTAGTGGGCTGTTTGTTATGCGGACATGGGTCTTGCATGCCAAAAGCCACTGGAAGCGCCTTCAGACCCTGCTCCAAGTTTGCTGACCTTTCTGATCCTCGGCGGACATTAGCTGAGCTCCGTCTGAGTCTGGGGGCTTGTTACAGACACCCCGCAAACTGTGTCTCCAAATGGGTCACTGGCTCCAACGCACGACGCATGGTGCAAACTGTCTTGGTGTGGAGGGCAGCAGGACCCCGGGGCATAGAGGCTTGCATTGCCCAGTTCATACGGGAGTGGTGCCTCGGGGGGGGGGCAAGGGGATAAAGCGGAGAACTGAAGGGGCGGAGTAGAAACGGGTCTGCCATGTGTGACATCAGTTGACGCTCCAGGTTCTAAATTCCACACGGAGCCACATTCTCCACCAGCTGAGCAGGGAGAGGATCCGGTAACTCCTGCCACCCACACCGGGATACAAATGCAAGCCCACAGTGCCAGGGCCCGTGTCGGGCACTGCTGGCCGGGAGCCCACCGCTTTATGCTGGCAGAGCAGGGAACAGGGGCCTGACCACCTGGCACATTCGGGGCCAGTATTTGCACCGTCCCACCAGCTTGTGCTGTGGTCATGGCAGGCCACGCAAGGAGGGGGTGGCTGTTCAAGACCCTCCGAACCTTGCCAATAGAAGGGCCCCATGATTAATCACTGACCCTCTTCTATCGTGTTTTTTGTGAAACTCGGGAGTGCAGGGGCTGGATCTGCAAAGAGTTAGGTGCCTCGATCCAAAATTCAGGTGCTCAAAACCCCTGCTCAGCTGCTGCCTAATCTTCTTGCCACCTTAGTTTCCACTGGTGGGCGTCCTTGAATGCTCGCTGGGGCAGAGAGCGAGTGTGAGCGACTATAGCCCGGGGTGGGGACGTGAGTTCGAGTCCTCGAGCCACAGGCAGAACTCGTGCTGGGTGTGTGTGCTAATGACAGGGCAGCCCACCCCCTTGCTGTGCGGGTGGACGTGGGCTGCGGTTTAGGCATCTCCGGTTGGGGGTTGGAATGCAGAGTCGGTCTCCTGCCAGGGTCTAGCCCAGAACTCCTTGGCCTGTGCTGATATTCTCTCTGCTCAGGGTCTGGGCCCCGTTCTCCCGTGATGTTTGAGACCATAGGAGTCGGACTCCTCCTGCTGGTTACCTGTGGCTTCTGCGAGGACACAGCAGCGGATGACATAGGCGTGCACATGATGGGCCGCATATCCGAGCTGCTTTCCCCGGAGGAATGTCGTGAGTTCTACACCCAGATCACCGGCCCCGAGGAGAACACGGAGGAGACGCTGGAGCGACTCTCGGAGGCGAAGAACCCGCTCCGCTCCCGCCGCCGGCGGGACATCGTCCGCACAGAGCCGTGCCGAGATGTCCTGACCCAGTGGCTCGGGGCAGAAGGCGATTCGGTGCCCTGGGACCGTCTCTCCCGAGCTCTCCGCCGGACTGGGCGCCCTGACATCTCCCAGGAGCTGGGCAAGAACTTGAACCAGGACAAGAACCTCGAGCTGAAGCGGAACGTGGAAGAATATCGCAAGGGGGTGGAACATCTGGCCGCCTCGCTCCTGCTGGAGGAGGATGAGAAACATGGAGAGACAAACCAGCACAGCAGAGCTCGGCGAGCTGGGGGGAAATCCCGCAGGGGGAGCAGATTGATGCAGGAAGGCTGGGGTGACCTCGACCTCCTCATCGAAAGGAAACCACTCCCTCCGTACAACAGGAGCCTCTTTGAATGGATCAATCCGGTGGCTTCTGGCTTCATCGGAGGGTTTTTAACCTCTTTCGTCCTCATGGCGCTTGCTATTTACTCCTTCCTCTGGACCCTGAGCCGAGACTCCATGGAGTTTTCTCATCATACCCCAGGGCCCTTGCCTGAGCGTGCGGCTCACAACCCCTTGTTTGAGAATGACCTCAACTATGCCTTGATTTTAGATAAAGACTTAGGGGACAGTTTGGATGGGGATGCTTCCGATGACACCAGCTTTGAAGGGGAGCCGTAATTTGAATCTGAAACTTTTCCATCAACAGCTCCATGGGGCACAACCAATAAAATGCTCCTGTTTATGGAATCGAGCCCAGGAGTGGGGTCTGGTTTATATATAAATGTGTGCAGGGGGGTGAGATTGCAAAATGGCTTCAAATGCCAAAGCCTGCTTCCCCCCTGCTATCTTGTGAGAACTTCCAAAGACTTAAATCTTCCTGCTGTGGATCATGAGCCAACCACTAGCTAACTATGGGGGGGATGTGGGGGGAAAGCTCAGGAGAAACTTTCCTGGGGGAGAAGGAAGGCTATCCCAGATCTGCCCCTGCAGCATTTCTTGCACCTTCTTCTGAAGCATCTAGTAGTGGCTGCGGTGGGAGATGGGACACTGGGCAAGATGGACCTCAGGTCTCTGAGTCTGGTCATTCTTATGTTTGCAGGTCCCTTACTGTTACTGTGTATTCCACCACTTGTCACAAGATGCCACTGTGCTCTAAGGAACAGCGACCTAAACTAGCTTAGGTTTCAGAGTAACAGCCGTGTTAGTCTGTATTCGCAAAAAGAAAAGGAGGACTTGTGGCACCTTAGAGACTAACCAATTTATTAGAGCATAAGCTTTCGTGAGCTACAGCTCACTTCCTCAGATGCATATCGTGGAAACTGCAGCAGGCTCAGTTTCCACGATATGCATCTGAGGAAGTGAGCTGTAGCTCACGAAAGCTTATGCTCTAATAAATTGGTTAGTCTCTAAGGTGCCACAAGTACTCCTTTTCTTTAAACTAGCTTATAAAGTCAGCCGCCCAAGGGCTCAGGGTAGGATCAGGATGCCAGAGCAGGACCACACCATCACTGTGAGCTACTTACCGGCCTCCTTTGCTGTCTGCAGTTCCAGAGCTCTGTCTCTTCCCATTGCTGGCAGAGCAGGAAAGTCTGTAGTTTCCCTATCCCTCCCCTAATCACTGCTGCTGTGCCTTTTTCAGACAGACAGGAAGGAAGGTAACCGGGCTGTGCTGCCCACGGTTTTAGAAACAAGGGAGAGACAATCCATACATTTGGGATATGGGAAGATATAGGAGTCAGCTGCAAGGGACAGGGAGCTTTGGTCTACCCGCTGCTTTCCCATGCAGCACTCACAAGCCGCCCCTCTCATCTCTGCTTTGTGGCAGAGCTGGACCAAAAGGATGAGAGGAAAATGAGGGTTTCCTGCAGGGCCAGCTCTTTGCTAAATATGGGGAGGGAACGCATGGGTAGCTGTACAATAACGTTTGATGTAATGTTTGCCTAGAACATAAGAACCACCAGACTGGGTCAGACCAAAGGTCCATCTAGCCCAGTATCCTGTCTGCCGACAGTGACCAATGCCAGGTGCCCCAGAGGGAATGAACAGAACAGGGCAGTTATCAAGTGATCCATCACCCCTGTTGTCCACTCCCAACAGAGGTTTAGGGGCACCTGGAGCATGGGGTTTTGTCCCTGACCATCCTGGCCAATAGCCATTGATGGACCTGTTCTCCATGAACAGATCTGTTGTTTTGTGAACCCAGTTATAGTTTTGGCCTTTACAACATTCCCAACAAGTGAATTGCGCTGTATTAATCTAACACCTGCTCCTGCCCCGGGCACCAGTGACACAGATTTAAAACTCATGCAAAATTCACATGAAACTGAAGAGCAGAGGTATGCTGAAATCCCATCCTGATCCCAAATAGTCCCCACCTCTAGTGTGGCCTTTCCTACTCTGTCCTTGGGGGATGCAGGTGGTGCCTGAATGCCATCAAAGCCAGGCCCTGCTGCTCCAAGAATGAGACACGGAGCTCTCCCAGAGAACATCCCATTGCCTCTGGATCTAGCAGTCTAATATGTCCAGGTTGCTTCGGTATTGGATGGGGAGAGAGGAGATTTAACCTCAGGTATTTGGTACCTGAATCAGCAGAGTTTATGCCCGGCAATGGGCTTCATGCCAAGAAACCCCTGTGCTTGATTAGTGCCAGGGCTGATCCCCTGGCACCTCTGGGCTTGACAGTTCCTAACCCTGGCACCTCTGCATCAGTTATGAATGTAAAACATTGCTTGAGCCCCAGCACCTCTTTCATTGCAAACTAAGCCCTGAGAAACCCGTAGAGCCTGGTGCAAACTGGGGACTTGGCTGGCCCCTTCTATATTAGCACAGGTGTCTCAGCTTCTATGCAGTTTTCCAGCAAACTGGTTTCCAAGAGCCCAAATTAAGAGTTTTGCTGGAGTTGGTTTGCTGGGCAGTCCCTCAGGAATGGTGCGGTCCAGGCAGCTCTTAACAACTGGTGGTCGACTCTGCTCCTTATTCCCCTTCCGCTGTACCAATCCTGTCCCTTAGCAGTCTCTGAAACGCAGGCCATAGAATCTAGATCCTGATATTGTCTTTCTGCCATGCAGAGAATTGATCTGGAAGGAATTGTACCCCAGTGCATGATGGCAAAGAGCTAGTTCAGTCATCCAGCCTCCCTCTTATGGTATTGATCCGGAGCTATCGGCGAATCCTCCTGAGGGGAGTTTGTGGTGGGAGATTGCGCTGCATCTGAATGGCCTTATGCTGGGATCATGCGAGTTCCCACATGCTAAGAACAGTCACCTGTGGTCAGTACTCCGGCTGGGCGACGCCTAAGAAATGCAGGGGCAGGTAGGAATTAGCATTGGTGATTCAGTAGTGAGAATTCCTTGTGGGCTGTTTTTTTTCTCCCCTCCAGAGCCTTGCCTCTGAGGGCTGTGAGAGCACCACTGAATACTGGCCCTCTGGATGAATGCCCCACTGTGGCACTAACCGTTTCATGCTATCTTTTGAGCTGGGCGATAAGTAAGGTTTTAAATAGTTGCAGTATTTTTCACACCAATAGTGTGTCTTGGCTATTTCCAGAACCCTGGCCAGCTGGCATGTGGCTAGCTGCATCTTCCCTTCTCTCACTCACTCACACCCCAAACCTCCCTCTGACCTCACAATGCCCAGGGTAGGGGAGCGCAGTAGGGTGTGTGGCTGGAGCGTTCTGTGCTCCTGTTGTTCTGGGGTATGGACGGCCTGTAGGGTGCTATGGGAAATGCTTGTAAGTTTGTGCTCCTAGGGGCTGCTTGCTTGAACTTCTCCTCAGAGCAAAACTGGACCCTGGACCGGACAGGATTTGGGCAGTGCAAAGTCACCTTTACTTCTCCCCTCAGACTCACGTGGGGCTAAGGCTCCTGAAAAGACCTTGGTGTTTGTAAAGTGCTTTGAGATCCTCAGCTACAGATGTGCTAAAAGCCCCTCGCACTTGTCAGGCTCCTGGGGCTCTAATCTAGACTCCTTTCCACGGTAACAAAGCCACCCAAAGAGCTTTGTGCTTTCCTAGCCCCACCTCCTCCCGCTCACCTTGGCACTTGCTGGGCAGGCACCCTGCCCGTTTGTGCCCTTCCAGCTCCCTGTCCACTTTGTTACAGAACAGCCACAGAGACCCAGAAGCAGCGACCTGTGTGCAGGAAACGCTCGGCTGCTCACATGAGCAGCCACATGCTTAGTGGGCTCTGGGGGCACATTAGGACTGTGCTGATGGAGCCAGATTCCTGGTTGCCCTGCACCTTGGGCACCCATCGTTTCCAGTAGTGCATGGTGGGTGTAACACGCTGTTTGCTCAGAATGATTGCCTTGTATTCCCACTTCTCACTGGTGTAAATGACAACACAAGGTGCAGGGCACAGAGACTCAAACCCCTGGGGGCCAGAGGGGACCTGCTTTCAGCATGGTGCTAGAGATCTGGCTGCAGGCTGGTTTATCACACAGCTGAGGGCAATTGGCTTTCACTCAGCAGAGTTAAGACTAGAATAAAAAATCGAGAAAGCATTCGGTCATTAACGAGGTGCGTTAGGGAGAGATCACCCCCCTTCCCACTCTTCTTTAGAAGTGGAATGTGACCTCTTTCTGGATGCAGGACGGCGATGGGCCTGGGGTCTGATTTGGGATGGCAGGCTAGGACATGCAGCAGGCCAGGTGCAGCAGGCTGTATGGACTGGAGCTTTGACCTGGAATGAAGTTTTGCATGAATTCAGATGCTTCCAGGCGCATTTACTCATCAGCCAGATTTTCAAAAGAGCTGAGCACCCAGTAATTCTCCTATAGGCAACTAAATATTCCCAGTGGGGCAGGGCTGGGAGAAAGCACTTGTGAAAATCTGGCCTGGGTGGGATGCTAACACCCTGAGTGCTCTGCCCAAGCTGTCTGCATCTGGCCTCTCTAAAGACAGTGACTACTTAGAAATTTTAACTCATAGTCTCCCAATGTCTCATTTCCCTCCTGTCTTTGAAATGGACCCTCTCCTATTAACCTTCTTCCCAAAGGGGCTTCACGAGTGTCTGCAAAGGGTTGGGGCACCTTTAGGCTAAACCCTCCCGGAACAAGCAGCATGCTGACTCACCATCCTCCCGCACCCTGGCCCTTTCGACTGGCTGCCCTGAGACTCCCCAACCCAGCCCCCTGCCCTTTAGACTTGGGTGATTTAGTATCTGATTCAGGGCTCAGTTAGAGGCGTGTCTGTGTGTTTGATTCATTGCTGCTTCCCAGAATGCTGACCTCATTGTTTGTGTTCCCAGAACTGTAATGACAGGTTTCAGAGTAACAGCCGTGTTAGTCTGTATTCGCAAAAAGGAAAGGAGTACTTGGGACACCTTAGAGACTAACCAATTTATTTGAGCATGAGCTTTCGTGAGCTACAGCTCACTTCATCAGATGCATATCGTGGAAACTGCAGCAGATTTTATATATACACAGAGAATATGAAACAATACTTCCTCCCACCCCACTGTCCTGCTGGTAATAGCTTATCTAAAGTGATCATCAGGTGGGCCATTTCCAGCACAAATCCAGGTTTTCTCACCCTCCACCCCCCCACACAAATTCACTCTCCTGCTGGTGATAGCCCATCCAAAGTGACAACTCTTTACACAATGTGCATGACAATCAAGTTGGGCTATTTCCTGCACAAATCCAGGTTTTCTATGAGACTTGGAGTGGCTAAGTCATTATGCAGGGTAGCCTGTTTCCTCTTGTTTTTTCCTACCCCCCCCCCCCCGATGTTCTGGTTTAACTTGGATTTAAACTTGAAGAGTGGTCAGTTTGGATGAGCTATTACCAGCAGGAGAGTGAGTTTGTGTGTGTATGGGGGTGGGGGGGATGTGAGAAAACCTGGATTTGTGCAGGAAATAGCCCAACTTGATTGTCATGCACATTGTGTAAAGAGTTGTCACTTTGGATGGGCTATCACCAGCAGGAGAGTGAATTTGTGTGTGGGGGGTGGAGGGTGAGAAAACCTGGATTTGTGCTGGAAATGGCCCAACCTGATGATCACTTTAGATAAGCTATTACCAGCAGGACAGTGGGGTGGGAGGAGGTATTGGTTCATATTCTCTCTGTATATATAAAGTCTGCTGCAGTTTCCACGATATGCATCTGATGAAGTGAGCTGTAGCTCACGAAAGCTTATGCTCTAATAAATTGGTTAGTCTCTAAGGTGCCACAAGTCCTCCTTTTCTTTTTGCAGAACTGTAATGACTCTGGACCTTAGCACTGATTGATTGCCCTTCCCATGCAGGCAGCTGCCGGAAGAGCCCAACTCCACCGTCCAGAAAGCCATGGCTTGGTATAGCCCCAACTCCTGGTTAGCCAGGCCCTAGGCAGAGCGATGGTTTGGAGAGTAACATCCACTCCACACAGCTGGTTTGCCTGGGGCCTATCTCTGTCCAGGAGCAAATCCCTCGGGCCGAGTCTCTGTTTAGACTCCAACCTGCTCAGCATTAGGGGGTGTGGAGCTGCTCCATGAGCACACACACGTCAGGACCCTGCAGGTTTTGGAGACAGTGGGAGGCAATTAGCTTCCTCTCCCCTAAAATCGCGTCTGATGTCTAGATCTGACAGCGCAGAGTGAGGCTGTTTCTATGGCGTCCCCAAGAGTACCACGAGGGGGTGCTGCTGTGTGCACAGACAACAGAGTACGCCACACATGGGGGCAACCTGCTGGATTCCCTGAAGATAGAGGGACCTGGCTGCAGCATTTAGCCAGCCAGTGTGGGGGTGCTAGGGATCCTGCCTAGTTAGAGGGGGTGGGAAGCAACTTTCCAAGGGATGCCAATTTTCATGGTGTTATCCTGAGTCTTCTGATACGTATGTCGTTTCTTAAAGCCCTGGCTCCTAGAGTCAAGTGACCATATGAGAATCAGAGGGGTGGGTGGGATTTTTTTGTTTTAAGGGGCTTCTAGCCTTGAGGGTTGTGTAGAAAAGCTGGGAAATGGGATGGGCCAGTAACCTGCAGGCTCGGAAACCAGAGTGAAAACACAAAGGTCTGCACATTTATGTCTTAAAAAAAAAAATGGTTTTTTTTGAGACCTGACTCTTGATTTTTGAGTTTTTGGGATTGGCAAGTTAGTGCTGTAGGCACCTGAGAAAACCTTTACTGCAAACTCCTTCCTCTGGCTTCAGAATTGCGGGGTGAGCCAGTCATTATAGCCCAGGTCTTTCTGCTCCACCTTTGGAGCGTTGTTTAGCCTCACTTTACCTCCATGTTTTCTGAGGCCATGTGCTGAGCCAGCAAGTACTTGTCCTGCTCCACCTGCCGAGATCCTGCTACAGAGGCACCCTCCCCTCCTCCCCGCTCCTCCCACCTGCAGGCCTTCCAATGCTTTCTAGGGCATTCTCTTGCTCAGCCCCTTTGGTGCAGTAACAACATGGGCAGAGGGTGGGTGGGTGTTTTTCCAGTCTTTCCTCTCCAGCAGTCAGGTAACCCATGTTCTAAAAGTGTGGATCTACCGAAAATGCTTTTTGCAGCCACAGCTAGAGCCCTGGCTCACTCACGCAAGGCTGTTCTTACTGACGCCCTGACTCCGGAACGTATGCTGCATTAATGCCTCGGCAGTGGAGATTTTCCTGTGCTGTGAGGCCCCAAATCCTACTTTACGCTGTCACCGCCATGCCTGCTACAAGGAGAAGAGCAAACCCGGAGCCGTGTGTCCTGAATGCCTGGCTGCAGCCGCGGGACAGGCAGGCAAAAAGTGGCTCTGTTTTCTCAAACCCCCTGGGCTTTCAGCTGTTTGAAGTGGAGGGCTTAACCCTTTCTGGCAGTATGCAAAAGCTGGACCTTACACTTGACTAATGACATTTTACTGGAGCTGAGGAAGGTGGTTGTTTTCAATCCAAGAACACCCGCATGGTTAATGTGAAGAATAACAGAGCGGAAAGATACAAAAGGTGTTGCGGAGGTGACTTAATGATTATCTGTAACAGTGCAGCAGGCCCAGGCCTGGGTGTCCAGCCCCTGGCACCGAGACCGCTTTGAATGCAGCTGTATCTCCTCCTGAGTCATTGCATCTTCAGCATGTCCCATTGCCTGCCTGCCCACAGCCGCTGGCGGATGGCAGTCTGTAACAGAAGCACACTCCACCACGTGTGTCCTCTAGCTAGAAGGATGAGTTGGCTGGGTGTCTATTTGCAATGTGATGTGTATGCCGCAGCTCAAGAGCATGGGAGCACGTGGCTCAGATGTGTGCCCAGGACAAGCAGCCTCAAGCTGCCTACTTTATGGTTTAAAAAAACAACCAACCAACCCTGTGCTGAGTGACAATCCAGCAACATAGGGTTAATTAGCCATTGCACTGAGGTTTATTAAAAGATGAGGGACTGATTCTCCAATCCGCAAAGGCCTCTCTGGCATACAGGTCCCTTAGCAAAGGGGATTGCTTCCATTGCCAGGGGGAGCTTGACTTTCATGTTCAGTTCCTGCCTGGGGGGCAGATCATCCTGGCCAGCCTCTTCCAGTTGCAGGGCAAGGTCTTGACTAGTGATGGGCCAAGATTTATAGCTTTTGGGGTCTGGCAGAGCCCTACCTCTGTGCCTGGGCCCCATGCTTGTGGTTGAAGTCAGCTGGCAAGCCGCAGGCATACTCAGAGGGGGACCCTAGCTTTGCAGTTCACTCTTGCTGTGAGTCCGGAACCAAATCCCTTGAATGTTGTTGGGAAGCTGGTCTCTGGGCCCACCTGAACCGCACACAGTGAGCTCTCTCCCTGGCTGGCGCAGGCCTTGGCAAGGGCACCTGAGCTGGGGGCTCATTTTCACTCTTCCCCCAGGGTACAGTGTTCGCTGCAGGCTTTTTTTTTTTAAGGTGTTTTCAATCAGTGAGTAAATAACATGCTGACCACATGCCCAGGGTCACAGAAGTTTCCTTGAGCTGCTTCGGACAAGGCAGAGCAGCTTCCAAACCAGATCAAATGGTGTGGGGCTACTGTAACAAGGTGAAAAGGCACAGCCTTGCTGAATAAGCTGCACTTGTGGGTTTCCTGCAAGTCCCAGACAGTGCTTTTCCCCTGACAGGGGCCCTCGTTCATGGCTGCAGCTCCCATGTGGGCTGTCAGCAGGACAAGCACCTGTTCCAGCTTTGAACTACTGGCGTGAATGGCTTAGAGTGCTATTCAGTGGACTAAATCCTTCCCTGTACATCTTGTGTGCCTTGTGACACCAGTGAGCTCATAAGCACTTGGAGGCACTGGCTTTCCCCTGCCATTCAGCTCAGTAAGGGCAATGAGCACAGGCTGGAGGGTCAGCCTATTAATGGATCGATGCCAGTTCTCACCAGCTGAGCATCTGTCCCATACCGGACTGACTAGGCTGGCCCCCTGCCCTGCCTTGGACAGATGCGTAACTGCTGTAGCCTTTCATACGCTCCCTACTGCCATGACTTAGCAGTGCTCCTATAACTGCCGGCCTGAGGCTTTGGAGCGGGGCCTCTGACCTCTCCCTGCATAGTAAGGTTGACGTTCAAAGTGGCAGGGTGCAGAACTTTTACCATCTGGTGGATAAAGAGTGGACAAAACTATGGTCATGCAAAGGCTCCCCCTACCTCTTCCCACTTCCCCTGCCCCACGAAGGCAATCGCGGGTGGTGTGCACTGAACTCCCTTAGGACCCTCCAGCCTCAGCGCACACGTCAGCTCTCCATGTGCCTCAGGCCCTGGCCTCACCCGTGACAAAGCAGGAAAAAACAGAGTGGGAAGATTGCAGGTGGTTTTTTTTGTGGGGGGGAGGGAGATTTCAATCAGCTTTTGTTTTTCTAGCTATGGACTTTTGAGTTCAGCACCGTGGCCATTTAGCATTAACATTAATTCCATCCCTGCATATAGCGAGAGCCGTAGGTTTGCTGCCTGAGCTAGCAGGACTTGCTTTATTCCCTTGCTAGAGGCTAGGACAAAGTGACTCTTGCTTCTGGCTTTGCCCATCTCAGCTGGCTGGGTTTCTGGCTGTTTGGCGGCTGCGTGCAGTGTCCATAGCCCGTACAAGCTGGTTTTGAATTAGGTCCCAGTGGCTCTTTCCCCCTTACTGTTCTTTGCTGCTTCTTAGTTCTAGTTTTCTCCCCTCGGGGGTGTGTCTGCAGCCAGGACCAGCTCTCAGCACCAGCTAAGCAGGCACGTGCTTGGGGCCGCACATTTCCAGGGGGGGCTTTCCGGCCGTCCTTTCTGTTCAGGGCAGTTGCGCTCTCGGAGCTGCACCACTGAGACGGGGCGAGGGCACCACGCCCCCGGCCGCAGCGGGAAGGGGAAGCCCCCCACAGGCTGCTGAGCGGCCAGGGCCCAGATGCTACCTGGGGAGGAGAGGGCGAGTCCTGCCGGGGAGCCAGGGCTGCCCCACCTCCTGTGCACACCGGCTGCTGCGCGGCCTTGTGCCACCCTTTCCATGGAGGCTTCTCTGCGCGGCCGGGTGTGTGTGTGATGTCCCCTTCTCCCAGTGCCACCGGGGCTTCCCCCCCCCACATACACACGAGCGCCACCCGCGAGCCCCAGCCCCACCTCACCTCGGGGCAGCAAAAACCTAGAGCCGACCCTGCCTGCGGCCCGCCCGCCTCTGCTGTGTGGGCTGAATTAGACTGCCCCTCATTGTGCCTTAGGCACTAAACCACCCCCCGTGCAGCCATGCCCTACCAAGCCCGTGCAAGGGGGCTGCCGCCAGCCCTGTCCCTGCCGCTCTCCCCCCGCCTTGGATTGACAGGAAAGCGGCACAGCGTGTTGCAACAACATGGGTGTAATAACCATCCCCGGCACCTGGGAAACGACTGGAGCTGAAAGTTAAAAAAAAAAAAAACCAACCCTCCTCACCCTGCAAGTCGTAGCAGGAATTGTGTCCTTAAGAACATTTAAAAAAAAAAAAAATCATAACCAGCTCTTACCTCGTGTTACTGACCAGAAATCACCCAGAACCAATCGTAAAACCACGGCCGTGGGGACAGGGCGGCCAAGCGGGCGTGTGGGTGTAAGTGCACAAAAAAGGAAGCGCTCGCGGACAGTGAACAGTCCCAGCAGCAGTGCAAGTCCTCTGTTGGCCCCCCTCGGAGGGCTGAGGCACCTAAATCCTTTTCGGCCACGTGACCAACATGCGTGCTGCGAAGGTGGGGGGCAGTGGAGCCAACTTGGAATTGTCAGAGCAAGAAACCTTCCAGCCACAAGCCTATCCCTCCTCATGCACCCTCCCTCTGACCCGCCACTTGCAACGCTGGGTGCGTGTGGAGGGAGAGGGGGTGACTGCCAAAGGCACCAGTTGCCATTCACCACCTAATCCCCCTCTACTGCACCAGACTGAGTAAAACACAGGGGTTTCACCCGGCCTGTGGAGCAGAACGGCCCCGGTGTGGCCCTGTGCAGGAGGCAGGGGGGCTGCTGTTCTTAGGGGTGTAACCACAGAGGCTTTTCTTCACAACGGGGAGTGGGGTAGCTCAGTGCAGGTTTGAAGCAAAGATTATTTATTTTTAAAACCCCAAACTAACCCTGACCCATTGACTTTCATGGCTGCCAGGATTGTGCCCATGGTGCTTCATGACACAGGAAGTCAGGCTCATTAAGCCCGCTCAAAGAAGGGGAAACAGAGGCACAGCCGGGGGCAGTGACAGAGCCAAGGTCCCACAGCAGTCCAGCAGGAGAGCCAGGCATGGAGTCTATCACAGCCGCAGCCGACTGCCAGATCTATCTCGTGGCCCACAGTGCCTGTGTGTTCAAATAAAGTACATGAAGCCAGTTGGAACCTGATCCTGCAAAGCGCTCAGAGCCTCTGGCGGGGTTTGACGTCAATGCAAGCGTGGGGGGGGGGAATGGGACATTTTGGCAGCTTAGGGGCAGAGCACACCCTCTTTGGCATGGGCCTATAAGCACTTCCTCCTGCAACCCATTTTAAGGGACATCCAGCTTTTCCCCTAATCTGCAGCAGTGAGCACAATGTAAACTCCAAGTTTCTCTGGGGTGTTGGTTATGCAGAGCCATGCCAGCCCCTGAAGGGTGACAGGTCATGCAAGAGAAGAGGTTAAAACAAGATGGACATACCTTTTTATTGCAAATTCCAAAGTAAAAAGATGTACAGTACAAAGGAAATCAAAAGTCAGACTCTCAGACTTCCAGCCCACTGTGTTTTTACATTCTTTCACCACCCCTATCCCCCAAACACCAATTATTTCCTCCTCCTTTCTTCATGTAAAACAGAACAGTGAACAAAATCTAGGGAGGGTGAAAGGGGAAGGCTAATACAGCATGGGGGGGAGGGGGGAAATCAACACATTATCCAGAACAAGTCACATAAGCAAAGTAAAAGGAAGAAAATCTTTGCCCTGATTGTTGTTGAGAAGCTGGGTTCACTGGAGCAGTGCAATTTACAAATGACTCATTTAGCAGCATTTATGGTACCATCTCATTTCCCCCTTAGTCCATGATTCTACTGTGCACATCTAAATAGCACTTGCAGCTGTGAATCTCAAAGCACTTTACAAATGTTAACTAATTGAGCCTCACAACACCCCTGTGAGGTAGGTAATTATACACCCATTTGACAGATGGGTACAACTGAGGCACAGAGAGGTTAAGTGATTTGTCCAAGGTCACACAACATGTCAGCGGTAGAGCTGAAAATAGAACCCAGGAGTCCTGTTTCCCAGTCTCCTGCTCTAGCCACTGGACACCACTCCTCACCTCATCTATGCAGAATACACCCTCCATACGCACACACACATACACACACGCACCTCTCTATAAAATCACAACATGCAACAAACTTGCAAAGGGCAAATTTTTCTCCTCCTTTAACTTTTTTGGTCATTTGTTTAGCATTCTTTTTTTAAAGTGACTGTCAAATCCCGGTGCAGTACACCACAGCCATATCTTGGGCAAGCTTCCCACCAAGTTCAGGCAGTGCCCCACAATCCTGGCTTGCAGTACCCGCAGCTAGTCCAGGATCAGGCTTTCGTGACCAGATACTGACCAATGTTAGGGAATTAGCATTCTGGGTACAGGGGTTGGGTTGGTTATTGTTCTTTGCCATTTGGGTGGGGGGAACCTCTTCTAGGGAGACCTATTTTAAACCAACACCTGATTTGTCTTGCAACCATTTTGACTTGCAACCACTTTGACCCTGGCCTCCAGAGAGACATAACTAGCACATGAAGCTAATGCACTCTCTCACCCTTTAATTGGAAAGAAAAAAGTGTACAAAGGGAAGTGAACAAAGAGGCGACAGCATATGAGTCCTACTGCGCACCACTGAATGGATTCAGCAATGGTCAGCTGCCTCAAAGGCCCCCTATGGCTTACCCTTACTGGAGTTTCTCAAGTGACAGGGGCATCTGGGTTCTCGCCCTTCTGCTGCTCCTGCAGCCACACTGCACGAGCCTTGCTGGGTGTGTTGAGGATGTCAGGTATGCTGGCGGATTTCACGTAGTCTGTACAATTTTGGCGTATGTCTTTAAAAGTGAATGGATTGGAGGGAGAGTGCTGCAGACTTAAGTTCCTTGCACATCGACAGAGCAGATCGAGCACGTGCGAGCAGCGGAGCAAGCGTTCCCTACACCCAGGAGCAAGAGGGGACTGCAGGCTGCATAGCCTCCAATCTGTGGCTTGTGTTGAGCCTACCAGTGAACGGGGGCCAGTTTTGATGGTGTTTTTCGTGATGCATTCACTAAGATATTAACGAACAGCCACCACTTGACCTCACAAAGGCCACCAACCTGCTCAGCTGCTGTCAACATGCTGCAGTCACTGTGCCCAATCACAGCACTAAACTCTGATGAAAATCCCAAGGGGCTGCGGATTGGCACTAAGACCGACCTGTCTGCTAGATACCAGCAAAGAGCCACTAAAGGCCACAAATCTCTCACGGTGAACACTAAAAACAAGAACAAAAACATTTCCACGAGCTTCCCCTGCAACACAAGTTAGGTCTTACTCATGCCACTTTTATATATTTTAAAAAAAAAAAAAAGAACCCAGCAAGAATGGGGGCGAGGAGGTGGAAACCAGTCAAATAAATGGACACTAAGACACTCTTACCTTGTTTATTTCATTTTTCTTTTGGATTATAGTAATGTGATTTTTAATCATGTTTGGGTTAGAGCAGGATGAGCCACCATGCAATCTCTAATACGCTGATCTTCAGCATTGGTCTGGTACAGCTTTAATATTTGTTGCAGCAGAAAACTAAATAATGCAAAAGCTTGGGTGCGGCCTCTATGATGGCAGCTCATGGTTTTTTGTTTTTTTCTTATTCTTCCACATGAGCGTTCGTTTGGTTTTTTTTTTAAAAGTGAAAATAGACCAGAAAAGTGAGTGAAGCAGCTTGAACTGGTATTTCTTTTCCCCCTCCCCAGCCCCTTTTAAGAACAGGGTAATAAATGAACCAAAACAGCATGGAGGATTTTACATATGCTGTGGGGGCGGGAGGGACGACCACTTGTTACAGCCTCACTCTTCTGGCATTTTAATCCAACAGCGGCCTACTGTTTTATTCCCACAACCCTGAATCGGGAATAAAAAATTCCGCATCAAGGACCTTACTACAAAACCCCCCCAAACACCCCCCCCAACAAACACACACACACACTGTATCTGCATTTCTATGCAATGATATGGTGCATGAAGCTATCCTGACCGCTTTATTTCAGACCAAAGCTTCCTTTCCAGCCTCAGCCTCACTGTGTGAAGGTTCCCAAAGATGCAGACCAATTCTCTCAGCACCCTGTGAACTGTGGCTGAGGAATATTTGCTACAAAAAGGAAATTTTTAAAAAATAAAACAAAAAAATGAATTTTTCAGTTGAATAGGAGGATGGACTCTGCTGTCCCTGAACAGCTGGAGAAATTATTCGTTTTATTTTTCAGCAAGACTGATGGTTTAGGATGACCTTTGTATTTAACAGAGACTGATAAATAGTTTAACCGTTAAAAACAGAGAGAGATCGCAGGGAAGTCTTACTTAAAATGACGCCAGTAGCTCCGTGAAGTTACCAGCATGAGCAGCAAATGTACCATCCATCACAGACAGATTGATAGCCCAACTTAAAGAACAATCATGTAGTTTAGCCAAATCTTGCATAGAAATGATCAGAGAACTTATTGCACATTGGAATAACAAAAAAATATTTTTGTGATTGTAAAGATAATCTGCACTAAAGCTTTTCTTTTTGGGGTGTAAGGTTGTTGTTTTGGGGGGCGGGTAGGGAATGTACATTGGCTGACAAACATCTAAAAATCTAAGGAAAATATTTTAAAAATTAAAAACAAACATGGACAATGGCATAAGCCAGACGCCGTTCTATTTAATTCTTGTATTTACAAAAAGGCATGCCGATAAAATAAACGGATATATTACAGTATTTATAATATTTTCTTAAAAAGTTCAACCACACTTTTCAGCTTTTTTTTGTGCTGTTTACAATGTAGCCTGTACATATGTATGTAGTTTTCATCTTTATTATACACCATAGCCTAGTAGTAAGTGGGGTAAATCTAACAGGGTTGAAATGGTCCTTTGTTGTGTTCACCAGTACAGAAGAACTCCTCCACTGACATCATAATGGCTAAACTATGCATTTATACCGTCCAGCTTGGCACAGATGTCTGCCAAATAGCGTTTGTTTTTTTAAGTGACACCTGTCATCTGGGTTGAGAGATTATACAAACCAAACTGCCTCCTGTCATCTAAAAAGTTCTGCTGTCTTACTTTTGCCCTTTTAAAGATACATTTTCTTTGGCCTACGTTCAGTCATCCTGTTTCTCTTCATTCTGCATTACAGGTTCAATGCAGTAATGGCATAATCCCCCCCTTCAAAACGTAACATGGCACCAACAGTAGAACCAGCACACAAGCGGCAGCTGGAAAGCGGTCTTGTTTCCATGCATGGCTACCTTTTCCCACTGGCAAAGAGAACAGGAGGACTTGTGGCACCTTACAGACTAACCAATTTATCTGAGCATGAGCTTTCGGAGCTACAGCTCACTGCATCGGATGCATCAGATCTATACCCCAAGGCTGCTTTGAAGAAAATATCGCCTAGATTGGTGACTGACAGCTGACTTATTGATTGAGGAGGACACTGAAACAGAATATTAAAGGGTCTCATATCCTTACGAAGAAACACAAAAGTTTGAGCTTTCCTGGTGATATTCCCACAGGATGATTTACCACTCAGTGATTAGACTAGTTGAGAGGCAGCTCTAGCGTCTACCCAAATCTGCAGGACCTTTTAGTTACTACAGTATGATAATGTATGAAACAGAAAGAAGGTGAAGGCATCAGACACCTGGCCTTCAGCACCGTGCCCCATGTCACATTGCTATTTTATTGTCAACTGTAATGTGTTCCACTTTGTTTAAAAACCTTGTGGCTACAGAAGCAAGGAAAACCATGAAGCATCAAAGTGCAAGCTTCAAAAAGTAGTAATGATGGAAGAATATAAAGACGACTTCAGAGTTTCACAAATCCATCTGGGTCTCAGCCCCCGCTGCCACTCCAAGAAAGCAACAACTCTGATGAACATGGGATACAATTAAACTCCGTGAGTTACACGTCCCCCATTTAAGATAGATTTATCCAAGTTCCCAAAATTGCACCTGCAGAGACAATATGCTATTTCATACACAGCACTGTTCTCTCTACACTAGGAAGGGCGGCTGAACAATAATTAATATTACAGGACACAAATGACCTTGTTGACTGGTATTTTTTAAGCCCTAGATTTTGGTTTTGCAGTGCCATTCTTGAATATTATATATTCCCCCCTCAAATGGGATCCAGAGCAATATTTAGGTTTTTCTTTCTTGTATGATTATTTGTTTAAATGTGCAAAAGATGGCTGTATGGAAAAGACAGGTTGTTAAACATACACACACACACACACACACACACACACAGATTTCATCTGCTTGTTTCATTTTTTTCCTGCTGGAGGGTGTATGAAAGAAATTGTTACAAATTGGTAAATATTAGTGAAGGGCATGATTATATTTAAGGTTAACCTCCAAATACAGTGTGTGGTAGTCAGTGGAGTGCCTCGAACTTATGGCTTAACCAACTGTTGTGGAAGAGTATTGAGTGTCTTGTGGTTTAATGATTCTTCATGCATGGTTCCTGGTCACAGCATGCCATCATGCAAATCATTTCTATGCATTGAACAAGCACAATTTTTTTTTTAAATCAGCCGGAGCAAGTTTCCAGGCTGAAGATACCTGATTACCCCATCTCCCAAACCAAGTAAAGCCCATGTAGAAAGTAGTATGCAGATAATAAATACCAAATAAACTATGACAATCAAATGGCATGGGCTAAATGGGTGGTTTTTTGTTTCTTTTTTTGTTCAGTTTTTATTTTGCCTTTTTTTTTATTATTTTTTTTTCTGCTTAACTAAATGCAGGAATGCAAATTAGTTTTGCATGAACAAACAAACCCTTTAACATTGTGACTTCTAGGTTTTCTTTTGATAAATCAACAAAATGAGAAAATAATCAATTTTTGGCTGCTTTGGGAGATATATTAATCCAAGCAGCGGGTTTTGTTTTTTAGTGTGTGTGTGTGTTTTTTATTTTGCTTGTTTGTCCCAAGTTGCATTGATAGATGTGGAACATGCAGTAGCCACCTGCCCAAACAGAAAATCCTTTTTTTCCTTTTTAAATGTTCATTTAGAAGGGTCCTTTAAACAGGTGGTAGGTCACTGCTTTTAGATGCAACTTTGTCACACAATAAGCAGACTGTTTGGTATAAGATCTTCAGGTGTCTCCTTAGCTGTTCTGTATTGATATATTTTGTGACGTTTGTAAACAATCTTTTCACTTGCAAATTTTTAAAAATTTGTACAACGTATTTTTGTTTGTCTCAACACTTGGACTCCTTGAAATCTTTTTGTCTTTTTGCTCGTTCTCGTCTTCCTTCCTCCACCCGCAGCTGTTTCTCCTTTTCAGGTTTAGTTACACTGTCATAGGAAGGGAGGGATGCAGTGGATGGGGTGCCTTCTTTTTTCTCCCGATTTGTTCCTCCATTTTCCAGCTTAGTAGAGGCA
Source organism: Lepidochelys kempii (assembly GCF_965140285.1). Classification (NCBI taxonomy): domain Eukaryota; kingdom Metazoa; phylum Chordata; order Testudines; family Cheloniidae; genus Lepidochelys; species Lepidochelys kempii. Next base: position 993,900 of record NC_136399.1, on the reverse strand, counting down.
GACTTCCGGCAAATAAAGCCCCGTTTTGCTAAGCGAACCCTGTAAGCCCGTTGGATAACCACTGCCGAGACATCTTCCTGCTTGCGCCGGAGTGTGGTCGTGATGGGCTCGTAAGACACTTTGGAAGGGTTAGACGCCACAAACCTTTCCTCCATCTGCTGCCTCAGGATGTCCAGCTCCCCACTGTCCCCCAGCACACGCTTGGTGAAGGCAAACAGGATGTCCAGGCAGTGGATCCTGTCCCCGCTTACCATAGGCAAGTCCATGGCGATGAGTTCGATAGTGTTAGGCTTAGGGACACGGAGTGGGTGCTCCAAAGCATCGGCGAAGTCTGCCAGCTTGCAGTACTCAATGAACTGTGTGGCATCAGGGTCAAACTTCTCCCAGATCTCATAGAAGGTTTCAAAGTCGTCCTCGCTCAGCGGGTCAGCACTCTCCTCCGTGGCTACACTGAAGTTCTCCAGAATGATGGCGATGTACATGTTCACTACGATCAGAAAGGAGATGATGATGTAGCTGACGAAGAAAAAGATCCCCACGGAGGGGTTACCACAATCTCCCTTGAAGCTGCTCCCGGGGTGCTCCTTATCTAGGTCGCAGTCCGGCGGCCGGTTCAGGATAGGCAACAGCAAGCCATCCCAGCCAGCCGAGGTGGTGATCTGGAACAAACAGATCATGCTGTTGCCGAAGGTCTCAAAGTTGAACATGTCGTCTATGCCGGCCTCGTGCTTTACGTAGGCGAAGTTCGACATGCCAAAGATGGAGAAGATAAACATGACCAGGAACAGCAAGAGGCCGATGTTGAACAAGGCAGGCAAGGACATCATTAAGGCAAAAAGCAGGGTGCGGATCCCCTTGGCCCCTTTGATCAGACGCAGGATGCGGCCAATACGGGCCAGTCGGATGACTCGGAAGAGAGTGGGCGACACAAAGTACTTCTCAATGAGATCAGCCAGGAACATTCCTAAAGAAGAGGGCAGGGGGAAGATGTTATAACCCAGTTTAAACCAGGCAAGGGAACACTGGCAGTGCTAGCATAGAAAAGCTGGCTCAAACTTCCACAAGGGACCTCTCATTCTGTGTGTGCCTCAATTTTTGGGTGCCCAAATTTAGGCAGCTAGGACCTGAAACTGGCACCTCTTCTTGGGATTTTAAGGTTCAAGGGCATGAAGGCATTTGGACTTGTGTTTCCTTGGTTGTTCATCCCCTGGATCTTAAGGGACAATAATTATTAATCGCACTCAGTGAAAGAGATCTGGAGAAGAGGAACTATGTAGAGCTCATATTGTATTAGCCTGTGGGCCCCACATTCTAAGGCCCGGAGCCTCAAAAGTATTTAGGCTCCTAACTTTCATCGAAATCAATGGAACTGGACCCAAGAGTCAGAGACAAAGCTGGCTCCAATTTGGGGCTGAAGGACAGTCTCTATGCTTTGAGCCAGGTTAGTCCAAAGATATGGGGACTTTTCCAGTAGGGTGAATGCCATCTTTCAAGTGACTCTGGAGTAATTTATGCATTTGCCATAAAAGAAACACAAATCTGAAAACAAAAAGTGAATTCCAGGAGCCCAGTTTCAGCTATTAATTCCAACCCAAACTGGAATCCAGAAGTTGTAAATCCCTCATTGATTGAGGACAAAAAACGAACAACACTTTGTCTAGAGGCAGTAGAGCATTCCAGTCTCAGAGTGGTTTATAAGCATCAGTTATTTAAGCCTTGTAATACCCCTGCGCGGCAGGTTATATTCCTGTTTTAGATGTGAGAAAGTGAGATGTGGAAAAGTGTTTTACCCAGTTTTACGCAGTGAGTGAGTGGCACGGCAGGGAAACACCAGAGTCTTGACTTTCAACCTTTTGCTTTAACTACTAGATCATGTTCTCCTCCCAGAGCTAGAAATAAAACTCAGGAGTCCTGCCTCTTTAATTGCTGGGCCACATTCCATTTCACACCATCCTGCAGACACCTACTTCTAGTGAAGACAGCCTTATCCAACGTGCATGTCAGGAAGGACACTGCACCCCACAAGCTGCTCCACTAGTTACTCCACTTACCCACGACGGACAGAATCACGACCACGAAGTCAAAAATGTTCCATCCAATGGTGAAATAATAGTGCCGCAAGGCAAACATCTTCAGCACGCACTCACAGGTGAAGAGGATGACGAACACCAGGTTGATCCACCAGAGGATGTCTGACATCTGGCTACTCTGTGTGTCTGTTTCCACCATCATGGTCACCATGTTGAAGCAGATGAGCATCATGATGATGATATCGAATGCTTGCTGAGTGACAAGGTCAAAGACAGCTCCTTGGATGCTGTTCTGCATTACAGGAGAGGAGCCATGGATGGGGCGGGGTGGGGGGGGGGGGACACAGAGAGGAAAGGGTTAGCAAGGACTGCTAACAAACAAATCTACCCGTTAGATAAAGGGACACAATTTGCCCCTGATCTACCAAGCCTAGTATCCCTCTTTTGGGAGGCCCTACTCACTATTCCAGTGTCTTCAGACTGGAGAGAAAATGGTGGCTGTCCAACATGTGATCAATTAACACCCCAAAGCATAAGAACAGTCATATTGGATCGGAATAAAGGTCCATCTAGCTCAGTATCCTGTCTTCCGACAGTGGCCAATGCCAGGTGCCCCAGAGGGAATGACCGGAACAGGTGATCATCAAGTGATCCATCCCGTCGCCCATTCCCAACTTCTGGCAAAAGAGGCTAGGGACATCATCCCTGCCCATCCTGGCTAATAGCCATTGATGGACCTCTCCTCCATAAATTTATCTAGTTCTATTTTGAACACTGTTATAGTCTTAGCCTTCACAACATCCTCTGGCAAGGAGTTTCACAGGTTGAATGTGCGTTGTGTGAAAAAAAATACTTCCTTTTGTTTTATACCTGCTGCCTATTAATTTCATTTGGTGACCCCTAGTTCTTGTGTTATGAGAAGGAGTAAATAACACGTCCTTATTTACTTTCTCCACACCAGCCATGATTTTATAGATCTCTATCAGATCCCCCCTTAGTCGGCTTTTTTCCAAGCTGAAGAGTCCAAGTTTTATTAATCTCTCCTCAGATGGCAGCCATTCCATACCCAATCATTTTTGTTGCCCTTTTCTGAACCTTTTCCAATTCCAGTATATCTTTTTTGAGATGAGGTGACCACATCTGCACGCAGTATTCAAGATGTGGGCGTACCATGTATTTATATTGAGGCAATATGATATTTTCTGCCTTATTATCTATCCCTTTCTTAATGATTCCCAACATTGTTTGCTTTTTTGACTGCCGTTGTGCATTGAGTGGATGTTTTCAGAGAACTATCCACAATGACTCCAATATCTCTTTCTTGAGTAGTAACAGCTAATTTAGACTCCATCATTTTATATGTGTCATTGGGATTATGTTTTCCAATGTGCATTACTTTGCATTTATCAACATTGAATTTCATCTGCCATTTTGTTGCCCAGTCACCCAGTTTTGTGAGATTCCTTTGTAGCTCTTTGCAGTCTGCTTGGGACTGAACTATCTTGAGTAGTTTTTTATCATCCGCAAATTTTACCACCTCACTGTTTACCCCTTTTTCCAGATCATTTATGAATATGTTGAATAGGGCTGGGCCCAGTACAGACTCCTGGGGGATACCACTATTTACTCTTTCCATTCTGAAAACTGACCATTTATTCCTACCCTTTGTTTTCTACATTTTAAGCAGTTACCAATCCATGAGAGGACCTTTCCTCTTATCTCATAACTTAACTTTGCTTAAGAGCCTTTGGTGAAGGCTTTCTGAAAATACACTATATCCACTGGATCCCCCTTGTCCACGTGCTTGTTGACCCCCCTCAAAGAATTCTAGTCGATTGGTGAGGCATGATTTCTCTTTACAAAAACCATGTTGACTCTTCCCCAACCATCTATACATCTATGTATCTGACAATTTTGTTCTTTACTATAGTTTCAGCCAGTTTGCCCAGTACAAAGTACTTGTAATGAAATGTAATTACCAGTGCTACAGGCTGCCCAAATCTTATCACCAGCATATCCATGCTCTTTGCTGAGAGCCTTGAAGGCCAGTGCTATTATCCACATTTAGAGATGGGGAGCAGAGGCACTGAGAGACCAGTGTGACCTGCCCAAGGTCCCACTGGAAGGCTGTGGTAAAACAAGTAATTGAACTCAGGTCTCCTGAACCTTAGGCTAGCATTATAACTACGGAGCCATCCTTCCTCTCAGATGCTAAACTCTCAGGACTGGCTCCAGCTGGCAAATCAAGTACGACACACAATGACTTTCTCGGATTATTACACCTGCAGTATAACAAGGCATTGTGGAGTCTAGAGTGAATCTTCAAAGCAATGGGCACTGGTATGAGGTGGCTCAGCACTGTTGAAAATTGGCCCCATAGTTATTGTTCCTCTAGCTCCTGTTAAATCACACACTTACCAGAGGCCGGGGAATAGGTTTCTGAGGTTTCTTTGAGCCAAGTTTTTTCATGGCATTGTAGTATTTCTTTTGTTCTTCTGTCATGAAGATATCCTGACCTCCAAAGTAAAAGAGGAGAAGCAAAAAAGAAAGCTGGTTATAATCAGTCCATGCACATTAAGGGAAAGGGATCACAGGACAGGCTCAGCTACTAGGCTACATGCCGTGGGGCAAACTTTCTTATTTAGATAGAAATAATTTGCACCAGATTCCAAAATTATTGAAGTTATTCTGCAAATTACCCTGGCTCGCAGACCATCTGCTAACACAGTTTGGTGGCTGCGTTACCGGTGCAACTCCCTCACTTCAGGCTTGGAGTGAAAGAAGAGGCAGAGAATGGCCGAGACTTATGGCATACCCCACTTCCATTCTCTTATGGAATTTCACAGATTCATAGAAATATAGGGCTGGAAGGGACCTCAAGAAGTCATATTGTCTATCCCCCACAATGAGGCAGGATTAACTACATCTAGACCATCCCTGACAGGTGTTTGTCTAACCTGTTCTTAAAAATCTCAAAGGACAGGAATTCCACAAGCTCCCTAGGTGTCCTGTTCCAGTGTTTATCCTATAATAAGTTTTTCCTCATATCTAGCCTAAATCTCTCTGCAAACTGAGCTGATTACTTCTTGTTCTATCCTCAGTAGATATGGAGAACAATTGATGACTGTCCTCTCTATAACAACTTTTTACATATTTGAACATTATGATCCCAGCCAGCTTTCTCTAGACTAAGCATGCCCAATTCTTTCAACCTTTCCTCATAGGTCAGGTTTTATAACGTCATTTTTGTCATTCTCCTCTGGACTCTCTCCAATTAGTTCACATCTTTCTTCAAGTGCGGTGCCCAAAACTGGGCACGGTTCTCTAGATCAGGCCTCACCAGTGTTGAACAGAGCACCACACTATCAACTCATAGTCAGTTTGCGATCGATCCACTATAAGCCACCCCATCCCTTTCTGCAGTACTGTTGCCTAGCCAGTTATTCTCCACTCTGTATTTGTGCCATTGATTTTTCTCTCCTAAGTGTAGTACTTTGCTGGAATTGAAGGTCTGAAATAAAGACATGACTACAAAATAGAGACATGAATGAAAATCAAGGTGTGTTTAGGGGAATCTACAACTTTTCTGAACCTCACTAAAGTTTGGGAAAAGATTAAGTTGGTTCTTGTTTTATTGCAACTTGTTTGCCCAGCCCCCTTCCTTAAACAGGCACTGGGGGCAAGTCGATAAGGGTGGTTAAGAGTCACAAACAGTCTGCGATGCTAAGTTCTAAGCGATGAGGCTCAACACCGGAATCACTGAGTGAAGTTCTATGGTGACATTACGCAGGAGTGTCCTGACCTTAAAATCCATTCATCTGTTTGTCCGGCAAATAGCCCAGATCTGCCTCTTTAACCAATAAAAAAAGTGGACCTATCTTTTTCTTTTGTTGATTGAAGTTATCAATGATGACACCAATAAACAAGTTCAGGGTGAAAAAGGAGCCAAAGATGATGAAGATTACAAAGTAGATGTACATGTAGATGTTGTCCTCATACTTGGGTTGCTCTTCTTGCTGAATGCGGGGATGGGGAGAGAAACAGACATTGCAAAGACAGTATAAACTATTGGTACAAAGAGCTGTTGTCTCAGTTCAAGGGTCTGTGTTAGACTAGGAAGGTGGCATGTGGCTCTTCTGGAACTTTTCTACCTTTCTTTCTTTTCTTTTTTTTTTGGTTAATTTTGTGCTGGTGAAACGCGCCTCACTGGCAGCATGTGCTCACCTGCAGAGCTCCAGTACAAGCTTCCCCATCAGCACATCCCAGGGGAGCTCTGATGAAGACAGGAGTTCAGTCTCCACCTACATTCAGACCTTTACACTTCTGGCTGCAACGAGCTGCCAGCTTGGATGGTGTTTTTTATGATGTGATAAGCAGGAACTGGACCCAGTCCCACCCAAAATCTTTTCACATAGGGGGCACCAAATAGCCATCAGATAGGATGAATTTATGATCACAACCAATCTGGGCCAGACTTGAGCTGGTTACCTAGAGGAGAAAGCATCTGTAAAAGTTTTACCAATCCTGAGCTATCTCCTTCCCAACACAGGTTCTATAATTAAGGTCCTGGAGCCCTCCCTTTTGCAGATTTCTAACCAGGGCTCTGGAGCAACCAAGAAAATGCCATCAGAGAACCAATCCCTGTTTATGCACTGAAGCCAGTGCCTACTGAGACAGGACTTTGCGGGAAGGGTTAGTCACAGCTCTGACTCAGTTATTTATTTCACTATGGAGCCTCAGTATCTTTCTTGATTTAAGGAGCTTCCAGTGACCTGGAAGAGAACACCGGCCTAAATCCCACTTCAGTGCAACTGGAGGACACTTTGATGGTAATACACAAACTTCTTAAATGAACCTGATTACCCACCTTCGAATCATTAGTAAAGCCAAAAACCCTGATTTTTGGAAGTGTGACACACTCACAGCTCCCCTCAACTTCAACTGGAGTTTTGGGTGTGCAGCCCATAAAATATCCAGTGATTTGCAAATCAGAGAGGAACCATAAAATCAGGGCAGGAACACACACTGTGAAGGTTAATATCTTGCGTTTAAAAACAGTAAGAACCTCAGATGAGGAAACAGTGAAAACAAAAACAGTTTAAATATCCCCCCCCCCCCCATTCATGCTGTTTGCCTTTTTGTCTTTCACTCAACATGAAACAGTGAAATCAGAGTAGTCATTTTCTTCTGTTTCTTTTTATAGTCAGTTTCATTTTCTGGTTCTGAGGACAGCACATTTGGGGTCCCATCACTGACTGAAAAAAAAGTTTTTTAAATTCCAAATTCCATTTTACTTGAAACTAAGAAGAAGAAGAAAAAAAAAGAAAATATTGGTGTTTACTCTACCCTGGCACTATGCGGGTACATCATGGGTGCCAGGCAGCTAGAATTTACCTCTAAGCCTGGGCAGGGGTACATGGCAACTATGCAGCTAATATTCCTGCCATTGGACTGGAATAGGAGCCAAGATGTGACCAAAGAATCTGTGAAATGGCAGACCTAGCAGCTATATCCCCTTCCTCCCCAAGGTGTTCCCCCACCCCGTGTCCAAAGATGAAATAAACATCCCCTTGCACTCCTTCTGTGCTGTAATTCTCCTAAAGTGAACCTCACTCTTTTAGGTTCTGTACAACATCCTTTAATGGATAATAATGCTGTAACTGCAGGAAATGCAATCGAATGATCACTATTGCAAATAAATAAAAACAATAAGCACAATTTAAGAATAAGAAGTGGAATTTTGGAGGAGAGGTTGTGGGGAACGTGCTTTACCTTTCTGGAATCTACCGCTGCATACATGATATCCATCCAGCCCTTGAAAGTAGCCTAGTGAAGAAAAGCACATATTCTTTTAGAGAGAAGTAATTTAAAATGAGCCTGGATAGATTAGATGTGTGGTACAGAACTGTATGAGGGGAGGTCTCACTTACTCTCTTGCTTTCCCTTTATAAGGCACTATTTAATTTCACCTGTTGCAGATCTGTGATTTTTATGGGCAATTTATTTGAATCTGCCTTTTTCTCATGAAGTGGAGAACTTCATATACATTTTTAAAGACATTTTATTGTTGCCTCATTAAATCCAGGGTTTGGTGGGGTTTTAAAAATTGCATAATTAAAAGTGTTTTTTAAAAAATAGACTGGATAGAGCTCTCTGGGAATACAGGGTTAGAGGCACCCCAGGCAGGGCCAAATGTGCAACTTATGTCAAAATGAGGCTCAATGGCCTGATCCAATGTACATTCAAGTCAACAGGAGTGTTGAATTAGGGGCGTAAGAGGGAAAAACCTAGAGATGGAGATGGTCTGTTAGAAGATCTAACATCTACTGTGGGCTTGGAGGTGGGAAAGGCAAAACTTACAATTTGGAGAAGCGCCAGGTATCCTGCCCCAACATTGTCAAAGTTAATTTTCACGTTCTTCCATCGGATCTCAGTGGAGTTGGGCGGCATCAGTGCTTCACAATCAGTCCTGTTGTTAACTATCTCTATTTCGAAGCGCTCCTCAGATGTCTCGTTAAAGCAGTAATGGTATTTCCCAGCAAACAGGTTAACCCCCATAATGCTGAAAATCAGCCAGAAGATAAGGCAGACCAACAACACATTCATAATGGAAGGGATAGCGCCAACCAGGGCGTTGACAACCACCTGCGTTGGAAGGGGTGGGAGAAAGTTTTAGTATAAAACAGAAGACAGTAGGCAGCAAGCATTAATACAGCTGTTTTTCGGGGGGAATAGGAGGCGAGGCCACTGACAGGTCCGTGGCTTTTAGTCTAGACTAGAGTTTGCAGTAAATTATTTCCAAGTGGCTAAAGGTTCTGTTTAGAAGCCCACTGGATACTGGGCTAGATGGACCATTGGTCTGACCCAGTCTGGCTGTTCTTATGTTCATCTGTTGAGATCCTGTTTATTTTAAAAACAGGGTGAGTTCTTTTTGGATCTGCTGACTTTGAGTTTGTTTTTTTGTGGGTGTGGGTGTGTGTTTGTGCGTGCATGTGTACAAGAATTGCTTTTAAATAATTTTGATTGCCAAAGGGAAAAAATGATGTTACTGAGTGAGGCTGGGCTCAAACTCTCTTCACAATAATCAATAGACTCCTACCTGACTAATTGCTCAAAGCCAGGTCCAAGGATATTGCTCATGGATTTGGAGGAATTTATCAGCCAGTGGCCCTTATGGCCATTCCCCACTTTAAAACAAGGCTGTGGTCACTTACAGACCCGCTTCCTGCTCCCACTGAGGTCAGTGGGGAATTCTGAGCCATTGACTTCAATGGGAGCAGGATCGAGCCCTAAAATTGTTCTCTTAAGACTAAGCCATGAGTCAGTGTAAACATCAAGATAATATTTGTGACTAAGCAAGGCGACCATGTTGTCTCAGGCAAATAGCTGAGCATGCAGGTTTGCAAGCTCAAGAAGAAAGAAAAGCCATATTCCCTTCTCCAAACTGCAGCAAATAAAACAGGAAGTGGTGTGCTGTTTGGTCACAGCTCATCTTTTCACCATTTCCTAATTTGAGTCTCAGAAATTTGGAGCGGTGTTTCCCCAAGCCCTCTCCTGACAAACACATGGCAGAATTTAAGCTCTCATGCTTTTAACGTAGCCAGGCCAGTGGGATATTAAATCTTTTATTACAATTCTCCTATATTAGGTTCCTTTAGTAAATTAAAATTTTAAACTGTTTCATCCCTTCTGTCTAGTGTCAAAGAGGAACACTAATCAAAGTTCTAGTCAAACACACTGGTTTCAGGCATTCTGTAATTCAGGGTTTAAACAATAAATATATGACAATTAATAACAATGTGGACTCCTCATAGCACTTTTCAGGCAGGTCTCAAGGTACTTTACAAAGAGTCAGAAAAGCAATTGGGGTGGGAGTTGCAGTGACTCTTTGCTTCCTAAGGCATTTTCATTATCACTGAAATGCTGATGGTGGCCTAAGCACAGAACTGGCAATCAGATCTTCTGTTCCGGACTCTGCCACTAACTGGCTGCCATGACCCTGAGCAAGTCATTTTGCCTTTCTGAGCCTCAGTTTCCCCACCCAAAATAGAGGTGTCAGAGTCAGGTACAGAACCCAAGTTTCAGCTCTTCCTTAAACCACCAGATCACAGCTGTTCCTCAAAAGAAGTCACGGTTAATGAAAATGCCCTAGGTAGTAAATAGTCACTACACCAGCCCTCCTAGTCCTCCCTGGCAAAAAAGATCAATTAAGCCAGTGATTTGCCCTCTTGGGATGCTCTTACTATCACTTATGGGAATTAAGATATTGAATGATCCCAGTCCCTTCTACCAGTTACTTCATGCAAAATGCCAAAGTGTCTCAGCAGTCACAAATGGTGGAACGCTAACCTCCCTGGTGAGACATGTCTAAATCAGACTCTCAAACTGATCACTTTCTGCATCATTATTTCATGTTTAAATGTTTTATGTAACAAAATAATTAGTAATGATTTAGTCATGTTTCATGTTGACTCAAGTGTCTCCACTCTGTAATCCAATGGGATTTCCCTATATATGCTCACTGAAAATTATACTGGTCCTGAAAAGAGATGGACTGAAACCAGAAACTTGGATTCGCATCCCAGAAATTTAGACCCAACTCTAAACTTCATGGCTTGGCCCCATCTCTACCCCTCAATAACTTCATACAAAATCTACAGATAATTTAAATTCAGCATAATAATTGACCAGGATGCCATTTTAGCTTTTAGATGCCCCATCAACTTGGCAATGTGGCAGTAAAAGGGTTAAATACACATGTACTTCTACTGAATGAAGTTTTCCCTGCAACGATTAACAGGGTTTGAGACTAATCACTAATCAGTTTTACACCAGCATAAATCCACTGACTTACATTGGTATGAGATCAGCATCAGGTCCTTTAAATAGATGCTAAATACACACCTTTCCTTCCAATTACCTACTCCCCTAAGTGCACACACCACAGTGAGCACCTACTGTATTTTACAACTATTCAGATATTGGAATGCTGATATACCCCTGATAAGTTGTAGAGTAAGCATGCTGACTGGACAAATGCTCTCGCTTCCTGTAATCATTTACCTGAATAAACGGAATCAACTCACACTGTTTAAACTGATCATTATAACCATAACCAACTTTCAAAAAATCTGAGAGAGGGAACATGGCTTTTGTGTGCAGACTGTGCATTGGCAATTGACAAAAGTGCATGCATGTTTCATAGCATTACTGTCATACTTCCTGAATAATTTAAGAGCAGAGCAAGCTCTTTAAAATGCAGATTACTATGGAGTAGAGAAAAGCAAAGAACTACTTGTAATGTTTCCTTTGCAAAGGCATTTCAAATTACTGTCCTTGGGGTTGGAGGGATTGTTTTGGTACACTTATATCAAAGTCAGAACAAAAAAGAATGGAAAAAGTTACACAGTAGCACAGTTACAGTTAACCCCTTTGTATCAATTTTGCTGAAGTGAAACAGTTTCCCAATTTTAAGTATCTGTGAACCTCTCGATTTCACACCAGGTACAATTCAAAATCTCCAGGTGGGTGGGGGTAGGAATGGGAGGGGTGGGGAGATCATTCTCTCCAGCATGATTTACATTTATTTTTTAAAATGCCATTTATTATCTATGGACTTCATACTAGTTCTTTTTCCTTTCTGATTATACTAGTCTCTGTGACCATGTTATATCGTTATATAAACCACTTTTAAGCATTAAACTTTAGCAAAAGAACACGTCCTAATGACAAAAAAAAAATTATGAACATTGTGTTGACGTTGCAGTAGGGTGCAAATTGGTTCTTTCTGGATGAAATTCATCCTAGTGCAGAAGGACCCTTCATACCACACAAACTCCACATTTGTCCATTGTTGGAGAAGTGTACACAAAAGTGGGGGGTCCTGGGGGCCCGTCGGCTGGAGAAGCAACTGTGGAGGGGGTGCTCTAGACCCCTAACTTTGCTAGACTCCATATGAACAAGGCCTGATCATTCCGGCTTTGTGCCACTGGAACAAATTTCACCCTTTGTGATTGTGCTATGTAACTTGTAAGCCACTGTTTAGCATTAAACTAAAAGCCCTACTGGCAAGGGGGAAAACCCCTCTCCCCCACCCCCAAAGCAGATTGATATAGCCCCAGAGAGGAATCAACCCTGTTTGTATTTAGCATGTAGTTCACACAAGCCATCTTTGCTCAACCTAGATTTTAAGTCTTAATCATACAATTATGCTTTTTTATAAGAATCTCAGACAGGAATTTAAGTTAAAGGCTATCCTGATAGATATACTAAATTTGTAGCTTTGAGGATATTAATATTTAATCCACACCTTTATTATGACCCAAATGATGTTAACAGTATCAAGCTGTAGACAAAGCTAGGGTGACATTCTGGCCCCACTGAAGTCAATGGGAGATTTTTCATTAATGTCAATGGGGCCAGGATTTTAGTGTGGAAAGGCTACGGATTTTTCCAAGAGTGTCAGTTCAGGCGAATGTCCCACGAGCATCTCAAGGTTAAGATAAAAACACACATGGTCAATACCTGAAATCTGTTTTTAGCAGATAAAGGCCATTTCCAGTAATGATACTTCATATTAATACCATGCACTTGTATAATGCCTTACACCTAAGGATCTCAAAGCACATTACAAACAGTAATTAAATGTCTCAACACCCTTGTGAAGTATTATTAACCTCTCTGTGCCCTGTACCAAGGGGCTAAGTGACTTGCCCAAGGTCACTCCCAAATCAGAGGCAGAATCACAGCTCCCTGTATCTGGTTCCAGCAACAAGACACTGCTGCCTCTTCATGCACTTAGGGTAAAATGTGCTCCTGCACAGGATGCGAGCACACAGCTTATGTCCACTAAGCCCTCACATTTGAGAATAAATGGGATATAAGTAGCCATGGGGTGAATTTAACCATTGAGTTTGCTGTATGTGCCAACAGCCATGAACTGCATGAAACAATTATAATGTTTTTGGCACTGGGAAAAGGGAATCGAGAATTCTGCTTCAGCTATTTAAATTATTTTAAATTGACACAGATTTCATTCCACTATAACAAAACTGGAACTGTGGTTCTGAGGGTGGATGAGCAGGACTGGCTTTTCAGGGGCTGTACTGTGACTGTGCTATTGAAGAAATTTGCAGAAAGATTTTTATAGGATTAGCCTCATCAGGATCATTTCTGCACAGTTAAGGTCTCACTAGTGCTTTCTACACAACTCTGATATGGCCATGTTGTGTAGCTAACTTGAGGTTAGTGTATGTAGCCAACAGCGACTACCCTCAGTACAAACTATTGCTTCCACTGGATTTTCTTTATAGATATTGTAGTTTATGTCATGCCCTAGAGATCTATTTGAGAATTCCTTTAACAGGCCATTATATGCCTTAGGCCATTATTTTGCTCTAAATTACACCCGTGTAAATCCAGAGTAATTCCACTGACTCCACCGGAGTTAACTCCAGAGGTGCCCTGGAGTAAATTTAGAGTTTAGTATGATCTCCCAGCTGTTTTATTCCATTTCTTCTATGATACCTTTAAATTTCAGTGTGCATTTTCTTGATCTTTAGTGCAAAAGACCTAAATTAACATTTTTCACAACAGCAACAGTGAAAATCCGTTGGTCCAACATACCCTTTACCTACAGAAAGGTATGTTTTGTTGGATTGTTTTGCTTTTTTGTACATGATTATTTCAATACAAAAGGAGGGGGGAAAGCACCAAAATATAAAATCAGTGGCAAAGTAACAAGACACTGCAATCATTTCAAATGGAATCCCCATGACATTGGTGCCATCTAACAATTTCAGGAAAGCTTGTTAAGTTCAATGCTTTGCTTGTGCTTTGTTGCTAATATCACAGTGACAGGACCGGGTACCATAAAAGCATGGTAAAAGGGAGGGAGTGGAAAGGAAAGCTTCACTATCAGACAAGGCTTCCAGTCATCACCAGACTGGATTGAGAACAACAAGGTGCAACAAGAGGAATTAAACCAAAAGCTTTTTTGAAACAGCTGAGCTCTCCCCCATTTCCTTCCCGCAGGGACTAAAGGCCTGAGTTATCCAAGAAGGAGAAGCAGCTTTTTACTGACTTACATACATTAGATATTTTTATAAACCCTTTAAATTCTCCTTTGATTAAATCCCACCAGCTCCCACTGTGGCCAACACCTTGGGGGAGAGAGGGGGAAGACATTTGAGGTGGTTCGAATTCTGCTTCTTTGCACCTGGTGATTCTCCCTAGATAAAAAAAGTTACAGCTGAAAAGCCCCCTCAGATGCTAGAGGTAAAAGCCAGGCCAAATGAGAACAGCCAAGTGTTGAACATGTTCTGCGAATGGCATGTGGTTTGGGCCAATAATTAATGTAATGAGGCAGCTAAATGTATCTCCCTTCTTTAAAAGGGGAGTGTGCAGCAGAGGGCAGGGTAAGGGGACATAAACAGGGGTGTGTGATCAAGTTAGCAGCTGCATCATGATTCTGCCTGGAATTATCTTTCCACCAGTTTGATCAGTTCTAGCATGCTTAAAAAAACCCGCTCCACAGGCATGCAGAAGGATCAGCTGCTAATGGCATCTTACCCTCATCCCCTCAAATCGGGACAACGCTCTTAAAGGCCTCAAAGCTCTTAGTGTCCTAAGGGACTTTATGGCACCTAGTTCCGAGTAGCCCAGGGCATTAGCTACAAGGCTGACTAAAGAGACCTACACAGAAAACAAAAAGAAAAAGAAAAAAAAAAGAAAAAAGGTTCCAAACTGTTAGAATGAATCCCCTAGCACTGATTGCCCAGCCCAGACTGCAGGTCTGGGGCCCCCATAGAAAAATGCCGAAGACATGACACCAGCTGCCTACTTCACTTGACTGAAACGACCTGAAAGGAAATAATGTGGTTGAGAGAGGCATAAGAAAAAAACAAAGGGGAAAAAAGAAGTGAGAGAGAGGCAGAGACACACAGACGGAAACAGGGTCTGTTGGAAGGAGGAGCCCAAACGGATGACAAGAACCTTACCCTGGCCCTTTTATTGTCTGCAGGGTCCAAGCAGCTCCCATTAAATTAAGCCAGACAAATTTTAAAGGTACCTGTGAGAAAGAATACAGATAAATACACACACTGCACAAATTGTCCTGCTCAGCTTATTCAAAGAGCAGTCGCCTCACTCATTCCTGGTGGCGGTGTTCTTTCTACAGCAGTGACCACTGAGGAATAGAGTTTATTACTTTATATCAAAAACATAAGAATAATTTTGGGGGTGGATTGGTATCATAAAATACTGAACACCCTTGGCTTTAAAGCACTCCGTTTCAAATTTCTATCACTTTTAAACCTGACTTTTTGGTTCTGCTAACACAGCACTTCTCTAGCATCTCCATACAAAGATTTGCAAAGGATGCAGAGCTTTATCATCACTGAGCATCACAACCTGCTTTGAGGGAGGGGTAGTATAATCACCCCATTTTACAAATGGGGAAAGTGAGGCACGTGATAACGACATGACTTGCTCAGAGTCACACAGTGGGGCTATGATAAAGCTGGGGATAGAATCTAGACGTCCTAAGTCCACTGTGCTCTGCCTTAATCCCAAAGCCATCCTTTTTTGTTAAAGATCATGGCTTAGAATACAACTTAGGGTCCATTACTGTGAGCTACGGAATGTCCTCAGTAGGTGCTGAGGGCAACTAAGCCTCTTGCAGGACTGGGTCCTTATTCTGTGAATTCAAAGGGACCTTCTGCCCGTAAAGTACCATGTACACTTAATGGCGCTACAGACATGATCCAATTTCCATTTCAGTCACTGGAAAGACTCCTGTTTATGACACTGGGATGTGGATAGGGTCCTGTATAATAACTGTCCTTCACCATCAACACATTCATCGGCCTCCCATAAGAGCGCTTGTGATTTAAAATCAACCACTGTTACACTACAGAGACACATAAGGACAAGTATCTAAACCATTTAAAAATGTCAGTTGATCATTATGTATCATGAAATAACTGAGCCCTTACACAGCCATTTTCCTTATCAATCATTAGCTAGTTAATCCTCATAACAGGATGCAGTTCCTAACAGTGAATTTTTATCCTCCTTTAAAACACGGAGAAACTGAGGCATTCAGCGGTAAATGAACTTTAAGGATGATGCCAGTTCATTCTAGAAATGGGCTCAAGGAACCAAATTCAGGACCAGATTTCTAATGCTCCAATATTCAGGGATGCTTTGGTCTGGGCTATTGATTCAAGTCTCTCTGAGTACATCTACATGGCAAAAAACCGCAGCAGTGAGTCTCAGAGACTAGGTCAACTGACTTGGGGAGGTGGGAGGGGCTCTCAATGTAAGCCTAAAATAGCAGGGTAGATGTTCAGGCTAGAACCTGGGCTTTGAAACCCTGTGAGGTGGAAGCCTGGCTCCAGCCCAAACCTAAAAATCTACACTGCTGTTTTTAGCCCTGCAGCTCAAGCCCTGCGAGCCTGAGTGAGTTAACCTGGGCTCTGAGACTGCTGCTGCAGGGAGGTGGGGGTTGGAGGGGGTTGCTGTGTAGATGTATCCTCTGTCATATTTATGACAGCTGTCTTCTTGCTTGATATGCAGTGGTTTGGACCAGGGACTGTCAGAGCTGAAAGTATGAGTATGTACTTCCTGATGTGAAGAGTCAGACGGGGGCCGCAACAGATCAGGGATAGAAGGGGACACACAATACATGGACCTGGGGGTTACATAGTCACGGTCTATCACAGTTTTCCAGAACAGTAACTCTACCCAGTATGAGACACATTATTTTTCTCTTCCCTCACCATAGTCACATACATTTGAGCTTGAGTCACATACCCTGCCAGGTACAGGGAGATGAACACCAATGTTAAGGGATTTAGGAGTGAAGGAATCTCATTCTAAAGCAAGAAAAGAGTTTAGTAATCTCAGCCACTGCCCACTTTTTTCTGACAGAAGCATCAGGATCTTTGGTATCTCGGAAAAAGCAGGTGCATTTCAGTGTTTCAAATAGGCCCCGAAATGAGCGTGGTGTGTGGACATGCGTTTGAACTGATCTGTGGGAGGAGCTGCCTGAGGCGTGTGTAAGGGGGCATGGAGGAAGTGGGATTGCTGACATTGTAGGATGAAGATTCAATTTCATTTTACTGCTCATGAATAGGACTCCTGCTTTTCTCCATCTTCAGATTTGACCATCACCAGCTGGTTCACAGCAGTGGGCAGGAGGCGACATTTTTAAGCGTTTGTCCATGTGCCCTTGGTTACTCTTAGAAGCAGCCTCACAGTGGCCTTCATGGAACACATTCTATCTACTCTGGAAAGTCGCAGGGCTGCACTGATGCTGGTGGGTATGAACCATTGTTCCAGCAAGTGCCGGTATTTCAGACACGAGCCTGAGTCCATTGCCTTAGCCTCTGCTCCCATCCTACATTAGAAAGAGCTTTCTTACATGAGAGAACACACAGGGATTCTTCACTAATGTCAAAGAAATGCCTCACATAGGAGCTTTAGTTTATATCAGAGACAAGCAGAAGCGATATAGTTTTAAGTTCAAGTTCTTCTAACCCATCTCAACCAGTGCTGCACAGCAGTGTTGTCAGCCCTGGGCATGAGCTCAAGGCAGCCTGGCCTACTGACTAGAAACTTAGATTCAGAGAAACAGATCTGTGCATCAAAAGACATCAGCTATAAGCTTCCATGAGAATTGACTCATTGTGCTGAGCGAGACCTTGGTCTGCAGGTAAAAACCTCTAATGATCAAAGGATGTAGCAAGCTGTGCTGTTAGGAGGCATGCCTACTGTAACTCTGCCTAGTGGGGAGGAAGGAATAAGGCTAGAAATGGCTCCAAAGCGGAGCAGCTCTTGTATGTGCTGCTCATATCAAAAAATCTACAGCCCTGCTTCATCACCAAAGACCAAGTGAGGGGTTTCAGATCCAAACTTCAGGATATGGGTGGGAGTGTCTGGACCTAGGATCATCTCTAATGTACTCACAATGCAGAAGTAATTCAAGCATTTCAAGTACAAAACAACCAAGACTTCATTCACGGAGCCCCTCACCCTTAGATTAATGCCCTGGTCCCTAATGTGAACAAGACAAGAAATAGTGGAACTTACAAAAGAATATTTCAACCTTCAATGGCATTATTCAGTATTATATACTCAATTCACTGGAAACTTCAATAGGCTGTTTAGTGGGCATTGGTACATGCCAAAAGTAATCCCGATGGACTGAAAAGCAGAAGCCTTAATTATTATTACCCAGAAAAAGACTCTTTCTTCATATGTATACCCAGCAAGCTTTAGGAATCAGAGGAGGAGGGTTATTTACCAATGCTACCAAACCTGAAAAATAACATTCAAGAATATTGTTATATTTAAATGCTTATTTCCTCTTATTTACTGTTCCCATCATGAGATTCAACTCAAACTCCACTTCTGCCATTTTAGAGGCTTTAAAAGGATCTGCTCTGGCAGAGATCCTTACTCTAGCGGTAATCTGATGCTTTGAAAGAAGTGAACAAATCTGTATTGCATTTGCCAATTGTGCAATACTGCACTTCCTGACCCCAGCTGGAATTAGCTCACACCATGAAGCATGAGGACAGAGTAACCTTTACAATTTTTCTCCTACCTATCTTAACTACAGACCTTTTCTTATTAAAGTATATCTAATCCATTTAATCTTGCTCAACCATTTTCCTCAATCCAGTTTAGGAGGGGTTAAGGGTCTGGTCTTGGAGTTTTAATTTTAGTCTTGTGTTTCACTATATAGTAAAACAAGAGAGAATTACAGATTCACTAGACTTTACAGATCAGAAGAGTTACTTAGGACCTGTGTTTCGAGGAGGGGCACCCAAGTGAGCAGAGACCAAACAGGAAACTTTGCATATCCATTTTACTACAGTAAATATCAGATAATTTGATCCCACTTTTGGCTCCACGTTAGCAGTTCCCCAACACACTAGGGAAAATTCTTCCATCTACTCAGATATTTCTAGAGTTCCCATAGCCATTGTACAGCACAATGACAGGTTTCAGAGTAACAGCCGTGTTAGTCTGTATTCGCAAAAAGAAAAAGCGTACTTGTGGCACCTTAGAGACTCACCAATTTATTTGAGCATGAGCTTTCGTGAGCTACAGCCCACTTCATCGGATGCATACTGTGGAAACTGCAGAAGACGTGTACAGAAGAAGACTTGTACAGCCCAAGTAAATCCTACTCAGAAAAAAAAGTTACTCACCTTCTGGTAACTGTTGTTCTTCGAGATGTGTTCTTCACATCCATTCCATTCACGGTGCGCGCGTGCTGCGTGCACGGTCGTCTGAAAGTTTTCCCTTAGCAGCTCCTGGAGTGGCACCTTCATGGCGCTCAATATATAATCCTGCCGACCCAGCCCCCCTCCCCTTCAGTTCCTTCTTGCCAGCTACTCCGACAGAGGGTAAAGGAGAGTGAGCAGTGGACTGGATGTGAACACCACATTCCAAAGAACAACAATTACGAGAAAGTGAGTAACCATTTTTTTCTTCTTCGAGTGCTTGTTCACGTCAATTCCAATCAGGTGACTCCCAAGCTCTCCCCCGGAGATGGGGTTGGAGTTAAGGAATCGCTGACTGGAGCATCGCTCTGCTGAATGCCGCATCATCTCTGGAATGCTGGGTGATAGCATAGTGAATGTTAAATGTATGCACTGATGACCAGGTTGCCCCTCTGCAGATCTCCTGAATGGGGATCTGGGCCAGGAAAGCTGCTGACTAGGCTTGTGCCCTTGTGAAGTGTACTGTAATAACCGAGGCTGGGACCTTAGCCAGCTTGCAGCGTGTGCGGATGCAGTCTGTGATCCAGGAAGAAATGCATTGGGAAGAGACCGGGAGCCCTTTCATCCGGTCTGCCACCGTAAGAAACAGCTGGTTCCATTTCCTGAAAGGCTTAGTGTGCTCGATGTAGATTAGAAAACTACAGGCTAAAGAAGAAAACTAAGGGAAGCACTTGCAATGCAAGTGAACGCAGTTCCAATGGCCGTCACGGACGGTAAGAAGGAACTGAAGGGGGGTTGGGTTGGCAGGGTTATATATTGAGCACCATGAAGGCACCACTCCAGGGGGCTTCAGAGCCAACCTGACGGGAGCTGCTAAGGGAAAACTTTCCAATGACCGTGCACGCAGCATGCGCACACCCTGATTGGAATCGATGTGAACAATCACTCGAAGAAGAATTTTCCGTCTCCCAGCAAGAGACTCAGAAAGGCCTTTTCTCAGCTTAATATTCTATCATTTGTCTGGGCTGATTGGTGCAGCAGGTCCTCTGGGCCCTCAGCTAGGACACTGCCTCACAGATGGATGTTTTGAATGCACACAAATACAATTTTCAGAAGTACCTGAGGAACATGGGAGCCTAAAATCCCATTCTGAGAAGGGACTCTAGCACTTCAAAGGCTGAGTCATGTAGGTGCTTTTGAAAATGTTACCCATCATGTTTTAAATACTTTTGTTGTTTTCTATTCCATAAATTATCTAGCTAACATTTCCCTTCTTCTCCTATTCATTATATCCCTTCAGTGTATTCCTTCAACCAGCTCTCTCTATGTGGGTCTCTATGCTAGTTTGTCCATGTTGAAGGTCTACCCCTTTGATCAACTTACATCTACCCTACACCAAGTTGCTGTCCATATCCCCAAATGTCAGGATCAGCCCTTTTCTTCTGGGTATTGGATCCTCTTTAGCAAAGAGGAATAAAGACAAACTTTATCTAGCCTTGTAAGGGTTTTCTTCACTTGAATTGAAAGTACCTGGAGTTCTACAAAGCTTTGAACAGACCCATTGGCCCGAGCACCCAATATCTAGAGTGTGCATGGATGTCACCAGGTGGCAGCATTGAAAGATTCCACCTGCTGAACTTTCTCCCATTGGTGTCTCATACAAACTATGTGGAGACAGAAGATGTCGCTTCAGCTGGCCTGGAGTCAGGGTATGTTCATTTGTAGCACAAATTCTTTACACTCTACTGAACTCTTTCTATAACTTCCTCAATGTACAGGTCCTTCAGAAAGAGCAATGCTAACACAGCATGAGCCAGAGGATGGAAACCCTTCCTTTGTACGTATCTATTAAGACCTGTGGTGTAGAAATTCCGCAGTTGCATAGAACAATCCCCAGTAGCTCTGCTTGTCTGGATGGTTCTGTCCTTTTCCCAGTTTTGGAGAGCTATGTACACATGGGATTGAACCCGCTTCCTAGTGAGATACATCATCTATTGGACCCTTTTCATGAGCACAGCGTTACACCCCCATCCCCACCCCCCAGATAAAATTTATTTTTCCCAGCCAGAGATAAGAAGCAGAAAATACATACAGCCACAATGAGGAAATCCAGCCAGCACCAGGCGTTGGTGAAGAACTTGACGAATCCATAAGCGCACCACTTCAGCAACATCTCCAGAATGAAAATGTAGGTGAAGACCTTGTCTGCATACTCCAGCATGGTCCGGATGGTCTTTCTCTGTTCTATGTAAATATCCTCAAAGGCCTGGGAAATAATCAAATGCCACTTGTCATTACATAAGATTTGCCACTGAATGTGCAACAAACCAGCAGCTCATTTAAATGAGGGTAAGCTGCACCAGTGGAAGTCATTTTTTACACCAAGGCAGCACATTTGCACGGATGCAAAGAAGTCCAGTGTAGACAAGCCCATGGAAATAGATTTTCAAAGGAACTCAGCTTCCTTTTAGGCACCTAATTGAGGGACAGTTTTTCAAAAGTGCTCAGCACCCAGTATCTCCTATTGTGATGCTTACAGATTTTCAAAACAGCTCAGCTCTCAACATGCATCTAGTGTGCTGAGCTCTTCTGAAAATCTTACAATTTATTTTGATGCCTAAATGGAAGCTGAGCACTTAAAAAAAAAAAAAAAAAAAAAATCCAGCTCCAGTTATGGGTGCAGAGACCCTCTGAGCAGTCTGGCCAAAGGTACGAAAGAGAAGCTGGAGAAGCACGGGAATTCTGTTGAACTGGAATTTGCAGCTTAAATGTACTGCATTTTTTCATTCACTGTATAGCACAATCCACTAAATACCCAAGAAGCTGATTCTCATCAAAGATCTGGGAAAAAATCAGATGAGGTCTTTCACTAGTAGAAGAACTTCATCCTCTAGAAACATGGCTGCAGCATCAGAACCATGCATCCCAGTTTGCACCCACACAGTGCCTCCAATCTGAAGGTCTCCAGGAGCTGAACAAATGTTAAAGAAAGTATTGCTATCCCAACAGCATCATGGGCAAATTAAGGCCCAGAAAGGTGAAGTGGTTTTACCAATGGTCACTCACTGAGTTTGTGGCAAAGCAAGGATTAGAACTCGGATTTCAAGGCTCCTAGTTTTGCGTCTTACTTTAAGTTAGATTGGAAAACCTTCAGGACAGTGACCATGTCTCGCTAGGTTTTTGAATAGCACCTAGCACAAAGGGGGCCCATTGCAATACAAATCATTAACAATAAATCACAAGTTTATTCTTCATTCCCCAACCTCTCCAAGGAGAGATGGTGTTTTCCCACCAAAATGCCCATAAATAGCTCTCAGTACACTAGGAGAAGAGCCTCGTATAATGTAATTTGGCTTCACAGACTTCCAAAACTCACTTACCAGGGCTCCACTGCTCAGTAGGATCATGAAGATGATGAAAGTCTCGAACCAGTTGTGCTCCACAATCAGAAAACAGGTCTTCCTCAAGATCCACCAGGATTTGCCCAGCCCATCTTCAATACTGACCTGACAGCACTTAAAGCGCTGCACACAACCTGCATGGGGGCAACGTGGAAAGGAGTGAGTGTGAGAGGATTTTTATTGGGGGTGGGAGACAGGATATTGTAAGAACAGAAGGGTCTTTGCATAAAAGTGACTTTGCTCCTCTAAAATCTTAAGCTGGTTGCATTTCAGTTAAAAGTAAAATGTATCCATCCAATCAATCCACCCCTCTTCCAGGTCCTTATGCTAATTCCTGTCACTGTAGTATCTGAATGCCTAGCTTTACATCAGTTTACTAGCAGCCAGTTTAAAATAATTATACTCAGCGAGGCAGCCACAATTCACCAGAAAGCAACAGAGAGAACTCGGTGATAAAATCACCTCAAACCATTTAAAATATCTTTGCTATGGGAATTATTCTAACAAATCAGTGGCCACATATGACTTCATGATGGCTCTGTCAAACATTGTGGCCACAAGTATCCTCACAGCAGCAGCAATTAAACCCAAATTCTCTTGCTTCAAAATCCCTGGTGCCAGCAACTTTCCCTGAAGGAGAACCTTCCTTAACTGTTAACAGTCTAGACCGTGGCAACACCACCTGGTCTCCAAAGGCCTAAATCCTGCAAATCCTTAGTGTGACTATAATTTACTCATGTCTGCAGAATTGGGGATCTTTAACAATCCCTAGCACTGATCCAGCCCCAGACCTAAACTCTAGGCTAAGCTACACTAGATATGGGTCACAACACCAACTCAGAGGCCCATATCTACATCTGTGCTTAACTCACCTTCTGTGAAGCATGCATCTGGGTCCAGATATTCTTCTGGTGCCTCCACAGGGACTTCCTCTACCTCTGGCTTTATATCAATGGTGCTGCCCTCAGAAGAGCTAGTATCATCCAGTTTCTTTAACACAAAAAGAACCCCCAACAACCACCTCAGTCAGGTAAACCCAAAGATGAATTTTCACAGCGACTCTATATGGGATCTACCTCCTTAGCAGAGGAAACTAACAATTTGCCCACCAAATCTGCCTCAAAGAAAATCTATTTCCTGGCTGTTGTCAGGATGGTCTGGGACACTAACTGTGAATCAGGCATTCTGATTAGGATATTTAGTCATCAGTTTTCAAGTCTTAAAGATCGTAGTGCAGATAGGGAATCAAAACTGAACTTTTGCAATTTTTTGTGGGGGTGGGAATCACATTTCAGACCCATCTTTACCCCTTAAAATGCAATATTATAGTGACTGAATGGCAGTGCATTAACACACAACAATTATTACAACAATGATAAACATTTAGGTCATGTGTGACATCTTCCATGTTAGGACCACAAACCACTTTACAGAAGATAGTTACTGAATCCTTAACCACCAACTCCTGTGAACTGATGGTATTCTCCCAGTTTAATGACTGGGAAACTGAGGCAGACAGGTGCTGTTCCTTGCCTAAGATCACATAGGGCAATCTATGACACTGTCAAGAATATAACTCAGATGCCTTGACACCTAGGCCTATGCATCAGCCAGAAAGCTATCGTTCCCCTGTAGCCAAATTTTTTCTTCTTCATTTAATTCACTGAAGGTGACACACCCAATGTTAAACACTGCACTTGATTTTAGCCACAAGGCCAAGAGAAACGCATCACTGATGGGACAATAAAAGCATGTTGATAATGGCTGGGCATTTGAATCTGAAAGTGTTATCCCTATTTTATAGAGGAGGAGAGTGCAATACAGAGATTAGACTGTAATCTCCTTAAGGCAGGGACTGTCTTCTATTCTGCTCAATTTAATAGAGCTTCTACAGATCTCTGTACTATAATGAATGAATTATGCCCCCCCCTTGCCCAAGATCACACTGGAACAATCTGTGGAAGAGCTGACTGTCAGTATCTACTTCCTGCCTCATGTCTTATATTTGGGGTTGTAAGTTCCTTGGGGCAGGGACTGTCTTTTTATTTTGTGTTTTCATGGGGATTAGCACATTGGGGTCCCGATCTATGACTGGAGCTCCTAGGCATTATCACAGTACAAATTAACAACAAAAGCAGGGAACAGAATTCAGACTCCCCAGCTGCAAAATCCTGTGCCTGAGCCATGAGACCAGCCTTCCTTCCCTTGCAATGCTTCTCTCTCAATAGAGGTTACCTGTAGCTGTGAAATGGACATGTGGTTAAAGCAAATATTGAGCATCCATCCTACCTCCTTGCTGCCATTGGGATCTGTATCGCTGCTGAAGTCTTCTGTATTGAGGTTTTCAAAGTCTGACTCACCCACAGCAATGGGTACCCGAACGGTGAGATTGGGGTTATTGATGAAGGACATGTGGTCTTCATCTATGATGTATTTCTCCACACTGCTCCCAATCCCGCTGGTGGTGCCATTACCATTCTTTGGATAATCAATGTCCCTGTTGATATCAGCCCCTGTGTGGTTAGCGATGCAGTTCACCTTCTTTTCATACAACTCGTCCAAGGGTTTGACCTCATCCGCCTCTCTCTGCTTGAAATGCGCCTGCATGAACTCATGTGCTTTCACCTTGATCCAGGCGATTCCCTGCTTGATGCGAATGACTGCTATTTGCAGGTTGTTCATCTCCCCATCATCATCTGTTGCTGCTAAGTTATCTGCACTGAAAGAGCTCAGCAGCAAAGCCAAGAACAAGTTCAGCACCTGAAGGAGAAGAGATCACGTTTGGCAGAGCTCTGACATTGTGCGGACACATTACAGCGAAGCTGCATATGAGCATTTAGCCACCTGAGCCGCTGACACTAATGGGAGCTGCAGAACAAAATCCACAAGCACCACACTGAAAACCAGTGCTGGTACCCGATAAAGCTATTGACAAATCCAGAACTTAAAACAAGGCCCCGATCCTGCAATGAGCTCCGTGCATGGGAGCCCTCAGGAGCATGTCACCAGGTTGGAATCAGTGAGGCCCGGTGCTGTGCAGGGTAGCCCTGCATGCAGCTCATTGCGTGTCTGGGGGTCAAGGTATAAAAGCTAGAGATGGGCCCTGAGCTGCCAAGTTCCAAGAGATTTAGATCTAGCATTGTCGTTTGGTCCCATCTCAAACTCAAAGGGAGCCTATTAAAAATAAGGATTCGATCGGTCACCACCGTGGCCTTAGTCTCTGCCCTTGTCTATTTCCAGCCCCTCGAGCAAAGCAAAGAGGACGACTTTCTCTGTCAAGACCCTTTGCTGGCACAAGTCCTTGCAGGGGAAGTCCAGGAGGAGTCTCTTGCTGGCTGCTTTAAGACACGATGAGTGTTTCCACTGGTCTGTCCTTGGTCTTTTCTCCCGCCCCCATCAACTTTTTCACAGAATTTAAGGCAAGAAGGGATCATCATGGTTATCTAGTCTGACCTCCCACATAACAAGCCATGCAATTTCACCCACTGATCTTCATCCAGCCTACATTGTATGACTGAGCTAGAGCACAGTTTTTAGAAAGGAACTTCCCAATCTTGATTTAGAGACTTTAAAAAGACTTTGGAGGCCTTCCCCTGCTTTCCCCTCCTTCCCCTCTATCATTTTGTTTTAGTGCAAAAACTGGGTTTTCTTCTTGTCAGATTCCTTTAGCCCATCATAGCATGTGTGGGTCAATATCCTTTGACTGATAGTTTTGTACCACTGGCTTTTATAACAGAGTAGCTGGATGCTTTTGTGATGGGCACCCAATGAGCACCTGATCCTGCAAAGCAATTAAGCATGGAGCTGTCTTATCAAATTCAATAGGATTATTCACATGCTTAAAATTAAGCAAATGCTTAAGTGCTTTGCTGGACTGGAGCATAAATGGGTTAAAGTAGTAAAATAATACTCTGAGGTCACAATGCCATCACCAACAATTTAAATATTAACAGAGATTTCAGGATGAACTGACATTTGAAGGCTAATTTATCCTTTTACCTACTTAATTCATAGGGAGTTTAGGAAGTAATTCTGGATACAACCTCATATATTAAACATAAGGCTGTGGTGCAAAATTGTTTAAAAAATTATTTGAAATCTTGTTTTGGATGATTTAAAAATTGGGTTGAGGTCAGGAGGAATGGGGGGGTGCCTGAAATTTTGTGAAACAGGGTTTGCACTCTAGTATGTGAAAATTCACATTTTTGAATGATTGATGTGAAAACTGATTTTTATCCAAAATTTAAAGTTTTTCTTATTCCATAAAGCAGGACCAGTTTCACCACAAGATCTCAAAGCACTTTATAAACATTTAATTAAACTCACAGCAGCCCTATGAGGCAGACATGTATTTACTATACCCGTTTTACAAATGGGTAAATGGAGAACCAAATTCTGTTCCCATTTACCCTGGTTTAAATCCAGACTATTCTGGAGTTACAGCAAAGTAAATGAGAGCAGACTTTGGGGGCAGAGAGGTTAAAGTCCATATTTTCAAAAGTGGGCTTTAAGACCCCAATCATGCAACAAAGTACAACTATACACATACTTAACCTTACAGGATCAGAGTTTAACTTTGGGTGCCCAACTTTAGGAATCTACTGGCGGATTTTCAGAAGCTCTAAGCACCCCTAAGTTCCAACATGCAGCTGCTCCAGACCTCTGAACACAAGCCACAAGGGTCTCTAATGCTGGGCATCCAGAATCAGAGGCCTAAATGATTTGTACCCAAGGCCACACAAAGTCCATGGTAGAACCCAGTGACAGTCCTGTGGTCTCACCACTGCCTCCCCACCCACAAGCAATCAATAAGACAATAAGCAAATCATTTACTGACCACTAAATTCCCGATGACCATGACCATCATGAAGACAATCAAGCACATGGCCTGTCCTGCCACTTCCATACAATCCCACATAGTCTCAATCCACTCCCCACACAGCACGCGGAAGACAATAAGGAAGGAGTGGAAGAAATCATGCATGTGCCAGCGGGGTAGCACACACTCCACGTTGATCTTGCAGACACACTCCTTGTAGCTCTTGCCAAAGAGCTGCATGCCCACCACAGCAAAGATGAACACGATGATGGCCAGCACCAAGGTCAGGTTTCCCAAGGCACCCACTGAGTTACCAATGATTTTTATCAGCATGTTCAGAGTGGGCCAGGACTTCGCCAGCTTGAAGACTCTCAGCTACATAAAGAAACCAAAAACAAAGAGATACAAACCACACTTAATCCATCTTCTTCAAAAACAAAAAGACAAATCCACAGAGAAATCTTTATGGTGACAAGTCCTAGATTCTAAGGGATGCGGAACTCAGACCTCTACCACTGAAGTCAATGGGAGTGGGCGATGCTCAGCACCTCTCTGAATTTGGCCTTGTATGTTTTGTATTCAGTTCCCCTCATGCTCCCAAATTAATTTCATGTTTGAAAAGAAAAAAATCAAGTTTCCTTCTGGCTTTGGAAACTCTTGAGAGATGGATGAAATGAGCCACATGAAATCAGGTGCCCAAAGGTTAATATCTTTTTACAAATGCCTTTCAGTCTTCCCTCTGGACAAGAAGGGCCTGATATCCCAGAGTGCTCAGCACTCATAACTGGGGACAGATTTCCAAAGAACTCATCTTCCAATTAGGCCTCTGAATAATTGACCAAACTTTCAAAAGCTGAACTTAAGTGTCCCAATGAAAGCTGCTGAGCACTGAATTTTTTGGAAAATCTGGCCCCATTTGGGCATGCCTAGCACCAGGCTGAGCATGCTGGGCCATGGCCCTTTCAAACATTTGGCCCTACCGCCAGGGCTCAGTTTTCGAATGTTCTGAGCACCCCTAACTCTAGATTAAGCTGCTGGAGGCTACTGGTGCTCAACGCTTCTGAAAAATCAGGCCCTAACATGCCAATTATCTCACTTTGCTACAGCATAACATACACCCAGCCTGGACTGCCTTTTGGTAGTTTGTTTTTAGTCCTCCGAACAACTGAGGACTGCCTCTGAACAAAGTACATGGCCCAGGTTAGAATGGACTGCTTGTTTTGTTGTAATGCCAAGCTAAGAACCTTACACTGAAGTGGACCCTTTAAAAGCTATCCTTCCTCTCCCAACGTGCAGCTGAGCTACCTCATGTCTCATGCAATACAAGAGCTGAGTGGATTCAGTACCCTTCCACTCTCAGTCATTTATGTAGAATGATGGGAATGGATTGGGGAGGGGGAGTGGCAGAAGACTAAGGCTATGTCTACAGTATGCATCTTTTAGTGACATGGCTGTGCCATTGCACCCGGGCTGCTAACAGGCGCGCAGGGTAGCTGCTGCTTGCTGTCTCTCCTGCTGACACAGTGCTGTTCACACTGGTGCTTGTCATCAACAAAACTTGTGTCTTTCGGGGGTGTGTGTGTGTTTTTTTACACCTCCGAATGACAAAAGTTTTGTCTTTCTCTTGCCAGTGTAGACATAGCCTAAGAAATCTGCCTCAGAAGACAAGGAAGATGCAGCAAAGGACAATTCACAATTACCAACCACCACTGCACTGCCTGCTAACTGGGGAGCTCCCATTGCTTTGATATTAGGGCCATGCACAGACAGCTTATAGAACCAGGCGCTGAACAGCACTATTAAAATATAAGAGCCCAATCTCATTCCCAGTGAAGCCAGTTAGCAACATTCCCATGGATTTAATTGCAAGCAGGATGAGGTCCTAATTCAGAAGAGCTGTATATAACCCTTATGGCCAGATCCTGTGAGATGACAACTCTCACGGACGTCAGTGGGACCTGCAGGTGCTCAGCACCTTGCACCTTTTTCAGTTTCTTACACCACAAGCTCTTCAGGGCAGAGTCTGCTTCACCCTTTATGGATGACTAGCACTGAGTGCGTTTACAGACTTCCAGCAACAAACAATAACAAGGGTTCCAGAGTTCAGTTTAAACTTGGAAACAAAGATTGGTAGAATGACACCCATTTTAACTTCAGAAACAAATATTGTGGGGGAGGGAAATACATATCCCACACACAAAAAGGGGTCTTTCAATTAAATTAGCAGCATCGTGTTTACACTGTAAATTACAGCCTGTCCCACCCCCTATTCATGCTTTGCTTAGTGCATGTTTTGATCACACTCAACATCTCATGTGTGATTGCACTCAGGCTAGTAAAATATAGGATGCAAACAATAACAGAAACTAGCCTACAACATGTTAAAAAAAAATTGTCAACATGTGCATTAATTTAATTGCTAATGAAACCACCAATTTCTGCTCAGATATCTACAGACACAATTCAGGCAAGATTATAAAACAATGTCCTAGAAAATGTTTTCTTTACAAGGCACTAAAGTAGACAAAATCACTGAAAATTAGTATAAATTAAAACTGAAAACCAGAGACTATTACCAATATAAGCTTTTATAACACAAATGTTTCTCTTTGCAGAGCTTAGTCTCTGAAATTATTATTTTACTGGGTGCCAGTGTTGTTCCAGAAGGACCTTTTACCCATTTCGATAATGGTTCATTTAGCAAGTGAAAAAAGTTATTAGCTTTCTGTTATAACAAACAGTGCAATGAATGATTTGAAATTTTAAAGAAACTTTACATTTGGATTTTAGTCAGAGGAAAAAACAAGTTTTAAAGTTCTTGTTTTGGAATGGAGCAGAATTTACTCATGAAAATTCAATGATCCGTTTTTAAAATGGAAGTTACTTACTGTACCTGGAGGCTCTTCGAGGTGTGTGGTCCCTACCTGTATTCCATGCATGGGTGTGCCTGAGTCTGGAAATTCTAACAAGCAATGTCCATTGCCCTGCACATGCACAGTAGGTCTCCTAGTGCTCCAGACCAAGGGTATAAGAGGCAGGGTGAGCAAACACCTGTCCAGATCCTCTTGTTACTGCAAATTCAACAGGATCCAAAGCAGAGGAGGATAATGGAATACAGATAGGGACCAGACATCTCGAACAACCTCCAGTTACAGCAAGTAACCTCCATTTCTTCTTCAAGTGCTGGTCCTTATGTGTTTTCCACACATGGGTGATTGACAAGTAGAGCTCACACTTGGGCAGGGGATGGGGGGGAGTGCCTGAAAGCCAGCAGCAAAGATGCTTGCAGTACCATAGACCCCACTGCTGCATCCGCAGTGGAGGCCTGCGCTATTGAGTAAGTCTCGCGAACGTGTGGATGGAGCTCCAGATGGCTACCCTACATATGTCTTGTATTGGGCCCTTCCTGCAGGGACGCTGTAGAGGAGATCTGTGCTGTCGAGGAGACCTATGCTCCTAGCACTGCCAGGAGGAGGGGTGCGTGCTAACGTGTAGCACTCAATGCATCCCGAGACCCACTTAGAGATTCTCTGAGAGGACAGAGCTTGACCTTGCAATCTTTCTGCTATGGAAATAAAAAGTCTTGGTGACTTTCTGATAGGCTTGGTTCTTTGCAGGTAGAATGCCAGGGCACATCAGACACTGAGGCAATGAAGTCTCTTCTCTTTGGCAGAAGCATTGGGGGTTGGGAAAAAGACAGGTAAGTGAATACTTTCGTTGCCATGGAATTCAGGAACAACCTTGGGGAGAAATTTAGGATGTAGGTGAAGGGATACCTTTTCCTTGTGAAAAACTGTATAAGGAGGTCTACCATGATGGCTTCCGGCTCACTGACCCTCCTGCATGAAGTAACAGCCACTAAAAATGCAATTTTCATGGACAGATGAGGCATGGAACATGTCACCAAAGGTTCAAAAGGTGGTCTGGTGAGTGTCGACAGGACGAGATTGAGGTCCCATTGAGATGTAGTTTTTCTAGGCATAGTCCCTGACCATGGGGAGTGAGAGTCCCCAGCCAGGGAAAACAAGCTATGATACCTAACTATACTAACAAGCTAAGAAGTATAAAAACTATTTACAAATCTATTTACTGGTTCTATAAAAAGCTGGGGAAATCTAAGGACACAGGATTCCAGCTCAGGCCCTGCAGTGGTAAGAAGGAATTGGAGAGGCGTTGGCCCACACTGTCTTATACCTTTGGTCAGGAGCAAGAGGAGACCTACTGAGCATGTGCAGGCCAATTGACACTGCTGGTTAGCATTTCCAGACTGGGGTGTAAGGTGCGCATGCGTATCCATGTGTGGAATACACATAGGAAGCCTTCTGGAAATTTCCACTACATGCATCTGAAGAAGTGGGTATTCACCCACGAAAGCTTATGCTCCAATACGTCTGTTGGTCTATAAGGTGCCCCAGGACTCTTTGCCACTTTTACATAGGGAGCAGCACTCAAAGAAAAAAAATTTTTTGAGAGAAACAACAACTCACAACCATAGAATTTCCCCCTCTCCTCCAAACAGAACCAATGAATATTTTTAACCAGAATAACTTATGTAAAAGGTTTTCTAGTAGCTGCAAGACAGGAAACTTTAAAAAGAAATGGGAGAAATATGGAATACCAATCGGAAAGATCGCAGCACTGAAAGCCCTTCCACGTCTGCTAGACCCAGTTCCATTAAACTGAGGGAGACAATAAATCCGTCAAAAATGTTCCAACCTTCTTGGAAATAATAGTAGGGGTCCATGGCTATGAGCTTCAGGAACATTTCTGCTGTGAAAATTCCAGTGAAAACCTGGAGTGGAGAGGAGACAAAAACAGAGCACGCACACATACGCCCACACACAGATACACACACACACACAAAGGTTCTCCTTAGTTTGGTTTCAGACAGACAGTATACATCTCAAAGATAGGTTAACAGTGAACTAAGAATGGGGACCCTGCAATGCTCCTTGTACCAGTTCAAATGCACAGCCTGGGCAAGGTCATGGGCTTGCGTACAACGGGTTATTCCCTCCTCTGGTGTAGCTGCGCTGGTGCAACCCTTGCTGGCTTCCCTGGTAATCACTCTCCTATCAAGACCTTACAGACAAATGTTCAGAAGTGATCGAAACTTCAGGGTCTCCAGCTGTGGTTCAGCCTGGTCCCACACTGGTGAAGTCCATATGAGCTTTGCCATCACTTTCAGTGGTCACAGGATCATGGCCTGAGGCAGGTACAGCTAGACCCTCCGCTGGTATAAGCCAGCACAGCTCCACTGATTTCAGTTATGTTCATCAGGCCCCAAAAGTGCTGAGCATCTACAGCTCACAGGGACTGCAGTTAGAGAAGCAGGTGCACAGTGCCTCTGAGAGTCTCCTGTGAAAATATCAGCCTAGCAAGTATTTGGGTGTGAGCCTGAGAGATGCCAGGCACACACAAACCCTACTGATCTTCACATGAGCTGCAGAAGGAACTCTGCGCCTCCTCTGGATCTGTGCCCTTTTAGAGTGAAGAATCACTTAGTACAGTGCAGGGCAAAGTCATGTGACCATGGTGCAAAACCTGAGTAAAAGGGCCTTTTGGGCAGGACACTGTACTCCTCCCTCTGAAGAGCACAGACACCCCCCCATGCTCCCTGGTTGCTTCGGGCCATGGAGGCCTCTGCAGAGCATGTGCTCTCCATCAGTTTTGGGCATTAGTCAGTTGATCCGCAGAGCAGAGGATCCACTGGGCTTCCTTTTGCTTCTTCCCATCCTCAACCCTCATCCCCTGCACTGACCAGAAAGATTGCTCACTGCACCGCCCATGAGCAGCTGAATCGCTCCGTTTGGGGACCTTTGTGCCCACTGGAGAACGGCAGAGAATTAGTCATTAGCCCTGTGCTCTGACCTCCGGCCTGCAGCATTACTGGATCTCCCCTGCTCCTTGATCTCCTCCTGGAGCAACCCCCTTCTTACCTTACTGATACGGGCCCTGCACAGAAAGTCACTTAACCTGGAAGCCATTTCACCCACCATGTGGGCAGTCTACACTACAGCTGTGACCCTACTAATGTTTGCTTCCCAGAGGAAACATCTCCCTCATGGAATTCTGGTAGTAAGGCAGTAACTTAAGGTACTAATTATTCATGGTAAGTCATGGCCCCTTCTCTGCTAATTGCAGATACATTGCAGTTTAAGCCATTCCTTTGGCAGCAGGATGGCTAATTATTAGCCAGCAACATGACTGCCCACAACACTGCTGTAGGGAGAGGGGAACTAACAGGAGACAGTCTAAATCACAAGGAGAGAAAGATGACATTCTGGAGTAAATAAGAGATTGCAGCTAGCATCTAACAGCACCCCTATCTCCCAACACTACAAACAAGAACGTGAAACCACACACAAGTGCACATGGTTAAAAAAAGGGTGGTGCGCTCTGGTCTAATTATAAAAATATCTAACTCATGTAATGCTTTTCATCAGTAGATGTCAAAACACTTTGCAAAGGAGGTCAGCATCATTATTCCCATTTTACAGATGGGGAAACTGAGGCACAGAGAACTAACTTTCCCAAGTTTCAGAGTAACAGCCGTGTTAGTCTGTCTTTGCAAAAAGAAAAGGAGTACTTGTGGCACCTTAGAGACTAACCAATTTATTAAATTGGTTTAAATTTATTAAATTGGTTAGTCTCTAAGGTGCCACAAGTACTCCTCAACTTTCCCAAGGTCACACAGCAAGCCAGTGGCAGAGCTGGGAATAGGACCCAGGTTTCCTGAGTCCCAGGCCAGTGCTCTCTCCTCTAGAAGGCACACTGCCTCCTTCTGATGAGTTGAAGTGTGTTCATCATGCCAAAGAGACACCTTACCACTCCCCTCCTGGGCCTCATGCTTGCTGAGAGGCAGAGATCCCTTGGCAGCAGCACTCTCAGTGATACAGGGTCGTGTCCCCTGCACTCCCTCTCCAGCTCATCTAGTGCTTTGTAGGCCCTGTTCTACATCCACTGAAGCCAGTGTGAAAGACTTCCATTGACTTGAGTGGGCATTGAATCAGTCCCCCATCTGCACTGTAGAGGATCTTGCCACTTATTTCAGGCAGTGCCCAGATGTCTGGGAAAACACACAGACCTTCTAAAAGGATTTGCAAGGATCTGTACACAGAAGGGTGACATGACACTATTGATAGCTAGTTCATTTACCCTGTTATTTATTTGTATTATTGTAAACGTGAATCTGCTTGTCACTGTTAACACGAAGCCTCAGAGTTTTACGAACCCTCTATACCCCCTACAACATGTTTTCCCAAAGCACTCTTACCAGATTTCCTACAGTCAGAACATCTTGAAACTCAGGGGTCATGGGATGGTGTTCCATCGCCATGAAGACAGTGTTCAGCACAATACAGATGGTAATGGCCAGGTCAACAAAGGGATCCATGACAATCATGTTCACTATCTCTTTCAGCTTGATCCAATGTGGGTGGCACTCCCAGATCAGGAAGGTGTTGGCAAATTTGTACCAACAGGGGGGGCACTTCCTCTGGGATTCTTCCAACTCTGCAGTTACAAAACAAAATAGCAAAAAGAGTCAGGTCTTGTCCTCCTAGATCTGCCTTAATCTGTTAACATGGCTACAGTATCATTTCACTGCTCCCCTTGGCGATGTTGAATCCACCTTGCGTCTTTGCTTATACTTTGCTTTAAGCTCTTTGGTGCAGAGTCTCTTTGCTGTTTGTACTGTCCCCAATACTATGGGGCTGGGACTGGGGCCTCTCGGTGATCCCATAATACAAATTACAATAACAATATCGGATCCCATAACTGTTTTACTCAAGAGCCCAACCTGTGGGTTTAGGATGTGATTCAACAATCACTGCAGTTAACGGGACTCCATCTACTGGACTTCACACATCGGGCCCTCAGACCTCACCTATATTCAAAGTTGCACCAGTTTACCTAAAGATGCCATTTTAAACTATGCAACACAGTGGTGTGGACACACTTAGTTCACTTAGTAAAGAATCAATTTGGGATAAATTGGTACAAGCATGGTTAAAATGAATGTTGTCCATTTAGAGAAAGCCACCATGAACGCAACACCCGTGACTTAAGTGGCTTTATTTATTTAAGATATTTTTACATTTCTCCTGGAAACTTATGTTGCTTTTTGCCCATTCTTTGTCCTCCGGTTATTCTATCCAAGCTTCACACAACTGTCCAAGGTGGTCGTTGTATTTTTGCTTGGGAAGGGAGAGATGCTTTGGTGGACTTCTCCAACTCCAATTTGTCTTTTGGTTGCTAAGAATATGGTTGCATTGGTTTTCTGAAAGTTTAAAAAAGGATCACAGCACTGGAGCTGTAGGAGTTTGTGCAGGAGGAAAGCCACACAGAAACCTTGCTCTATTTTCAAAGTATATATAATTTTCATATATATTATTACAGGATCCTGTAAGAATCAGAGAACACCCCCCCCACACACGTCTGTCATTCTCAAACTCTTACAGCCTCTTGCATAATATATTTGGAAATCAGAGTCATTTGCTCATCTTGATCTGCTGTTTATTTCGGCATTTGTCACATGGAAATCACTCTCTATTGACAGCTGACACAGCCAAGATCTCAATGCAGTTCAGATCTCTCTATTCTTGGGCTTCAGGCAAAGGAGACTTTCTCCATTCCCCATTTGTGCAGAACACCTATACATTCAGATTGAGTGACAACTATAGTTTCCCTTTTGCATATTGTTATTGGAACCAGAACATACACCAGTTGTTTTTACTCCCCTGCACCTGGGAGTATGAGAGTCTTTGAAGAGGTGCAGATTTAGGTGCAAACAAAATGCACAAGTACTTCTCCAGTGCTTAATTTGTAATGAAAGAGATGCCAGGGCTATGAACTGCCAAGCCTAGAGGTGCCAGGGCTCAGCCCTGGCAAGCCGTGGCACAAAGTAAGCACTGTACTTCTCTAAGGGAGGAATCACCACTAAGTTAAGCATCAATTCTTTGGTGCCTTCACAGCAGCTCAGCAGAAAAATCCATTTGCCTCCCTCTGCTCCGATCACCAACCTCTCTGGCTGTTGTGGTTTCATCTCTGCTAAACACAGCACAAAAACCACCTTTTCCATGGCTGCCTACAAGTAGTTGTGTTGCCCAGATTCCCTCCTTTAATGTCTTTCCACCAATCTCCTTAATGTGATATACATTGTTGTACAGTAATAGCTGTGTTTTGCATTGTTCTAAAGGGGAATTAATACAGCTGTGTAAAATGCTTAGTGCTTTCTCTCTCAGTCTGGAGTTTGTTACAAAGCCACAACTTGGGGCCCAGTTCACAAGACTGAGCCATGGCTCAACAGAACCTGGAGGAATTTGTGGTTCTGAGTAGAAGCCAGGCAGAACTCCAGTTCCACACATCTCCCACCCAAAACACTGAGGTTTCAGTTGAGGGAAGGTTTGAAAATTATCATATGAATCCAAACAAGGGGGGAAAAGAACCACAACCCCCAAAACTGTCACACTGATACAGTAACAAACACATTGCTGCATGAGTCAAACTGGATGCAGAAACAACAGGGATTAAACCCACCACATTCAACTCCATAACACATCAGCCAAGAGGAGAATCTCCTTCTAGTTACCAGCAATAGGTCTTCTAGTTTCTCCAAGGCAGCCAAGGCGTCATTAGGCACACACATAAATACAGACATACACACTAAATTACATGGCATTGTGCACACCTTCTACAAGGGTATTAGTTAAAACAGTCATTATACTGTTGGTTCGATCCTTTCTTCCATAGGATGCATTCAGTTGATCCATTGAGACCAAGAGAGACCCGGTATGTTTCTTTTTAATCTCCACCTCGGTAGTACCCTGCAAAATTCACATGTCTAATTAGAACAGACTCTTGATCAGTCTGAAACTCTGCATATCGTCACGTTGGATAGATAGCATGCACCCAAGGGAGAAAATAAAACGGGAGTTTTCCATACTGACGTCATTCCTTATGCACGAGCCTGGTGCGTTTATCTTACGTAACACTATGGATGCTGCTTCCGCAGGCTGCAGCAGTAGTTTGCACTGCTTAAAAAAAATGTGGTTACTGGAAGCTTAGCATTTCCAATATATTCTTAATGCAGAGTATTTGCATATTTAAGACCAACCAAAAGGAGAGTTTTAAAAATTTGGCAGTTTCTGCATAGTCCTTTGCTCCGCAAGAAGCCTAATTTATATCAATCGGAGGAAGGGTGGATTGTTGCTAATGTACTAACTGGGACACAGGAGATCTTGGGTCAGCTCCCACCTCTGCCACAGACTCCCTGTGCGACTTAGCTAGTCACTTAAAAATAGTCCTGCCTTTCTACCACCTTTGTTTGCCCCATCTATTTAGACTGTAAACTCTTTGGGGCAGAGTCCAGCCCATAGAGAACAATGTGAGCTGCTGGTAATTAAGGACAGACTACAGTGCGAGAGCCCAGCGCTCTCAACTCCCATTCAAGTCAACAGCCAAAATCTGGATTTTGTTATACAAGACAGATGTAATAATTTCTTAGGCTTTGCTCTAGTAAAGGATTAATTGTACCCAATGGGAGCAAATCTAGGCCCAGAGATCTACCATGTGTGCTACCAACAGTTTATTGCTTTGCCCTCGATACAGGAGTCTGCCATCAGTTGCTTGTGAAAAGAACACATGTGCCTTAAACAGCCTTTTGTCTCCCTTTCTTAAGGAAATGAGATACTTACTCTATGAGTGACTAAGGTATCCTGCATAACCCGTGTGATTCCCCAGTGGTCATGATGGCTAATTGGTATTTGCATTGTTTAACTACAGGTATAGCCAGTTATCAAAAAGAACTGCCAAGTAACCAGTGTATCCAGTATCACATAATACAGAAGTCTCTCTTCAGGTGTTTTTCATGCATTCATCATGCTAATTACAGTTTCTAATATTTCCATGCTGTGTTAGAAAGAGAACAAAATATTCAAACTACACATTATATTAACATGCTAACTGGGGAAGAAGGTAGGAACTAAAGTTTAACGTAACTAAAGAAGGGTCAATAAAGTCTCAAGGATGAATCAAGGATTAGAGGGTATTAATTTAGGTTGCAAAAATAAAAAAAAAACTGCTTGGAATTTACACACACACACTAGCTGGATTTCCCCCAAAAGCTATTTTTTTTAGACAGCTCACAAATGATCTTGCTACCCTTTCTTTTTATCGAAGGCCAAACAATCCCTTCTAACTAGCACATAATAGTACAGGCTCTCTCTGGCTTTCTAGACTAACTTGTTTTGTTGGCATATTTTTAAATGAATTTTTTGACTGAAGTTCATTCAGCCCTTTTGTTTTAAAAAGTCACTGTCAAGAGAAAAATCAGATATTAAAAAAAATACAAAGAAAAAGAAAAAATTATTTTCCTCCATTGTGTTAAAAATTTCCCTTGTGGAAAATTCCTGTAGAATTTGAGGGAGATTAAATCAATATGATTCAATAGATATCACCTTAAACAATTTATAGACTGTAAAGGCCCTGATTTGGCAACCTGAGCCAAACTGATGTGCAGCAGTGTGCATGACTGCATAGATCCATATGCATAAATCAGATTGCCGGATTGGGGCCTGATAATTATATTATCCTCTAGGCTTCCATAAGATGGTTTTTAAAATTCTATCGTAAGTTTGTCTCTGTTAAATTCTATAGGATTTCACACAGAAGGATGAGACGATTACAATGGAAGGATTTTAAAAATTAAATTAAGTTTACTTCCCAACCATCTAAACTGATGGTTTCATTTCATTCAACTTGGGCAGTGAAACTAGACCGGTCAGAGTCTCTGCTCTGTTTATAGTCAGTTTCACCACCTGTTTCTCATGCACTAGTGCCATGCTGAGAAAGTTTAAATCTAAAATGACACTGTTTTCACTGAAATTATTTTCTTAATTCCATTAAAACATTTCTTCCTTACTAGATTTTGTAATATATATTACAAAAAAGAACAAAACCTATATTTGGAATTAAATTTCTTGTCAGTGTTCCCTTTTAAGCTTCATATTTCACCTAGATCCCCCTTCTCATAGGTCTGGTCTTCCCCAAAGCTGTCACTCCTGGTGCCTGATTTGGTTCTTTGTTTGAAATTGCTCTCTCACACTCTCCTCCCTTCACTTCTAAGACCCAAATCCTGCAAGCTGATCCAGGCAGGAGGGTGGCTCCACTTACACTCCAAAGGAGTTCCATGAACTTCAGTGGGTAAGGAAGTAAGACTTTGTTCCATCTAGACCTGACTGCAGTATCGTGGCCTTCGAATGTAAAAATTCTCTGCCCTGTTTACATTTGTTTTTAAAATTATTCCTCCATAAAGGATTTTTTTTTAAAATTTGGTGGGAGAAACTTTCCAGCAAATCTTGGTCTATTTCCTCTCCTGCACCTCTTAAATAAATTGTTCCTAAGAATTGCCATTACTAATGGCAGGTTTATTATTATATCCTTCATGAAAATCTCAATTCCAAGCCTTTTTTTCCCCCCCCCCAGGAAGCCAGGAGGAGGATGTGGGTCAGTAGGTTACTCAAGAAGAAAGGAAGGGGGTAACTGAAGCATGGCAGCCTTTGAATCCAATACAGACTATATAGTCTGCGGTTAGACAAACCAATTTTCATTCCATCAGGGTTTCCATTTGGCTTGGAGGGCGGCATACAGGAAAGCAGAAGAGGGCAGACCGCCATGCCTAGACTATCTACTCATTGACTTCCTTACACTGTCATCAGTAGCTGCCTTATCTATTTTCACCTCAGGCAGAAGGCGTCCCACGGGCCTATTAGATGCCGGGCCGCCAATAAGGGACACCACGCCATTACAATCCACTGTGCTGTTCCTTTTCACGTTCCGGCGGATGCTGGGGAAGATCCGTGAGGACCGGCTGCCCTGGCTGTACCCACTGTAACCACTGTAGCTGCTTCTCCGTTCCCGGCCACGGAAGGGGACGAAAAGGGAGTCTCTCCTGCCTTCACTCTCCTCCACCGTGCTGTGCTCATCATCAGCAAATTCGTTCTCTGAGCCTGGATCACGGAAGCGCCCTCTGAAGCTGAAGATACTGCTCTTGCTGTTGTGCCGGGAGAGGAAAGGGGAGCCTGGGATGCTGAGAAGGGACTGGGAGGGAGAAAAGAAAGAACAATGACGGCGTGAATGGTAGAAAGAAAAGCAAAGCGATATCACAGAAGGCCACTCTCATCCCTGGATCTAGGGCCATCCATTTACACTGGACAAGTCAGTGCAATTGTCTGTTTGGTACAAGTGGCCTCACTACTGTTCCTAAAGGGTAGTTACCTGCATTCCATAAACCGCATCACTTGAACTGAAAGCTCTTTGGGACAGAGAGTGCCTTTTTGTCCTGGTCTGTACAGTGCCCAGCATAGAATCATAGAACTGGAAGGGACCTTGAGAGGTCATCTAGTCCAGTCCCCTGCACTTGTGGCAGGACTAATCATCTAGACCATCCCTGACAGGAGTTTGTCCAACCTGCTCTTAAAAATCCCCAATGATGGAGATTCCACAACCTCCCTAGGCAATTTATTTCAGTGCTTAATCAGTCTGACAGTTAGGAAGTTTTTCCTAATGTCCAACCTAAACCGCCCTTGCTGCAATTAAAGCCCGTTGCTTCTTGTCCTATCCTCAGAAGTCACGAAGAACAATTTTTCTCCCTCCTCCTTGTAACAACCTTTTATGTACTTGAAAACTCTCCCCTCTCAGGTTTCTCTTTTCCAGACTAAACAAACCCAATTTTTTCAATCTTCCCTCACAGGTCATGTTTTCTAGACCTTTAATCATTTTTTGCTCTTCTCTGGACTCTCTCCAATTTGTCCACATCTTTCCTGAAATGTGGCGCCCAGAAATGGACACTACAGTTGAGGTCTAATCAGCGCAGAGAAGAGCAGAAGAATTGCTTCTCGTGTCTTGCTTACAACACTCCTGCTAATACATCCCAGAATGATGTTTGCTTTTTTTGCAACAGCATTACACTGTTTACGCATATTTAGCTTGTGATCCACTATGACCCCCAGCTCCCTTTCTGCAGTACTCCTTCCTAGGCCGTCATTTCCCATTTTGCATGTGTGCACCTGACTGTTCCTTCCTAAGTGGAGTACTTTGCATTTGTCCTTACTGAATTTCATCCTATTTAGTTCAGACCGTTTCTCCAGTTTGTCCAGATCATTTTGAATTTTAATCCTATCCTCCAAAGCACTTGCAACTCCTCCCAGCTTGGTATTATCCATAAACTTTATAAGTGCACTCTGTATGCCATTATCTAAATCACTGATGAAGATATTGAACAGAACCAGACCCAGAACTGATCCCTGTAGGAACCCACTCGTTATGCCCTTCCAGCATGACTGTGAACCAATGATAACGATAACGATTTTCCAACTAGTTATGCACCCATCTTATAGTAGCTCCATCTAGGTTGTATTTCCCTAGTTTGTTTATGAGACAGTCATGCGAGACAGTAACAAAAGCCTTACTGAAGTCAAGATATAGCACATTTACCGCTTCCTCCCCAACCACAAGGCTTGTTACCCTGCCAAAGAAAGCTATCAGGTTGGTTTGACACGATCTGTTCTTGACAAATCCATGCTGACTGTTACTTATCACCTTATGATCTTCTAGGTGTTTGCAAACTGATTGCTTAATTATTTTGCTCCATTATCTTTCCAGGTACAAAAGTTGAGCTGACTGGTCTGTAATTCCCCAGGTTGTCCTTATTTCCCTTTTTATAGATGGAAACTATATTTGCCCTTTTCCAATCTTCTGGAATGTCTCCCATCTTCCATGACTTTTCAAAGATAATTGCTAA
The DNA here is from genome assembly GCF_965140285.1 of Lepidochelys kempii. NCBI lineage: Eukaryota > Metazoa > Chordata > Testudines > Cheloniidae > Lepidochelys > Lepidochelys kempii. The sequence goes on along the minus strand of NC_136399.1, from coordinate 951,613 downwards.
TGATGGGGTCTTGACCCTGATCCAGGTCAATAGGTGCTGTTGTAATACAGATACAAATCACAATCACAGCTAGATCCTTGGGAGCAGTCTCAGCAAAGAGGCCAAGGAATGAACAGGCCATGGAGACTGCACTCCCCTAAAGGGGGCTGCTAAAACCAAGGTTGAACCATATTTGGGTGGCAGTGTGGGAGAAAGCATCCCCAGCTGGTGCCTTTGTGCTGGGCTTTAGGGGAGGATTTTACTCCCTTTGGTCCTCAATCCAGCACTTTTAATATACAAAGAAAATTTTAGGAAAAATGATCGAACCCAAGCATGTTGAGTAAATTTTTCAAAAGCACCTCAGTGACCTAGGAGCCTTAGTTCCATTTTCAAAAGCGACCTGGCACTTATGCGCATAAGTCTAATTGAAAGTCACCTGTGTAACTGCCCTGACTTCAGAGTTATTCCTGATTTCCACTAGGCTCACAGGGACATGCAGGACTTGTTGTGTAAGCAAACACTACAAGATTGGGCCCTAAGTTTCCTCCTAATCCAGCATCAATTAAAAGGAACGGAAAGATTCCCTTGGATTGCAAAGGGCACAGGATGAGGCCCCAAGAAAGGAAATGTGACTCTTAATAATGCAAAGGAATGTTACCTGATTCATGATGGAAAATTTCCTTCCCAGCCTGTTGTCTGGCAGCCTAAAAGCTTTTCTCCTCATTCCATCCTCCGATTCAGACTTGAACACCTTCTCGTTGTCACCCTTCTCCTCTCCTTCCAAGAGCTCCTTCTGCTTCCGTTTCTTCCTCCTGTTCCGCCGCTCCTTGTCACTCTTAGAGCTGAGTTTGGAAATCTCAGAAGAGCTCTGAGACACCCTCCCCCTGCCATCATCCTCCACAGCATCTTCTGAGACCGTCCCTGCCGAAGTGACCATGGCAGCAGCCTGAGGGGAAAGGGACAAAATTAATTTGTTCCTTATTTAGTGGACAGGGAAAGGGAGTGGGTAAGACAGAAAAATGACAGTCATCTCGCAGAGGCAGTGGAGTGGAATGGTTACAGCATGGGGGGCTGAGCTAGGAATCCACATCTCTCTTTCCTGCTCTGGGAAGTTGTGTGGTCTAATGCTTAGTGCACTGGATCAGGACACCAGACTCCTAAGTTCTGCTTCCTCCTTAAAATGGGGATTTTGTGCAAATGGTTAGAACACAGGACTGGGATCCAGAACTTGTGGGTTCTGCTGCAGACTCCCCTTGGTTCAAGTAACTTCACTTCTTTGTCCCTCAGTTTAGTCCTCTCTCTGATGAGTAGAAATAATACTTATCTGCCTTACATGGGTGTGGCAAGGCTCAGCTAGAACCGAGAGCTGTTCTGACATTCTCTGGTGATAGATGCTTTAACCAGTGCAATGCAAATAATAGAACGAATCTGTGGCTTTCTAAGAACTTTGCAGTTACCATTGTGCTATACACCTGGACTGTCACAGAGGTAGCAGAGACAGAACCCAGGTCGTCTTGCTACAAAAACGCAGGCCACTGCCACTTTAGCTAAAGGAGAAACTCCGTAAAAAATATTAGCAATATGTTGGGCATAGGAACACAGGGTGAGCAATTCTAATTCCATCCAACAGAGCGCAGTGAGGCCCAGACACACCACTCAGTTCATTACTGTATTTTCATAATTTTATATGACTCTGTTTTGTAATTAATGGTTCAGAAAAAAAATTATAACAACCTAAAAAAAAAGAATTAATCAAAACTGTAACCTGCGCATCTTCCTGCTGCCTTTTCAGCTGTTCCAACATGGCCTTGAATTCTGCTTCCTTTTGCTCCGCTTCCTCCAGCGTGGCCTGGTTCTGCTCCTCATAAGCCATGGCTACCACAGCCAAGATCAGATTGACCAGATAGAATGAACCCACAAAGATAACCAGGACAAAGAATATCATGTACGTTTTTCCTGCTGCTCGCAAGGTCTGAAAAAGAGACAGCAATTTCCCTATCACTTTGATTCAGAAGAGACTGTCTACAATATGGATCTGAGCAGCCAATCACAGTTCTGATGGATGATTCTAAAGAAAAATACATCGGTACCATACATACGAAGTGTTATCTAATTTTTTAGCAGAATCCATTCTAAAGAATTAGGATACACAGCACACCCAACAACCTTGGGCCCAAGCAGTGAAATGACTCTTCTCCTTCCTTTAAGGACAAGCCTGATACTATGTCAGGCAGGAGTAAAGGTTGTAAATCTGACCAAAAGATGGAAGTTTTCAGGGATTCAGAAATACAGTATGAAACTCAATGCCAAGCACAGAGATTCTTTTGAAACAATGCTGGTTCAGCATGATGCCAACCTGCTAGAGAAGTCTGAATTGTTCTTAGACAACATGGATGGACACACTTTACCCTTCAAAGCACCTGGATGCCCTGTGTTATACTACAAGAGTATCAGCAAAGCTCAGGTGCGCACTTATGCACAACATACAGCATGACAATTTTGCAGCATTCACCACAGAATCTTAGTTAGAAGATTTAGCAAAACAGAACAGCCTCCAGGCTGAAAACAGTCAAGAATGCTACATGTGCTCTCCCTGGTGCCATTCTTCCCCTCCTTAAAAATACAACTCCTCCTAAGTCACACAACCATACACTTGTGGGTGGCTCCCTCAGACCCTTAAAAAACTCCCCATCCTCCCACAAATGTGTATGAAATTACAGGCAACAAAACATTGTAAGCAAAAGAGAAGCAATGCATTTACTTACTAACTGATACAAGTTTTCCCAAAAATCCTGAGTCATAAGGCGAAATAAGGCTAGGAAAGCCCAGCTGAAAGTGTCAAAGCTTGTGTAGCCATAGTTTGGATTCCTTCCTGCTTTCATGCATGTGTAACCCTCTGGACATTGGCTGCAGAAAAGAGGAAAGCAGTTTCAGGGTATCAATATTGTAAGAGCCATAAGGACAGATGAACAGGAGGCTTGTTGCCAAAGGCTGTGATGACTTTCACAGCAGCAAGGTGCAACATTTCATATGTGCTTTATTTTCATGGGGACAAAGCGGTTGGCAAAAAAACAGGGCAGTTGACAACCATGGAGACAGAAGCCCTTATCCACAGAATGCAGCAGTACAAGGTTATTCATATTGCCTGACCAAACCTGAGCTGGACAGGCTAGCTACAGGGGTAAGAGCCTACTACAATCTTCATACCCACTGGTGACCTGAACAAAAGCCCCCTTGAGCCAATTGGAGTTTTTCCATGTTCTTCAGTGGGCTTTGGATCAGCCCTCAATCCTTGGCCTTGCTGCAGGCCAGCCAGTGCCAACTGTGGTGATGGTAGGTGATGTGACATGGACCTACCATTGGGATCTAGATTAAGAACCACCAACTTACTTAATATTGACCAACGAATGGCCATCACAAGGTAAGAACTGTTACTACTGACCAAGGCTGGATTGGAACCAGCAATCTAAAAGTGAAAAGCTCTAGATCATTCCCAGCCATCCTGAGCCTTTCAGGCCTCCTGAATAATCTAAATGACTTGAGGTTGAAATTCAAGGACCCCATAAATTCATTTTCTTGTTCTCTTGCTTTTATAGCAATCAAGTTTTCTATTGTGACCCAAATTAACCAGCAACTGTAAGTTTTTGACTAAACAGAATTAATTTACTAATGCTAATGGAAATACCATTATCTGTATTTACAGCATGCATTACACAGATTTTAAATAAGGTAATTAAATACGAACGCTAAAGTTTAGGGACAGGGTTTTCAAAGAGCTATGGGCAGCTGGGCACCCAGGACTGGATTTCAAGTGTCCAAGGGCCAGATTTTTAGAAGTAGTTAGGCGCCCAAAGCCCTAAATGATTTAGGACAATTCTCATTGAGAAGCAATGAGAACAGTGCTTCTAACTTCCCAAATCTCCTTTGAAAATCCCATCCTAGTACGGCTACGATCCATTTGCTAGTGAACTGGGAGAATGTAGCCTGCAACATTCCATACACATCAGTTGCTTAATTTTAAGTGGTGCAAAATGAACCACAAATAATGAATTTGTCTTTTTAAAACAGAAGTTATATTTTTGTTTACATATGACACCGCAGTCCAGCAAGCCTACACGAATACCCTGTGTCAGGCATGATACATGCAGAGTAGAGAGACAGTTACTAATGGGGTGCATTCAATGAAAGGAGAACAGGCTACATGGAATCACCTTTAAGCCTGTGCCACCACTAAGCTCTATGAAAGCCATTGGAGAAGAAAGACATTCTTTACTTTTAATAAAGTCCAACACTTACCCTGCATCTGAGCTGTTACCACAGAGCAAAGGATCAAGGGCCCCAGGGATTACGTAAAAGTTTGCTGAAAAAAAATGTTAAAACACATATGTATGCACACTGCACACTTAATGGACTCAGCATATTACAAAACTACAGAAGCCTTAACAGAGCAGTCATCTAGGTTCTTCCTGGAAGTTAATACAGCCGTTTGAGCGCAAATACAAATGAATCGCTGGCACACTGGAGCAAGTTAATTCAAGAGTGGGGAAGCAAGGGAGAAGCTGCGAAGAGCTGGACCCTGATTCTCCACTACCTTGCGCTTTGTGTTGTCACTTACACCTGTGTAAGCCCTACTAGCCTGTTTACCTGCTTTGCACAAGTACAAAAGGAGATACAAGGCACCCAGTCACTTCAAGTGGAAATATGGTGAGTGAGAACCAAGCGAAAACCAAATAACAGAGCTCAGGAGCCAGGTCGATGCTTTCATCTGCAGAGCCGATAGCATTCACAGACATTTCCTCACTGTTCCCACTCACCATGTTTACACCTTGTTTTTATTCGGGGACAAGTTTTTGCTCTTGTTAATGTTTGGGGAATAGGCTGCTCTTTGAGCTAGTACCTGTATCTACACGGCATTTGGGCACAGACACAAGTATTTAGGGTTCATTATCCCCATTTGTATAAAAGTCAACCAGTCAGGATGAAGAACTGATATCAGGTAATAAAGGTTGCCTGTTGCACACCATGAATAGAGAAAAGGAAAGGAGGACTTGTGGCACCTTCGAGACTAAACAGTTTATTTGCGCATAAGCTTTCCTGAGCTACAGCTCACTTCATCGGATGCATCCAATGAAGTGAGCTGTAGCTCACGAAAGCTTATGCTCTAATAAATTGGTTAGTCTCTAAGGTGCCACAAGTACTCTTTTTCTTTTTGCGAATACAGACTAACACGGCTGTTACTCTGAAACCTGTCATGAATAGAGAATAATCAAATAGCTCATAGGTTGCAATTAATTTGCATGAACTGTTAGAGTGATTGAAAATAAATAAGTAGGAAAGGAAAGGACAACAGGCTCAGTTTTACAACTAAACTATTAGTTACAAATGGTTCAACATGTTCCATAGGTCTCTTTGCACATATCTTTTCCAAATGCTTGGTCTTTTTCTAAATCAATGCTGACTGACACACAAAGATAAGGCTTTAAGAGACAGGAGGCCAGGATGCAAGAATGGCAGTTGGAAGAGGATGCTGGACATAGATATAATGGGAAAGTGGGGGTCAGGTCAAGGCTTAATAGAAAGAAAGCATGTACAGCTCAGTGGAGGATTGAGAGAAGCTTATTGTGCCCCACGCCCTGATGCTGGGAGCCTCCCTGCTATAGAACTAGGATTTAAGAATCAAATACATGAGCCACTTTCTCAATCCCTAAAGCCCTCTCTGCAGAGTTGTATGCAATCTTGGCTGACCACTCATGAATAACACTTGATAAGACACAGCCAGAGAGAAGGAATCCCTGAAGCAAGGAAGTAGCTTTCAAAAACTCTACATTTAAAACTAAACAGACTGGGCTCTAAAAAGCTTGGTTTGTGAGCTTGGAGGCACAGAACTCACTGTGGGTTGGACAAACAAGTTGCAAACCTGGGCCAAGTATCAAGTGAGCCTTGAACCATGGGCCACAGTGTAGGGTTTGTCCTTGAAACCAGGTGATGTAGTGATAATTGGGGCCTAGTAGGCCTACTCCATTTGTGAGCCCAACTGTGGGAAAGGAGATAAAAGTTTATAAGGTGTGACAATCTGTAACAATAAATATAGATGGGGAAAAGTGCAAAAGGTAGAGACAGGCTGAATTAGTCTAAACAAAAAGGCCAACTGATATAATTCAAGGACTGCGTTAAGATCATGCCGATAAACAAGAAAAGTGAGGGACAGGAGATCAATGAAACAAAGGTGGATTGTCAGAAATTAGACCTAATCTGTAGACAAAATAATGAGAGGATAGGTTATTCTGCTCATCATTCCCTTTTTGGGTCCTTTTGGGGGGCAAGGAGGCAAAAGTGAACACAATTGCTGACTAAAAGAAGTGAGCTTCACTATCATGGCTGCACCCGCAACATTTCCTGGGACCCCTGGCTTTACTGGGACACCATTTGGTCTTTGTCATCCTGATCCTCAAATTTTGAAATTTACTGAAATTTAATGATGTGTTTGCCATGGTACTAAGCAGGTTGAGGTCTCTGTATACCAGTAAAACTGCTTAACATTGGACAGTGGCAGGGTCATTTAACACCTTTAAATCTTTGGAACCATTTATTCCATTGAAATTAATACAACGGTGAAACTTGGTGATTTAAACTAATTTTTTCTCTGGAGTTTTTGGTTCCACTTTTGCTGGAAAAGAACCAGCACTATGGAACACTAACACAACCATCCTCTGATGTAATTAAAACATGGTTGGTGCTTCAAGCACACTCCAGGGTCAAGGATGACACACTCTCCAGTACCACCTACACTCAAGGCAGAATTGTGTTTTAGCTACTTTGTGGAGGTGGACAGGACCACCATTTTGTGGGGTTCGAATCGCAAAGCAAAAGTCACATTGATCTAAACAAAATAACGTAGGTTGAGTACAGATCTACAGAGCTTTGCCCAGGCCTCTCCAGATCTGCAACGTTATAACAAGGACTGGCCAGTCCAATGGACAGTGGTTATTTTAGGAACAGCACTCACCATGCTGAAATGAACAAAGCCATGATTTTCCAAAGTGAATCTGGATGCCCAATTTAAGACACCTTAAAGAGACCCAATTTCCAGAAAGTGTTGAGAAACCAGGGCCTTTAAGGTGCCTGAAGCTGGGCACCCAAAATCTCCAGTCATTTTGAAAATCTTGGCCAACAACATTTTGTCATGTAAAAAGGAAACAGACTTTAGGGAGCATTGCTGCAGAAATACCTACAGACATTGTTGGTGTATTCTTGCCAGTCAAACCCCCTGGTGCCATTCTCTAGTAAGCTCTTATTGAGGTTAATTGGCCATATTACACACTTGTTCCTCAAATTGCCCATAAACAGCTGCAGGCCGATTAAAGCAAAGACACTGAGGCAAAACACTGTCAAAATCATTACATCTGACAGTTTCTTCACAGACTGAATTAGGGCACCCACAATGGTCTTCAAGCCTGCAGAGAGAAAATAGGGCTAGAAATCACTTTCATATAATTATCACACAGACAATACATTGCACATTACATCTATAACACAGTGGCAAAAGGTCATTGCTTAAGGACAGCCAGGTCCATGTGAAATTGAAGATGCACTGGATCTATTCCGGTTTTCCCCTACTGTACATTGATTAAAGCAAAAAGTATAAGGGGGGGTGGTGGAGGGAAGCTGAGCCAAATGAATCCTGGGTGTAACTCCACTGACTTCAGTGAAGGAAAAGGAATAAATCTGACCCAGTGTCTTAAAACAAATTAAAATACACCGGACCCTTGCTAGAACGCGCGTCTATCTAGCACAAATTCGCAAATAATGCGGTCACGGCCATGGATCCCAAATTTAATTACTTTAATTGCAGTTCATTCTAACGCAGTCCCTGCGTTAACGCGGTACCGGGCATGGATCCCAAATCCCGCGTTCTAGCAGGGGTCCGGTGTATTAAAAGGTCACCATTCAAAATCTTTGTTCTCTAGTGACAGCGCATATATAGGAGCCTCTGAGATGAATGTTAGGGCTTGTCTGCACACAGATGTTACACCCAGTTAAATCAGTGCAAAATCTAATTTAGTTAAACTGATGCAAACCCCTGCGTGGACAGTCTTATCTGGGTTTAAACCTTGTTCATATGGTGCAAGCTACACAGATATAAGCCAGGTTTAAAAGGATATCAGATTGTCCACATACACAGTCGCATTTGTTTAAACTGGTTTAAAACACACACCTTTAGTTAAACCTATGTAAATTTCCATTTTAGACTGGCCTTTACTCTTTCAATCTGGCATAAGAGGATTCCACGAAAAGTGTTAGGATTTTCTCCAGTATAAACTGCCTCTTTGGGACTCTATAAACTTGGAGCCAAAGCTGCACAAGACAGTTAAGAACATAGGAATGGCTATACTGGGTCAGACCAATGGTCCATCTAACTAGCCCAGTATCCTGTCTTCCAACAGTGGCCAAAGCCAGGTGCCCCAGTGATCCATCCCATCACCCATTCCCAACTTCTGGCAAACAGAGGCTAGGGACACCATCCCTGTCCATCCTGGCTAATAGCCATTGATGGACCTATCCTCCATGAACTTATTTAGTTCTTTTTTGAACCCTGTATAGTCTTGGCCTTCACAACATCCTCTGGCAAGGAGTTCCACAGGTTGATTGTGCATTGTGTAAAAAAAATACTTCCATTTGTTTGTTTTAAACCTACTGCCTATTAATTTCATTTGGTGACCCCCTAGTTTTTGGGTTATGAGGAGGAGTAAATGTCACTTCCTTATTTACTTTCTCCACACCACTCATGATTTTATAGACCTCTATCTTATACCCCCTTAGTCATCTCTTTTCAAAAAGCTGAAAAGTCCCACTCTTATTAATCTCTCCTCAGATGGCAGCCATTCCATACCCCAATCATTTTTGTTGCCCTTTTCTGAACCTTTTCCAATTCCAGTATATCTTTTTTGAGATGAGGTGACCACATCTGCACGCAGTATTCAAGATGTGGGCGTACCATGTATTTATATTGAGGCAATATGATATTTTCTGCCTTATTATCTATCCCTTTCTTAATGATCCCCAACATTGTTTGCTTTTTTGACTGCTGTTGCGCATTGAGTGGATGTTTTCAGAGAACTATCCACAATGACTCCAATATCTCGTTCTTGAGTAGTAACAGCTAATTTAGACCCCATCATTTTATATGTATCTTTGGGATTGTTTTCCAATGTGCATTACTTTGCATTTATCAACATTGAATTTCATCTGCCATTTTGTTGCCCAGTCACCTGGTTTTGAGAGATCCTTTTGTAGCTCTTTGCAGTCTGCTTTGGACTTAATTATCTTGAGAAGTTTTGTATCATCTGCAAATGTTGCCACCTCACTGTTTAACCCCTTTTTTCAGATCAATTATTAATATGTTCCTCAGATGTGTCACCTAAAAAGATTGGCTCCGGTTTGGGAATCTCCCTCACATCCTCAGCCGTGAAGACCGACGCAAAGAATTCATTTAGTTTCTCTGCAATGGCCTTATCGTCGGATCCTTTAGCATCTCAATCGTCCAGTAGCTCCACTAGTTGTTTAGCAGCCTTCCTACTTCTGATGTACTGAAAATTTTTTTGCTATTACTTTAAGTCTTTGGCTAGTTGTTCTTCAAATTCAGTTGATGTATGTGGTTTAATACAAACGACAGTACGTGTCTTAGGCAAAAAATAAAAGGGATCTTCCAAGCTCAGTCTGATCTGCCCAGGTACCATCCTTCAATTCAGTGGACAATTTGCATGAGCAAGGAATGCAGAATAACACCTTCAATCAGACCTACGTGAAAGATATGCAGAACCCAGTCAGAAGTCAACAGGAATTTGGAGTGTAGAAGAAAAACAAGGGTAGACCCTTAAAAAACAAACAACTCTAACATCCAGCGGGATTGTTCTGCATTTATAGTATGAAGGGAGGAAAAGCAGACAAGAGCTTTGCTGCACGTGGATTTCAGACAGAATTTCTAAGGGTGGCCATAAGTGACTCTGGAAAATAATCCTGGGATGTTCCCTCCCATGGCAACTTCCAACTCAACCCTGCTCCATTTACAAAGGCCAAAATGGTTTTCCAACCACAAAACTGCCAGGCCCCACAAACTCAAGCACCGCTGCAGTAAATTAAAATAAAAGCCACCTTCATCCTGCTTACTGACTGACTAAGAAAGAGAAGCAACATTTTCACCACGACAAAACCAGTTAGATGAGCTCAAGGTAAAATCCCTCACCTCTCCCTGGAGCTCTAAGCCCCATGTCCACGAGACACAACAGAGACCATCAAATGTTTCTGCCAATATTAGATCTCAGTTTCAGCTAGAAATTCGTGCTTAGCCCTCCACCTCCTTATTCATATTATAAACAGTACTGATAACTTTTAAAAGCATCCATGAACGCGAAGTTACTCCCTTTGTCTGTTCTGTCTCACTTCTTCTGCTTTGGCAAATCAGACCCTTTCATGCCTTGCAAAATTCTACTCAGGCAGCAACTAATTTTTGGTCTTTGACAAACAAATAAAATGTTGTTAGTTTCTCATCCTCCTCCTCATCCTGTCGGAGCTGGGCAAGCAGGTTGTGCGTACAGGCTGGTCAGCTTTCCCATAAGAGTTCAGCACGGGTGCCCCTACATCCTTTCCAGAGCAAGTGGGAAAGATGGGTCACAAAATATTTGCCACACCAGATCATGTCACAGGTGGATTTCGTCTGGTGTCCCATCACCAGCTCTGGCCTTGACTGCACAGAAAAGTTATCTAGGCCCCTACTGCTACTGGACACTCCTGAGCCATCTCCAAACTTCATCCTCCAAAATATTTTTCCAGATAAGAAATGTAGTTTACCTTTCTTCACTCTGCCCAGGGAATTGGATCATATGCAACTTCTGAAAAGAAATCCCTACCTAACCTTTTAGAGATCTGATAAGAGAGACTCCTATGAGACTGGTATCCTTCCTTTTAACATATTTACTGAAGTGCTTTTTCCATCAGCCACAACGATAACTTATCCCTTTAATTCATACTCAGAAGGAGGCATTTAATGAGTCATTAAATGTTGTGCTTTATGAATCTCTTACTCCCTTAATCTACTGTTAGCTGTGAGCACTTTTGATACACTTTACTATTCCCAGACCATGTATGGATTTCCATCCCTTGCCTCCCAAAACCTCACCACATCCATCAGTGCTTCCATACAATTGTAATTGATATTAACTTCCCCCTCATCACTGCTTTAGCTACCTCCCAAGAGGGCTTTAGGTTTAAAAACTCCAGAAATGTTAGCCTTGTTAAGCCCAAGCAGTCATCCCAGGCTTAAGATGCTTCCTCCGACCACCACCAGCCTTCTATAACAACCTCTTGGGCAATCAACCCCTCTTATGCTTGTCTATAGGCACTAGTTTTGAAGTAGAGAGAGAGTGTGCAACAGTTCCAGCAGTAAATATTTCAGCTAGGATTGGATCAGCCCAAAGCTCTGGCTCAGATCACCACACCAGCCGTCAATTGTCAGCTGTCAGACCCTCCTAGGTTACCAGCAGCTTCATCCAAAGCCCACGGAAGTCAATTAAAAGATTCCCATTGATTCTAATGAACTTTGCATCAGGGTCCAGATCAGAAGTCTTTGCACCTAGTCACTGTTCTCTGCCTAGATATTACATGCAAGTATTTATATATTTCCATGCATTCTTCGTTTTGACAGAATTAGCTGGTTGCTTCCGATCCATCTTTATTGTATGATCTTTGTGTTGCAGAATGCTCAGACGTAGAATACATGGCTAAATTGGTCTTTGGTTTGATGGTTCTTGAGACCACATTGTAAGTCTGGAGTAATTCATTTCCACAATGAGATCAGAAGAAGCTGAAGTTTGTCTGCATCTTCAACCAAGTGGTCAACACTGTAATTGGCAGAAGTGGCCAAGCATGAAGTTAAGGTCGCAGTCTCCCCTAAATGCCTGGTTTCAGATCCCACTCCTAGTATGATGACTGCTTTGACTGGGTGAAATCCTTATGGCCTGTGTAATGCATGAAGTCGGACTAGATCATCATAACGGTCCCTTCATGGCCTTAAAATCTGAATAAATGGCACTCATTTTTAGAGCCATACAATGCAGACTTCTGGACCTGCCCGAAAATCCAGCAATCAGCAAAAACTTGTGAAGCAAGATTAGACGTGGTGATTTTTATTTTTAAATTTCTGAGCAAAGTGAAGCCAGCTTGTACTGCAACCTCATTGGAGCTCACAGGCGCAGGCCAGGCCAGTAATTGGATGGGAGAATTCTACAGAAAATCAGATTGCTTTGGGAAGTGTTGATGATTTGGTGGGAGTTCCTCCCATCTGCATCACTACTTAACTGATGATCGGGGCTGGTGCTACTGAAGGTGCTGCCTTTTGGATGAGTGTAAAATTGAGGCCTCCCGCCACTTTTGGTTGCTAAAGATCGCATGGCATTTTTATCCTCCAATGGCTGCTTGACAACCCTCTTCTGTGAAATAGGATTGGTGAGTTTCATTGGTGAGCATCACAACTGGTATCATAAGAACATAAAACATCCTTGCTGGATGTCTCAGTAGGGAGCCCAAAGATTAAATGAGCTGTGAAGAATCGGTCCTCCAGGACACGGATTATGCACACTGGTCCAAAACCTCATGGGGAAACTAGCACTGATCATGCTGCTCCTGTTCTGTGGACACAGTGCTTCAGTTGCCAGGGCCAACTTTTTCTAGTCACCAGCTGGAAAGTCACATGAAAAATTTAAGCATTAAAACCTCTCAGTCCAGAAATGCTTGTTCATCAGGAAAAAGCCTCATACTGCAGCTTGCTCCCTCTAAGCAACGAGGATGTTTCCACTTCAACTTATAATCAACTTGCCTCAAATGTTTTCATACCATTAAACTGCAAGTGGGCTGGAGCTGAGTCATACGATCCTCTCCTTCCTCCAGGACTTTTTTAGACCACATAGATTTACATGGCCCTTCTGCAGATCTCAGTGTTAAATAATGCAACAAAGCTGAAAGATTTATCAAGCCATGTACATTTGTGTCCACATTCAGGGAGAGCACGATGCAGTTGCTTCTGTACATGGTACATTCCAGGGCAGAAAATGCTCTAGGGGGAAAATTTTCCAGTGACAAAAATGTTTCTTTGGCAACCTACAGTTTGTGTCCATTTGTTTTCCAAATGTCTTCCTTTTGGATATGCTGTATGGACAATCTGCTCAATGGCCAGACTCTATGATGCAGTATTTTACTGTATCTCAGAATTATAGATAAGTTATTGTGTGCATTACTAGGAGTGGCATCTAGAGGCCCCAGCTGAGAGTGGAGCCCCATTGGAGTAGGTGCTGTGTCTACGCAGAATAAGAGGCAACCCCTGTCCTGGAGAGTTAATCTAAATGGCCATCTAAATGGACAAGACAAATGAAGACTGAAGATGCTCATCTGGGAAATGAGGCACAAAGAGAGTAAACAGCTTGCCTAGTGTTACACAAGGAGTCTGTGGCAGAGTGGGGAACTGAATGCAGATCTCCTGAATCGCAGCCAAGTGCCTTAATCGCAAGCTTGCCCTTCCTGATCAACTGGCTGGAATCAGTGAGAGCTCTCAGCCCCATCTAGCACCCCATATCTGGAACTTGCAACTATACTTGGAGCTACACTCCAGGTGCAACTATGTTTTTGTGACCAGTTCATTACACTCATTTGACTCAGTTGCAACAAGCATGGCTGAGCTGTGTCTACAGAGCAGCCCTTTTCAGCATTTTGTGCATCTCCACCATTCATGCCACCTGCTGTAACCATGGTTGCTGTCACAGCATACCGGAAAAATCTGAGCAGTTATCCCATGGTGTCTCAGTAGGTGACGCCCATAAAGCAACACCCGTAGCACATAGGGCAATCAATTCTAGAGTGTCTTGCATCACATAGAGCTGGAGCCAGAATGGCCAACCAGGATGAGAATCAGATGTTAAAAGGAGACTTTTTTACCTTTCATCAAACACAAACAAAAACAAAAACGAGATTTTTTTTTTTTTTTTGGCCATAAAAATTTCTTAGCTGAAAACTGGAAAAGCTTTGTTTTTTCAGCAACCCCCTCAAAAAAAGTTAGATGATTTTTTTTTTTTTTTAAATCATCAACATTTTTCATAGAGGGGACACGAAAAAAACCACCAAAACATTTCCCTGACCAGTTGCACTGGCTACAAACATAGAAGTTTTGTACTGGGATGTTTTATGTTGCCCCAGAACTGAACCTGAATTTCTATAGGTTTCTGAGATCTTGATTTATGTCCCAACCCTTCTACATTTTGGAATTAAAAAAAATAACCCAAAACATTAAGTTTACAAGAGAAAGTCATGTAAATTATGCATTTTCAAGAATTACCAGATCCACTGACATGTAACATCCTCTCAAAGCCTTTTTACTATTTCAGTTATATAAGTGCCAGCATGTGACATGACAATGGAGTCTTGACTTTCTAAAAAGTGAGTTCGCAAATAGGGAAACTGGGGAGGAAAACAAATGGTAAAAACATTGACCAAAACACAATTTATCACATGTCAAACAAAAATGTGAAGCAAGTTGAATTACATAAGCAGGAATCAAGAATAAGCTGGGATACTACATCATGCAATATAACTGCAAGGCTCAGCAGAGCAGATTTAGTTTCTGATTTTCACGCTTTGTGACATTCAAGAGGGCTTCTGCTTAGATTGATCCTTGCAATTATCAGATAAATTTTAAAGTTTAGCTCTACTTTGCACCTTGCCATGGTTCATGCCATGGCTTAGACCTTGAATGGACCATGCAACTAAAGAACAGTCTGACTCAGTGGCACTTCATCTGTAGAGAAATGCGAAAATGAAGGCATTTCATTATCAAGGCTGTGTTATTTAGTCCACACCAGTTATCTATCTGAATTAAGCACTTTGAGTAACTAAACAAAAATCTAGGCTTGAATATAAATATCAGACGAAAAATGCAAAAGAGAGGAGCCAGTGATCTTTTGGGAACCTGTGCCTGATTCTCATTTATTCTAAGGCCTCTTTACACCGTTCCATCAGTATAAAAGCGTCTTACCCACTCGAAGCACCCCTTACATTGCCAGGCTGATGTAAAGGGGCCTTAGGGTAGCAGGCACATGAAACTGTAAAATAAAACAAATAAAGGAAGTTCCAGGTAGGAATAAAATGTTTTTTTTTAAACTCAGAGCTTTTAATCAATGCCAAAGTTCTTGTCAATTTCCAAGTAGCTTTATTGCTATTCATTTTTCCAGACACAACTGGAAATTTTTACACCCTGTTCCCTTCAGCCCTCTAAGTTGTTGTTTGCTAATCTTCAGTTCCTCTAGGGTCCCATTCTCTATTGCTCTGACAGTGTGCAATCATTATCCCTGCTGTGCACTGGTGTAAAGAACAGCATGAGACACCATGGAAAATTAGGCTCTTAAAAACATTAATAATTGTATCACTGAAAGATTTGGTCACTTGGGGGCATGGAATATCATTCTGATTCCTCACTGTTGCTTTGCTTTACCAATTCATAGCTAAAAAGAATGTCCCGGTTCAGATATCAATGGGTTGTAATTGTCTTGGAAACTAAGTTTTCAGGGTGATGCGGGCTTAGTTTCCATTTGCGATGGACTCAACATGTGTTTCTTCACACAATTTGTCAAGTCAGATAATGTGACCCTGGCTCTATACAACAGGATGCAGAGCGAGTTCTGTGCTTAATTCACCAACTATTAAAAGTTGCCTGTGAGATGTTCAGCTGTCTGCCTTCCCAGCCTAAAGCAGAACCACTGATGAAACACACTATCGGTCTACTGATACTAAGGATATTTTCAAACTGGTTAGAATAGTATTGTAGATCTGAATGGTTTTAGGTGACCTGACCCATTTTTACTGAGCTGCTTTCAGGACTACTCCATTTCATTAAAACAGGGACCTGCCTTCCTTAAGTCAGCTCTGCACTATGGCTCACACTGTTTTAAAATTGGTTTTTAAATTTCCCCAGCATAGACAGGCCCCAGGAGACAGCTTGCAGCACCACTACTTTCCTCTTTCAGAATTTGAGAGATGCAGTTTGCACTTCCACCTGCCCCTCCGTTTGTGTGCGCGTATGCACCCGCATGTCAGTGAAAGGTGGCAGATTGACAGCCCTGCAGAAGAGTCCCTTCTCTAGTCGCAGGACAATATATGCACACCATGTAAGCCCTCTAGCCTGCATGTCTGGAGGAATCACCTCTAGATGTGAAGGATTAAGCTCACTCCCCTGGCACTATTTGGTATTTGGCCTCTTTGCTGAGGTTTCCAGCGCCTGGGGCCACTTGGCAGTTGCTGTGTAATTGCATGTGTGATGCGCACTCTTCCCCAGCAGGAACTGCACTAAGACCAACATACTCATTTAGCACAGGTCACCAAGCCATCTTATGATGGTCATATTTGGGAATTACTGCTAGCATAGACTAGAATTGAGCTGGTGAAGTAGAGGTGAGTGTCTCTATATCCGATTAGTGATCCACTAAGCATTGCAAACCCTGCACCTCACCTGAAACTTTATCCAGCAGCATGTCTCCAGTCCTGCATACTTTTCATCTAAACACCCACTGCTCTTCTGAAGAGGCCAATTCTAATTATTTACAAAAGGTTTATTTAACATCTGTCATAATGATAAAATGGTTCTCTCAAGGTCATTGTGACACTGGAATTCCCATCCCACTGCATGCACTGAAGAAACAAGAGAAAACATTTAGATTTTAACATATTCAAATACATTACCTTGAGAAAAGTACACTTCTACCCTGTGTGTACAGTAAGCCACCAAGTAATACACTAGCTCTCTACCCCACAACTAGAGCTTCCAAGCTTACCCTGAAGACAACCAACCAGTAGGTTAATTATCCCAATTCTTGCTAGTGATGGGACCAGAAAGCAGGGGGTGATTTTGCATAGCCTCTACTGGGCCCCAGCGCTGCACAATCAGGGGAGATTCTGATTTAGGCTCTAATTTAAATCAGTGACCAAAGCTCCGCCCATTTCCAATTCTAGCCTTCGCATTCAATACTGTAACAGCTACCCTCACTTTGCTGCAAACTGGCTATGCTGAACTTAACAATGCGGGGTGGGATGGAACTTAGATCCTCCCTGCTCCAAAAGCACACTTGAGCTAGAGAGGAATCTCTGTTAGCAGTTAGGAGCATGGGGCCTAGGCTATGCAGCTGAACAGTTCCACATCTTTTTATGCGAGGTCAATGGCAAGTTTACACACTAACTAGGCAGTTGATTACACTATTTCACTCTGCTATACTGATGAATGTGAAGCACATCCTAAAGCAGTTTCAGCATACTTCTTCTTTTACCAAGGCAGTGTAAGAACTGCAGTGCACTGACAGCATCACAACTGCTCTCCAAGCAGTGCATCATCATCATCAACGATAATCAGACAGTTCTTCCTCCTTATGTGTGTATCTTAAGCTGTGCAGCCAACCATCCGACAAGGCTAAGTAAGAGCATTCTAATTAAGGAGCAATTCTCTATCATTCAGTGCAAGAAAAGCAGGTAGTATTTAAAAGCATCATGCAGCAGGTAGGGTTTATAAATATGGTAGGCTTGGCAGTCTGGAGGGAGGGAAAAGGCATCTGCCTCCTATAACACTATAGTTTGTTTTTTTGCAAACATACATGCAATAGTACACTGAGAAAATAGCAGGATGTTGCTGGACATCGTTTACTTAACAAGTAAAGATGGGGCTATTGCTCATTCCAGAGCAGAGCTACATTTTGGAGAGATGGAGAAAGAGGTAGGCTGGGCTTGACATCACTAAAAATACACAACCTGAGGTAACAATTTTACGTCACTTCTCCCCTGAACCCTGGAATAGACCAACTCATGTTCCAAGGCAATCTGTATTTTCAGTGCACTTAAAGCCTTCAAAAATATTCCCTCAGTACATTGTCAGAAAAAAACAACATAAAAACACTCCGCACTTTCCATCCCCAAAGCACTATACAAACTATCAACTTGCTAAACCTAATATCTGGGAGGCAAGTGAGCAAATCTCACTCCCATTTTCCAGATCAGAAGACAAAACAAAGGAGGTTAAGACCAAAACTCTCCCCAGTGGCTTCTGATTTTGGGTGCCCAACTTCAGATGTGCTGAACACTCAAAACTCTAACATGAAGTCCCTGGAAGATAAAGTTGCTCGGCACCCCTGAAAACCGGGCTCTACTTAGGTGTCTAAAGTTGGGTGTCCACAAATTCATGCACTCAAAAATAGAGGCCACGCATATGAGCAACATGGTGAGCAAAACGCAAGAACTTCCGGCGCCTCGTCACATGCTTCGTCCACTAAGCCAGAAAGCCACAGTGAAGGAAGTTCCATTACTTGGCACTTTAAAAACCAGACTGGACAATATAGTAGACATAGTATTACCAAAGGCTTCTCTGCACTGGCTGCAGGGCGTAGTGGATGGGCTAGGTGATCCAATAGGCCTCATTTTTACGATTGGATAAAAGTTAAAGTACTGTATGCCCTGACACAGTAGGGTTCACAACCCTCCCAGAATGACTGGTTCTTTATTAAAAAAAAATCCCCATTAGTGTAACTCCGAAAGTTCCTGAAGTGAACTGGATGACTCCTGGAGCAAGGCACTACTCAGCCTGAGTAAGAATGGCAGTAGCTGGCCCTTTATTTGTTTTGAATTATACTTCAGGGTTTTCACACAGAGGCTAGATATTGATAGACATGCACTTAAGAGGATGGTATACAATTATCAGTATTCATCCAACTGTCTTATATTATTTTTTTTTTAATCACTGTTGATTCATACAGACTGCAAAGCCCATCAAAAATGTCCCAGTGCCATTTTTGAAAGGTAAGTGGTGAGAGAAGGGGGGGAGGAAAGAGAGAGGGAGACATACACAAGATAAGCATTAATGCTTAAAAGACTCCTCACCTGGAATAACAGAGATAGTTTTCAAAGCTCGGAGAACTCTGAAAGTTCTCAATGCTGAGACATTCCCAAGGTCCACAAACTCTGTGACATATCTGTAATGAGGGAGGTCATACACAAAAAACACAATGACAAAACACACACCAATAAAACAACTACAGACAAAGCAATACATCACTCACAGAGGCCTGTACCCAACAGCTAACACCAACCGGAGGCCGCCTTACCTGGAATTACAGAAATAGTTTTCAAAGCTCTCAGAACCCTGAAAGTGCGCAGAGCTGAAACATTGCCTAGGTTTACAAACTCTGTTATATACCTGCAGAATTAAACCAGAGTTAATGGCACCATTGGGGTCACCTTCCTTTCAATATAATCGTTTGTAGGAAACAGACTGTAATTTAAAATGCTTTAGAACTGGCATTGAGAGAGACAGAGAAGGATACAAAGCCAAAACCAGTTTAAAAAGGTCTCAACAACAGCATGTTTTGCTCTTTGAGCTTTCCGAAATTTGGAGTCTAATGTTTTAATACTGTATGGACCCGTGCAAAGCAATTTAAAAAAATTACTTGGCAAAAGAAACCAGGTATGTTCGGAGAGACTGTTTCCTCAGTTCAATGGGGTATGTTGTCAATCAGAGCTACTTCACTTTCCTTCCTGTTTTTAATCGTCATCAACATTTGCAGTTATGCAGCACCTAAGTGCCACACAGACATTAGTTCAGTAATGTCGGTCTTCGCCACCTCTCTGTGAGGCACAGTTAAGTATTATCACCATTTTACAGATGGCCAGACTTGGGGCACAGAGAGGTAAATGAATCAGTATCAAAGCCACGAACAGATTCATGTGAATCAGTATCAAACCCAGGAATAGAACCCAGGAGTCCCCCCCTATTGTAACCACTAAACAAACTGCCTCTGAAAATAATTCTGCTGTTTTGGGAAAGTCTGACATTTCGTAGCTTTCCAGGCACTACAGGTCAAATTCACCAGTGTGCAGAAGAACTAGCTAGATATCACCTAAGCCTCGTGACTGGGATGTAAATGATCCCCAGGCCTTGGTGAATTTGGGACAAATCCTCCTGATATGACAGCAGTACAACCCCACTGATGGCAAGGTGATTGTATGGCTATAACATGAGCCCACAATGCTTGGTACTGATGCTTTTGAGAGCCTGACAGTCTTTTCAATGTTGATATTGCATTGCTTGTTAACTTACCATCCAGCTGCACAACAAATGATATTGGATGGGATTTTCAAAAGGAGCCTAGAGGAGTTAGGTTACCAATTCACAATAAATTGCATCAAACTCCTTTAGGCGCCTATGAAAATCTCAGGTGTTGACTAGTTGAATTTAAGGCCTCATTTGCATTTCTTGAACAATGCATCTTTTAGTAAACAATATACAGAAAGGACAACTAGTGAAAGGGCTGGCTCCCAAAAAACCCAATGCCCTAAGCCTCTGCGCTGGGGCCTGATATTTCAGAAAAGCGGAACACGCACAACTCCAGCGAAATGCAAGTCCCCTGGACCCTTGAAAATCAGACCCCCCACGCCTTCAGTCAATCATCTCTCTGATTTCAGTAGCCAGTGTTGGACCTGGGAACCCAGAACATGGACAGGTGTCAAATGTGTCAAAGCAAATGTGGAAGGGAAACAATTATTCCTCTCCCAGGTGTTGGTCAGATTGTCAATGACATATTTCCATTGATGATAGCGGGGGTTGTAAGAGTACGTTAGAACAGGCCAAGAGGTAAAACACATTTTTATAAGATACAGGGTGCCAAACGTTTAGAATTCATCTCTAATTAGGAAAATGAATTTAGTAGTCTACATGTTGTAAGACACCTGGGCACTTCACTGCTTATTAGACTTGGAAGATAAGTGGATTCAGCAAAAGGGGAAAAGAATGAGCTAGACAAAATAAAATACTGTAAGGTGGACTTCTTTTTTGGGATTCTGAATCTTTAGCTGCAAAAGGTTAATATCTACCCGTTAACCCACAAGTATCCAAAATGCAGCCCAAGAAATCCTAACATGCAAACCAAAACCGTGGAGGGAATCAGTGGTGGAGCCAGGATTTAAAAATTCCTAGTTCCCATCCCCTAGCTCAGCTCAGCTCACCAGAACATGCCAACTCTCTGGCACAGGGGCAAAGCTAGAATGCTGGACACTAATTACAAAACCCTACCTCACCATAGGTAAGTGGCCCCCTAACCATGGGGGGTGCAGAGAAACTTTGAGTGGGCACACAGCGGGGCCTGGGCCAGGGGAGGGAGGTGGGGAGGGAGCATCACTCAGCCTTGCTCTGCCACTAGCCGCAGCTCCACCCCGCCCCTCCTCTGCCCTCATTCCCTCTCCTCCCTCAGTCCAGCTCCACTTCTAGCCCCAGCTCCTCCCCCATCCCCAGCTCTGCCCCCAGCTCTGCCTTCAGCCCAAGCTCCTCTGCTGAGGAAGCCCTGGCTGTGCAGCAGTGGAGCACGGGCGCAAACAGATTCCATTCCTGGCAAGGGCAGGGGCACAGCAAGAAAAGTTTGGGCACTGCTGCCATAGGTGCATATTCAGGAAGCTGTGATTTGCCCAAAACATGTCCAAGTCAAGGCCACTGTAAGCAGATGCCGCTCCGCTACTTTTAGCGGAGTTACATTTAGCTCGGTCTTTATCTCAGGACGGCACTGAAAATAAGAGCCAGAATCTGGACTTTGATCTTTTTGGTGTCCACTTTAAAGATTTCCTTGACTTTTATTTTTTCCTGTGCACCTGTCTCACAAGAAGATTCAACCCCCTCCCACATTTCATGTACACACATAGAGTCGGTAACAGGAATAACCTGAAAATGCAACTTACGCCATCATGATGACACTGAAATCTAGCCAGTTCCATGGATCACGAAGGAAAGTAAAACCATCTATGCAGAAACCTCTTGCAATAATTTTCACAAGTGATTCAAATGTATAAATACCAGTGAATGTGTACCTGTTAAAAGGGAAGTCGAAAATAGAACTCTGCTAAGAACAATGTGGTAAAAATATAATTTCAGTCATGAAAAAATCTTTTCAAATATATTAGCCTTAAGAAATCAAGAGGTTATAAAACCCCATCCTACCCCCACTGACTTAAACGGGAGCAAGAGTAGGCTTATTGAATAAATGAAACAAAATTCTGCAAGAATTTGAGGAAAAAAACTTCTTAAGTATTTAACAAGAGAAAGATACAAAAAAAATGCTACTTACTCCACATTCTTCGACCATTCAGGTGGGTTACTAAAAGTCATGAATACACAGTTGGTCAAAATAGTGCACATAATGATCATGCTAAATAATGTAGGGTGAAGTCAAGGAAGAAAGGGACACGCTAAATTGACTATTTACTTCAGTATGAAAACATCTTTGTAAATTCACTGCAATATAGAGACAATTCTAATGAGAATAATTTCCAGCCAGTGATCTATTCACTATCAGCTAGATAGGACAAGAGCCAAGACAACATCCAGCAGTCACAGGAGATGGAGAAAAGAGACATTTTTTCATATAATTTTTTTCCATTTAACTATCTCATTGGTTTCCCCACAATTCTCTGATCTCTTGGACACGATGGGGCCGATTCTCCATTGCATTCTGATTGGTGGCAGTTTATATACACTTTATCCCTGTGCAGATGACTGCATGAGGGACAGAGCAAGAGTGAACAGAGATGTTGCTCTCCCAAGGGCAGTGCGCACACGCACAGAGAGCACAGAGTTTTCGCCTTAGTTAATATTTATGGCAAGTTAACATAGATCTGTCCTGCCTCCAGGCACTGACCAGAGGAAGGTGCACATGTGCTTCATGTTCTGCAACCAAACAAAAATACTGCCTCATCTCTTTAACAGACATTTTACAGCTTAGAACTAATTATGAAGGCTGTAAAATTGTAATGTACATTGAATAGACTCAGACTAAGGTCAGCAGAGACCATCATGATCATCTAGTTGAACCTCCTGCACATTGCAGGCCAGAGAAACTCATCCACCTGCTCCTGCAAATAAAACAGAGTCCCCATGTCGTACTTCACAACAATTTACATTCATCCTTTAAGTGAAACTTCCCTCCAGACAATTCCATCTACATTCAGGAATAGCAACACAATCTGCTGGTAAATGAAATGCGTGAGCAGCATCGTATTACATCACTTGTTAGTCAGAAATCTGGCTAGGATTTCAGTTTGGGGGTTTTTCCAACTGCATGAAACATGGGGTGCATTTGATATGATATGCATAACTGCAAAGTGAATCCTACTGGACAGGTAGAATCTAGCATCTTAGGAGCCAAATTTTCATTTTTTCTCCTGATTTTGTGCATTCAGCTAAAGGAGGAAGGTATGCCCACCTTGCACCAGCTGCTGTCATCAAGTGACCAACCGTCCAATCCGTTGGCATGAGCCCCCTGATAGGATTGCTCACCTTTGCAGGGGCAATCAATTGTATGAGCACAAAGCGAACAAGTCTCAAATGTGTTACTCAAAAAATGAAAAGTGTTTTTGTCATAGGCAGCACATGGTTTTCATACTGTTTTTCTTCTACAAGAAATGGGGGAAAAAATCTCTGTGGCTCTTAAACCGCCCCTTTCAAACTCCATCATGTATAATCTGGTTCAGACAACTTGCAACTCACTCTTAACATCCACTGAAATGACCCATTGCCAAAGTAACATGAACTCATACATGCAGGGTGGGATTTTCAGAAATGGTCAGCATTAACTTAATTCTGCTTCAAGAGTTATGCCTTGATTTCAAATGCTGATGCATTTTTGAGAATCCTACCATGTAACAATTTTACCAGGACCCTTCTAGGATTTACAGCCTACTGGACAGAATCTAAAAATAACCACAAGAATTCCATTTGCAACATCAATATGTCAAGGCCTTGTATTTTCTAAAGATTCCTTCATATATAATTTCTTCTTAAAAGTGAAGGGTTACCTGGTGCTGGATGCATGTGTTATATTCAAGGGAACTGAAAGAAAGATGAAGCACAGCTTATCGCTATAATTATGATTACAGCTTCATCAAACTGAAACATAACTTTTCTCTCTATATGCTTCCAAACTGCCAGTCCTATAGATGGATGGATGGATGGGCGGATGGATGGATGGAGATACACACACAGATTAGAATATTTTAGACACAAACTTAAATTTGAGAATTTCTTAAGTAAATATGTTTTATTATTTATAAGGTCACAGGATTTTAATGTGAATATACTTTTATATTTATACATAAATGAATTTTGTATATTTTAAAATGCAGTTACCATCAAAAGTAAATGTGTAAGTAAACAGACACCTTCTTACTAATAGTCTGATCCTTTTTCGTATTCAGGGTCATATATGCAGGGTCTGAAGACAAAAATAAGCATGAATTACTCTTTACTGTTAAGAGTGATTCAGGAGCAACGCAGCTGCAGCAGATAGAGATAGATTCTATTTTGGCTCAAAGGAGAACAGGAGGACTCGTGGCACCTTAGAGACTAGCCAATTTATTTGAGCATAAGCTTTCGTGAGCTACAGCTCACTTCATCTGATGCATCCGCTGTAGCTCACAAAAGCTTATGCTCAAATAAATTGGTTAGTCTCTAAGGTGCCACAAGTCCTCCTTTTCTTTTTGCGAATACAGACTAACATGGCTGTTACTCTGAAACCTGTTATTTTGGCTCAGGCATCAACAGAATTGCTAACCAAGAACCTGATCCACAGCCATTGGGAACTGTTTTCATCAGCTTCAATTAGCTTGGGATCAGGCTTCAGTTCTACCTGCAAAATCTTTGCTTCAAAATGGTCAGATGCATATCCCGCAATTGCACCTTAGTCCATCTGTGAGAGCCATGTTTACCAGCAACAAGACATAACCTAGAAAGAACCCAGTTCAACTCCCAGATCAAGTTTCCAGCACTAGCAGCTAGAAAACACACATTTTATTTGTAAGCCAAGCCAATTTGATATGGAAGCTTTTGAGATACCACAGACCTGGGACTCCACAAGGTCTATTTTACAGAGTAAAAAACTAGGAATTGCCAGACTAGATAGAGCCATCTCATCCAGTATCTTCTCTCTTACAACACAAGCATTGGATGCTTCAGAGAAAGTGGATCATTATGGAATAAACCTGCCCACAGAGGGAGGTTTGAGAGACACCAATAGACTTAAAGATGAATAGGAACATAATTATAAGTAAAGCACAGTTGGCTGCACCTCCGGCTCATAATTTATTTAATGGTTTCACCAGCTAGATAAACCTTTACTCCTCTTGTAAAGCATAGCTGTAGACTATTTCTTTTCCCATATTTACTGGTTCTTGGGTACTGGAAGAATGGATGTGCATATACACAGTGTAGTGTGGATCTTTGTAAATGAAATGTTACTGGATGTGCCATACCTATGGGAACTACAATTACTTATTCATAAACAAAATAATTATTACTGTATACACTTGGAGCCCAATCCATTGGGATCCCCTTCACTGACCTCGCTGAGTGTTGGATCGTGTCCTACATAAATAAGTTTTGAGTAGTAAGTAGTAGGAGAAGTCATTGATTTTTTTCAAGCAGTAAACAGCAGCAGCACAGAAGTCAATTATTAATAAAAAAGGATATGAATGTATCAAAATCTTAATAGCTATTCTCCTAAGAAGATTAAAAGGAGTTAAAATGTACAAGGCAGGTGTGGCACTAAATCGGAAGAGTGTTTTCCCTCTGTTTAGTACTACAAAGGTCTGCAGAGAAAGAGAAAGAGAGAGAGTTAATACATATGTACAGGAAAAAACGGAACAACTTTCAAGGCAAGAATGTAAAAGTCACACAAGAATTACATTTCCTGGTGTTTTTAAGAAGATTAGTGTTTAAGAAATCCCCGTCCCCCCCACCCCCATGGTAGAACGTGCATGCCAGAGTATCCTTATTATTGGTATTACGGTATCATCTATAGGCCAAACAAAGATCAGAGCCCCTTGTGCTAAACACTATATAAACAGAAGAGAGAGTCACTGGCCCCAAGAGTTTACAGTCTAAACAGCCAAGACAGACAGAGTGGGAAAAAGGAAGTATTACTATCCCCCTTCTTAAGAAGGGGGAACCAAGGTCCAGAGATGTTAAGTGACTTGCCCAAGGTCATACAGGAAGTCAGTGGCAGAGCCAGCAGCTGAACCCAGACCTCAAGACCTAGTTCAGCACCTTAACCTAAAACTATCCTTCATCTCAAATATGGCAGACACAGGGTTTCATAGATCTGTGACTCCCTCCCAATTCTGCTAATTACATGCCACCCTGCATCGTTTTGTGCAAGAGCACACTTCATCATCTGCAAAGGAGGAGGGAAAAGTGACATAAGCAGAAAAAAATATATCCTGAAGCTCAGCCCTGGCAGAACTGAGCAGAGCCAGGTGTCCAGCCCAGACATGCAAGCTGCTCCCCGAGAGCGCTGAGCGCACTGCATAATGCTGCACACACCCGAGCCATGACCATGTACTGCCATTACCTCCTCCTCCCCAGTTAAGATATTTGTAAAAATGTATTGGGAAGGGCCAGGCAGGGCTTCTCTCCTTGCACTTGTACAAGCTGTGTAATACACTAGGTAAGTAAATACCCACTGGGGAAAAACAGGTTTTTCCTACTCAGACCTCACCTCCCAAAATATAAATCACCCATTTCATCAACCTACCAGAACCTGTGTGACCTCCCCCATCAGACCGACCCTGCACAGCCTCCTTAGTCAAACCGATCCATCCCTCCTCCCCGTCCCCCCACCAGAGAGTGCATGGTGGCCTACCTCATCAGACAGACACTCCCCTCTCCCCCAATGTGTGGGGCCTCCCTTGTCAGACTGATCTCTCTCCTCCCCCTCACACATGGCCCCTCTTGTCCCACCTGGAGTTGTGAAAACTTTATTCCCCGAGCTCTGCTCCCTTGAAGGGTAAGGAACAAAGCCCAACAGTTGACCTGACAACTGCAGAAGCTATAAAAAATTACAATCCAGGCCCATCCAAGTATATAAAGCATGCCCCTCCTCTGTAAAGGGAAAAAATCCCCTCATGACAACTACTGAAGATGCACTGTCCATCAGTCTAGTGTATGTGGGTGAGACCATTCAGGAGCAACATTGCTTGTCCCTTCCATCACAACAGGGGCCAGAGCAAGAGTGATGAGTTAAAAGGCAGCAGTGTGATTACAGCCAGCATCAAGCAAGAATGTCTCAGGACTCAGGGACCCTTGTTTTACTCAATTCACAATTAGCTATTGGCCACTCTAGAAAGTCTCTCTTGCACAAACAGCGAGGAAGGAACCAACTCCACAGCTAAAAGGCTTACAGAAGGAGCAGTATATATAAAAGGGGGAATTTCCGATTAAATAAACACAAGAGGGAGGGGTCACCAATGGTAATGAGTTATGATAAACAGATAAACCACAACTGGCCCTCTTGTTGACACCTCAGCAGAAAGGCGAAGGATAGACAGGGCTATGAGAAGGTGGTGGTTCTGTTGGGCCTAAGTTCCCGCACGCTGGCCATGCAATAGAAAGAACCTTTTAGTGCCACTGCTAGGGTGACCAGATGTCCCGATTTTATAGGGACAGTCCTGATATGTGGGGCTTTGTCTCATCTAGGCGCCCATTACCCCTCACCCCGTCACAATTTTTCACACTTGCTGTCTGGTCACCCTAGCCGCTGCCCATGCTAGGGCTCTTCTGTGCATGGAGGATTTCCATCACCAGAGCTCTCACTGCAGCACAAAAGCCACACAATTCCCCACCATCACCACGATAAAAAAAATAAAAAATAAAAAGCTGAACTGTTTGAGCTGTACAACCTGCAGGAAGCCTTCATGCCTGCTGTTTACCGGCTTCATATCTAGACAAGGTTGTTTACAAAGGTATATGCAAGGTAACATTCATATGGGATACACTGAATGTAACAGCCCCATCCCGCAGAGGGCCCATTAACGAGCCCAATTACAGAAAAGCCAGTGGACTCAACAGGATCCATGTTGAGTCTCCAGACAGCAGTGCAGTGCCTGCTTTCTCCCTCCACAGATGTGCTGAGTACTCATTGGCTATTGCTGTAGATCTGGGCCTAGATCAGGGGTGGGAAAACTACAGCCCGCAAGCCATTTTAAACTGGCCCTCGAGCTCCCACTGCGGAGCATGGTCAGGGGCTTGCCACGCTCAGATGCTCCTGCGCCCCAAACCCCTCATCCCCAGCCCCATCCCAGAGCCTGCACCCTTTTCTGCACCCAACCCCCTGCCCCAGCCCTGATCCCCCTCCTGCCCTCCGAACTCCTCTGTTCCAGCCCAGAGCACTCTCCTAACACCCCAAACTCTCATCACCAGCCCCACCCCAGAGCCCGCGCCCCCAGCCAGAGCCTGAAGAGGTGAAGCTCAGAAAGGTGAGCAGACAGGTCAATTCTGCAGTGACTGGTGCACTGTAAGACAGCAGTGGAAGGATTACTTGCACTGGATTACTAGTTTAACTCTAGATGATTCACAGGTGCTGCAGTTATGAACTGCATTGAGTTCAAAGTCCAGAGAGCCATCAATGAAGGAGTGTGTGCACACATGTGGCAACAACCAAAATAAGAGAGTTAAACCAGTCCAACTTCTGTATGTGGACCAGACCTTAGAGCGCTAGGATTAGCTCCCATTAGAGTCAACAAACAAGATTATCATTGGCTTCAATAGGAGTTGGGTAAGGCCCATAATATGTGAACACTTTTACTCTCATACACTAGCACAAAGACCCTCCCCGCAAATACAAGGAAAACTCTCCAGTCTAAACAGACTTGTTCACACCAGCGCTGGGAATCTGTGGGGCAGTGACAGGTGTGAGCTGCCAAGATGTTGGAGAGATTCTTCCCCATGGACCTGAGACAGGTGAGGCAGCACTTGAGACTATTCACAGGTGACAAGACTCCAGGCCTAGGGGGATTGTATACTCAAATCCTGCAGGAAGTAGGAGAGAGGAAAGCCATAAGGGTCAGCTTTACACAGAAAACTAGAAAGCTCCAATAATTAACAATGAAGAAAGGGAGGATCTTGCCAACTTCAAAAGAGAAGCTGCTAGTCTGACCCCAGGTGTGGGGGAGAGATATTGGAAGCACTGATTGGGAACAAGATTACAATACATTCAGAAATGTATAATTAAGTGAGGAACAGTCCACAGGGACTCGGCAAGCAGAGGATCACACGCCACATCCTTGCTAATATTCTTTTAAGATGTTATTGCCTTGGTAGATAAGTGGAAGTGGAGGGAGGGGAGAAAAAAAAACAAGTGGATCATAATTTATTTGGGTTTCATTATTGGTTAATAGGCTGTGCTGTTCACTGTACCAACAGTGAGTTGTACTCAACAGCGCAAGCCAAATACAAGCTAGAAATTACAGCCTAGAAGGAAGCACAGTACAATCCAGGAGAAGAAAGAAGAAGGAAATGTTTCCAGGAGATTGTTAATCAAGCAACATGTGGGGGACCACATAAAACAGGGTCGTACAATTTAACTCAAGCTCAGCCTTTGCCAAATATGGATCTACGTTCCCCCAGTGTGCATCACTTACCAGATTGTTCTTCCAGCTCATTAAAGTAACAATGCACCAGTTTACACTGTCTCTGTCACAAGAAGGGACAGTTCGTTTGTTTCATTTAAACCTACTAAAAGTAAAGTTAAGATTCTTCAGCAATCCCCCCAGGATTCTTGGATTAAGTATATTTCTCTCCAAGATGGAGCCACATGGCCCCTGCTCCTTGGCCTCAGACTACCTTGCAATGCACCCAGAAAAGTACAGCTATTGTCCCTTGTCAAGTGTTCTTGGAGCCATGTTAAACAGATGAACATTTTTAACTACTGGCAAAGAGCCCAAGCTGCAGAATTCAGATGTTCAGGTACACGGTGGTTTTGTTCTGGGCTCTCCCTTAAGAGTGTTTATTGTCAGTCATGATTCAAATGTACACAGCATTCTAACAGGGCACAATCTAGGATAAACCATTACCTGAAAAGCGGACAATCCAACGCAAAGAATGTAAAATGTATCTATGGGCTGCAGACCACATACAAACCATCACTGTGAGACTCACGTGTGTACAACTGGAGAGGTGAGACTAGAACACAGTCCTTCAATAGCGAAACACACTGGCCCCTCCCACTCAAGTGAAAGGAAGGGAACAGCCAGTATGCACTGAAGAGTTTAAACTCTCATGCACCATATCCTCTTACAGGCATAAGGAAAGGTTTCTTATGGTACATTACAGACCAAATGCAGCAGAACCCATGCATTAGAATGAAACTCACCCCCTACAGAGGGCCAGCACAAGGCTTATAAACTGCCTAAACCCCCCTAAACACTCCCTCTTCAGTATTTAACCTACCCTTTGGCCCAGCCCTTAGCCTCACAGAGCCCAACACAACAGAATCCACAAGGGCCCTCTGCCAAGATAGATGTTGTTTCCCAGCAATAATTTCTCTTAAGGAATTCGCCATTTCACTAGTGCAACAAAATATTTTCGCTCCTTTGGCTAAATTAGACCATAGAGCAGTAAACTAGTTAAGAGGGGAAATCAAAACTGTATTGTGGTTTAGTCCCCAGGGGAAAGCATCTGATAGCACAACAGCTAATGAACGTGCATCTCCCAGCAAAAGGCACTTTAAAAGAACCGTGGATGACTCTTGACAAATCACAGCATCAAGTATTAATAAATGGCTTGTCCTGGCATATGAGAGAGTTTTGAAAGGCTATTTTTTTCCCATTTCTAAGACGCAGGGGGAGGGAGGGCTTAAGTTGGGAGATTCAGCCCCATCCTGACGCTGAGAACTTGCCTACCAAACTACAGCCAACTTTACAGGGTTTTAAACCATTCTCTTGTCTTTTCTTACTGTCACAAGCACAGGCCCCTGTGTGGGAGATCTGTCACAAAGTTCACAGCCAGCAGAGAGGCAATAGGGAAGGCATCACAATCTACAGGCTGCATACCATTGACAATAATTCTATCCATTGCCAGATATGCCTCATTTGCAAAGGCCCAGCCCATTCAGCTGCAATCTGATGGACTTCTCATTCTTCCATCAAGGCCCTTCATGTTCTACACCCCCTATTCTAACCTCTTCAACAAGAGCCAGTGGATTTCAATACACAATCAAGTGTAATACTAGGTTCTCATCAGCACAGGGCTTCTAACGTAACATTTAACCCTTGCCACACTGATACCTCTTAAGCAGCGGAAAGTGCTCAGATATGATGGTTGATGAGGGCCATGTAAGCACCTGGAGAGATTGGATAATAGATACATTGTGGTTTTTGTGTGTGGCTCTCAAAAGTACTTTAAAGATGTGGGTAAATTTTATTATCTCCCCTTTTACAGATGGGGAAACTGAGCCACAAAGACACTATGACTCACCCAAGCACAAAAAGGCAGTAGGGTTGCCATCTGTCCAGGTTTTTCCAAGGATGGTCCCTTTTTTGAGGTAACAGATTGGTCAGGATAGAAAGGGTGCTCAGCACAAACCGCCAGCTGTCCAGTTTTAGGGCCTCAGGATCATTCTCCTGGATGTCCGAGTTTTTTTTATTTCAGACATGGCAACCTTAGAATGCAGGGCCAGAACCCAAACGGTTATTTATATGGTGCCATAGCAGTGCATGCGGATTTATGGACTGTGATCCCAAAATAAAAAAAAATTATGATTTGCATTAATGTAAAAAAAGAGGCCCGCTTCAACACTGGCTTGCATCTTGGGCAGTCATTTACAGCAGTGTAAAATGCTACCTAATTAGAATCACTTTGTATTGATGGAAATGACTGTACAAGGTACACTGCATGAGAATCCTGAGACCTCACCTGGAATACTGTGTGCAGTTCTGGTCTCCCATGTTTAAGAAGGATGAATTCAAACTGGAACAGGTACAGAGAAGGGCTACTAGGATGATCCGAGGAATGGAAAACTTGTCTTATGAAAGGAGACTCAGGGAGCTTGGCTTGTTTAGCCTAACTAAAAGAAGGTTGAGGGGAGATATGATTGCTCTCTATAAATATATCAGAGGGATAAATACCAGAGAGGGAGAGGAATTATTTAAACTCAGTACCAATGTGGACACAAGAACAAATGGATATAAACTGGCCACTAGGAAATTTAGATTAGAAATTAGACGAAGGTTTCTAACCATCAGAGGAGTGAAGTTTTGGAATAGCCTTCCGAGGGAAGTAGTGGGGGCAAAAGATCTATCTTGCTTTAAGATTAAACTCGATAAGTTTATGGAGGAGATGGTATGATGGGATAACATGGTTTTGGTAATTAAATATTCATGGTAAATAGGCCCAATGGCCTGTGATGGGTTTTTAGATGGGGTAAGATCCAAGTTACCCGGGAAAGAATTTTCTGTAGTATCTGGCTGATGAATCTTGCCCATATGCTCAGGGTTTAGCTGATCGCCATATTTGGGGTCGGGAAGGAATTTTCCTCCAGGGCAGATTGGAAGGCCCTGGAGGTTTTTCGCCTTCCTCTGTAGCATGGGGCACGGGTCACTTGCTGGAGGATTCTCTGCTCCTTGAGGTCTTCAAACTACAATTTGAGGACTTCAATAGCACAGATATAGGTGTGAGGTCTTTTTTAGGAGTGGTGGGTGAAATTCTGTGGCCTGCGTTGTGCAGGAGGTCAGACTAGATGATCATAATGGTCCCTTCTGACCTAAATATCTATGAATCTATGAATCCAGGCCTCAGCTTTCTCAACTCCCCACCTATACCTTATCCGGCAAGCCACACTGTTTCAGCCAGGGCTCTTGCTCCTACGGGCTTTGGAACCCAGCAGGACTAATTTGGAATCAACTCAGCACTTTACCTAAACTCCCTTTGCAACTTCCATTTTGGAGGACCTGAAAGCTCTGAATCTAAACCATACACATTCCATACTTGCTTTGCTCTCCATCCTAAAGAAACAGCAAGTGCCAGCTTGTACTCCCACGAGATTCTCGCGGATAAGGCAGATGACGTTACCATCACTCGGCCGGGGTATAACGAGGATCCCAGCCAAGCAGGTTTTTAAGCTTCCTCTTCCGTACACTCACACACAGACTCTATTGCCAATTCCAGGTCTCCCACTTTCCAACAGTGGGAAGGGCCCATCATGTGGCAACAGTCACCTGAGTTCCAAAATACAGGCCTTCACTACTTGAGCTTAGGGAAATCTCCTTTTGTTAATAACTGTAGCAGGTTCTGGTCTTCCTACTTGCCCTCCCTACCACACACATGCTCCTCTAACTCTTGCTGGGTAACCATGTAACTCAGTAACCATGTAACTCGATTCCCTCACCCCCCCCCATCAATAACGTCCCAACACAATGGAGTAATTTGGGTGTAAATGTACATTTTCTTTTCAACAGGATTGATCCAGCAAGGGTTGATTTGTGTCTGCTAACCTGGGGTGGTTATTTTTAGTAGGAGGCAAGTGAGTTTCTTAGTTTAGTTTTTACGCTTGTATTTCTTTTGTGAATCCCTCAACTACAAAACTTGGATTGAAAAATGGAAAAAAGCCACAAAGGTGGTGGGGAGGGGCAGTATCATGGGGTTCACTACTCACCGCTGGCACACCTCTTTGTGGCTCACCTGAGAATTAGCTCACCACTGCTCTGGCACCCCCTCCTTCAGTCACTTGTCCTGTTGTTTGTCTCTCTCTCTTTCCGGACTCAGGGTGCTCCCTCTTCATGTCTTGGCCCTCCAGCCATGTCGCTATAGTTGTCCCCTTCCAGGATATCGAAATCCCATTGGATGACTGCCCCCTGCTCTAGGTTCCAGCCCAGGGACCCTACAACCAGTAGCCAAGATCTGCTCTGTCTCAACCCTTGCTGCTACATCCCTGGGCTGCTTCCTACTTTGCCTCTACAAGGCTCCTTCTTTATCCTTCTGTGGGTACGCCTTTCCCTCAAGGCCAGGCTCCAGGTGCTGGGTTTTCTCCTTTCTCTCTCTAAACCCAGAGAATAACTGCAAGGCTTCTCACTACCACCACCCCTTACCACCACCTGCTTTTCTTTGTGCCTCCCCCAGCCGGCTTCATCAGCCCTGACCCTCCTCCAGGTGCCGACTATCATAGAATTAATTGGCCCTTTGAATCTAGACAGGCCTTATGAGGGGCAGACATCCCAGCACAGGCAATTTCTATTTTTGATCATAAATAAACAAACAAACCCTATTCTCACACACAAAATGGGACCATTTTCAAAAACGAAAAACCTCAAATTTTTGAGTTTCTAGTTTTTTAAAAGAATTTTCCCACACCTCCTTTAATATAACCTTTCCAGCTTGATGCAGGGGGTGGAGAAAATGACACAAAGGACCAAACCAACAGATATCAAATGCAGTATTGGCAAGGGAGATCATGATGACTACTGGCAGGGCCCTGGACTGGGAGCTTAGAGATCTTGGTTCTATTCCTACCTGGGCAATGACCTTCTCTGTAACCTTGGAGAAATCACATCCCCTCTTTTTCCCTTCCATTTGTCTATTCAGATTGGAAACTCTCTGAGCCAGGGACTCTGCTTTATTGTGTGCCTGCATAGTGTCCAGCACAATGGGATCTCCAGGTACACCAATGATACAAATAATAATAATAAATCAATCAATAATAATAAACCCTGGTCACTGGGAAGTCTACATTTATTATTCCAGGTGCCCTACTGTAATTTACTAACTCTAACAGGGTGCCTGGTGAGCTCTTAGGTAAGTCTCCAGATGGTGCAGTGAGTAGGGTGAAGGAAAGAAAAGCCAAAGTGTTTGGTAATTTAAAAACTAGTCTGAATTTTTTTTTTTAATAGTGCTGACTACTTAGAACTTATCAATTTCAAAATGGCTGCATGTACTTAAAGTGGTTTCTGGTTCAGTTCCAAAAACATCTTTAGGACCTTTTAAGCCATATTGCTCATTGCCTCAAGATCTGCAGAGGTGAAGCTCAGAGACAAGAGTCATGTGGAGAAAGGCATTTTGCACAGAGGTACCTTATAGAAAAATTGACTGCTCAAAAATCTCAGCTGTTCATTTTTTGAGGTTTAAAAGGAACCATCCATTTTAATTATTTAATGTTAGGGATAGAAATTATATTACATGGGGGAAAACTGGACATTTCTGATGTAAAAGGAATGGTACCATAGGAACAAGTTTAATTAGAAAACATTAATTGTTTTAAAATAACTTTAGTGATTTGCAGTACAGCCCATGATAGGTGTTATATTACAGTGCACAGATAAGATTAATAAGATGGTAAAAAATAATTCCAGTTACATGCAGGTTTAAATTACTTTAGGCTTATGCAGGTTTTAAACAAAGCACTCCTAGGATGGACTACAAAAGCAAGACAAGCGCAGGCGGATAGGATTTAGGGGAGGAAGAAAGGTTTAATGAAGAGTGTGGAGAACTCATGGAACTGCATTCCCACAGGTAAAAATAGAGCGGTTGACATTAATGTCAAGTTTTACCAAGAGTGAGTGATAAGGGCTGCCCTGCTAGTGGCAATGCCTGTGTATGTATTTCTACCACATCTGTATTAAAAAAAGTCTATCTAGAAATGTGCACTAAGAGGAATTTTGACACCCCACAGGCTGGGGAATGATACAGTAAGTGAAAAGAAAATACAAGAGTCTTTTGAGGCTTTTGACACAGTTCCACATGGCATTCTCATAAGCAAATGAGGGGAATATGGTCCAGATGAAGTTACTATGAGATGAGTGCATAACTGGTTGAAAGACCATACTCAGGCAGTCGTTATCAATGGCTCACTATCAGCTTGGGAGGATGCATCTAGGGAGATTCAGCAAGGGTCTGTCCTAAGTCTGGTACTACTCAACATTTTCATTAACAACCTGGATAATGGAGTGGAGAATACACTTATAAAATCTGCACATGACATCACCCTGGGAGATTTAGGTTAGATATTAGGAAAAACTTTCTAACTCTAAGGATAGTTAAGCACTAGAATAGGCTTCCAAGGGAGGCTGTGGAATCCCTACCACTGGAGGATTTTAAGAACAGGCTAGACAAACAACTGTCAGGGATGGTCTAGGTTTACTTGGTCCTGCCTCTTGAAGTCCCTTCCAGCCCTACATTTCTACAAAAGTTGTTTTTAAGCCTTTTTTGGCTCTGAATGATGTGGTTCCTATATACATCAGACAGCTCATTTTCCAGGCACAGCATTTGTCCCTTTCTTCCTCAGTAAGGGTTAAGGACAAATCTTCTGCCACATTTTGTGCTTCTTCTAATCTTATTTAGAGCACAGGGTTGGGGATATTTGGGGCGGGGGCGGAGCTGAGGAGAGGGGGAGGATCTCGTGAAATGTTTAAAATTATTTTGCCTTTCAAAGAAATGCTTCTCTAGAGAGATTTTAACAAAATAAAAGCAACATTGAGTAACAGCAGCCCAGGAGACCTGGGTTCAATTCCTGGTTCTGCCACAGACGCCTTGTGTAACCCTGCATAAGGTACTTCATCTGTCTGGAACTCAATTCCCACATCTGTAGAACAAGGATGACAACCCGTCCTTTGTCCCACCTGCCGTCTTGTCTGTTGACATTAACAAGGTGGCACTGTCTCTTATCATGTGTGTGTAGTGTGCCCAGCACTAGGAAGCTCTGATCTCAGCTGGGAGCTTCTAGGTGCTACTGCAATAGTAGGAATATAATTGTTATATGAACAATAATGTCTCATGAACAGCTATATAAAAGGCAAACATTGCAGATATGACCTCGTCTCCCATTAGCCCCGTTCCCAAAGCAAGCTGGGAAGAAGCGATCAGCCTAGGTTAACTGGGCACCAGTCTCCCACCCTCTGCTGTGATTATGAGAAGATAGTGACGACTGGTCCAGGACCTGGATTCTGCTTCCCAAATTAAAGTGGGTCAGACAGAGAGACCCTGGGGAAACACATTAAACACAACAGCCCTGGGAAGGGATGTTTCTTTGGAAACTCAAGAGACCAGCTCAAACCTTATGCTTCATACATCTCCCCATCTGAATGTTTCACTGCATCCCCCACAAGGCATGGAGAGCCCAGCAGCAGCACCGCGAGTCTTTTCTGCCATCACCAGCATGGAGATCATAGGAGGAGGGTCCTTGAAGCACATGCTGCAAGTGGACAGGCCTCCCTGACTCATCTCACATATCCCTTCACTACCTCCCAGTTTCATACACTCACTCATGGTGACATTTTGGGCAGGACAGCTTCATTCCAACAGGGCATGTGACTTGATGCAGATGCAAATCACTTTAGTGGCCCATGCACATTAGTGAGATCCTCAGGTGCACACCTGCAAGTCACAGGTGACCTTAGCCAATACACTAGGTTTTGCCACCCAACTCTCATGGGCTGGGCTTCACAGTTGCTAAGCACCCATAACTCCTGCTGATATCAATCTATATAGATTCATATATGGTCCCCCCATCCTGATAGTACCAAAGTATTTATAAATAGAAAGGACATTACCAGGGTCTGTATTTCTTTTCTTTATTCCCAGCCAGTGGCCTACAGGGTCCACAGCCCCTTAGAGCCAAGCCATGATCATCATGCTCAGTTATAAAAAAACACCCATGGGACGTGCGAATACAGTGAACAACATGGCCTCCAAAAGAGCCATCATCTGATAAGAACTCTCCAGCCAAACTTGATGGGCAGATTGCATAAATAAAACACAACCAACCATTAATTCAAGTGACAGCTAAATGCCTCCAAATTTTGCATTGGAGAAGGGGCATGTGAGAGGGGCAAATAATTAAAAAAAAAGACCCACAGACTTATTCCCTGTTAACAGGATACGTTTTCCAGAATCTGAACTCACTTCCATTATCCCATTATTCACTGAGAGGTCTTAGACCTGGGCTCACCTCAGACTCTGAGGTTTTGCAACTTAGGCCCCATTTCAGCAAGATACTTCAGCACATGCTTAACATTAACCCTCTGAGTAGACATATCGACTTGAAAAGGGCCAAGACTTCACCCACTGACTTCAGTGGGACTGCTCGGTTCACAGGCTGTCTTCCTCCGGGCCCCAGGGGTTCAACCCGCCACTCTGCCTCAGGCCCCGCCCCCACCCAACCCATTTTCCCAAGCCTCCACCCCCACCCCGCCTCTTTCTGTCCCCGCTCCACCCCCACCTCATCTCTTCCCGCAGAAGCTGATCATGGCAGGCAGTAGGCTCTGGGAGGGAGGGTGAGGAGTTGATTGGCGGGGCCACCGGTGGGTGGTGCTGGGAGGCAGGGGGGTAGACTGGCTGCCAGTGGGTGCTAAGCACCCAATAGTTTTTTTTCTGTGGGTGCTCCAGCCCTGAAGCACCCATGGAGTTGGTGCCTATGACTCAGTTACTTAGGCATGTACTGAAGTCCCTTGCTGAACTGGGACCTTGAAAAGCAACTGTGAGTTCACAAAATCTCACCCCTCATATAATTTTAAGCCATGTTTTCCCACACACCCTCCCCAGGGTGGCATTTTTCTAGCTTAAAGGGAAGTCCGAGCTATATATTAGGTACGGCTACCCAGAGAAGCTCAGAAGTCACAAAGTGGGCCTATCCATAGCAGGTAGACCATTTTTTCTTTTACAATCTTTCTGTCTCCCTTCTTTGATTCTCTGCCTCCTTCCTGCAGTGCTTCTGGGTATGTTCCATGTTGCCCACATTCTGCTAAAGGTAATATCCACCTTGTCTCTCTAATATCCTGGGACCAACATGACTACAATGACACTGCATACACGATACATACTGTCATGTGGGGAAGCTTTCAGTTTCTCCTCATTCATTTCAGCTGTTGACATCATTTGATATACAGGCCGTGTCTGGGGTCTCAAGAGCATGGATGGGAAAGGGTATTTTCAAGACAGTTTTAGGTAAGGAATATTTCCCCTCTTGTGTCTAAAATCCAGTGGAGGATGGAGAAGAAAGGGCACCAGGGACAATGCAACTTAATGACCTGGTGCTTCCTCTCATGGTAAAGATAACCATGTGCATTATTATTATTATAGCATCTCTCTTCCAAGGATCTTCAAACTCTTCATAAAAAGAGTAATTACTTCTCACTCCCATCCCTGTGGGTGGGAGTGATAAAGTTGGCCAAGCAACGGGAAAACGCATTTGCAAATTCTGATTCTGATTTGCAAATTCTAGACTGTTCTCAATGGTAGCAGATGACAGAACGAGGAGTAATGGTCTCAAGTTGCAGTGGGGGAGGTTTAGATTGGATATTAGGAAAAACTTTTTCACTAAGAGGGTGGTGAAACACTGGAATGCGTTACCTAGGGAGGTGGTAGAATCTCCTTCCTTAGAGGTTTTTAAGGTCAGGCTTGACAAAGCCCTGGCTGGGATGATTTAACTGGGAATTGGTCCTGCTTCGAGCAGGGGGTTGGACTAGATGACCTTCAGGGGTCCCTTCCAACCCTGATATTCTATGATTCTATGATTCACCATTCAGATTGATCATATTACTGCCCTTTTTAAACTTAAAAAGAAAAGGAGTACTTGTGGCACCTTAGAGACTAACCAATTTATTTGAGCATACAGTATGCATCCGATGAAGTGAGCTGTAGCTTATGAAAGCTTATGCTCAAATAAATTGGTTAGTCTCTAAGGTGCCACAAGTACTCCTTTTCTTTTTGCGAATACAGACTAACACGGCTGTTACTCTGAAACCTTTTTAAACTTGTTTTCTCTTAAAATTAGTTTGTGTTCATCCCTTTGACTGTTTGGAAATATGATGTTACCTGCCTGAATCCCTGTATGCACACATGAACAAAAGTATAAAACATCCAGTCAGAAAATGGAAACTTCATATTCCTCCAGTGACCAATCACACACAACTCAAAGTTCTCAGTTCATGGAGAGTCCCAGAAACTGCAATTTGTTCAGATAAAATCTTCACTGGTTTGTGCATGAATGGGAAAAAGGGACTAATTGGTCCAATAAATTGTGCTTATGAGTAAATAATTCACCCAGTTCTAGTAAGAATCATCATCCCCATTTTACAATGGAAAAACTGGGGCACAGAAAGGTGAAGTGATTTGGCCACGGAATGCTACTCACAGATCTAGAAACAGAACCTAGGAGTTCTGACTCCCAGTGCCTCGCCTATAACTATTAGCCAACTGGATAATGAGAAGTTAAGATTCTCAGTTTAATGCTGACAGTAATCAAGATTACCACTAGCTACAGCTGTTCCTAACACAAGGGAAAAGCAATCATCCACTGTGGCGCCTATGTATGCTGTGTACCTAGCATTAAAAGAAAAAATCCATGTTCTAAAACTGTTTGGCAAATGCTGGAGAGTGGGGGGAATGTAATCTGGGCAAACTTCCCACCGTTCAAACAGATCTGCAATTTCTGATGATTGAGAGGGCTTTTCTTTTAAATGAACTTAAAAAAACTTTCTGTGGGAAGCTCTAGAGTCTTTGGCTATATGAAGAAATGATACACGTCTAAATCTTAACATGCTGAAGTGGATGCAAACGAAAAGAGCCAAAAAATAGGCTGTCCTAGTATTTATGGGAAGAGAGAAAGGTTCTTCGTACAGAGCAATAAGCATGAGGTCAGCTGGGCTGTAAAAGCTTGTCATTGATATCTAGAACCTTCCCCTCCAACATCTGCAGCTGTTCCCATTGCAAAAAGAGTTTACATTCTCTGCATGGCATGTATGCTGAGTTTGCAGAAACTCTGTATGTGGCTATGCACAGAAATCCCAGCTTCTTTTTGGGGATATGACAGAGCATCTCCAGATTTATTTCCAGACAAAATGTTATTTCAAAGCTGCCTTTTCAGATAAAAAATTAACATTTCCCACCTTAAAAGATTATTAAAAACATGTTTTCTTTGTGGTGCTCATCTGCGATTCCTTCCTCTGGGGAAGTACTGGGACAGCTTGCAAGGTTTTTCCCAAAGCTCTGAAGGGTGGAAGTCCACATCACACTTTCACTCACTACTCCACAATTCCAGTGCATCCCTTTCCAACCTCTATCTCACTTGAAGACCTAGAATCAATTCTCTGTTGGCCTGCGCCTTGTGCAGTCATTCACTCCAGTGAAAAACTGGTACAAAATGCTCCCATTGTTCAGGTTTTTAATAGCATTTTTACCCACTTTGCCCAGATCAAATTACTGCACTAGGCCCAGGGAATAATGAACGGAGCCCCTAAGATGTATGCTTCCACATTTCCAAACTTTCCACACTGAAACTATTTGACAGAAGCTCCACCACTTGGGAGGAAAACCTGGATTATGTATTTTAAGGATTCTTCCCACACAACAGGATGAGGTTATAGCGCTGTGTATTTGGAATATAAAAATCCAATCAGCTGGAAATATTTCCCAAGGATTATGTACGTTCGTACTTACCTGCCAGAGCAGAACCCTCAGGAAGATTTTGTAAGGGCTGCATCAACACTTGCAAACTTCGTGCCTGGCTCTCAGCATCACTGCAGCTACATTGGTGCTAACACCAATGCAAGCACTAGTGTGGAGAGGACCTAGATATTCCCAGTACCATATTCTGCTCTGCACTAGTGCTTGCATTGTTATTAGCAACTGAGGCACAGAAGCAAGCATTAAACTTGCTGTTGTAGATGCAAGACAAATTATGAGGCGTATCAAATTTTTAAGGGCCAAATCCAATTGACCATACACATGTGAGTAGTGTGCTTATGCTCACAGGACCACTCACATGAGACAGGTAAGAAAGACCTGACACTAAGACAAAAGCTATAAAATATGTATTAAGTAGCCCATAATAAGTTATTGATTTTACATGGCAGTTAACTGATCACCTCAAACTCGTGTAAAATCACTGACCAATATTTATCTCGAGCAGTTGCGATATAAACAGTCAAATTTCCATCTTCCCAGGTGAAACCAGAATCCCAGGCTGCATCTTTCCAGTAGATTTCCCAGTTTATCCAAACTCTGACCTCCATGTAAGAAAGTCACAGAAATCAGAGATAGAAAAGATGGTTGGTATTATGTTATCTAGTCCCCCATGCAAGCCAATGGCAATGCTCCCCTTCATTAAACAGGATTGTTCACTGCTGCAGGGATGCTGGAATAATTGATGTAGTGGGAGTGCTGAGAGCCACTGAACCGAACTGTAAACCCTGCATATGATGGAAACCACATCAAGCCAGGGGGGTATGGCAGCCCTCCCAGCACCAGCACCTCTGCACTGCTGTACAGTTACTAAAACGACTTCCCTTTGGAGACTGTTCCATTTCCTAGCTGAGTCCACCATCAGGAAGCCCCTCCTGATTTATAACCCTCATTTTTCCCATTCCTACTTTCATCCCTATGACTCCTTTTTTTTTTTTTTTTTTAAATCAACCTAAAGAATTCCTCTTCTTCTGGGGTGTCACAATTCTGCCCCACCATTCCATTCAGATCAGAGGTTGACTGTATCCCATACAAATAACTAAACCTATCCCCAAGAGAAAAAGTCTCTTCTACCACCATTTGCAGACCCCTCTTTAATCGAGACAACACAGCTTTCTGCATGAATTCTACTGTCCTGTGTTAGGGTAGCAGCTGCCATTGGATTTACTGCAATAACAACTCACATTGCTTTGAAATCTGTAAGGTGCCAACATCATCCCAAGTGTGAGTTTTCAGAGCCACCTGAGAAGCAGACCACTCACCAAATATTATATACATAGATTTTAAAGGGCAGAAAGAACCATTAGGACCAGCTAGTCTGACTTCCTGCATAACACAGGCCACAGAGTTTCATCTATTAATTCGTGCATCAAGTTTATGTCATGTAACTGATCTAAAGCATATCTTTTAGAGAAGACATTAATCTTGATTTAAAGACTTAAAGTGATGGAAAGTCCACCAGATCCCTAGATAATTTGTTCCAATGGTTAATTATCCTCACTGTTAAAAAGCTGCACTTTATTTCTAGCCTGAATTCAACTAGCTTCATTGAATCTCATTCTGTTTTGTCAGCTAGATTAAAGAGTCCTCTGTCAGAAACCTTCCCATGTACGTACTTACAGACTGTGATCAAGTCACCTCTTAACCTTCTCTTTGATAAGATGGATAACTGTTCTGAAGCGTCATGAAGGACAAAAGCAATGTTGGTTAAACACAAGGACAAAACAGTAAGTTTAAAAAACCACAAGCCTGGCACAAAGATTCCATTCCCCCTCACCCACATTACCAAGGTGGATTCTATCACCCAAACCTGCAATTCCCTAAGAAAAAAGTGATTTTAGTAACATCTCTCCTGCAGACTCACTTTCTGGGTCAAATAATAAGGGTCAAAGTCCTCCAGTGGTACAGCAACCAGGCCTTTCGGGATGTCCCCATAGATGAAAGGCAAATTTTTCCCTGCCTCCAGGTCGCTGTTAGGTTTTGGTTTGCTGTCGTCATCGTCATCCCGATGGCTGCTGTCTTGCTTTGGACGCTTCTTCTTCTTTTCCTCTGCAATACGCTTCTCAATGTTAGCCAGAGATTCTGGGGTGAAAGGTTTAAAACTATCAGGGCCTGGTGGTGCGAGCAGCTGCGCTGCCATCTTTTCATCCTGCAGCAGCTTCTTTAGTTATGTTGCACCCAGGACAGGTCAACTCTGCATGGGATAAAACAGCACAGACAAAACAAATAGTAAGTCACTGCACGAGAGATGGACAAGTACATTTCATGGGGAACCAATGATGATTCATTTTGGCCTTGATCCTAAAAGCCTTTGCACAGCAGGATGTACAAGGCTGATGCACTCCGATGCAAGTGAAAGCCACGAGTAGGAGCAAATCAGGGCAGGCACTCTGTC
The DNA here is from genome assembly GCF_965140285.1 of Lepidochelys kempii. Classification (NCBI taxonomy): domain Eukaryota; kingdom Metazoa; phylum Chordata; order Testudines; family Cheloniidae; genus Lepidochelys; species Lepidochelys kempii. Next base: position 907,907 of record NC_136399.1, on the reverse strand, counting down.
TCAGTCTGCTGCATGTCAGACCCCTCATTCACAAGTGCACGGGGCAGAAAATGGTGGTGGGAAACTGGACAGGTCTAAAGATGGATGGGTTTAAGTATGTTTCTCATCATGCTAACAAAGTTCTTAGCTATGTGCACCCTTCTATATCTTCACTCATGAGTCTAAGCAGGAGTAAATTGGGGCCAGCTTTTCAAAAGCTCAGCTTGTTGGGCGCACGTTGGGTGCTCAGCTCTTTTGAAAGCCTGGCCCTCAGACCCTATTTGATACCACTGAAATTAATGAAAAGTTTCCCTATTGATTTCAGCGGGCATTGGATTAGGCCCCTAGGGAGTACTCAGCAATGCTCATTAACGCAGGATTGAGTTCTCCTACACTCCTCAACATGCTCATTACTTATTATGTATTTATTTGTGCAACACTCCACACCTCTGCTGTGCAAGATCAAATCTTATAAACCCTTTAATTACACACTCAATTAATGGGCTTTGGGGGCAAATATTGTCATTTATGCCTCCAAAATTTTTTCATTTTTAAAAAAGGACTTTACAAAATATAATCGTAATTTTAAAAAAAACATGCAGCTGTTTAGACAAAAACATCCCCACTGCACCATTTTCAGCCCAAACATTGCAGTTTTGTGCCAGTGCATGAGAACAAGAAAAGTGAAGCAGATTAAGTACAGAAGCACAACTGACTAAGGCCCCCGAACCCTCAAGCTGCTACGGTGGGGAGCAAACCCTTTGCACCCACACAGAGCCCCAGCAGACCTGCTCATAGCAGCTTGTAGGATCAGGGTCTAACCAAGTTGCCATGTGCAAAGCTGAATGAGTTGTGGAAAAAACAAAAATCAGCACCACTGTTTTTTTTTTCTTTTAAAAAAATGTGTTTAGGATGACTATTAAATTTAATTTGTGAAATAACTACAAAAATATACCACAAGGGCATTGGTGAAGTTTGTCAGATGGATTTGCTTTGAGATACAATCCTGTATTCAGTAAGTTTTGCACTGTCCCCACAAAGAGAGTGTTTATAAGGTATTAAGTGAACTCAAGTTTAAAAGCAGACAAATAAAAGGGGGTAGCTAGAAAATCATTTTGTCTGGATCCAATACTCCTAGAAAACCCCTGAAGTTTTACACCTTTTGCCAGTCCTTTGTTTGAGATTGAGCAATAAGAATGTGTTGCAATTCTGAGATAAGGGGAGGATGTCACTGATTCCAGCTTTTCACACTTGGGAAGAGGAGAGCAGAGGAATTCTAGAAACCTTGCACTGATGCAACAGCACTGCAGCATTGCAGGCTGGACTACAACAGAACATAGACACTGCTTGGTGCTTAAGGGAGGAAACCTGAATATTGAAGGGGCATAGAGTTTCAAGAGGAAAGACAAAATTGTCACTGGATGTCAGACACAGATTTACATATGAAAGTCATGCACACTATTGGTTTGTACATTTAAAGACTACGGATTGCCCAGGAAAAGACAGAGATCTCATTACCCAGAGACAAGCACACAGAGTTTTTTTTACAGTAGATATTTAATGCCAGGGACCTCTGAATAAAGAATGACTTTCATGTTCCTTGAAATCAATGATTGCTCTAGGGCCGAATCATTATGATTCAGCTATTCCAGCATGAAGTCAGTCACAGACAGCCTGCGCAGTCCTCGGCTTTGAAGATGTACCTGGAATAACTTCATCCTGGCAAGATTCCCTCAAATCCAATGAGGTCATCAAGATGGTGGAACGTACTTATTCATAAAGGGCAGGCTGGAGCATTTTGTGTCCAGCCCTGAGCAAGGTCCACTCTCACAATGTCCCTTCAGGGGTTTCTACCAGGGAAAGTGAGTGTCGTAGGAGTGGGAGATGCAGGGGGGTGGAGAAGGAAGGAAATGGTATACTCAGATAAAGCCCTTTTCAGGGTGGATCATAATCCTGGCTGGTGAGACATGGCTCCAGGTAGTCCTCACCCCTCCCTGTGAGGAGCATATGCCACACGGTCCATGTGCTCCCTCAGCAGCTGAATGCAGGTAGCTAGGCCAGGAGGGGAGGGGAAATCCTTAACCCCACACCCTCTTCTCACACAGGCTACTCTGCACAGCCATGCAATGTTGAGTTAAATAATAAGAGTATCAGTTTCCTACTTTGATAGTGTTGTCACTTACAGAAACAAGCCAACCTAGAATGTGTACAACCAATTATGGGTTCACTGATCATGGAGATTTTACCAAGTAGTTAAAGCTGGAGGTAACAATTTCCTGAGTAAATTACAACATCTGATTCTCTGGCAGCTCCTGCTTTTTACCTCAGGATATAATAGTATTTGTATGGCTGAAGTTGCCAGCTCGTGTGTTATTTGGTGTACACCTTAAAGCTCCAGCTTCTGAAGTCCTGTGGTTAAATGAGAATCTCAGTTTTCATCTAAAAAAAGTTAGTTTCTAGCTCTCTGGTCGTGAAAAAAGCTTGCAAATATAAAATGTGAAGGCTCAAAAAACAGAAGGCAAATAAAGAACCCCGTATGTATTAATTCTGAAAATCTCACAAAGGCAAGCCAATCTCATGCTTCTAATATGCTTGAGGCTGGAAAAATCAAGTCAAGTGAAAACTGAGAGGCCAGATATGAGCCTTCATATGTTCTTAAAACCTCTGTTACCATCCCAAACCCACCCTGCCTCCCACCATACTCAGCAACACCAGCTTTTGACTCCCTCCTCGCAAACGTAATGGGAACAAAAACTAACTTGGCTGCCTTACTTAATGCAATTGTTTTCTTTTGCGCAATGGGCTTTATGCATGGACCTACAACGATATTATCTGGGGTGTTTGTGTGTACCTACTAATTACCTCGACTGGGGGCACTCAGAAATAGAATGTGTGTCATATAATCTATACAACCAATAGCTAATGGAGATTCTTGTTTAGTTCACTTGGCAGGAGCCTATGTTCTGGAGCAGAGGGCGAGGGTCGGGCTTAATCAGGTCTATCCTTGTCATCGCTGTGAAATTCAATGTAGCAAAGCAGCATAGCAACAAGCATGAATTTGGGCCCATGTATTGGTTACAGTATCTGCGCAGGATCTTTCTTCTGACTACACATGTAGCACCATCTTTAAAACAACAACAAAAACTCTTTCTTGCTCATTTATTTGGTGTGTATAGAATCACACCAATTTCCACAATATAAATTATGTGTTATGAATTGCACAAAGCCTGAGTTTTGTTCATCCCGCAGCAAGGCTATTTTCAAGATCTTTGAAGCTGCACTCAAGACAAAAGCAACGCATGCAAATAAATTCTTCAATTTCTTTTCACTTCCACATAGAACAAGAGGGATCTACTGGGTCTATCCATTAGAAACCTGGAGGAATTGGGAGACTAGAAATCAAATTCTTAATGATGCTGAAGTAATTAGTATATTACAATGGAAATCATTAGGGGACTAAGTAGCTCATGCTACTGTAACAGCAGAGAAACAGACTTCACCTAAGTGCTTTAAACTAGAGCGAGGCAAGTTTGAAAACTTTGGTTCAGATTCAGAAATTGACACAAACTTCAGATTCAATTATTATTTGTATTCTAGAAATGCCTACAGCCACAACACAATGGGCTAGGCCCTGCACAAAGAGAGATAGTCCCTTTCCCCAAAGCTCTTACAATCTAAGACAAGATTCAATGTTCTGGTTCAACCCACCACAGAATTAGGCTGTGATCTCTAACTTTGGGCTCAGCTATACACACTTTTTGTACTGCTATATTGGTTTAGCAACAGACATAGTTTAAGTGGTCTGACCCACATATAAAATTGTGTCCATGCTAAGGGCTATACCAAGTTAACTACATTGGTATAAACCCCGACTCCTAACAAATACTTAGATGGGTATAATAATGTGTGTAGACCAGGCCTTAGATACTTATATGGCTCCAGGATCCTAGCACCTCACAATCTTTAATGAATTTACCCCCACAACATCCCTGTAAGGCAGGGCAGTTCTAGTATCCCACTTGTACATATGGGAAACTAAGGCACAGAGGGTAGGTATATCTACACAGCAGCTGGGGGGTGTTTCTCAGTGTGAATAAACAGACTCACACTAGCTCTGCCCGAGTGCAGTACAAATAGTGTGGCCAGCAGCTCTGTGCACATGTTCTTCCCTTTTATATATATAGAAAGTAGGGGTCTGTTTCCTTTATATATTTGGGGAACAGAACCCATATATCCTGAGCCTCAGTTCAGTACTTTAACCACAAAGCCTTCCTTTATTTATTTATATATACAGACCATCAGCCCAGGAGCCTGTTTACCCAAGTACATTTAGATGGTATAGTGAAAAGTACGCCGCTAAAAGATCAGACAGAAAGATGGACAGGTGCTGCCTAAGTAGCAACTGTGCCCTCTTCTACCAGGCTGCCACATTAGTGCATCTCCCCATCTGTTCTGCAAGGACCACCACTAGAGATAAAGAGAGTGGAAGGTCTACAGGACTTGCTCATTGCCTAACCCCCTCCTCCCAAAGGGATTTGATTGTGCTAGGAACATTTCTATTTTGGCAACAACTCAGCCACCCACAATTTTCACACAGGCCACTGATATCTATGAGATAGCAAGGCCTCTCAGGCACTGTCTGCCTGGCCTAAATCCAAACCAATTTCATTACAAACTCCCTGGATCCTTCCATCTTTGCCACTGGGCTTGCTTGTAGTCTATAATTCCCTTCCCCAGCAGAGGATACATACTTTGCCATCAGCTAGATACTCATGCTTAAAATGTCTCTTGTGCTTTTTGTAGGAGATGGGGCACTGAGATAGGTGTCCAGCATGGGTCATTCCATTCCGCCTCCTTAAGTTCCCCTACCTACAATGGTAGCTGGACCTGCACCTCCTGGCGACTGTTAAGAGAAGGACAGTGGGCAAAGTGAATGCACATTACCCAGTCCAAATCTAATAATCGGCCAGTGCTGCAAAGCCACTGCTCTATCCTCCCACAACGCAGCTCTACTGAGATACCTGGGACAGCTTGGCAGGTGGTCTGCTGCAACTGGAGCTTATCATGGGAAGTGCGCTCATCTCATTGTTACCATGATTTGTCGTTGGTACCATCTGTGTGTTGCATTCACTTCATCTGTCATATTATACTTGAAATGCAAGCTATTTGGGGCAGGTGGTTATGTATATGTACAGCACCTAGCCCAGTGGGGGCCCCTCAGCACTATCACAACACAAATAAATAATGCATCACTTACAATCTGGCCTAGGATCATGACTTTCTATGGGTTTTGATGAAAAGCATCTTCATAATTAAATGCAACTTACAAATATAGAGAGTTATCCCTTGTAAAATGAGCCTATGCAGGTCCAAAATCCCCTGCAGTAGGATGTTTAAGTGCATTTCAGTAAGGCAGAGCATTACCAGCTGCATCATGCCTCTCCAACCCACCTTTGACTGCATCCTCCTCTACCTGGATATGTAAACAGAGATCTCATTTGACTCTAAAACCACCTCCCCATGAGGAAGTTAATTGAACGTATCTCCCAACCCCATCTCAGTTTTCAGCTGCAGGTCCAAAATCTGAAGATTAAATATTCTGCCTCATGTTATTTCAGAGACCACCACACTCAGGGCCAATGTTCCCTCTAATTTTTGACCGGCCGTGTGCACAAAAAATTTCTTCTGTGCAAATTTTTGTACTTCTGTGCAAATTTTTTGTGCGCACGGTGTTTCGCCGTGTGCATGGGGTTTAGGATCTGTGTGTGCGCACGCACATGCACACAGCTTACAGGGAACAGTGCTCAGGGCCTGACTCTCCATTGCCCTGCCCCTCAGGCAGTCATCCGCACCAGTGCAAGTTGGGTATAAAATGCTACCACTTTAATTTGGTACTGTTTTGCACTCACCTTGCACTGCTGTGTCTGCACAAGGTGCAGGGTGATGAAAAATCAGGCATCTATCTTTAAAAAAAAAAAAAAGAGAGAGAGAGATTTGTGAGAGTCCTCTGGAATGGAGCCGACAGAGGAGAGCAGCACAGAGTTGTATCAAATCATAAAAGTCAAAAGTATCAGGTCTTCCAGTTATCTTCCTGCCAGCACAGGTTTGGTTCCCATGGTACCAACTTGTCCAAGACTACTTTCAAGCAGTGGTGTTCCCATTGTTTCCCAAGAATTTTCCTCCAGACTAATAGATCTAATTAACAGGGATATTTTTCCTGGACATTCAACCTACCATTTTCCTTTTCTTAATTTCACTCCATTACGCTTAGTGACAACCCTCTTTGCAACATGTTACACAATTCCCCTCCCCTACACCATGCAAGTATTTGTACACTCCCTGTACATCCTCCAGCTCTTTAGTCATACTGTGTCTAGATAGGTACGTAGCTTCCCAATCACCTTAGCATTTGAGCCCTTCCCAGATAGGCCAGATCTTCAAGGGTAAATCATCATAGCTCCATTGATTTCAACAGTTATTTCCTGTGAAGGAGGTGGGGAAGAGGAGGAGTGGGGTTATGATCTTTTTTTGCTTCTTTAAATAGAGGGTCTGAGAAAGTTTCTTTCCCCATTTAAAAAAAGAAAAAGTTACTTAGGTGTGTTTTTATTTGTTTGTTTATTTTTCAAACACAATGTAAATTCTAAAAGTCATGTCTATCCTTTTTGTCTAGAAGATTTTTTGGGACACTAGAGAACCAGGAAGTTGATAACGTCAGCGACACCAAGCAACTGAAAGCAGCAATGATTTTTGTTCCAACTGTTTAAAACTTGGGGGTGGGAGAGGTAGGGAGAAGGTTGCTGGTTTTTCTTTTTTGTGTAAACAGCTATTTAGCTCAAATGCATGAAAAACATGCTGGACAAAAAGGCATTTTTATAAACAGATTCAAATACCCACATCCATTCAACTGAGCACTGAGAAATCTCATAGTCCATATCAGAGACCTCCAAGTAGCCTTCCAACCAAACTGGACTCGACATTTCTGATATTTATCAGGTAAATAAGAAAAGACTCCTTTAAAAAAGAGAGCCTCTTTATATATCATAAAGAAGCAAAAAAGTGCAAACCCAATATTTTAGCCTTTTCCAAGCCTCCTTTATAGAACCACACAAGCATTCTCATCTTTTAAAAACAAAAGCTCCTCTAATGTACTCGACAGTATAACATTTGTATGCACTTCATTACTGACTTCCCCGAATACCATGAAACTGTACAGCAGCAGAGAGGATCTAGTCTACTTGAGTGGCAGATAAATATACAAGGCCTGATTTTAAAAAAGCATGGTAACTCAGGCCTCTTCCAAAAAAAAAAATTAAAATAAAATAATATATAGAGATGCATGCCTGATTTGTGTACACAATTACACCAATGGTAGCTGGAATTAACCAGCTAATCTGATAAATGGCTATTTTAATGCAAAAATTCACTATTTGTACTTAAAAATAAGGTGCACAATTGCACACAGCTCTGGACTCCCTATAATCAGACTCAGGTTGACAGATAACTATTGGCTCTACCATCCCCTAGGTCCCTCAACCTTCTTGGGGCAAATTCAGGTAGAAATAGATACACCTGCAAAGTGTTTGGCCTGAATCCTTGGCTTGTGGGCAAGGCAGGCAGCATTCATCTTTGGTTGGATACCCTCCTTCCTAGACTCGCCCTACAGCTAGTCTCTTCTAGTGGAGCAGAGCGCAGCCAGGATCTTGGATTAATGGCCCAACTTTTGAGTGGCTTGGGGACTTTTCAATTCTAAAGTTTCCTTTTGAATGTCCCACTCCACATATAAGTACATAGAGCCACTATGGCTCCATTGTGCAGGGAGAGGTAACAGGCCATTGACAGTGGGAACATGCTGCAGATGTGACAAAATAGTTCTTAACCAGGGGACAATCCTGCATGGAGGAAGTTGGACTGGATGAACCAAGACATCTCCACCCCTCCCCACACCCCCACCCACCCCTAACTTAGAGAACTAATGGCCTTGTCTACTCTAGACAACTGAACTATTCATAGTTGAGTGAGTTGGGTTACATGGATTTAAGCACAGAAGCCATCCTGAATGGTGTTAATGATCCCTGTGGGCTGCCCTGCATCCAGGCTAGCTCTCACCTACACAATTTTATTCTTTATGGGCCTGAACTATCTGAGAGGCCAGTCAAGATTTTCAAGAGTGAGTAAGTGGTTTAGGAGCACAAGCCCCATGGAAAGGTGATTTTTAATTAGGTCTTCACAGCAGCTGGAGGTGGAATCACCAGGTCAGGTAGACATACAGACACTACTTTAGCTTGAGCTAGCTCAGAAAAATAGCGTGGCTGTGGCACCACGGGCAGTGGCTCAGGCCTAGCTGCCCAAATGTGTACCCAGAGGGCTGGGCAGGACTGCACTCATATGCTGAGCTAGCACGTGTACGTTTACCTGACGTGGGAATTACACCTCCCAGCTCCTGTGTAGGTGTACCCCAACTCTCTTCATAGCATTTGAAAATCTCATCTCAAGTTTAGTAGAGTTCAAAAAAGGACTGAACATTTATATAGATAATGAACACATTTAGAGACAAAACAGACCTATTAACAAAGCAAAATCAAGAGCTTTGGAAGGGCTGTAAACCCTACTTCTTCAGGGCAGATTTCACTCTTTGGGGCAGGAACCACCTTTTTGATCTGCATTTGTACAGGGCCTAGCACAATGGGATCCTGATCCATGACTGGGGCTCCTAAGTGCTACCATAATACAAATAACAAGCCACCTTTAATTAATGGGGGTTAGAAAAGGAGCTTCCCTAGGTTTGGGGGCAGATTATCTCATACCTGCCCACTGCATGGTTTCTTGCACCTTCCTCTGAAGTTGGCCATTGTCAGAAACAGGATACTGGGCTAGATGGGCCACTGGTCTGATACAGTTCAGCAGTTCCTATGGCCCACAAGTATCTATCCCACAGTTTCACAGTTCAACGCGCAGAAGCAGTGTATTCTGGGAGACTTTGAATAGCCACTTGGAAGACAGCCGCAGGACTAGCTGAACTAATCAACTAATCTGCACTCAGACCGGAACTAAAATAGTTCAGACCCAATATGTATCTAGTCCCGCTGAAGCACACCTCCTTCCAATCTGCACATAGCCGGGTAAGTTTCTCCAACCTAGACAAAACCTATAAGAACACTCAGCCAGAAGCCTTATTTTAAAAGCAACAAGCTCTGGCTGGGGCCTAAAGAAATTAACCAGAACAGAGGCTGGAATTTGTAGTAGAAAAGGGGAAAGCATCAATGTTTCTACTGCTGGAGGATGAAGAATTTAATATCTTGCAAATTCTAGCAAAGTGCCCTTTGCTACGTGGCCTGTGCAGTGGAATCAGTGGGAATGGTCTGAATTTTCCTTATTGAGAATAATCAAACATCAGGGGTTAAATCGTGGCTTCACTCCCATTGACTTGAATGGAGCCAGGATTTCACATTTAACATACAAAACACCTCCCCTTGGGCCTGTTTCTCTATTGCCCTGCACCTTGTCTGACCAATCACACACTCCCCCCTCGAAGATTTAACAAGAAAGAAGAGCACTGCAGGTGAAATCTTCAGTTACCAAAAGTTCATTATTTTCACAAGTGCTCCCTACAGTCCACTTACGGCTGCCTTGTGAAGCACTATCATAAATTATTAAAGTCAATAAAATAAATTAAAACATATTTTGAGGCAGTATCCTTGTTTCAATGCATTTGTTCATTTATTAATTTGCAAGATTCAGTCATTCGCAACGTGTCTCCCTGTTGTTTGTGTAGGGTCCGCCTGAGTGAAGTTGTATATATTTCACAACTTCATACAGACACATGCATCTATGTATCAGTATACACACGCGTATGCACACACCCACACCCTATGGCCTACTCCTTTAAAATTAGACTGGACGAGATACTAGGAGTAAATTGAAGGGGACAGTACTCTTCTGTCAGGGAGACAACCTCTGTGGGACCTAAAATGTTTTTTCCATCTCTAGTAAATAATATATACATACTCTACCAAGGTAATGAAGCTACCTATGAGGTGAGAGGGGTGGCCATGTGGTCAGCTGGCACACAGCACACTGCATGACCAAGAGCCTAAGGTGAACTTTGGACAAACCCTTACTTTTATGTCATGTGTCATACAATTTTTTAAGCTTGCACAAGGAAGACAGAATATTACTCACCAGGTCCCATCTCTCTTATAGTAACTTGTGTAGATCTCAGTTTATTTACTTCTCAGGAATGAAAGAACTAGGGGCCACCAAATGAATATTAATGGGCAGCAGGTTTAAAACAAATAAAAGGAAGTTCTTCTTTACACAGCGCACAGTCAACCTGTGGAACTCCTTGCCTGAGGAGGTTGTGAAGGCTAGGACTATAACAGGGGTTAAAAGAGAACTGGATAAATTCATGTAGGTTAAGTCCATTAATGGCTATTAGCCAGGATGGGTAGAGAATGGTGTCCTTAGCCTCTGTTTGTCAGAGGATGGAGATGGATGGCATGAAAGAGATCACTTGATCATTACCTGTTAGGTTCACTCCCTCTGGGGCACCTGGCATTGGCCACTGTCGGTAGACAGGATACTGGGCTGGATGGACCTTTGGTCTGACCCAGTATGGCCATTCTTATGTTCTTAAAGGCTGAGTCAACAATGAAGTCCCAGTGAGTTTGGTTATCCTAGTCCGAGACAGACTAAGCAGAGCACCAGGCTGGACCGACCTGTGAGCCTGCTCCAAAGCCCACTGAAGGTATTGGGAGTCTTTCCAATGGGCTTCAGAGCAGGCTCCTGAGTCCTGATACAGTAATACAAGATGAATAACTTCCCCCATCCTGTTTATAAACACCTCTTTAAATTCAGCCTGTAATCCCATTCCTCCTGCTTTGCCAAAACTGAACCAATCGCTTCCATCTCCATACTGCTGCTACTTTGAATCCCCAGGTGCCGCACCTTGCCAGGGCAATCCAGGTCTTCATCTAGCAGTGCATGAACTTCAAAGGTGCAAATCCAATCACTTCACAGACCTCAGACTGGGGGTCACTTTGGGCAGCAATCATCTTTCCATTATATACATGTACAAAGGCTAGCACAATGGGGTCCTTAGCCTGTCTACTGCAAACAGCGGGCCACTCTCCTAGCTTGTCTGCGGCTTTCTGAAGATGTTCTTTTGCTCTTAAGCTTTTAACGGTACATCCAGGTGGCTTCAGCAAATGTTGATACTCAACAGACGTGGCCTTGTTTCAAGTCAGTAATCAACATGCTGAAGAGTCTCAGCCCCACCACAGAGTTTCCAGTATCGGCTTCTTCCCATTACAACCCATTCTCAGTTCTGTTTACATGACACCCCCAGCTGGGTCAAGAATCCAAGCAGAACAATGTGGTCTGGTGTTTAGGGCACTAAACTGGGAGTCCAGAGATCTGGACTGTATTCCTAGCTCTGCTACTGACCTGCTACGTAACCTTGGGTTAACTGCTTCACTTCCTACTGCCTCTGTTTCCTCTCCTATCCCACTGTGTCTGTCTCGCCTGTTTAGAATGTAAACTCATAGGGGGCAGGGACTGCGCAGTGCTCTGATCTCAGCTGGGGCTTCTAGGTGCGATCAAATACAAAGATATAATAATATTGATCCAGAGACACCAGCAACGTGAAAACCACATTTCCCTCTGAAAATGTATACCCACAGTTGTTACAAATATCTTCCAAGATTACTGTAATGGAAGGAGATTAATGAGAAGTAAAATATTTTTCTGTTTTTCCCCCCAAGCCAGTTCATGTTGTGTATCTGACAGCACTTTGTAGTTTCACTGTACAAACAGGTTTCAGAGTAACAGCCGTGTTAGTCTGTATTCATAAAAAAAAAAGGAGTACTTGTGGCACCTTAGAGACTAACCAATTTATTTGAGCATAAGCTTTCGTGAGCTACAGCTCACTTCATTGGATGCATATTGTGGAAAGTACAGAAGATGTTTTTATACACACAGACCATGAAAAAATGGGTGTTTACCACTACAAAAGGTTTTCTCTCCCCCCACCCCACTCTCCTGCTGGCAATAGCTTATCTAAAGTGATCACTCTCCTTACAACGTGTATGATAATCAAGATGGGCCATTTCCAGCACAAATCCAGGTTTTCTCCCCACCCCCCCCAAACCCCACTCTCCTGCTGGTAATAGCTTATCTAAAGTACAAACAGCAATCAATGTTCTGTTGATGGTCAATTGCACTCCCTGTCTCATGCAGGAGCATGATGACCTGACTCCTCTGCAATGTGCTCTGTGGGGAGCCGAGCTGCAGGCTCTGCCCAGGGCTTTCAAGAGGATGCCGCAGCAAAGCTGAAACTGAACAAGCAGTAGGCAAAAGCAGGCACACAGTAGAAGGGGAGAGGAGGAGCAGTGTAACTCCTGCACAGACACCGCCTAGCTATCAGAAAAAGAGCAGAAAAACCCCTATATTTTTAAAAAGAGGAACTTTAAAAAATTCTGGGGCTGCTATTTAAAGGGGGCTCTATCAGAGATGTGAACATGTAGGAAACTAATCAGTCAATTTTAAAAAGATACACATTGGCAGCAATGTGCCTTGCCCAGCGTCAACAGAGCTGAGAACAGCAGAACCCAGACTTCTGGACTCCTGTCTCCTGAACTAGCCAATAGTCAGAACTGCCTTTCAATTATCCCCAATCCCATGTGGGAACCTGGAGATTAATTCAGATGAAGCACTAAAGTTTTAAGAACGAGGAGGACTTGTGGCACCTTAGAGACTAACAAATGTATTTGAGCATAAGCTTTCGTGGGCTAAAACCCACTTCATCGGATGTCTGCAGTGGAAAATACAGTAGGAAGATATAGATACACACACACACCAGAGAACATGTAAAAATGGGTGTTGCCATACACACTATAATGAGTGTGATCAATTAAGGTGAGCTATTATCAGCAGGAGAAAAAAACCTTTTGTAGTGATAATCAGGATGGCCCATTTCCAACAGTTGACAAGAAGGTGAGAGTAAGGGGGGGGGGTTAAATAAGCATGGGGAAATAGTTTTACTTTGTGTAGTGACCCATCCACTCCCAGTCTTTATTCAAGCCTAATTTAATGGTGTCCAGTTTGCAAATTAATTCCAATTCAGCAGTCTCTTGTTGGAGTCTGTTTTTGAAGTTTTTTTGTTGTAATATTGCGACTTGTAGGTGTGTAATCAAATAACCAAGGAGATTCAAGTGTTCTCTGACTGGCTTTTGAATGTTATAATTCTTGATGTCTGATTTGTGTCCAATTATGCTTTTACGTAGAGACTGTCTGATTTGGCCAATGTACATGGCAGAGGGACATTGCTGGCACATGGTGGCATATATCACATTGGTAGATGTGCAGGTGAACGAGCTTCTGATAGTGTGGCCGATGTGATCAGGCCCTATGATGGTGTCCCCTGAATAGATATGTGGACACAGTTGGCAACGGGCTTTGTTGCAAGGAAAGGTTCCTGGGTTAGTGGTTCTGTTGTGTGGTTGCTGGTGAGTATTTCCTTCAGGTTGGGAGGCTGTCTGTAAGCAAGGACTGGCCTGTCTCCCAAGATCTGTGAGAGTGAGGGATCGTCCTTCATGATAGGTTGTAGATCCTTGATGATGCGCTGCAGAGGTTTTAGTTGGGGCTGAAGGTGACGGCTAGCTGTGTTCTGTTACTTTCTTTGTTGGGCCTGTCCTGTAGTAGGTAACTTCTGGGTACTCTTCTGGCTCTGTCAATCTGTTTCTTCACTTCAGCAGGTGGGTATTGTAGTTGTAAGAACGCTTGATAGAGATCTTGTAGGTGTTTGTCTCTGTCTGAGGGATTGGAGCAAACGTGGTTGTATCGTACAGGTTGGCTGTAGACAATGGATTGTGTGGTGTGGTCTGGATGAAAGCTGGAGGCATGTAGGTAAGTATAGCAGTCAGTAGGTTTCCGGTATAGGGTGGTGTTGATGTGACCATCGCTTATTAGCACTGTAGTGTCCAGGAAGTGGACAAAATTAAAGTTTTGTGGTTCACATTCTCCTTTTTTAAAGGCTGATAGAGGAAGGATGTCCAGTGGTTAGGACACTGACTTGGGACTCAGAAGACCCAGGTGCAATTCCGTGCTCTGCCGATTCTATGTGACTTTGGGAAGTCACTTAGCCTCTCTGTGCCTCATTCCTTGTACAGTGAGGGCAACAGCACCACCCAACTTTACGAGAAGCACTGTGAGAATACACACATTAAAGAACATGAGGTGCTCACTACTATTGCAACAAAGGCCCTATATGCAACAAACAGAAGTGGAAGGGGAGAATGAGCCGCCTTCCAATCCTCTGTTATTATGCCAGATACTTAGTGGTTGCCAGATCCTCATCGTTCCCATACATTCTGCGCATGAGCCATGCAGGCTAATGATGCGTTGGGTTTAAATTGGCTGAGCAGCGCTAGCCGTTATGATACCACCATTTTCATCCCTTCCTCTGTTCATAGTCAGAGCTTACTCAGTTGGATAGAACCATGCTCACTTCAGGTGAAAGTTACTCCGAGGGGGAGAGCCAGCACAGTGCCCACACACCACTCACTTTACTCAGATTGTCAGCTCTCTGGGGCAGGGACTGTCTTTTTGGTTATGTTTGTACAATACCTAGCACAATGGGACTGTGGTCCATAACTAGGCTCCTCAGTGCTACAATAATACAAATAGTAAACACTCAATTCTCATTTAAGCCATCAAGGATTACAGGATCCAGGGATCCACTGAAGAACAGGCCCCCACATTCACAACTGTTGGCTGTTAAGTTAGGCTCCTAAAATCCATATTTAGGCTACCAAATAAGTGACCTGATTTTTAAAGGTGCTAAGCACTGACATGCCCTATTAGGTTTCCACAGGAGTAGTGGGTACTCAACATCTCTGAAAAAATCAAGACACTTATTTTAGGTACCTAATTATGCATTTTAGGAGACTAACACGAGGCCTCCACATCTGAATAGTTTAGCCTACATCTGAGCCAGATCCTCGGTCAGTGTAAATTAGCATCTCTGGAGCTGGCCACAATTTTTCATTTTAAACTGTTTGTGATATGTTTTATTTTTAAAATGTTCTTCTTTCTTGTTTTCCAAACATCTTCCCTCAAGGTCCCATGTCAAAGCCACCTTCTCTTTGGCCAAAAAAAAAAAAAAAAACCAAACGTTGCCAGAATTGCCTCAACTAGCTAGAGGAGTTATTTTACTATAGGAAACCACCATCCTGAAGGACTGAATTTGTAGAAACAACAAGGAGTCTTTGTGGCACCTTAGAGACTAACAAATTTATTTAGGCATAAGCTTTCGTGGGATATAACCCACTTCATCAGATGCATGGAGTGGAAAATACAATAAGCAGGATGCATCTGATGAAGTGGGTTATATCCCACGACAGCTTATGCCCAAATAGATTTGTTAGTCTCTAAGGTGCCACATTTAAAGTTTATTTTATTTAAAGTTTTATCCTGCCTTAAAATTTATATAGAATGATAGTCGAATTGACAGGTATAAACGAACTGTGGGTAAACTTCAATAAAAGAAATTCAGGTTTGATTTCAAATGCCTTAACAACTTATACTTTATGAGAGATCTAATGGAAGGCTTTTAAAATTATAAACAGATATTGAAAGAGGTCTATAGCAGCCTAAATTAAGCTCTTTTCATGCCACAACACTAGCAAAACTCAAAGTCATGATCCAACACACACACACACGACATGCGCACACGCACTTGCAGAAATGCAGAGCTAAAGATGAGGGGAACTCCAGGTGCCCAGTACTTATGAAATCAGGTTAATTTATACAGAGATACTTATAGATACCAAGGCCTGTGAAAAATTTCACACTCTGTGTGAGGTAGTTAAACTGACCTAAGCCCCAGCGTACACTTCTGTTGACCGAGCTACCGCTTCTCAGAGAGGTGGATTTACTCCTTCGGTTGCTGTAATAAGCTTCCACACTACAGAGGCCTGTCTGGTAGCACACCACAGCTAACACAAAAGCAGTAGGAGAAACATGGAGCTGAGCCTTTCAGTTCTCAGTTTGTGAAGATCCTCACATGATCAAACACTGAAATAGTTATTGTCAGAAGATGCAGAAATGGAGAATTGTCAAGGAAGCATTTTGCTCCACAGATTCCTAAGCAATAAACCAATCACGCTATGTCCATCATGTCCAGAGCAGAGGCTGTCTCTTATCTGTGTTTACATAGAACAGGGCCCAACCACTAACTGAGGCTTTTGGGCACTAATTAACTATAAATGTTTATTCATAAATAATGATAAATTATTTTAAATTGTACAGAACTTCTCTACAGCTTCCATTCTAAAAAATACTCAGCATGCAGTAAGTAAAGTAAGATGGAATATCTAAACATGATGACTGCTATCTGCACCTCTCTTCAGCAAACTCCACTGTGCATCTGATTTATCATGCTACTCTTCAGTGTGCTAATCCCAAAGTATCACAGCCAGCAAATTACAAAAATGAGGCAGTTTAATCACACAAACTCTTTTGGGGATATATTTTGCCTTGAGACTTTAATTGTGTCTATTGGGAAAGAGCAGATTTCAAAAGAGCTCAGAACCCAACAGTTCCCATTTAGGCACTAAAATAAATGGCCATATTTTCAATCAATATCAGCTCCTAACAGTCACCATTGTTCTCAATGGTGGGGGTGTGTTTGTGAAATGGGGGATTTTCTGTTGTTCTCAACGCGGAGCTGCTGGCAGCTAAGAACTTTTGAAAAAACTGGCCAAACTGTCTTTTAACCTCTCCACAAAATGGTCAGCAATTGTCTTAGAATGAAGGCACAATTCTTCCTTGTTTAGCTTTTTTAAAATTGCTAACTTCATGCTTTTTAAAGGTACCAGGTTGATGGCACAGGCGTCCCAACCCTCCCCACAGCAGGATACAAGTACCTCCCACTGAAATGAGGAGACTTATGTTCTATTTCTCCAAAGAAAAAGAGTCACGAGCAGTGGTAGCTCAGACTACCCCATGCAGCTTTGCCAAGCACCTCAACCCTGTGCAGCAAGAAACACATTTAGGCATGGAAGGGGAAGTTAGTCCTGATGCCCTCTCTTCTGAGATTTCCAAAAGGGGACACAGTTGGTGCCAATTTTCCTGGAGGTTTTCTCACTTGGGACTGAACTGTGATCACAAGTTGATTCCGACAGGCCAAGCAGCAATCAGATTGGAAAAGTTTTCAATCAACTCTGTACCAGGCTGCATTCAAACCAGTAGCCTACGGGTTATAGGCTATGGTTTCACAAAAATGAGGATGTTAGTTAAACAGAAATTATAAGATACAGTGCCAAAAGTGAAATCCCTGCAAGCTGCATGGAGACTTTTTAAAGACACTATAATAGAGGCTCAACTTAAATGTATACCCCCAAATTAAAAAACATAGTAAGAGAACCAAAAAAGTGCCACCATGGCTAAACAACAAAGTAAAAGAAGCAGTGAGAGGCAAGAAGGCATCCTTTAAAAAGTGGAAGTTAAATCCTAGTAAGCAAAATAGAAAGGAGCATAAACTCTGGCAAGCAAAGTGTAAAAATATAAGTAGGAAGGCCAAAAAACAATTTGAAGAACAGCTAGCCAAAGACTCAAAAAGTAATACCAAAAAACAAATTTAAGTACATCAGAAGCAGGAAGCCGCTAAACAATCAGTGGGGCCACTGGACGATCGAGATGCTAAAGGAGCTGACAAGGATGATAAGGCTATTACGGAGAAACTAAATGAATTCTTTGCATTGGTCTCCAAGGATGAGGATGTGAGGGAGATTCCCAGACCTAAACCATTAGTTTTAGGTGACACATCTGAGGAACTGTCCCAGATTGAGGTGTCATTAGAGGTGGTTTTGGAACAAATTGATAAATTAAACAGTAATAAGTCACCAGGACCTGATGGTATTCACCCAAGAGTTCTGAAGGAACTCAAATGTGAAACTGCAGAACTACTAACTGTGGCTTGTAACCTATCATGTAAATCAGCTTCTGTACCAAGTGACTGGAGGATAGCTAAATGTGATGCCAATTTTTAAAAAGGGCTCCAGAAGTGATCCCAGCATTTACAGAAACCTGTAAGCCTGACTTCAGTACTGGGCAAACTGGTTGAAACTAAAGTAAAGAACAGAATTGTCAGACACATAGATGAACATAATTGGTTGGGGAAGAGTCAACATGGTTTTTGTAAAGGGAAATCATGCCTCACCAATCTACTAGAATTCTTTGAGGGGGTCAACAAGCACGTGGACAAGGGGGATCCAGTGGATATAGTGTATTTTCAGAAAGCCTTCATCAAAGGCTCTTAAGCAAAGTAAGCTGTTATGAGATAAGAGGGATGGTCCTCTCATGGATTGGTAACTGGTTAAAATATGGGGTAGGAATAAATGGTCAGTTTTCAGAATGGAAAGAGTAAATACTCGTGTCCCCCAGGGGTCTGTACTGGGCCCAGCCCTATTCAACATATTCATAAATGAGCTGGTAAAAGGGGTAAACAGTGAGGTGGCAACATTTGCAGATGACACAAAACTACTCAAGAGAGTTAAGTCCCAGGCAGACTGCAAAGAGCTACAAAAGGATCTCACAAAACTGGGTGACTGAGCAACAAAATGGCAGATGAAATTCAATGTTGATAAATGCAAAGTAATGCACATTGGAAAACATAATTCCAACTATACACATAAAATGATGGAGACTAAATTAGCTGTTACCACTCAAGAACGAGATCTTGGTGCCATTGTGGATAGTTCTCTGAAAACATCCACTCAATGTGCAGCAGCAGTCAAAAAAGCTAACAGAATGTTGGGAATCATTAAGAAAGGGATAGATAATAAGACAGAAAATATCATATTGCCTCTATATAAATCTATGGTACGCCCACATCTTAAATACTGTGTGCATATGTGGTCGCCCCAACTCAAAAAAAATATTGGAATTGGAAAAGGGAAACAAAAGGGAAACAAAAATTATTAGGGATATGGAACAGCTTCTATATGACTGGAACTTTTCATCTTGGAAAAAAGACAACTAAGGGGAGATATGATAGAGGTCTATAAAATCATGACTGGGGTGTGGAGAACATAAATAAGGAAGTGGTATTTACTCCTTCTCATAACACAAGAATTAGGGGTCACCAAATGAAATTAATAGGCAGCAGTTTTAAAAAAAGAAAAGGAAGTATTTCTTCACACAACACAGAGTCAACCTGTGGAACTCGTTGCCAGAGGATGTTGTGAAGGCCAAGACTATAACAGGGTTCAAAAAAGATATTCATGGAGGATAGGTCCATCAATGGCTATTAGCCAGGATAGGCAGGAATGGTGTCCCTAGCCTCTGTTTGCCAGAAGCTGGGAATGGATGACAGGGGATGGATCACTCCATGATTACCTGCTCTGTTCATTCCCACTGGGGCACCTGGCATTGGCTACAGTTGGAAGACAGGATACTGGGCTAGATTGACCTTTGGTCTGACCAAGTATGGCCGTTCTTATGTTTCTAATACCAATCACCTGAGCCATCCAGGCTAGTCCACTGTATGTTTTCTGTAACCATCTGCATGTGAATTCTCACCTGCAAAGAACCTGACTTTCATTTTTAAATGCTTCTGTTTTGATTTCACCTTGTATTCTTTAACCTAGATAATTTCTTTGAACAAATCAATAGGTTCATTGATTCTAGTGTATTTGCTTATTTCAATGACCATTGCAACCTCCTCAGCAGAAAGGTAATCAATAATGAATGGGAGTCACATGCCAGCATGGGTAATGTATGCCCTAGGATTTACATACAACCTTCAGTGATGATTACATCTTAAGCCACTGAAGAATAGTAAGCATCAGTTTATATTCAGAGAAGAGTCACATCAGCTCATATTTAAAAAGCACGTAAGTCAAACAACTCAATTTTAAACAAAGCAACTAAGAATATGGAGGAGGGATTTTATGTTTTCAGAATTTTGAACTATTCATGACTTTCTCTCTCTCTCATCAGACGCTACTTTTTTACTTGATTTTTTTAAAAATTTTAACTGAGAATGAAATGAGGATGCATGTTTCTAATTTCTAAACACACCCAATCACTCTTCCTGCTACTGTTTATCAGGCATAGGTTTCTTTGTTGGGAAGTCCCCACATGGTTACCCCTGCACCACACTGGATCAATACTGTAGGAAAATTACAACATCTGTATCATGATCTGGTTATCGTCCACAGATAGAAATTTAGACAACAGGTAAAAGTTACTTGTGATGGAACTAGTTCTTTCACTCAGTGTTTCCCAAACTTGGGACGCCGCTTGTTCAGGGAAAGCCCGTGGCAGGCCGGGCCGGTTTGTTTACCTGCTGTGTCCGCAGATTCGGCCAATCGCAGCTTCCACTGGCCACGGTTCGCTGTGCCCGGCCAATGGGGGCTACGGGAAGTGGCGGCCAGTACGTCCCTCGGCCTGCGCTGCTTCCCACAGTCCCCATTGGCTGGGCACAGCAAACCGCGGTCAGTGGGAGCTGCAATCGGCTGAACCTGCGGACGCAGCAGATAAACAAACCGGCCGGGCCCGCCAGGGGCTTTCCCTGAACAAGTGGCGTCCCAAGTTTGGGAAACACTGCTTTCACTGAATACTAACCAGACTACAGGTGTTGCAACCTATAAACAAAGATCAAGCGTACAAATCTTATAATTATAATTAACAATCCTATCTGAACACCCTGAAGGATGTTTGACTGAAATTATTGATATCCAAGGTTCGTCTGAGATGCCTGGCATTTTACTTATCGCAGCTACACATAATATGATCTTCTAAAGACCTGTATAAATATTGTCATGCTGTTTATTACATTAGCAACCCCAGAGCTGTAAGTCAACAGTATTGAAATTATATCTCAGAGAAGCATTAAGATCATTTTAAGCAGCTTTCTACTACTCAGTACACTAGAAAGGAACAAATTCTAGCAAGTCAAGTGTAAAAGTATAATTAGACAGGCCAAAAAAGAATTTGAAGAGCAACTAGCAAAAGATGCAAAAACTAACAGCAATTTTGTTTTTTAGTATATCAGAAGCAGGAACCCTGCCAAACAATCAGCGCGGCCAATGGACGATCAAGGTGCTAAAGGAGCATTCAAGGAAGGCAAGGTCATTGCAGAGAAGTTAAACAACTTCTTTGTATTGGTCTTCACTGCAGAGGATGGGCGGAAGATTCCCACACTTGAGCCATTCTTTTTAGGTGACAAATCTGAGGAATTGTTGCAGATTGAGATGTCAGGAGAGGAGGTTTTGGAACAAAATGATACATTAAACAGTAATAAGTCACCAGGACCAGATGGTATTCACCAAAGAGTTCTGAAAGAACTTAAATATGAGATTGCAGAACTACTAACTGTGGGATGTCACCTAATGCTTAAATCATCCTCTGTACCAGTTAACTAGAGGATACCTAATGTAATGCCTATTTTTTTTAAATGGCTCCAGAGGCGATTACTGACCTGGCAATTACAGGTCAGTAAGCCTAACTTCAGTACCAGGCAAACTGGTAGAAACTATAGTAAAGAACAGAAGGATCAGACACATGAACACAATATGTTGGGGAAGACTCAACGCGTCTTTTGAAAAGGGAAATTGCATCTCACTAGTCTATTAGAATTCTTTTAGGGTGTCAAACATGTGGACAAGGGTGAACCAGTGGATATAATGTACTTGGACTTTCAGAAAGCCTTTGATAAAGCCTCTCAACAAAGGCTCTCAAGCAAAGTAGGCATTCATGAGATAAGAAGGAAGGTCTTCTCATGGATTAGTAATTTATTAAAAGACAAGAAACAAAGGGTTAGGAGTAAATGGCCAGTTTTCACAGTGGAAAGAGGTACATAATGGGGTCGCCCAAAGATCTGTACTGGAATCAATTCTGTTCAACATATGCATAAAAGATCTAGGAAAAGGGGTACACAGTGAGGTGGCAAAGTTTGCAGAGGATTCAAAATTACTCAAGATAGGTAAGTCCAAAGCTGACTGCAACAAGTTACAAAGGGATCTCACAAAACTGGATGACTGGGCAACAAAATAGCAAATGAAATTCCTTGTTGATAAATGCAAAGTAATGCACATTGGAAAACATAATTCCAGCTATACATATTAAATGATGGGTTCTGAATAGCTGTTACCGCTCAAGAAAGAGAGCTTGGAGTCATTATGGATAGTTCTCAGAAAATATCTGCTCAATGTGCAGCAGCAGTCAAAAAAGTTAACAAAATGTTAGAAACCACTAGAAAAGGGATCGATAATTAGGCAGAAAATATGATGCCACTACATAAAGCCATTGTATGCCCATATCTTGAATACTGTGTGCAGTTCTGGTTGCCCCACCTCAAAAATATATATATTAGAATTGGGAAAAGTACAAAGAAGGGCAACAAAAATGATTAGGGGAATGGAGCAACTTCCACCTGAGGGGAGATTAAAAAGACTGGGACTGTTCATCTTAAAAAAAAAGAAACGATTAAGGGCAGATATGATATAGGTCTATAAAATCATGAATAGTGTGGAGAAAGTGAATAAGGAAGTGTTATTTACCTCTTCACATAACACATGAAACAGGGATTACCCAATGAAATTAATAGCCAGCAGATTTAAAACAAACATAAAACTTCTTCACGCAATGCACTCATTGACAGGGGGTATAATGAGGCCACAGATATAACTGGGTTCAAAAAATTAGTAGATAAGTTCAAGGAGGAAAGGTCCATCAATGGCTATTAACCAAAATAGACAGGGACACAACCCATGCTCAGGGAGACCCTAAATCTCTGACTGACAGAAGCTGGCGGTAGAAGACAGGAATGGATCACTCCATCGTTGCCCTGTTCTGTTCACTCTCACTTAAGCATCTGGCCCTGGCCACTGTCAGAAGACAGGACACTGGGCTAGATGGATTGTTAGTCTGACCCAGATCCAGTATGGCCGTTCTTACATTCTAGATAAGAATTTCTGGTAGCATAATGTCACTGTGAGCAGCTTCCACTAGCCTCAGAAAAGGAGAAAAACCCAAAATGGTATGAATTAGTGATCAATAACTGGGCCCGGGTATGACCCCAGCTTACACAAACACACTGTAGGGAGCAATGCAGCTGGAAAGATGAAGAGATTCACTAGCCCGTTTCTGTTTCCAGGGAACTGTCCATTTCAGCACCACACACCTGAAGCCCACAACAAACCCAAAAAGCATAAGGGACCACCCCCTGTCCCAGTACAACAGAAACCCAGCAGATGGGTCAAGAAGGAAGGTAAATAAGCTTTAAAGATACTTTATACATATATAACCAGTCACTAACAAAGGGGAAATCAAACCCCTAAAAACAGTCACCAAGAAAGTAAATAAAATAAGGCTATAATTATTATTTGTTGCTTAGCATTGCACACATCCCAGGTTAGACAAGCCCTGTACCTTGATTTGTTTTTACAAGAGCTTCGATCCCATAGCACGGCTGTAGCTCACGAAAGCTCATGCTCAAATAAATTGGTTAGTCTCTAAGGTGCCACAAGTCCTCCTTTTCTTTTTACACATCACCATGGTACACCGTCTTCCCCCACTCCAATATACACACACTATTTATATACGGATGATCAAATCTTAAAGGGGGTGTGGGGAATACACAGAAAACTTTTAATATTTTCTCTGCTTTCCCCCAAAGGATAGTCCTGCTCCTCCTCTCCCCAACCAAATCCTTTTCCCAGTGTAAAGGGCAGGGCGTAGGGGTCTCGCGTCCCCGGCTGCAACGTTACAAGGACCAGGTTAGGAGTCAACGTGCAATGGAAATATGCTCCGCACCCCCCCCCCCAAACAACGATCCCACCGGAAAACTACTCCTAAGCAATGTCATGCCGGGTATTTGCAGCACACACAGAGCATATGGAGGGGAAGCAGCGTATAAACCTACCACGCCCGCAGTCTCTTCCCAAAATTCCTGGAGTTAGCCGCTTGAGAGAAGTGTTGCAAAGTGCCCCCCCCCCATTTCAGACTTTACCTCCGGTCATCATCAGCTCTCACTGTGGGGTGCACCTTCCAGCTTCCCCACCCCCACATCAGCTGGGTGTAATGTGCACCAGGAAGGGGGGGACGGGACTGACACCCTGTCTTTAAGACTTGCAAACATGCACACAACAAACCCATTCCACTTAAAAACCCTGCATCCCCCTCCCAAAAACCTTAGTGACATAGGGGGCTCAAAGGCAAAAACTGGGGTACCAAGCCCTGTATCAGGTTAAAACCTCCAGACGACCTCTCGCGTCTCTCCCCCTTCGCCCCCGGCTGGAATGTGGGCGGGGGGGCCTCCGGCTGCTAAGAGTTGAAGGGGAGTGCAGAAGGGACCAGCTCCACAGCTAGAGGGGCTGGAAAGAACCGAGAATGAGTGGGGAGTCCACTGGGCTATGGGCAGGCTCCCCAGATTAGGGGGACTGGCATGGAGAAGGGGCCTAGATGGAGCCCAGGCCGCTGGTAGGATTGAGGGTGGGCGGACTGGGTGGGGGAATGCACCAGGTCCCCGGCTGGTGGGGCGGGGGCTGTCGCAGCTACAGGAGAAGTACCCTGGCCCAGGGGCTGACCGGCAGCCCCCGCCCTGCCCCACTGCAGACGGGGGAGCCGAGCTGCGACTGGGGAAAGGAGGCCCGGCTTCCCGCAGCTGGGGAAGGGAAAGGCGCTAAGCCGCAGCCCCAGGCGCCCCAGTGCCGGCTAGGATCCCAGGCTGCTGGGACAAGGGGATGGAGGCTGGGAACACACAACAGCTGGCCAGAAGCCCCAGACCCCCAGTGCGGATTAAGAGGGGTGCAGCGCAGGGAAACGACCCCCCACCTGGGGGAAGGGGAAAGACCCACACGGGCAGCTGGCAAGCGGACCTGTGCTCCCCAACGCAGCCGAGGGGATGGTGCTGCTGGGACAGATTTGGGGAGGGGGGACACCCTGGCGCCCCAGCTCGGTAGGCGGGAGAGAAACTGGCCCAAATGCAAGCAAGGAGCTGCCGGTGCTGGAAAATCGCTCTGCGGCAAAACCCCCACCTGGAGGGGGGAAGAGAGGGGGTGGCAAAAAGAGCAAATGGGGGCAGGGGTTTGCGAGACCCTGCGCGCCTCGCGGGGGTCCCGGCCTGGGGCTGCAACTTACTGTGGGGGCTGCACTAGCGTGACTCCCGCAAGGCGTTGCTGGACTGCAGAGGTGGGAAAGCTGCAGGAGAAACTGCGGTTGTCGCCATCTTAGCGCGCTGCCTCCCCTGCCTTCCCCCCCGTGCAGCGTGCAGTTCCCTTGCATAATTGATGACTCTCAGCAGAATGGTTAGGGAGCGTGTCAAAAATCTCTGCGCTCGCCTCCCTCCCCACACCCTCCCCCCTTGGCAGCCCAGGGATCATGCATCCAGCAACTCAGAACTTGGAGTGGAGGGAGGACTGGGGATTCCAAGGGATGCGGAGGGTCAGGGGAACCCCATCTCTCCAAGTAAAATTCCCCACCAAGTGTTCACTGCTATGACAATAGGGGTGGTTCCCTAGGTGTGCACAGTACTGGGTCCTTGTGTAGCTGGTGGATCACTTAAGCAGATGGAGATGAATCCCTGGATAGATGTATGGGGATAGAGGGAGTCAACCAACAAGGAATAGAGGATACTGAAGCCACAGTGGAGGAGATGCCCTGGTGGGATGGGAGTGTCCCTCTGAGTCCACACAATGGAAAAAAGTTTGAGGACCCCAGCTCTGAAACAAGCTGTAACAATAATGCACCTGCTCTCTCCCCTGGCCACCATCCCATAAACTCAGTTCACAGGTTCTAAAAACACTCATTGACTCCTGAACTGGGGACTTACCATAGCACCCTCAGCTAGGCTAGGGCAGCACTGGGCAGAATTAAGTTAGTTTGATTTCACAAGGAGTTCCTCTGACCCCTTTCAACTCACTGGCCCAAATGGAGAGTGACACTGATTGAGTATAACTTACAGTTACTGATTTAGCTTGTCAGTAACTCACTGAACTAAGCCAAACTGATACGAGCCAGTTGTAACCCAATTTAAGTGTGTTTGCACCAGTTCAACTAAATCAATGTTAAAACTGATTTTGGTTAAACCAGCGCAACTTGGGTGTGCAAAATCAAGGCCTTAGTCCACATCAGTAAGCGTCTATAAATTGGCCTAAAGGTGTCCAACTAGAAGGCCTGGTCTACACAGTTTTTGTACTTGTATAACTAGTACAAAACTGGAGGATTGGGCCAAAAGAAATAGGAGGAGCTTCAACAAGGACAAGTGCAGAGTCCTGCACTTAGGACGGAAGAATCCCATGCACCGCTACAGACTAGGGACTGACTAGCTAAGCAGCAGTTCTGCAGAAAAGGACCTGGGAATTATAGTGGAGGAGAAGCTGGCTATGAGTCAACAGTGTGCCCTGGTTGCCAAGAAGGCTAATGGCATATTGGGTTGCATTAGTAGAAGCATTACCAGCAGATCGAGGGAAGTGATTATTCCCCTTTATTCAGCACTGGGGAGGCCACATCTGGAGTACTGCATCCAGTTTTGGGCCCTCCCACTACAGAAAGGATGTGGACAAATTGGTGAGCGTCCAGCGGAGGGCAACAAAAATGATTAGGGGGCTGGGGCACATGACTTATGAGGAGAGGCTGAGGGAACTGGGATTGTTTAGTCTGCAGAAGAGAAGAGTGAGGGGGGATTTGATAGCTGTTTTCAACTACCTGCCAGGGGGTTCCAAAGAGGATAGAACTAGGCTGTTCTCAGTGGTGGCAGATGACAGAACAAGGAGCAGTGGTCTCAAGTTGCAGTGGGAGAGGTCTAGGTTGGATATTAGGAAAAACTATCTCACTAGGAGGGTAGTGAAGTACTGGAATGCGTTACCTAGGGAGGTGGTGCAATCTCCATCCTTAGAGGTTTTTAAGGCCTGGCTTGACAAAGCAATGGCTAGGATGGTTTAGTTCAGGTTAGTCCTGCTCTGAGCAGGGCTTGGACTCTATGACCTCCTGAGGTCTCTTCCAACCCTAATATTCTATGATTCTATTTCAGTTTGAGGTGTGATTTTTTCTTTTTTACCAAAAAAGTTATACCAATGCAACCCCTAGTGTGGATGCAGTTACAGAGGCATAAAGATGCCTTATGATGGTATAGCTTATTCCCAAACCCATACAGAAATAGCTACACTGGTATAAAAGCATCTTTATATTGATACAACTGCAGCTACACCCAGGGATTGTGCTACTTTGCCACCTCACTGTGTACCCCTTTTCCCAGATCATTGATGTATATGTTGAACAGGACTGGTCCTAGTAAGGATCCTTGCAAGACCCCACTATTTACATCTCTCCACAGTGAAAACTGACCATTTATTCCTACCCTTTGTTTACTATCATTAAATAAGTTACTGATCCATGAGAGGACCTTCCCTCTTATCCCATGCGTGCTAACTTTGCTGAAAAGCCTTTGGTGACGGACCTTGTCAAAGGTTTTCTGAAAGTCCAAGTAACCTTGTCCACATGTTTGTTGTGCCCCTAAAAGAATTCTCATAGATTGGTGAGGCATGATTTCCCTTTACAATAGCCGTGTTGACTCTTCCCCAACATACTGTGTTCATCTATGTGTCTGATCATTCTGTTCTTTACTATAGTTTCAACCAATTTACCTGGTCCTGAGATTAGGTTTACTGGCTTGTAATTGCCAGGATCACCTCTAGAGCATTATATTAGGTATCCTCCAGTCAACTGGTACAGAGGATGATTTAAACATTAGGTGACATCCCACAGTTAGTAGTTCTGCAATTTCATATTCGATTTTTTTCAGAACTCTGTGAATACCATCTGGTCCTGGTGACTTATTACTGTTTAATGTATCAATTTTTTTCCAAAACCTCCTCTATTGATATCTAAATTTGGGACAATTCCTCAGATTTGTCACCTAAAAAGAATGGCTCAAGTGTGGGACTCTCCCTCACATCCTCTGCAGTGAAGACCAATGGACATAATTTGTTTAGTTTCTCTGCAATGACCTTGTCTTCCTTGTGTAATTCTTTAGCACCTTGATCATCCACTGGCCCCACTGACTGTTTGGCAGGCTTCCTGTTTCTGATATACTTAAAATAAATTTGCTGTTAGTTTTTGTGTCTTTTGGTAGTTGCTCTTCAAATTCTTTTTTGACCTGCCTATTTATACTTTTGCACTTCACTTGCTACAGTTTGTGTTCCTTTCTGTTTTCCTCAGTAGGATGTCTGTATGGTAACACCCATTGTTTCATGTTCTCTGTGTATATAAAATCTCCTCACTATATTTTCCACTGTATGCATCCAATGAAGTGAGCTGTAGCTCATGAAAGCTTATGCTCTAATAAATTTGTTAGTCTCTACGGTGCCACAAGTACTTCTTTTCTTTTTACGGATACAGACTAACATGGCTGCTACTCTGAAATCAGTAGGATTTGATTTCCAATTTTTAAAAAATGTCTGTTTGTCTCTAACCACCTTTTATTCTGTGTTTAGCCATGGTGGCCTTTTTTTGGTCCTTTACTGTTTGTTTGTTTTAATTTGGGGTATACATATAGTTAAAGCTTCTATTATGTTTTTAAATAGTTTCCAAGCAGCTTGTAGCCACTCCACTCTTGTGAATGTTCCTTTTAATTTCTGTTTAACTACCCCCCTCATTTTAGTGTAGTTCCCCTTTCTGAAGTTAAATGCTACTGTGGTGGGTTCCTTTGGTATCCCCCCCCGAAGGATTTTCAATTTAATTACATTATGGTCACTGTTACATACATGCATGCTTGTACAAAACATGCACCATGTATGCAGTTCAGCTACTTTCACCGCTTGGACCCAATCCTGTGCACCACTTAAAACTGAATCAAGAATTGTCCCTCACCTTGTGGGTTCCAGGACTAGCTGCTCCAAGAAGCAGTCATTACTGGTGTCAAGAAATTTTCTCTCTGCATCCTGTCCTAAGGTAACATGTTCCCAGTCAATATGGGGATAGTTGAAATCCCCCATTATTATTGGGTTTTCTGTTTTTGTAGCCTCTCTAAATTCCTTTAGCTTTTCACAGTCACCATCACCATCCTGGTCAGATGGTCAATCATATATTCCTACTGCTATACTCTTATTATTCAAGCATGGAATTTCTATCCATAAGAGATTCTGTGGTACTAACTTATTCATTTAAGATTTTTACTAAATTTGACTCTGCTTTCTTTCACATATAGTGCTATTTCCCCATCAATGCAACCTACTTTACCATTCTTACATACTTTGTACTGGCAACATGATGTCCCATTAATTATCATTGTTCACCAAATTTCTACAATACCGATTATATCAATATCCTCATTTAATACCAGGCACTGAAATTCACCCATATTAGTATTTAGACTTCTTGCATTTGTCTATAAGCACGTATAAAATGTCAATATTTAGTTGTTTGCCTTCATGTGATGTAATTTAATGGGACTCTTCCATTTGATTGTTTCTCTTCAGCTCCTACCAGTACTTTATCAGACTTCTAGCCTCTTCTTTTTAGCAGGATAAAGGGGATCCCCTTTAATAAATCTTCTCCTACAGGATGTGTCTGTCTGAACTGGGTGCACCTCTGCATCTGTTGACTCTCCTTCAGCCCTTAGTTTAAAAACTCTTCTCTGATCTTTTTAATTTTATATGCCAGCAATTTGGTTCCATTTTGGTATAGGTGGAGGCCATCCTTCCTGCATAAGCTCCTCTTTTCCAGAAAGGTTCCTCGGTTCCTAATAAGCTTAAATCCCTCCTCCAAATACCATTGTCTCATCTACACATTAAGAACCTGCAGTTCTGCCTAAGTGGCCCTGCACCATGCTACCTTTTCAGCCACCTTAAGTACAACCATTAAAGAGATGAATCTGGGCACCGAAATAGGGACCTCCAGGGCAGGTTGCAAAATTCATCTTCAATTGCATTAACCTTCCCACACCACACTAAACAGACCAACCTAATCCCAGCACCACCAGACCAACCCAAACAGGACCTCCTACCAACCCAAACCCTTCATAACCCTATAATATTTCACTTCCAAGAGATCTCCCAATCAGTTCCCAGATCAGAACGAACATTCTCCTTCTGAGGCTGTCACCCTCTGACAGGAAGGGAGCTACATTTTCTAGCCCTTTCTGGCCAGGTGTGGCTTTCACCCTCACAGACATCAAGATGGCTGAACAAACCAAACTCTACCTCAAAGGTGTCCCTAACCTCCCCTTCCACATCAAGACAAATCCCATCCCTCCACCATGATGAACGGGTCCTGGCCATCCCCATAGCAACGTAACAAACGTGCATGCCCCCCCCACAACGCCCACACAGATTTCACTGCCTTTCCTCCCCATAACAGTGCTGCTGGTGGTGCAAGAAGTGGAGCCTCTTGGGATATGTCTACACTGCAGCCAGAGCATGCCTTCCAGGTTGCGTAAACAGACACGCATTTGTTCTGCTCAAGCTAGTGCACTAAAAACAGTGTGGAAGCCAAGGCATGGGCTAGCCACCCAAGTACAGACTAGGGGATAGGTGGGGGTAGGTTATAATTCAGCAGCTAGCCCACGCTGCAATGTCCACATTGCTATTTTTAGCATGGTAGTTTGAGCAGAGCTAGCATGTGTCTGTTTACACAGGTTGGGAGGCATGCTCTCAGCTGCAGTGTAGACATACAGGGCTCATGCCTCATGGCTGGAAAGTGTGGGCAAGCCAGACTGGAGTGGAGCTGTATAAGCATTGTGGCTCCCAAAAACAGCAGTGCACACATGGCATGCGCTTGTACAAAACATGCACCATGTATGCACACTCACACTTTGGATCTGGGGCTCAGTGCTACACTAAGAAAAATTGGATTGCTTTATTAACAGTATTGGAAGGAGCTCTGCAAAGTCAGAAAAGGAAATTAGGTGCCAGTACTCATTGAAAGTCAATGGGAGTGGGGCACCTACCCCAATTTGTGCCTGTCAGAATCTCCCTCACTGTGTCCCATGTGCAGCTGGTGTGCACATACTAACTGACAAAGGCCAATGGAATCCCTCCCCTGGCCTATCTAGAAAGCAGAACTGTGCTTTTCATACTTGGTTGAAAAACTCTCCCAGTTTCTCACCTTTCCCACAAATCCTGCTTCTCGTATTATCATGCAAAACTTCAGAGAGTAAAATGAGCGGGATTCATCCCTTTATATTAACCCTGGTTCTAACCAGATATACATACATTCAAGGTCAGGGTAGACTCATTACTCATGGAGGAGGAAAAGACAACAGAAAGTGCAGCAATGGCCGAAGTGTCAAATGCCTTTGTTTGTTCCAGCAAAATGGCTAGCAGTGACTGGATGACCAACACAGTGAACATCAGTGTACATGGGGTAGGATCTGAAGCTAAAACAGGGGTAGAACAAGTTATGAATTACTTAGGCTATGTCTACACGAGAGACCTTACCGCAGCACAGTGGTTGTACCGACGAACCTGCGCTGCTGTAATAGCTCCCGTGTAGCCACTCTATGCCGACAGGAGAGAGCTCTCCCATCGACATAATTAGTTCACCCCCAATGAGCAGCAGTTGCTATGTAGGCAGGAGAGCATCTCCCACCAACCTAGCGCTGTACACACTGGCACTTTTGTCAGTGTAACCTATGTCTGTCAGGGATGTGTTTTTTTCACATCCCTGCCTGACAAAAGTTTTACCAACAAAAGTGCTGTGTAGACATAGCCTTAGAAAAGGTAGATGTCTTCCCGCTGGCAGGGTCTGATGAAATGCATCCTAGAATACTTAAGGAACTGTCTGAAGAGATCTCTGAACCATTAGTGATTATCTCTGAGAAATCGTGAAGGATGGAAGAGATCCCAGAGGGCTGGAAAAGGGCAAATATAGTACCTATCTACAAAAAGGGGAATAAGGACAGCACAGGGAATTATAGACCAGTCAACTTAACTTCAATACCTGGAAAGATAATGGAGCAAATAATCAAACAATCAATTTACAAGCACCTAGAAGATAATAAGGTGAAAAGGAACAGTCAACATGGATTTGTCAAGAACAAATCATGTCAAACCAACCTAATATCTTTCTTTGACAGGGTAACAAACTTTTTTTCGGGTGGGGGGAAGCGGGGGAGGCAGATGTGATATATTTTGACTTTAAGTAAAGCTTTTGATACTGTCTTAGGTAACCTTCTCATAAACAAACTAGGGAAATATAGCCTAGAGACAAACCTACTATAAGATGGAGGCACAACTGGGTGCAAAACTATACTCAGAGTAGTTACCAATGGTTCATAGTCAACCTGGAAGGGCACATTGAATGGGGTAGCACAGGGATCTGTTCTGGGTCCATTTTTATTCAAAATCTTCATAAATGATTTGGATAATATCATAGAGAGAACACTTATAGAGTTTATGGACTATAAGATGGTATGGGTTGCAAGCATTTTGGAAAACAGGATTAGAATTCAAAGTGATTCTGACAAATCAGAGAAATAATCTGAAATAAATAGGATTAAATTCAATAAGTCAAATGCAAAGTACTACACTTAGGAAAGAATAATCAATTGCACACATACAAAATGGGAAATGACTGTCTAGCAAGGAGTACTGCACAAAAGGATCTGGGGGTTATAATTAAGGTTAAGATTTATACACGGGTATTTTTGGTAAAAGTCATGGACAAGTCACAGGCAATAAATAAAAATTCACGGCCCATGATTTGTCCATGACTTTTACCAGAAATACCCATGACTAAATCTTTACTCCAGCTGCCCTGAAGTCAGCTGCACCAGCTGCTGCAGAAGTCATGGAAAGTCACGGAATCTGTGACTTCCACAACCTCCATGAAAGAATCCCAGCCTTAGTTATAGTGGATCACAAAACTAAATATAAGACAACAACGAAGAGAGGGAAGAGCATCTTCGCAAGCAGGCTGGCTAACCTAGTGAGGAGGGCTTTAAACTAGATTCACCGGGGGAAGGAGACCAAAGCCCTGAGATAAGTGGGGAAGTGGGATACCAGGAGGAAGCACAAGCAGGAGCGCGCGAGAGGGAAGGGGTCCTGCCTCACACTGAGAAAGAGGGACAATCAGCAAGTTATCTCAAGTGCCTATACACAAATGCAAGAAGCCTGGGAAACAAGCAGGGAGAACTGGAAGTCCTGGCACAGTCAAGGAATTATGATGTGATTGGAATAACAGAGACTTGGTGGGATAACTCACATGACTGGAGTACTGTCATGGATGGGTATAAACTGTTCAGGAAGGACAGGCAGGGCAGAAAAGGAGGGGAAGTTGCACTGTATGTAAGGGAGCAGTATGACTGCTCAGAGCTCCAGTATGAAACTGCAGAAAAACCTGAGAGTCTCTGGATTAAGTTTAGAAGCGTGAGCAACAAGGGTGATGTCGTGGTGGGAGTCTGCTATAGACCCCCGGACCAGGAGGATGAGGTGGACGAGGCTTTCTTCCGGCAACACACGGAAGTTACTAGATCGCAGGCCCTGGTTCTCATGGGAGACTTCAATCACCCTGATATCTGCTGGGAGAGCAATACAGCAGTGCACACACAATCCAGGAAGTTTTTGGAAAGTGTAGGGGACAATTTCCTGGTGCAAGTGCTGGAGGAACCAACTAGGGGCAGAGCTCTTCTTGACCTGCTGCTCACAAACTGGGAAGAATTAGTAGGGGAAGCTAAAGTGGATGGGAACCTGGGAGGCAGTGACCATGAGATGGTTGAGTTCAGGATCCTGACACAGGGAAGAAAGGAGAGCTGCAGAATACGGACCCTGGACTTCAGAAAAGCAGACTTTGACTCCCTCAGGGAACTGATGGGCAAGATCCCCTGGGAGAACAACATGAGGAGGAAAGGAGCCCAGGAGAGCTGGCTGTATTTTAAAGAATCCTTATTGAGGTTACAGGGACAAACCATCCCGATGTGTAGAAAGAATAGTAAATATGGCAGGCGACCAGCTTGGCTTAACAGTGAAATCCTTGCTGATCTTGAACACAAAAAAGAAGCTTGCAAGAACTGGAAGATTGGACAAATGACCAGGGAAGAGTATAAAAAAATTGCTCAGGGATGCAGGAGTGAAATCAGGAAGGCCAAATCACACCTGGAGTTGCAGCTAGCAAGAGATGTTAAGAGTAACAAGAAGGGTTTCTTCAGGTATGTTAGCAACAAGAAGAAAGTCAAGGAAAGTGTGGGCCCCCTACTGAATGAGGGAGGCAACCTAGTGACAGAGGATGTGGAAAAAGCTAATGTACTCAATGCTTTTTTTCAGAGTAACAGCCGTGTTAGTCTGTATTCGCAAAAAGAAAAGGAGTACTTGTGGCACCTTAGAGACTAACCAATTTATCTGAGCATAAGCTTTTGTGAGCTACAGCTCACTTCATCGGATGCATACTGTGGAAAGTACACAAGATCTTTTTAAAGCATGAAAAGCATGAAAAAATGGGTATTTACCACTACAAAAGGTTTTCTCTCCCCCCACCCCACTCTCCTGCTGGTAATAGCTTATCTAAAGTGATCACTCTCCTTACAATGTTTGTATGATAATCAAGGTGGGCCATTTCCAGCACAAATCCAGGGTTTAACAAGAACGTCTGAGGAACTGGGGGTGGGGGAAACGCGGGTAGGAAAAAACAAGGGGAAATAGGTTACCTTGCATAATGACTTAGCCACTCCCAGTCTCTATTCAAGCCTAAGTTAATTGTATCCAATTTTCAAATGAATTCCAATTCAACAGTCTCTCCCTGGAGTCTGGTTTTGAAGTTTTTTTGTTGTAATATCGCAACTTTCATGTCTGTAATCGCGTGACCAGAGAGATTGAAGTGTTCTCCGACTGGTTTATGAATGTTATAATTCTTGACATCTGATTTGTGTCCATTTATTCTTTTACATAGAGACTGTCCAGTTTGACCAATGTACATGGCAGAGGGGCATTGCTGGCACATGATGGCATATATCACATTGGTGGATGTGCAGGTGAACGAGCCTCTGATAGTGTGGCTGGATTTGTGCTGGAAATGGCCCATCTTGATTATCATACACATTGTAAGGAGAGTGATCACTTTAGATAAGCTATTACCAACAGGAGAGTGGGTTTGTGTGTGTCGGGGGGGGGGGGGGGGAGAAAACCTGGATTTGTGCTGGAAATGGCCCACCTTGATTATCATACACATTGTAAGGAGAGTGATCACTTTAGATAAGCTATTACCAACAGGAGAGTGGGGTGGGGGAGAGAAAACCTTTTGTAGTGGTAAACATGCATTTTTTTCATGCTTTGTGTGTATAAAAAGATCTTGTGTACTTTCCACAGTATGCATCCGATGAAGTGAGCTGTAGCTCACGAAAGCTTATGCTCAAATAAATTGGTTAGTCTCTAAGGTGCCACACGTACTCCAATGCTTTTTTTGCCTCTGTCTTCACAAACAAGGTCAGCTCCCAGACTACTGCACTGGGCAGCACAGCCTGGGGAGGAGGTGACCAGCCCTCTGTGGAGAAAGAAGTGGTTCAGGACTATTTAGAAAAGCTGGACGAACACAAGTCCATGGGGACGGAGGCGCTGCATCCAAGAGTGCTAAAGGAGTTGGCAGATGTGATTGCAGAGCCATTGGCCATTATCTTTGAAAAGTCATGGCGATCCGCGGAAGTCCCAGATGACTGGAAAAAGGCTAATGTAGTGCCCATCTTTAAAAAAGGGAAGAAGGAGGACCCTGGGAACTACAGGCCAGTCAGCCTCACCTCAGTCCCTGGAAAAATCATGGAGCAGGTCCTCAAGGAATCAATTCTGAAGCACTTAGAGGAGAGGAAAGTGAGCAGAAACAGTCAGCATGGATTCACCAAGGGCAAGTCATGCCTGACTAATCTAATTGCCTTCTACGATGAGATAACTGGCTCTGTGGATGAGGGGAAAGCAGTGGACATGTTGTTCCTTGACTTCAGCAAAGCTTTTGACACGGTCTCCCACAGTATTCTTGCCAGCAAGTTAAAGAAGTATGGGCTGGATGAATGGACTATAAGGTGGATAGAAAGCTGGCTAGATTGTCGGGCTCAACGGGTAGTGATCAATGGCTCCATGTCTATTTGGCAGCCGGTATCAAGTGGAGTGCCCAAAGGGTCGGTCCTCGGGCCGGTTTTGTTCAATATCTTCATAAATGATCTGGAGGATGGTGTGGATTGCACCCTCAGCAAGTTTGCAGATGACACTAAACTGGGAGGAGAGGTAGATACGCTGGAGGGTAGGGATAGGATACAGAGGGACCTAGACAAATTAGAGGATTGGGCCAAAAGAAATCTGATGAGGTTCAACAAGGACAAGTGCAGAGTCCTGCACTTAGGACGGAAGAATCCAATGCACCGCTACAGACTAGGGACTGAATGGCTCGGCAGCAGTTCTGCAGAAAAGGACCTAGGGGTTACAGTGGACGAGAAGCTGGATATGAGTCAGCAGTGTGCCCTTGTTGCCAAGAAGGCCAATGGCATTTTGGGATGTATACATAGGGACATTGCCAGCAGATCGAGGGACATGATCGTTCCCCTCTATTCGACATTGGTGAGGCCTCATCTGGAGTACTGTGTCCAGTTTTGGGCCCCACACTACAAGAAGGATGTGGAAAAATTGGAAAACATCCAGCGGAAGGCAACAAAAATGGTTAGGGGACTGGAACACATGAGTTATGAGGAGAGGCTGAGGGAACTGGGATTGTTTAGTCTGCGGAAGAGAAGAATGAGGGGGGATTTGATAGGGGCTTTCAACTACCTGAAAGGGGGTTCCAAAGAGGACAGATCTAGATTGTTCTCAGTGGTAGCTGATGACAGAACAAGGAGTAATGGTCTCAAGTTGCAGTGGGGGAGGTTTAGGTTGGATATTAGGAAAAACTTTGTCACTAGGAGGGTGGTAAAACACTGGAATGCGTTACCTAGGAAGGTGGTGGAATCTCCTTCCTTAGATATTTTTAAGGTCAGGCTTGACAAAGCCCTGGCTGGGATGATTTAGATGTGGATTGGTCCTGCTTTGAGTAGGGAGTTGGACTAGATGACCTCCTGAGGTCCCTTCCAACCCTGATATTCTATGATTCTATGTAATATTGCAAAAAAAGCAAGCATCATTCTGTAATGTCTTAGCAGGTGTATTGTAAGAAAGACACAAGAAGTAATTCTTCTACTCAGCACTGATAAGGCCTCAACTGGAATCTGGGCACCACACTTCCGGAAAGTTGTGGAAAAACTGGAGAAAGTCCAGATGAGAGCAACAAAAAATGATTAAAGGTCTAGAAAACATGACCTATATAGAAAGGTTGAAAAAACTGGGTTTGTTTAGTCTGGAGAAGCGGAGACTGACGGTTACAAGATAACTGCCTTCAAGTACGTAAGAGGTTGTTATAACGAGGAGGGTGATCAACTGTTCTCCTTAACCACTGAGGGCAGGACAAGCAGCAATGGGCTTAAATTGCAGCAGGGGAAATTTAGGTCGGACATTAGGAAAAACTTCCTAACTGTAAGGATAAGTAAGCACTGGAACAAATTACTTAGGGAGGTTCTGGAACCTCTGTCACTGGGGGTTTTTAAGAACAGATTAAAACACCTGTCAGGGATAGTCTAGATAATATTTAGTCCTGCCTCAGTGCAGAGGACTGGACTAGATGACCTATCAAGGTCCCTTCCAGTTCTACATTTCTATGATTCACTGATGGATTTTGGAGTTAGAAGATACCAGGATGATAATCTAGTCTGACCTCCAGCATAACAGTGGCCATAGAACTTCAGCTAGTGACTTCTGGATGACCTAGATCTTTCAGAAAGACACCCATTCTCAATTTTAAAGACTTCTGGTAAGACGTCCTCCTCACCCAGACGCTCAAGAACACGGGGGGTGAGGGGGAGAGGTGCCGGGCACTCAGCCACTCCACTCCACAGGGTGGCCCAAGCAACAGAAGGCTGTCATTCAGACAGTTTGATTTGTAGAGTGGCTATAATAAGCAATTTGGCCTTGTCCTTCCCTCCTCCCCCACCCCACCCCACCCAGGCTACCTTGTCAGTTATCTTCCTTTTTTTTAATTAATAAAGAAAGAATGCATGGTTTCAAAACAACAGTTACTTTATTTCAAAGGGGGAAGGGTGGTTGGCCTACAGGGAATTAAAATCAACGAAGGGGGCGGGTTTGCATCAAGGAGAAATACACACAACTGTCACACTGAAGTCTGGCCAGTTATGAAACTGGTTTTCAAAGCCTCTCTGATGCGCAGCGCGCCTTGCTGTGCTCTTCTAATCACCCTGGTGTCTGGTGTCTTGCAGCACCATTGAGAAGTACCCCTTGCGGTTTACATACTGGTTGGGAAGGTGGTCCGGTACCAAGATAGGGATATCTATCACCCCACCACAGTTAAGGAAACCCATTGCAGCAAAGCCATCGACTATGACCTGCACATTTCCCAGAGTCACTACCCTTAATAACAGAACGCCAATGATTGCACTGGCTACTTGGATGACAGCAGCCCCCACAGTAGATTTGCCCACTCCAAATTGATTCCTGACTGACCGGTAGCAGTCAGGCGTAGCAAGCTTCCACAGGGCTATCGCCACTCGCTTCTCAACTGTCAGGTCAGCTCTCATCTTGGGCAGGGGAAAGTAACTCACAGTGTTCCAGGAAAGTGGCCTTAGCATGCGAAAGTTTTGCAGCCACTGTGCATCATCCCATACCTGCAACACTATGTGGTCCCACCAGTCTGTGCTTGTTTGCCGGGCCCAGAATTGGCGTTCCACTGTGTCAACCAGCCCCACTGCCACCACGATTTCCCAATTGCCACAGCCCGTGCTTTCAGGAACATCTGTGTCCACATCCTCATCAAAATCGTCCTCATGCTGGCGTCTCTTAGCCCGGTTCTGCATATACTCCAGGATAATGCGCAAGGTGTTTACAATGCTCACAACAGCAGCAGTGAGCTGAGCGGGCTCCATGCTTGCCGTGGTATGGCATCTGCAGGAGAGCAGAGTTGCAGCAGAAGCGGTGGATGACGATGGATGCCACGAGAATAGATATTTATACAGAACGACGAGAGGTCCTGCAAGGTGGATTCATGGCAACAGGAGAGCAGAGTTGCAGCGGAAGCAGTGGATGACTACAACATGGAGAAATTTGCTATTGAGACTGAGCTCATTTACAAGAGCAGGAGAGCAGAGTTCAGCAGAAGTGGTGGATGATAATGGTTAGCAGTTGTACTGCATCATCTACTGACAGCAGTACCCAGGACACAAACAGCAGTGGTGACGGTGAGCTGAGCTGAGCGGGCTCCATGCTTGCCGTGATATGGCATCTGCACGGAAAAAGGCGCAAAACAATTGTCTGCCGTTGCTTTCATTGAGGGAGGGGTGACTGACGACATGTACCCAAAATCACCCGCGACAATGTTTATGCCCCATCAGGCATTGGGAGCTTAACCCAAAATTCCAATGGGCGGCAGAGACTGCAGGAATTGTGGGATAGCTACCCACAGTGCCTGCTCCGTAAGTCGATGCTAGCCACGGTAGTGAGGATGCACTCCGCTGACTTAATGCACTTAGTGTGGACATACGCAATCAACTGTATAAAATCAATTTCTAAAAATCGACTTCTATAAAATCTACCTAATTTCGTAGTGTAGACATATCCTTAGAAAGGTCAGGTCTGGGTTGTTGTTTAAGTTACTCTCTAAAACTAAAGAGTTAAATTTTCAAAAGCTACTACGTGACTTTTGACCTTAAATCCTATATGATTTCCATTAGACTAAACTTTGAACCTACTAACTTATAAAGTGCCATATGTATCACTGTCTATTAACTATCTACATATATACAGACATCTCTCTTCTATAGAGCAATCTCATAACTAGTAGTGATGATGGCAATTAAGGTCAGTTGGGGAAGATGTTTTTGTGATATTTTTAGTATTACTTAACATTTATATTTGTCCACCAGGGTCTGGAGAAGTACTAAATTCATTTTGTTTTGTTGGCTCAAGAAAAGAGCCAATCCATTCACTATTATTATTATTAAAGACTTCTATAGTGGTGGTGCTCAGAAGATGCAGTCAGGAACCGGGCTCAGTTGTGCTAGGCACTGCACAGACAGAAGTAGACATGATCTCTGCCCTGAAGAGCATGACGTTTTCTTTGTTTTTTTATTATTTTTACAAACTGCAACTTGATGCCAATCTTAAAATGGTGTCATAAAATATCCACAGTAATTTGGCACACTAATACCTTGGCCATTTTTCCCCCAATTCCACCACAATCCACAAAGAATAACTTCTAGCATCCACCCGTCAAGACAACTGGATCTAATCAATACTATCGTTGGTCCCAGTGGAGATACCCAAAACTGAATAGACCTGGTTGCTAAAATCCCCACCCCACCCCACATACGCCTTGGAGATTATTCCAATTTAAAATCCAGCCCTTTTACCTCAAGTACATAGGAATTTCAGAGACTAGCACTAGATGCTTCACAGGAAGGTGCAAGAAACCCCACAGTAGGCATGTGGGATAATCTGCCCCCGCAGGAAGGTCTCAGCTTTCCCACCCATGAGAATTTTCAAGATTTCAACCCAAAAAAATTCCCATCCCAAATTGAGATGAAAAGTCAAAATCTCAAATATTTTCACGAACCTAAAATCTGAAAACATTTTGGATATATATTGTTTGTTTACTATAAATTAACAAATTTTGAAATGAAGTCAGTTTGAACAAAAAAAATATTTTTAAAGTGTTGAAACAGGATCTTTTGGTGATTTCAAAAAAAAAATTTTGATATGGGAAATTTGTCAAAATTGGCCCTTTCCCAGTTTCTGTTTTGACAAATTAGCATTTTCCAACAGAAAATGCATTTCACTGAAAAATTCCTGAGCACCTCTAAACCCAACCCTAATAGGTATAAAATTAAATTAAATGGAGACACAGGGCTAAACTGTTTTTTGAAGGCCTGTTTTTAAAAACTCCACAATGCACAGGAATAAATGTTAGGTGGGGTAGCAGAAGAGGAGGGGTTTCTCTAAAACAGTGGTTCTCAACTGTGGTCCACCACTTGCTCAGGGAAAGCCCCTGGTGTGCCGGGCCGGTTTGTTTACCTGCCGCATCTGCTGGTTCGGCCAATCGCGGCTCCCACTGGCTGCGGTTCGCTGTGCCCGGCCAATTGGAGCTGCAGGAAGCGGCGCGGGACGAGGGATGTGCTGGCCGCCCTTCCTGCAGCCCCCATTGGCCTGGAGTGGTGAACTGCAGCCAGTGGGAGCCGCGATCGGCCGAACCTGCGGACGCGGCAGGTAAAGAAACTGGCCCGGCGCACCAGGGGCTTTCCCTGAACAAGCGGTGGACCAAAGTTGAGAACCACTGCTCTAAAAGATACCAGCATGGCTTTGTTTCTCAGACATGATACCTCTCTGAATCACAGCCAGTTTAGAGAGAGAAAAATAAACACTGATAACTGTATTATAAAAGTAATGAATCAAAGGAGAGCTCCCAGTGTGTGAAAGACACCTTTCGCCAGCGCTAATAAATACTGCCAGCTGCCAAGCACCCTCAGGCCCTGTCCTGCAAACACTCAGCTACTTATCACTGAATTCCATAGGACTACTCACATGAGTGAAGATAAGCATGGGCATTTGCAGGGTCAGGGCCTTGGCACCCAAGTCCCCTTTTGAAGGAGGTCCCCAAGTTCAGGTACCTCCTGGCTAAAGGATCAAAGGTGAAATCCTGGCTCTATTGAAGACTGGCAAAATTCCCATGACAAAATTCCCATGGCAAAATTCCCATGACTTAGGATTTCACCTTAAACCTCTAAGGTGTGGAGCACCCACTGACTTCATTGTGAGTTGAAGGGACTCAGCCCCAATCAGGAGGTTCTCAGCACTTGG
This sequence comes from Lepidochelys kempii, assembly GCF_965140285.1. Classification (NCBI taxonomy): domain Eukaryota; kingdom Metazoa; phylum Chordata; order Testudines; family Cheloniidae; genus Lepidochelys; species Lepidochelys kempii. The sequence goes on along the minus strand of NC_136399.1, from coordinate 866,061 downwards.
CAGGATTTGACCCCAAGTCCTCTGGGGGTAAGTCTGTGCCTGTTCTCAGTGGCCTGTCATCTTAGTGCCAACTTCTCAATCTTGGGTTTGCCTCAAATGAGAGGAGTGGGATCAATAGATTGGGATTTGTATGCTTCTACTCCCAACATGGCCAATGAGATTTTGACTCGGTCACTGAGCTTCTCTGTGACTCACTTTGCCCAGTTATAAAACTGACACAATCCTTCCCTCTTCACAGACCTAAGGCAGCTCAGTGTTTACAGGACACCCAGATCCTTGGAAGAAAGGTATAAAGCATAGTATATGCTGCAATCCAAGGACAAGCTTTCACTCCCCAGGATTCTAAGAGTTATGGAATTTATTTGTCTATGTATAATTCAGTGCATCTTCAAAATAGATTCCACAACCCAATTTCAAACCTAATATATTATTTATGGACATGCCTTGCCAATGAAGCCCAGTTTCCAAGCACACCAGTTTCACAGGCACACCAAGCTGTCATACAGAGAACTACTTCACCACACAGTAATGTCCATCTCAAGAACATTAACTTGTGTTAACAGGAGAGAGGTGGAAATTTATTTGTAAGTACAGCGGTCATCACCAATGGAGCCTTTTTTGTTGTTAGCTAGCAAATTACACAATAAATAAACTGAAAAAGAAATAAATTATCGCCTCCCCCAATCTCTTTCAGTTGTTGGAATCTGAGATGTTACTTGTAACAGCACATCATACCTATTCAGAAAGTTTGATTTTAATTTTTTTTTCCTCCCACCCTTTGTTGGTCTATTTAGACTATAGTTCTTAAGGACATGGATTATCTCTCACCACATTTCTGTGCAGCACCGAGCACAATGGGGTCATGAACTCAGCTGGCACCTGTAGGTGCTGCTGCAATACAAATGTTGTGTTGAAAAGTCTAACTCATTGAAAATTATTTTAAAGTAGTGAAATGGAGACAAGTGGCCTTTCTTTCAGGTAGCAATGTAATGTCTGGGACATGTCTCTATCTACGGGCTAGCAGCAATGCCAGAAATAGTAGCACCAGCAGGTCAGATTTCAAATCCAGGGGTTGACTTATTGCTCCTGAGTCCAAGCACAATCCTCAAGAAGCTCAAAAGAGCCATTGCCAGCAGATCAGACTGAGCATTGATGGGACTCCCAAGAGAGCCTTTTCCAAGGTCCTCCAGCAAGGGTTGGGGCAGGAAACAAGGAGAGTGAATTCACTTCTATAAGGCAGTATGGGATTAAAATGCATTCATAAATGCCTGTCAGATGGATGGAGAGATCTGGTGGCCTGGCACAGTTCACCATGCCTGAGACAGTGGTCAGGCAGCATGTTATATGGAGAGGAAATGTTATATGGAGAGGACAAAAACACTGGCCTGGGAAGCAGGAGATTTGGGCTCTATTTCTAGCTCTGCTGTGTGACCTTGGACAAGTAAATTTGCCTCTTTGTGCTTCTCTTTCCCTCTGCCACCCTTTGTCTCTCTATTTAGATTGAAAGCTCCTCAGGGCAGGGACCACCTCTTAATATGTGCATGGGCAGTGCCCAGCACAATGGGACCCTGATCTCAGTTTCTGCCTGTAGAACTAATGTAATAGAAATAATAAAATAACATGTTCAATGAAAATTGTTAGTTTATCCCACATGGTGTACTTAACTAATTCTGCATAAAAACTTCATCTATCCCTAGTGTTTCCCTCCTCGACCACGGATGCCACACCATTTCTCTCTCCTACTTCATATTCCTCCTCAGTACCAACCCTCTTCCTGCAAAGAAGCTTTCATTAGGATTCTGATTTCTGGGTACTTCATCTCTAAATTTCTAGTCAACAGGAAATAGCTGCTATGTTGCGTTCTGTTCGATACAGACTGTTATGCAGGGAACACATTCACTGTGCTCTCTCTCATGAAGATTTTACTTTAGTTCCTTTTTTATTTTGTTTTCCTTTAACCCAGGGGTAGGCAACCTATGGCACGTGTGCCAAAGGCGGCACACAAGCTGATTTTCAGTGCCACTCACACTGCCTGGATCCTGGCCACCAGTCCGGGGGGCTCTGCATTTTAATTTAATTTTAAATGAAGCTTCTTAAACATTTTAAAAACCTTATTTACTTTACATACAACAATAGTTTAGTTCTATATTCTAGACTTCTAGAAAGAGACCTTCTAAAAACGTTAAAATGTATTACTGGCACGCGAAACCTTAAATTAAGAGTGTATAAATGAAGACTCGGCACACCACTTCTGAAAGGTTGCTGACCCCTGCCTTAACCTAAAATAATAAATCATCATCATCATCATTCAGGAATCAATCCCTGCCCCAGAGAATTTGCAATCCAACTGAATGAGAGAAAACACGGACTAGGGGATACAGCAGAGGTGGGCAAACTGTGGCCCGCAGGACCCTCCTGCCTGGCCCCTGAGCTCCTGGCCAGGGAAGCTGTCCCCCGTTCCCTGCAACCTCAGCTGGCTGCCAGCGCAATGCTCTGGGCAGCGGGGCTGTGAGCTCCTGGGGCAGCGCAGCTGCAGAGCCTGGCCTGACTCGGTGCTCTGTGCTGCGCGGTGGTGTGGCCCGGCTCTAGCATCACCAGCTACTGCTGCTCCAGGCAGCGTGGTCAGGGGGCATGGAGTAGAGGGGGGTTGGACAGAGGGCAGGGGAGTTCGGGGTGGTGGTCAGAGGGAAGGGTGTGGATAGGGGTCAGGGTGGGAACGGGGTTGAATGGGGGCAGGGGTCCTGTGGGGGACAGTGAGGAAGGAGGGGGGGTTGGGTGAGGTGGCAGGGGGCAATCAGGGGCAGAGGTTCCGGGGGCAGTCAGGGGACAGGGAGAAGGGGTGGTTGGATGGGGCAGGGGTTCCGGAGGGGCAGTCAGGGAGGAGGGGTTTAATGGGGCAGCGGGGGGCAGTTAGGGGCAGGGGTCTGGGGGCGGTCAGGGGACAGGGAGCGGGGTTGTGTGAATGGGGCAGGGGTCCCGGGGGGGCCGTCAGGGAATGGGAGGGTTGGATGGGGCAGGAGTCCCAGGGAGGGGGTGGATAGGAGGTGGGGCCGGGCCATGACCCCCTCCCCTAACCGGCCCTCCATACAATTTCCAAAACCTGATGCGGCCCTCAGGCCAAAAAGTTTGCCCGCCCCTGGGATAGAGCATTGAATGGAGAGTTGGAAGTCCTGGATTCTGTTCCCAGCTCTGTTATTGACTTGCTGTGTCAATTTGGGCAAGTTGCTTCACCCGCTGTGCCTCTATTCCCCCTCCCACCCTTTATCTGTCTTGTCTATTATGACTATAAGTTCTTTGTGGCAGGGACAGTCTCTCACTATGTGTCTGTGCTGAGCCCAGCACAATGGGGCCCTGAGCTTAGACAAGGCCTCTAGGACCTACTGTAATGTAAACAACAAAATACATGCAATGACTACTTGGAGCTTCATACAGAGTAAAGACAGAATTTGGATCTTCTTGCTACCAAATCACAGACTCCTGCCACTCAAGCTTATGAAGAATCACCATTACCTGACAGCAGTATAGGGCCTAGGACTCATAGCTGAGCAACGCTGATTTTACCCACACAACTAGCCAATTCATTATAATACTGATCACGTAACACCAGCTTTTTTCCCACTCCACTATAAAGGGACAGAAGAAAGAGCTACAGCCCTATTAGAAAGAAAGCTAGAATTTTTGTTCTGGATGGGGGTTGGGTGCATGCACAGTGGGGAGGGATTTAAAAAGGGAACATCTTGAAAAGCACAGTAAGATCCAAGATGGCAAAGGTGGATTTATGAGATGTTCTTCCCAAAATTGCCAATTCAGCATGGACAAGGGACAGATGGCAGCGAGATTTATTGAAGTTTTCAAGGAGCTGTTCTGGGGAAGACAGGTGGGCCCAGTAGAGGAGATGCAGCCTAGATAGTGGCAGCATGTGAGCAGCATGCTTCCCCCACCAGGTGCATTGAAAGGAGAACCCTCCCCCTTGGCACAGATAGACACGTGCTACAACTATGCGAGAGCATGCCCAGAACACTGAACTTCATTCCTTTATGGCTCACTGCATCCTCATAAACACCTCTGCTCTTGTGGAGTTAGGTCAGCTGCCCAGACTAAGCACAGTTCCACGCTAAACCCCCATCCCGTTTCTTTTGTCTGCCAGGTTAGGCATCTGCAAAGCCCAACAGGCAACATTTTAAGCAAACACCTTCATGCTTTCTCCCATGCTGCCCTTCACACTTGGGAGAAGCTCCCCATTAACACACACAAAGCTACTCAATTGTCTTCCCTCAAATTCCTTCTGAAAACTCTCCTTTGTCATGATGCCTACAAAACACTTTACAGGAGCTAGGCAGCTGGTGTGCTGAGACTGCAGTCTACCATGCTGACCAACATGGTCTCTGTTTCCTTGTGCACCCCCATCTGTCTGTCTGTCTGCACTTTCCCCCTGGCTTATAGTTAGACTGGAAGCTCTTTAGTGCAGAGCCCATCTTTTTGTGTTGTATTTGTACAGCATCTAGCACAGTGGGGTTCTGGTCCATGTCTGGGGCACCTTGGTGCTACCGCAACACAGATAATAACTCAGGGGGGTTATGGTAACCCTCCTGACCTGCCCTCCTTGCCTGCTCCATGGGTAGGGAGAGGACGTCTGTCTCCAGTGACATCAACCTGGCACCCTTCCTGGGTGATAATTAAAAAAAAAAAAAGAAATCCCTCCATCGCATGGGGAAAAATCACTTTGGTAGATTTGTAACCATGCCAGCTGCTACACATTTTCTCTCATTCCCTTTTTGAGTATCTAATTAATCAAGGGGCAGAGTGTTTCCTCTTGCTGAAAGTGTGAAGTTCCCATTAGGATTATGGTGAGTGTTATATGCAAGTATCAAGGGAAGAATAAAATCCAAGTATTTGTAGTGCCTGTTTCTCTGCTGTTAAAACACTTGGCTGCTGCTGATCATTCTGCTGTCTACATATTATACCAGCCACCTAATTTCTCACATAAAATCCCAGCAACATAGTAAATGGATCACCAGTACCACTGCAGGTGTAATCACAAACAAGGACAGCCACTTGTAGCCAGTTGTAGAATAAATAAATATTTAAATAAATAAATAAGCAAGCAAGCAGGTTAGTGGAAGAGAACGTAGGCTGCACATACACATAAATAATAGATTAAAGAAAGTGAATTCAGTAAAGCCTGAGAGAGCTTTTATACATCCCAGAATCTAGTTTCCTCAAGAAAAGCGAACTATAAATGATCTTCAGAAAATATGAAAGTTAGCAAGTTTACCACATGCCTTGTAAGTAATGAGGGCTCTCTGCCTGAAAACGGAAGCCACGAGCACTGTACACCAGAGATATTTATGCAAATCTTTTAACTCTGGCACAATGGTATAGCCAGCACAGCAGTTTACTCAGCTCAGCAATGCTGGTGGTAAATTACAGTGCTTTAGAAGTGCTTAACTATTCAGAGGTTACACAATGTTCTGTAACAGGGGTCAAGGAAGGCTGCCAAAACCTTCCCTTTTTAAGGAAGGCTGCCAAACCTAGTCAAATATGATACTTAAGACATTACAATGCCAGGTTGCTGTAAGTAATAAAATACTTAAGATAGACACATGAAGAGAATGTGTTAAAAATGCTCAGCAGAGATAGGTCAGTATCATTATTTCCATGTTACAGATGGAAAAACTGAGGCAGAGAATTGACTCGCTCAAAATTCTCACTCAAAATTCAGGAGGCAGTGACAGAGCTGGGAATAGAACCCAGGACTCCCAGCTCCCATGACCCTATTCAGTGGACCAAATTTAGAGATGGAGAAAAGTCCTCTTTGATCATCAAATAATAATAATAGGGTCCATGAGCTCTCAAACTTAGGGTTACAATCTCCCTCCCTTTCTTTATTGGATAGGAATGGCGGTGCGGGGAAGGGTTCTGAAACCTTTTTTGGTTGTAATATGGGGTCACAGTCTGAAAACGTTGAAATCCACTAATATTCCCCATTTGCCTGGAAATGCAGGACTGTTTGCTGACAAAAAGCTGCAAGGACAGTGCTTTGTCCAGACGTGAGGATTTTTTTTTTTATATGCTAATCCAACAAACTCCCAATGCCAGTACAAAGATAAGAAACAATAGTCAGCTTATTATGTTAAGCTAAATTGACCGTCCATCCCAAAAAAGGCTCAAAATTATTCCCCCAGATGCACACAATCAAAGGTGAATGCCTGAATGAATAGACCATGACATGCAGGCCAAATTGACTTAGAGATTGCTTTCTACACTACAGATATTACTGTACTGGGAGATCTGGTTGTTTCCAGACATTGATAAACTTTTATTCCTTCCTTCACTGTCAAAGGGACATCACCTTGTTTCAGCCATTCCATTCCAGTATTTATGGTGCCCCTATTAAAATCATAGAATATCAGGGTTGGAAGGGACCTCAGGAGGTCATCTAGTTCAACCCCCTGCTCAATCAAAGCAGGAACAATCCCCAATTTTTGCCCCAGATCCCTAAATGGCCCCCTCAAGGATTGAATTTACAACTCTGGGTTTAGCAGGCCACTGAGATATCCCTCTTGCTCCCCCCAGATTCTATGGTATCTGAGTATCATGAACACTGCTGAGGGCCTGAACACGGTCGCACTGCTATAGCCATGAATCCAATGACAAGAGGTTACATCTTCACTGACATTTTTTTTTTTTGAACATCAAGACAGCTAATGGGCATTCGTTAAATCCTACTGAAGATAAGGCACAAGTAGTTTTTATTGTGATGTACCTAGGCAAGGTCAACAATACAACCCGCCTCTGAGATTGACATCATTTTGTTACATTACGGTAAAATTTACCTGAGCCTTGTCTCCACTAGGATTTTACAGTGAGATAGCTAACACATGTTTGCTATCTCACTATAAAGCCTCACCTCTTTTTGGCACTGAAGGCATAAGCACAAGGTCTAATCCTGTTTCTGAAAGGTGTTAAGAGCTTGTCCCCACTGCAAAGTTAACTCTAGTTATAACCTGAATCTTTTCCATATGCAAAAACCCTTAATCTGAGTGTAGTGATGCTTTCCCTTGAGTTGGCTGGTCAATGAGGGGGTACAGGCTACAGCCCGAGTTAGCACAACTCATCATCTGCTAACACAACCGCTATGTGTTGCTTGAGTGTTATTTCACAGTGCAGAGACTCTCATTTGAGTAAGGCTAACTTAAGAGGAGTTGACTTAAGTGTAGATAACTTGAGCTAGCACATGTCTACACTGAGGAGGTGAGTTCCCCAGAATATCAGGAAACCTTAACATTAAATTCTCTAGCTGGAAATATCCTCTTCTTAGAATGGCGCATGCAGCTTTAGGGATTACAGGAATCACAGTCTTAGTTTAGGAGGTGACGCAGGTTACACTGGGATATGTAACCAGGGGGCCAGTGCAGAGGCAGAGTTCTGATGCCAGTATCAGGATAAAAGTGGTCACCTTGCATTTTTTTCTGTGCCAAAGCTCATTAAGTTTTCTACCTGACTTTAGCTAACTTGATAAAAAAAAATTATGAGGCCAACAGCAGTGAGCAAAACCAATCTTGTCCCTAGGAGAGTTCTACAGCTAGTCATGTTGCTGGTGAGCATTCCTGTGCTCCATGCTGATGATGGCTTTGTTAATACCTCTCAGAAGAGTTGCCCATCTCCCTGGAGCTTATTCAAGATGTTCTGTGTATAAGTACACTCCATCACAGAAGAAGAAATGTCTGACACAAAACAGAGCTCTTCAACCCCAGGCAGGAGTTCACTGGCCCTTCCTGTGACCCAGCAGTGGTGGATATCAGATACGATGCTGGCGCCAACTTCCAGTTCTCCTCACCAAGCTGCAGAAACACACATCCACTCTTATCCCAACTTTGAGAAGCTCGCCCTCATGGGCATTGCTGCAAATCAGCTCCTCCAATTTGAGTGCTTCGTGGTAACCTCAGGAAAGAACATACACTAGGATGCAAATGCCTTGGCAGTCATAGGGGTTTGCACTGTGCGGAAAGCAGAGAGAGCCGTGACAGAAAGGCTCAGGCCAGTGAGGATTTTGGAAGAGAAATGAGGAAATGTTTTCACTTCCTGCTCTATCCATGAGGATTATGTTTTCCTCACAAGATGAGAAAGACACTTTACCCAAATGAAAAATCTTTTTACTTATGTGATGGCTAACGTTCCCTTTGAAATCAACAATAATTTATTACTTCTGAGAAAATAAATCCACCATCCAGAAGTTCTCAAGCTCTGCAGAAAAGCAGCTGTGAAGTTTAGGGAAACTAGGGGCTCAGAAAAAAGAAAAGGAGTACTTGTCATCACCTATCAGTGTGAGCTACGAACAATGGAGTTTTCAAGCTGCCCCCCACTGAAAGCTGCTGGGTGCTAAGAACTTCTGAAACCAAGCCCCAGAAGTTCATCACATGGACTATGATCTACCTCAGGGTCTTGTACTGGGGCCATCACTACCATACACCTCTGGGTGCAGAATTGCATTTCCCAGTCAAATAAGTGAACCTGAAACAAAGTGAGAGTAATAGTAATTGATCCAAGTTACCCATCTCTATTAAAGAATGTTTTACTCTGATTATTTGAGTTGTTAGCCTAAACCTTAAGATTTTTTGATTTGTGTAAATCCTCAACAACAGGATTGTGTCTATGGAAAGTACCTGCTGAGACGACAACCTGAAATACCCTTTTATATTACTATTTTTAAAAATATGCACCTTGCAGAAGTGTCCTCTCCTCGGGATTTTGAATCCTTGTCCTCTGGCTGCAGCTTTAGGAAATCTACGTGCTGAGCAGACAAACCACTGGGACACAGAGTATTACACATGATGGCTCATTTATCTTGCTTTGAAACAGACACATGAACTAAATCTGCCATCATGTTATACTGCTGACTTCTGTGGGGCTGCCCTATTGTAACGTAAGGGGAGATTTGGCCTCTAGAATTTAGATGCTTCAGTGCAGAAGTATACACCATCACACTCATTTTAAATAAGCAGTCACCCAAACTAAAACCCTAAATGGGAAATGCCCAGATGTTGAGAAAGCGTGACCTTTTGCAGCTTGGGTCTCTCTCTAGCTTAAATTCTTGTGGGATTTGAAATAAAGAGGGAATGAAGATAGCAAAATATTGATTAAAATGGTTTTAACCTGCTGCTCAGTATCAGGCATCAGCTCCCAGAGAAAGAATTTTAAAAATTCCAAAAATCGAAGTTTAAACCATCAAACCCTAATGCTGAACAAACAGCCTCTTTGCACTGACAGCAGCGTCCATGACCCTAAATGGCTTGGTATTGTAACCGCCCCTGTTGCAAAGGGATGCATCGGCGGCTGCGGAGCACCCACGCCATGGCACGCCAGTCCTCAGGGGGTGTGGTAATGTGCTGGGTGTGCCATAAGCTCGGAGGCTAGGGCTGGAGGTGCTTCAAGCACTAAGCCCTTCATATGCCCCAAAACACGGCTCACACACTTTGTGTGACAGAGGGTTCCTTTGTATGGGGGCTACCAGAAATAAATAGTGCAAACACTCTCACAGCACACTTGGCTTTAACAGTCACAATCATTCCAGGGGCATGAAATACCAGTGACACCACTCTGCACAGTCCTCCTGCGCTCCAGCTGCAGCTAGTGCTGGCTCCCTGCAGCTACAAGGCATGTCATTGTCATGCTCTCAGGCTCTCCATTCCATCTATGACCTGCTACACCTGATCTCACACAGCCTCTGGCTCCCTCCTGAACCTGGTCCTCTCAGAACCCTGACAGCACTTCCCTCTTCTGTGCTGGCGGGATTATGGAGCCCTCTTACCGCTGCATGTTGCACTGGGTGGTAAAAGCACCCAGCGATGAACTAGCATGTCTGCTACAAATCCAATTATTTCCTAGGGTGGTGCCTCTCTCTTTCTTGGAGCTTGTGGCTGCAGATTGTAGCCACTGGGACAACTTTTGACAGTAAAAGGAAAAGGAGTACTTGTGGCAACTTAGAGACTAACCAATTTATTTGAGCATGAGCTTTCGTGAGCTACAGCTCACTTCATCGGATGCATACCGTGGAAACTGCAGTAGACATTATATACACACAGAGACCATGAAACAATACCCCCTCCCACCCCACTGTCCTGCTGGTAATAGCTTATCTAAAGTGATCATCAAGTTGGGCCATTTCCAGCACAAATCCAGGTTTTCTCACCCTCCGCCCCCCCCGCCCCCCCCCACAAACTCACTCTCCTGCTAGTAATAGCCCATCCAAAGTGACCACTCTCTTCACAATGTGCATGATAATCAAGGTGGGCCATTTCCAGCATAAATCCAGGTTTTCTCACCCCCCCCCCACCCCCATACACACACAAACTCACTCTCCTGCTGGTAATAGCTCATCCAAAGTGACCACTCTCCCTACAATGTGCATGGTAATCAATGTGACTTTGTCCTTACCCATAACTATTTTACATTTGGGGACAATGTATACCTTCAGATCAGCGGCACTGCTATGGGTACCCGCATGGCCCCACAGTATGCCAACATTTTTATGGCTGATTTAGAACAACACTTCCTCAGCTCTCGTCCCCTAAAGCCCCTACTCTACTTGCGCTATATTGATGACATCTTCATCATCTGGACCCATGGAAAAGAAGCCCTTGAGGAATTCCACCATGATTTCAACAATTTCCATCCCAGCATCAACCTCAGCCTGGTCCAGTCCGCACAAGAGACCCACTTCCTGGACACTACAGTGCTAATAGACAATGGTCACAAAAAGTTACCAAAAGCAACTACAGCATTTGCTCAAGAAACTTCCTGAAAAAGCACAAGATCAAATCCGCACAGACACACCCCTGGAACCCCGACCTGGGATATTCTATCTACTACCCAAGATCCATAAACCTGGAAATCCTGGGCGCCCCATCATCTCAGGCATTGGCACCCTGACAGCAGGATTGTCTGGCTATGTAGACTCCCACCTCAGGCCCTACGCTACCAGCACTCCCAGCTACCTTCGAGACACCACTGACTTCCTAAGGAAACTTCAATCCATCGGTGATCTTCCTGATAACACCATCCTGGCCACTATGGATATAGAAGCCCTCTACACCAACATTCCACACAAAGATGGACTACAAGCCGTCAGGAACACTATCCCCGATAATGTCACGGCTAACCTGGTGGCTGAACTTTGTGACTTTGTCCTTACCCATAACTATTTCACATTTGGGGACAATGTATACCTTCAGATCAGCGGCACTGCTATGGGTACCCGCATGGCCCCACAGTATGCCAACATTTTTATGGCTGATTTAGAACAACGCTTCCTCAGCTCTCGTCCCCTAAAGCCCCTACTCTACTTGCGCTATATTGATGACATCTTCATCATCTGGACCCATGGAAAAGAAGCCCTTGAGGAATTCCACCATGATTTCAACAATTTCCATCCCACCACCAACCTCAGCCTGGTCCAGTCCACACAAGAAATCCACTTCCTGGACACTACAGTGCTAATAAACAATGGTCACATAAACACCACCCTATACCGGAAACCTACTGACCGCTATTCCTACCTGCATGCCTCCAGCTTTCACCCTGACCACACCACACGATCCATCGTCTACAGCCAAGCTCTGCGATACAACCGCATTTGCTCCAACCCCTCAGACAGAGACAAACACCTACAAGATCTCTGTCAAGCTTTCTTACAACTACAGTACCCACCTGCAGAAGTAAAGAAACAGATTGATAGAGCCAGAAGAGTTCCCAGAAGTTACCTACTACAGGATAGGCCTAACAAAGAAAATAACAGAATGCCACTAGCCGTCACCTTCAGCCCCCAACTAAAACCCCTCCAACGCATTATTAAGGATCTACAACCTATCCTAAAGGATGACCCAACACTCTCACAAATTTTGGGAGACAGGCCAGTCCTTGCCTACAGACAGCCCCGCAACCTGAAGCAAATACTCACCAACAACCACATACCATACAACAGAACCACTAACCCAGGAACTTATCCTTGCAACAAAGCCCGTTGCCAATTGTGCCCACATATCTATTCAGTGGACACCATCATAGGGCCTAATAACATCAGCCACACTATCAGAGGCTCGTATACCTGCACATCCACCAATGTGATATATGGCATCATGTGCCAGCAATGCCCCTCTGCCATGTACATTGGTCAAACTGGACAGTCTCTACGTAAAAGAATAAATGGACACAAATCAGATGTCAAGAATTATAACATTCATAAACCAGTTGGAGAACACTTCAATCTCTCTGGTCACGCAATCACAGACATGAAGGTCGCTATCTTAAAACAAAAAAACTTCAAATCCAGACTTCAGCGAGAAACTGCTGAATTGGAATTCATTTGCAAATTGGATACTATTAATTTAGGCTTAAATAGAGACTGGGAGTGGCTAAGTCATTATGCAAGGTAGCCTATTTCCTCTTGTTTTTTCCTACCCCCCCCTCCCCCCGATGTTCTGGTTTAACTTGGATTTAAACTTGGAGAGTGGTCAGTTTGGATGAGCTATTACCAGCAGGAGAGTGAGTTTGTGTGTGTATGGGGGTGGGGGGGATGTGAGAAAACCTGGATTTGTGCTGGAAATGGCCCACCTTAATTATGCACATTGTAGGGAGAATGGTCACTTTGGATGAGCTATTACCAGCAGGATAGTGAGTTTGTGTGTGTGGTTTTTGGGAGGGGGGTAAGGGGGTGAGAGAACCTGGATTTGTGCAGGAAATGGCCCAACTTTATTATCATGCACATTGTGTAAAGAGTTGTCACTTTGGATGGGGTATCACCAGCAGGAGAGTGAATTTGTGTGGGGGGGTGGAGGGTGAGAAAACCTGGATTTGTGCTGGAAATGGCCCACCTGATGATCACTTTAGATAAGCTATTACCAGCTGGACAGTGGGGTGGGAGGAGGTATTTTTTCATATTCTCTGTGTATATATAAAGTCTGCTACAGTTTCCACGGCATGCATCCGATGAAGTGAGCTGTAGCTCACGAAAGCTCATGCTCAAATAAATTGGTTAGTCTCTAAGTTGCCACAAGTACTCCTTTTCTTTTTGCAAATACAGACTAACACGGCTGTTACTCTGAAATGGTCACATAAACACCACCCTATACCAGAAACCTACTGACCGCCATTCCTACCTACATGCCTCCAGCTTTCACCCTGACCACACCACACGATCCATCGTCTACAGCCAAGCTCTGCGATACAACCGCATTTGCTCCAACCCCTCAGACAGAGACAAACACCTACAAGATCTCTATCAAGCTTTCTTACAACTACAGTACCCACCTGCGGAAGTGAAGAAACAGATTGATAGAGCCAGAAGAGTTCCCAGAAGTCACCTACTACAGGATAGGCCTAACAAAGAAAATAACAGAACGCCACTAGCCATCACCTTCAGCCCCCAACTAAAACCCCTCCAACGCATTATTAAGGATCTACAACCTATCCTGAAGGATGACCCAACACTCTCACAAATCTTGGGAGACAGGCCAGTCCTTGCCTACAGACAGCCCCGCAACCTGAAGCAAATACTCACCAACAACCACATACCACACAACAGAACCACTAGCCCAGGAACCTATCCTTGCAACAAAGCCCATTGCCAACTGTGCCCACATATCTATTCAGGGGACACCATCACAGGGCCTAATAACATCAGCCACACTATCAGAGGCTCGTTCACCTGCACATCCACCAATGTGATATATGCCATCATGTGCCAGCAATGCCCCTCTGCCATTTACATTGGTCAAACTGGACAGCCTCTACGTAAAATAAATGGACACAAATCAGATGTCAAGAATTATAACATTCATAAACCAGTCGGAAAACACTTCAATCTCTCTGGTCACACAATCACCGACATGAAGGTCACTATCTTAAAACAAAAAAACTTCAAATCCAGACTCCAGCGAAAAACTGCTGAATTGGAATTCATTTGCAAATTGGATACTATTAATTTAGGCTTAAATAGAGACTGGGAGTGGCTAAGTCATTATGCAAGGTAGCCTATTTCCCCTTGCTTTTTCCTCCCCCCCCCCCCGACGTTCTGGTTAAACTTGGATTTAAACTTGGAGAGTGGTCAGTTTGGATGAGCTATTGCCAGGAGGAGAGTGAGTTTATGTGTGTGTTCCCCCGGGGGTGGGGGGGATGTGAGAAAACCTGGATTTGTGCTGGAAATGACCCACCTTGATTACCATGCACATTGTAGGGAGATTTCAGAGTAACAGCCGTGTTAGTCTGTATTCGCAAAAAGAAAAGGAGTACTTGTGGCACCTTAGAGACTAACCAATTTATTTGATGCATCCGATGAAGTGAGCTGTAGCTCACGAAAGCTCATGCTCAAATAAATTGGTTAGTCTCTAAGGTGCCACAAGTACTCCTTTTCTTATTGTAGGGAGAGTGGTCACTTTGGATGAGCTATTACCAGCAGGAGATTGAGTTTGTGTGTGTGGTTTTTGGAGGGGGGTGAGAGAACCTGGATTTGTGCAGGAAATGGCCCACCTTGATTATCATACACATTGTGAAGAGAGTGGTCACTTTGGATGGGCTATTACCAGCAGGAGAGTGAGTTTGTGGGGGGGCGGGGGGGGCGGAGGGTGAGAAAACCTGGATTTGTGCTGGAAATGGCCCAACTTGATGATCACTTTAGATAAGCTATTACCAGCAGGACAGTGGGGTGGGAGGGGGTATTGTTTCATGGTCTCTGTGTGTATATAATGTCTACTGCAGTTTCCACAGTATGCATCCGATGAAGTGAGCTGTAGCTCACGAAAGCTTATGCTCAAATAAATTGGTTAGTCTCTAAGGTGCCACAAGTCCTCCTTTTCTTTTTGCAAAGACAGACTAACACGGCTGTTACTCTGAAACCTGTCATTTTGACAGTAAGTCTATCATCTGGCCAGCAGATAATTGGGAGCTAGATGCTGCCTGATCAGAGAGGCCTTGAGGAACCGGAGTTAGGGTACATCAAGAATCAGTTATGCTAAATCCTGTGTGACCTCACAGCAGCGGGATTGATTAATTCACTGTCCAGCCCAGCTCAGCTCTGACTCCAGACAAGGCCAGTCACTTCATATGCACTTGCCAGCTCTGACATCAGGCACACAGTATCAGTCTAGGTTTTGAATCGTCTACCTGTTATCACAGAGGTTGGGAAAAAACTACCCTAGTAAAATTACATACGAAACAGAACAAAGCTAATGCTGTAATTATTGATCTGGTGTAATAAGTGGCTGACGATGCATCACCTCTTTAAGGAACACACAGCTGGGCAGTGCAAACAAATATGTGCAATACCCCTAACAAACATCTCTTCTGATCTCATTGTTATAACCCTCATTTCCCTTCCCCACACCCTTTGTCCTCTTATGTGGAGTTAAGTCTAATTTAGTTTATAATTTCCTGTAGGCAGGGACATGTCATTTATACCCTATGTCTATGGTACTGTAGGAATAACCAGTGCCTATGTCCATTTAGATTTATATGAACAAAGCTAACATTTGCAGGAGCTGAACAGAAAAGGGGACACCAGTATGGGCAAAAGTAAATACATTTAAAAAAATAATCATCAAGTGATTTCTCATAGGAAAGTTTTGCAGCATTCAGCCATTTATGGTATTTATATTTGATCTTTTTTTAAAAGAAAATCACACTATTCACAATGATTTGTGAGTTTCATGTGGTTAATGATCTGGGCTGGGATTCAGGAGATCTGGGTTCAGTTCCTGGCTGAGTCACAGACTCCCTGTGTGACTCTGAGCCAGTCACGTTCCACATCTGCAGAACTGGGATAGGTTTCAGAGTAGCAGCGTGTTAGTCTGTCTTTGCAAAAAGAAAAGGAGTACTTGTGGCACCTTAGAGACTAACAAATTGATTTGAGCATAAGCTTTCGTGAGCATCTGATGAAGTGAGCTGTAGCTCACGAAAGTTTATGCTCAGATAAATTTGTTAGTCTCTAAGGTGTCACAAGTACTCCTTTTCTTTTTGCGAAAACTGGGATAATTGCTCTTCCTTTCTCCCACCCTTTCTCTGTCATGTCTACTTAAACTGTAAGGGCAGGTATGGTTCTTCACTATATGTACGTACAGCACCCAGAACAATAGGGTCCTGAAGTCAGCTGGGGGCTCCAGGTACCACTGGAATACAAGTCCTCTCTCTATACCCAGAATAAGTGTAATGTTGACAGTAGCACTGCAGACTCCTTCACGTGACCCTGTCATTACTCATATTTTATATTTGTATTATGGTAGGGCTTAAAAGCCTCCTTCGTAATCACTGGGTAACACTCCTCTAGTTAGACACCATTCCTGCCACTAAGAATCTAAAGAGACAAAGCATGGAAGGAGAAGTGATTTGCTAAAGGTCACATAGCAGGAAGAGATTTGAGTCCCAGACCAGTGCCCTATATAGTGGGCCAAACTGCTGCCCACCTTCTCTAGAGGCAAATATAGCCCTGGAAGATCATTCCTAACCCTCCTGCATGCATGGCCATAGAGCAGGGGCATCAACATACTACACAGCTGAATTTCTTTAGCATCAAGAACCTTTTCAAGAAAGTCATCAGCAGTTAATGATGCCCACTGAAAATGACTGGAGTTCAGGTTTGCATGACCAGGAGATCAACTAAGCAGTATAGTTCTACCTGGGAAATCCTTGCTGGAGCTGAATGGAGGATCACCAGGGCAAAGGAGATCACAGTTGCTCACATTTCTGCATAGGGGCTGAGCGTTACTAGACTTTGACACCTTAAGAAGTTTATGATGACAGCTCTCAGCAGAAACCTGCCTCATCATAGGGATCATTCTAACATGAGCAACTCCTGCAGTGCAGGCTGATGGGGGCGACAAGCTTTCTCCTCGGCGCATGTATCCAAGTCCTCAGGTGGCCCATATACTTACTGTCTTACCTGGGCTTGTGGAACTCAATATGCAAAAAAAAATTAATCTGCTTCATGCAAAGACCAGCCACAAATGGCCCACAAAAAATGGGAGCTCTTCAGTAGCCTGCAGGAGTTGGCAGGTCCCTCAGGGGAGCTGGCGCTGCTGGAGATTGGCTGTGGTACTGGAGCCAGCCTCCAGTTCTACCTGCTCACCAGCAGTGCCCTGCACTGACCCCAACCCCAACTTTGAGAAGTTTCTTATCAGCAGTATTGCTGAGAATTGGCACCTTAGGTTTAAGCACTTTTCATGACCTGTGCCATGCAGCTGATAGCTCTGTAGTTGTAGTGGTCTGCATCCTGGTGCTGTCCTCAGTGCCTGTGTAGTGAAGATGCTGAAAGAAGTTTTACTAATACTCAAGCCAGTCAATGTCTTCTTGGAGATAGGCTATGAGGAGGGGAATATTCTCAGTTCCTCACCATTCAACCTTGAAAAGTTACTTTAATTCCTTGCGGTTTATTTTAGGGGGATGATAATTCATCTAAAATGGCCAAAAATCTTGCATTTAAGGGCCAGCTTTTCCAGAAGAGCTCAGCACTTGGCAGCTTCATTCAGAACATGGGAGAGTTCAGCTCCTTTGGAAATCTGGCCCAAAATAAACAGACAATGATAACTTAAAACTGCCCTTTGAAATTCATGGGAATGGTTCCGACCAAAAATTTTAGAAGTGACTAGTGATTTTAGGTGCTTCGGTTTTTGGTTGCCCAAATTAAGACACCTTAAATGGCCCAATTTTCAGAATGATGGCTGCTCTTTGCTGTCTGCAAAAACCTGGCTCCTTTAAGGAGCCTCAGACTAAGCAGCCAAAACCAGACACACACACACACACGAGATCACTAGTCACTTTTACAGGTTTAAGCCTTTGCCTGTTACAATGTGGACCAAAATGCCCTAAATGATGCAGACTCAAAACACTGGAACCACATCTCCCGATCACCTGACCAGTGTTTTGGCTCCAAAACCATCATCAAAAAGGAAGCCATTGCCTTCAGGGGAGAAAATATCATCCTGCCTGAGGTTTGCACATCCCTGTTTAATTCGATTTTATTCTAATAGATGAAGAATAATGTGCTTGTGCTACTTTGTAAGTCTCCATCACAAACTCACCCGCACTAAAGGAGTCGTAACTTCTTGTGTGTAATTATAAAATTCAGCATGAACTATTGCAGCTGACACGCTCTGGCCTGGGATCCAGCCAAATGGGGACCTGTGACATATACTCACCAATGGCTTACAGATGCTCATGGTAACAAGGGTGCCAGATGAATAAGATGAGAACTTAAAGTTACAGCATTGCCAGCCCTGGAGAATATAAGTCTTTTCCTTATCCAGAACACAAGCCAATTACCATATCCAATCCTTGGCCATCAGCAAGGATGCCAGTCTCTTTTACAGATGTCGTCGGAGCACAGGCCTGATTCATTGCCCACTGAAATTAAAGGAAATCTTTCCACCAACTTCCGGTCCCAGGAGTACAGAACTTCTGAGTTCCCATAATAGCTCTGACTACCTTTGTGATCTCAGGCAAGGCACTTCACTTCTGTGTCTGTTTCCATAGCTTTAAAAATGGAATAATAAATTGCCTGCTTTGCTCTGATGGTTAAAAATCACTGTCAAATATTTCATATTACTAATGTCACGTCCCATGACAAATGCTTATATAGTGCATTCTCAAATATGTTGCTCTCATGTACTGCAACTTCCTTAGCCTAAACAGCTTTCTGTCAGGACCAAAAGTAGATTTTGCCGTTTTTTCCCCCTGTTTTCTTTTAGATTCCCTTGGGTACATTTTATATGGTGATGCTACAGACATACAAAATGTGCTTATAAAGTTGGGGGAAATAATCAGCACTGCTGCATCATGTGTATTGTTTTCTTCATTTCCCACTAGGGGGCGCATTTGCCCCAGTTTTTATACTAATGTTCCCTCTAACAATACAAGCTTGAACCTAGTTTGTACAAGCTAGCTTTGTTTAATTCCATAGTTAACCATGAGGGTGAATTTCATTGCTTTGAGACTCATTTATGGGGGAACATCAACACATTATCTCTCATCATTTTGAAACTCCTTGCTATTGTTATGATTTGTCAAGGAATGGATGATACCAAAACTGTGTTCTTGAAAGGTTAGATACCTCTCTTGCATTAACCCTAAAGGTAGGAGAGATGTTGAGGAATATGGGAGCACAAACTGAACATCTGATTTTTCTCCACAGGGAGAATGGACACATCAAATTTATACAGAGGAACGGAGAGGGGAGAGACTAATGTGAACGATTTAATGTCAGCAAAGCAAGAAAAACTAGGCATGAAACAGACATTGAGGGTTATAAAAATGGAGAAGTGGACAAGAAAGAAATGCTGCAACACATAGAAAGAGACTTGACCATGAAAACTAAAGAAGACTATGATATATTTAAAGAGATAGTTACAGAAATACTGAAAGCTGTTCATGTCACCAGCAGGGGTAAAAAAGAAAGCTCTCTTCATGGCAAAAAAAGAAGGAAGTGGTTTCCCCATCAGTTACAAGGCACTTTTGGAGTCCAGCAGCTGAACTGCATGAACTACAAGTGACCAATCCTATGGGACACTTACATTCCTAAATACACAAAACAAGAAGAGCAGAGAAAGTCACTGGACCATGAAGAGAAAGTCTAATGAGCAACAAGATGATACAAAGTGGCCCCTATCAACAGTCATGCCAGATGCTGGAAAAAGCGAAGCTATAGCAAATTTCATGGCTGGACAGGTTATACAATCTAGAGATATCTGAAGAGATTGCTGTAATCCAACAGATTTCTAATAGCACTTTGAACTCCTGGGTGTAATTCCGAGTCCTCATACAGACATGCTGAGTGCTGTCAAATGAACTCACACAGAAAAATGATTAAAGATAAAAACACATCATATCACCTGTGGGTGAACACTTTTCACAAAGCAATCACTCTATGGGCTTGTATACACTGACACTTTACAGCGCTGCAACTTTCTCGCTCAGGGGTGTGAAAAAACACTCCCCTGAGTGCTGCAAGTGTCAGTCCTGTCACATGCCAGTACAGACAGTGCACCAGCGCTGGGAGCCATGCCCCTCGTGGAGGTGATTTTATTAGAGTGCTTGGAGAGCTCTCTCGCAGTACTGTGCTGCGACTACACAAGCCATGTTAAAGCACTGCCGTGGCTTTAGCGTTGCCAGTGAAGACGTGCCCTGTATCTGACCTCACAGTCTCTTTCCGCAGAGGAAGCCTGCACAACACCTTAAAAAGACATGCATGGGAGCTGTTACTATGTTAGTAAACGGTAACCCTTAGTCCTTTTTTCTGTATTTATGATTCATTTATATATTAACTATTCTTTAGAATTGCTATATTAAAAAAGAGTATGTTGAATTCTAAGGCCCAGAACACTGGTCCTTGTCCAATAAGTAACCCTATTCAGAAATTAATCTATAGCATCTTCATGTCTATAAAACTCCAGATAATCTGGGAAACCATCCCCTTAATATATAAATATAATATTCACATGCACATATATGTAGCTGGGAAACTGATAAGAGATTATTGTTATAACAGATGTTTTCTGTTGGGCAGTCAACAGGGCAGAATGATTATGGAGTAAGGAAGACCCACTGAAGAAGAATCTTTGAAGAATTTTTAATCCTCTCAGCTGTAAATAATCATGCCTTCACACATACATCAGGTATACTGAGAATGTACAGAAATGACATCAGAACGTATGTTTCTTCTGGCAAAGAGCGCTTTCTTTGTTTCAAAACCCTCTGTAATAACAATGGTGTGGAAACCTAGTTGGGGAATGAAAACTGTCGCGTCTCTCCAGTTCCAGTGAAGAAGAGAGACCTAATTCTTGATCTTACAACAAATTATGGTAATGTATTTATTCTTTCTGTATAGTGCGGTACAAATCTTTGATTAAATAATTCCAATTGAGCCTGTTATTCGACAATCATGAGTCATCATTAACTCAGACACGCAACAGAGCTTAAATTCGTAACTTTGCTAGATACTAAGAAGCATGGACTGAACAGAGACACTGGATTTATGGCTCATTACAACGATCTGTAACCCACTTAAACCTCTCCACCAGCCTGTCCCACCTCACCCATGACTGGAGAAGTGTTAACAGGCCACTTCACCATGAATGGTACCTTGACATAAGTGTTAATTGATTGACTTATGCTATTAATTAATGGATTGATTCACTTATGCTGAATAATCCATTCCACCTTGTATTTATCTGTGACATTCTGAGTACATTTTCTATACCTGAAGAGCTCTGTGTAGCTCGAAAGCTTCTCTCTCTCTCTCTCTCTCTCCCTCTCTCACCAACAGATGTTGGTCCAATAAAAGACAGTACCTCACCCACCTTGTCTCGCTAATATCCTGGGACTGACATGGCTATAACAACACTTCATATATGCCCTTGGAACAGTCATTTAATCAAATAGTGCGTTCCACTCCCTCTATAAAATGAGGATACCTAGCATATGTGAGGGGCTAGGAGGATTGGTGTATTCATAGATCAGAGGCGATGCATGAGGGGTGGGGAACATATGGGGTCACACCCCCTCCCTGCAAATTTCTGTCAAGGTTCATATATATATTTGGGGGGAGTGGGTTCAAAATATGTTTCCCACACACACACACTCTATCAACAGTTATGTGTCACCTCTGCATAGAATCATAGAAATGTAGGGCTCGAAGGGACATTAAGAAGTCAAAGTCCAGCCCCCTATGCGGTGACAGGACCAAGAAAACCTAGACCATCCCTGGCAGGTGTTTGTCCAACTTGATTTTAAAAATTTCCAATGATGGGGATTCCACAACCTCTCTTGGAAGTCTGTTCCAGAGCTTTACTACCCTTAGAGTTAGAAACTTTTTCTTAATCTCTAACCTACATCACCCTTGCTGCAGATTAAGCCCATTACTTGTCCGACCTTCAATGGACACAGAGAACAATGTTCTTTATAGAAGCCCTTAACATATTTGTAGATTTATCAGATCCCCAATTTTCTTTTCTCCAAACTAAATATGCCAAGCTTTTTTAAGCTCTTCTCATAGGTCAGGTTAGGTTTTCTAACCTTTTATCATTTTTGTCGCTCTCCTCTGGACTCTCTCCAATTTGTCCACATCTTTCCCAAAGCATGGCCCCCAGAACGGACACACCACTCCAGTTGAGGCCTCACTAGTATCAAGTAGAGCAGGACAACTACCTCCCATGTCTTACATATGACACTCCTTTGAATACACACCAAAATATTAACATTTTTTGCAGCTGCATCACATTGTCGGCTCCTATTCAATTTGTGATCCACTATAACCCCCAGATCCTTTTCGGCAGTATTACAATTAAAACAGTTATTCTCCATTTTTATTTTTTCCTTTTTAAGTACTTTGCATGTGCTCTCTTTCCCCACTAAGCAAAGAACACTATGTTCTCATGCCACAGTGTATCCAATATAATGGTGCTCTAAAAGTAGGCAGTGTTATGACAATACAGCACTCTCCATACAGGCTTGTCCAGAATGTACCTGAGGTCTGGAATTGCTGCTTCTTACTGACAATGGGCTCAGTCCTGCAAGGTGGTGAGTGCTCTGGCCCACTTCAGCAAAGCACTTAAACCCGTGCTTAGCTTTCAACTCGTGAGTAGTAGCATTAGCTTCAGTAGAACGACTCCTATGTTTAAAGTTAAGCATATACTTAAGTGCTTTGCTCCACCAGGCCACAGCACCCAGGACCTTGAAGGATTGAGTCCAACATTATGTAAGCAAACAAATCAATTTCTATCCTCACTGCATCCCGCTTCAGTTGTGCTTGTAGGAAGAATTATGACTAAACAATGCTCTGTCTCTTTAAGATAGAATTAGGAGGACAGCCAGCTGGAGAAACCAGATATAACCAGTTCAGCATGAGTCAGCTGGCCAGGAGAGCGAGAAGGAAATGCTCAGTAAAGTTGGAACACAGCAGTGGCTTTGGTGGTGTTTACAGCCAGGATTGAGGATTCTTGCATTCTCCTCTTTGCACTGATGGTGCTGATCCCTCTCCTCCAGCGATGCATCCAGCTCCTCACCCTGCCTGTCTACCTGCTCTCTTATCTGGGCTTATGGGACCCCCTCTGTAAGAAGATCTTCCCATATCTCATGGCCAAGTGCTCCACTATCTACAACCGCAAACTCTTCCAACAGAAACAGGACCTGTTCAGCAACCTGGGGGAGTTTGCAGGCCCTTCGAGGGAGCTCAGGCTGCTGGAAATAGGCACAGGCACAGGCGCCAACTTCCAGTTCTACCCACCCGGATGCCAGGTGACATGCACTGATCCCAACCCCAACTTTGAGGGGTTCCTCCTCAAGAGCATTTCTGACAGCCCACACCTCCGGTTTCAACGGTTCATGGTGGCCTCCGGTGAGGACCTGCTCCCAGTGGCTGACGACTCCATGGATGTGGTGGTTTGCACCTTGGTGCTGTGCTCGGTGCGCAGCATCGAGCAGGTCCTGAGAGAAGTCTTGCGAGTGCTCAGGCTGGTGAGTATGAGTACCATTGGGGGGGTGCTATTTTGTTTATGGGCCAAGCTGTGCCATGCAAAGAAATGCCTAGTGGGAGTGTGTGGGGAGCCACCTACCCAGAGACGCATCCCTCCCCCGAGTGGCCTAGTGTGCAGGGGTAAAGCCATGACCCACCTTCTCCCCTCCCCCTTTGGAGATATATCCTGCAGGGATAGAGAGAGGGAGAAGTCCCTGTGTTCCCCTACGAGCAGAGACTCCAAATGCCCACTGGATGGGCTAGCCACAATCCAAACCTTCATCACCTACAGCATTTATTTGTATGTGTTTGCCTGGAAGCCAGCAGTTTTCTGAACAGAAAGGAGTAAAAGGAAAACAGACAGAACCAAGCCACGCACCTTCATTTCCTTTGCTGTGTCACTTAACACCATTTCAGTGTTTATCACACACACTTATAAGATGGCTATCGTTGGGCTGCCTTGACTTACTTTATGTGGCTAACATCGAAATAAAAGCCAATACAACATTCTCTCCCTTGTTCCTGTAAGGAGACAGACCTGACCAGCTAGTGAGTTGCTTAGGCTTAGCTATGACTGAATCAACTTTAAAAAAATCACAGTGATGCTGATAATGAAAACAGGCTCATCTGTTCCACTCCTGTTAACAGGCAGTTCAAATTTTGGTTCACATGCACTATCACAATGCTGCAATGATTGGAGTGCAAACCCTATATAGCAGGGGGATAGTTACATTCAAACAGCTGTTTGCTTAAAATTCTTTTAAGCCACAAAAGCACTAGATGGTTTAGCTTAATTAAAACATGCAAGCATGCTACAAATTATTCATAAAGCATCTTATCTGAAGCCCAAACTATCCAACTATATCCCTTAATGGACCTGGTGTCAAATATTCAGAAGCACCTAAGTGACTTCAGGACCTATGTTCCTCTTTTAAAAATGAGACTTAGACACCTAACTTATTTCAGTGCTTCTGAAAATGTTACCCTTTATTTCCCACCCCCCTTTAAGCTTAAGAATCAAGCACAAATGTGCCATCTTTCTAGTCCATGGATCTCATAACACAAAGCTAAGAAGTGGGCTCATACAATTGCCATTGTCTGAATGTGGAAGTGAAACTGCAAGTAACTTTCTCATTAAGATGAAAGTTATCCCACTCTTACCTGGCAGGCTGAGCAGCAACCGAGGCTGGAATTCTACCTGGCTGAACCTTTGCTATTTTTCCTAATTAAGGTGAGAGGGAATTAAAAATAAGCCCTTGCCTTTGTAGTTCTGGCAACTGAATTCTGTCACCATGCAGAGCAGGAGCGGCAGAACTATAGTACAACCTGACGGCTAGAACAGCTGGCAGCCTTGTTGCACGAAATCCACTTGTTAGAGGGAAACTGGATGGCTGTTCTGGTGCCCTACCCGCAAGTGTTCTTACTGCAATGCTCACTGTTCATCCAATAGCCCAGAATTTCCAGTACTCCTGTTCTCTGAACCTTTGTTCAGCAAAAGGTGGGAACTCAGGAGGAATTCTGAAGGAACACCCTCACTTCAAACAGAGCTCATGATTGTGTGATTTCAGGAACTCTCAAGCAGGCGGTAGGGACTTCATGATAACATAGGACACATCTGTCCAGAGTAGAACAATGAATGGAGGGGTGGGTGGCTATGCATTTTGAGGGGGTGGAATCCCAGGCTGAGCAGGAAGTTTAGTTTAAATTACCCAGCACTCCTCCTCTTTCACTGCCAGCTTTTCTTCTCCCCAAACTCACTCTCTCTCTTTACTAACAATATTGCCTGTCAGCACATGCCTGCCAGATGCTCTGGACCCTGCAGCATTACTAACGTATTTGTAGATATCCCTTGGACTGCACTATCCTGTGTCCTGTAATATCTATGTCAAACTAAGTTAATGCTGTATATTCACCGATAACCTCATTGCTTATTGCTTTTAGTATCTCACCCTTGGACCTCATCTACATGGGCAACTTTGTTCATTATAACTTAAGATGTAAATTTAAATAGATATAATTATACCAGTATGACACTCTTATTCTGGTGTAACAATGCCTTTTTTGGCTTAACTCAGTGGTTTTCTACCTGTATTCCACAGACCCCTGGGGTCTACAGACTAGGTCTAAAATTTCCAAAGGGTTAGGGTTAGGGTTCAAAACGTGTTAGGGATCCACAAATTAAAAAAGGTTGAAAACGACTGGTTTGGCTTATATCACTTGGGAACAGGCAGTGATGAGCTGCCAAAATCTTAACAACTGGTTCCCTCCTCACCCCACGAGGGGGTCGTTTCCCCCCCTGTCCCCCAGGACTCCTGCCCCATCCAACCCCCTGTGTTCCTTGACACCCCCCCCCCCAAACTGGGCAGGAGGGTCTCGTGGGCCACTGTAGTGGGTGCCCACCCCACCCCTAAGAGCCAGAGGAACCTGCCAGGGGGCGAGGTGGGGAGTCCCAGTGATGCTTACCTGGAGCAGCTCCCAGGAAGCATCCAGCAGGTCCCTCTGGCTCCAAGGGGCGGAGTAGCGTAGCTGGGGAGGAGCAGGGGGAGCGGCTGCTCCCTCCACTGATCACATTAAAAGTGGAGCCTTAGGCGCTGACTCCGTGCGTGCTCCAGGACTGGAGCACCCATGGGGAAAATTTGGTGGGTGCAGAGCACCCACCGGCAGCTCCCGGTCCTGCGCCTGGCCCCAGTTCACCTCACCCACCCATCCACCCACCCCCGGCTTCCCGTGAACCAGCTGTTCGGCAGGAAGCCAAGGAGGGCTGAGAAGCAGGCGGTGGCTTCACACTCAAGCTGAGGGTGGCGGAGGTGAGCTGGGGCGAGGAGCAGTTCCCTTGCATGCCCCGCCCCCCCCCGGGTTATCTGCTGCGGCACAGGCAGCCCTCCTTGCGCCCCCTCCGCCCCCCCCCCCCCCCGTCCCAGCTCACTTCCGCCTCCCTGGGCCTGAGTGCAAAGCCGCCGCCTGCTTCTCAGCCCTCCCAGGCTTCCCGCGCGAACAGCTGATTCGTGGGAAGCCGGGGGGGGGCAGAGAAGCAGAGCGGGGCGGCGTGTTCAGGGAAGGAGGCGGAGCGGAGGTGAGCTGCAGCCGGGGGTGGGGCGGGGAGCTGCTGTTGGATGCTCTGCACCCACCAAATTTTCCCCTTGGGTGCTCCAGCCCTGGAGCACCCATGGAGTCGGTGCCTAAGGCACCACTTTTGGCCGGTTAAATTTAGAAGCCCTTTTAGAACCGGTTGTCCCTCACAGAACAACTGGTTCTAAAAAGGCTTCTAAATTTAACAACCGGTTCTAGCGAACCGGTGGGAACCTGCTCCAGCTCACCACTGGGAACAGGTTTAAGCTCAACTGAAAAAAGCTACTAAGGAGTGTCCACACAAAGGGAGGGGGTGGGTAACCTGTGTAAGTGGTAGAAGTTTCCCATGCAGACAAGGCCTTAGCCTTGGTTGTGACTATAAAGAACATTCATTAAGGCAATCCAAAACATTGTTTTCATTGTGGAGCTAAACTACAAGGTGGGGAAAAAAACATGTACAGCAACTTCCTCACTAAGGGGTGAAAAATTCAAATCAGAATCTGTAACTCTTACACCAGCCTCCACTAAAAACAGCCTTGAATGTTCTGAATAGGTTTGCTCTCAGCACTAGCTCTGCTACTTATCCAGTGTTTTTAATCACTGGAATATGCTGTACCAGATCTGCTCTCCAGCAGTGGATGCAGTGAAGCAGTTGTGCAGCTCACAAGACTGCCAATGAAGTGAATGCCTGATCCTTGTCTAGTGGCACCTGCCTCACCGTGCTATATAAACATCAGTGAATTAACCCTCACCACTTGGAGGGTATGGTAAGTATTCTGATCAACCCCATTTTACAGATGGAAAAACTGAAATACCAGAAAGTTAAGTAATTTGCTCAAGGGAACCTAAGGCAGTAGTGCCAGAGCTGGGAACAGAATCTGAGAGTCCTGACTCTTAGTCACAAGAGCATCCTTCCCCTTCCACCTTGAACTCAAACCTTTCTGTAGTCATGTAGCTTCCCCAAATAGTATTTTTAAAGTCTCATAGGAGTGAAATAAGACAGAATGAGAACATGGTGGAATGCTGACTGGCCTCCATGCATAATTGATAATGGGTAGCAGTTTCTGAAAACATAATAGTTAGAAGTGAGCCTGAACCAAACATGGCCAGAATGTGGGGAGTTTGATCCAAGAGTTGTGTCTCCAAAGTGGAAGGGAGATGTTGTTGGTGATTTTAAGAGCCTTTGTTTGTTCCTGAAGCATTTTGATTGCTTTGTTTCCCAGGGTGGTGCTTTGTATTTCTTGGAGCATGTGGCTGCAGATCATTCCAGCTGGGGCTACTTTTGGCAACAGATCTACAACCCAACCTGGAGATATTTGGGAGACGGGTGCTGCCTGACCAGAGAGACCTGGAAGGACCTGGAGAAGGCAGGGTTCTCGGAACTGAAGTTGCGGCACATAGACGCCCCCATGTCCTGGAACCCTACTCGTCCCCATATAATTGGATATGCTGTGAAATAACTAACTCCATACACGGAGAAACAAGGTCACTTCAGCACTGTGGTTCCTTCCAATTCCTAAGGGTATTTACCCCTGAATAGCGGCCTTATAATGTCAGAGCAATACTTATTTAGCAATTAGCTGCCCAGCCAAATTGCCTTGGGTTTATGAGAATAACAGGGAAAATTTACTGAGCATCCATAGCTTATCCTAACTATGGTGTCAGGTTTGTCCATGTGCCAGTCAGGCTCCTCCCAGGTTTTAGACAAAGCTCTGATCACAGTGGTCAGCATTTTTCACTGACTGTCCTGCCAGTTTTTGTGGATCACATTCTAAAGCACTGATCATTCCCTGTTCATCACATACAGAGCCTCGGTGCCTAAGTCAAGCTTTGTGGATCTCAGTGTTGTTCCTGTGACTTTCTGGGCACCATGTTGCTTGGGCTTGCAATGCCTATGTTCCTTTGGGAATCCGGGCTCATCAGTCTAAATCAGATTTGAAACAGCAATCTGCACAACGAAATGCTCCTATTATAGCAGAGTAATTAACACTAGTTAAGGCCAACAGAGTAGCTTGGGGCCTCCAAGTGGCAGGGAGCTCATATCCTACTGAAAGAGAATAGAAGGAAAAACCTAAGCACCAGACATATCCACTCAGGCTGCACTGGAAGTACTTTTGATACAATTCCTTTTGTTTTGTTTGTCTTTTGTAATTGCTACAGAACCACGGTGTTGCTTCAGAGACATAGGCTTCTCAATAAAGTTGAAAATACTGTACTTTGATTATATCCTCTGCTCTGTTACCAATAGGGGGAGCAGGTAACTAATTTTTGTAAACACTAGCCCCTGTAGAGTGTTTTTTCCCAGATTAGTATAAGGCGAAATTCAGAATTTGGCCCACTAAGTCTAACCCAGGAGATCAATACTGGAATAAATGGATTTCACTCAGTAATTGATAGAAAGAAAGGCAACTACAGGAACAAGACCATACGCTCAAACTTGAATAAATTTTCTGAAATTAAACAAATTTGCATCAAAGTTTCAGGTGGGACAGACTATCAATATACTATGCACTTTTATAATACTATGCACCTTGCAACCAAGGATCTCAAAGCATTTTACAAATATTGATCCCACAGACTTCCTAGTACTTCTCATTAAGGAGTTAGCAAGATTAATATTATCCATAGTTTAGAGATGAGAAGTTGAGGCACAGATGAAGTGACTCAGCCAAGGTCACACAGGAGGACAGTGGCAGGAGTGGAATAGTACCCCATGAGTCTTGTCTTTCAGTCCCATGATCTAATCTCTAGACCTCTTCTACCAGATCAGAAGTCAGGGCAGACTTCCCTTTAGACATGCACTCTAATGAAACAGGCTATGATCTGCACTCTGGACAGTGCAGCTTTTGAAGGCAAGTTCTCATTCCAATACTTATTCATCATCTACTTAATCACGTACAGGGTTCACCGAAAACAGCAATCACATGGGCCTAGCCGCAAGGAAGAGATAAAAAATCCATACCTAAACATCTTCCTTTGCTGCAGATCACACCTTCCTTGGCTGCAGTTACATAATTCAGCAAGTATCACATGTAAAACTGACAAATACACAAAGCCGAACACAACCTGTTTCAGGAATGGTCTACATGCATCACCTGTATGTACAGAGATGAGAGGCCTCTCAGGTGTCCATCTTGCACTTGGGTCTCACCCTCCACCACACATAATTGCAAACTGCTAACACCAACATGACTTACTTTGGTGAAGGAGTCCTGGGCTAATTCTTGGTTACACTTGGCTCCACAGCAAGAACACTGTCCATGCTTCCCTAGTCTCTGTTGGGGAACCTAGTACCTGACAAAGAACATCAAGCATATTAACCTGCAGCTTCCATTCCACCTCCCAAGCTCTTTCAAACATTCATTGCCATACAATTGCTCTAGCAACACCTCCTTCTTCAAGTAACCATAAGACTAGACGGGGCTAGTTGATAAGTTTAATTAGCCATAAAGTAACCCATCAGTTCAGCCCTAAATAATATGGGCCAGATTTCTAAGACCTTTCAGGATGCTGAGCCCTTTTGAAAACTGGACATAAGTGTCACAATGGGAATTGCTGGTGCTGAGATATTATATTGGGGGGGGGTGCAAAAATCTGGCCTCAAACATCGACTCGAGCATTTGAAAATCTAATCCTGATCCATTTTGAAAAATCTGGCCCATTAGCAGGTGGTTTTAACTAGTTTAAGGCTTCTGTTTCAAGTGCTATCACACTGATAACCAAGTGCAGGACACAGAGTAGAATAATGTGCACTTTACTGTGTATAAACAAACAGAAAAAGGTACTTTCTTAGGGTATGTCTACACTTGTAGAGTTTTTGTGCTGTAAGTTGAACCGGTGACAGGGAACTGGTGAAAGTAAAGCGCTGGTTTGTGTCCTCACTCAATTCCTCAGGCGTCAGAGTGTTTACACTAGCAGCACCTCCACCGCTGATGAGAGCAGCGCTGTCGGGCAGCTCTCCCACCGTGCAGCTCTCTCGATAGGTCTTGTGGGAAGGGGGTGGGTGAGCAGAAGGCATTCTGGGTCCCTGCTCAGTGCCTGTTGCTGCCCTGCTTCATGTCCCAGCAGCCCTATTACTTCCTCGAGAAGTGAATTCAAGTCTGTATGTATATTGATCTTTTAACCAACTCTCTCTCTTTCTTTTTTAATAAATTTTAGTTTAGTTAATAAGAATTGGCTATAGGTGTGTATTTTGGGTAGGATCTAAGTTATAGTTGGACCTGGGTGTGTGGCTGATCCTCTGGGATTGGAAGAACCTTTTTCTTTTATATAATGAGATAAGATTTTCAGTAATCATCATATCTGACAGGTGTGTCTGGATGGAGGCCTGAGGCTGGGCACTTTAAGGGAACTGCATTATTTAGACTTCTGATCAACCAATGAGGTAATATAGAAGTTGTTTTGTGCTGCCTTGGTAAATCTAAGTATTGTAATATCCACCAGCTTTGGGGATTTGTCTGCCCCATTCTGTTTGCAGTTCACCCTAATTGAGTGACCTCAGCTGGCTCCCATGGGCAGCATCATCAGGCAGCCACACTTCTTGAGGTTCAGATACATAGCAGAGATGAGCTTGTAGTTGCCAAAAGTCCTTTTAGAAACAGTATACAGGTTATAGTCCAATGTCCATATTCAGGGTGACTCCAGTCAGTGACTGGGGATCTCAATCCTTATGGCTTAAGGTTTCCCACTCTTGAAACCCAAAGCAGATCTGAGATGAAGATGGATCGTGTCCCAAGGTTTTTACAAATTTCCAGCAGCCTTTTGGCCTGAGAAAACAATAAGCTTAACTTTCCTCCTCCCATACATCATGGCAATTAGCATAGGGTAATTTATTCATTAAACAATTCAGATACAGGTTACCACAACCTTCAAAAAGACATATAGACAATAATACTTTTCCACCCAAGTGTCTTCCTAAATATTAATACTCCTTTTTTGATCTTTGAATCAAAGCCATAGCAATAGACAAGACTTGTTTGCTTACATCACAAGACCTGAGCAAACATCTATCCTTCTATCTCTAACAATGCAGGCTTGCATTTCAAAGCTCTATTCATTTACATATCTTCCTAACCAGCCTCTAAAGTTGGGCCATCAGTCAGGTCAGTCTGTGAGTTAATTAACTCTTTCTGGCCCTGTGTCACCTTTCAATGAGATATTATATTACACTCATAACGTCACAGCATGATTGTAAAACACCAGGTTACAGAGATGTAACTGAAGGCCTTGTGTGACAGGCCCGCCTTTATTAGTAGCAATGAGGCACCAAGTGCCATTTTGTATTGATTTATCTTTTAGAGCAGACAAACAGTTAAAGGAAAACAAAGCTCAAACTTAAAAGTCTATATGAAAGCATGGTGTATATGTCAGGTTTCAGAGTAACAGCCGTGTTTAGTCTGTATTCGCAAAAAGAAAAGGAGTACTTGTGGCACCTTAGAGACTAACCAATTTATTTGAGCATAAGCTTTCGTGAGCTACAGCTCACTTCATCGGATGCATACTGTGGAAAGTGTAGAAGATCTTTTATACACACAAAGCATGAAAAAATACCTCCTCCCACCCCACTCTCCTGTTGGTAATAGCTTATGTAAAGTGATCACTCTCCTTACAATGTGTATGATAATCAAGTTGGGCCATTTCCAGCACAAATCCAGGATTTCTGATTTTCTGGAGAAAACCTGGATTTGTGCTGGGAATGTCCCAACTTGATTATCATACACATTGTAAGGAGAGTGATCACTTTAGATAAGCTATTGCCAGCAGGAGAGTGGGGTGGGGAGAGGTATTTTTTCATGCTTTGTGTGTATAAAAGATCTTCTACACTTTCCACAGTATGCATCCGATGAAGTGAGCTGTAGCTCAAGAAAGCTAATCCTCAAATAAATTGGTTAGTCTCTAAGGTGCCACAAGTACTCCTTTTCTTTTTGGTGTATATGTGTTACTTGCTCTGTAAAAGCCATCCTGAATTGACACACAGCCCTTCCTCCCAGGAGAGAAGCTGCTTACATGTAAAGAGAAGGGCACTGAAAATGGAATCACAAAATCTAGCTCACAGCTATATTGCTACATACACCACAAAAACAAAATCTTCCCCCTTTTCCTCTTGTTCCCACTTGCTGGTTACACCAGTCCGCTTCATAGAGGTGAGCATGATGGAACTGACTTGATGCAAAATCAGGCAGCTACATATACAATTTACTGAAAATATATATATTTTTTTGGCAAATGATTTCTCCCAGGAGACCTAGTCAGATTTAATTGGCCATGCAGGATGCTGTGATATCACTGCTAGAGGGAAAGCCCTGCCACTGCTTCCCCACCCTCTGGACAGGCAGAAACATCCCCACTTACAGCATGGCCTCCCTGCATCTAAGAGACTTGACAACTAAAGTGTTGTGAAATCAGGGCAATGTTCTGATTTTCTACCTGCCAGGAACCAAAAGTTGGCTTCTTGCAGCCTGTACGTTAATAATTTGATGTTCTCATGGAAGTGAAGAGACTTTGCTTATGTAGCAAGTCTTCATATTGAAGGATTCTGTAAAACCCATATTAACAAAATCCATAGCATCTTAAAACAGTCTAAAGTGCCTCCTGGATCATATGATTAAACCATCTACAAAAAACAAAAAACAAACAACCCTCTGTGTATGGGAATGTAAGTTATCCTGAATTCTCATTTATTTGTCTGTGCAGCTCCAGGCTGTATCTTGTTTCACTGTAGTCTAAAGTCAAGGAAGAGTAAGAAGAAAAGGAGGACTTGTGGCACCTTAGAGACTAACCAATTTATTTGAGCATAAGCTTTTGTGAGCTACAGCTCACTTCATCGGATGCATACTGTGGAAAATACAGAAGATGTTTTTATACACACAGACCATGAAAAAATGGGTGTTTATCACTACAAAAGGTTTTCTCTCCCCCCACCCCACTCTCCTGCTGGTAATAGCTTATGTAAAGTGATCATTCTCCTTACAATGTGTATGATAATCAAGGTGGGCCATTTCCAGCACAAATCCAGGTTTTCTCCCCCCCTCCCCCACACACAAACCCACTCTCCTGTTGGTAATAGCTTATCCAAAGTGATCACTCTCCTTACAATGTGTATGATAATCAAGGCGGGCCATTTCCAGCACAAATCCAGGGTTTAACAAGAATGTCTGGGGGGCGGGAATTGAAAAAAATGCAACCTACTAAAAATAACACCTGTTTCCATGCAGGGAAAGGTTATGCTTGATGTTGGGGGCAGCAGCAATATCTTCTATAGTTTAAGGGGTTGGGATAGCACCTCCTGCAGAATAAAAATGGAGCCAAGAAATTTCTGTTAGGGCATTATCACAATAGCTGCTTCAAGCTGGATTCCTTTGATGTGTGGCAAGTACATTTTGGTACAGCTCCATGACTACAGCTTGTAAGAAATGCAAAAGAGCAACAGAATTCCCCCAACATCTGACATGACTATTTCTTCCACACCACTGTTAGCTTGGTCAGGTCCAAACTCTCCTCTCTGCTGACAGCAATGCTGCTAATTATGCTCCTACAGCAGTTCCTTGCCCTGCTTGTATATCTGCTTTTGTTCCTGAGACTGAGACACCTCATCTGCAGCAAGAAGATATTTTTCCCACCTGTCATGGAAAGATTCACCATCATTTACAACAGAAAGACCTCTGACCAGAAACAGGAGCTCTTGAGCAGCTCGCAGGAGTTTACAAACACCACAGAGGAGCTGGTGCTGCTGGGTATCAGTTGTGGCATTGGAGCCAGCTTCCAGTTCTATCTGTTGGGATGCCGAGTGATCTGCACAGACCCCGACTTTGAGAAGTTTCTTTTCAGGAAAATCGCTGAGAATCAGTACCTCCAAATTGAGATTTTGTGGTAGTCCAAGTTCTCTGCTGAATCCTGGTGCAGTGCTTGATGCAGAGTATAGAGAAGGGGTAGACTCCACAAAGGAACTTAGGTGCACCTAAGTTCCAGTTTTGGCTCCACTGTGATCCACAAAACTCTTGCCAAACCCTGTGAAAGCCTAGCTTAACACGAGTAATTAAAGATGGGGGAAGCCTCATTTCTTGGAAGACAGGATAAAGAAGGTAACTAGATCAGCAGGCTGAAAACAGAAAGTTTGTACTAAGATAAGTAAACAGGTCACTAAGCTGAAAGACAGAATGTCTGAGCTAGCTAAAATAAGAGGGAAAATACACAGAGAATCATTTACTGAAAACAAGCTAACAATGGATAAGAGAAGACTGGAACACAAGATGAAGTGAAGAGTAAGTTGGGCATGGACAGAACATGCTGTAGAAGAGGGACTGGTTCCTACAAAATGACCAAGCCAACCCCAAAAATGTGATGCACTGTATTGTGTAATGTATATAAAGGAAGAGGCTTGCTGTGTAACTTTGAATGTGTTGTACGCCCTATACCCACCTCCTACATTTGAGCCTGATCAACTCCACATAGAGGCTGTATGCCAAATAAAAGCACCTGAGTGTTGAGACTGGAGTCAAACAGAGTTCTCTGGGAACCAAGTGGAAATAGGTCTCGGGAGCACCCTAACACGCTGTAGGTACTTAAGCTCACTCAGCACCTAAGCTTTCAGAGTACAAGTTCCCAAGCCACCTAAGTTTCTGCTTCACTCTAAGCACTAGGACATCTCTTTCCCGCCTAACCCCCAGAGTGATTCACAGACTAGGGAAAAACAGGAATTCCTGTTGAAGCTGTTCCCCTGTGGCTAAATAATGAAAGAGAAGTTGGAGCATGGGTCTGGACCCAGGGTCTCTCACCTTCTGGATAAACCCTTAGCCACAACATTGAAAATGAGACAGGGCTGCTTTAAGAGAGAGGCCGGAAATTGTTATCTGAAACTTGCTAACCGTTAAGCTTCTGGGATTTGCAGCATGTTGCATCAATCAAGTTCCACAATGCAGGAGCCAGCCTGTATCAGTTCATCATATAACCAACCAGCTTCCAGACTGCGTCAGTTGTTCCTAACAGAGCAGCTGGTCTTTTTTGCTCAAGTTTCAGCCAGGACCTTTACACTGGATTTTGAAATTGGCTGTAGAAGCCGCCTAGCAGATGAGTACAAAGAGCAGAAAATAATCCCAAGAGTGAACAGAGCTGCTTGATACTCACTCTGCATTCTGCCTAAACTTCAAGGGATCTTATTTTTAAACAAGCAGGCTCTTTTCAGGGCAGGTCCTACTGAGAAGCGGGAATGGAAAAGGCAGTGGTCCTGTTTCTCCGTGTTAGCATTCAGCTGCTTGCCCTGCCCATATACCTGCTATCATTCCTGGGCATGTGGGACCCATTCTGTAAGAAGATATTCTTTCCTTTCTTATTAGAGAAGTTAACTGCAAGTTACAACCGGAGGGCATCAGGGCACAAACAAGAGCTGTTCGGCAACCTGCAGGAGTTTGCAGGCCCCGCGGGGGAACTGACTTTGCTGGAGATTGGGACCGGCACTGGCGCCAACTTCCAATTCTACCCACCCGGCTGCAAAATTACCTGCACCGACACAAACCTCAACTTCCAGCGCAGTCTCTCCAAGAGCATGGCACAGAACCAGCACCTGCAGTTTCAGCGCTTCCTGGTGGCCCCAGGGGAGGACTTGAACCAAGTGGCTGACAGCTCTATGGATGCAGTGGTTTGCACCTTGGTCCTGTGCTCAGTGCAAAGCATAGAGGGTGTCTTGAAAGAAGTTTTGAGAGTACTCAGGCCTGTGAGTATTTAAAAAAAGATATTTCCTATATTATTATTACCTATTCTACAGCCACTGGACCAGATTCACCAGTGACCTTCAGCTTTTTGCCACTCTGGAGATGCAAAGCTGCCACAAATCTCGTTTATCTGGCCAATTAAACTGGACTTGTATCTACTTTGCATATCAAAGAGATGCAAAGCAGTAGGAGCATACTGGTCACTTTGCCCCATTAGTCTTAAGCCAACTGTGTTTTGTGCATTCAACTCCCACTAATTTCAATGGCAATTGGGACACATGCAATTTAAGGCAGAATTTTAATTTTTTTCCCTACAAGGGATTTTTCTGTTAGAAAAAAGCAAATTTTCAATCTAGCATGGTGAAACATCTTGTGTCAGTTAACACAGCCCCCTACCCAAAAAAAGTATTTAAATTTTACATGGGAGATATCAAGATTGGTCATTTTCATCTACACCAGATATGGATAAAATATTAAGTTAGTGAAGTTTAAAGTTTTAGGATGTTATAGGTGAAATATTAGAGCTTTCCTAGACAGCATGGTCCAATGGACAGGAGATCTCAGTTCTGCTAGTCAGGAGATCTAGGTTCTACTCCTGCTCTGCTACAGACTCGCTATGTTATTTTGGACAAATCACTTAACATCTAAAAATAAGGGCTGATCTAAACCGTAAGGTTGAAATAACCATTCCTTTAAT
This sequence comes from Lepidochelys kempii, assembly GCF_965140285.1. Classification (NCBI taxonomy): domain Eukaryota; kingdom Metazoa; phylum Chordata; order Testudines; family Cheloniidae; genus Lepidochelys; species Lepidochelys kempii. The sequence continues at coordinate 829,094 of NC_136399.1, read as the reverse complement.
TCCATTCCCTTTCTTTATTTGCTCATAACTTTCTATAAAGCATTCCATCTAGGTTAAAACTCCCTGGTCCTGATTCTCAACTGCTCCATTCCTCTACAGAAATTTCAACCTTAATGGTGGGATTTTTAAAAGGGACCTAAGTATTCCCAATTCATTTTAATGGGATTTAAGCATATCTCTCTCTCTCAGGCTCCTTTGAAAACCACATCCTAGTAGTTTTACTCTGAACAAAAACACAAAGTACTGATTACTGTGAAAGATAAATAGAGTTAAAGAAACCAGGTCCTAAGCAAGCACATTTTTTGTCTTTTTTAGAACTTATTGATATGGATTTTAAACACCTCTGCAAAAATATGTAATTTTCTGTTTATTTTAAAATGTACAGGATTAAAAGAGCAACTTGGGAGGGGAGGGAGTATTTTGATACTTATTGAAATGTATGCAAAGAAAGCCTCAATTCCAAGTGTATAAATTACTGAGGGAGAAAAGGCAGAACAGAAACTGAGTTTTAAGAACACAAAGAAAAATTATGCAAACTGCATATCAGTTCCTTCATTTCTAAAATATTTCTAAATTGTTTTTTCCCCCCAGGGTGGGGCATTTTATTTCTTAGAACATGTGGCTGCAGATCCTTCAAGCTGGACCTATTTCTGGCAGCAAGTCTTTTATCCAACTTGGAAACTTGTGTTTGATGGATGCTGCCTGACAAAGGAGCCCTGGAAAAACCTTGAACAGGCCAAGTTTTCAGAAATAAAGTTACGGCACATACAAGTCCCATTATACTGGGCTCCAGTTCAGTCTCATATCGTCGGATATGCAATAAAATAATTCTCACTGTGCTGTAACGTATGCACTTTGTAATGTTTGCTTCTGTACAAATCATTTACAAAAAGAATGAGGAGTACTTGTGGCACCTTAGAGACTAACAAATTTATTTGAGCGTAAGCTTTTATAAATCTGTTAGTCTCTAAGGTGCCACAAGTACTCCTTGTTCTTTTTGCTGATACAGACTAACATGGCTACCACTCTGCAACAAATCATCTACAGTAACTCTTAACTGATCAATTAGAGAACATACTCATTTAAAGTTGTGCAGTACCCCCTTATAACCTTGTTTGGCAGCCACCTGCTTTGTCCACTGCTTGCAGAAAGAGCAGCCCGTTAGCGTTACCTGATGGGGACTTGAAACCAGGGTGGACCAGCAGCCCCCCCTGTCAGCTCCCCTAAGATCCCTGTGTGGCAGCCGCCCAGCAGGCTATCAACTGCCAGGCAGTTCAACTGTCCCACCCCCCACTGCCCTGTGCTGCTCCTGCCCTCTGCCTTGGAGCTGCTCCCCGGAGCCTCCTGTTTGCTGTGCAGGCGGAGGGGGAGGAAGTGGGGTGCTAATGTCAGGGTGTCCCTGTCACGGAGTCCCTGGGCGATGCTCTGGAACTGCTCCCCATGAAGCCAGTCAGGACTCTGGGGCAGTCGCCTTTCTGTGAGCAGCCTGTCTTCAGGACACACAGCTCACACAGCTTCCACCTTCCTGGGTCTGACCTCCTCTGCCCCTCCGTGCGCTTCCCACAGCGAGTCCACTCCGGTGGGGCTCCTGGGGAAGCCAGAGGGTCCTGTACCCCAACTTTGCAGTCAGATGTGACTCTCAGCCAGCCAATAAAAGAGGTTTATTAGATGACAGGAACATGGTCTAACACAGAGCTTGCAGGTACAGAGAACAGGACCCCTCAGCTGGGTCCATTTTGGGGGGCAGTGAGCCAGACAACCACGTCTGCCCTTCACTCCATGTGTCCAGCCAGCCCCAAACTGAAACTCTCTCCAGCCCCACATCCTCTGGGCTTTGTCCCTTTCCCAGGCCAGGAGGTCACCTGATTCCTTTGTTCTCCAACCCTTTAGCTCTCACCTTGAAGGGGGGAAGGGCCCAGGCCATCAGTTGCCAGGAAACTGTGTCCAGATTCCTGCACACACCTGCCCTTTAGGGCTCTGCAGTGATCATACACCCTTACCCCACCACCTAGATACTTAAGAACTGCATAGGGAAAACTGAGGCACCCCCACATTATTCAGAGGAAACATTAAGAACAGTCCCACTTCATCACAGACCCCCTCCCCTCGCTCCAGCACCCCTGCTCCTGTACCCTATCTCCACAGAGCAAGGGGGACACACCACAGGGCTCAGGATGGAGGGAGCTTGCTGGCAGCAGCTGCTGTCTCAACTTGCTGATCTACTTAAAAAGACAGTGTACTTAAGAGTGGGGTCAACATACTTAAATGTGCATCTTTCTCTCACACACATGGTGTGTCTCTGTCTCTCTCTTCCATGCTGTGTCTCCTCCCTCCATTCGTGCTGCCTTGTAGAGCGTAAGGCTACATTAAGGACATGTTAACCCTTGAGGACTCAGACAAGTGCTAGTTCATCATTTAGCAGTAAGGCATTCCATGGGAAATAGCCCACCTTCTGACTCCATCACCTCAACCAAGCTTCAAAATCATCATTGCTGTGTACAGTATTAAATTGTTTGTTTAAAACTTATACTGTGTATATGTGTGTGTGTGTATATATATAAATATAAAATATAGTCTTTTGTCTGGCGAAAAACGTTTCCCTGGAACCTAACTCCCCTGCTTTATATTAATTCTTGTGGGGAAATTGGATTCGCTTAACATCATTTCACTTAAAGTAGCATTTTTCAGGAACATAATTACAACGTTAAGCGAGGAGTTACTGTAATTAATTTACTCACATGTAATTAATGGTCACTCTTAACCAAAGAGCAAGATGTACATTAATCCTGAGATCTCAGTACAAGTAATAACATGACTATACTTCAGTCACCTTAAATTTCTGATTCAGAAGTCAATCCCAGAAGGAACAAAGCCCGTATCTAGACGTCTTTAGAAATAAACATTCTATAGATGTGTGCAGGTAAATTACTGGTTTCAGAGTAACAGCCGTGTTAGTCTGTATTCGCAAAAAGAAAAGGAGTACTTGTGGCACCTTAGAGACTAACCAATCTATTTGAGCATAAGCTTTTGTGAGCTAGAGCTCACTTCATCGGATGTTAGTCTCTAAGGTGCCACAAGTACTCCTTTTCTTTTAGGTAAATTACTATAATTTGGGACACATTAAGTTCCAGTTTGAATGGAAGTACAACAGAATTCTGCCTGGGCCACATATTTCATACCATTGTCCCTTCCACTGTGCATGGTGGACACTAAAAAAAAATTTGGAAAACCCTTCTTCTTAGTTTTACCAACAATGATGTTGCGGAAAAGATTGTCTCAGAGAGGCTGTGTCTATACTAGCCTTTTTTGAGAGGTCTATCTCACTGTTGCACTGCCCCACTTATAGCAATAAGGAGGTACATTAGTGTAGACAGGTCACTAGCATTTTTACCAGTCTGTCTCATCCAAACCTGCTGAAAGCAAGTCTAAATACAGACGCAAAAATACTGGTGAAAACTACTGCTTCCACAGCAGTTATCACCAGTGGAGCTGCCCCGATAACACAACAGTGGGAAATATCACATAAACAACTGGAGTAGTCAAAGCCAAGAAAGAATACTTATTCTTTAACTATTCAGGGAAATAGCTTCCTAAGTATGTTGTTTTATCTTGACAAGTTCCTTCAGATAATCATTAGTTTATTTTCACCACCAAAAGGCAATTGAGACACAACTGTGAAAATAAAGCTTGTGGTGGGAATTGCTTTCTATAAAGTCACATCTTTATTTCCACCCTCTATCTTATAAGGCCTGCTTCTTTCTCTCCTGCCTTGGTTTTGCATCAGTAGTTTGCTTTTACGCACCATAGGCTGGTAGGTAGGTGCTTGACCCTAATAACATATAACCTCCACTCAGCTGCAAAAATGTATTGGCTAGAGGACGCAACATTCGCTAATATTAATCCTTCCCTGCTCTTTTCGTAACAGTTATCGAGCTAGTTTAATATATCTCATGCCATTCAGCTAGCTGAGGTTGTAGTATAAACAATTTAACTATAACTTTGCTACGGCCCTGGAATGTTGGAAGATTTTTTAAGCCTGTGTCAAAGTCTACCACTTGGTGTGATATTTTTATATTGTTAATTACCCAACCAGTCAAATGATTCAGAAATTATGCTGTGAATCAACACTGACAAAACTGAGGTCTAAAGAAAGGTACAATTTTTCCATGGGTGAAATCCTATCCCTAACAAAGTCAATGGGTTCTTTTCCCACTGACTTCAGTGGGGCCAAGATTTCACCCCCTATATGCAGCAATGTCGCCTTTGTATTATGATTGCAGTAGATCTTACAGGCAACAGGAAGCCTTGCTTAATATTTGGATGGGAGAATATCACTGAAACCCCTGCAAAGGTGCAGGGCTCTGGCAGCATGTGTCTCATGATCTTGATCTCTGTTAAGACTTTTTGCTCTTCTACAATTACTGAGAACATTACTGATAAACACTAACCTGTAGCTACTCTGCCCAGTTCTTGCGATGCATGAGTGACTGAAATCCTTATTCCTCTCAGCAGTAGATATATCTTTGCCAAAAAAAAAAAATGACAGGTTTCAGAGTAACAGCCGTGTTAGTCTGTATTCGCAAAAAGAAAAGGAGTACTTGTGGCACCTTAGAGACGAACCAATAAATCGTACGAAAGATGCTCAAATAAATTGGTTCGTCTCTAAGGTGCCACAAGTACTCCTTTTCTTTTTGCAAAAAAAAAATGGTGTGTGTTGTTGAAAAAAGTTGTGGTCCTGTAGCAATGTTATTCTGCGATAGAACCATATTGTTTCTCAGTGGGGAAAAAAGTTACTAGAGTAGTTGACGGAAACAATTTATTGGAGAAATTAAATTAAAACGCAATTTTTAAACTGCAAGTGTGTGTTTTTGTTCTTTTAACTGGAGAATTTTACCTGCCTCTTCCTCTCCTGCCCCCCCCAAGCCACAGACGTCAATTGTTGCGCCCAATTGCTAAGGAGACCCCCATCCCCTCACACCACCCTTCCCCACAGACCTGCCGTCTCCCAAGCCTAGTCACCCTGCTGCTCCCCTTTCCATCAGACCCTGCGCCTCCTTGTCCCCCGCCCGCCCCCACGCTGAACCCTGGTCCCTCTTCTCCCCCGACAGACTCAAGCCCCCTCCTGCCCCAAACTCTGCCCTAGGCCCGATCCTAATGTCCCACTCCCGCCTTTCTACATGGCCGCCACAGCGGAGGCACGCGGCCAGGGCCAGGCGCCTCTCCCTGGTCACGTGGCCAGCAGCCTCGCGCCAGCGGCGCGGGAATAACCGTTGGACGAGAACCAGCCGCCATTTTGTTTGCTCCCAGGACGATGTGGCCGAGCCTCTGTGCCGCCGCCCTGGTGGTGGTGCTGCTGCGAGCGGGCCGCAGCGCCGGGCTCCTGGCCCCGCGGAGCTCCACGAGCAGTAAGGTTCCCGCGGCTGGGAGTTGCGAGAGGCCGGGGGCCGTCGCAGCGGCTTGCGGGGGCCGTGCCTGAGGCACCGCAGAGCCCCAAGCCCCGCACTGCGCGTGCGCACGCTGCCCACTGTCGGAACCAAATTTTCCGTTACTCTTTGGTGCGACTCGAGTGCGCTTGCGCAGAAGTGACCCCCGTCCCCCCCCGAGTTTCCCGGCCCATGAGGCTGCCCGCCAACCTCCCCGTGTCTCTCCAGGGCCGGCTGGGCAGAGCCCTGAGGGGCGGGCGGGCGGGCGGACGGGCGGGAGGGAAGGGCCCAGGCGCCCGCTGCCGTGGGAGGGGCTGGTAGCTTTGGTGCTGTCTCCGCCGCCCGTGCGCTGCACCGGGGGCGCCGCGGTAACACGGAGCGAGAGCGTCAGGCCGCGAAGCTTCCGCCCCTGGCCCGCGCCGGCGGCTGGAGGGCCGGGGGAGAGGAGGAGGTTGTCCCCTGGGAGTATGTCAAGTACTTCAGGCCTCGTCAGGCCCCCACGAGCAGTGCCCACGGCATCACAGGCATGATCGGGACGGTGAAGTTGCTGATCGCCTCAGCCGAGCGGTGCTGCATATGCCACATAAGGGAACCTGCAGGGTGAAATCCAGAGTCAAACTCTGCGGGTTTTGGAGCCCCGTGGTCTGGATGAAGTGTTCTCGCTAGGCTGCTGCGCTGGAAAGGTCTCGGGGGGAATCCCAACATGTGCTGGAAGCCCCTTCCATTCAGCGGTGCTGGAACAATTTGTATAGTAGGGGCACTGAGAGCCGTTGAACTAAAGCGTAAACCATGTATGTGATAGAAAACCCTTCAAGCCCGAGGGTTCCGCGCCCCCCGCCCTGACACCTAGTTCCAGTACCTATGCTTACATTTGGTATCGGTATGGAAAAGAAGGGTGGTCGAGTGGTTAGGGTGCTGTCCTGGGCCATTCAAGCCCTCGCTTAAATTCCCCGCTGTGCCATAGGCTTCATGTGTGATCCACGAGTCACTTAGGGAGCTGCGACTCAGAGACTAGCTGTAAAATGGGGATAATAGTGCTTTCCTATCTTGTGGATGATGCTAAATCCATTACAGTGCTCAGATACTATGGTCATGGGGGCCACATACCTACCTAAGATAGATAGGTATCCTGGGTAGCTGACTCTGTAAGCCAAGCCTGAAGGTAATTCCGAATACATGATAAAATGCTTCATCACCAGAGTAAATACTGTGAGTCCAGAAGGCAGGAATGTCATGTGTTTAGAGTAGGGAACTGGAAACGCAGATGAGCTGGGTTCTGTTGCCAGCCTTGCTGCTGACCTGCTGTGTTATGTTGTTTACCACACCTCAGATAATACTACCCACCCTTTGTAAAGTTCTTTGAAGACCTTGGACATCAATGCAAAGTATAATGTTAAAACTCACTTAAACTTTTCACTGTGAAATAATTTCAAAATTCTTGCATAGCTTTAAAGAAGAGTTTGCACTATTTTTATTAATACTTTTTAATTAATTGTTGGTACAGTCACGTTATATAAGCACAATATCGTATAAGACACCACTACAATACATACCTCTGTGCAACTTTCTGTACATTTCTTAAAGGCAGTTCAACCACTTGCTTAAAGTGAGCCCTATTCAGCAAAAGCACTTAAACATAGATGAAGTGATGGACTTAAGCACACTCTCAAGCACTTTGCTGAACCAGGGCTCTAAATGGGAATGCAAAAACTAGTTGTAATAACATTGGTAAACCTTTTGTAAAACCCATGCAGAAAACACTAGAAATGCACAAAAAATCTTCATATTGCAATCTGAACAATTTAACTTACTGTGTTTTGTTTTGTAGAGTGTGGAGAGCGGGTACTGGTGGATATGATATCAGGACCTCGGATTGTAGGTGGACATGATGCACAGCTCGGAGCATGGCCGTGGCAAGTTAGTCTCCAAGTTTACCAATATGGCATAGGATTTAAACATCTGTGCGGTGGATCTTTAATTGATGAGTATTCAGTGCTGACAGCAGCGCATTGTACTAGAGGACATATGTATGTATTAAATTCTAAACCTCTTCTGTTAAGTTAAGTGTGAGAAAGATATAACTGACCAGAAATGCATCACCTATAACTTCCATAGTGTAATTTTAAATCATATCAGCATTATCCTTGAGCAAAATGGAGGACCAGATACTACACTATGGAAATCAGTGCAAGTTTTGCCAGACTCGCATGGATTGGGTTCTAAGGTTGTACAACAATTACTGAGCAGTAAACGTCTGACTCCTATGTCCCAATATTCCCCAGTGTTGGCATCCACTCGGCTCAGAGGAGCTTAAAACATTCTGTGCAACTTAAGCCCATAAGTAGCCCTCCACCAGAGGGTCTGTAGCTACAGTAATGGTGTTTGGAGATCTCTGCATCCCCAGCATGGGGCTCCACATCAACAGTGCCAACACAGAGGGCAGGCTTAAGAGTAGACTGAGGTTTTCGGCCAACATTTTTCAGGTTTTTGACTAAATGTTGAAATTTCTTCCAGGAATATTTTTTCCCCAATCAGCTTTACTGTTCAGTAACGTACTGCACTAGCAAAATGTTGCAATATTTGGGTAGCAAACATTGCAGGGGATTTTTCAGTTTTTCTAAAGAAAGCAGTACTTCATCTCTTTTTTCTATGAGGTTGTAAAACCTTTATTTAGAAAATACTAAAAGACTATCAGAGGCTAAACTTTCATTTTACAGTACAGTAATAAACGCCTCAAAAGAGGCTTATTAATCTACTTACACATCCTTAGGTCCCCAGAGCTATCTTAAGTTACAATGCATACCTCTCCAGCCCCAGAGCAGCCCAGAATCTAGAAGGTGCAAAGATAGCTTAATGCCACTTTTGCTGTGAGTACTGAGCTGCACCTCTTAGAATCTCACCTCTAGACTTCTTTATTAAAGAGCCTGTTTCTTTTACTGTCAGTATGCCATGCTTCTTTCACTAAGCATTCAACATTTCTATATTAAAAAAAAAAAAATCTGTTTGTATCTTTTCTCCTAAACAACTCACCACTGAGCTCCACAGGCATAGCTGGGCAGCCAAATCTGAATATTAACTGAAAGTATTGATCTGGATTTGCCTTCCAAATATGAGGCAATCTCTCATGAACTTGTCCCAAAAATATTTAATATGGGATTTTCAAAGCATGTTGTCAAATGTGCGTAAGTTGCCAACAAAACAAAACCAATTTTAAAGAATGCAAACAAGTAATTTCTTTATTGTACCACAGATGTAAGAAATTAATTGTTGATTCTCTTTTAGGGACCCATACTACTGGAGGGTTGTGATTGGCCTTCATGATACTTCCAGACCTGAGAGACATACTGTGAAAAGTAGCGTGAGAGAGATTTTTGTCCATTCAGAATTCAGAATACAGACATTTGAAAATGATATTGCATTATTTAAACTATATAAATCTGTAAACTACAATGACTATATTCAGCCCATCTGCTTACCCTTTGTTCACATTCATCTAAACATCAACAACCAAACAGAGTGCTTCATAAGTGGTTGGGGAAGTATTGCAGAGAAAGGTAAAGATTTGCTTGATTTTTTTTTTTTATTAATTAAACTAACTGGTAATCCAAGAGAGAGCTGATTTCAAGTAATGCAAGCTATCAGGGTTCCTTCCCCACTCTGAACTCTGGGGTACAGATGTGGGGACCCGCATGAAAGACCTCCTAAGCTTATTTTTACCAGCTTAGGTTAAAAACTTTCCCAAGGCACAAACTTTGCCTTGTCCTTGAACAGTATGCTACCACTACCAAGTGATTTAGACAAAGAACAGGGAAAGGACCACTTGGAGTTCCTGTTTCCCCAAAATATCCCCCCAAGTCCTTACACACCCTTTCCTGGGGAGGCTTGAGAATAAATAAGATGAGCACAAACCAGCCTTGGATTTTTAAGACCCAAAAAACCCAATCAGATTCTAAAAAATCAGAACTTTACTAGAAGAACAAAAAAAGATAGGAGAACAACTCTGTAAGATCAGAATGGAAGATAATCTTACAGGCAGTCAGATTCAAAACATAGAGAATCCCTCTAGGCAAAACCTTAAGTTACAAAAAGACACAAAAACAGGAATACACATTTCCTCCAGCACGGTGAATTTACAAGCCAAAACAAAGAAAACCTAATGCATTTTCTAGCTAGATTACTTACTAACTTTACAGGAATTGGAGGGCTTGCATCCTTGATCTGTTCCCAGCAAAGGTATCACACAGACAGACAGAAACCTTTTTCCCCCCTCCAGATTTGAAAGTATCTTGTCCCCTCATTGGTCATTTTGGGTCAGGTGCCAGCGAGGGTACCTTAGCTTCTTAACCCTTTACAGGTGAAAGGATTTTGCCTCTGGCCAGGAGGGATTTTATAGCACTGTATACAGAAAGGTGGTTATCCTTCCCTTTATATTTATGACACAAGCTTACTTGCTGTGAAGGCATTATTTAAATGATGTGGTTCTGTTTTAGCTTCAAGGGAAGCTTTTTTGAAACCATCTGTTATTTTTGGCATTTCTTTCCTAGATACTGCTGCCATTCATGCTCTCCTTGGCTTTATTCCAAATGCATCCTCCTTTTAATTACAAAAACCATGATGTACTCCTACTGCCTTCATTTTATACAGAGAAAGAGAGAATTTGATGAAGCATGAAAGTTTTAGTACCTGGAATAACAATACCATTAAAACTCTACCTATGGGCCTCAGGTTATTAGGATTAGGAATGACTTTTTTTTAGGTAAAAAGTCAAAATGAAGAGAACAGAGTATTTTTCAGTGCGACTGAGCCCACTTAAAGGAATCAGCTCTGCTTAGCACAAAACTTGATTGCTTAAAGTGCAGTTCTGCTAATATTGTGAAACTCTGTTAGGTGTTTTTTCACATACAATTTTCAGTTTACAAGTAAAAAGTTATTTTTTCTACCCATCAGCAGCTCAAACTCACAAAAAGGTCTGAAAGTCAAGCTGGATTCAAATCTCCATGTACATCACCTGTAAATCATTCTGCAAGTCAAATTCAGTTATACCCCCACTGAAGGCAACCCAGGGCTGAACAAGTGTAACTGAGGGCATAGTTTGGTCCTTAGTCTTTAGTCAAGGGATAATGTAAAAGAAGGAAGAACTGAACTTGACTTTTAGATTCTCGTTTCAGTTCCCAGACATTAGCACTTAGAAAAACGTTATACTTAGCAACAGTAAATTAGATATAGAAAGTTTGAGGCTATGTAGGGCTCCAAATGAGTAGGGGGGCTGGCAGGTCTGCACAGGATTCTCTCCTCTCCTCTCTAAACACCAATGAGCACAGACTCAGCGTGTAGTAACTTTCGTAGTGGAGCTGCCTCCCTAAGGGAAGATACAAGGGCATCGGGGATCAGATGAGCCTGCGAGACACAACATGGCCCCTGCGCTTTGAAAGTTCTAAGTACTAGTATCTCACATGTTTCTTCAGAGTCAGAAAGGCAGATGTGTCAAATAACACCTTCACCCCCAATCCTGCAATGACTTGCGCATGTTGTCACAGCCATGGTAAAAATCCTCTTGCTGGACACACCAGGCTACTGTCTTTGGCTTCCAGGCCCATGTGCTTCTAAGCTTCTTGAGACTGAACAGAATCCAGGTACTACCTCTGCAGGCCCACACGTAGGGTATAGATCCTCTGTCTCACATCACTTCTGAGCTGAACGCCCAGTCTAACTGCATCAGCTCCATGACTAGTGCCATCTCCCCCAGACTCCCCAGTAGCGTAGCACACTCTTTTCCAGAGTCCCACCTTGTAGGAAACTGGTTTACAGTTTACCTCTTCAGGGACACGATAGTGGAAGCAAACAGACACATTAGATAGCACAAGACAAGAACGATATAGATCCAGACTAAACAATAGAAAACCTGTACACCATTCCCTACCTCACGTTAGTTCACTCTGAGGCTCTGTTTTTTCTAAAACCCATGGCTAAAACCTTTTATTTTTGTTCTGCTTTTGGGGAAATTCCACTCCTTCAGACCCCTGCAGAGAAGTTAGAGAAAATTGGTTCTCCTAGCTTCAGCCAGCCCATTGGCCCATTTGAATGGGCAACCAACACGATTTAAAGACTCTCCTCCATTGTACCAGGTCTGGGAGATATGTAACACAGCCTTGACACAAATGGTACACTGAGACATTCAGTGATAAAGCAAAAAGAAAAGGAGTACTTGTGGCACCTTAGAGACTAACAAATTTATTTGAGGGTAAGCGTTTGTGAGCTACAGCTCACTTCATCGAATGCAGTCAGTGAAGTGAGCTGTAGCTCACAAAAGCTTATGCTCAAATAAATTTGTTAGTCTCTAAGGTGCCACAAGTACTCCCTTTCTTTTTGCGAATACAGACTAACACGACTGCTACTCTGAAACCGATGATAAAGCAGTTTCTTAAAGCCAAATCGTATTCATAAACGTTCTTAATTTTCAGCGCAAGTAGTCGCACTGAACTGAAAATTATGTGCACAAAAATGCTACAATTGTAGTAGCAAAATGGTTCATCTTCTATATGTTCTGTGTTCCATTACAGGTGAAGGCTCACCTATATTACAAGAAGCTCCAGTAGACATTATTCCTTCTGATATTTGTAATGGTTTTGAATGGTATGCAGGGATGATTAATAATAATATGTTTTGTGCTGGCTTGGAATCTGGAGGTATCGATAGCTGTCAGGTAAGACTGGAATTTTCTATTTGTAAATGTACTGTCCCAGCCTTCTGCCATGGAAATCTGACATCAGAACTCTCATTGGCTTCATTGGGACCAGGATTTTGGGCATTAATACAGTAGGAATAATAAACAGAAAACAATGGTCAAGTCAGAAGAGTGAAAGGTATCGGACAAACAAGAGGAAAGAATGATGATTTTAGAGAAAAATAATCTGAATTTAAAAACAGTGATACACAGTAGAAGGAAAGACCAAGTTGACAGAAAGAAGGAAGAACAAAAACAAGACAAATTGTTTATTTATGCAGTGCTTGACATAAAGATGATTACAATAAAATACAAAAGGTTTTATTTATATGTATAAATATGCACAAACGGTGCACATATGTAATTATATAAATATAATGTGTCTGTGTAGCATACATCCACACTAAATCTGTGCATTTAATATAAGTTCATGCTTCTTTGTGTTTGACAAGAAGTACCTATACATGTTGGTGAGCAAAGTGGTTTAGTTGCAAGACTTTCAGAAGTGCTCAGATCTTAGCATCTCCCATTGAGATTAATGGAGAATCTTCACCGCACCAACCTTCAACCCCCCCCCTCATTGAGAACAGTAGGAGCTGCTAGCTGCTGAGCTCTCTTGAAAATCTGGCCCTATGCATATATGGCCCCAGTTTAGTCAATGTGTCTTAGAGAATAAAGACGAAATACAGCAAAGGCAATAGGGAAAGGAGGAAATGAGACAAAAGTTACTAGCACAAAATGAACATCTAGGATTCACTTTTAAGTCACCAGAACCCCTTATATATTAATTTCCTTCTAATTTACCATTGTTTATAATTAATTTTGTGTGTACTATGGGTGTAGTGATGATTTTCACAGCAGTATTGCCCTGATGTTTCAAAGTCTTAATACTATGATTTTGGCATCAAACTGATAAAATTTCATAATTGTATGCAGTGTTGTAGCCGAGTTGCTTGCAGATTATTAGAGAGACAAGATAGGTGAGGTAATATCTTTATTGGACCAACTTCTGTGGGTGAGACAGATGAGCTTTTGAGCTTACACAGAGCTCTTAGATGAAGAACTTTATGTAGCTCAAAAGCTCAACTGTGTCACCCACAGAAGTTGGTGCAATAAAAGATATTACCTTGTCTTGTCTCTCTAGCATTTCATAGTGCTGCTAAAACCAAGTCATAACGCTATTAAATATCATTATTACAACAAGAAAATTGAGTATTTTTGACTTCTCCTACTCTTTACTGAGAGATTCTATTGAAATCTCTTGCACCATTTACTAATTTCAAAACTATACACTAAAGCAATAAATAAGCAAACAAGTATAAAAGGATATTATTACATTTTGTGGTCTGATGATAAGCTGTTGGAGTTCCACTCAATTGGAGTTCCACTCAATTGTGGAGTCACCAAGACTCCTCATTAGTATTATATAATTTTAATAAGAATAGCCATACGGGGTTAGACCAAAGGTCCATCTAGTCCAGTATCCTGTCCTCCAACAGTGGCCAATGCCAGGTGCTTCAGAGGGAATGAACAGAACAGGTAGTCATGAAATGATCCATCCCCTGTCACCCATTCCCAGCTTCTGGCAAAGAGAGGCTAGGGACACTTCAGAGCATGGTTTTGCACCCCTCCCCATCCTGGCTAATAGCCATTGATGGACTTAACTCCATGAACTTATCTAGTTCATTTTGAACCGTTATAGTCTTGGTCTTCACAACATCTTCTGGCAAAGAGTTCACAGGCTGACTCTGCATTTTGTGAAGAAACAGTTCCTTTTGTTTGTTTTAAACTTGCTGCCTATTAATTTCATTTGGTGACCCCTAGTTCTTCCTTATTTATAGGGCCCTACTAAATTCACCGTTGCTTTTGGTCAATTTCATGGTCATAGGATTTTAAAAATCATAAATGTAACGGTTTCAGATACTTAAATGTGAAAGTTCAGAGTGTTGTAGCCGTGGGGGGGGCCACAACCCAAACGGACATCATGGGAGGGTGTCGCAGTACTGCCGCCCTTACTTCTGCGCTGTTGCTGGCACTGCCCTCAGCGCTGGGCAGCCAGAGATCTGCAGCTGCTGGCCGGGCGCTTGGCTCTGAAGGCAACACGACCGCCAACAGAAGTGGAGAAGTGAGGGTGGCATGACACGGGGGGGGGCCTCACTTTTGGGGCTGGCCCTATGGGTGAGCGACGGCCCAGGGTACCATGGTGTGCGTGGGGGTTTCCATGATCACCTCTCCCACACACACAGCCAGCCCAAGGCACCTTTAACTCCTGAGCACCGGGCCCAGAGCCAGGGAGGGGCAGGCCTGCAGGCACCCTGCCTGAGGGCTCCTATCATATGTCAGGCTCCAGCTGCTGGTCCTGGACGGGCTGGTGTGGGATGGGACCTCCTTTTAACCTGCAGGGGCCTCTCCTGGGGCCAGGTCAGACCCACCTCCAGGAACCTCCCCCAGCTGCAGGAAGCAGTGCAGAAATAAGGATGGCATGGTACGGTACTCCTTTATTGCTGTGGTGCTGCCTTCAGAGCTGGGCTGTCACACAGCAGCCGCCCCTTTCCAGCCGCCCAGCTCTGAAGGCAGCGCGGAAGTAAAGGTGGCAATATAGCAATCCCCCCTAGAATCGCCTTGAGACACCCCCCCACCCCATACCCCACTTTTGGTTTGGGACCACCAGTTTGAGAAATGCTGGTCTCCCCTGTGAAAACTGTATAGTATAGGGTAAAGTACACAAAAGACCAGATTTCATGGTCTGTGATGAGTTTTTCATGGCTGTGAATTTGTTAGGGCCCTACTTATTTACTTTCTCCACACCAGTCATGATTTTATAGATCTCTATCATATCCCCCCTTAATCGTCTCTTTTCCAAGCTGAAAAGTCTTAGTCTTAGGGAGGATCCTTACTGTACTGATCTGTTTACACTGCAAGCATGCTATGTAACCAGCTCTCCACATGGAGTACACAGCATGCAGCTTTGTAGCATGGCAGTACCTCTCCATAGAACAGGGGTTCGCAAAGTGGGGGTCGGGACCCCTCAGGGAGTTGTGAGGTTATTACATGGGGGTCACGAGCTGTCAACCTCCACCCGAAGCCCTGCTTTGCCTCCAGCATTTATACTGGTGTTAGATAAAAACGTGTTTTTAATTTATAAGGGGGGGTTTGTACTGAGAGACTTGCTGTGTGAAAAGGGTCACCAGTAAAAAAGTTTGAAAGCTACTGCCATAGAACACTGATTACGATTCAGTTCATGCCATAACTGATACAATGGACCTGGAAGACATTAATAGTAAAACTTAGTCAAAGGAATGTAGAAGTAATAAGACATACCACATACCAGTAGAGGCTGTAGAACTGTCTTATTTACTTCTTCAATGAGGAAGCTGTATTTAACTTGATTTGATTCTTGCTAGTTTTACCATCAGTATTCAAGTCAAAGGGCATGAATTTGCAATAGGACTTCAAGGTTTGGGCCTTAGAGTGCAGATATTGGGCCCGTTAATGTGAAAGACAGGTAGTTTATTTTCTATAATTAAAGATGATAGTGTATTCACAAGCATTCTGTCTACCATCCTATCCACCTTCTTCAGCAGTCTTCCTTTGAACAGGTGATTTGGGAATTGATCAAGCCATTACTGTTTATACAGTGGAACTCAGCATTTATTTGCATATATGCATAATTCAGATAACTGAATTTGAATTCAGTTATTAATTTGTAGATATGTAGCTTAAGGGTGATCTGAATGCTAGAATGTAGACCTGTGGAGGAGATAAATTTTTGAGAACTTTAGTAATATAGACTATAAGAAACCTGTTGTAGGTATGATAGTCTGGCCTGGTTAAGGTTACCAGATGCAAATTTATCATGATTCATCCATATATTTGGGATATAAATTTTTTCTTTTTACCATTAGTAAAAGTTAGATAATAATCTTAATTCTAATGTTCTGTGCCTTAGAATTTCAAAATACTAGAAATAACAATATGGGGTGTGTGTGTGTGTCATTTTTGTCTTGTTAGGGAGATAGCGGTGGACCGTTAGTGTGCTATCACCTAGGTACCAGCAAATATTATCTGATAGGGATTACCAGTTTTGGATTTGGATGTGGCCGACCCAAACTTCCTGGGATCTATGTACGTGTGTCTCGATATAAAAAGTGGATAAGTGCTCATCTTATTAGTGCCACCAGGACCCTGAGCACTACACTTGCTCTGATTCTGTTGACGGTGGGGTGGACAGCGCACTGCCATTTGGTTGCACTAGAGACTTGAGAGGCCTCTCTCAGATTCTCTGCATGACCAGGCAGCCACTCGTGCTTTTTATAAATACGTACCCTTAATGACTGTGGGTAAATGCTCCTTGTTTAGTAAAAGGCATATGGTTTTTCCTTTTCTCTAGCCAACTCACCCATGTGCACATCCTGCCATAAAGCATTTTTTTAAAAATATTATCACAGGTATCATAAGTAAAAACTATTCACAATAGAGAAAGATGCTGTACAATTGCATGAGTATATTCTAGGGGGCTTGAACTTTACAAGCATGATGAAAACCAGCCTGTTTTATAGCATGTTGTTATAAGGTTATAGTTGTTGTTCATTAAATGAAGGACCATGAAAGAAAATGTACATTACAGTGGTTGGCTGGCACAGCACAGTGGTCCCTTGTTTGTTAAGGTAAAGTAGAAAATTCATAATTTAAGAAAATCATAATGTATATTCTAGTCTAGGCTTAAAGGGACGTTGTCATGTAAGTGATTGTTTAATATTGTAACATCTTAGCATCTTTAAAATAAAATGTATTTTCCACCCAGATAGATACAGATTTTGTTTTGTTTGTGGAAAAAACAATTTAACTGTTTCATGTGCTGGCATGTTTGTGCACCAGAATAGTTTGTGCACCATTTCTATAGAACTGTCAGTACAGTTCTATAGAAATAGTTTTGGGATAAAAGGACACCCCCGTCAACTTGAAATCTAGCTAATAAAAATTGTTAAAAGTGGTTTCAGGTAAATACATATGCCCAAGTCCCCTAAAAGTGTTTGTGATTTTACAATCATACTTTTCTGTTTTCATAGAATAGACTATCCGGGTTGGAAGGGACCTCAGGAGGTCATCTAGTCCAACCCCCTGCTCAAAGCAGGACCAATCCCCAACTAAATCATCCCAGCCAGGGCTTTGACAAGCCTGACCTTAAAAACCTCTAAGGAAGGAGATTCCACCACCTCCCTAGATAACGCATTCCAGTGCTTCACCACCCTCCTAGTGACAAAGTTTTTCCTAATATCCAACCTAAACCTCCCCCACTGCAACTTGAGACCATTACTTGTTCTTTCTGAGACTGACACAAACAGGGGGAAATGTCTAACAGACCGCAATGGGTACAGTCCAATTTTCAAGGGAACTTCACCTGTTTCCCCCCTGTATGGTACACTCCAAGCACGCCCAATCAGGTCTCCAGCTGTCCCCTGTCTCTGGGCAGGGACCCTTGTCCAGCTTCCTTCTTATTGGGGGTTTTAGGGCTGCAAACTCCCATCATATACTGTGATAGTCACAGCAAGTCAGTCTGCCTAAAGGCCAGCACCTGTGCTGTGCCATCTCTCTGAGGACAGACACAGCATTTTTACCAGGTACCACACAGCTCTTTCTCAGCAGAGTACATTTATTGTAAGAACAAAAAAGCATACAGAGAAAACATGTACAAACGGATAATAGTTCCTGTATGTATGTTAAAACCTTACCAAAGGTCACCCATCAGTTTTATGGGGCCCTTGTAAGCCAAAGTCTTTCCAACTCCTCCATGAGGATTGTGGCCTCTTTTAGACAGAGGGTTCTGTTTGCTGAATCAAAGTGAAGGCCCTGAGTCAGTTCAAGCTCAGCTTTTTATACAAAAGCCATTTCTTTGAGTATCTCTCTGGAAAACCCAGTTTTAAGCAGTATATCCGAACATCCCATGGGGTGGTGGTTCTCTGGTGTGGTTTACAATCCCCAGGGTAATTACCCTCCACTGTTTTTAGTTCCTGGAGGAGCTGTGATAACCCTCCCCGATAGAGCAGAACACAATAAGACAAAACCATTCATAAATTCAATACAGTGGTCCCCAAAGATACTGCACAGGATTGCAGTATGTGTCACAGGAACTATGCAAAAAGTAAACAGAAAAAAATAATTTTTTTCTCAATCTCTTTCAATTACAGTACTTGTAGGTGTTGATTTTTAACAACAGCAGGTTGAGTGTTTACAGATAGAAGGGGATTATTACAGTTAACTTGTGCTCCCTCTTCTGGAGCAGAGTGTACAGTATTTTCTAGTTGCTGGAGCACTAACAGCAGAGCATACAGTATTTTCTAGTTTCAGGTAGCTGTTGAGGTTTGTTATATAAAAAAAAAAGAGCTGGACCACAGAAGAAACTCTACATCGTGATTTTAAGAGTGATTAAATTTTGGACCAAAGTTACTCAAAAGCAGCCCTTTAACTAAATAAGTTGTGATTCAATAAATGAGGAACATTAGAATTGTATTTTGGGGTCTTTATTATTGAGGTCAAGAGTTGCAAGCACCTATTTATTTCAACAAGTCTTTACAATTCATATGAAATATGTAGCTCTGGAGGTAACTAGACCAATAGTATTCAATGTTACACCCTTTCCAAAATAACTTCCTCCTGAAAAGTAATCACTCAAGGAACAAACCAATGTGACCACTTCATACTTCCACGATAAAGAATATACCTTTGCTGCTTCTTTCCAAACACTACTGCATCAATAGAGTAAAACTGACGGATTTTTTCTCTCTGGCAGTAATAAAAGTCATTCAGCTGCAGAACAGAGCAGGAATCAGCAACCATTTTTTGTACTGTAATGATACTTGCCAGTTCTTTCATTTAAAAAAAAAAAATCCTTTATCACAAAAAAAGAAATTTTAAAAAGAACAGCAATGGCACAAAGTTGGAAGCAAAATACCACAAAGAAGAATTTCAAGTTAGTTTCATTTACAGGAAAGCCATTGCGTAAAGCTTCAATATTGATGGTCCGATTCTGCCTGCAGACCCAAGTCTGTCTCCCTTTGAAGTTATTGAGAATAGTGCATACATATTCAGTGGCAGAGTTTGACCGAGTCCAGTGCTACTGAGGTGCTTATTATCCTGAACTCCCACTGACCTTAATGGAAGTTCTGAGGCACTCAGAACCTCCTAGGATGTCGTCTTTACCCAAGCAGGGTTGAGTGGCAAGCATGCAAGTTTTTCTAGTGCTGGGCAACAAATGCATTTGAAACATTTCATAAAGATTTTTTGACACGAGTAGGAATTCTAATGTATATTTCAGTTCTATTTAAAGCTACTATAAAGCAAACAATATCCCATAATAGCCACATGTTATATTAAACTTTGCAAATACAAAATATTTATCTAACCCACTAACAACTTAGTTGTGGAATTCAGAGTCTGCTCAGTAGGAAGCTCAATATATATAGTAGACTAATTAATAAAATAAATGTTGATAGACCTTATATAAACAACATACAAGGGGAGCAAATACATTTTTAAATTTCATTCAGGACTGAGCTAGTACAACTCACTGGTGGCCTTACCACATTTTAGTAACACAGATCATGGCCCAATTCTCATTGAAATAATGGAAGCAGTATCCAATCCTAACTACAGGAAATAACATATTCACTGTTCATGCAATAATCATTGTCTACACAATATTTTATTTATATTCAAGAGTCCTGATCATGTCAAACATCCTTTAACTTTTACTGGAAAGAAACGGGTCAAAACGATACATACTAGGATCCCCAACAGTATTTTTGTAGTAAGTTCAAGCACGTGCAGTTTTTACTGAATATGGAAAAAAATGCTGATCTGTTTCTTTTTCCCAACAATATTCGTTAGGGTTTATTTTTCAGGTCAGTTGCTTACAAAGACAAAAGTAATTCAAATATTTTCTACTCCAAAGAGAATCTAATTTTACTTTGTGCTAACCCATAAAAATATATAATCAATCTGAGACACAAAATATCTATTTGTTTACTAAAAGGAACTGTATAAACTGTTAAAATATGCATATAAACTCCATTTTAGAATTTGTAAAGGTAATAGTTTACTTATAAAAATATACCAGCCGTTAACTATTTTCAATAGAGCATTTTCTTACAAAGATGCCATTACTTCACAAAATATTGCCTGCCTTACAAAATCAGTCTGGTAATTGTGCACTTTTATTTTTTTAATTTATAAACCCTATATTAGAACCATATTAAACCCTTTGGTATGTATCTTTAGCTTTTTATTTTACTGTTCCTTTTTTTTGGTCTGTAAACTTTTTAATTAAGCATAATATGATCTCCAAACAGAATAAGCAATGCATGTTCAGTTGTATATATAATCAACACACAATTTATTTTTCAATTATAGGTTATCACACCCAGTAACCAAGAACAAAACTATTTAAAAAAAGCATTCTCATGACAACTTTTGTTCAGCTATACCCATTCTGCCAAACTGTTGGTTTAAAGTAATTGAATGTGTTGAATACTCGTAAGAAGTCAACATCTTATTCATGTGCCTTCGACATCTTTCAGGGTTAGGCCTGAAAAATAATTTTCCCATTGCCCTCTGCAAAACCTCTCCAACTTTAACAAACACAACAAACATTTTACAAAAAAAAACAAAACAGAACAAAAAAAACCCCACCTTTAAACAGATTGCCAGCTGAGAAAAGTAAACATAATTTATACTTTTAGCAAAGTATTAGCTTCTCTTTATCTTCTACACCTGAAAGTTAGAATTTACAGGTTGAAATAAAAATATTTACATACAAACAACGGAAAGAAAAGATAAGGATCATAAAACAGTAAGAAATTAAAACCTATACTGGTTATATATGTTGCTAATAATTTTCAACTAATGGCAAGGATTCCATCTTATCCACATTTTAACTGTAATCGAATATTACTGTTGTTACCAAATTAATTTGTAGTTCAGGATATTCAAATTACTTGTCAGATAAAATGTACATGTCCTTTTATTGCCGATGTAACCTTGATTTTAATGATGTTTCCAGTTCTGCCAGCAGGAGTTTTGTTGAGGTTTTCTTGTTTCCTTTTTGTAGTTTGTCACTAACATGTTGTAAATAAAATCTTTATAGTCTTTAAGTTGTGAAATCTAGGTAGAAAAGTTTCATTTTTGACCTTTCATTTAATTTTAAAAAATTCGGTATAAAAAATTCCCCATGGAAATTTAGACAGTCCACAAAAAGTTGTGCCTCCTTTTCTTACACATTTTTATGGCAGTAAAGATCTTTCAAAGTTTTTAGCTCTTCAATTAGAGTTTTGTTTTGATTTTCCAGGACCGCAACTCGATTTTCCAGACATTTAACATATTCTTTCTTCTTTCTACGGCATTCTCGAGCAGCTTCCCTGAAATCAAAAGGCAGAAGTTGTCAATTACTGTATATCATTAGGTGTTCAGTCACTCATGTTTTGCTTTGAATACTGACTCCATCTGAAGCTACCATTCACACCTGGGGAGAAGAAGATCTTTACAGAAAACTAATTTTTCTGTTCACCTCACATGAAAGCATTGACTGATCAAAGAAAATGATCAAAACAAAGCAAAAAACCCTAAACATTTTGTTTTTCTAAAGTTAATGGCCTTTTTACTATGAGCATCAGAAACTTTACAAAGCTGGCTCTATGAGAAACCAAAAATGCAACCCTGGGGTCAAAAATCATTGGTTTCCAGAAAGTTCTGGGTCTCATGTTTCTCAAGAATTAAATGACATGTACTACCCTAGATAATGCACGCAGATGGCACTGGAAGTTTTGCTCTAGAGCAAGTAGATTGAAAGAAAACATATGTCACTATATATGCAGAAAGAAAATTAAAATGAGACATCCTCTATATACACACAAGAGTAGTCTGAATTGAATATTTAACAAAATTAAGGTTAGGGTACTCATAAAGAGGAGGTTTTGTTTACTTACGGGCATTAGCAGAGCAAACTGAAAAACTACAGGGCAGTTCAAGGAATGTGTTAAATATTTGGTTAAGCAAAAACTGGTTAGCTTACAGGAAAAAAAGTTCACTTTTCCCCAAATTTTTCTGGGACAAAATCTTTAGTATGTTTGGGTCTAGCTTTCTGACATTTTCTAGTGACACTGGGTGTAGGATAAATAATACATAGGTGACACAATTACTAAACTTATGTGGGATTCAGAATTTTGGATACATAATTCTAGTTTTCGCTAAAGATCAAGGAATACTGTCAACCTAAAACCAAGAAAAACATTAGAGAGACAAGGTGGGTGAATCTTTTATTGGACCATCTTCTGTTGGTGAGAGAGACAAGCTTTTGAGCTACACAGAGCTCTTCTCAGTTACTTGTCTCTCTAATATTCTGGGACTGACATGGCTATAACAACACTACATTGTTAATTACACAAAATTAAGTGAAAAGAGAGGAAGCTTCTAGTCTTTCATAGTATAGTAGTCGTAAATGTTACTCAGCTATAGCAGGTAAAAATCATTTTCAGACAGAATTGTGATTTTCAAAGGTGACTATACCTTTAATGTATTTGCCATCTGAAGTTATAATTTAGCATGCTGTTTAAGAATCTGATTGCAGCTATGAAGTTGGTTACATAACAGTACATGGAAACTTACATACCTGTTCTTCATGAGCCTTATTTCTCGTTTCAACTGTGGATCATCTGTCTTGGTTGTCTGAGATGTAAGGGTGACAGGAGATGTCATCACTACAGTCTGTGGGAGGGAAGTGGTTGTTGGCGTGGTGCGGATCTGATATGTCTGCATGTCTCCTGATGCAGCTGTTAAGACAGCAGAATAAATTAAATTAAAAGGAAAAAAAATCTTAGAAAGCTACACGTTTACGGGAGACGGTATTCCAAAAGTTTTTTGTAATACATACTCACTCTGCACTACCACCTGGTTGCTGGGCACAAGTATCTGCTGACCATCAGATGTCTGTGCATACTGCAGTATTGTTGTCCCAGGCTGAGTGCCACCAGCATTTGTCATTGTTAATGTCTGCAGACCCTGCACACCATCTGTACCTGAACTGGCCAGCTGCAGTGCTCCGTTTGGGGCAATAGTAACTTCAATGAAAGAGAGAGAAAAAATAGGGTAGATATACAGAAAAGGTTTTCCTTCTGTGTACTGAGTACATTCACTTCCAATAGGCAATCTCCTATCTTAAGTTGGTACTTTAAAAATTAGCCCCAAGATTTGAAGGCCAATTTTGTTCCATCTTTAAAGACTGATTTGACAGTCATGGGGCAGTCAGAGACACTGTTGGGTTAAAACCAAATATTTACAACAAAATGTCCTTACATATGATACTAACATCCAGTAGGCTATTAAAGTGTAAACAACCTAATTTATTTTCCAGGATTTGGGCGGTTTGTTTACTGTTTTGCATTTCACATAGCTTGAAGACTGAAAAGAGACTCATCAGCTTCTGGTCACTTTCAGGCTCATGCAAAAGTGCAAAGTTGCAGTGTTTGGGTTGCAAACATTCAGGGAATACTTAATGTTTAACAAATTGCTTTACACTTCCTCCCCCACAACGCCATGGAAATGTCTACTCGCCTCAGGTTTTATAAAACCTTGCTTATGCACATTTTAAATTTTGGACCAAATTTGACACTTTCAGTTTCACTGCAATAGAGAACATACAGACTAAACTAGCCATGCCAGTTATAGGCTGCACTGGCATGCCAAGCCAAAAGGCTGAGGCTTATTTGCATATATATTTATGCATTTACATAGACTGGCCTGCACCCATGAAAAATTCACTATTGGTAGAAATAGTGCTCCCTTCACTCCTCCCCACCCTCTGCGACTGCCTGAACAGCTCACTGTTGACGGACTAGATTGTGACATTGTCAAGTGGTGAGATTGTGACATCAGTGGTGAGTGACACAGTGGTTTTGGGAGAGGTTGGTGGTAGAAGCAACATACGTTGTAACTATTATATGTGGACATTTTTGTAATTAAAAATAAATGCAGAAAATTTCCATATTTGCCTATATTTTAATTTAGCCCCTAAAAAACCACAGGGGCCTGATTAAAACCAAAAAACCATCAACCAGCAACTCCTGTTATTCTTAATGGGAGGAGAAGTGTCTTTTTCTTAATGGAAGCTGCTGGGTGCTGATCACATTTGAAAATCAGGCCACTTTATTTAAATGCTTACATGGGAGCTGAATTCTTCTGCACTTTTGAAAATCTTGCATACAAAGCTTTTCCTATTTTTAACATAGATATCACAACAAGATGAAATATTAAATCCCCATGTAGTTTACTAATTTACCCAAATTGTTTACATTCTAAACTACTTGAAATTTTCCAGTAGATATTTTCCAAGAATTAAGTGTATTAATTAATTTTCTCCAGGATAAATAAACAAGTTTATAATTCTACAATGTCATTTAAGGGGAAATTCAAGCTTTATTTGATTAAAGAAATTATCCAAGACTATAAAGAAATGTCTTTATTTATGATTTATATGACATTTTACTGTTTTAATCATTTAATGGATAAGTTGCCCCTAGACTACTGTTACCCTGCAGCAAAATACGTTTTTGAAGTGAAGCATGTACTTTGACAATGAACTGAAGATCGAAACTAGCCATGTCAGTCACACACTGCACTGGAACTACTGCATGCTTATCGCATGCAATATAAAAAGAAAGGGAAAAATATATTTTGTTTGTTTTTTTTAACTACAGAATTTCAATTCATTTTTAACTTGCAAACGTTTTGAATCGGACTCAATTTAAAACAGCATGCTTACTTTTAGTAATCCTAGATTTAGTTTGCAAGTAAATATGTTCACAGTTTGGGGTAATAGGGCAGATCATTTGGTCTCTGCCAACAGTTTACACTTCATACACAGTAGGTGCACAGACATGGGGAATTGTTACGTTAAAAGGCCAACAACAAAAGAATACAGACACATTCTAACATCTCTAGCTGGGAGTAGCTGCCATGCAAAGCACGTTCAATCATTTTGACTTGTTAGGCTGGCTAATGGGTAGACAAGATCAACATGGCCTTTGAAATGTTAGATTTAGAGCAAGGAAGTTAAAGGATCCTTCCAGAACTAGAAGGGGGAATGACAGCAGGAACAGAGGACAACAATTGTATGGAACAACTAATTTATTTCCCCAAGCTGATCAAATAATACTTCGTTGAAATGCTGATGTAACTTCCCACCCTGATACTATAATCTGCCACCTTTGAGATTAAAGTAATCACAGGGTAAAAATGACCACGGCCTTGCAAGAAGGGGAGTTCCTGGGACACAGACAGGGGAGGGTGTGTCTCCTGGATGCAATCTGACCAAGGTGGTCAGTGAGGAACAATGTCTTTCTAGAAGGAGGAGGTATCTTCTGTTATTACAGCTAATGGCTAAAGTTAAGGTAAGCCTAGCTAATCTTTTTGCAGTTTCACGACAGCTATGTTATGTATACTGTTTCTTTTGTTTAAATATTATTTACTTTTGCTATACTTAATCTTGTTTTAATTAGATCAGTTGTAGTCTTGGACTATTGTTTTGGGGCATTTCATGCATATCATGGCAGAGAGAATACCTTCAAGAAGAAGGAAAGGCTGTCTGGAGCTGCAACCCACTTTGAGTTCTCAGTCAGAAGAGCACAGACTAAAGGAGTCCTTTCCAATAAGGTGTGCCATTTGCAAGGATGAGGGCATAAGGAAAACACCTAAGCACCATGGAGGAGAACCAAGTTGAAAGGGATGCAAGTTCCAGATCTTATAGGAAAAGCACTACAGCAAACAATTAATCATGACAATTACTAAAAAAGTTTAATAAGTTATATTAGAAAGGAAGAAATTAATCGGAGAGGAAAGTTGGTCTTGTGATTAAGGCACTGAACTGAGAGTCAAGAAATCTGGGTGAAATTCCTGGCTCTTCCATCAGCTTCCTATGTGACATAGGCCAAGTCACTTCAGCTCTCTCTGCCTCACGTCCCCATCCGTAAAATAGGGATATTACTACCTTATTCCCACTCTTTGATTCTACTTATATGGTAAGCTCTTTGGGACAAGGATGGTCCGTCTCTTACTATGTGGATGTACAACACCTAGTACAATGGAGCCTTGATCTCACCATGGGCAACTAGCCACTACTATAATTCCAACAAATAATGATAACTGGAATAGCTATCATTTGTACTGCCAATCCTTCCACAAGCTCATCTTCATGTCAAATATATGAGATACAATATAAACTTTCCCCCAAATAGTTTTGTGTAACAGAAATATGTCTAGTTGGGTGTGTATTTAATATAACATACTGTACTGTCCACTGCTGGTCTGGTAGATAGGTGTGGGAACAGACATAGAGGTGACAGTAGAGACACCAGGACTTTCATCATCTCCTTTTCTATCTCGTGCGTCTTCGGACGAAAGATCTTTCAAGATTTTTCTATGGAAAAAAAATTTCTTCATTAGCACTTGTGAAAGAAAAAGATGGCAATCTGGTTGGCAATTACTCCTTTGAGTACAAATTTTAACAATGTTGCAGGCAAGTTTTGCTGGTAAATACTTTTCCACCGGTGACAATTTTTAAATTAATCAAACTACAAATGTAACAGAGATAGAGCACCTAAAACCAACATAGTTACAGAAACATGCTGCTAACACACATAGCTGATAACCTTTAATAGCATTACACACATTGTTACATACAAAAGATAAATCCTAGCTTGTGGTTGGCTGAAAAAAAGTCAGGTCACAAGTCAGTAAATTTGTACTGTTACCTCCTCAGAGGTAATTTGCGTTTATATTTACATAACATGACCTCCTCAGAGGTCAACAATCCTGAAGTTTGGATCCATGTTAACCAATTGGACTGCATATGCAAATAGGGATCACATTAGGTTCCATTTATAATATCTTATAAAAGATTAATAAATTACGATTTTTTTTAATGGCTAATCAATTGTTATAGATTGCTATAGAGTCTGACAGATCAACAGGTTACTTATAACCATCTAGAACACTCATGTCTGTAACAAGCTTATAATATCTATTAATAATTTATTAACCCTTTATAAATGGAACCTTAATATTAAGTGTGACCCAAATATGTACATCTTTACTGGCTGCAGCTGTGTTCGGTCAAAACTACTATTGTTTACTCTGGAAGAGCCAATCAGAAAGCATGTACCCATCTCTGCTTCCTGACTGAATCACCACGCATTAATAGCTACTTTTCTGCTTGTTTAACTTTTTAAACAATTCATGCCCTTAATTAAGAGATTTCTAGGCATTTTGATGACTATATTTAACCAAACACATATTGACTTAATATTTAAATAAATATCAAAATTTGTTGTGTTTCAGGGTAATTATTGGCTTCACTTCAGTCAATATTATTCTAGGGTCAAGAAATCCTGATGCTTACTTTAAGAGAAGCCAATATCTACTAAACAGATGTTCTCAATAATTCTTAGCAGATATAGTAAACAAAATATAAAATATATTATCAATAGAACTATCACACTTTTGTAATAAAGACTGTAAATAAGCAGGCAAAGTTTGAAATAAAAATTGCATAAAGGAATTCCCTTCTCTAAACTTCAAGTAATCATATTTCTGTAGTCAAGTTTCTTATTTCTTGTTCCTCATTCAAAAATCTGAACCACTTTACTTACAAAGAGTGACTCAGTGCAGCTACCAGTATTAAACCACTTGTATATGCAAGTGCAATGTAAGATTTTCCATCACTGTCTTCTAAAAACCTTAAATGTTTTAGAAATAAGCCCTCTGTAGTGACAATTTTCATAACTTACAATACATTGTAATAACCTGTAGTAAAACATTGTGCTGGAAACCCATACATAGATGTTTTAAAATGGTTCAAGCAATTTTTTTCTTTCCAATCAGCTTGACAAAATAAAACGCACTTGTGCATATGTCAGATTTTCTGTATTGTTTCTAGCAAGTACAGCTGCATCACTTCAGTAATGAGTGCATCAGAGTTTCCACCATAAACATTTTCCAGGGGTTTATAACTTGCCTGTTAGTGTTCTTCCTAGTTTAAAACCTCATGCTCTGATTCTCACAATAAACTGTGGATTTATGTCTCTCTCTAACTCTAATCAAAATCAATTTGTCAATTTTTGTTGTTAGAATAAAGTGGAAACAAGTGGGATGCTTTAGGAATTTTTTTTTATTCATTAAGGTTTTTTGCTCTGTGATACAAAATAATACTTTTCACTTATATAGTGCATTTCATCGAAGGATCTCAAAACTTTTTAATAAAAATACTTAACTCTTGTACAGCTCTTCAAACGCCTAGTGCACTATATAGCTCACAATACCCTATGAGAATAAAAGCTCCCCATTTAACAGAAGAAGAAATGGAGGCACAGAGAGTTTATACATCTTGTCCAAGGTCACATAACGAGTTAGCGGCCGTCCAACAGGAAAGCAGAATTCTTGACTTCCAATCCCATGCTCTCACTGCTATGTATCGCTTCCGCCTAAATTATGTGCACACCTAGTATTTTCCCATAAAGTGTTCAAGTGAGAATTGTTGACCATTCTTTTTTCACTCTGACTTTTTTGTGTGCGGAACTGAAAAAAAAATAGTTTAATGTAAACAGTTTATTTTGGTATTTAATTTAAGAGGAAAATAGAAGAGAGAATGGGGGTAAAAAAATAAAAAATGAGAAGCACCGGTGGAGGTAGGAATAACTGCCCCTCCTTGGGACCTTGGGGTAACTTCGCAAGCTTTAATTTGTAATTTTTTCAGAATATCCATGTAAAAACTATAAAAGTTTAAGATGCATTATGTTTTTATTTCTTGGTGTATCACTTTGAAAAGTACAGAACACTCCCATTTAGCCAGATGACCTAGGGAACATCAGAACCTTGGAAATAACCAAGCATTCAGATAAAAGGAAGTGCTATTAACTAAAATAGGGCTACACTGTGGAATTGGATAACTAGAATTTTTGGATAACTGGAATTATGCTGTATGTCATTTGAAAACATAACAGTGTTTTACTCAGTTCCTCTTTTCAATAAAATGGCAACAACTAGTATGGTTAAAGTGATAAAACAACTTTTCACTATATATCATCATCCTGGAGTCTGATCCTGCAGTCCTTATTTAAGCAAAACTCCCTTTATAGTCAATGAGAGAAAACTTTGGTTGAACACTGGCTTCAAAAATCAGGTCTTTAGCTGATTCCACACAACAGAATTAAACTCACTAAACATCTATGCTTCAACAGCAAACACATAGAGATGTTCTATGTAAAAAAAAAATAAAAATCACTCTCTTACACCAGCAGTGAATTTAGCCCAGTCTGTTAGAAAACATTAGTTTTGCTATTAGCTTTCACTTAAAATTCTTCATTATGGAAAAATAAAATCTAAATAGTTAATTCAGTTTATTGTGTATCACCAAAAGCAGAAATAACTTTTGTATAAGCAGATCCAATACATATTTTAGGGGAATAAAAAAATAATTCAGAAGGCTGATGAAATATTTAGAGATAACTGATGGAAGCTGTGATTTTTGTTAGTGTTTTTAAAAGTTTCTAATAAAAAATACAGTATAAATTTCTGTAAGGTTGAGACACCCTGTACCCCAAGTTCACCACTTTTATATGATTATGATATATTTTGAACAAAGTATGCCTTGTGGGGTATCATCTGAAAACTCAACCTGCTGAATATTATCCTGTTGAAATGTGTGTAACATCACTGCATGTACAATTTTGAGATTTTGCTAAATGATTGTTACTGAAATATGTTATAGTTCTAGGTAATACCCACAAACCAATTTCTCCGAGACAGAGACACTATCATGGCAGCAAGGTGCTAAAGGGCCATTACCAGCTTAATTGGACATCCAGCAGCAGGGGAGAAGCTATAAACAAGACATTTACATTTCATCCCAGAGATGGTTCGAATCTCACATACACAGGGGGGACTGTTTGTCTAAACCCGGGAAGGGAGGTAATCCTCAAAGAAAGGAGGAGGGTATAAAAATAAGAGCCAATGACCTCCACATCACCCCTCTCTTCATTTAGGTATTTGCTTGCAGTTTTATATCTTTTTATTTCTTTTGTAATCAATTCTGACTTTTATGACTTACCACTTGAAATCTCTTAACATGTATCTTTCCCTATTTAATAGACTTGTTTTATTGTTTTATCTAAACAAGCGTGTTTGGATTGAAGTGTTTGGGAATCTCTACTTAGGACAACAAGGCTGGTGCATAATCATTACCCAGTGTTGGAATGACAGATGTACTATGAGTTTACACTGTCCAGGAGAATACTGAGCAGTGTAAGACACACGTTTCTGAGGAACAAGGCTGGGACTGGGGAAATGCAGGTGTCTCCCTGTAAGTAATTTATGAGTGGCTAGCTAATAGCACTCAATACTGTGTAGCTGGGAGCAAGTTACATGCAGGAGGCTGCGTGTGAGCAGAACCTGAGGTGGTTGTTCACCAGCAAAGCAGTGCACGAGGCATCCCGGGCTACAGAGTTACGGGGAAACAGCTGTTTGGAAGTCCAGATTGTACCCTGGGGAATGTCACAAAGATACTCACCGGTAAGACGGTCGCCGTGCTAAGATACCGCGGGTCTTCTGCGAAGAACCTATGCTATCTGATGAATCCTGAGAATCCTCACTCTCTGACAAAGAAGATACCTAAAAAGCATATCCCATGTCACTGTGCTGTACACTACAAAAGTACCCAAGACAGTTCACATTTCTCTACCAAACATCTTTACAACAAGATGAGCAATTCTTAGAGACTGCCACAGTTAAGGAGCACAAACTAGGAAGACATTTAACAGAAGCCAGAATACAATTACTTTAAAAACTAAAGATGGACATGAACCAAACTCCCTGATCTGAACTCCCCCAAACTCTGGGATGTTCAAAATCAACACTGGAAATTTGTGGCTTGGTTCTGTCTCTACTGAAGACTGTGCAAGAGACAGGCAGAAAAAGCAAAATCAAGTAATTCTCTGGAGTCTCCATGATAGCAGGCATTCTTTTATTTATGGAAAAAGTTTTGTGAAGTCTATTGAACAAACAGACATCAGAATAGTCTATGTATAAACTCCTTTGCCATGAATTTTCCTGAGATATAATTTCACTGCTAAAAGAAAAGGAGTACTTGTGGAACCTTAGAGACTAACCAATTTATTTGAGCATGAGCTTTCGTACGATTTATTGGTTAGTCTCTAAGGTGCCACAAGTACTCCTTTTCTTTTTGCGAATACAGACTAACACGGCTGTTACTCTGAAATTTCACTGCTATAAGCCCCAAGAAAGCAACAATAAAATGTCAAATATGCATCTTTATATATTCTCTGTCTCTATCTGTGCACAGAGCAAGTGAGCTGGGTGAACTAGACTATACAACAGCTCAAGGTGACAAGCACATCAGTGCAAGCCTTTTTAATGCTAAGCATCAATCTTCGATACCCGATTGATTGCCTGCTTTATACATAAGTTGCAAAATAGATAAAATATATTTTAAAAAAATTAATGGAGGATAGGTCTATCAATGACTATTAACCAAGATGGTCAGGGATGCAATCCCATGGTAGGGTCGACCGTAACCCTTTGACTGCCAGAAGACAGGGATGGATCACTGCAAAACTGCCCTATTCTGTACACTCTTCCTAAAGCTCTAATACTGGCTGCTGTCAGAGACAGGATACTGGGCTAGATGAACCACTGGCCTGATCCATATGGCTACCCTTCTGTTCTTATGTAATCCTTACTCCAGCATGAGAAAGCAAATGTTAACTCACTACTGCAAACCAGTTTATAGTCATCCACACAAGGATGCACCTTTATTAGTTCCTTACATCAATATATCCCAGGAAAAGGTTTATAACATTAATATCTGAAAACTTTCAATTACTTCACGCAAACTGTTCTATGCTGTAGAACCAATCAACCCAGGAAGCTACTAACAGCACTGTCAACCATGTAAAAATGCTTAAGGCTTTCATAAAAATACTATAATGTTAGGTCTGACTCCTGGAACTCAAGTTCAGAAGCAACATGAAGAGTGTCATATCTCCCCCTTAATCATTTCTTTTCCAAGCTGAAAAATCCCAGTCTTATTAACTTCTCCTCACATGGAAGCCGTTCCATACCCCTTATCATTTTTGTTGCCCTTTTCTGAATCTTTTCCAATTTCAATATTTCTGTTTTGAGATGGGGCGACCACATCTGCACGCAGCATTCAAGATGTGGGCATACCATGGATTTATACAGAGGCAATATGATATTTTCTGTCCTATTATCTATCCCTTTCTTAATGATTCTCAACATTCTATTCGCTTTTTTGACTGCCTCTGCACATTGAGTGGATGTTTTCGGAGAACTATCCATGACGACTCCAATATCTCTTTCTTGAGTAGTAGTAACAGCTAATTTAGGGGATTATGGGATTATGGGATTGTGTTTTCCAATGTGCATTACTTTGCATTTATCAACATTGAATTTCATCTGCCATTTTGTTGCCCAGTCACCCGGTTTTGTGAGATTCCTTTGTAGCTCTTTGCAGTCTGCTTGGGACTTAACTATCTTGAGTAGTTTTTTATCATCTGCAAATTTTACCACCTCACTGTTTACCCCTTTTTCCAGATCATTTATGAAAATGTTGAATAGTCCCAGTACAGACCCCTGGGAGACACCACTATTTACCTCTCTTCATTTTCAAAACTGACCATTTATTCCTACCCTTTGTTTCCTATCTTTTAACCAGTTACCGATCCATGAGAGGACCTTCCCTCTTATCCCATGACGGCTAACTTTGCTTAAGAGCCTTTGGTGAGGGACCTTGTCAAAGGCTTTCTGAAAATCTAAGTACACTACATCTACTGGATCCCCCTATACCACATGCTTGTTGACCCCCTCAAATAATTCTAGGAGATTGGTGAGGCATGATTTCCCTTTACAAAAACCATGTTGATTCTTCCCCAACAAATTATGTTCATCTATATGTCTCATAATTTTGTTCTTTACTTTAGTTTCAACCAATTTACCTGGTACTGAAGTTAGGCTTACTGGCCTGTAATTGCCAGGATTGCTTCTGGAATCTTTTTTAAAAATGGCATTATATTAGATATCCTCCAGACAACTGGTACAGACAATGATTTAAGCATTAGGTTACGTCCCACAGTTAGTAGTTCTGCAATTTCATATTTGAGTTCCTTCAGAACCCTTCTGTGAATACTATCTGGTCCTGGTGATTTATTACTGTTTAGTTTTGTCAATTTGTTCCAAAACCTCCTCTAATGGCACCTCAATCTGGGACAGTTCCTCAGATTTGTCACCTAAAAAGAATGGCTGAAGTCTGGGAAATCTCCCTCACATCCTCAGCTTTGAAGACCGAAGCAAAGAATTCATTTAGTTTTTCCACAATGGCCTTAATGTCCTTGAGTACTCCTTAAGCATCTTGATCGTCCAGTGGCCCCACTGGTTGTTTAGCAGGCTTCCTGCTTCTGATACCCTTAAAAAAAATGTTTTGCTATTACTTTTAGTCTTTGGCTAGCCGTTCTTAAAAAATTTTTTGGCCTTCCCAATTATATTTTTACACTTCATTTCCCAGAGTTTATGCTCCTTTCTATTTTGCTCACTGGGATTTAATTTCCACTTTTTAAAGGTTGCCATTTTGCCTCTCACTGCTTCTTTTACTTTGTTGTTTAGCCATAGTAGCACTTTTTTGGTTCTCTAAGCTTATTTAAGTTGAGCCTCTATTACGGTGTCTTTAAAAAGTTTCCAAGCAGCTTGCAGGGATTTCACTTTTGGCACTGTACCTCTTAATTTCTGTTTAACTAATTTCCTCATTTTTGTGTAGTCCCCCTTTCTGAAATTAAATGCTACCTTGTTGGGCTGCTGTGGTGTTTTCCCTGCCACAGGGATGTTAAATTTAATTATATTATGGTCACTACTACCAAGCAATCCAGCTACATTCACCTCTTGGACCAGATGCCGTGCTCCACTTAGGACTAAATCAAGAATTGCCTCTCCTCTTGTGGGTTCCAGAACTAGCTACTCCAAGAAGCAGGCATTTAAGGTGTCAAGAAACTTTGGGTATGGCTACACTTGCATGTGTAGAGCGCTTTGACTTAAACCAGGCTTCGTAGAGCGCAGTAGGAAAAGCGCTGCAATCTATCCACACTGACAGCTACAAGCGCACTGGCGTGGCCACATTAGCAGCTCTTGCAACGGCCACAGAGAGCAGTGCATTGTGGTAGCAATCCCAGCATGCAAGTGGCTGCAATGTGCTTTTCAAATGGGGGGGGGGGGGTGGAGTGTGACAGGGAGTGTGTTGTTTGTATGTAGGGGGAATGAGAGTGGGTTTTGGGGGGGGGGGGCTGAAAGCATGTCAGCATGCTGTCTTGTAAGTTCAGACAGCAGCAGACCTCCGCTCCTCCCTGCCTCTCTCTCACACACACGGCAATCCACAGTAATGGTTGCTTTGTCTCAGAGCAGATAAGCAAGCCAGCTGTCAGAAATGGAGCTTTCAAAGGGCATATCCGCATTCCTACAGCGGAGTTCAAAACATAAGAAGAGTGGCCACTTGATTTAAGGGAATTATGGGATGTTTCTGGAGGCTCTTAAAAAGTGTTAATTTTCTCGCCGAGGTGGAGTACCAGGAGCACTCTAGCCGTGGAGTCAGAGTGCTCTACGTGCCTTGCCAGTGTGGATGGGTAGCAAGCTAGGGCGCCCGGGGCTGCTTTAATGCGCTCTAACTCACAAGTGTAGCTAAGCCCTTTATCTCTGCATCCCGTCCTGAGATGACATGTACCCAATCAATACAGGGATAGTTGAAATCCCCCATTATTATTGAGTTTTTAATTTGCATAGCCTCTCTAATCTCCCTCAGTCACTATCACCATCCTGGTCAGGTGGTCGGTAATATATCCCTACTGCTATATTATTATTGGAGCATGGAATTACTATCCATAGAGATTCTATGCTACAATTAAGTTCACTGAAGATTTTTACTTCATTTGATCCTATGCTTTCTTTCACACATAGCAGTGTTGGAGGAAGCTTATACATTATTGCTAAGGCTGTCAGTCTGTCACGGAGGTCATGGATTCCGTGACTTTCTATGACCTCCGTGACTTCTGCAGTGGTTGGTGCTGGCTCAGGGGCTGCCCGAGCTGGGCAGCCCCTGGCCAGCAGCAGCAGTTTGGGTGTGTGGGAGGGGGCTCATAGCTAGGGCAGAAGCTGCCAGGGGGGGAATGCTTACCTCAGGGTGGGGGGATCCCCGGCTCCCACTGGCATGGCCCTGCAACTTCTAGGCAGCAGAGGGGGCAGGGGGCTCTGCGCCTGCAGGCCCCACCCCCACAGCTCCCATTGGCTGCGGTTCCCATCCAATGGGAGCTGCACAGCTGGTGCTAGTGCCTAGGAGCTGAAGGAACGTGGAGCCAGTTAGGAAGCTCCTGCCAGCCCTGCCAACTCTCCCCCAAAGCACCAGCGGTGGTCCCAGGCCGCGGGCCCAGGCCCCCCGCCGGTGGGGGTCCCAGGCCACACACTGCGGCCCAGCCACCTCCCCCAGCACCTGCAGTGCCGCCAGGATGGCTCCTTCAGGGCACCTGGGTATTTTTAATAAAAAACATGGGTATTTTTAATAAAAGTCATAGACAGGTCACAGGCTGTGACTAAAACGTAGCCTTAGTTATCGCTACCAACCAGAGCACGAATATTACAATGCTGGCACAAGCTAGTGAGTTTTAGGAATAGGACACCAGAGGACAAGGATGACCAACCCTCACTTAAAGAAACATGGTTACGGTGAGAATGGGAGAAGGAGCCCCACTTAAGAAAAAGAAGGGAGGAGGGTTTTAAAAGAAATTTCAAATAATAAAAATTGACTGTGTGGAGTTTTGTATTTTGGTTGCTCAGAGTACTGTATTTATAATTAGAGTCAACTGAAGACAATGAACACATTTAAAGAAGCAGTAGCATATCATGGAAGAAATAGGCAAGAATATTTGTACAGACTACTCAAATGGACTTAACAGTATTTATTTTATATGAGGTTATCATCTGTAATTTCCTTTTTATTCCATTTGTAGCCTTTTCCAGTTGCCAAGTGTCAATTTTTAATCTGATGATCCCAATTAAACACAAGCAAACAAAGCTCCTTTATTTGTACTTATCTCTGTACCAGCAACATAAGGTCAGCAGGAACGTGTGTAACTCTGAGGAAAGTACTTTTTAGTTAGCTGTCGCAGCAAAGAGGGGTTTGCTATCAACATTTAGAGAAAGTTGCTCATGTTTCTTTTGTCTCTAGAAGGCCATGAAGTTCACCAAAATGCTTTGTGAAGATAGCTAAATTCTCCATTACGCAAACCTACTGTGTTTGTTAAAAGCAGATGGGGAAATTGAGGCACAAACCAATTAAATGACTTGTTCAAAATCAGTGAGTGAGCAAGCAGATCCGGGTCCCTTAGGGCAGAACTAGGTCTTATGTTATATTCTGTGCAGCATAAATATACTGTTGGCACTCAACAAAGAAGAACCACCACTCATGTCTGCTGACTTGACCCACATCTTAACCCCTGGATTGTTTTGGTTCATTTCTAATTTGGATATTAAAGTACATGGGATGATGAACTGTAAGCAGTGCTTTTCTTCAAAAAAGACAATAACCAGAGGTTCTTTCTGTCCATCTGTAGTGCAATTTAAAGATCTCACTGCAATCTGTGAAGATTCGGAAATAAACTTGGTAATCTGGCCAGTATTCCCCCAAATCTAGTCTCTGTCATACCTATCTATTGCCACTGCACTATTTTTATTATTAATTAAAAAACTTCAGGACACCTCAGATATGGGGCTCCTATATCTATCTATCTATATTATATAATTATAAAACACAGCCACATGTCAGGATATATATTTTGCTAACTAGGAATATAACTATGAAACAAATAATTACATATACACTAATTGTCAAAACATCAAAAGCAACTAGTTCACACATTATTTTCGTTAATCAATTTGAAGCTTTATAAATTATAAGGAGCACACAAAAGTATCTGAGAAGTCCAACATTTTTATAAAAATAAATAAATAAATAAATAGTAGCCTGTGGACAGAGATCTTATATACATAAAGTTTCAGCTCCAATCAAATCTTTATATATAAATTATAACACCCTAAGATAGGGTTTTAAAATGCAATCTTAACTCTAAGGGCACCTCTGAGCAATATAAAACATGAAATATCTAAACAGTGATTAAATAAAAATGATGTACCTAAAAATAAAAATTTTTCGGGCTTGGATTTACAAATTGGCTTCCTAGATGTCATCCCTACATTAGAAAAATTCACAGACACTTTACTAATGGTGCCAGCGAGGCTGTACTGTGGTAGGTTCAGATCAATCAGATAAGACTTTACAAGTCTTTTCATGTATGTTAAAAAAAAAAAACCTACTGTTTTTTTTTACCTGCACTGTTTGCACCTGGGGTGAGTGGATTACAGAGGACTGAGCTGTCTGAATGACTCCCTGGACCTGTACTTGCTCTCCAGGAAGCTGTACAACTGGCAACGGAGTAGGACCTCTTAGAGACATCTAAAACAAATATAAAGTTTATTAACAAAATTAGATGTATGCTTTGTACCATGTAGTTAGAAAATGCAGATAAGCCTATGACAATTAGTGGGGAATGGGCATTAACAGAGGCTTGTTTTAAGTTGAGACATAAAATAAGTCTTTAAAAATTAAATCTGTTTTTCTGATACACTGCTGCATATGAAAAAGTCTAAACCAGTCACTGACTTGACTTCGGTTAGAGAGAAAGCCAAATGCTTTAGCAATATGTGTAACAAAATGTTATGCCTCACGTAGTAAAGCAGACTTTTCCAAATTAACACTGAGCCCTCCACTGAGAATGATTTTCTTATATATGTATAGCTCCATAATATGTGCATGGCACTTTACAGATAACGACAAAGCCCTATTATTTAAGCTTTAATTCCATCGTAATGGGTGTATTAAATTAGACCAATAGAAGACAGATTGTATAAAATGCTGGGCACCCTCAATTCCTACTTAAATCCACGGATGTTCAGAAAAATCAGCACTTCACAAGAACAGACCTTAAATTAGATTAAATTAACAAGAGGGGTGAGATAAAAGTTGAGCAGAGGGTCAGAATGGACCAGAACAACAACAATAAGATAATGCAATAGCATGGGTGAATTAATGTGTGCATTTCGAGGGTTTTTTTCTTTTAAACAGGGGAGGACTATGGCTCAGTGGCCTTCTACTAGAAGTGTATTTTGAAGGAGGTAAATATGGAGGCGTGCTGGACCAATTCAGGGAGGGATTCAACACATAGTGGGACAGTTAGACAGGCACCTCAGGGTGAGCAAAAAGAAACAACAGCAGAGGAGCCAAATTTTACAGGGCCTGGAAAGCAAGGAGGAGATAGAATTCAATGCAGAAGGCAAAAGAAAGGAGGATCTGAGCATGGTCAGGCAAAGTAGATTATTTTTGCAGCTGAATTATGGTCTGGAGACAAGTGAGAAGTCAGAGAAAGGAGTGTTGTTGTATCAAGATGCGAGACTAACAAGGCATGGCTAGGATTTTACTGATGAGCATGAAGAAGTGATGGATTCTGGAGAGAGTGTACTGGAAAATCTGGCAGGATTAAGTAACATCAGTAACATGGAGGGGAGAGAGAGAGGACTTGAAAATTACACCAACAATATATACATGTGGGACAGGGAGGGTGTCAGAGAAGTTGTTGAAACTGGCTTCCACTAACAATCGCTGTCACTCTGATAAATTCCAGGAAAACAACACAGTGCTGCTCAGTTTGCGGTCTGGTGAACTATACAGAACTCTGTAGCTAGAATTTAAAGATACCATGGAGGAGACAAACAAGCACTCATTCTTTATGGCAATTTGATTGCATTATTCAGCATATATTTTAGAGTTTTATAGAATAAGGTTTCTGACCTTTGTCAATATAAGACTTAAGACATCTGGTCTTCAATATTTATTATTAAAATCTCAGTTATTGCTTTATCTTAAATCTAAGATGAATAAGCAGAACCTAATTTCTATTAATGTGATCTCCGTATACAACAATTTTAACATTCTGATAAGTTTATACTCATGACTTTGAACTCAAATGAGCCTTTGCACTTTTAAATTTACTAAAGCTGTACAAATAAGTGCAAAGTTAAATCACCAGTTTCCTCCCCTAAATTCTGCACTACTTCTCTTAATCTGGAATAGAAGATATTTATTTTAGAAAAGATTAATTATTAAAACCTATATATACACAAAAATATTAATAAAAGTCGAATAGCTAAGTTCTTACATAATCAAAACTTACTTTGGTGTCACAAAACAAACTAACTTTTTTGGCAACCCCATGCCAAATGAAAACAAATATTTTGTAGAATTAGACTGTTATCAAACAACAGGATGTTTGTTCACCTTCACTATCCAGTTATTGCTTCAAGCAATTATAACTAAACTGTAGCTAAATTTTACATTAAAAACTGAACTCCCTACATGGGGCAAACTCTGGATCATCTACCAAAGTATTATTTTGCACAGCTCAGAAAAGGGACAGAAGGACAGTCAGAGCAGACATTCTCTAGGAAAACTCATTTTGCAGATTCAACAATCTTAAAGTGGCTGCATCCTGAACGATTCACTTTTGAACTTGAAAAATGCGGTTCCCTCATTAAATGTTTTTCATCAAAAACAAAGATAACAAACATTTCCAAAGCATCAGTATGGTTTTTTTCCCCAAATTAAGTGTTCTTTAGCAGAGTTCACTGGAGCTTGGTCACAGAAAAATCTCCAACGTACGTTTTATTTTGTAAAATTAACTCATTTACTCAATTCCAAATGGCTTAAAAGAAAGTGTTTCAGAGATGCTGAGCGTCAACGACTGCTGTCAAAGAGAGCTGCAAGTGCTCAGCTACTCCCATTTGTCAGGCTGAGTGAATATTGCAAAGGATCTAAAATTTAACAAGAATGAGAGCCAAATGTGCTGCACTGTACTAATATCAGATACATTTAGATATTTTGAATCCAAGCCAAGAAATTAATTTTGTGGGGTCAATTAAAAAACAAACTGTACACCTCTGCCACCCTATTTCCTGGTTCTTATTCTCCCTGAATGTTTGATAAAACTGTAGAATAGAGTTTGAACACAAAAAAATTCTCTTAACTAGTTCAAAAAGTTTACCTGTTGAGCAATGTGAGAGAGATGAGCTGCCTGTAGTGGTGTACCTTGTATGGACGCTGTTTGTGGCGGTGTGGCTGCACTGTTACCGGTATTCTTGTGCACCTCTTCCATAATCAACTACAAGAAAAATAGGGGGTTAATTCAATTAACAATGCTTTTCAAAATCGTAGGATGGGGTTTTCAAAGGACGTTAGATGCCCAACTTCCATCAACTTTCAACGGGCTTTGGGTGCCTAACTTCTTTATGCCTATATGAAAATCCCAGACATAATTAACATTAGTACTGTGCACTTCGACACCACTTTTCATCAGAAGATAGCAAAGCACTCAAACATTCTTTAATCAGATTCACGATCTGCCTTTGACATAGTTAAGTGTTACTATCCCCTTTTTAGAAATGGGGCACTGAAGCACAAACACATTAGCAACTTGCCCAAACCCACAGAGCAAATCAGTGTGAAAGCCAAGAAGACCACTCCAAAGTCCTGTCCCTGAGTGCTGTCCAAGAGCCCACTAAATCGTCAATCACACACTCTGAAATGGGTTCACTCTGTCAACTTTAGGAGTTCAACTATTTTCAGCACTGGTTCAGATGCACCCGTTGTCGGTAAGGGTTAAATTTGCCTATAAAATTTCTACACTAAAGTTATCACCCCTACGCATGTGTATTAGTGTACTAAAAGAACAGGGTGCTCTAAATAGTTATCTTGTTTGCATCTCTAGATTAGTAATTAACAGATATCAGATTCTAAAAATCTG
This sequence comes from Lepidochelys kempii, assembly GCF_965140285.1. NCBI lineage: Eukaryota > Metazoa > Chordata > Testudines > Cheloniidae > Lepidochelys > Lepidochelys kempii. The sequence continues at coordinate 787,923 of NC_136399.1, read as the reverse complement.
TTTATCCAAGACACCAGCCATAATTACCATAAAACAGTTAAAATTAAATAATTTGAATTTAAAATCCAGCTGTTCCCTAAGTGTAAACAGCATAGCTAGTATTTAGACATTAAACATAAGCAGATCCAAGATGTCATTATTTTAAGACCCTATAAAATTAACCAGACCCTTTCATTATAAAGTCAAGGTAACTTTTCTCAGATTTTCACTTTTTACATTTAATTATCTGACATCATTTTAAGGTTAAAACCATAAATCAGGAGATTTAGTGTAATGTAAAATGTAGACACATTTAGGGTGAGGGGGTGGACTGGAAGGAGACATTAAAAGATCTGTAAGTGCTAAATATTTTGTCACACAAGGGTTGAAACAGTTGCAAGGACAGTTGCTATGAGACTGGAAACTACATTTCTCTCTGTGGAAATGTGAGTCATTGATTTTTCCCTACTGCGATCAACCACAGCTCTTGCAGCTTGACATATACTCATAGGGCAAGAAGTCAATTTACATGAAGACTCAGGGCCTGATCTTGCCATCCTTACTTATGTGAGGAGTCACTCTGAAGTCAAGAAGACTCCTCCTCAAGGAGGTTGCAAAATATGGTCTTGTAGTGAGAAAACTGGGAAGATTAATGATATAGTGAGATTGGAAGCTGTACCCCTCAAAATAAGGTATTAGGATTCTTTAAAATTTGTTATACTATACAAGCAAAATAGAGGTTTCACTTTAGAATAATGGGACTGTGAGAGCTGTACATTGCTTCCGATACATCCACTTTTTTTTAAACCCCCACCTAAACCCCCTATAGCATTGGCTAAGATCACCATGGTGCTGATGCTCCTACACAGTAGTTTTCCCCATAGCACCAGCAGCAGTGAGAGTCAGATGAGGAGCCAGATTGACATGCTACTCGATTTCACACTACCCTGCTTGCAAAAAACAAACAAAAACAAAAACAGCTACTGTGCAGGAGGAAAGGCAGGGTTTTAATCCCAGTGATTTTTCTTTCCTCGGCAGCTGTTGCTTTGCAGTACATGAAAATTTAAAAGAAAGATTTTTAAAACGAGACAAAATTGGTAACGGAAGTAATTTAAATAACATTTACTTACAACGGTAAAGAACAGCATTACTGAAAAACGCAGTATGCAAGTTTGTTTATTAGAGTCACACAATGCACACAAAAGAAAGCAAGGTACAGCTGGTGAAAATCAACTACATTCTTACAAAGGAAAAATGTATATTATGTATTTTTGCCAACTCAGATATGACAAATATCACTGGTGAACAGGACACTGTCTAATTTACTCAACTGCAAAAAATAAAATAAGGAGTTTCTGATAGGACACCAGTCTCCAAGTACTCAGCAGTTCCTGTAGTTTTCAACCACATTTTTTTATTTTTAAAAATGTTTCTCTCTCCTGTTGCTGCATGAGAGTCACAATAAGAACAGGAGAAACTGACTGTAATTAAAAAATGAAACGGATTAAACAGAAAATCACTCTCGAATGCACAAAGTAAATAAAGAGATGTGAAGCACTTATGTCATCCAATGAATCAGTAAGGAAGTACATGCTATCCAGCATGGCACAATTAAGTGTGCAAAAATTTTACAAGCGTCTATTTTTCAAAAGTAACATACTCGGCTGAAAAAGTATGTATTGTCTATGGGAGGCATGCTAACGTTTTACACAGAGTGATTTCTATCTATTCAGCTTTCAGGAAGACGCTATCAGAGGTGAGAAAGTTCAAGTTAATCTTGGATGACACAACTTCTCAGCCAAAGAGAGATCAAAAAGAAAAGGAGTACTTGCGGCACCTTAGAGACTAACCAATTTATTTGAGCATAAGCTTTCGTGAGCTACAGCTCACTTACTAACACGGCTGCTACTCTGAAAAGAGAGATCAGTGTACCGAAACGGAAAATTTGTAAGTACTTCAGTTTTTAACAGCACTGCGCTGACCACTTGCAACAACAACAAAACATACGTTTAGCAGAAGCCAAAGTACATACTTTTGGGATGAAGAAAAATTTTATATGGCACAGGGAGAGCTGAAAATAGGCAGTTCAGAGTCATTACAGAGTTCCCATTAGCCAGAGGATGTGGGTCTCCTAATACTCCAAATTATTTATTATTTCTATAGCACTGTAGGCGGGAATGGTGTTTTACAGAAAAATTAAAAACCACACATACCAGCCTGAAGGACCTTTACAGTCTAAATGTAAGGACTCAGTATTCTAAGCACTGTGCTGAATAGATTTGCTTTGAAAGGCCAGTCTTTGCCAAACTGTTAGAAATCAGTTTAAATCTTCACATAGGCCAGTCATATTACTTAAAAAAAAACTATTCTGCTCTCAAACAGTGTTTCATTTTCAGCATAGATGATGCTTTACAGCTGACTATAGGCAGGTTCAATTTATTATCCTGAGCCTGAGGATCACTAAAAATCATTCCATTCAACTAACCAGATTCCTCAGTTGGAATTACCATACAGCAAAATCTGAAATTGCCTTCAAATTTTGAGTTGTACTAAGGAGACTAACACATGAGTTAAAAAATAAACTAGAATATGGACCTTACAGAAAAATGATCTCTAGTCTCAAATTTAAAAAGCTATCCTATTTATTGAATGTTAAAATACTAAGTTGTTGCACAAGTACAGTTAAGATACTATGCACATACAGTAGCTATTTTCCTAGTATGTTTATTTTGCTATTAATTGACAGATAACATATAATTTCTGACAGAAAAGTAGAAAAGATACCTCTGTGAAAAGATGTTTTGTATATTAATTAGCTGTAATTAATCAGATGGATTCTACTGATTGCCTTCCACTTAATTGCCTTCTGTGACGAGATAACTGGTTCTGTGGATGAAAGGAAAGCAGTGGACGTGTTGTTCCTTGACTTTAGCAAAGCTTTTGACACGGTCTCCCACAGTATTCTTGCCAGCAAGTTAAAGAAGTATGGGCTGGATGAATGGACTATAAGGTGGATAGGAAGCTGGCTAGATTGTCGGGCTCAACGGGTAGTGATCAATGGCTCCATATCTAGTTAGCAGCCCGTATCAAGCGGAGTGCTCCAAGGCTGGTCCTGGGACCAGTTTTGTTCAATATCTTCATTAACGGTCTGAAGGATGGCCTGGACTGCACCCTCAGCAAGTTTGCAGATGACACTAAACTGGGACGAGAGGTAGATACGCTGGAGTGTAGGGATAGGATACAGAGGGATCTAGACAAATTAGAGGACTGGGCCAAAAGAAATCTGATGAGGTTCAACAAGGACAAGTGCAGAGTCCTGCACTTAGGATGGAAGAATCCCATGCACTGCTACAGACTAGGGACCGAGTGGCTCGGCAGCAGTTCTGCAGAAAAGGATCTAGGGGTTACAGTGGACGAGAAGCTGGATATGAGTCAACAGTGTGCCCTTGTTGCCAAGAAGGCCAATGGCATTTTGGGATGTATAAGTAGGGGCACTGCCAGCAGATTGAGGGACGTGATCGTTCCCCTCTATTCGACACTGGTGAGGCCTCATCTGGAGTACTGTGTCCAGTTTTGGGCCCCATACTACAAGAAGGATGTGGAAAAATTGGAAAGAGTCCAGCAGAGGGCAACAAAAATGATTAGGGGACTGGAACACATGACTTATGAGGAGAGGCTGAGGGAACTGGGGATGTTTAGTCTACGGAAGAGAAGAATGAGGGGGGATTTGATAGCTGCTTTCAACTACCTGAAAGGGGGTTCCAAAGAGGATGGCTCTAGACTGTTCTCAGTGGTAGCAGATGACAGAACAAGTAGTAACGGTCTCAAGTTGCAGTGGGGGAGATTTAGGTTGCATATTAGGAAAAACTTTTTCACTAGGAGGGTGGTGAAGCACTGGAATGCGTTACCTAGGGAGGTGGTGGAATCTCCTTCCTTAGATATTTTTAAGGTCAGGCTTGACAAAGCCCTGGCTGGGATGCTTTAATTGGGGATCGGTCCTGCTTTGAGCAGGGGGTTGGACTAGATGACCTCCTGGGGTCCCTTCCAACCCTGATATTCTGTGATTCTATGATACTGACATCAAATCACAAGTCACAGGGACAGCAACTTAGCATGACATCAATTCAAATTTTTGTTCTGTTTTGAGTGCATCTCCAACACAAGAACCAACCTTTCTGCAGTGAGAAAAACTCTCAGAGCTCAATCCTGAAAGAAGAAAGTTAAGGTTGCTCAGCAGCTCTCTAGTGCTCAACACTTTGAATAATTGGGTCCTTAGCAGGCATAGTCAAAAATCAGCCAAGAAATTAAACGCTCAAAAAAACCTCCCCCAAAGCTTGACAACTCCAGTAAACTATGCTATTACTCTGAAAACATTTTATTCTATCTGAAAACAAAGTCCACAGAACCACTAGAGAAAATTAAAGCCTTTTTAAAATAAATCTCATTATGCTAATGTACTAATAGCAGACACCAAACTTTTCTTTAGAGACCTACTTGTTATTAATTCAGAGAAATCTATAATATGAAGTATGCTATTTACTGTTGCTAAGAAAGAGTTTAGCAATCCATCAACTAGTCAGAATAATGTGTCTAAGGCAGAGAAACTGCTTTCCTAGTTATAGTCTTTTTAAACGATCAATTACACAAAAGACATTGACCAGGAAAACAGATTAGTAGATTGTACTGCAAGAAGAGACCTTTATGATCCTCATCTGACATCCTGTATAACATGGGCCACATAGTTTCACTGAGTGATTCTGGATCATAACTTCTACGACCTCATAGTTCATGGGTAAGTGGCAACAAATCTGCCAAACCAAGAGCAGCATCATCAGGGTCAATGTATCCAAAAAGTTTAATCTTTTTGGTAAGGTGATTGGGGAGTCTAGTTAGAAACATGACATGAGAATGTTAATATATCTTTCAGCAACACCGAAAAGGCCTTTGCACTGCAGCTAGATGACAACTGGGGCAGATGAATAGATAGATTTCCAAATATTTGCTTACACTCTTAACCCCACAAATCAAAAGATAAAGCATGCCCATTAAAGTGTACATTCTATGTATATTCTAAAGTTAATGTATACATTTTGATATATGCATTTATATATTGAAATTTATTTTACATGATGTGTGTGTGTGTGGCGGGGGTTAAAACAAAAGTAAGGTTGGTCTTGTGATTAAGGCAATGGACTGGAACTCAGGAGACCCGAGTTCAATTTCCACTATGTCACAGACTTTTTGTGTGCCTTGGGCAAGTTACTTCGCCTGTCGCAACTCCCCATCTGTAGAACGGGGATAAATACTACTTCCTTTCTTCTACCTTTTATCTGTCCCATCTGTTTATACTGTAACTTCTTTGGGGAAGGGACTCTCCCCTAACACACGTTTGTAAAGTGCCTGTAACAAGTGTCAAACAAGGCATAAAGCATTACTTTTATAGGTGGTAAAGAACCAGAAAAAAAGCTTTGTTTTGCTTTTCTGCTCTTTTAAAATGTAAGGCGCATGCAAAGTCACTCTACATAAGCGATTCAAGTAAATTGCAGTATATGAACTACAAATAAATAAGGTACTTTATGCAGCTTTAACTTTTACAAAATTAAATTGAAGATATGTAAAGAAAGTTTTAGGGAAACAGATTCCTGAATTCCCAGCTGTAAGCTTGACAGACAACTTTTTCATAAGCAAGGGCAGTTAATCAAAGTCTTATCTTTTTTTGAATATTAGGTGCTTCTAGAAAGCAGGCATCCAACAGACAGTGACAGGTACTTGAACCCAAAAGAAGGCTGATCTACAGTTTCCTTGAAATCAGTAAAAGATAGATGGGCTATGACAGGATATCCTTGCAAATGCAAGCCAGGAAGTAGGAGAGGAGTGTTCAATTAATTATTATTTATTTGTATTACAGTAGTGCCTAGGGGTATCAGGTATGGTTCACGGATATATTGTGCTAGGTGCTGTATAAACACACAGCAGAGACAGTCTCTGCCCTAAGGAGCTTACAGATCTAAGCAGAAGATGAGAGAGAACAGATGGATGAAACAGACAGGTGGAACACAAGAAAACAACGAGGCAACCAAAACCTCTGGGGACCACCCACTGAGAACAGCATCTTCAAGGGAACAATAAAAGAACAAAGGCCATAATCAAGATATTGTCAAGTTTGGGGCAAGAAGTAAATTGCACAAACCACAAAGGGGTAATTTTCCTTATCTCTGAATAATAGTCGACCACATGTGTCTGAAAGCAACAGGAATTCTGGTTTAGAGAAACAGGAAATATAGCTCTAGACACAGACCAATTATTCTAGAGATGTTTAGGTGGGCCCAGAAAGAACTACATTAGGATTTTAAGCTTCCTTGATACTTCATTTCCCTTATTAGTCATCTATAGACCTATATTTGTTAAGGCTGATCCACAAAAAAAGGTTATGTTACATTGAGCATAAAGGACTCACATATAAAAGAACAGAGTATTAACAAGCCCCCCCCCGCCCCCCAACATGGTGTTAACAACATACAGAGAAAGCATACTGAAAACTAAATAGTGAATAACTGAACATTTAATTACCATTGAATTAATTGTTAGACAACAAAAATTACTTTATCAAATAATTAATATAAATCAGTAAATAATATGGGGAGGAACTGGCCCCGCAAAATTAATGTAGACACTGATTGATTGGTTCTTCTTGGTAATGCTCTTAATGTAACTGATCTCCAAAGTGTGAGTCTCCAATTCTCCCTGTTATAATCTTCCAAGTAAATAATGTATATTTAATACTTTCAGATGAGGACATTGAGGTTTCAGAAAGTTTATTCTCCCTAAAAGGCCCAGTGTGGGCCTGCATTGTATGTTAAAGCGGGGTTAACATGGTGAGGATACTGGGAATGTGTCAGAAATGCTGGCCTCTGGCCTGCATCCTGAAGTAACAAGTAGTAAGAGCATCAATGAAATTAAGGTGTGTACATCAGATGTGTCTGATGACTGAAGACACTGTGGGGAGATATGGGTCCTGTGTGTGATGGGCCCAGAATAGGCCTGTGCTGAGGAGTAATATGGAGTCACTCCTGGCTAGTGCAAGGGAGGAATATGGACACGTGTTGAGCCTAGTGAGAGTCTGCACTGGGACAACATGAGGCCCCCACAAGGTGGCTGCGAGGAGTATTCTGGACAAATGGGCTGCGTAACCTTGCGTTGCAGATGATGTGGGGCCCTGTGAGGCAGGGAAAGGGATACAGGGAACTTGTGAGATATGGTTGGTGTGGGTATATGCTGGGTGTGACATAGGGCCCCAAAAGGCTGGTATGAGATGATGTTGGGCATGGGTGAGATGTGGGCATCACATGTGTACATTATGGGTAATGCAGAATGCCGGGATGGGATACAGGGTGTGAGAGAGATGTGGGCAGCGCATATGTAAAAGAATAAATGGACACAAATCAGACATCAAGAATTATAACATTCAAAAACCAGTTGGAGAACACTTCAATCTCTTTGGTCACTCGATTACAGACCTAAAAGTTGCAATTCTTCAACAAAAAAACTTCAAAAACAGACTCCAACGAGAGACTGCTGAATTGGAATTAATTTGCAAACTGGATACAATTAACTTAGGCTTGAACAGAGACTGGGAATGGATGGGTCATTACACAAAGTAAAACTATTTCCCCATGTTTATTCCCCCCCTCCGCCCCCCACTGTTCCTCAGATGTTCTTGTCAACTACTGGAAATGGCCCACCTTGATTATCACTACAAAAGGTTCCCCCCCTGCTCTCCTGCTGGTAATAGCTAACCTTAAGTGATCACTTGATGAAGTGAGCTGTAGCTCAGGAAAGCTTATGCTCAAATAAATTGGTTAGTCTCTAAGGTGCCACAAATCCTCCTTTTCTTAGTGCTTATGAGGGTGGAGTGAGGGGATACAGGGCATGAATGACACACGAGCAATACATGTGTACATTATAGGCAATGCAGGGGATCACAGAGCCGGTGTGAGGGAACACAGCGTGAGGGGATGCAGCGCATGAGGTGGGCGATGCATACCTATGTTATAGGCAACTCAGGGCATCACAAAGCTGGTGCAAGGGGACACAGGATGTGGGCAAGACAGCTGGGTGTGAGGTGAGGTGGGACCCCGTGAGGCAAGCCTGATGGGATGCAGGGCGAGGGGGGGGGTGATGCATACGTTCACGATAAGCAATGCAGGGCACCATGAAGCTGGTGTGAGGGGACACAGGGTGAGGGGACGCAGAACGTGAGGTGAGCGATGCGTACGTACAAGATAGGCAATGCACGGCATCACAAGCTGGTGCGAGGGGACACAGCATGAGGGGACGTAGGGCGAGGGGTGGGCGATGTGTACGTACACGATAGGCGATGCAGGGCATCACAAGCTGGTGCGAGGGGACGCAGGGTGTGAGGTGGGCGATGTATGCCTACCTCTCAGGCGATGCAGGGCATCACAAGCTGGTGCGAGGGGACACAGGGTGAGGGGACGCAGGGCGAGGGGTGGGCGATGTGTACGTACACGATAGGCGATTCAGGGCATCACAAGTTGGTGCGAGGGGACGCAGGGTGTGAGGTGGGCAATGTGTGCCGACCTTACAGGCGATTCAGGGCATCACAAGCTGGTGCGAGGGGGCACAGGGTGAGGGGACACAGGGCGAGGGGTGGGCGATGTGTACGTACACGATAGGTGATTCAGGGCATCACAAGATGGTGCGAGGGGACACAGGCGTGAGGTGGGCGATGTGTGCCAACCTTACAGGCGATTCAGGGCATCACAAGCTGGTGCGAGGGGGCACAGGGTGAGGGGACGCAGGGCGTGAGATGGGCGAGGGGTACGGACACCTCAGGCGACGCGGGGCGAGGGGGCGCAGGGCGTGAGATGGGCGAGGGGTACGGACACCCCAGGCGACGCGGGGCGAGGGGGCGAAGGGCGTGAGATGGGCGAGGGGTACGGACACCACAGGCGATGCGGGGCGAGGGGGCGCAGGGCGTGAGATGAGCGAGGTGTACGGACACCCTAGGTGACGCGGGGCGAGGGGGCGCGGGGCAAGGGGTACAGACCCCCTAGGTGACGCGGGGCGAGGGGTACGGACCCCCTAGGTGACGCGGGGCGAGGGGGCAAAGGGCGTGAGATGGGCGATGTATGCCTACCTCTCAGGCGATGCAGGGCATCACAAGCTGGTGCGAGGGGACACAGGGTGAGGGGACGCAGGGCGAGGGGTGGGCGATGTGTACGTACACGATAGGCGATTCAGGGCATCACAAGTTGGTGCGAGGGGACGCAGGGTGTGAGGTGGGCGATGTGTGCCGACCTTACAGGCGATTCAGGGCATCACAAGCTGGTGCGAGGGGGCACAGGGTGAGGGGACGCAGGGCGTGAGATGGGCGAGGGGTACGGACACCCCAGGCGACGCGGGGCGAGGGGGCACAGGGCGTGAGATGGGCGAGGGGTACGGACACCCCAGGCGACGCGGGGCGAGGGGGCGCAGGGCGTGAGATGGGCGAGGGGTACGGACACCCCAGGCGACGCGGGGCGAGGGGGCGCAGGGCGTGAGATGGGCGAGGGGTACGGACACCCCAGGCGACGCGGGGCGAGGGGGCGCAGGGCGTGAGATGGGCGAGGGGTACGGACACCCCAGGCGACGCGGGGCAAGGGGGCGCAGGGCGTGAGGTGGGCGAGGGGTACGGACACCCTAGGTGACGCGGGGCGAGGGGGCGCGGGGTACAGACCCCCCAGGTGACGCGGGGCGAGGGGTACGGACCCCCCAGGTGACGCGGGGCGAGGGGTACGGACCCCCCAGGTGACGCGGGGCGAGGGGGCGAAGGGCGTGAGATGGGCGAGGGGTACGGACACCCCAGGCGACGCGGGGCGAGGGGCACAGACCCCCCAGGTGACGCGGGGCGAGGGGGCGAAGGGCGTGAGGTGGGCGAGGGGTACGGACACCCCAGGCGACGCGGGGCGAGGGGCACGGACACCCCAGGCGACGCGGGGCGAGGGGCACAGACCCCCTAGGTGACGCGGGGCGAGGGGCACAGACCCCCTAGGTGACGCGGGGCGAGGGGTACGGACCCCCCAGGCGACGCGGGGCGAGGGGTCGCGGGGTACGGATCCCCCAGGCGACGCGGGGCGAGGGGGCGCGGGGCGTGAGGTGGGCGAGGGGTACGGACCCCCCAGGCGACGCGGGGCGAGGGGTACGGACCCCCCAGGCGACGCGGGGCGAGGGGGCGCGGGGCGAGGGGTACAGACCCCCTAGGTGACGCGGGACGAGGGGTACGGACCCCCCAGGCGACGCGGGGCGAGGGGTACGGACCCCCCAGGCGACGCGGGGCGAGGGGTACGGACCCCCCAGGCGACGCGGGGCGAGGGGGCGCGGGGCACGGACCCCCTAGGTGACGCGGGACGCGGGGCACGGACCCCCCAGGCGACGCGGGACGCGGACCCCCCAGGCGACGCGGGACGCGGGGCACGGACCCCCCAGGCGACGCGGGACGCGGGGCACGGACCCCCCAGGCGACGCGGGGCGAGGGGGCGCGGGGCACGGACCCCCTAGGTGACGCGGGGCGAGGGGTACGGACCCCCCAGGCGACGCGGGGCGAGGGGGCGCGGGGTACGGACCCCCCAGGCGACGCGGGGCGAGGGGGCGCGGGGTACGGACCCCCCAGGCGACGCGGGGCGAGGGGGCGCGGGGTACGGACCCCCCAGGCGACGCGGGGCGAGGGGGCGCGGGGCGAGGGGTACGGACCCCCCTAGGTGACGCGGGGCGAGGGGGCGCGGGGTACGGACCCCCCAGGCGACGCGGGGCGAGGGGGCGTGGGGCGAGGGGTACGGACCCCCTAGGTGACGCGGGGCGAGGGGGCGCGGGGTACGGACCCCCCAGGCGACGCGGGGCGAGGGGGCGCGGGGTACGGACCCCCTAGGTGACGCGGGGCGAGGGGGCGCGGGGTACGGACCCCCCAGGCGACGCGGGGCGAGGGGGCGTGGGGTACGGACCCCCCAGGCGACGCGGGGCGAGGGGGCGCGAGGTACGGACCCCCCAGGCGACGCGGGGCGAGGGGGCGCGGGGTACGGACCCCCTAGGTGACGCGGGGCGAGGGGGCGCGGGGTACGGACCCCCCAGGCGACGCGGGGCGAGGGGGCGCAGGCACGGCAGCTGTGTGGCGAGGCGACGCGGGCCCCAGGGCCAGGCCGGGCGGGATGCGGGGCGCGGACAGGGCTCGCCCTGCTGCCCTGGCCGGGGCAGGCGGGAACGAGCCGTGGGGAACGCAGGCGCCGCCCGGCTACGTTCTCGCGTGCCCCGTTCGGGGACTCGTGGGCTCCGGGGCAGCGCCAAGGGGCCGCAGGCGAGGCCGCGCGGGGCGGCTCGTGAGGGGAGACAGGGCGGGGGCTGAGCAACGAGTCCAGCGCGGCGAGGAGGGGGCAGAGCAGCTGCCTCGCCCACGCCCCCAGGGGAGGGGACCCGAGCGAGCCGCGAGCTCCCCTCCCCCAAGCCCTGGGCGCGAGGCTGTCGCGCGCTCCCTCAGCGTCCGCGTCTCCTAGTCCCTTCCCCCCCTTCGCGCTCCTTGATTCGATCGCGTCCGCCGCCCTTCCCGCTCGCGCCCTGATTGAGTCGTTCACGTCCGCTCTTACCTCAGAGGCCCAGAGGCCGCGCCGCCCTCCTCGCCCCGCGAGCACCCAGAGGGAAGAGCCGCCGCTCGCGCCGCCGCTGTCTCCGTCTCAGGAAACCGGCGCCGCCGGCATCGTAAACACAGCAGGCCCGGCCGGGACGCTCGAGGTGGGCGGGCTGCAACCATAGAGTCAACCGGAGGCCTGGGCTAGAGATTCCGACCATAGAGTTCCCCGCCTAGAGCGCCTTTCAGGGCATCCCTGAGGACGCGCCATAGAGTTCCGGAGGTCTAAGTGACGTCGACGTCCCTCCGAGGCCTCCTCAACCGCCCCCCCCCCTCGAATCTTCCCGCCGAGCTCGGGGGTGGCCCCGCTGTCCAGGGTGACGGGGCTGCTAGGCCCGAGCATCGGCCCAGCAGCCGCCATCTTCGTGCCGCGGGAGGGACAGTCCCTGCTCCGCTCACAGGGCCACGCCGCAGCCCTCAGCCCGCTGGCGCGGCGCGCGGACAGGGCTTCACCCCTCCCGCCCGGGGCTCACCGGCCCAGCTCCCGGTGCTGTTCATGGGTCAGCCCTGAGTCGGCGGCCGCCTGCCAGAGAGCGGTGCTGAGGGGCTGCCCGTGGCGTGAAACCCGCGGCCCCAGCGCTGAGGGGCGGCCCGGTCTTCACGGACCCACACTGCTCCCCGTGGCGTGAAACCCGCGGCCCCAGCGCTGAGGGGCGGCCCGGTCTTCACGGACCCACACTGCTCCCCGTGGCGTGAAACCCGCGGCCCCAGCGCTGAGGGGCGGCCCGGTCTTCACGGACCCACACTGCTCCCCGTGGCGTGAGACCCGCGGCCCCAGCGCTGAGGGGCGGCCCGGTCTTCACGGACCCACACTGCTCCCCGTGGCGTGAGACCCGCGGCCCCAGCGCTGAGGGGCGGCCCGGTCTTCACGGACCCACACTGCTCCCCGTGGCGTGAGACCCGCGGCCCCAGCGCCGGGCATTGTCTCCACCCCGAAGTGGGGCCCATGAAAGAGAGGACCTCGTCCACCTCGTCTTTCCAATACCTAAGTTGAACCTAACTTGTGAACACTGGCATCATGAACCGACCGGTCAACGACACACATCATGGGGAACTAGGAGTACACAATCAGGCAGCAGAGATCCCCACCCTAAAAGCAAATACTGTACAGTACAGTGTTAAACTTAAGGGGAGGGGGGAGATTTGACAAGGTAAGGAAACTAGTTCTGTACTTGTTTCATTTAAATTAAGATAGTTAAAAGCAGCATTTTTCTTCTGTAAAGTTTCAAAGCTTGACTGTCAATGGTTGGTTGCAGACTTTTGAAAGAACCACCCTAACATTTTGTTCAGAGTTATGAACCACCTCCATTTTCAAGTTGTTCATAACTATGAGGTTCTATTGCACCCTGGGACAAACATGGCCATAACCTGCAGATGTTCAAAACAACATTACCAGTCCGCAAGGAGAGTAATTTGTGGGACATCATGTCACCTGACACCTCATTCAAGCTGCACGAGAACATGTCAGGCACTCTAGAGAAGTGTAGTTGTAGCGAAAACTGTTACCTATTACCTATACCTATTACCCTGTTCCTTTGTGCTCCCTCCACCTGTTGTCTTTTGTGTAGCTTTATTGTGTGGTGTAGTGCAGTAAGGTACCAATTTATTATTGGAGCCTATAGGTATTACATTATAATCAAAAACAGGACATTAGCTCACCCACAGAAGATTCTTCAAGTGTCTCTCTCCCCTCCCTGTTCCTTCCCACACAGTAACGTGCTAAATCCTCAAAACCTCCTTCAGTTTGAGATTGTTTTTATAGTGAGCAAATTTAATTTTCAGACTCCTTCCAGATAAGTAAACTACGAGCATAGGGAGATACTGAAAGAAAGACCATTCAAACAATACTGAGAAACAAACCGATGGAACCCAAGCAATGTCCTAACCCTGTAATCCCAGCATTTCCCAATTAGCAGAGAGATATAATCAGCAAGGTGTTAATAAAAAGGCCCTGCTTGAGGAACAAATTAAAGCCAGTCAGTAATCAAAATAAAAGCTTCATTTAGGAGAAAAGAATCATTATACATTTTCCTACTAAATTGTTTAGTGTTGCTGTGCACTGTTAAACAGCTGCTCATTTCTACCACAAAGGTTCAATTTCAGTTGTTGGCAAAGCAATTCTTTTATATGTACTTATGTTTACGGTTGACATGTTTTCTTTCAAAATGTCACAGCACCATTCAGCATTTTGGTGGCAGAAGAGACTCTAAAACCCCAGCTTTTGCTCTAGCCTGATTTTTAAGTCTGTCATCAGTGGAAATTATAGTTATTTTATTTACAACATACCTCTATTATAGTTTTTTACATACATTTTAATATTGAAAATTTTTATAAACTACCTCTTATAAAGATTAAACCAGTGGCTCTCAACCTTTCCAGAGTCTTGTGTACCCCTTTTAAGCATCTTGTGTACCCCCAAGTTTTACCTCACTTTAAAACTTACAAAATTAGACATACAAATACAAGTGTGACAGAACACTATTACCAAAAAATTGCTTACTTTTTAATTTTTACATTATAAAATAAGTTGAAACGTACATATGGTACTTACGTTTCAGTGGATAGTATACAGAGCAGTATAAACAAACAATTGTCTATGAAATTTTAGTTTGTACTAACTTCTTTAGTGTTTTTTATGTAGCCTATTATAAAACTAGGCAAATATCTAGATGAGTTGATGTACCCCATGGAAGATCTCTGTGTACCCTGAGGAGCACACATACCCCTGGTTGAGAACCACTGGATTAAACCACTGTGACACAACAACAATCTTTAATACCGCAAGCATGGTTAACTGCAGTTTGTTAGTGATGATGTATTAAGTCTCAATAAGAGAAAGTGGAAAGCCAATGCAATGACGACAGTGTTAACATGTTACTTAACAGTTGGCATCTGTAACAATGCTTTCTGATGGTTCTCCAAATTTGCCGCTGCCCTACAGCTGATGTCTTGCTAGCATAAAGCTGCAATATTGTTCTTTAGTTCTAGGTTTACATAAAGCTCAATTAATGCACTGTAGCCAGTGCGAACAGATTGCGCAAGAGCATGAAAAAGCCTATGCAACTTGCCTGACAGGTTGCTGAAAGAAAGAAAGAAAAATCTCCAATAGCGAGAAATAATTATTTAAATGTAACACCAAATAATAGAAGTGGGGTTTTTACCCACGAAAGCTTATGCTCAAATAAATCTGTTAGTCTTTAAGGTGCCACCGGACTCCTTGTTGTTTTTGTGGATACAGACTAACACAGCTACGCCCTGATACAAATAATTACAATGGACTTTGTTTAGAGACCTTCTGTACAGCTTGAACCCTTTGCATTTCATATTCAAAAAATCACTCATACCAAAACAAAAATAAAAGCATTTAATTTTATTTTGCAACTGAAATATGAAAAAATGAATCAGATGTGCCAATCAAACATGAATAAAGCAAAACATCAAATATTGCCACAAAATTATGATAATTTAGTGGTGGTTAACATCTAAGCCATCAGAATTTAAATACAGTAACAAACCAATGCCAGAAAATATATTTCCTTTAAATATAAGTATGTCTGTAATACAATGATGTGCAATTTTAAGCAATTCTTGTTAGACTTTTTTAAAAACACTATTGTTTCAATACAGTTTAAAATAGAGGAAGTTACATCACTGAAAATAGACTTGGGTTTCTCTTTAGCCTCATTGCATAGTAAAGGTGGCTTTAGACTAAGAGCAGAGATCAAACATGTAAATGTATGTAGCAATCTTATCTTTTTGCCAACATTCTTACTCTAAGATTGAAACATACATACAGATTGCTACCTTTTTTATCTGCATAAATAATCTAAAAAAAAAATTAATAAAAGTTGCAAGTGGTAGTTAGTACAGTACATTATGAGTAACATTCCCTTTCTGTTCACAGTGATTCTTTCACAGCTACCTTTAGGGTCCCAATTACAGAGAGTTTAGCTATTTACTGTAATGGAAGCTGTGTCAAGTTTGATCCACATATAATTTAATTCAGGAGGAATCTTTCCACTGACTTCAATGAATGTTGGAGCAGGCCCACAAAGGCTAGAATGTAATTACATTGAATAGAATGTAAATACTTTTCAGTTTGTGTATACATAAGCCACACACCCTCCACAGCTGCCAGCAACACGCAGATCAAGTGTTCCGATGACAAGATGGTAACTATGACAAAGTTCATGATCTGATGTCATCAGAACCTTGAGGCATGTCACCTTTACCCTTTTTCCTGTGTTTTAGGTTTTTAATATTTACATTAGTTGGATATTTGTTTTATCTTTATTATGTATTAAAAGTTTAACAGTAATTGACTTTTAAAATCAATCCCTTCCCAGTTATTTTCTTTTTTAAATGATCATTCTTGGTAAATTTGGGATTTAAACAAAATATAGATTAAAATATTTCATTTACATTTCATTTGTTAGTTCTGAAGCTCAGACACTAGGGGCTTGGCTACACTTACAGCGCTCTAACTTGCTGACTTAGGGGTGTGAAAAATCACCCCCCCCCCCGAGCACAGCAAGTCAGAGCGCTTTAAAGCGCTAGTGTAAACAGGCTCCGAGTGCTGGGAGCCATGCTCTCAGTGCTCAGAGCTAATCCCCTCATGGAGGTGGATTACCAGGAGTGCTGGGAGACCTGTCCCCCAGCCCTTGCGTGCGACCACACTCGCACTTCAAAGTGCTGCCGCAGGAGCGCTCCCACGACAGCACTTTGAAGTTTCCAGTGTAGCCATGCCCTTAGACTAACCAATCCCATTTTTTTCGTTAGTTTCTAGTTGTAAATTTTACTTTCCTGCACTAACATTATGCCGTGTTGTGTTACAAATAAAGGGAGTATTTTAATTGTTAGTTTAATTTTAAAATATAACTTTTTGGGGGGTATAGGTTTTACAGAAGGTATTTCTTCACCTCCAAACTGTAAATTTGGGGATAAATTTGACTTGACATTGACCCTTTAAATTAAAATATTGTACAAAAAGACTTTTGCCTCAGTGTGTACAAAATTGTTTGTAAAAGGTTTGCTATTCAAGGAAAAAAACAAATGGGTATTTGGTTTGTTTCAGACTTCTAGTTCTATGTTAAAGCAATTATAAAACACCTCATTGCTCCACGTGGCTGGTGAGGGGGCTGAATTATAGCTGTAGATGTGACTGACATCTAAGACAAGCAACAGAAACCTAAATTTTCATCATCTGAATACTACAACCCTATCATGAAAGGTTTACAAAGAGGTTTGGAGGATTGCCCTTACATTTAATGTAATGTAGTTACAACTGTGAATCTAAATTTCTTAAGACATCCTAGTAATAATATATCTCCCCTTCCAGGAAATTAGCTGATGGGGAGCCTGTGAAATACAGACAGTTAATGCCAAACTCTTTCTCCAACACCATTTTGATATGCATTTCACTTTGGAAGCAGTAGCTTGCTTCACTGCAAGACATCTTGGCACACTGTCCTACTGCAGGCTCATTTTAGTATACACAGGAGACAAATGCCACAGAGTAACAGTTTGAGATTTTTTTAAAAGAATAATATGTAAAATATTTCAAATAGAAAAATGCTTTGTTAATATGTCCTTGGTATTTTTTTAAAATTCCTCTTGAAACTACAGCTCAAACTCTAAATTCTCAAGAATCTGTTTAGACAAAGACAACTCTTGAGCAGTACTGTGCCAGAGGAATAAGTAAAGTACTAAAGTTACAATATATTGCTATAAATCCTCACCAGCTTATAAGCATATCTTGATAGTACTGTTGTAACCAAAACTGAAAAAATGTCCTCAAATCACCCAACAAATTTAGTAATTGAAATCTAAGCCCACTTCTTGAAAGGCATGATAAAAGGAATTAGAAAATAAAAAGAGTAACATAACTAATAAAGCACTGATCATTGCATTCATGCTGGATACCTGTATGATTCCAGACTCTCTAGTCAGATTAATTATCCTTTTATATTTACATAGTTCCCCCACACAACCAAGATTGAATAAATCATTATGTGTCCTAGAAATAGCAGAAAATTACAGAAATACACCTTCAACTGTTTATTTTTATTCTATATCAAGCTAAGCTGTGTGAAAAAGGCTTTCTGGAAAGGGAATGTGTTAATATAAAAAAGGAAAGCACAGTAGGCCTACCATTTAGGGTTTTCGGAAAAGCCTGTTTGGATAGATCTACACACACATTTTATACACAGAGAGCTGGATAATAAAAATTATAATCTCACTTTACCAAAGTATTTATTTACATCTACAGATACTTGAAGTAGATAAGATTTCCTTCAACACAATCTCTATCATTCGTTTTTGACAGCACAGATTATTCAATGTTGAATCTCAGATAATGCCAAATGTCCTATCTCATCTCTCAGTGGAAAACCAAATGTAGCTGTTCTGCCATGACAGCTGGCCAAAGAAAGTTTAAGGGTGGGGAATATTAACAGTGTTGGGTTTTTTCCTCCTAGGTTTTAAACTTAATATAACAAAATAGTCTAACATTCTTTCCAACTTTACTGGTATTTTTATCCTGTACATGTCAATGGTTGTTTTCAGTTCTCTCTCTCTGTGTATTAAAGAGGAGATAAATGGCATAAAAATGTTCCCTGACAATAAATAAATGGGGCCAACAGGTATAGTCCAAGGTCAAGAGAGACACTTAATATGTCTGACAATGTAAACAGTGTTCAATAATACAAATAATGTCCATAACAATTAACAGTACAGTGTTTAAATTAAGTCAAACCTTTAAATGGTTTAACTGATATTAATGCCAGAGTACAAAGATAATATACCTTAGTTAAAAAGGAATTTATATTTCAAAAGTCCACATTTCCTAAAATCATGGACAAAATCTTGTGGAACATGGTAGAGTGAGCAAACAGTGCTGTGCATGTAGTGAAAGCACCCTGACAAATTTGTAACTTTGCTAAAAGTCACACCACAAATTGCATTGTTTTAAACCAGATTGCAGGACGGCTGAGCTTTCACAAATTTATTCACAAAGTGAAATGAAACTATTTGCTGTTTGAATAGGCTGGTTTCTAATTGGCTGAAGCACCACACATGTTCAAGGGCAATCAGAATTCAGCGGGTCAGTTATGGTACAGTAAATTGTGTTCAACTGGTATATATTTTCTAGATAAACAATTTAGTATAATAGTAAACTTGAACACAGATAGGATAAGTGATTCCTGTTTTGAAATTCAATTTATTTGAGCATAAGCTTTCGTGAGCTACATACAGCTCACTTCATCAGATGCATATGATACAGTGAGCTTTAGCTCACGAAAGCTTATGCTCAAATAAATTGGTTAGTCTCTAAGGTGCCACAAGTCCTCCTGTTTTTTGCGAATACAGACTAACACGGCTGTTACTCTGAAACCTGTTTTGAAATTGTTTCACTTCAAAATTAATGTATTATGGATATGAAAACATCATATCAGGAGAAAGTAGCCTTAGTAAACCATGTAAGGGCTGGATCCTGTAACTTGCTGAGTGCCCTCAACCCACAGTGGTTTCAGTGGGATTTGCAAGGTGCTCAGCATTTTGCTGAATAGGACCTTCAGTTATACAAGATAAATATTTGAGTGTGAGATTTTCGAAAGCACTCAGCAGTGGCCTAACTCTGCGCCCACTGAAGTGTAATGCTGAATGTATTTTAAAATCCCACGTGAAAGCTTTAATTTTTTTCTTAATGCAAACAATTCATAATGTAAAATATTTTGAGATTGATCAATAGCAATTTTTTACAATAACCTACTTATCAGAAATTATTAAACAAACTAAACAAAAGCCAAGTGATGGTCTATTTTTAGCAATTTAAGAACAAATCACTGTTCAAAGTAAAATATTAAAAATAAGTGTGTAATGTTTTGATTGCACATTAGTCCTCCCTCACCCAATGGATCTCAACTATAATCTGATCTGAAATGATAGAGGGGCCCAGTACTTTAGGTCTGCACATCTTTGATTTGATGGAAGTTGAGAGCGCTCAGTTCCTCACAGGTTCAGGTTGCTAGCACTGCGCAATACAGCAGGTTTTGCATATATCAGTGAATGCGAACAATTTAATGCATTTGAAAAATGCATTCGTGCTCCCAAATTCACCAGAACAAGTAACACCCAATGTTTGTTTCCTCAAGGAAGAAGTTTAGAGAGACAGCAGATGAAGAACTAGGAAAGCAATCAGGCATCAATATTTATTAATACAAGACAAAGGAAACACAATCAATGCGTTGATGGAACACTGTCCAGCCAGGTGTTAAATTTAAAAATGTATCTACTCTAATTTCAAATAAATAAAAAACCTTTATACATAATTACATAATGTTGTAGTCTGAATTTGACAATGGTAAATATGTTGATAGTAATTAAAGAAAAATTACATTTAGGCTAAAAATTTAATCTTGTTTTTACAATTTTATCTCCAGGACAAATAGTATGACCCAATTTAATTACAGAGTTATCAGAAGCGCAGTGTAAGTGTTAACAGACAGACTTATGTAAAGTACTGCAATTTTATGCCACAAATACTTTTGCTAGGGCAGTAATCATACAATAGTCAGGTGTATAAGAACTTTTTTTAGTTCAGAGGTAACAGTTCTCAGGGTACACTGCAGCTCTCAACTCAGATTCATGGCATGGACACTATTGGGACGTTTATTTGCTTCTGCAACTGGATGAACTGCAAAAAGCCAAACTGGAGTGGAGAGCTGAACATGAGTAGGTTTGCCCCTTTGGACTCATTGCTGGATTCAAAAGGGTACCATACATGGTTATGATGGGGGAAGAGGCAAATCCAGCTCTGAACAGGAATAGCTAATGTCAAAGCCTTTGGTGGCCAGCCAGGTTCCTTAATCTAAATGTCAAGAGTCATTCACTTAGGGGATTCTTCCCTATTACAATGAGAAAATATTTTTGGATGAATTGGTTACATCTCTCAAGGCTCTCCCAAAATGAATCAAATTAGTTGTTAATCAGTTTGGAAGAGCCACTGTGCTCCCAAACTCAAGGAGACATCAGCGACTGATACTTAGTGCTGAATAACTAGTTATTTACAGGGACGTCATAAGGATTAGATTGTATCCCCATCTATAGATTTGCCAACTAAGGCAGTGAAATAACTTGCCCAAGGCTACACAGCAAGTCAGCAGCAAAACTGTTATTAGAATCCAGGACTTCCTGACACCCAGCCCATGTTCATTCCGCTAACACACGCTTTTTCCTGTTATGCTGAACACACTCTCAGAAGCACCAGTAATGTCAAAGTTGGCCATTTTTATATGCTACTTATCAGAAAACAAGATTTGAGGGGACAAAAAGACCGTAGATTACAATTTGAATCCATGAGTTCCCTAGTCACAGAAATGTATGGATCAGAATACAGTTGATTAGAATCACACTAAACTAGACATATTTATAAACGAAATTATTCAGCTTCTAGAAATTCAAGTTGAGGTGGAGGGAGGAGAAATCAAAATTACTGAGCTTTTCAGTATTAGAGAGAACACTTCAGCCTTCTAGATTGAAAGTTCCAAAATGCCACTCTAAAAGTCTCTCTGCACTGCACATATTAGCAATCCTTGATTAAATTCATATCACAAGTCATTTGTGAATTTTTGTTAATGCAAAATTATGTAAATGGAGAAACCCAATCAAAGTTTCTAGAGTTGTGCTATGGTTCTCCCTCAGTGGACAAGGATTTAATATTTTCAGAACAATGCATCTAAAAAGTTAAGTAACTAGGATATGAAAAAAGCCTTTCAGAACTGTCTTCTCAACAGTCAGGAGAACAAAGTGAAGCTGCATTGCAAATCATTCCTGCCATACAAGGAAAGTGTGTAATAAAAAGGGGAGATTCTCTCAAGGAGGTCAGGGCTGGTCATAGGCAATTTATATGCTGTTACCCAGCTGATCAACACTAGCATTTAATTTGTATCAACAACAACTACACAGTTGTCCATTTCCTAATTTCTGTAGAGGATCTGTTAAAACCACATTCATATGGAGGCTCTGTACACTTTATAACTACCTAGCAGTATGACTGTGGAAATACTGTTATTTTAAAATATCCACGAGGGTCTTATTTCAAAATCTAGGAATTTAACATCAACTCTTTAGAAAAGTAAATTTTTAAGCTGCTTGTGTGTAAAGAATTCTCTCCCTCTGTTAGACCTGCCATACTCAATTAAGATACATCCTTCCACCTCTATGACAGGCAAATTAACCCTAAATATTTTGAGAATATATTCAGAGCTTTATATCTGAATTTTAACACTCCAGCCCCGAATGAAGAACTGTTATAAAGCATTCATGAGGAAGGGGTTTCAAGTACAGAACCACGACTTGTTTACAGATGGCTGTCACAGCAGCACTTAATATAGCTGTTATAGATTTGGATTTATACAAGTTTACATTATAAACATTTATAAAAATTACCTAAACACACTGTATACTTGTTACAGGGGTAAATAATACATATTAAAATATTTTAAGCATGTATTTACATAACAGACCATAATTGGCCCAAAAGAGCTGTTACAATTTCTGCTGTCAGGTCTTATATGCTTCCAAAGTTTTGTTTTCTTAATCACATAAGGGAAAAAACAAGAAATTCAACTATGCTCAAATGCTGTTAAAGGTGAGATGAAAGAAAGATAGTTGCTTCTGAAACCTTGTCTCTCCCTCAGCCCACTGTGCCAGACAACTACAATAACTTCCAAATGGTTAGTGTTCTTGCATGCTTTAAGGCTTCTGCTTTTCAGCATTTATAAAGGCCGCAAACTCACCAGCTCTTTCGGGATGCTGTAATCTTGACTTTTTTGAAGATATTTCACTATGCATGCACTAGAACAACATTCTCCTTGCTTTCTGTTGCCACTTTGTCCCTCTTGTTTTTTTTAAAAAAAAAAAAAAAAAAATCACACTGCTGATTTCAGCCAACTCCCTTCCAGAATCATCAAATTCTTTCTGGTGAATGCCTCAAGGAAATTCAGGGCATTTTCCATATAAAGCCCATGTACACATTACATTTGCTGCTATAACTGTGGGCACACTGTGGAATAAATTAAGGATGGAGCCACAATCCCAGCAATAAATTTAATTATTTTTGTCAATCTGTGCCATAATCTTAGCTTTTCGTTTTTTAAACACAAAGCTCTGTAATGAGAGGAAGCCGAGGCTGTCTCACAAGCGTACAAATTTCAGTTAAGCATTCTGGAGATGCAATGCAGTTTCTATCAAATTTTTATTTTATTTTTAGTGTTTCAAAAGCTTAAATACTTCAACCTCATTTAGAAAGATGTGCCTTAAAAACATAGGCTTCTACATACTATGACATTCTGGCCAGCAATAAAAGACTACATACATACTGAATTAAGAAAACTTTTGTAAGATTTGCATTTTCACATTAGTTGTCTAACCAAATTACAGTCCTCATCATTACTTAAGCCAATTTTCTATGTGAATTATGTATATTAATATTTACATTTTAAAAATATAGGCAAAATCCATTTTAAATTAAAGAAATATCTATACGAATAAGTAATTCTTACTTTCAGGGGGTTATTGGATTTGGTCATGGCACAATTTTAAATAAGCAGTGAGATCCCATGGAACGAACAGCTACAGTATAGTTGCAAAGTACATTATATACTGGGGAACTGCAGGACTCTGATGACTCTTTTCTTAATAAGTTTATTATCTTAAGTAAATAAACCCTCCCCTTATAGAATCATAAAACAGTATTAGATAAAAATACAAATATGTACAACAGATGAAAAAAGTAACACTACTGTAAAGGCCTTAGGAATTTTGTAGCTCACACACTTGTCAACTTTGCATTGTCTATAAAGCTAATGTTCAGTAAACTGTTACAAACATTTTCCATTGTCTACCATATTTCCACTTGACCCTCAGTTGTTGATGTGATCATAATCCCATAGGATGAAATGAAGGGAATACGGTGGCAATCACAAACTTGACATCAAGTATTAGTACTTTTCACCAGCTTCATTTCTATAGCCACCATTGATCATTTTAGTGGTCCTACAAAGTTTGTGAACATTATCCCCTCTAACCCATTACATGTTATAAGCCACATAGATGGGATCTAACTGATCAGCCAGGAAACTGTCGCGGAGATGCATCCGTTGTTTTTCTCCTCTGGAATTGATGGGAATAACTCCTGGATCCACCACCACCACAACTCCCACGATTAGGTAATGTTCTTCCAGAACCACATTGGTAACTAGAGGGACTAAATCCAGGGCTTCCTGTTCACAGCCACACAGCTCCACAACTACCACCAGCAAGTTGGTCCATGTGAACACAGCACTGAAATTTAATAAAAATATATACTTAATGCATACATTTTGTATAAACATGAAGTTACAAATCTTATTCCCCCTTCCCATATCTTCCTCTTTTGTTCAGGTCCCCAGACAGCATGATGATGTACAAACAGTGCACATACCAGAACTTTCCCTGTTGTTTCATTACTTTTAGGTACCCAGTTCATGGAAGGCAGCTCTAGCATAATGCATACATGATGTAGCATACGTTTGAACTCTTCACACTTATCTGTGAGCAGACTACACATCCAGTATCTTAGCAAGGAGATGCTGGCAGTATGCTGGGGGAGGGAAAGTGTTGAGGAGCTGCATATTAAAGTTACACTTCTGACTTGGAACAGGATTCCCAGCCACAGTCCTTTCTACATTTGGGAACAACTGCTCCCATTTTCCTCTGCACAAATCCTGGATTATCCCATTGTTCACATAGCATAAAGCTCCCGGACAGTTTGTTCTCTTTCAGGCATATTAAGCTAGTGTTCTAGTTTACCATTCAGCAATGCTCCTGTGCGTTCGAGATACTGAAGTCTCTATGTCAATTGGATGATAACGGAGTCCCCTCAGCTCCAAAGTTTCATCCAGTGCTCCTACGACATACAGTGCATCATGGCGATCTGGGGTTGAGGGAATGAAAAATTGTATACACACATTTTAAAATGGGGGATGGAAAAAGATACGTGATGCTGTGAGTAAAGTATTACAAATTGTGATCTTGGTGTATTCCCTAGTGGTCAATCAAGTGGTAGAACTACAACAGCATTGACAAATGCCAGGTTTAAACTAGAAACTTTTGTTAGCATAATAATGTTAGTTAGGGGACTGATTCTTTACAATATTTTTATACCAGCGAAAATCCCTAGTGTAGACACAGTTATACAAGCAAAAACATCCTTTTGATGGCACAAGCAGCGTCTCCACTAGGGGAGTTACCACTATAGCTGTACCAGCAAACCCTCTGTAGTGCAGACAAGTTCAAAGAGTTTGCTCTCTTCCTTCCCACCAGCATAACATGCTCCAGAGAATTGAAGTTATAAGAGGAAAATAGCCTGGAATAAAGGGATAGAAAAAAGTGCTACAGTCACAGACAAGACTCCTCCCCGAAATCACCTGTCCTTTGCCACAGCAGTGTCAGGGAACGATTCACTTACCCAGACCCGAGAAACAGGTCATGATAAATCATCCATGATGCTAAATGCCAGGCTAGGTGTATGCCTTTCCTGAGGCTGGTGGGGGAGAGTAGGCCTCATAACTCTCTCCAATGACACCTCTTCTCTAACCAGGGGTACAGTTAACTGAGGCCTGAAGAAAGCTCAGTTCATCCCTACTGGCCAATGAAGGGTCAGACACAGAACACACTAGGAAAATAAGGCATGGGTGTTTTGGACAGTGTTGTTCCAGCCTGGAAGACGTTGCAAAGTGCCAGATACCTGGTGTTAGAGAAGGAATTAAAATCAATAGCAGCAGCTTTAGTGAGTGAGCAGGGGAGGCCTGGAGCAGATTTCCATTAACAGCAGAAACCATGGAAAATTCTCCATCTTCCCTAAAAAGAAGGAGAAAGGTGCACATTTTTATCTTACCTCCACTGGCAGCTGTGAGCTCCGTCCGGCGAACAAAGCCAAGGTATCCAGTTCTAGCCCAAAGTGTCTGAGCAGCATCGCCAAAGCTCAGACGAGTGTTGAAATGATCAGCTTGAAGGGATTCATTATCATAGATGGTGTAGTAACCACTGGCCGTGTGGGGACTGTTCACCCAAATCTACAGAGGAGATAATATGGTTCTGAGACCCACACACCATGGAAATGGAGCCTTCTTCAAGCAAAAGGATTAAATGCATTGTACTTCACAAAGAAATCATTGAGGATTGAATTGTAAAAGGAAGTTCTCTTTATTGAAGATTTAGTTGGCACAGTAACTATTTGGCAGCCTAGCTCTGGGTGCCTGAAGAGCAGCCCAAGGGCCAAACACATCCTACAGAGTTTTAAAATGCACTTTCCAGCTGCCCTCCCCCTGTAATAGGAAGAGGATGGATAAACGGCAGGTTTTTACTGCTTGTGAATTCAAACAACAGTTTCTATTTATCTATCAAGACAGGTCTAACTACAATCAAATAATCAGAACAGAATGCAAGTTCAATTGCAAATTTGACAGTTTCTTTAGAATCCAACTGTCAGTTACAGTAATCCAGGTGCAGTACTCCACAGCTAAATGAAATCTGCAATGGAGTTAACCTTCATTTCTAAAATTATTTCTCTTTCCTGAGTTTTGACATTAAACATAATGCCCACACACAAGCTCTAGGCACTTAGATTTCTAAATACCCAGCAGCATTAACCCTTATGTATAAATAAACTCTGCCAACCAGCAGCCTCAAAATAATCAAATGGAGATAATATAGCTCAGCCAGCAAACAAAAACAGAGACACTCCCAAAACAGCAATTAAACCAGCAGCTACCTCCCCAAGATGAGAATCTCCAACAGGCCCCTTGGTCTCAGGATTGACTATAATCACTTTGACTCCAGGCAAAATCTAAAGGACATAACAAGGAAAGTCGGTAAATCAATTCATGGACTTCTGCCTGTAAGTGTCCAAAATACAAAAGCAGTTAGTTCACCTCTTGATTTTTGTGAGCATAGGTTTCACCTTCTGTGGAATGCGTGTACAGCTCTATGTGCACATCTACACAATATATTAAGAACTGACTAATGCACTGATGACTCTCAAGGTCCAAGCAAATGAGGGATTCTGGGACTGTAAATTCAGGACATCAGGGGTTAACTCCTATTATGTTTGAGAGTTTGCATAATGAAGTCTGCCCAGACCACTTGGAAAAACTGTTTCTATTGCTGTTACTTCGTTTAAGCAGAGGACTAACAGCCACGGCACATCCCAACGCATGCTGCCAGCCAGGATACAACAGACTGCTTACAGAACTCTGATAAAGTGAACACAGTTACTGTAGAATAGAACCAACCCCCACAGCCCTCACCCTCACATTGTTTCAGTGCATTGCAATATGCAAACTGCAACTGAAGTTACAGCAAAGCTGCTATTAGAGTGAAAAAAAGACTCCAGTGTAAGTAGGTTTCTCTGCACCAGGGAGTTAGTTCAATGGTCATCTCTCCCATGCCATACTGCATGATTGGCTTAATACAGATGCCTCCCTGAACTACAAGTTCACATATAAAATGTTTCTGAAGGACATAAACACACATGGTCACATGCTCTGCGTGCCAAGCCATTAGGAAGGGGATGTGAAATTACCTTCCCAGATTCTGAAAGCAGCAGGCTCTGTGGAGCTCCCCTCTCTACCAAACGCACTCTGAAGGGAAAAAACATGATGATGAAAAGCAAGAACTTCATTTACCATCTACGAAGAAGGAATCTCATGGCCAACACAATATTCTCCAGGAGGTTATGTAGAGGATGAATAATAAACAAATGTAAATACAATGTACCTGTCATGTCTTAAGGATTTCAGATCTACATACACTGTGGTAGGGTCAGGCCCAGAGGTTCCCTAAAAGATAACATTAAAGAACATGTTAATATTTTCTGTTTCTAATTATATGACAGTCACTGGTAATTAATATAAAGTGTAAAAACTATACAGAAGAGCAGACAGTTATATGAATAAAACCCCCCACAAACAACCAACCACCTTCCTCCCCACCCCACTCCCCACACACAAAGAGCATTACTTTTCGGACACTGACTCCCATGAGATATTCTGGGAATTGTCCAAGCTGGGCTGTTTGATTATATAAATGCACTGTGTGTGTTTGGGCTACCTGGAGAAGTGCCCTCATTTCTCACCCACCCATGTTAGTCTCTCCGTCTCCTGCTCAAAGATCATCATACACAGGCCCTTCCTTTTAGGGTTTGTTTCTCTTTACTCTGTTTTCTAGTAACTCTTCAAAGAAAAAACTCAGAAAATACCAAACTGTTTCAAGTCTCATTTTTTAAAAAAATCAAACAACAATGACAAGGCTGGTGCTCAAAGCCATTGCACTGACAAAGACAAGCTAATCCATGCCCATACCAAGGCAGGAGCTCTCAAATGTTTCCTTATGCCTCATACAGATGCCAGAATTCATCTTCACATTTCCCACCCCAGCAGCTGCACCAGAGGGAGTGCTAGCATAGACAGGCTGCCAGCCGATATGTCTGTTCTGAATGCTCCAACCATCACTCCTACCTGTGGAGTGGCAATGCTGGGAAACTGGAAAAAAAGTGCTGGAATAGATACAACCTTACAGTAGGCCACACCTTGAGAGAAATTATCCCATGGCACTACCCCTTGCATTCATGACTAACATCACTGTGGCAACTGCAGTTATTGCTTACAGAGAAATGTGAAAGTTTGGAAGTATATCAGGTGTTTTTAGATTCTTTAATGCAATCTGGCAGCTGGAAACAAGGAGGCACTGCCTGCACTATGCACCTTGGTGCTCTCCACAGAGCACCAGAGAGAGCTCAAACTCTGGTCTGAGAAGCGAAGTTAACAATTTAGCAGCATGTGTTGGTTATGAAGAGTTTGCCAATTCAGAGCTCAATGCAATCTGGAAACCTGGTGCCACTGACAACATAATGGTCTTCCACATTAAATACCCCTTTGATACCTGTAAACAGATAGCTACGTTGACTCTTGACCCAAAGGTGGTGCTCACAGCACGGGATGACAGGCCAATGTCTTTGAAAAGCTTGGAGAAGGACTGAGTGAGAGAAATTCGTGGCCGCTCTTCTGCAACAACCACACAGGTCCGGACACAGGACAGATTAATTCCTCTTGCCTGCAGAACCATGATAAATGCAAACAATTGCTGCTCTGCCTCTAACAAACGAAGCAGAGTCCCACAGAAGACTGTTTGCCCCCTCCTCCACACTTAAACAGCTCCAGAAGTGAAGGATACCCTCCCATTACTCCACTCATGATAAATGTACCTTACTGTGTCCCTGTTGGCAGGCTATCAAATGTGACTCTGATCAGGCAGCCCAAAAAGCATAAATGGAATAATGGCATTTTCAATTCTGCTTCCTATCCAGCTATAAGGAATATAGCTTTCTGCATTTCTGTAGTACCTCATCCCTGAATTTAACTAAGCCTCACCACACCCCTGCTGGGTAGCTCAGGATCATCACTCCCATTTAGAAGATGAGGAAAAATGGAGGCACAAAAGGATGAAGTGACTTGCTGAAGGTCACACTGAGGCTACAGCAGAGCTGGGCACAGACCCCTCAGGTATGTGCTCTAACCACTGGAAGACATCACTGCTGCCTCATAATTAAAGAACAATGGACAGCACTACCAGCTTTGCAGAGCTTCACAGTAACCTATGTGACTGGGGATATCATGCAAGGTATGAAACCTCAGAACATTTTGTACAGTCAGTGGTGCACGATTGAGTGGGGACTTTGTAGATGGAAGCACAAAGCCAGTTTTAGGAAAACAGATGCAAGAAGTAATCATAAACCTTGAGCATATTTATTTTTTCCTCCTGCTCTTCCAGAGAGTTGTGCGGCTGCTTAATGGATTGGCCAGCAGATATGCTGTATCTTCAGCTGGCCTAGAGCCCTTCAGCAGGCTGATGGTATATAGCGGACTATTCATGCAGCATGATGCTGCGGCTACTGCCTCACCCTTCTAAGGTTTGTTCTAACAGTCATCTCCATTTGCTTTAGCACAAGACTGGATACCGACTTTTAAAATCAGTGTAAGATACTGACAAAGGTTCTTACCTTTAACATTTCGACCTGATTTCCAAGTCCCTTTGTGCACAACTCCATGACTGAATAGGAACAGAAAGTGTCCCTTATTTTGTACTGACTGACCGTGGAAAGCCAGAGGAAAAGATTGGATTCCAACTCCATAGGAGGAATTAAGATGGACTGGTGACCAGAATACACGCTGCCATAGAAGATTAGAGAGAAAAATTTTACTCTAGAAGCTGGTTAGCATTAAGTCTGTTTTTTGTTATTTTTGGTCACCGATACATAGGGATGTTAGGCCCAAACGTAGGTAATGGGATTCCATGTCTGGGATAATTTGATGACAACACTAGTGCCCATCTCCTTTATAATGTGCAGCAACATTCTATTCATAATAAAAACACCTTGTAACTGAGAAGTAGGGCACACAGTTCCCATTGCCAATGTGAAGGAGAAATGCAGGCTCTGCAAAATATATTCCATCATACTATGAAACCAACAAAAAAAAAAATGGGAGAAACTTTCTAGAGCTAGTAATCTCTTGCAGTGCATCTATACGTTACTAAGAGAAAAACAGTCACACTGGATAGATCTTAAAACTGGAAAGGAAGGGGGTCATGTTATTGAGCATCCAGAGCCAGATCCTGAGCTGGTATAAACTGGAATCATTCCACTGAAGACAATGGAGCTGTGTCAATTTATACCAGTTGAACATCTAGCTCTCCATTTCCGGTTTTAACACCGATCAATATCTTACCCTTTTGTTTTCATTCCAACTCATACCTGCAAAGGCACCAGAGCGTAAAGCCAAGTCCGCAGTAGGGATCAAGACAAATGGCAATCTGCCGAGAGGAATAGAGCTCACACTGGAGCTTTATCGCCCTGCAAAGAGCATTCACTGCTGCGTGGGACATCTGTAACAAAAGAAAGGGAGAGATACAGTGTTGAAATCCAAGAACATAGGAATAGGATTTCTCTGAGTCAGCTGGTACGGTGAGATATGGGCTTGGTTTCCTAACAATGCTACTCCACAAATTAACTACCCTTATCGCACATGGTGAGTGCAAAACATTGTAGAATCTTCCACACAAAGCTCTGTTTATCTTAGATCATTAAAGCATGTTATAAAAGGAGCAGCAGCTTCAGTTTCTCACTGTACACCTCCCACAGCATCTGAGCCCAGCCAGCACCCCACACCAGAGCCTAAGGGCTAAGTTTTTACGCCTGTTTTTTTCACACCCTCTTCTCTGTTACCAACTGCCAGAGCTACTCTCTGCTTTCAGTGGAGGCCAGCGAATGCTTTTCCAATAGTTCACTGTTAGCCGAGACTGCAAAGCGACACCATCATCATTCCCTGACCACCTAAATATGCGATTCTTCGTCAGCCTGGGCACCTGAAATCCTGAGGCTGCTTCTGACCTCAGTCTTCCTGCATGGCAGCACAAGGCAGAGCTGCTTTACCAGCCTGAAGCCAGGCTGCATTTTTTTGGATCTGCCAATACGTAGCTTTACTCTCCCAGTTTATTAGCTGGGACAAGTGATCTTTATATCAAATCACAAGACCCACTTAAAAAGAAAAAAAGTTTCAGCCAAACAAAGACTATATGAGACCTTCTTTCCCAGCAAGTGTTCCTGTACCTTCACTCCCGTAAGCATGCCTGTCGTGGACACACTAAAATCTAGGTATGCCAACATCTCTGGTGTGGGTGGTTTATAGAGCTGAGGTAGCCGCTTCCTGGGCAAGTCATCTGTGTGGGTAAGAAACAAAGTCTTATGATTCTGTTGTTTCTGAATTGGGATTCTTAGGGATGGTGGAATTTTCAATGACTAGGATGATATGAATGCGGGAGAAAAGCAAGCCTTCTTGATAATTAACTGTGGAATTACCTTCCACAAGAGTGACCAACATGTCTCGCTGCTTTCAGGAGAAAGTGCAAGGGCCATTTCTAGGTCAAAGCTTTCCCATTAAAAAAAATCTGTCTGCTCTTGGAAACGAGGAGAAAAGAATCTAGCTGTGTGTGAGAACCCTATTCATTTGGACTGTAAGGTGCTCTGATACCACTCTGAGGAGTAAAGGGTGGGGAGATTCAATCAATGTTGTGAGGCACTGCATCAAATACGTAAATGCTATCAAGATATTACACTTGTCATGTGCCATTCAGTGCTTGTCCTCTCTTCTTCTGAAGCTGCCAAAAAGGGGGTCAAGCCAGTGCTAACTATGACATGGATACCTGTTCTGAGGCCACTAACTCCACTAACATCAACTGAACTTTCAATTTTACCCCCATGCTATAATTCTACATGGGGCTCAGCTCTGCACAAGGAACAATTAGAGTTTCCAGGGTCAACCATGGGTCAGATTACAAGGAAATCCCAGCCTTGTCTCTAAACACTCTTTGTTCAAATTAATTCAAGAACATTCAACATTTTTAGTCTAGGGGCTAGAAAATCTTGCGACACCCTCCCTGCTCCATCTGGCATTGTATCCTTCCCACAAATTGCTTTCCTCATTCACAAATGTCAAATCTCATAATAGGAGACTGTCTGCACAGCCCCCACCTTCTCCGCTTTTTTTTTAATTGTATAAGGGTGTAAAAGCTGCGAGCAGCTGAACCACGGTCTCTCTGAGATGTTTTTTCTGAGCATTTAAGCCCCCAGAGCAGCCAGTCAGATCATGTCTGTATTGGCAACGTCAGAACCCCTTACAGAGTCAATCAGAATCCCCACGCACAGCTTTGAAAATCTTTGAAATACTTGGCAAAGAGAAGCTCTCACCTGTGTCAGTGATGGTTGGCCAGGTTTTCACATCCACAGCAGCAGCTGCCTCTCTGGATTTCAGTAGTCTCATTAAGGTCTGAGTTGTGAGAATGCAGGCAGCTTTGCTGACCTAAAAAAATAACCAACCAATGATTGCTAGAAAGTGAAAGAGAAACACATGTGGCCTTTCAAGCCCCATAACTAGTGGAGGCTGTGGGTATGCTTGTGCAATGCACTTTCCCCACCTGTGGGTTGTTTGCTATTCCAAAACACACCACCCTGCTCAGCCAAGACCCCAAATTCAGACTAAAATGCAAAGTGGCAAGATCTTTGGACAGGCTGAGTAGGGATGTTATGTCAGGTAGCAACTGGACAGTAGCTCTCCTTCCATACCTACAGAGTCAACCTAGGCCAGTTACTGTAATTAGTAGGTAACTTGTAGACTGGCACTTGTCTAGTAGTCACTTAAAGGTACAGTGTTGCACTAAGGAAGTGTTATTTACTCCTTCTCATAACACAAGAGCTAGGGGGTCACCAAATGAAATGAATAGGCAGTGGGTTTAAAAACAAACAATAAGAAGTATTTCTTCACACAATGCACAGTCAACTTGTGGAACTCTTTGCCAGAGGATGTTGTGAAGGCCAAGACTATAACAGAGTTCATAAAAGAACTAGATAAATTCATGGAAGATAGGTCCATCAATGGCTATTAGCCTGTGTTTGCCAGAAGCTGGGAATGGGCAACAGGGAATGGATCACTTGATGGTTACCTATTCTGTTCATTCCCTCTGAAGCACCTGGCACTGGCCGCTGTTGGAAGACAGAATACTGGGCTAGATGGAATCATAGAATATCAGGGTTGGAAGGGACATCAGGAGGACATCTAGTCCAATCCCCTGCTCAAAGCAGGACCAATCCCCAACTAAATCATCCCAGCCAGGGCTTTGCCTTTGGTCTGATCCAGTATGGGTGTTCTTATGAGTTATTAGGTGGTAACAAGACTGTGGGTCATGTAAGTTAGCCTATTCCTGTTACCATGTATTTTGCAGCAACTTGTGTCACCCCTGTTACAGCCAGAGGAAGCGCTTTGTTATACTGAATTCTCATTTATGAAACAAAAGTTATACAGCTAGAGACAGTTCATTCTGACCCAAGAGGGTGTTCTAATATACTGCAGCCATGAAAGATAGCATAAGAGATTTCATTCTTACTACTCTCCAGATCCAAACATCAGAATAATGGTGCCCCATGGGTGCCAGGCCCATAGGTTGCAGCTTCCCATTACTCACATCTACAATCATTCGCACAGTGGGCAGCGTCGCAGTGAGGTTCTGAGCATGAGGTGGTCGAACGGTCACAGGAATGCAGCCAGCATACAAACAGCCATAGAACGCAGCGATTAGTTCAATGCCTGCAAGAACACAAGAGGCTGTCACACAAGTGCTGACTGATGTCCTCGTGACACTAACCTCTACTCCAGTGGTTCCCAAGCCGTGGGCCATGCCCCCTAGGGGGGCACGGAGGAATTTTGGGGCGGGGGTGCATGGCAGAGTCTGGGTCAGCCCCCACAGGGGGGTCCAGAAGGGAGTGCCCACTCTGACCCCAGCCCAGACACGCCCCCAGCTGCTCTGTCTCCAGGCCACTCCACCTAGAGTCCCAGCTCCTCCCCCCGCCCCAGTTCTGCCCCCAGGTCTGCCTTCAGCCCAAGCTCCTCTGCTGAAGCAGCCTTGGCTGTGCAGCAATGTGGGGGGGGGGGACAGATTCCATTACTGGTAAGGGGGGCACGGAATCGCTGATTGGAGCACTGCTCTGCTGAAAGCTGCATCATCTCTGGCATGCTGGATGATGGCATAGTGAGAGGTGAATGTATGTATCGAGGACCAAGTTGCTGCCCTGCAGATTTCGGTTATCTGGGCCAGGAACACCGCTGATGAGGCCTGAGCCCTCGTGGAGTGTGCCATAAGAGCCGGGTCTGGTATTTTGGCCAGCCTGTAGCACATATGGATACATGACATGATCCAGGAAGGTATCCTTTGAGATGAGACTGGCAGTCCTTTCATCTGGTCTGCCCCCACTACAAACAACTGGTTCGACTTTCTGAATGGCTTAGTGCGCTCAATGTAAAAGGCTAGTGTTGGCTAACATCGAGAGAGCACAGCCTCTGCTCACGGCTACTGGCATGAAGCTTAGGATAAAAAACAGGCAAGAAAACGTCCTGACTAGTGTGGAAGTGACACACCCTTAGGAAGAAAGGCCGGGTGAGGTCCGAGTTGCACCTTATCCCTGTGGAAAACTGTATAGGTTGCGTTAGAGGTAAGAGCCTTTAACTCAGACACCCTCCTAGCTGATGTAATAGCAACCAGAAAGCCTACCTTCCACGACAGATAGAGAAGGGAGCAAGTTGCCAGCGGTTCAAATGGGGGCCCCCATCAGTCTGGAGAGGACCAGGTTAAGGTCCCACGTGGGGACAGGCTGTCTGATCTGGGGATGGAGCTGTTCCAGACCCTTGAGGAACTGACCAACCATAGGGTTGGTGAAGTTGGAGCGTCCAGACGCTCCCGGGTGGAAGGCTGAGATAGTAACGACGTGTACCTTTATGGAGGACGCTGCCAGGCCTTGCTGTTTCAGGTGCAGAAGGTACTCTAAGAAGTACTAGTAAGAAGGTACTAACACGGCTGCTACTCTGAAATCTCTAAGATGAGAGGCAGAGGTGCCTGGAGAGGCGGTATATGACACTGATCACACCAAGTACATCTTTTCCACTTCGCCAGATACGTGGCTCTAGTGGAGGGCTTCCTGCTGCCGAGGAGGACCTCCCTTACCTGTACTGAGCACGGAAGCTCCATGGGGTTCATAGAGTTCATGAGGTGGAGGGACTGCAGGTGGAGGTGATGAAGGTGAATGATCAGGTCAGGGAGGAGAGGCAACGTGATCGGGGCATCCACCGACAGTTCCAGGAGCGTGGTGTACCAATGTTGTCGAGGCCACATTGGTGCCACCAGAATTATCTCTGCCCCATCCCTGCAAACCTTAAGTAGGACCTTGTGCACGAGAGGGACCGGGGAAAGGCGTAGAGCAGGCGGCCTCCCCAGGGTAGCAGGAGTGCGTCCATGATTGAGTCTGGGCTGTGTCTCTGGAAGGAGCAGAACATTGGGCACCTTCTGTTGCTCTGGGTGGTGAACAGCTTGAACTGGGAAAACCCCCACCTTGGAAGATGGACCACTTGTGATTGCAGAAGGACCTGCCGAGACGGTCCACCAGTGTGTTCTGAACTCCTGGTAGATAGGATGCTTCCAGGTGAATGGAGTGGGCTATGAAGAATTCCCATAGCTGGAGGGCTTCCCAACATAGGGGAGAGGACCAGTCTCCACCCTGCTTGTTGATGTAAAACACGGCCATGGTGTTGTCCGTCAGAACTGCTACATACTGACCTCGTAGTTGGGCCTGAAGGGTCTGGCATGCTAGTCGCACTGCCCTCAGCTCCTTGATATTGATATGGAGAGAGAGCTCATCCTGCGACCACAAGCCCTGCATTTGGAGGTCTCCCAAATGTGCAACCCCTCCCAGAGTTGACACGTCTATTACCAGTGACAAGGAAGGCTGAGGGCTGCTGAAGGGGACTCCTTCATACACTGTCCGAGGGTCAAGCCACCACTGAAGGGACTCAAACACCTGCCCTGGCACCGTGATGACTGAATTCAGGCTGTTGCGTCCCGGGCGATAGGCCGAAGCGAGCCTCGCGTGTAGAGGCCTGAGCCTCAGTGCAGGCTGTCATGTGGCCGAGGAGACTCAGGCATCCCCTTACTGTGGTGGTCGGGTATTGCCGGAGGCCTTGAAGGACATCCATCATGGCTTGGAATTGGGACGCTGGCCAAAGTGGTCTTGCCTGAACAGAATCTAAAACTGCCCCGATTAATTCTGTTCTTTGGGTTGGTACTAAGGTTGACTTGTTCAAGTTGAGAAGGAGACCCAGTCTCTCGAATGTAGATCTGACCAACTGGGCTTCAGACTCCACCTGCCCCCTGGTGCGGCCCCTGAGCAGCCAGTCATTGAGGTAGGGGTATACCTGCACCTGCCTCCAATGGAGGAAAGCAGCCATGACCAACATGCACTTGATTGATGAACACTTGGGGGGCTATTGAGAGGCCAAATGGAAGGACCGTGAATTGATAATGTTTGTGGTCGAACATGAAGCGTAGGACTCGCCTGTGTGCAGGCCGAATAGCTACATGGAAGTACAAGTCTTTCATGTCGAGGGCAGCGTACCAGTCTCCCGGATCCAGAGAGGGAATAATTGTGCCCAGGGAGACCATGCAGAATTTCAACTTTATCACAAACTTGTTGAGTCCTTGCAGATCTAGAATGGGTCTGAGACCCCTCCCCTTGGCTTTGGGGATTAGAAAGCATCAGGAATAGACCCCCTTGCCCAAGGAACCTCCTCCACTGGTCCCATGGCAAGGGGCGCCTGCACCTCCTGGATAAGGAGTTGCTCGTGAAACGGTCCATGAAGAGGGACGGGGAAGGGAGGTAGGAGGGAAGATAGGAGCAGAATTGGAGAGAATACCCCATTTCTACTGTACAGAGAACCCAGCAATCTGAAGTTATCTGGGACCAAGCATCGCAGATGTGGGACAGACAATTCAAGAAAGACGGGGAAGGATCCAGAAGTGAGGCTGGTGCGCTGTCCTCAGGCACAGCTTCAAAAGGTCTGCTTGGAAAACTGACGATGGTTTAATCGGTCCCTGGCCCTGCCCAGGCAGGGGGCTCAAAGGCTTTCGTCTGCCATTCCTGCCCCTTCTATAAAAGTCCTGCCTTGGCCGAGGAGGATAGGAGTGCTGCTGCTGAGACTTGAAATGTTTGCATTGGGTTGCTGGGGTGTGCATATTGAAGGACTTCATGGTAGCCGTGGAGTCCTTTAGGCCATGCAGCCGAGAGTCAGTCTGCTCCATAAACAGATCTGCCCCATCAAAAGGCAGGTCCTGCATGGTCTGTTGAACCTCAGGCGGGAGTCCTAAGGTCTGCAGCCATGAGCTACACCTCATGGCGACGCTGGAGAACAAGATGTGCGCCGCCGAGTCCGCAGCGTCCAGTTTTGAGGCCTGTAAAAAGGTCCGTGCCACCACCTTTCCCTCCTCCACTATCGCTCCAAACTCCTCCCTGGACTCTGTTGGCACCAGCTCCTTAAACTTAAGCATCGAGTTCCAGGAGCTGAAGCAGTATCTACTCAGAATTGCCTGCTGGTTGGCAATCCTGAGTTGCAACCCCCCCATGGAATACACTTTGCACCCAAATAAGGACGCTTGGGGTCCTTGCACTCAGCTGCTGGGCTTGTTGTCCCTGCCGCTCCTTTTCATTTACTGCAGCCACCACCAACGAGCAAGGCTGCGGGTGTGTGAAGTGGTATTCGTACCCCTTAGATGGGATGAAATACTTCCCAGCCTCCATCCCTCTTACCACGAAGGGTGTGGAGAGGGTCTGCCAAATGGTCTTAGCATTGGCCTGTATGGTCTTGATGAGGGGTAGAGCCACCCCCGATGGGCCTTCTGGGGCCAGGAAGTCGACCACCGGGTCCTCCGACTCCACCACCTCCTTGGCCCGCAAGCCCATATTTTGCGCCACCCTGCGAAGGAGGTCCTGGGGGGCACGGCTGTCTATGGGGAGCGGTCCAGAGACTGAAGTGCCTGCAACCGCCTCGTCCGGGGAGGATGACGAGGAGGCTAATGGGGGAACAGGGTCCTCCTGATCCTCTTGGTCTCCAGTGGCCTCCTGTTCTGTCTCTTTGTCAGGGCAAACCACACCTGGATCAGGCTCAGGAGCTGGGGTTAGTTCCAGGGGAGGTAGTGTGACCGGTATGTACTCGGCACCCCTAGGGGTGGGGCGACTGGCTGATGCCTCCGGGACCTGCGGTTCAGAAGTTGCTGGACAGGAACCTTTGGATTGGGCGCCCTGGGCCTTGTGGTATGCCCACGGGGTTCAAAATGGCCACTGTGCTGGTTTCAGCCACTGCCCCGGCCATGGCCCTGCCCCCATGTCAGGCCTTCCAAGGCCTGACCAGTGTTGGCCCCACTCTGAGTACGTAGACCCCGTCTCTCAAGTCCAAAGACAGGGACCGGGACCGCAATGGCCAGGACGGTGCCGAACAGAGCTGGACTGGGGAGCAGTGCCGCAAGGTTGGGGAGCGGTGTCACGATTTGGAGTGGTGCCGCAATCGGAATCTGTGCGGTGATGCTGACCGGTGCTGGGAGTGGGACCTGCTGCGCGACGGGGATCGGCGTGAGGATCAGCATCGCCATCAGGAGCAGCGCCGCGACTTCACTGGCAGTGCTGAGGGACGGAGCTTCACCAGTTTTCCTCGAGCCAGTGACACATCTTGCGGTACCAGAGGCTTGGCTCGAAGGACCGGGGACTGCGGTGCCATCATGGTGATGAGGTCCCTCATGGCCTCAAAGGTGCCTAGGGTGGACAGCAATTCCACCTCCTCAATGACCTGGCTCGGGGAGTCCAATGGCACTGGACTCAGCGGTCCCCGTTCCAAAGTCTTCAGCCCTGGGTGCTCTTCTGTGGGACGCACCCCATTGGCCAGCTCCAAAGGGGTGGGTCTCTGAGTCAAAGATCCACTCCTCCCCTGCTTCCAGTGCCTTCTATCACTGCCGCCGGGGCGCTGCGCGCCGATGAGCTCAGTGCTCAGTCTTGCTGCGCTGATGTAGGTTGCAGTCTAAGTGCCGTCTCCACAAGGAACTGCTTGAGGCAAAAGTCTTGCTCTTTTTTTGTTCTGGGATGAAACCCTTTACAAAGGCTGCACTTGTCCGCTTGGTGTGCTTCCCCCAGACACTTTAAGCAAGCATTGTGGGGGTCGCCCGTTGGCATGGGCTTATTGAAGGACTTGAAGGGTTTGAACCCTTGGGATTTAGGTATACCTTGAGTCCCAACGGGGAATGCGGTTGGGGTGAAGGGGAAGACCGCCCAGTTCCAACAGCTATCTCCTGTAACCGAAAACACTAAAACTAAACTTAATGAGGTGTGACAAAGTTCCTGCTCTACCTTGGTGGGTTTTGCGCTTATTGGTGGATTTGCTCGCCTTGGAGCTTCCCGGCAGCACTCAGCTTGGCCGTTTTTCTGAATTCACAGTTCAGGTTGACTCCTCCTGTGTCTGACCAGGAGTTGGGAGGATTTGGGGGGAATCCGGGCCCGGCCCCTACTCCGGGTTCCAGCCCAGGGCCCTGTGGAATGCAGCTGTCTAGAGTGCCTCCTGGAACAGCTGTGTGACAGCTACAACTCCCTGCAGCTACTTCCCCATGGCCTCCTCCCAACACTTTATCCTCACCATAGGACCTTCCTCCTGGTGTCTGATCATGCTTGTACACCTCAGTCCTCCAATAGTCCGTGTTCTCACTCTCAGCTCCTAGTGCCTCTTGCTCCCAACTCCTCACATACACACCACAAACTGAAGTGAGCTCCTTTTTAAAACCCAGGTGCCCTGATTAGCCTGCCTTAATTGATTCTAGCAGCTTCTTGAATGGCTGCAGGTGTTCTAATCAGCCTGTCTTAATGGTCTCCAGAAGGTTCCTGATTGTTCTGGAACCTTCCCTGTTACCTTACCCAGGGAAAAGGGACCTACTTAGCCTGGGGCTAATATATCTGCCTTCTATTACTCTCCTATCGCCATCTGGCCTGACCCTGTCATAGAGGCTAGGAATAACTGTGAACTAAACTAAACTGAAAGCTAGGGAAAACAAGGAGAGCTTGCTAAACAAGTCACCGCAGTTCCAATGACTGTCACTGGCGGTAAGAAGGAACTGAGGAGGTCCCACATTGGGTCGGCAGGGTCATATATTGAGAGCCATGAAGGCACCACTCCATGGGTGCTGCTAGGGACGACTGAAAGACAGCCACCTCTGTGGTGGAGAGTAGCCACCAAATGGCATGCAGAACATTCTCACAGGAGCAAGGCCTCAATATGTCCACACAGAACAGACAGGACCCAGAAGTCCCTTGGAGTACGGACAACCCCCGTTCTCCATTAGATCCAATGTGGCCACAAAAGAATTTTCAAATAAAACTTTGACAGTATCAGTGGGATCTTTGATGTCCACAGGCACAAGACTTGAGCTTCTAAGATTTCATCTGAAAGGCCAAGACACAGTAATATACACAGAACTCAGTGCATCTGTCGGAATGAAATCAAACTGAGTCAGCCTTTCCAGGATTCAATACAGCCTAGGGATGCCAAGCCTGATGCTGAGACCCCTAATGCACCCCAGTCCCTATGAAACATAACTACTTGGTGTTAAAACCAGACCAGTTACATGGTCGACTCCGGGTATCACCATTCAACAATGAAAGCAGCATCCGCACTGGGAGTCTTACAAGTTTTGAAAGTTGGATTAATGGGTTGTTGTGCATTTTCCCAGTATGGATTCTGGCCCGCACCAACATGACCTTACCAGGAGGATAGAGTAGCACCACATTGTCTCCTGCATTCAGATGTCCCTTGTCATACAGAACTGATGCAATTCTCTCTGCTCTCTTGTGCAACTGGAGGCATGTGGCTGTGCACACAGGAGTTCCCTTGAAAGGAGAGAGAAATGTACTGAATAAGAGCTGGGACAGCACAAGTCAGCTGCACAAAGGGCAGCACAGACGGAAGTTTATACAGTCAGAGTCAATCCATACCCATTAGCTACCATGGATAGACTGTGGGTGCCTGATGGGCCATTTATCCAGTGTTTAATGTCACCGAAATGCATTGAACTGATCCTACTCCTAGGAAATGTCACTTATCAGGGACTTGATTCAGCAGGGTTCTCCTGCACTTACTGTGCTATGCAGCTCCCTGACAACACACACACAAACTGAACTTCTAAGGTGGTGCAAGGGCTGATGGGACCTGCAGTCTCCAGGCGGTTTTAAAGCAAAGTGCAGCAATTGTTAAAGAATGAGCAGTATCTTCTAACATCTTCAGGTGAAAAAGGCTTCCAGTTCTGAAGAGTTAAACTTTAAAATTAACCCAAAGCCTTAGGTTGCATGTTAAGGTTTTATACACTTCACCTTGGAGACCTCAACTCTCTCTCACACACACACACACACACACACACACACACACAGAGTGTGTGCACGCACGCACACTGGGAATTATGTGAAGGAGCATGAGCCAGGAAAGTTTATTGAAACATCCTTCTGATTGTAGAGCTTCAAATCCCTCAAATCCCTGCCCCTTCCACAGGGGCAGAAAAGGGAGAGATTTCTGCAGCATATATGCAGGGAGGAGGAAGCGGGGAGAAGAAGAGATCAAGAATTTGGCATGGCTCCTGAATGATCCTCTGAAAAAAGTTCTTTAAAACATAGGCGGAGCAGCACCTTGACTCTGGTCATTTAATGATGGCACATTTATGATGTTACACAACACGAAGAGATGATGCTGTGAAGTTAATGAAAACTTTCCACATCAATGTCATGTTACCTCTGTAGTTACAGTGGCCATGACGACACTTCCATCCTGATGGCCAAGATGCACCCCCCTCACCTGAGACCCAACCCAGCCTTAGACTGTGGCAAGCTCCAGTTACGGCTGTAGAGGTCCCAAAACTGAATGTAGGACACCAAAGTGTGGATCATAGCCTCTGCCAAACCAGAGGCACGATAAACTGAGCCCAACGAAAGAACAAAACAAAACATGCTAATCCGTACCTTGGCGTTTAGCAGAAGGAAGAGCATGTGATCAGGGGTTGCTTGAGCTCTCCATTGTAACACCTCCGTCAGGAACTGGTGCTGCAACGAGAGGCAGTAGTGAGTGTCAGCACAAGTGTGCCGAAGAGGACAATTTCACATCACTCCTCCGTGTTTTATTCAACTGGGGCGTGAAATGCTTTCCCACATGCTGGCCACAATAACC
The DNA here is from genome assembly GCF_965140285.1 of Lepidochelys kempii. Lineage (NCBI taxonomy): Eukaryota > Metazoa > Chordata > Testudines > Cheloniidae > Lepidochelys > Lepidochelys kempii. The sequence goes on along the minus strand of NC_136399.1, from coordinate 745,548 downwards.
GTCTGGCTGTAGGGATTTACCTTTCTAACCAAATCGTTGTCTTCTATTTGTCCAAGGTCCCTCCCAGCAGCCTGAGCAATGCGCTTCCCAGCAACCAGGTTCCCCACCATCACAGAGGCAGGGCCAACACCTGTTGGCAAAGAATAGCCGCACAGCCTTGTCAAAGGATGGAAACATTCAGAAACACTGGATATATTTTACAGTCTGCTGGGTGCAGTGCAGGCTAATGGTTAAAGCAGGGAAAAGACGTCAGAGCTCCCAGCTCTGGCAATGACTCAATGCATGACCTTGGGCAAGTCACTTCACCCTGGGACAGACTCATTTTCTCCTGCCTGAGAATTGGAGCTAACAAAACTACCGCCACCCCACAGGTTTCCCCCATGGGGAGATGCCAAGTGACTTCATTATGGGGTCAAACTGCTGGGGGAAGGAGGAATGCAGAAACTGGAAACATCCTAGTGAGTCATGTGCATTTTAGACGATAATAAGGCTGCATAATTGGGGTTAAAATGAAAGGGCATGGGCTACCTTGCTTTAGGTGACCCTGTGAGACAGGCTAAGTGCTGCACCAACAGCCCAGAATTACAGCATATAACCTGACCTACAAGGAGGTGATGCTAGCCTTAGCCTCCTGTAAAGCATGTGGTGTGCACTCAAGTGGAATGAGGATGAGTGAGCAGAGTGGAAGGCTGCCCCCCAAGACCAGGCTCCTCGAGAAGCATGGCAGCCACAAGGGTGGTTGAAGAGAACCCTGGAAGTGCAGAAGGGATTTCTTGCTGGGCTACCAGTCTCTACTTCAGAGGCCTCCTGCTCATCAGGGTAGTGAGCCTTACCTAGGATGGGGTTTGAAATGAGTTTCTGACAAACTGATACCCTACCAGGCCTGCCACTGGTGCAAGAGTCTCACTGCAAACCCCAGCAGCTAACACACATCTTAGCAAGGGGAACACAAGTGAAGCCATTAGCCTAATTTTCTAGGCCTGAGGCAAAAAGGTTCTGAGTTTACCCCTTGCATTCAAGCACTTGCCAGCATTCGCCAGGAGAGAAACACTCCGAGTTACCTGGTTGTTTCTGCCTGGGTTTTGGCAAGTTGGTCACACATGTGTGCGGGCACATGAGGATGTTACACGGGTGCAGCGAGCCCTCCAAAAAGTGCTGTTTGGTTTGAGAGATATGGATCCCTCCGAGAGGAGTTTTTGGCAAAGTGTTGGCTGGTACCAGAGCAAGACAATATACGCCCACTTGGTGAATGCTGTCAATTGCCTAGAGACAGAAAAGAAGAAGTTGCTCAACTGGGCAGAAGCTAGTATTATTGGGTGTCCTGACAAATTCCAGGAGCTTTTCCTGTATTTGTAAGCTCATTAGCTGCAGTGACCATCACTTTGTTCTGTATTTGTACAGTGCTTGGCACAAATGGGTTCTGGGCCATGACTGGGAATCCTAGCATCTACTGCAATACATACAAACAACATCTTGTTTGTAAAAAACAAAATCAGAACATAAAACGTCACTCACTTATGGGCCATAAGCAAATGCCAGGCAAAGGCAGTACACAGCTGTTCAGAGCAGCAGTGTTGGCTGCTTGCCTGATTTACCAAGTACCTGTAAAATGGATGTTTGAAAGAAGTCTTCTTGCTGCCCCTCAGAGCTTTAAAGACAAATTCCTGGCTACCTGGAGGGAGTCGCTGCCCTCTGCCTTCAGCAACACACCTTGAATACATTACCTGGAGGGCAAGTACTATAGCTGTAGTGTAAATAGCCCATGGAGAGAGTGGCAGAATGGAGCAGGCAACAGGCTAATCTCTGAGTGCCTTCCCTGGTTCCAAAACCAACAAGGCAGGAAGAGCACACTACCCCAGCCAGACTATAAACATGGGCACTGTGGAATACTAGGAAATGAGTAAGAGCCTGTTAGTGTCTCCTCCTTTACAATCCATCCCAACCACAGCACCAACTTTTGGTCATGAATGACTCAAATCTCAATCTGTCGAAAGCTGGTGACTCATCTGTTTCTAGTGAGTTTAGGGTTTATTTTGCAGACTCTTCAGCCCTGGAATTAACTATCAGCCTCTGCCTCTCGCCAGTATTCACACATTTTAACATATTACTCAGATCAGTGAATATAGCTAACATCCTGTAATTACTCTCTCACAAGCAAAAACTCCAAAACCAGGATTTGCCACTCATCCTGCATACACCATTTTCTTAAGAGCCAACTGTTTTGGATGTTTTACCTATTTTCAGTTATCAAATGGTTCCCAACACCTTACTGCTGCAATTGCTTCTCAGCTGATAACAAGTGCATCTTTAAAGAAGAATTGTTCTTAGAGCACCAGCATGATGTATGGGGCTAGGAGCCAGAGACCCCCGAGTTCTAATCCAGGTTCTGCTTTGGGGCACTGAGAAGGCAGTTTCACTTTTCTGTGCCTTGCCTGTGTAACAAAGGTAATGCTGATCTACCTCATTAAGGATTGCATTAGTTTGAGCCTCTGCTGCCTTTCCAGGACCTCCAAGACACACGGTCAGTACAGCCAATGCACATTACACACCCAACTTGCCATCTTCTGCCAAGAGGAATCATGATGATGGCCAGAAAGTGGCATCCGTCTGAGGCACGCTAATGTCATCTGAGTTGTCCACGTGCTGAAGGGGGGTGGGGGAAGGGAGGTGGTGTGCACACACAAGCCCAAATCTCTCACCCAGGTAGCTGGGCTCTTACCTGCAGCACTCGGCTCATCCACTGAAAACTGTCCTCTTCAGAAGCATCTGGCCGCTGCTCTGCCACCACCACGATCCTCTCATCATAAAACACAGAGACTGAAAACACAGCAATCCTGAGGGAAAGAATGTGGATCGGTAAGAATTACCATCCCACTTCCCTGGGAACACTGAAGTCCTGGAGATCCAAGGAAAGAGACTGACACTATGCACTAGCTAGGGAACAACTTCAAAGCTCCAGGGGCAGGGGAGAAAGGAGACGGTGAAGTTGAAACCACAGCAAACAGGGAAGGTAAAGATCATATTGGCCAGGTAAGTGAGTACTCCCACTCCGCAGAGAAGCTTCCTACATGCACACCAGCACTCTATTCTCCGGCTCCAGCCATCATGTGCCCATTCCAGCCTCTGCTAAATGTTAAACATGCCAGGATAGAGAAGGGTAAAATTTTCCAAAGCACTTAAGTGAACTAGCAGCCTAACTCCCACTGGCCGTCACTGGGATGTGACATCCTTTTGAAAACTATCCACAGCAAATATTAAATAAAATCCCAGATCTCTGGGAAAGAGATACAAACCAACTGGTTGCAGACCATGAGCCAACCACTAACTATTGGGGATCTGGAGGAAACATTCCCTAGGGGCTGTTATCCCAGAACTCCCCACTACAGGGTTTCTTGCACCTCCCTCTGAAGTAGCTTGTGCTGAAACAGTGTCAGAGAAAGGATACTGAATTAGACAGACCCCAGGCCTGATCCAATGTTGCCACTGCCATGGAGACTGAACAGTCAAGGAAACATTTTCTATGACTGAGGTCAAAAAAGTAACCCAGTTAAGAAAAAACAGGCAGCACAGAACATAACCACCCTGTCATGTTTTATTAAGAGACACAGACAAAGCCTGAAAAAAGAGCTGGGTTTCATTACCACTAACCTTCCTCTGTAGACTGTCTTTATTGATTCAACTGCTAATCCGGTTGCAACAATGTCATCAGCATTGTGTCTGCGCCCACTAACTGTCAGCAAGCCATCCATTTTTCCAACCACAAACACCAAGCTACCCTGAAAGGTAAAGGACACAGATACTCAGATGCCTTTGCTAGTTCATGCATCTTTAGTGATTGCTTTTGTGCACTGTTAGCTCAAACGCATTTGTTATAAATAGATTTAACAGCACTTTCTTTTTAGACTGGCTTCTATGAAAGAGAATTTAGATAAAATCATCTACATTATTCTAAAACTGCACAAGTGTGAATCAATTATAGAGCCCAAACATTATAGCACTTTTGTGCTAGAATTGGGAAACTAAGTTTTGTCTGGTTTAGCTTATGAAGAACTATGGGCTGATTACTATCTTGCAAGATGACAACATATTACATTTTGAAATATTTTTTATAAATAGACAATCATGTCACAGGTATTTACAATATATTTTGAAATTCCCTCTTGAATAGTGTGGGCGTGGCCAAAATCGGAGCCATGAAGTTGAGTGATACAACTATGGGATTGTGAAAAACTTGAAAAAACTTTGCCTGCTCCGGCTCAGTAAAGCTCAGTGGTTTGGCACACAATGCCTACAATGAGGTTGTATTAGGGTAATGTATTGGAAAAACAAGTTACTACTGGGGCAAGCAATCTCAGGCACCTGCCCCAACAGTCACAGCAAGTTAACAGTTTGCTTTGGTCACCAACTGCTTTTCTTTTTGGCATTTCAAGCCATTAGTTTTAACATCAAGATAAAACCATCAATCCAAGCACAAAAGCTATATGACGTACAGGTCCAACAAACCCCAGCAAGCCTGAGCGGACGAATGGCAGGTCGCCCACTGGAGAACCAGCCGAGTTGACAGGAATAACCTGAAACAGAAGACAGGCTACTGAGGGAGTTGATTCTCTCATCCTGGGATATACACCCCCCCTCCCACATCAGTGTGCTGCAGCAAGAGTCACACTAGATGCAAATGAATTTTGAGAAATAAATCCTCTCCTGCTACTGGGTTTTCCTCTGGAAAGTCTCAAATGACCAGCTATAGCATGGTGTCCCCCGGAGTGAACTTCACTTACTGAATCCTACCTCTGACATTAACTGGGATAGAAAAATCACTATGCTGCCAGAAGCCCGGATAAAACACCGATTTCTCTCTGACATGCAGATGAGGACTCTATTTGCAAACTATCTAATGCCATGAACTGGAGTAGAGCAAACACTGGATGTCTGATGCTCCCATTTTTGCAGTAAGCTAGTACATTTATCTGCAATAGAAGTTCTTACTGTTGTCATTGTTGCTGCATGGCGGGAAATCTTAGCAAAAAAGGAGTGCAGGTGATTTCTAATTGTAACAAGCCTTCTAGGGAAAGTTTTCCCATATATACAGCCCAAATATTAACACTATTAGTTGTTATAGAAATCAAAAGCCTCCGCAGGAAAATCAATTCCACACTGAAGGCAGTAGGAGAAAGCCAGCGACACAAGAGAAGGCAAAAATCTACCATATGATACAGACCTCAAACGTGTTCTTTGTCACCCCGGCCAGCCCATAATACATCATCCCTCCTGTTTTGGAGCTGACACAGATTTCACCAATCTCATCTGTTTTACAGAGCTGAGGAGATCCATCAGGTTTCACAATGCACATCATTCCTAGAGCAAAGCACACTCTGTTACACAACTTAGCACGCAGTGCTCAGGGGCCTTTTTTTTTAAAAACCACCTGACACATTTAAGCGTGAAGAATGGTTAACTTTTTATTAAGTAGTGGCAAGCAGGAAAAAGTTGTGAATCCTGGAGCTGAACATGCATGGACATTTCATCAGGGTACTGCTCCTTAAATTAAAGGCTTCACTACCAACCTGTGTGCCACGTGGATCAGCTTCAAAGTTTGCATTGCCATAGAGCATAACACAAAGGAATATGCTACTGAATTTGCCTGAGCCCCGGGCAATAACTTACTTTTAAAGATCAGGACTTCCATGCAAGCATCTTACAATATTATACAAACACTAGACCCTCCAACCCCCTGCGAAGGAGCGAAATATTCTGTCCATTTCACAGATGGGTAAGATGAAGTGAGGAAAAACTAAGCAGCTGTCCCAGCAACTCACAAGTCAGCAGAGGCAACAACAGAAACCAAGGCTGAGATTTTCAGAGCTGTCTTGGGGATCTCAATGCTCAGTTGCCGTTTGTTTTAAATGAGCATTGCATGTCCAGAACCCATTAGGTGGTTTGAAAGCCTCAGCCCCAGAGGTTCACTCTCAGCCCCAGCTCCAACTGCTACATCCATGCCATCTGCCAAAGGGTGTTTATGGAAATACAAGGCCCTGTGCACGCTCACCTCCCGGCATCACATGGCCAACATCCTGTACCGTGAGAGCAGAGTTTTTGTCTTCAGTGTTTACGCGAATGACACCATAACTTAGCCCATTCATGGACAGGATGGCTCTTCCGGGCAAGGGTGCCCCAGGGACACCAGGCCTTGAAGGAAACAAACCGACATGCTGAAACATCAGTAAACACATGACATCATTAAGCCTTGACAGGGAACACATACACACAGTGACATAAGGATGCTTTTCTGGGTTCTTCTGTGTATCATTTTGCGACATATACTGAAATCCCATTTCACAACTGAATTAATTTGGGGAAGAGTAAGGGATACCAGCTGAGAGAGCCATGCTGATAAGGGAGTTGGAAAAGCTTAGTCCTAGGCCAGTACAAGCACTGCGAAAACCAGCCAAAAGCCCTGTGGAGCAGCTCTTCCATCTGGCCTTCAGGGTAATCTATTGCAGGGGCCACCTCCTAGGCTGGCTGATTCTTGCTTTGTTTACTGCAGGAAGGGGCAATGGACAGGAACAGAGTATGAGAATGATTTCTTTCCCCAAAACAACGTATAACGCTATCGCAGAGAAGTGCAGCCCCACACCAGCAACTGCTGGCAAAAGTGAGAAAATAAATGCCTGCTTCTCCCAGGAGCTACTCTGCTACTGGCTTTTAACTACTAGACAAAGAAGAGCAAAGACTCATAGCTTTGAGAGAAAATTCTTCAAGGCCCTGATTCAAGCAAGCACTACAGTTCGTGTATCACTATGAGCATGTAAGAAGCCCCACTGGATGCATGTGAACAAACATTAGTTGGGATCACCTAATATAGCACAATTCACAACACAAGGAAACCCACTGCTATTATTTAAAGGGACACTGGCAGGTCTTATATGACCCAAATATTTAGGCTGAATAAAGTAAAAGCTAGGACCAAAAGAAACATTTCCATGACTTGTCTTTTTTTTTTTTTTTTTTAATTTATTCCAGTGGGAATAGTTAAACAAAAACAAAAAAACCCCTCAAACATTCCTCCAGCTCAAGCCCTGCAAGGGCCTGAAAGTGAAACTAAAAACTGTCAACAAATGGAAACAGACTATTCCTTATTTCCTGCCCTCAGCTGAAAATGCAAAAGAGTAAACAAACAGTAAAAAGTTCAAATTTATCTCAGTTTCAGTAGTCTCAGGAATTACTTATAATATAGGAAAGGAAATTATTTAAACATATTTTTAACATGTCCCTTTAATATGGACATAGGTTAGCAGGATGCAATGCACCGCAGTACCTCCGTATTGCTACAGTCATGGCTTCTGGAGATGTGGCACATGGACAAATTGCCTCAGGTTTCAGCCCATGGCTCTGAAACAAGCTCAGGAAAGCATCGCATGAGGAAACAGACCCTAGAAGGTAAGACAACATTTTAAACAGTTTTTGAAATTGAAAAAAAAAATTATGCTTAGAAATTACCTGGAAGTAAGTAGTACATTTTTATTTAGGGATCTTGTGAATTGCAATCTCATTTCTAACTAAGGGCACATTTTTCAAAAGTAACTTAGGCACTAAGGAGCCTAAGTGAGTCACTGAAAGTCAATGGAACTTGGGGTTCTAAGTCATTAAAGTAGAATATTTAAAAGGCCTAAGTAGACTTCAGTCACCTATAACAGTAATAAGACACCAGTACGTCTTTCTCAGAGCAGCCACTATTTCATTATAAAGTTGTACTGTATTTCTGTAATCCTGGACATCCCTAAAAAAGTTTTTTTGGGAAGTATTGTACAAAAGATTATGTACAAGACAACAAATACTATTATTCGGGAAAGCCTCAGAATGGAGGCTGTGATTTAAGGGGCTCAACTGCTGCATGGGTTAAAAAAAAGACGGCAACTTTCCATCTACATTCTTTTAAACAACTTCCAGGTTGGTTTTTTTGAAAGCTAATGCATTTATGCACCTAACCCTACCGTAAGGGGATCAGTTTTGGTATAGAACTGACCAAATCAGAAAGATACTTCATACTTCAAACTAACACCTTGCTGGCTAAGGCCCAAACAATCTTCCTCCCAGCCTGTTCCAGAGTTAGTACATATAGAGATACTCAGGGATGACAAACATCTTCCCCATCTCCCCCATATTAACGCACGTCCACTGGCTCCATTTCCTTCCACCGCACAAATCCAAAACAGCCTTAACTGTATTCAAATCTCACTCCTCCAGTCAGTGCCATCTGGACAGACATTCATTAAGCCCCATAATCACCAGCATGCCATGAAGATCTGTTGCTCATTTCTTTCAACACCATTTAAAAAACCCACATCCCCTGTGTGCAATTTAGAACCACTCACACCCCATTGCCAGCTAATGTGCCTATTCCTGTTCTCTTGCCCACTAGACAAATCACTGCACTAACCTTTTAATCTTTTTCTGCCAGAATACTCTATATTACATACCAGAGCATCCAGCTGTCCCTGCTGCCTGGCCAAGTCCTCTGTTCCTATCACCTCTTGCAATACCATCCTTAAGATTCACACTTGAAGGGACACCAACAACTTAACACAAATCACCCTTCTGTCTGAACACCTTTCATCTATAGTTACTGTAACTGAAAGTTTAGGGAAAAGGATTCCCTGTATACATTCCCAGTTTGTGTATTTGAGAGACACAGTTGGTAAGATTTTGAGGGCTCTTGACATCATGAATTGCACTGTTTGCCCTGTAGCGTCAGGCAGTTTCCCTTGTTTGCATGGGTCTTGGAGAGAAGCATTTTAAAAATAGGAAAAAGTGACTGTACAAGCCTAGAACTGGCAGGGGAACTCTGGGTTGGGTGTGGAACCTGAAATCCTTTACCCTTGTGCTTGGGGCACTGAGGCCTGCCTTATTGGACTGTCAGACAGCTGCCTCAGTTTACTCCTGATAGAAGCCAGTACACGGAAGCGTGAGTGGCGGGTAAAATAGGCCAGAGAAGGCCTTGCCTTCCCTGGCGCTGCCGCCGACCTGCTGCTGGATACCTGGGCCACGGTGGCCCCAGCCCTTCCCCGTGACCCCCACCGCCTCCTGCACTCCATACACCCTTGTTCCTGCTGCTTGCCATGTCCCTCCTCCTCAGGTGTTGGGTCCAGTGGCTTGGCGGGGCCTTCAGAGGCAGGAGGAGCTGGTGCTAGGGGCCGGCAGATTCAGTCCTGCCCGGCGCTGGGAGAGGCTGGTGGCTCAGCCCTGCCTGGCTCTGGGAGAGGCTGGCAGCTCGGCCCGACTCTGGCAGGTGGGGGAGCCGGTGGCTCGCCAGCCCAGTGCTTGGGGAGGTTGGCGGCTCGGCCCAATGTGGCTGGGGCGGGCGGGTGGGGTTCCTCCAGTCTCGGGGCCCCCCTGGGTCAGGGCTTCTACTTTTACAGGGTGGGAGGGGGGTTTCGGGGCTCCGGTGTTTGGGGGTGGGGCCCTGGGCAGAAGGGGTGGGGCCAGCAGGCTTGCCTCCCCAAAACAGGGGTTCACCTGCCACCCATGCATGGAAGTGACTGAAAACATGATCAGAGGAACCTCTCTCATGGCAGCCGTGTGAGGGAATACTCACAGGGATTAGCACCGTCAGTTACAATCAGCATCCTCAGAGAACTCAGGCTGACATCTCTTTGGTCCCGATGAGCCATCATGGCCCAGTGCAAGTCTCGACACTTCACTAAAGCCACCTTCGCTGCAAACGAAGGGAGCAAATGAAGTTAGTACAAATAAAACCATTTGCTGAATGCTTTTTTCAGTGAAGCTGCAGGGGCCTAACACCAGTATCCTCCCATTAGGGCAAGTATCTTCAGCTCACAGACGCAAATCCTTTTGCCCATTTGAAGGTTAAGTAACAGAGGTTGCAGGGATGGAATTCTCCTCTGATACGGGAGGTGAAGGTAGGGCACCCACACTACCAGGTCAAAACTGCTACTACATACTAGGCAGAGTGACTGTGGCCCTCCATGTGTTTCAGCTAGGGCTTGGGGTTAGCGGCCCCTGCATGTTGATGCCATTCCCCTGGCCTACCAGCACCATCTTGCAACATACAAACCTGTGGATTCCGCATCAAGCTCTCTGTGGCCTGCCCTATGCACACATTGAAAAGAATCCAGGGTTTTGGGCCACTTGGTAGGATTCTGACTAGCAATCAGGCAGGCTCCCAAGCTTTAAATAGAAGTGCAGTGCCCCACAAATGTTCGTCTGGAAAGCCACATGCTAGAATCTTAAGGAATGCCATTGTTACCTTTGTGGGTATGAACTCTCTGCACCCAGGAGAGTGGGCAGGTTTTCATCACAGAGTAGGGCACGCTGAGGGTGTGCAGCTTGTTCATTACATTCTGGAAAGCAGAGAGATTTGTGGGAAAGGGCCAACAAAATATATCCAATATAAATCAGAGATGGGAGTCCCCTTTTCCCTCCCAATGCCTGGTAAAGCCTGTGCACTTCCTGCAGTTAATATTTCAAAGCCTCATTTGAATGAACAGAGAGTATGATGACTAGGCAGAAGACATTATTGCTCCTGCCTGCAGATCTGCACTGACTCCAAAGGAAGTGCGTAAAGCTGGATCTGAGCGCGGACTGAGCCCAACTCTCCTCCTCAAACACTACTTCACATTGTAATCAGGAACGACAGTAAAATACCCAGAACAACCATCCTGCCAGTTTTCTCCCTGAAGCACCAGCTCACCGTTAACATGCCATGCCAGAGCCCTGCGTCCTTCTTGAAATCCAGAACATTCACTATGGTTTCACCTGGAAGAGGAAAGTTGTGATATAAGAAATTTGGCAGATAACTGGGAAGATGCGGCTGTATTACTGATATTGGAACTTGCCCCTTTCCCAATGCAAAGTCAAGTTAGCTCCCTGAGGCAGCTCCTGCTGGGCTCCCAAACCAGCAGGCTAAGTGGTTCCCTTCAGGCAGATGCCAGGAACTTTGAAGCTGCGGAGGACACAACTCTTGTTTTTTCACCTTGGCATTTTCTTTACAAACATTTAAAGATCACTGTTTCCCTTAAGCTTGGCAAACTCAAAGTGCCAATTATTTCTTAAGCGTTTCATACAGTACTTAGACACCATGCAAACACCTCTCCATGGCAGCACATACTGGCGGCATTATGCAAACAGCAAGCGTTTAGCCTAGTCCATTTGTCCTCTTATGCATTATTAAATAGATTCCAAGCTCCTTGTTATGGATAATACAAAACAGGTACACACAGGTGCATACACAGAGCACAGTAAAAAGAATGGTAAGACACAGAAGACCTACATAAAACAAAATCTGAATTTAAGGGAAGGAACACCTTACAGACAGCTGCAAGAATATAACGTCTGGCATCTCTAGGCTTTTATACCACATTCATCACTGTAATATTGGAGTGTCCTAGCCTCCTTATACATGAGGTGTTGAGTGGAAAGAGGTTATAGAGCCATCATTCAAATGCCTTGGAAGACTGACCCTTAGGAGCAGTGGAAATGAATGGAATGGCTCCCAAAAGGAACACAGTTGCATGTCAAACAGAAATGATGACATACAACTCATTAAAGGAGCTCTGAGATCATGACTGGTAATTTCTGTTCTCCATAACTGGATTTAACCTGTAAAGCTCAAACTAGTTTGGGACCTGGTTATCTGAGAGGCCACGGTGCGTGTGCATTGCCAGCATGGAGGTGAGAAGAGGCATTCCAGCAGGAGCTCCTTCAATGCAAGTGAAAGAGAGCTAGTGGCATGATGTTCTTTGAAAAAGGATCCTCAAGTTTGGAGCTTGTGCAATTTTGCTCCTCCCATCCCCCAGTTCACCAAGCCATGGATCTGTAAACCTCCATGCACACTGCAAAGCCCACCTTTTGTCCCTTTCTGTTAAACCTGTTGGGCAGGGCGTGGGCTGAGGTGGAGATAATTATGGGTTGACCTTTGTCTACGTTTAAGCTAAGATTTTTAATTTCTGAGATAGTTTAAACTTTTAAAATCCATCTGACTGAGCACTGGAAAGAATGATCTTGCAGCGAGCCGAGCTTTCACCCCTTCGTGCACATATCCACCATGTGACACTACTCACCTTCTGAGTAGTTGCAAGCCTGAGACAGAGCCTGACAATGAGACAGCATGGCAATACGAGACACTGTCACCCCCATCACACTGCCTTCCTTACTAGTCTTGTACTGGAAAGCAACAAACATAATAAGAACATAAGAACGGCCATACTAGCTCGGTATCCTGTTTTCTGACAGTGGCCAATGCCAGGTGCCTCAGAGGGAATGAACAGAACAGGTACTTACCAAGTGATCCATCCCGTCACCCATTCCCCAACTTCTGGCAAACAGAGGCTAGGGACACCATCCCTACCCATCCTGGCTAATAGCCATTGATGGACCTATCCTCCATGAATTTATCTAGTTCTTTTTGAACGCTGTTATAGTCTTGGCCTTCACAACATCCTCTGGCAAGGAGTTCCACAGGCTGAATGTGTGTTGTGTGGAGAAATACTTCCTTTTATTTGTTTTAAACATGCTGCCTATTAATTTCATTTGGTGACCCCTAGTTTTTGTGTTATAAGAAGAAGTAAAGACTTCCTTATTTACTTTCTCCACACCAGTCATGATTTTATAGACCTCTGTCATATCCACCCCAGTCGTCCCTTTTTCAAGCTGAAAAGTCCCATTCTTATTAATCTCTCCTCATATAGCAGCCGTTCCATATCCTGAATCATTTTTGTTGCCCTTTTCTGAACCTTTTCCAATTCCAATACACCCTTTTTGAGATGGGGTGACCACATCTGCACGCAGTATTCAAGATGTGGGCGTACCATGGATTTATATAGGGGCAATATGATATTTTCTGTCTTACTATCGATCCCTTTCTTAATGATTCCCAACATTCTGTTAGCTTTTTTGACTGCCGCTGCACATTGCGTGGATGTTTTCAGAGAACTATCCACGATGACTCCAAGATACAAAAGGCAAACTGAAAAAGCAGTCTGTAGGGTAGATGACACCCAAACACTGATATTATTTAGGATGCAGTAGTTCCCAGTTAGTATTACTGGGATGCACAGAGGAAGACAGGCCATACCGTGAGAAGTGAACAATCCAAAGTGTTGCCATGTGAAACAAAGGCAGAAATCTGAATGTTACCAAGTACTAACAGAATTAAACAGACCGAATGAAAAGGTGATCACAGGAGAGCCCCCCCCCGAGCTACAGGGTGGACTGTACCAAGTCTCCCAGCACTAAGCCTTAGCTAAGATGTGCTGATACACTCCTGTGAGCAACCCTACAGTGCGGTCAGATTAAGCCACTCTCTAGTCATCCCACACACTGTATATGAATTGTTTCACTTGTCTTTGGAGCAGAGATTGTGTCTTCCTCTGCATTTTGAACAGCAAACAAAGTCACAAACTGGTATATGACTAAAAACAAGCATCATGGCAAGTTGTACATGATGAAAAGTGTATTGTTTTGGCAGGAAATTGGCAAGTTTGGAACAGCTCACTTGAAAGTGCTACCATTTTGATGGCTTCTGTGCATTAAATTCAATCCAGAGAAGCTCATTTCTGACCATCATTCACTACCCACCTCAATATATGCCGGCTCAGTTCCTGCAGTTGAGATGTTGGGCTGCCAGTCCTTTGGTGACTTGGAGAGATACTTTGAGTCTGTCACAACCCATTTGAGTCTGGGCCAACCTAGAGCCGAAATCAAAGGCAACCTTAAGACCTGTATCTGCTGAAAGAATCTATATTCATCTGAAATATAGAAGTGATCATTTGCCCATATCACTTAGGGCTTGTTTTCCTAGCAGCAAAGTTAAATAAGCAAAATGCAAATTAATTTGAAGGAAATGCATAGCTTTAAAACCAAACGTGATTTGGACTTGATTGGGTTTACTTCCGACAGAACCACAAGGATCATTTGATAGAAAATGACGCGCTGTGTAATTTGCGCTGATAATTTGATGTCATTTGACAAGGGGAGCAACTATGCTTGGTTTAGGATTATCAGATGACTGCAAACATACAAATCAACCCAAGGCAGATCACTAGCTAGACAAACTCATCCCTCTTCCCATGAACCAGTACATCTAGGGCTTGCAAGCGGTGGTGGGCTCTTTCGCCCACTCACAAATTGACCCTGCAGTGTTTATAAATATAGCTCTGATGTAACATTAAAGAGACCATGATTTTTCTCTCTCCAAACACTGCTGAACTGGTTCTAGCAGAATGTTGGTTTCTAAAGTGGCCTCATCCTAATCTACACTGCAATGCACTGGCTCTGTCAGAGACATGCATAAGTTTGTGCCTCAGTGGTGCATACAATTCATAGTCCCAAACAAGGCAACGACCCCACTGCAAACCTTGCTCACTCAACCCAGAGAAGAGCAAAACAGCACATGGTTTTTGACTTCTAACAGCTAGTTTTAGAGTTCAGCCCTGGGGCGAACAGGTCAAAACAAAAGTGTGACTGAACTAACCTTTAAACTGCACAATCTCTCCATTCTGGGTTTTTGGCAGCCCCTTCAGACAAACCTCAGTGGTGAGAGCCAAAGTGATGCCACAGCTCCCCAAGAGGAAGCCAATCTGCTGACCACCAGCATCCTGAAGGAAAAGAAAATAGCCACTGTGAGTTCCAGATGATGGGAGAGTATGAAGCCAACTTTACCCTTACCAAAAATCAAGGCATGGTAATGCTTTGGTAACTGGATCGGTAACATTATGGACCACATTGGGAAAAAACAACGTTCTGTTTCATCTGATTTGTCCCATGGACGTCTGGCAATGGTTTGAAACTCAAATGACAACCACAGTCTGGCAGTGAGGATATGGATACAGTCATATGTTAACATGCTCTAGAAAACAATATATGCATCATGAAGGCATGCTGGGTGTAATGGGGACTCTCATGCTGACAGAATTTGTTCCCTAGGGCAGGCTGAGCAGCTGTGACAGATGTATTTCTGTGAGCAAATAAAAGTCCACAGAAAAATGAGAACCTATTGTAAAAATATGGAAGATAACTTCATGTTCTGAGAACAAGTCTGTTCCCTTCACTTAATCCTGAGGTCCAGGGATGCAAGTGGGAAGACTGGGAAAAGTTTCTGGTTCTCAAGGAAAAAAACAGACAATGTTGCACTGGCATAACCATTAATGGCCAGAGGTGAAAGGCAGATGATTTCAGTGATGAGATGGGCCTATTCATATGGATGTCAGCATATAGCCATTGCACTCACATGGTTTATTTTCACTAGGGAAAGCACTAAATCTTCAAACAAGCATCAAAAAATGAAAATGGAAATACATCAAAATAATAAACATACCCTCTCTGTCCCCCTGTAACTGACTAACCCTATTGCACAAAGATAAAAGCACTGGAATGAGTAGCTGATCAAGTGACTTGACTGGCCAAATATTGGTAGAAGCTTTAATTTCATTTGGTTACCACAGCAGTTGTCATGTTGAGGCTGCAAAGCAAAGCTCTAGAAACCCACAGCATTACCGACCATTTCATTACCACCACTCTTGATGTATGGTTACCATTATTATGCTACCATGGTTTCGTCTCATGAAATTCTATTGTTTCTCAGCTTTTAGAATGGCAATAATGTAGCAACGTTAGGAAAAACCTCTTCTGGGAGCAGGGATTATACAGCAAGAAGTGACTGGGAATAAAGGTCTATTTTTCAGATGTGCTAAGCATCCACAACTCCCATTGAAGTCAGAAGGGAGCTGCAGGGAGATTAACAAGGACAGGTTATAGACATGTGTCCATCACAGTGTCTAAGGAAGTCCATTGTTCTCTCAGCTGTTGAGCAAAATTCTTCTAGGCAGCCAAAGAATTTTCACAGTTTTAGACTCTGCAATGGCACGTGCCTATAATTCTTACACACTGAGCTGGTACAGAAGAAGAACTGCTAAAAGGCGCCGTGGATCATTATGAAATGCTATCAAATCAGAGGCTGATGGTCTGACTTGGTTTTCATCCCACATCAGCCGATCCACTCCTCTAAGATGCATCAACGTTACCTTTCTGGTAAGAGGTACCTCTATAGGCACTGGGATCACTTCCGCTAGCAGACAGCCATAAAACGCCACCATGAACATGACTGGGTCATTGTTGGGATAAACAAGGGCTACCTACAATTCACAGAAGTATTTGGTTAGAGAAGATATGAGGCACAACATTAAAGTTGGGTTTGTTACATACTCAGTGATTACGCTGTTTAATTAAAAAAAAGAATTAAAGTCATCTCAATGGCTGATCCCATCTACAGCCCATGAAGTGAAAATGTTGCCAAAAAATCCATTGAACTCCGTTTTGTCCTAACACATGAAATATTAAACTATGGTTAGCAATTAAGAATTTACGAAAATCAAATTCTCGGTTTAGAGCAAATTTGTAGATGGTAGAAACGTGTAATGCAGAACCTCTTTCAATAAAGCGTTTACTCCCTTGCCATGTTATTCCTACAAAACCAACCCAAGATTTTTATTATTACAGTTCGCTCATTTCACAGCTTTCCCCTCTGACAGGCCAATTCCTACTGCATTGTATCTTTGCATGTGAGAAGTTTACTTTTTAGTGATCCTCCCATGGGTATGGATTCAAAAAGGGCAGTAATGATATTCCAGAGTAGGTTATTAGGACAAATTCTCTTTACAGATTCTTTTTTAAGTGGGGTCTATTAAAATGAACAATAATACCAACTTGCCCATCGTAAAATATCCTCTTTAGCATGATGCTGACATGATCATCAACCCTCGAATCAGGGTCCAGTGAGGAATTTTGGCATTTTAGTTTCAGAGGTGGGAAAGGGACAAAGATAAACTTCATAGCTTTTCAGGCATTTTTAAAAGGGAGGTCATAGAATCATAGAATATCAGGGTTGGAAGGGACCCCAGAAGGTCATCTAGTCCAACCCCCTGCTCAAAGCAGGACCAATTCCCAGTTAAATCATCCCAGCCAGGGCTTTGTCAAGCCTGACCTTAAAAACCTCTAAGGAAGGAGATTCTACCACCTCCCTAGGTAACTCATTCCAGTGTTTCACCACCCTCTTAGTGAAAAAGTTTTTCCTAATATCCAATCTAAACCTCCCCCACTGCAACTTGAGACCATTACTCCTCGTTCTGTCATCTGCTACCATTGAGAACAGTCTAGAGCCATCCTCTTTGGAACCCCCTTTCAGGTAGTTGAAAGCAGCTATCAAATCCCCCCTCATTCTTCTCTTCTGCAGGCTAAACAATCCCAGCTCCCTCAGCCTCTCCTCATAACTCATGTGTTCCAGTCCCCTAATCATTTTTGTTGCCCTTCGCTGGACTCTCTCCAATTTATCCACATCCTTCTTGAAGTGTGGGGCCCAAAACTGGACACAGTACTCCAGATGAGGCCTCACCAATGTCGAATAGAGGGGAACGATCACGTCCCTCGATCTGCTCGCTATGCCCCTACTTATACATCCCAAAATGCCATTGGCCTTCTTGGCAACAAGGGCACACTGCTGACTCATATCCAGCTTCTCGTCCACTGTCACCCCTAGGTCCTTTTCCGCAGAACTGCTGCCTAGCCATTCGGTCCCTAGTCTGTAGCTGTGCATTGGTCATGCATGTTCAGATTCTAGCACAGCATCCCATACAGGTCTTCTCTTTGGGAGCTCTGCACAATGTACAAGGCTGTGTGTGTTTTTATATTCCTATACATATACAGCTGTAGTTAATCTCTGTACATATACATGCATACAATGGGAAGAAGAGCGAACTGAACCTTTTCGCTAATATCAAGAGCAGCGTGGTAAGACCTCTGACATTTTGCAGGCATTGCTCCTAGAGAGAGAGGATCGTGTAGGAGAGATTTTCAAAGGGGAGTTAGGGACTCCTCCAGACACTTTTGAAAATCTCAGCCCAGGAGTTCTCTTTCTGAGGGCTGGACAGGGGTCTTTCCATGCAGCCTGGAAACATTTCTTTAAAACACAGCTGGCCCCTTGGATAAGAGTCATGCACTTGCCCTTATTAAAAAGGACAAGACTGTAATGTTCATGGCAAGTGACAATGCAAAAACACCCTCTTCCCATTTCACAGGAAGAGTCAAACATTCCCAAGCTCATTACCCTGTCTCCAGGCTTTAACACGGGTTCGTTTTTGGTCCCCAGTTTATTAAGCAGCGTGTAGGCCAGCTTAAGGCTTCTGCTCCACAATTTACCTAAAACACAAAGGGAAGAAGTTTGCCAACTCCACATCAACCAATCACAGCCTAAGTAGTAGTAACAGCTAAAGGATCCTAAGCCCTATTTTGCAGAAGTGGAAGCACGAAGAGGCTGAGTGATTTGCCCACGGTGACTATGAGTGACAGAAATGGGAACGGACCCAGAAATCCAAAGCCCAGCCCCCTGCAGTACTTCATGTAACAATAAGAAGGTGCAAAGGCAAATCCAACCTGCAAGAATCCTTTAGATATACCCAGGACTTAATCCTTATGCAAGTTTGATTCAGAAAAATTAAATTTAAGGCTTCCCTTTAAAAAGGACACAAGTAGCTGTTTTGCTATTGCCTGGCTATGCTAATCATCACAAAGAGAAACTGGGTAAATCCAAGAGTGACATGAAGGCAACACTGTCTCCTGTTTTCACACAGACTCAGATCAGATTCTTAATTAAGCGGCAACAAAGAGCAAAGGTGGATGTTGAATCTACAACTATTTCTAGAGACAATGAAAACTTCATCAGTACCTGCTCCATGTCCTCCTGTGCTCCTCACAGCGCCCATCAGCGTTAACTCCAACTCTTGGCTTGGCTCCGCCTTTCATGCTCCCCCTGTACTTGGAATGGTCTCCAACCTTGTCTCAAACAGGGTCACATGCCACCTCCCATATCCTCCCTTCAAATCCACTGCTTCCAAGAATCCCTCTACCTGTGTTCACATGTCCCTCCCCTGATCTATTTGAGGGAAGGGATCTGGTCATATGCTATGTGCTGTAAAGTGTCCTGCACATTTACAGTGCTGTATCAGTGTGAAGTCAGTACAAGGAGGAGACTGACCACCAGAGACAGGAAAACTCATTACAATAAGATGTCTGCAGAATCTCCCCTCTCATGCTGGATTTATAATGTTTTGTCTACAAACCTCTCGCACCCCAGGAATTTGGGCAAACATTTTTCCAATCTGGCTGCCAGCTGTCAATTTGTGCTCTACCACACCCCAGCACTGTAAGAACGATGCAGCAGCAGAAATATACCACTCACCATAGGTCAGGGTATAGACTGGTTTTCCTGTAACATCCAGTGCGGTCAGACAGGGGCATTTGGCCTGTGTGGTCCCCCAGCGCTTCAGTGCTGCTTCTAAGGCAGGAGGCCAATTACAAACGACTCCGAGCGGCTCTCCCTTCACAGGTGTCATCTGGCGCCCCTCTGGTTTGGGCTGGTTTGGGTCAGGCTGCGGGACTGAAAGAAAATTAAATCCCCCCCCACCCAGTTAGTCCCAGCTCACATACAAGCAGGGAAGAGAAGTGAAAACAAATGCTGTTCCACACAGAACACAAGGCAGCCTGTACATTTATAAACCCCAAATGAAACCCTGCCAAAACCAAAACACTGCCCTGCACAAACAACATTCCCCCTGGGGAGAGGATGAGAGAGAGAACAAACCACATGTGACACGTTAGTCAGGCTGCTTAATGCATGATTGAAAGGCACTCAGAAACTGCAGTAATGAGGGCAGTAAAAACTTATATGAAATAGAATGGAATTCCTCCGTACTGAACCAACAAGCCACAAGTTGCTTTGAAGTCACTGATGCAAAAAAACCTAAAACCAACAACCCACTTTTCCTTTGGGAAATTATTAGGGTTCAGGTGACCTTAGAAATTAGGCTTTCAAAACCAATTTAAACTTTGTGTAAAAAAGTCTAAGCAGTTTGCATTAATATAGTGTGGGTGTAAGGGGCTGGACTGACAGCCCTGGAGAGTTACACCATCCATCCATCCACTGGGCAATGGATTACTTTAATGACTACAGTCTACCCTGGAGCTTGGCCACGGACAGTCCACGGGCGCTCATATCACCTTTAAAGAGGAAGTCGATCTCTAAGTCAACTCTGTACAACAGCATAACAAACACATCATGTGTTTGTGCTCACAACACATAAGCAATAAGAGCATTTCTTGCTGGTTGTTACCTTCCACGATTTCTTCAAAATCATCCACAAAAAATTCCTTCAGGGGTGGCCTTTTTGGTCGTTTCAGGGTGTTGAGCAGCTGTTGAATTTTTGTGGAGACTCTGCTACTTACAGGGACACCTAAAGGGGAAGGGAAAGAATTCAGCTAATCAATGAGCTTGTCATCTCTAGCAACATTAATTTCCTACCTCCCTTCGCAAGAAATTATTTTCTCCTGATGTGCCCACTTGCCCTGTCAAGAGGCACAGTCTTAACCACCAAGGCCAATTAAGACTGACACTGTTGGGCTTGGTTCTATTTTAACCAAGAGGGCAGAAATTGTTAGTAACTTATCTCCTCCCTCTCTGAAGTCTCATCCCCATCTGTCTTTGGTATGTTACATGGGCTGTGAAGTGGCACGCAATTTAGCATGTCTTCAGAATAACTGCCAGTGCCATTGCATGACTTGACCAGCAGAGGGTGTTGTAAGAATTACAAGCATTGACACCACTTTTACCTCAGAGACTTACACCAAACAGTTTATGATCAGTATCATCAGCTTTATAGTACCAAAACTGTAGTTAAGAATTGTATTTTCATTAGTCTCTCCTCGGTTTGTGTGGCTTCCAACACAACAGCATTTTAAAAGCAACAAACCCACATATAAATTCTGGACTTTGTTACCAAAAGGCAAGAAGCTGAAGAGAGAGACAGAAAATGCTACCCTCACTTACTAGCTGCACCTTCAACATGAAGTTAGATGTTGCAGGGAGATAAAGGCTCCTTTGAAAACCCAACCCAAAGAGTAACAGTTTTCCTAAGTGTGACTAATCTTTGTTGGGTTCATTTAAAAATCAATTCCTTCCTCACAAAGAGTTCTATCCAGGCCTTCCTTTCCTTCTCAGTACACTATTCATAAGCTTCAGCTCTGTACCCGATGCTTGACATTTACCTACCACAGTATCAGTAAATTTAGCACTGGAAGGTGCCAGGTTATTTTTCCATCAGCACCCCTGGGGACTGAACTATTCTGCCCTGAAAGTACATCAGCAGTGCAAGCTCCCCACACATCCCCTCACGGCATCTGTCTCACTAGCAATCTGAGGAAGCAGTGGGAAGGGCCCATTCAATTCTTGGCTACCGTTCAGATTGCCCTTGGTGTTCGTTGTTTTCATTTGTTTGTCCATCAGGAACTAGACCAAGAAACCTCCTATAAGAAAATTCCCTTCAGAGGCCATCTGATGGCACTGAATGTAAATCACAGGGCAGGAACTGAGTCAGCAATCTAGGTTCAGCAATCTAGAAGAGAAAGCTTCTGAGCTCCCATCCTCTGAGACATTCAGTCTCCCTGAAAGGCAATTATAACCTAGTTTCAGGCACGTTTGGGGAAGTATTAAAACTGCTTCATCCCACCAAGCAACTGTTATTCTCTAAAATAGCTGTTGAAGGTAGGCTCTCGAGAACTCTGAGCAAGTGACCTACAAAAAATCTTGGCGCCAAAAGTCTTGGACTTCTGGAATCAACAGAGCTAAGTGTGTTGAGGTTAGGGTGTGCGGTGAAGTCTATTCAGCTCTCCAAAATTTTTTTTCCTGAGTGGGTAGACAGGAAAGGGAGTGTCCACAGTCTGGGGGTATATAACAGCTGACACTGCAGCCACTTAAACTTAACAGTGTGTTTGTAGTGAGTCTGAATTGGTTCAGGAACCTACAGCAAGTATAAGCACATTCTGAAAGTCATACACGTCACTGACCCCACCACCCCCAAGTTCAGCTCCTCCCACGCCATGCTCTCATTTGTGGGTACTCAGAAAGGTTCCATACCATCAGCAGTGTCCATGAGACTAGATCGATTGGATCCCTTGTGCGTGCCTTTCACGATTCCTGATGGAGGAAGGTCAATAGTTGCTGGGCGTGCTGAGGAAGAGGATGAGGAGGTAGTTGCAGTGACATCAGGGGGAACGGAGAAATTCTCTTGAAAAGGGAGAAAACTGATATTCAATTTAACGTGCACCTTCAACTATCCAATGGCCAAGTAAGGTGTCAATTACGCAACAGCTACTGTCCTCTATAACAAAATAATGCTTTGCCCTGCTATCCTGGCTTTTGTGAAAGCATCTTAGGGTGATTTCTAAATGCAAACTCTAGACACTAGATACTTCAAAAAAAAGTACTTTTAGATGAAAATTTGCCTTCTGATGGTCAAACTCCTAGAACAGAAAGCTGCTGTGTTATCTCCTGCTAGAACCTGAGCTGTAATAATGTCTCACAAGGCATGACTTCCTCCTGAGTTACAGATTTGTAAACTAAACAAGAGGGAAAACATTGGTTATAGATGTAATCCTTAGAAGGAGATTGGAAAAGAAACATCATGCTGGGTTGTGGTACCCTTCAGTTTCAATAGCTAAGCAGGGTGGAACCTGGACAGTGTTTGATAATAGACCTGCAAGAAAAACCTAGGCCTCAATGAAGTGATGCTGGCCTTCCGTTTGTCAGTACTGAGAGCCTTGAGTTAGGGGGCATTTTGCTGCTGGAGGTCCTGGCTTTCAGATGAGATGTCAAATAGAGATCAACTCGCATTCCTTCAAAACTCCAAATTCCTTTGGGCAATAGCAGGAGTGCTAAATCTGGCTCTGCTCCACTTAAGTGCATTTTGTCTAGCTAAGTCTCCTCTGTGGGTTTAATTGGATATGGTATTTTTCACTTTATCCTAAGCTGCCACGTTGTGTTGCAGTGCATTGTTAAAGTTCAGAAGCGGCTGCATTATATTCACAATATTTACTGTCCTACACAAATGCCTTGTTAAAGCAGATTTTAACATTACTGAAGAAATATAACTCTTATGTAAAGCAACTAGAGCATGACTATAAAAGAATATAAGCATTGAACAGACTGGAAATAACCAAATTAAGGTAATTTTCATAAATACCCCATTATTTTTGTAATTCACACTTTGTCAATACTGATATATGAAGATTCACAAAACAACCTTAACACTGGCCTGTAAAACTACTTACACAACTTCTCTAATATTCTGGGTGATGAAAGCTGTAAGACAGATAAGTTGAAAGTTCATAAGCATGAACAAGGATCCCTGTGTTTAAGATGATGGGAATATGAATTTTTCACACACCAATGTGGTTATTAAGCAAACATGTGATCTGTAAGGGCACCAGAATATTAACGAACATTACTTTGACTGGTCATTTCCTGTTTCTTTAATGCTTACAGTATTTCATTGATGGTAATGCTGTAAGTTATGCATTTTGCATAAAGGGTTATATTAATTATTTCAGCTTCTAACGGAAACAAAGAACAAAAGGTATAACGTTGTGTTTCTTAAAAGAAAAATCAAGAGCCCTGCAGGTTTGCACTGGATTGGCACAGAAGCACAAAGCTTACTACTGCACCAGGCACACAGCAGCAGTTCCCATGCAGCTGGTGAATGACTTTTTCTATAGTACCAGCAGATCTGGGGCACTGGGATCCCCCACATTTCCTACAGATCTCAGCAGTGCAGAGGAGGGGAATCTGTCACCCACTTCCTAAGGACAGCAGGACAGGAGCTCCACACCTGTGCATCTCCTATGGCATGCAAAGGAGGAAGCATACAGAAAAGGAGCATCACTCCTGTGCATCTTGAGAGCTATGCTGGTGGGGGATGTACCCACCCTATGGCTCTCCTAAGCTCAGTGGAAACAAGCACCTTGGTTCTGTAGTGCTTTGTGCAATGGTGACCAGGAAGGAACTTTTTAACTCCTCTTTCCAAAGGGCTCTCATATAAAATTGTTTATGCAAGAGTTCTAATACATACCATTTTAGATATTGACATCTGAATAACATATCTATTTCATGTTGCCAATGCAAAGAGTTATGATGAAAAGATTGCTTTTATTTATTTTAAACTAATTCATGCACAAGATTTTATTGGGCATCATTTGAAAACAAGTGCTAAGAAAATTAGGTATTAATTTGACAGTAACTACACAAGTGCTGAACAGCGAGCAGCGCTCATTCATTACCAGAATGCTGATTCCACAACTGTAATTTTTTTTTGCATTCCCCAGTTTTTAAAGTGCCGCTGTGCGTCAATAAAGCATTAATTATACTGACTACATTTTATGTGCAGTTTTCCATTTCAGAAAGCCACTTGCATCCCAGTAAACAGAAACAAAACCATCAGCAATATAAATGTCAAAGGAACAGAGTAAAGTGAAGCTGGTAAAATCACCAACTCTTCTATGCATTGCTTGCTCCAAACCAATTAAGCCAAAGCACAGAGCACACAGATACAGCTATCCCCCTGGGTTGCAGTAATAACCTTAAGAGCATATAAAAGGGAAAGATGAGCAATGGAGCAAAACAAACCCTGAAATTTCATACAGCAGCAGGGAGCACCTCAGAGCATCAAAAAACAGAGCCTGGGGTATCCAGATCTGTAATTCCCCCCACCCCTTCCCAGCAACATGGACAGCTAGCTTGGAAAATAGTCAAGGCTTCAAATCTGTGTCAGATCTTCATTTGTGATGTTGCAATTCCCTCATGAATGGCTGTGTGCACTGGGGTTTTGTTTTTTTAAACAATAAATACTAAGATAACATATTATTAAAGTCTAATAGCGCAAGTAGAATTTTTAAAAAGCAAAGTATTCCAACCCCCTGACTTGTTTTAGGAAAAGATACAGCTGTGACATGCCACAGAACATGAAGGCCCAAGTCACTCCCCTACATTTGGCAGCACTGTTTATGCAAATAGCAGCTGCAGGTAGTCGCAAGCATTAGCAACACCTACGTGCAAAAAGAAAGCTCTGCAGCTGAGCATGTCAACATTGTAAGTGCATCCCTGGGATCTTTTCTACACCAGCAGGCTCCTATTTCCCTCTGACCAAGTGCACTTTTCCAAACTCTGGGGCCAAGCTCAGTGGAGAAAGAATGATGCCTTACTACAAATTTTCTGTATACAATGGGGGATTCTAACTTTGTGAAAACAGAATCTAAACTTGAAGCAGTTTTAGTTTTGCTGTTCATACCCAGCTCCTACCTATTCGAGTACTGGCAAATACATCAGCTAGTGTCCCACTGGTCCCTTTGCCTTCTCCATGGGATAGTGTAGAAGATGCTGATGAAGACGTGGATGAGCCCTGAACAGATCGGTTGATCCAGGACTCAGCATTCTGTAAGCTCTGATGCAATGCAGCAGAAAGAGCAGCCTGGCGCCTTAGCGACCCCTCATCCTCGGACGCAGAAGACGTGTCTGTATGGAATCAAAACAGAGAATCTAGCCTCTTTGGAAAGCACATTGCGTTTAGCATGCTCCTTGGCAATGACCTACTATTGACAAAGGCTTCACATTCCCAACGTGGAGGATGCTCTTTAGAGACTTGGAGTCAACAAGGTTACATAGGCCAAAATGGAGATAAAATTTGTTAAAGCAGCAAACATCCCCAGTTTGAACCAATTTACTCCTGTAAAGAAAAACTTAAAGATAATCTAACACTAGTCAGACAGTTATACCTGTCATAGGGAGACCCATTAGTGCATTCCCTCACCCCTCATAATTGTACCATTCAAACTCTCTATTAAGCCGTCTGCTGTGTTGCTCAGCAGCAGTCATTCTGAAATGGAAACCCAAGTATCAGAGGATCAGCCTGTGTCATTGCTGAGCCTTTGGAAGGAGCAAGTTTGTTTGAAGTCATGGACAAATGTCCATAATGCAACAACTATTTTGCAGGGATACATGCAGACAGCAGCAACTTTATGCTCCCCAGCAAATAAAGCTATTCATGTGTGAATAGCATTCTCTTTGCTGTTGTACATATTTAAATAGTAACTTGAAAAAAATCATACAACAGGGGGTCTGCATCCTGCATGTGCAAGGAGACCATATTTCCTCTATTATGATCCCATGAACTAAGAATATAGATATCATAAGAGATCTTGCATTATTTATTCAGTGCCATAAATGTGCATGGTGCTACATATAAACCTAGTTTACACTTTGGCTTTAAATATTTTAGTGTTCTGAAATAATCCTGCTCCTTAGTAGTCTCTAAAGCCATAAGTCAGACTTATCTTGCAAGCCAAGGCAAGATACAGCCCCCATCTAGAGAAAGAGTCTGCAGTTAAGAGGCAAATGCTGCAAATCAATAGCAAGTTCTAATGTATTCATACAGCACCCAGGACTCACAATGGGCCCATGGTCGTGTACAAAAGTAAGGACAATTGAAATAAAGCAGGAAGCCATGCAGACAAGGGGAGCAGCCAGTCAACCAATGGGATGAGGAAAAAACCAGGGATGACTAACAAAAGAGAGGTCAAAAATGGCCAAAGTTGGAGTTGGTCTAACAGAAAGAACTGTTGTGAACTCCACAGATATGAGGCGGGGGGGAAGGAGATTCCACAGACTGAGTCCCTCAGTCAAAAGGATCCTGCTTGCCCTCCCAATCCAGATGGAATCTCAAAACCACAAGTGATAAACCAGGCCACCTCCATGGCCTTAAAGAGGTGTAGGGTAAATAGGGGCCAGATTATTAAGGGCTTTAGGGTACCTATCAGCAAGACCATGAACCCATTTGTTCACTGGCAACACCCACGGAGTGGTTAGCGCCAATTCCCCACTCTTATACCAAGGTGCAAGTGGGCAGCTGTTGGGTTTGTATTACATACTGCCCATTTAAAGATCACCACAAAATCAGGAGGTCAACGTCAAATTCAAAGAGACAAGAACAGGGACAAGATGAGGCAACAAGTCAGAATCTCAGCATGGGATTGTATAGGATATGTAATTGAGATCTTGATCCAAAGCTCATTGATGTCAAACCTGTCTCATTGGGCTTTGGACCCTACCCCGAACAGGGAACATGGTTCACTTTTGGGTCCACGCAGTGAGCACTACCAGAGGTGCCAACAGTTACCGAGCGTAACTCTCAGCAGATAATTGATAAAAGAATAAATCTCAGAATAAAACAGCTAGAGTATATAATCATCAAGTGTATAACTGTAGCTGCTCCTTTGGATCTCTCGTCTGTGTCCTGCCATATGGCAGGTGCGTCTTCCTATCCACAGGAAACGCTGCAATTGGAAATTCACCTGCCAAAAATAATACATTCAGTGTAATAAACCTAAAATATAACTCATTAAACAGTGGAGGCCTTTAGACCTGCTGAAGGAATACGTTTTTTCAAAAGAAATACATAGTTCAAGGCTCTACATTGAACAGTCTCCCTTGCAGCTGTAAATGGATTCCATAAAGCCATTTTAATTTGTTTTAACTTAATATGTATATGTCTGAAATTAAAATAACTTATTTGAGAAAGGCAGCAAAACTGGTTTTGGGTTATTGGGTTTTGTAGCCAATTTGTTTCATTATTTTTCCCCATGGGACCAATTATGCAATTAGGTATATCGTTTCAATTCAATTACCCAATTTGCCAGTCTTAAAAAAGAGTTTTTAATGAGTTAAAATTGGTTCTTAGGAGACCTGTCATCAGTGAGGAATTCAGTATCTCCCTTTGTTCGTGATACTACTAGACACTGCTAAGTAGGTATTTCAACAAGAGTAGAGTTCGCACTGAATACAAGACAAAGGTCACTATACCACAAAATACATATGAAATGCATTAGTATATATATTTACAGTGTAGGGAGTGTTTTGCTGCTTCGCCAGCTCCAGACTTTTTCCCAGATCAGGAAGAATGTTTTAAATATGCCCTGTGTATGTAAATATGCCTATGTGCTCTGACAGTGCAATATGTGAGATCTATAAGCATACTGTAACCCATTTATCAGTGATGTGCAGGGGAGCATTGGTCAGGGCCCAATCTAAAGCAAACAGTGACAGTCCACTGGTACAATCACATGCAAAAATTTCTGAACAGTGCAAAACCCAAACATTTGCCAAATACACAAGTGTTCATACAAGTTTCATGTTAAGTCAATTTGATCGTGGGGAATTCACTATCCTCCAAAAAGTTTAGAAGCAACCTCTGAATGTAAAAATCAAGCAGGAAGCATTTAAAGCCCAGAATGCTTTGCATCATCATCACTGGATTTGGTATTTGACATTTGCACCAGTGTCAAATACACATTTTCCAGCCATGTGATTCAATAGATTTCTTCCAGCCAGCACTTATAGCAAAGATTGGTGTTTAACTGAATAGAATTACTGCAAATACAAAACACTTCCTGTTTGTTTTCACCGTGCAAAAGTCACAAGTGATATGAAAATTATGCTTAAATAATTTGAGGCATTGGCAAAGTTAACTTAACATGCATCTTTTACAAGAGTACGTAACCTGTTCCGCTAAAAAGAAAACATTTAAACTCAAAATCAAACACAGCACTGTCCAAAACAAGTGCATGGGAGATACTTTCTTGCAAAAACTCCAAGCAGGTGCTTAAGCGCTGAATGCCATGAATTCTGTGACAGCCCAGTGACTTCTGTAAACTTAGAGAATGTTTGGTTTATCAGCCTCCGTGTCAAGCCTCTTAATGGTGAGCACTTAGAATCTTGTTGTTTTCTACACAAGAGATTAGTGTCCCTAGTACCGTATGGAAAATGTGTTGTCAGAAGTCTAAGTCACTGCTGATGCTATACAAAAAGATACAGGGAAAAATATTCCCTCATAATATTGTTTGAGACCCTCTACACCAGCTCAGACTGCCTTCCTTCCTGTGCACATAAGTATCGTCTTCCTGTTGACTTCTGCAGTTTTTTGAAAGGTTCTAGTTGATGTAACAGTTATCATTAAAGTTGGTGGCTTGCTAAATAAGGTCGTTGGTCTAGTGTCTATGTATGGAAGTATTCACCTAAATTTTTATGCTGCTAAACCCTTAAACGAGCAGTAGGAGACTGCACTGTCTCCATCTGCTTGTTGGGAGGAGGAACTCTTACACAAGCATCTGAACTAGCAGAGAAGACTGAAGTCTATTAACTTGCTGATGATGAAAGGTGATGGAGCCCTGCAGACTAATTTCTTCCAGCTAATCATACCACAGGTTCAGCATGGGCAGAGCTGAGAAGCTTCACCCACAAGCTGATAACACTGGTGTCTAAACCCCACTCTGTAGGGGCAAGAGAGAAGATCTATCCTCAGTCCTTGATACTTCTGCTTTGACTGCAGGGGGCCAGTTAGAGATAGCAGTGGTAGCTTTTGACAATATGGATATCTACACCTACCAGGAACTGGACTGAGTTCCTACTAATTTCATAAAGCCTATCAAAAAATCTGTCCATCTGTGCGAGTGAGTACACTGTTTCTTCTATTCCTCCCTCTCCAAAAGAGAAATGGGAAGGGGACCATTGAGCTCCTTAGACTCTCTCCTTTTCATTCTCTCCACTGGCCTGCAACATGGTGTCTTTCAGAAGAGCTAAACCCCAGAGTAGTTCAGTCAGAAGAGGTCACTGACTGTGCAGACACACGTCCCCCTTCCTTCCAGAGGCTGTGAACACGCTGCTTCTGCTTCACACCCAGCTACCATCAAGGCCTGTGAATCAGCGCCTGAGCTCTGGCCCACAAATACATATCCCTGCCATTGAGCACCAAGCATTGCCATCAGACCGGCTGGAGTTAGATGGTCACTCCTTTTCCCCCAGGTCATTCCACTCCTTTGGTCCATGCGTGGTGCAGGAGCATAGTGCAGTACTCGCTGCATATGCACAGATGCAGCCAGGTTCAAGGCAGAGAGGAAAGCCCGCTGAATTTTAACCCTTCCTGTGCATACTGCTGTTTTTGTCAGTGCGTTGATCCACATGAATGAGTAATATCTATGCACAAAGAACTCCTAAAAAGGGGAAACTGAGGTAATAACCTCATGACATTAGGGAATAATTTCAGGCCATAAAGAGAAACGAGATGGCAGTAATTCAAGTTGTCTAAAAGAATCTGAATATCCACATAATTAGGTCACAAACTGACAAAGAGCTTAGGAGCCTTCGACCAAGCTAAACACTTTAAATTCCCCTGCCGCACAAAGTACAATTTATGCATTTGACCAAAAATATTAAAAGGAAGGTTCGTTAACGGCTCTCAGCTGCCAGGCCTTGGTTAGGTTTTTGGGGGTTTAAAGATTGTTGAATTTCACAGGCATAGCAGCAGGAGCGTCACAGGTTTAATGAAGGGTAATACCTATCCAGAGGTTAACAGGCAAACTCCTTCAGATGAGATATCACAGAAAAGAGCAAGCCACACAGCATTTAAAAAAAGCAAACCGAGAAAGGGAGCATGTACAAAGTGACACCACCTTTGGAAAAAGATGCATCCACTCCCCAAATCTACTCTCACATGGAGGCTCTGAACACTCACTTTGTTAAGGAGTTGAAATTATATTCACTACAGGGTACCAAGTGTAAGATTATTTTGAAGTTACAGACTTTTACCCAGGGCCAATGGGCTCATTTTATACAAGAGCCTCTTGAATGTTATATAGGATCCTTCCCTTAAAATCTGATGCTGCAAAGAGGCAGCAGGCTTGTGTTTATTACTTTGGCTTGTCCTACTGGCTTTGCAGAGTGAAAATAATTATCAGTATTAAGGACAGATCCACAGGGCAGAGGTCAATGAAAGGCTTCCCCCAGTTAGATCAGGCCCTCAGCATCCATTCAATTGTAGGCCACCTGGTGCAACACCAGTTTCTTATTCTATGTTCTGTATAGTGATGAACACAGCTGGAATGTACCAAGTCAATAATAAACTTGGGATAATTCTTACATGATTATATAAATTGCAGTCTCAAAAGAGAGTTTTGTTTTTTTTAAATACTAACAGGTTTATTGCACTGGTGTAAAAATAAAAAATAGAATGAGCAGAGATTACATAGCAATGTGTGAAACTGTAGCA
Source organism: Lepidochelys kempii (assembly GCF_965140285.1). Taxonomy (NCBI): domain Eukaryota; kingdom Metazoa; phylum Chordata; order Testudines; family Cheloniidae; genus Lepidochelys; species Lepidochelys kempii. The sequence goes on along the minus strand of NC_136399.1, from coordinate 714,559 downwards.
CCCAGAGGTTACGGTATTGTTGCCATCAGCACAAATGGTCTGAGGTTGTGCAACTGTATTTACAATCCATCACCTCGTGCACAAAGCTGCTTGAAAAATGGAAAAAGGTTTATTCATTAATATTTGATGAAAACCTACCAGGACCTGCAACAAATTATGTGACTAGCTTTATTGCGGAGGCTCAGGATAGCCACTTCATGTGAGTAGGCAGGGAGTGAAGAGGCCCTGAGTATTCTGGGATCACAGAAAGTCTCTGAGTCCATGCCTCAAAAAGATGCATCATTGTAAATTACTAAGCTTCGGAAAACCAGTGGCTGCTTTTGAATGCTGCGTGTTACCCTTCGGAAAACACAAGCCCACGATGTTGTTTTAACTTCTTATGGATGAAGTATGAAATAGGGATCCAGGAAGCAAAAGAGAAATTCTCAGTCCAAGAAGGTGCCTCAGCTTCCACACCTGGAGCTTTAAAAGGCCTCAGAGGACGAATTATTTTCCCCTATTGTAAAGCACTGCTGAGATATCAGCTTTGCAAGGGAGGGTTACTGAACACACATTCCCTGAACATGCAAATCACCAGCCACTTAGATATGACAAGGGAACCTTGGAAATAATTTACCAGATAAAAGTGCAACATGGTATTTAACAATCTTTGCATAACTTCAGCCTCCTGGCTTGGAATCTGTTAGGAGATTTTTTTCAACCCCTCTCAGAACCACAACTGGCAAGAGTATTCCTAACCTGGGGGCGTGCAGGCATCAGCTGGCGATTGTACAAATGTGGACCGTCTTTTAGTTGGCATGGGCAGGGCCATCTTCTGTTCTTTATGCTTTGCCAGTGCTGCTTGAACTGCCTCTGTGTGAATATCTGCAAAATGGAAATTACCACCCTTAGTTTTGGAAAAGTAAAAACCTATTAGGAAGAATGAATGAATGAATGAATGTAAATAAATAAATAAGTTGTTTAAAAAGGAGTTATTCACATATATTATAGCCACCGTACCGCCCTGCCCTCGTGCCTTCTAGCCAAGACCTCACAGCACCTTCAAAAACAATGAATTAAGCTTTGCCACCCCACCTATGACATTTATTTTCCCTATCAGTAAAATTGAAAACAGTGGTTAAGTGATTTGCCAATCCAGAGTAAACAGGTGGAAGAGTCAGGAACTTGGGTTCCAAGTATCCTGCACTAACCATTAGACCCCTTTGTCTCTCTAGAAACTATTTTGTAGCACATGGCATTTCTGTAACCTTTTCCCCCCAACCTCCCATCCCAACCTGCTTGTCTGTCTTAAGCAACTGTTACCTCTTGTCTTTCAGACTACAAGCTTTGGTGCAGAGTGCTGTGTTTTTCTATATCATCTTAGTACAGCACTTGGCACAGTAGGTTACCAAACTGTTTGGCCACCAAGCAATACCATAACTGGTTAATAAATAATAAAAATGCACAGGTGCCAATGTTCCATAGAACTAATCAGCTTTGAAGTATTTTAAAAGATCTGACACATTTAGCCTTTAAAAAAAAAATCTGATGTAGTTTAATATTTTCCACTGTGCTATGTTAGAAAAATCCTACCAAAGGCAGCTGGAAACAAAACAGTCATTTAATTTTAAACATTAGAATACAATGGATCCTTTAACTTAACAAGCCTGCCCTGCTTTGAGCATTCAGTAGCAGCCTGCCCAAAGTTTTAACACAGAACTTCAGAAGAATTACTGCAGACATTCAATGGCACGGTCAGGGAACAAACCTATGGATTCAAGGGAACAGTCCACGCCCCAAACCAAACATAAGTTTAGGAATCAAATATTTTACCACAACACAAGAAGAAGAAATAAAACAAATAGAATTTGTTGCCCTCAGAGGAAAATAAAAGGGAAATTAGAGACACGTCAGTCAGAAGCTGTCAGAGCTGCACTTATTTTTTTAAAAAAGTCAGATGTTTATCTGCATTTATTTTTCTACAAATCACTCTAAATACAAAACAAAAGCCAGTGAAATACTGTTTTCACCCATCCTCTGATGGAGATCAGAGATTCTTCACTCTTTTGGGGGTACTTTTATGGGAATAATTTCAGAAAAGTAGCAGGGAAAATAATTTTGGAATCCTGGAGACATGTATGGTTCCAAAGTGACCTTGGGACTCCGGTGCCAGCTCTCTTGGCACACATCACTGGAGTGGTAATCAGAATTGTATTATGGGAGAGGAAAGCCTGCCGTGGGGGACACAGTGGATTTAGCTGTTGGCACCAGCCCGTAAGAACCCTAAATAAATCACAGCACAGTACTGCACGAGAAAAACTGCTGCTGGTGCTATTTTTTCACTTTTACCAGGGCTTTCCGTCCAAGAAGCTCAAAGCAGTTGACACAAGTGAATTAAGTTTCACAATCCCCCGAGGAGGGAAATATGTTCCCCTCACACAGATGGTGAAGTGACTTAGACCATGTCTACATGATGGGTGCCACAGAGGCATCACTACAGAGCTGCAGCGATGTTGTTTAGTCTTGCAGCACAGACGCAGACTACAGCAAGGGAAAGGGGTTTTCTGTTGCTGCAGGAACTCTTACCTCCCCATGTGATGGTAGCTAGGTCTACAGAAGCACTGTTCCATTGACCTAGCTGTGTCTACACTGGGGGTTAGATGGGCCCAGCTATGGTGCTCAAGGGTGTGCATTTTCCTGAGCAACAGGTCCAGCTTCAGACTGAGAGTGGGAACTTGCCTCCTGCTTCTACACACATCCCACCCCCAGTCGTCTCCCTCCTGAGCCGTGGAGAAAATCAGCAGGACAGGAGTCTGACTTTTCCAGCTCCTCGGAGGCGCTCGGAACATGTGAGCACAAAGGAGACCAGTTCTTAGGCACATCTTCCCAGGAGGCTGTCAGTCTGGGATTCCAGTGAACCTGCTGGTGAGCTGGAACCCCTCTAGCTGAAGAAGAGAAACTGGCTACTTTCGAGAGCTCCCTTTAGGAGGCGGCATTGGACATTTCAGTTAATTTAGTCTTTCTACAGCAGGGGTGGGCAAACTTTTTGTGCCGAGGGCCACATCTGGGTGGGGAAATTGTATGCAGGGCCGGGGCAGGGGATTGGGGTGCGGGAGGGGGTGCGGGGTGCAGGAACGGGCTCAGGGCAAGGGATTGGGGCAGAAGAGGGGTGCGGGGTGTATGAGGAGGCTCAGGGCAGGGGTTGGGGTGCGGGGTGCAGGCAGGGGGCTTAGGGCAGGGAGTTGGGGGGGTGCAGGCGTGGCAGCAGCATGCACCGGGGCCAGGAAGCGGCCGGCACCACGCTGCCCTTGCCACGCCTCCAGGTACCTCCCCCAAAGCTCCCATTGGCCATGGTTCCCCGTTCCCAGCCAGTGGGAGCTGCGGGGGGCGGTGCCTGGAGGCAAGGGCAACGCACAGAGCCCTCGGTCACCCCCGCCCGACCCGCAGGGACGTGGCGCCGGCCGCTTCTGGGAGTGGTGCAGGGCCTGCACCACCACAGGGGGCAATCCCGCGGGCCGGATCCAGCCCATGGGCCGCAGTTTGCCCACTCCTCTTCTATACTGTGCTTATCTGCCTCTTGTCGCTCGCTAAAATGGATTAGCGCCAAGTGAAGTTCTCCTCCACGAACCAGCTAAACTCCTCCCAGGAACCTAAGAGGCAAAGAGTCATTTACCCTCCCTGATCAGCATCCTTTGTTCCTTGATTTTCATTAGGAACCGCAGGCCCCTGAGCACCCTGGTTTCTAGACAAACTATGAGCAAGACAGGCCTTTCAGCAATTAGACCACTAACTGGCTGAACCACTCAGATCACGTGGCCTGTATTCTCCCACTGACAAAGGTCTTTGTTATATCCTTACCAGACCGATAGCGTTCATCTCTGGCTCCTCCAGATCGAGCTCGGTGATACTTGGATGAGGATGGTGCTGAAGTAGCTGCTGGAGCAGGTGTCTGATTTCTGGGTTCCTTTTGTAATGCTGGGTCAACCCCTGGAAAACAAATCCACAACTCTTTCAGAGATTAAAAAAAACAAAACCAAAGCAACCTGCTTTTGGACTAAAAATCTATTACCACCTGCTAAGTTATCCACCGGGAACAAACAGGTTTAGCACAGTGCGCTGCTGAAATTAAAGATTGCCTGCTGAAATGTTCAATAATCATGTTTAAGGTCTTTTCTAAATTGGGATTTAGCCACTGGTGCAAACCTCTAGTATAGGCCATGAGTTACGCTGGTGTAGGGTGATCTGTAACAGAGCAGTTTAGCCTGGTTCCAGCAGTACTATAACATTGTGCTTTTTAACAAATTATACATCTCTCTTGAGATTTAAACCTGCTTCTTAGGGGAAACAAAAAAACACAGTTCTCCACCAAGACAGATATCTAAAGAATGAATTTTGGAAAAGAATTATATACAAGATAGTCTGATCTATTGCAACCATTTTATTATCATCATAATTTTCATAACACTTAAAGAAAATGTTTTCAGTTATTAGTGAAGAAACTAGCTAAGAAGTCCTAATTACAGCATGTTATCTATAATTCATGGAATTCTCCAGCATAAGTCCTGCAATTTTACAAGAGAAAAAACTTTCCACTACAAGCAAATGTGTTACAAAAGAGCTTTAAACACAGCATTGTACCCTTCCTTTAGGAGGAAAAAAAACCTCTTTAAAAATAGCTGAACGCAGTCTGAGTGAAGAACAAGCGATCGAAGTAAGCTATTTTTATTGATAGGTCACATACAGTAAACAGGAAGGAAATTGATTCTTTCACAGAGACAGCTTGTCTTGTAGAGCTAAAAAAGAGCAAAACTGTTCGAATTAACATGAAGGACTTGAAAATATAGTTCAGTGTTTACAGAATGAAACTTGGGGAGAAATTCTGGTTCCACTGAAGTCAATGAGAGCTTTGCCATTGATTTTAACGAGGCTAGGATTTCACCCAGGGAATCAGGAATCCTGGGTTTTAGTCCTCCTCCTGCCATTGACCCACTGTGAGATCAGAGGCACGTCACCTCACCTCTGTGTGCCTCGGTTCCCCCATGTGTACAACGGGGATGATAAAGGATCATATGTAAGTGCAAGACAGCACATTTCAGAAGAAGTTCCTTATTTGACCCCTCTTGCCCAGAACTACCATCAGGGTAGATAATTTGCATGTCAAGCATATATTGCTCATGAACGTGCCAACATAATTACTCAAGACTGAACAGTCCATGAATGCAGTGCTGTAATTACAGTTTTCTTCTGTCGTTTTAGCTACTAATTAATAGTCAGAGAGGGTATCAGATCAATGTTGCATGAACAGAGGAGGATTTACAAGAATAGATCAAACTGCTTTAGCAAGTAAACAACATGATTCCAAAATTAGCTGAAATCCCAAAAGATAACATTTATTTGTAACATGGTAGTTCAGTCAGTGTCTGCAGAATTTGGATGTGAAAGTTTTGGGAAGAATCAAAGTTAAGGAGCAGCAAAAATTTTGGGGTCACTCATCCACAACTTCAATTTTTGTTACTAAACAGAATATAAGTTTTATACAAGTTAAAATAAGGACTCAGGTATAGCCTCCATCCAGGAATTTACATTAACCAGAAATAAAACACAGTTACCAAATGAGTACCATGACAGATCATACTTCAGTAATGCCTTTCATGTTAGGATTTTGAAGCAATTTACAAACAAAGCTGCAACTCCCTCCCCCACACACACACACCCCATGAGGTAGACAAGTTTTCAATGTACATCTGGGGAAAACGAGACCGAGAGAGGGTAAGCGACTGGTCCAATTTCACAAACTAGTTAGTGGCAGTGATGAAACTGACAAGGCAGCCAAGACACTTATTACCTGCCATTTTGCAGACCAGCACATCAGTGACAGTATATTTGTGTAACCCCTCACAGGCACTTCAATACCATGGTTAAAGATGTGGTATGAATCTAGAGCTTGTCTATACATCTAGTACCGGCAGAACTATATCGCTATAGTCATACCAGTATAACTCCTTGTGTGGACACTCATATTCCCAAATAAGAGGAGTGGCAGGAGGCTTAAATAAGTGCATGGGGCATCCTGAGCACCTCAAATGAAAGAGTTAACTAAAGGGGTAAGTCTTATTGTTACTTAGCTTTACACCCAGCAAGTGGTTAAGAGCATCAATAAACAATAAGCAGACTGGAAAGGGAGGAAGTATGGACTTGGGGTAAAGGTACAGGACTGGGAGCCAAGAGAGCTGGATTTAAATCTGGATTTGTGCAACTTCTGTACTTAACATGCTTCAAGTCTACCAATTTGCAAAAGGGGGTCAGAGCATTCAGCTGTATCTCAGGGATAACAAGGCTACTTTAATTAACATTTGTGTTTGTAAACTGATTGGGAGAGATTCTTGATTTAAAATGTTTAGATAATTTACAATTCAAAACAAGTAACAAAATAGCTGCAACAGCGGACTGTGTGTGTGAATATGAGCACTGTCACCATTTTGAAAACATAGCTGAATGTTACTTAACAGGGACAGTGACCCAAGTCTGTTACTCTCCAGCCCAGGCTGGTAGCCTTCAAAAGTTTTTACCATCTGATGAGTTTTCAGTGGTGTATAATGAACCTGGTGGTTTGCCTAGTTCTCAGTTCCCAGGTGGTACACACCAGACACTCCCAGCTAGTAATAATTGTCCCTATACAGCTTGTTTCATTAAGGGTGCCATCAAGACTGAACTCACCCCTCACAGCCCGAGAAGTGGACTCTCCATCTCAGGATGGAGATACACGAGCGAGGAAGCTTGCACCATTGCAGCTTGGGCTGAATCGCTTTGGAGGATTTTTAAACCCTTCTGCACCGTTACTTTGGTATCTTTCACAAAGCACCAACTGCAAAGGGTATGGATTTAAAAACGTTTAAACACTGAAAATACTGAAAACCCTAGACTGTCAGTGGGAGAATACTTACTGCAGAGAATTTAATCCATCGATTAGAACAAGTCACTAGATTATGCTGCAAACCTTATTAGCACCAAAGAAGCACATGTACCTGTGCATTACCAGCCTTTTCACAGTCCCCAGTCCTGAAACTGGATCCATGTGGTAGATTTTTACACTCCTGGGAAGCCCCATTGGGACTCTGCAGTCATAGAAGGATCTGTGATGTGGACCATTATAAATACAGACCCAGAGTCTTAAACTGTAAGCTCCTCAGGCACAGACTGTCTTTTTATGCTTTGTACAGTGACAAGCACATCATCTGGTCTTAAAGAAATTAATAAGCAATCTGAATGCCAATGACAGTCAAAGACATCTTCCTTGTGTACCCATCTGAACAAGCGCCTCTTGTCCAAGATACAAATTACATTAAATGACACACTGAAGAACTGCACTTTTGCTTAAAACTTATCCATGTTTGAGTCTTCATCATGTACAGGGAGATTTTATTCAGAGCCAATGAAGAGACAACTTCAATAACTAACAAAGGAGCTTAAAGTTTCCTCCTGTTCACTTGACAATTTATTTAGGACTGTAAGTAACCACTAGATGTCAGCAGCACAGTTAAACACCGTTCTTTAAAATGAACTATTGAATACACTTTAATTTCTTGCTTCCAAGATGCAAAAGCTTTGTTTATTCCACAGGACATCATAGTGTAGTCATGACCGTTCATTTACATAGGGATCAAATGTATCCCTAACTCACATGAAACCTCAAGATCTAGCTCTTTGTTTAAATATTGTTATAGAATAAGGTGTACGAGTATAAATTAATATAAAGCACATAAGCAGGATTCAGAGATCTGGGAAGAAGCACATATTTATAGTACATCATATACAGTTACATAGCTCTCTGACAAAGCAGCAGAAGTGAGCTAAGCTTGGCAGATGTTAGATGACTTTATTTAGCATTCCCTTCAGAATAATCCTGCTACAAGCTGCAGTTTCTGCTGGCAGGACCTGGATACACACAAGCACCATGATGGTTGTATTTTATATGGGTTTTATAGGATGCAGTTGATGTTTTAATTGCCATTTGATTCTAGCTGAACATGCTGCTCCCCCACTCCCTCCCTCTCAGTAAGGGGAAGGGACACTTTATAAAGTGATTTTACATAAAAGAGCCAATAAAAAAATTCATATGTGATCAGTAAGCCACAGCAGCCATGAGGGATACATACATTAGCAATAAAGCCAAAGACAGGATAGGATTCATTTGACAAAAGAACAAACTGAGGAGCAGAAAAGCAGGTTAGCCTGCTAGTCTGTGTAAGGAATTGAACAAAAGTGTTAATGTTTGACTGGCTATTCTTTAAAATGATGCAGTATTGTCCAGCTATAAACCTATAAAAACAGTGTGAAAAGCAAATGTCTGTATGAGGGGTCTGCAGGTCAGTTTGGGCACCATTTTCTGAATGCAGGGCGAGAGCCCTTTTTCAGTAGCAGACATGTTGCATCAGGTTCAGTCTGTTATTATTGCTCCTTCCCCTCCATACCCGGAAGACTAAGAACTCACTGGACATAACATTTTGGCCTTTCTGCAGGAGCCATCAATCAGAATAATCTCAAGTTATGCGCAGGGACAAAATTATTTGACCTAATGGGGAAAGCTAGCTGATCTACATCTGGGTGAGATTCTGATGCCATGCACGGGCTTAAAAAAAAAAAAAATCACATGTCCTGGATTAGAATTTTGGCTTTTCCTTTGTAACTCACTCCAATTTATCAGGGGAGCAAATAATTCCCCATTTATGGCAGCTGCAGTCAGATCTTATAAACAGGTGAAACTCCTTAAACCAATGTTGTAACCTGATGCACGTGTCTAATTTACGTGGTTAGACAAAGCACTGGTTAAATCACTGGTCTACTACGGAAGCTCCCACTTGGAACAGTGCAATGGTGGCAGATTTGAAGGAAAAGATTAGTTAAAACACCTATAGCACAGACCTGCTGATTGATTGGTGGCACATGACACAGGATGGAGAGAGAGAGCACTGTGGACTCAGACAGGAAATAAGTGACAAGTAGAAAAGCCGAATCTTATATAAAACTTTAAAAAAAAAAGCTAACCTGGGACTTGTAACAGAACAAACCATAGACAGAGGTGAGCCTATAACACACACACAGGGAATGGAGGGAGGGAAAATCATGCTTAGTAAAGCAAGAACATGAATAGTCTAAGACAGGGGTGGGAAAACTCTTTGGCCTGAGCGCAAAATCTGAGTATGGAAATTGTATGGCGGGCCATGAATGCTCACAAAATGGGGGTTGGGGTGCAGGAGGGGGTGAGGGCTCCAGCTAGGGGTGTGGGCTCTGGGGTAGGGCTAAAAGTGAGGAGATCACGGTACGAGAGGTGGCTCTGGGCTGGGGTAGGGGGTTGAGGTGCAGGGAGGGGGGTCTGGCTCGGGGTGCGGGCTATGGGGTGGCACTGGGGATGAGGGGTTGGGGGTGCAGGCAGGTGCTCCGGGCTGGGACCTGAGGGGCTCAGAGGGCAGGAGGGGGATCAGGGTACAGGAGGGGGTCAGGGATGCAGGCTCTGGGCGGCGCTTCCCTCAAGCAGCTCCCTGAAGCAGCGGCATGTCCCCCTCCAGCTCCTACACAGAGGGGCAGACAGGTGGCTCTGCGCGCCACCCTGTCCACAGGTGTCACCCCTGCAGTTCCCATTGGCCGCAGTTCCAGGCCAATGGGAGCTGCAGGGGTGGCACTTGCGGAGCCCCCTGGCTGTCCCTACGTGTAAGAGCTGGAGGGGGACATGCCGCTGCTTCTGGGAGCCACGCGGTGCCATATCATGTGCAGAGCGGGGCAAGCCCCCGACCCTGCTCCCCGGCTGTAGCACCAAAGCAGGGCAAGCCCTGTACCCTGCTCCCCGGCGGGAGCTCGAGGGCCAGATTAAAACGTCTGAGCAGCCGGATGCGGCCCCTGGGCCGTAGTTTGCCCACCCCTGGTCTAAGGAAAATTTTAGGGTAAAAAGTACAGAAACTTGTTGGACCAAATGATAATACACACCCATGGAATTATGAGTATTTGTGATCTGAGTTGGTCCTATAATGGTTAAGACAATTAGGACACTGACCACTTGAAATTTAGTCAATTTAAAGCATCTGCTAAAAGTAGTTTCAGCTTGTGGCAACAAGTTCTTACCCGTGCCAATTTCTGTAGAATAACAGTCACATTACCCTTTCAAAAAAACAAAAAGAGAAAGAAAAAAAAAGTGTTGTGTCCCCCCCCCCCCACACACACACACACACACAGTCTTGTAACACAGACCCACACAAACAACTGAGCTCAGATTTATTTTTGCAATCTGTCAAACTTTTGATATCAAATCTGCCGAGGAATCACTGCACGGAATTAAAGGAGATAATGATCAGCACAAACAGAGGAAAGGGGATTAGGTCTGAAACACCATTTTAGTTGCATGTTTCAGGATATTTACATTTTTTGCTTAGGGCTATCAGTATGGGAGTCATTGCAAGGCTGGTCTACGCTGACAGGACAGTGACTAAGATGCTGTTTCAGGCAATTAACAGAAAGAAGCTAAAGCACTTTATTTTTATGGATTAAACTTTTTGTTCGTCATTAATTTAATACCGATGAATACATGTATTTATCCTGCGTGGGTGACCCTTCCTTATATACTCTTATAAATGAGGTATGGTTGTTGGTGGGGACACCGGCAATGGAGAGAAATCCCAGAGGCTCATGCCACGTTGATAATGCTGTGTAGTATCAGTTTAAATCTCATACTTCTATACCCATTACTTCTCCCATTCTACCCTACATGTCGAACACCCTACCTATCCCACCCTCCATTCATAACCCTCTGGGAAACTTACTGCTTTTTGTGTGCTTTATGGAAGAAGAGACCAGCAAAAGTTGTCACCACTATAGACATAAAAGGATACTAGGGGAGTACCGTCTTTGTGTCCCATTGCATCTCATATTGTTTGTGTATCTGGGGTATAAGCTCCTTGGGGGAGGAACTGTCTCTCCTTACATCTTGTGCACAGACCACATCTCCTGTGCTCATTATTAATAATATAGCCTCTAGCAGGATACTATGTCCCACCCTGGCAGTGGAAGGAGATTGATTCCTAACTGGTCTTTTCTGTGCCTATCTAGTGGCGATCCTTGTAATGGTAGGCAATGGAAAGCCAAGTTTATCTTTGGTAAAGAGGGAGGAAGGGGTGGGTATTTTAGCTCACTCAAGACTCCATTTCATATGTTTTCCGACCCCTCCAAACCAGTGTTCTATACTCATCATTACATTATTCTTCCCAGAGGCCTCAGGCTCTGAGATGCTGAAGGCCCTCTACACCCAACTCATGTAATTTCTTTCAGCACTGGGCACATAATAAGGGCTTTCCTCATTTGTTTGCTGTTTACCTACAGGTGGTTAGTGTCAGCTGCACCAAGGGTAATTTGACTATGTTCTTGTATACTTCAGAGAGTGAGAAAGCCAAGCCTTTGTGCAGAACAGTCAAAGATTATTTTCCCCCTGAAACAAAGTAGTCTGCATTTTAAAATACCTTCCAAATTGTAGAGAAATTCTTTTTTGCTTTCTGTTTTGCATTTTAGAGCTTTGATAAACTCTGCCTTGCTCCTAATCTAGCAAACACACAAACCAAAAATATACAAACCCTATAATCCACTGGCCATAAAACAACAGGATCTATGTTCATTGAACGTTATTCCTGCATGCCCAATCCTCCAGCAATTTTCACAAGGAATATTTTGGACTAGTTCATTAACTTTCAGATGTTTGTGTGATTCAAGGACTATCAGAAGGAATATTAACTGCATGCAAACCAATACGCACTCTGTTCTCTCTCACTAGATGTTGTAGAAACCTGGGATCAAGTCAGAGTCCTAAAGGAAAGCATGTGCACATTGTGCAAGGGGAAGGGAGAGAAGCCCAAAATAAAGAACAAAGATCAGCAGCGTTACAGCACAAGGATTATTTGGAAACATGAAGGCACCAAAAATTCTGGCAGATTCAGACATCTGTTTTGTTTGCAGAATTCCTTGTTCCCCAAAAAAACTGCCCATGAAAGATCTGCAAGCCTTTGATGCATGTTTAATGGAAGTCTTCATGACAATCCCCAATAATGTAGTTTCTTATTAACGTGAGGAGGGGGTAAGAACTCTCCCTGATGCAGACAAAGGTTCTGACAGTAAATCAGGGCTTGGTGAACATCATTTCCTTTATACATAAGGAGAGGATTCTTTTGTCCTATCCTTAGGAACTGATTACATAATGCATCATCTCCAATAGCAAGAAAACAGTGTTAGCTAACAGTGTGTCTGGTTGCAAGAGTTGCTAATTTTGGCAACAAGGTTTTCTTGCATTTGCACTCCCTGAGCCAAAGAGCTGTATATACTTTGCCAGGTTTGCAGCGATCTGAGGAGGACAGTAGCTCATTAAATTAAGCGAGGAAGCAAATATATCCTAGTCCACAATGAGAATCAAACTCAAGTGATACATGAGGTGCTACGTGTCTCATCTACAGGTCTCCCAATGCTAACAATAAGCATGGTTATTAAAGAACTCTGCAAAATATTGCAACTGACAGGGATAATACTAGAGGAAAACCCCATTAAGCCATGTAATGGATTTGCCTTGCTTATAATGTGTATTTAGAAATCCATGTCACCCACTAATGGAAATAAATCCAATACCACTGGGTCATCACGTGGATCCAGAGGCTTCCAGTTATCCTCCCGGCAGAAGTGACTTTCCGACATACAGATTACTAGGATATCACACCAGTTTTTCTTGTGTCCTGTGCACTTCTGACAGTGCATCTCACTTGACCCCATCCAGAATAATGGGCATCAGGACACACCCCACTAGGCCCCAATTTCTTACCACCATGCCAACCTAAATTCAGCTGTGTTCATTCTATCCTCAAGTGAACATGTGCTTCCTGTTCTCTAAGAGAATTGTCAATGTCCCTTATCTGAACTGCCTCTTTTACCCTTCCTGCAAGAGTGCACACTTCGCAAATGACATCCCTGACAACCTTTCCCTTTCCAGCATCTACCAAGCAGGAGGTGGTTAACGCCAATGAGACATAAGCGATCCAAGCAAATAGCAAGCTCCTATAAAGATGAAGGTCCTAATCAAGCCAAACAAGGCTCACTCGGTGGCTTGGAGCCTTCTGGGTGACACTTGTCTCCACAGATGGAAGTGGAACTGAAAGACACAATTGTTCTCACATCCCCTATGGTGAACGTTTATCATAGCTGCAATGTACTTTTTAAAATGTCCTACAGAAGCATTCAGCCACCGCCAAAGGCTCAGCTCTGCCTCAGCAATGGGAGGTCCAAATGTCAGCCCTACACCCACAAAGCAGTTAGGCCCCTTTTCATTTCACAGGGCTGTTTGTGGCTCAGGCTAGCTGTTCCTTTTTAAGTCACAAACTGTGGTATAAATATGAATTGAGGTGTCCCCCTTCCCTCTATTTTGGTCCATGCAGCATTCGCCGCAGCATTCACAGATAGGGTTTCTGAGGTCATGTCTACACAGGTACAGTCAGGAAAGCTAAGGCCAATCCTACTAAAGGTGACTTCATAACTTTAGTTGATCCGCCTTAACTTTCCCAAATAGCCCCATGTGGACAAGCCTTTAATATGTATGAACTGTGGCGTCTGTTACAATAAGATTCCGCATAGTCTACTTAGCGGCTGTCAGCAAACTTAGAGCAGCGAGTAAGTCCAGGATCACAGCTCCAGTATGTTAATTTTTGAAAAAATGGATGTTACACTAGGAAAATGAATTTCTCAAAGGACTAACATTGTTGTCCTACCTCAAACAGGGAGGCAACTCCCAGGGGCCGTGTGGCATAGTGGACTGGGCACAAGGATAGGAGAAAAGGTCTCCCAAATTCTGATCTTGACTTTGCCACTGACTTGCTGCAGCACATCACTGTATCGCTCTGTGCCTCGTTTCCCCCACATCTGTGCTACTCTGAAATCTTACAGAGTGATGTGCCTGAGCATTAGTTAACATTTGAAAAGTGCTTTAAGAATGTAATGCACTAATTAAGTGCTGAGGGTTGTTATAATTTTCTTCTGAAGACGAAAAATCAATTCTCTTCATGCCATCAGAGGGGGAAAACATCAGACCCTTTTAAACTAAGGGACTGATCCTGCATTGCTTATGCATGTGTAAATCTCACTGATTTGCCAGACTAGAGACTGCTGGACTGGGCCCAAAAAGAGCCACAAGACTGTCAGAATGGCAGTAGTGAATTCCACCTTAATTAGTGACATGGTATCTGGCCCTAGTTTCGCCCAATGCTCTGACTCGCTCCCCTGCCTTGAGAAGCATGTCAATTAGTGCAGCAGGACCATGCACAGTCTCTCCAGACATTTTCCCCCCTAATTAAACATTTTCCAAAATAAACATGCATGTAAAGTGACAGGCACAAAGGGCCACATCAATGCATACGGAGCAGCTTATGGAATTACTGCTATTGGTCCTGGTTGCCGCATACTGAACTCCAAGCCAAGAGCAAATCTGTGAAGAGAAGTGGCTTGAAGGTGTGAAAGGAGCCCACATACCCCAACTTCCTCAGGGCCAAAGACTTCACCAGAATATGCCTTGAGTCAACAGAGCTTGCAAGATCTGCTCGATGGATCCCTGCTTATAAGGATTAGTCTCTGTTAAACCCAGACATGTCATTCTATATTTCTTCATTAATACAATAATGATAAGAGTTGACTGTCACCTCATCAAATCTAAGAGAAATTTCTATCAAACAGCTGTCTAGTCAGGCACTCCTCAGCTGCCTATGACAGTTTCAAAATGCAAGGTCAAAATAGGATTTTTGCTTATATTGCTTGCGTCAATGTATTAGGTTGGTAACAGCACACTCTGTCCATTTCCATAGCCTTTGTATTTAAAATATTTACTGCAGCAGTAAGTCACTCCAGTGACTAATACCGGGAAGCAGACCTTCAGATGAGAGCATATTTGAGCTATTGTTGTATGAACCAAGAAAAGGTGAGAAATCTAACGAGAGAGAGCAGATTCTATACAAAAGAGATGTTACACATGACAATGACAGAGTTCTTTTGTTTTGAGCTCCAGATGAATACCATCAGAAGTGAAAAGAATCAACGCCATTTCAAAATAAATAAATAAATGAACACATGCACATTCACAATCTGGTCAAAGCAGTGCTGACAAGTTGACATTAAATCAAAGCCCTTTAACCTCTACCCTTTTGGGCATTAGTTCACTATCCGTCAATTACAGTAACAGTTAAGTCATGGAGCACTCTGTCTGTCATACCAATTCACTTCTGATCCACAGCAAAAACCAAGAAGCTTTATTTGATTTTTTTTAATAAAGACTTTCCAGTGTATCAATAGTGCAATTATTTTTGCACAAGTATCCTGCTATTAATTATTGGAGGTGCTTTAGGCCTTGCCCTAGAGAGGAGTTTACAATTATCCATCTCTAATTATCCTACATTCAGAGCCAGCCCCACTGCTAAGGATCTCTGAATAAAAGAAAATTAATGTAAACAAAATGACAAGTGAATTCAGCGAGTCTGGTAAATAAGGTAACACGGCCAATTATGAAGATACCAGTACCTCTTTAGCAAACATGAGGAACGGCTTCAGAGAGCATTTGTAGGGCAGGACTTATGAACTGGCAAATTAACTTAGTTAAACAATTTTTAGACTGTTCTTTATAATCCACATTTTGACAAAGGGCTCGTTAAAGCTTCTGCATTTGGAAACTTCCTTTTTTCTCCAAATAATGTTTTGCTTCACTTGACCGTAACCATCTCAGACCATAAAAGCAGATGAAGCTGGAAACCCACAGCCTAGTCATAAGGGTAAGTGTTTCCATGGTGCTCATCAGCACAGTTGTGGGGTGCTCAGATACCAATGTGCTAATTGTGGCCCGATCCCACCTACACAGGCAGAACCTAGCACCGATACAGAACCTCATGGACAATAGTGGGACTCCTCATGGATGTAAAGGGTCCAGCTGCAGGTCTGAGGCTTGTACGTTAAATTTGGCCCTGTACATTTTAAAAAGGAATCCCACATTTCATAATTCAAGGCCAAGCCAGTGTGCTCTGAAAATGAGTTTCCCATGGGTCAACCTCCAAGCGAGCCAGTGTCCATTCTGCTTCTGAGGTAGACAAGTTGCCATTCCAGCATTTCCACAGTAGGTTTTTTAGCTCTCAGACTTAGGAAGAGAGATGAAATAGCCCAGGCTAAGTAGCTCTAGCTCTCTTATGCAAGAGCGCCCGCCCATCCTCCCCAGGCACACCACCCCTCACACACACGCACCCCTGATACAAGCAGAGGGGAAAACAGGAAGGTGCCCAGCTCCTATCCAGAAAAGTGGATTTGCTGCAAAGCTTACGCTGCTGAACACGTTGGATTACCAGCCATGGAGACAGAAGGGCTGTATATATCTGCAGAACACGTACAGCACAAGCGGCATCACTGCAAGCTTCCTCCACGTTGCTCCAGAGGGATACTCTGAGGATCAGAGGGGAGCTTGGACTTCATGGCCAGTTCAAGCCCTCAACTTCTCAGTTGGTAAGGGAGAAAGAGCTGCCGGTGCTGGTGTTTTACTTTTCAGTGAGATCACACGCCCCAACTGGGAAATGCTTTGAGGCGCATGAAACTTCATATAGGCCAAACACCCACCTGGTGGGAACGTTCAGGAACTTCTGACCTGGATATGAACCAGCAACCTAGAGGTGAAAGGCTCTATTGCCTATGACTCTACTGCTGCCATCTGGCCCCCTACAATGGAACTGTGAAACAGTTAAAGCAAACTAAACTGAGGCAAGGGCAATCTGGAGTTGACAGGTAAGTGATCCAAGCCCTCAGCCCCCATCTTCACATTATAAGACCCCTTTAATGACAAGGCTGATGCAGTAAATCAAAGCTCTTAATCTGGACCGAGAGACCGTACTTACCATGTGTCTGTGGGATGTACGGAGCCAGCAGCTTCGCCCTTTTCTTCTCATACCCCTTCTGGGTGATGTCCCCTAAAATCAAACAGGAAAGTCACGTTACCTTGTCCTTGATGTGCTCTGTTGCAAGAGGATTTTAGCTGCATGGCCTTGCCGCACAATAATGGGCTGTGTGAGGTGTCACCATATGGGCAGCAGGAATGACTTATAAGAACCAAGGTATTTGTCAAGGTATTGCAGTCTTATGATTTACTCACAGAAGTGACAGATGGAAGCAGACTACTAGGTCCCTGCTAGATCAACACCCTCAGCCAGTGTTCCCTACTATGCATTTTTCTAAGGGTCTCAGGTTTAATTTTAATTCAGCTAAACAATGGGGCTTTCACCTCTTCCGTGGAAGCAACCGTTTAATATATACCCCTTCAATGGGGTGATTTGAATCAGAACTGTCTTAGCAGGAGATCAACACTGTAAAAACCTACAGTGAAAACCAGCTAGCTCAGGCACCACAGGACAAGGCCCAAGGACAAACTCACCCAACCAGACGCCAGCAAAAGGGAACAATTCCCATCTGCTAAAGGGAACAGGGGAAAGGCAATAGCAAATGCAGAGCTTAGTCACAATAAACCAACCAACAAAAGAGAGGCTTGCAGTGGACCTTAACGAGAGCTGATGAGGGACTATGATCAGCCTATTCCAGAAGGAAATGCTTCACCCTAATCCAAAAGTAAACTTAGAGACAGACCCACCTCAGGTGACTGAACTGTCCAGCAAGGATGGGCAGATCACCAAGCATTTATTGTGAATGGCAACAGCTCAGTACTTAGGGTCTTATATACCAACACTATATTGTGTCTTCTGCCCTACTGATATCTAATGCAGTTCACAGGGTCTCTATTTACCTATCTATTTAATGGGTATAATACCACTACTTGCCTCTCAAGAGTGCTGTACTATGTAAGTGCTTAAAGGTTCACAAAGAGAAGGCCCCATACAGAGAGCAAAGAAATAAGAGACCTTTTTCTAAAAATACTAATCTGTCTGACCCATGAGAAGTACCATCTGGCTGCTGTCTTTTACTTTAATTTCTCGCATTACATCTGAACCGCAGAAAAAAGACTGAAACCTTGAAGGGATTACAACAAAAAAGCCCTGAAGCATTTCAAGCCTCTTTGTAGTTTGGCCCAATCTCTCAGGAGCCAAAAGGTTGGAAGTGATCAAACACACAGCAGGGAGAAAAACAGAATTCTTTGGTACTATGGAGTATAGCCAGAACCAAGGCCAATATCATATCGAGAAACCACTGATCACTTACAGCATTTTCTTTTTACAGTGATTTGTTGTTGCAAAAACAGCAAATCGTCAGACACCGTCAATAGGACAGGGATAGCACGGGCAGCAGTACTGCAAGGTTCCCCAACCTTTTCCCACTAATGTCCTTCAGCTCTGACTTGGAAGGTCTCACCTTAGAGGTGATGAAAAGTTCAGTTTCTGTGGCCCTGTCCTCTCTGCTGAAATTGCAGCCAAAGGGGCCAATCAGTATCAATTGGGAAGGTGATTTTGTGGCATGGGCACCTGTTCACTATGAAATGGAACAAGATCGCTTCATTTACATTGGAGAGTTAATCTCAATTCTAGGTGCATTTTTTTAAAAGCACCTGGACACTAAGTGCTGAACACAGTGCTTGCTTTATGCTGCCTGGTAAACACACACACACAAAATAAATTTTATCTCAACTTCTCTCTTTTATAGCATTTAAGCCAGGCCTCGACAAGTCCAAACAAATCAAGCAACAGAGAATTAAAATGTTCATGAAACAGAGGCCAACCAAAGTACAAGTTTATAAGCGTGATTGCAATATGCAGCTGGTTAAATTAACCCAGCTCATGGGAAAGGTATGTTAGTATAACAAAACTACACCTTCAAAAACAGAAGCAGAGACAAATGAGCTTAAATGCAGCTACAGGATTCTGGTCTGCCCAAAGCACTCTGACAGCACTGTGTTAACGTCCACTTTACAAGTACAAGGGATCAACTGTAGGTTTTCCAGGAGATTCTTATCTATACATTTTTCGAGGCCAGCCTCTGTGTGACCGTGGGACTCCCCTACTGGATCTGTTGGGTGGAAGAGAGACTGAAGAGGCTGCCATTCCTATCTTAACTGGAAGACCAGGACTCCTGCACAGAGAGGGACAGAGATCTTTTCCCTCCAAACCTAACCCATTTGCTTTTGCTTGTAATTCACTATTTGGCAATAGGGTGTTTTTTCTATTCCAGATTTAACGGGTATCCTTTGTGTTAGCGGTTTTACACTGCATGTAACAAAACACCGCTGCGGATTGCAGGAATTGCTATGGGGAGGGGGCAGCACAGAGCAGCCAGCACACATTCTGATACCAACACTCCTGATTTAAGGCTTGGCAATTTGTAATGATCCAATTTCTTGTTAAAATCTGGGCAGGAAAAGATGCTTGCATTATCGCTCACTCTCACTAATGGCGAGTCAGTGGAATTCTCACCATCTTCACTGGAACACTAAGAGTTCCAGTTAATAAACCAGCCAAGAAAAATGTGAAGAAGGTGGGAACTTCTACTGAAAAACATGAAGGTAACTCAGACAGGCATCAGCATTAACCAACTGCAAGTTTAATTACCAACCAATCTGGAGGACCTATATGGTTATTTGGTGATTGGATAGTGCTGAGAACAGACTAACATACAAAATAAAAAATCTAAACCGGCACTGCAGAAACTGTCAAAAACGATCTATCCGAGGTTCAAGATGAACTTGACCTCTAGCATGAGAAAGATTTTATTTTACTTGCCCTTCACAGAACAATTCTAATGAAGAGCTGCGTAGGTTCTTGCAAGGTAGGTTTAAAACAGTGGAAAAGTTCCAACTTGATCAAATTTAGGAAGCAGAAAGAAGGTCGAGATGCTCCATTCTTGTCCTGTGGTGCTGTAACTTGGTACTACTACGGGGTCTCCAAGCAGGGAGCTTTAAGTCACCAAGTGCCCTGGCAAATGGGGTGAAATGAAAATCTCAATGATTTCCTCTCCTTATATCCTTACTCACCTCTGTGCTGTGGCAACAGTGTTTGCCTTTCTGAAGCGAGCTGCTAGCCAGACTTATTTTAAATCCAACTGGCGCTCAATGCTGCCATTTCAGTACATGCATAAAGGTTAATGTCAAGCTCTGGAATGATGCTCCCTGGGGAAGGGAGGGGAAAGCAACAGAAGACATTGGATTGATCTTGCAGCTTTCTGAAATACTGCAGAAAGATTCCAATAGCATTTTGGCCTCATTTCAGCTTGTGTCTCTAACAGACACCATGCAGGCAAACCAAGGATCAGTAAAGAGATACTGGGGAAATTAAATATTTAAGAAATTACTTTAAAAACTGCTCCAGATTTATCATCTGGAATTAAATAAATTTTTATTTTATTTAAAAAACCCACTAAAATTGGCTCTTTTGTTTGCAGTTTATTTGGGGTATTTTAGGGAAATCCTTTTGTTTGCTGAACATGAGCTACAGCAATTAATTCATTGCCTTAAAATAGTGAAGATGACAACGGGAGCCACACGTTTTACCAGATTGAAACAGAAAACTCTTGTGTTCCACTGCACGCATCATAAACATCATTATAACAACAAATATAATCGTGTCACAGTTTGCAAATTTGAAACATGAGTGACTCTTTTAAGGAATCTGAGAAATGCATAAATAATTTAAAAAGTTTCAAGGGAAAAGACAGAAAAAGCAGTGGAGTGATATTAAAGCTCTAATATGCTGTTCACCTCACTGCACTCAATAAATCACATAGTTTCAGCAACTAAACTCTATGGTGACTAGCACTGAACACCACAATGGATCTTTCAGAAATCACTTTAGCAATACACGCATGCAGCAGCTGTTTAACACCACACAGGAACGTTATACAAGAATTTAGGACAGGCAGTGAAGAACAATTCTGTATGCAATTGAAGCTACAAGGAGAATATAGAGAGGCAGAATGTCACGAACCCAAACAGGAATCTGGACACAACACCGGGGCAATGCCTTAAAAAAAAGAGGTGCAGAACCAATTTACCCACAAGTGATCAAGATCCCTTTCAAGTATCTTCCAGAATAAGACAGGATTTAGCAACATGGTATATAGGGGGTGATAAACCCACAAGCATCGTTTAGAATACAGGTTTCAGAGAAGCAGCCGTGTTAGTCTGTATCCGCAAAAAGAAAAGGAGTACTTGTGGCACCTTAGAGACTAACAAATTTATTTGAGCATAAGCCTCCGATGAAGTGAGCTGTAGTTCACGAAAGTTTATGCTCAAATAAATTTGTTAGTCTCTAAGGTGCCACAAGTACTCCTTTTTTTAGAATACAGATATTCAGGCCTGCCCGTAAAGGCCTATACTTTAAGAACTTAGGTGTATTTTTATCACTTCGCTAGTTACAGGGGTATAAAAACAAAGAATCAAAATCAGTCCAGCAGTATATGGGCCTTATTTCACACTGAAATAAGGTAGTATTGGGTATTTAGGAAGACAATCTTGTCCTCATAGTGCCCATCACCACCAAATAAAGAAATAGATCTTAAAATGGTTAAAGAAACTTAGTTTGATAGCATCCAGTCTGGCAAGAAATCACTTATCAGTGGCTGTGAAACCCTCATTTCTGTATTGTTTTATCTTTATGGCCCCCACTTTACTATTGTTAATCTGTCTGGTTCTCTAATTGTTCCTGTGTGCTGCATAATTAATTTTGCTAGGTGTAAGTTAATTAGGGTAGTGGGATATAATTGGTTAGAGAATTACGTTACAATATGTTAGGGAGGCACAGGCAAGGCTCTGCGGCATCAGAGCTGGGAAGGGGGACGCAGGATAAACGCTCTGCGGCATCAGAGCCGGGAAGGGGGACGCAGGGTAGAGATAAGCCCAATTGGTGTGAAGGGCTTCAGAATACACTTGCTTGGAAACTAACCCCAATAAACATCACATTATCTGCACTTCGGACTTCTGGTCTTTTGCTGCTTGGGAAAGCCCTCTAACAGCATTTGCTTCCCACCCAAATAATTCTGTAAAGCTGAGCAAAGTCTGTAAATCCAGTAAAGAACTGCTCCTAAAAGCAACATGAGTTGGGATATAGAACTATGATTTAATTATTGTAGCCACACAAGAACTGTGCCTGCATTGATGTTACTAGTTCTCAGGGTGAGAGTCCCTCTGATAAATCACATGGGAGCAATTTACCTACAACTGTCTGAAATCTCTTGTCTTCAGTCCTAAAACATCCAAACTGGATCTGAATCTATTCAAAGCTGAAGATACAATAATAAAATACAGAAGTGCTCCTTCTCCCTCCTGCCCATTCTGCTGATCTGCAGGAAATGGAAACAGTTGGATCTGAACATAAATAAGGATTTCCTCACAGAATGTGTCATAAATTGCAGCAACAGGAAGAGAGCAAGACAATAAGATTGCAATCTCAAGAACTGTTCCCTTCCATCACAGAAAGACAGCGATTTATGCAAAGGGAACTGGTAAAACTGCAAAGCTTTGAACCTTTTACAGCATGGAGTTCTTTCACATGATTTAGATGCCCTCAATAACCCCACCCCTTTTCCCATCTGCACAAGAACAAGACAGTAGACTCAGGAGGAAGTATTTACAAAAATAAATACAAACAATTTAGCTTTAAAAATGCTCATACATCCCTAGGAAACAAGTTCAACAATAATCCTTAATGCTGAGGCATACGTTTGGCCTTCCTCCCAACTACAACACTTACTATTTATTTATATTCCATGTCAGCAACAGCCTTGCTTCCTCCATCTCTGATGGGAAAAGTCCTTCCTTCCTTCTCAGGAGAAAGCAAACCATCCATAACAAATCCATTACAGTAAGTATTTCATTTGCCTCTAATCATAGCCCCAGAATCAATCAAGCGGTTCCTGGATTCACATATATAACGTTCTTTCCTCATCCGTCTCACGATTTCTCCTCGCCTTTGTAGGCCTGATCCAAAGAACACTGAGGCCTCTAGAAAGACTCCTATTCACGCCAAAGAGTTATGGATCCAGGCTCTGTAAGCACAACACTAGACCATGAGTGAAAAGAGTCCCCCTAGACTCCCAGCTCTGTCGTCAATCCCTGATGCCATGGCTTTCGGCTCTGCACATTCCATCCATGTGCAGAATGCTGCTGGCCACCTTTACATACACAAAAAAAACTCAACTGCATCCTTCCCCCGACCTCAGCTCCTCAGGAACCCCTAGACATTTCAGCAGCCAAGTCAAAATTGGCCTCCTTGTTTTTACAGCTGTTTTGTGGGCCCCAAAGATTTGGGTCTCTGGCACCTTTTCCCCTCTGTACTGTCATCAGTGGGGGAGAAACAGCCTTTTCCTGTGCAGCTTCTTTCTGCATTTCCCCCTCTAATCTACTTCTATCATTCCAAATCTCTTGATACCACTGTTCCCCCTTTGCTCATGCACCCGTTCTTCCACCTCTGCCAACTTCCTTGTTTTAAATGAAACTTTTCAAAGCATATCATAAGGTTTGTAGGACAGACGCTACACAAAACAGTTAGATATGGAAGCTGTACTATGTTCTTCCACCCCAACAGCTAGCCAGTAAATCCCAAATGAACAAATGCTAAATTGTTCCTTCACCTACCTGAAACAGGTAATTTCACCAGCTGGTGATTTACTGATGCGAGAAGACTTGCAGGTGGTCTCTCTCTAGATAAGTGCTGTTTCTTAAAAAGTTAAAAATCTCCATTTTCCAGGAGAAAAAAATGATCCTGCAAATACTTACTCTTAAGCACTGCCCCATTATGAGATTACCTGGGTGAGCAGGGTCTACTTGTATACGTAAGGGTTGCCTCTAATCTAGTCAAAGTGAGAAAGAATTTTGCTCCGTGCTGGTCTCCTGAGAGTTCAGTCATTTCCACCACATAACCCAAGAGGTGCTAATCTGTTAAAATTGTGCCACTAGGCACGCATACATGTAAACAACCTAGGACTCCCTAGTAAAATGTTAAACTTGGTGGATAAATACACCACCACTAACACAAGCTAAGCATCTGAATTCAGAAAGTTTGTTTCCTTTCCTTCCTGGAGCAAAGTCTACCCGTAAATATATAAGGAAATTTCGAGTTTATTCAAGGGTTTATGGTTCTAGAGTTGAAAATCCTTGATTATAAACTGTAATAAACCAAAAGGAAATAAGTAATTTAGACCACCGTTGGAGTTACGATTTAATGAGAGAAGACTCTGGATTCTGTGTGTGTTAAAAGTTGGGGTTTTTTAAAATCCAACTCTCTGTAGAGCCAGGATTTTTAATAACCACCATTACAGTGGGACCCTCAAAAACAAATGCTGTGCTGGCTCTGCAGCCAGAGGCTTGCTAACACTGGGTGCGCTGACATCACCGATGCAGCCCGTCCCACAACACAGCATTTGGCATGACAGGGAGCTACATGAATTTCAATTATTGCTGGAATAAAAAGGAAGCACATTATAATACTGGAACAGTGGGCATTTGGATTAGGTTTGGAGAATCAATATTTATCATATGGAAAAGAACACAATCAAGAAAAAAATATTCTCATCAAAATTATATTGGTATCAATGATACCCCTCAGATGCCTGGTAAAAGTGGGTATGTATCTTGCATAGCTTGTCACGCCAATAAAGTCTAATTGAAATTAACTGAAAACTGAAAGAAAAACTTAATAGCTATAAAACAATTGGTTTAACATTAAGCCTTGTTTCTTAGTAGTTAGAATACACTTCGTTATAATCATATAATAGCTGACACATTTACTTTGCTTTTTACAGTATTTATAAATACATTTTAAAGGATCTTTTTAAAGCAGAACAGCTTTTAAAATTCCTTTTGATAGGATTTTTCTTCTATTCCTTCAAGGAAAAATGGTATTAACCTTCATTATACAAATCCATCTGCACGATCTGGCTCAGTTTAGGGCACAGCAGGGAAGGGTTGTGATAAAGAGACAGACCAAATTCAGCATTGGTGTGAGCAGATGCACAACTCTGTGGATCAAAATTTAACTGCACGAACTTACACCGGGGTGGAGATTGGCCCAATGAGTCACAAGTGATTGTTACACCAACACCAAAATCCTGCAAACATAGGAGCCTGCAACTTCCCGACTAACACCACCCTGTGACTCAAGGCCACTTTTTAGCAATGGGATTCAATGATCCATTCTAAACAGCGGTCCTCAAACAGTGCAAGGTGGTAACACCAGCTAATCCAGCTATGCTCAGACAATGCTTCTTTCAACATCCTCGTTCCCCTTCCCCCCACGGAATCAGAACACTGAATCATTCACTGTCTAACAATACCACAATCACTACAATGGCAAAATTAAGGAAAAAAATCACGTAGGGCAGAAGATCCCCCAGACAAAGACTCCAAACACTTAATGTGTCCAGTAACATATTAAATCTTCTAATGGGCTTGTCTGCATTTTAGAAATGTCAATATTAAGTGCTTATTTACAGATTCCAGTGAAGTATATTCCTGTAGATGCTTTGTTACTGTAGTCAGTCTGAGGGATCTGTGAGCCCATGAGGATAATTTAACTGTTCTCTTCTAACAGTAAATATCATAATGGCTTACCATAAAAAAAAAAAAAAAAGGAAGGAATCACTAATACTATGGCACCAATATCTCAGGGGTCTCTCGTTTGTAAGTTACCTTGACATACCGTATTTCTGTTTGCCTGCACCTGCCCCTGCTTTTCACTCCTATCTCTCTAACGTTCTGCGACCTCTCCTGAAACAATGTCATTTAGTTCTAAAGACTTTGGGGACACAGTCTGTTTCAAAGAGGCTATACAAAATAAAGTCTGGTTTTGCTGCAATTTGACACCGAGTTTCTTGTCCTTGGTAGGAAAGATGCTGAATCAAATGGCAGAGCTAAAGCCCCAACACATACCTGGCAGGCAACCAATAGTTCTAGGCCTTGCCTAGATTAGGATTTACAGAATACACATGAGAAGCTGAATGTAAAGAAGGAATGCTGTCTTTAACATGTGCTAAATTGGTTGAGTTAAAGCCTCAAGCTTAGGCTTCAATTCAACCAGCTTAGCATGTGTTAAAGGCAGCGTACCTTGTCTGCACTAGATTTTTTTACATGTTAGTTAGAACATGTTGGTTAACAAGCTCTAACACCATACCTTTCATCTAGCCTAGACAAGGCCTCCAGGGCTAGGTATGGTCCCCAGCAGGTAAACTGCATATTAAAAGTCTTGTGCTTGTGACCTTTACTATTTCTTTATGATTCAGAATAGCAGCCTCATTTTTCTTTACTGTGTTTTAATGTATTTATTTGGTCTTTTTTTAAGATTAAAAAACACACAGGTCTCTACTTCCTTCTTTTTACTGGAGAACGTCAGCTACCTTTGCAAGTCCTGGTTGCCAACATCACAGCTCAAAGCTCAGACCTGAGCTGCAGTTCCCACAGTCCCCAACTGAGGACAGAGAGGGAAAAAAGAGTCAACTTCCATCAACAATGAGCTTTTAACCAAACTCAGGGACCACAAACTCTGTTTCTAACACAATGTTGCTGGGTTCCATGTCCAGAACCACGACAGCCTTGTAACTACAGGCATGTTTAACAACATCAGACAGCACTCTAACATAGCATGTCCTGGTCTACAGCAGCCGAACAGTGTAAAAAACAAGTTTACATCATTCCCTAACTCTGTTAAAGGCCCTCTGTTGATGCAGCCTTAAAAATCCCACACATCTTTCATCTGGGAGACCTGCAGGTTTGAGCTGTGATGTCACCATCAAGGTCCTCCAATTATGATGAGAGTCCTCCAATAAAAAGTGCCTGCTATTTCATTCTTTTAAAATGAGGCTCTCTATATAGATCCTACAGAAACAGCGAAGTGCAGAAACAAATCAGTTTTGCTTTCCAGTTTTCTTTTAAAAAGCATCATCGTGTTCCCATTGAATTCCATGGGAAAGCTCTCATGGACGTCAGTGAGTGCAGCAGCAGCCTTACAAGGGCCTGCTCATTGAGTATTAGCATTATATTGCCTGTGTTATCAGTATTAAAAGCATAAGAAGATTATGACCAAACTATTTTAATTCAGCAGAGCCGCAGCCATGCATCCTCAGTGCAGACTTATGAAAGCATCTGTAGCACTGCATAGCAAACATAATGGGAATCCCTACAAATAAGATGGAACATTTAGAGATTTGTAATAAACAAGTTTAAACTCTTCTAATCACAATGTTTCCATTTTAAAAGTATGCCGTCCAAGATGAGATTATGCCACAAAATTTAATCTACTAAATGTTCAGTGCTTCACGAACTGTTGTACTTGACTGGATCTATCAAGGCCATAATTAAGGCCAGAGAGTATACTTTACCTTAGTAGATTACACTGTCTTAAATAGTGTTTAGTTATCTTACAATGAATTCACCTACTAAAAACTATGCTGAAGAATAAGAGGGTCTGTCTTAATCCCACAAAAGCATTTCAGAGTCTCAGCTGACATTCTGTCCTTAATTCACCCCATTACGCCTAGGTATTATGGGTAGTAATCTTAAAAGCCATATGTGCTGAATCACCCAATTTGGTGAACTAACAACAGGGTTCTAAATTAACCTCAGAGTTTCTTTATTTTAGTGTCTGAGAGTGAGGTAGGAATGATGGTGTCAGTGGATGGACTGAAAAATTAGATTTAAAATGTAATTATTTCTAGTTTAACTAGAAATAACTCAAGGTATGTTAACATCCTTTGCTTCAACTTTAACCACTATACTAAAGCTCCCAAGCTCCTATACTGGATGTGGATAAATTGGAGAGAGTCCAGCGAAGGGCAACAAAAATGATTAGGGGTCTGGAACACATGACTTATGAGGAGAGGCTGAGGGAACTGGGATTGTTTAGTCTGCAGAAGAGAAGAATGAGGGGGGATTTGATAGCTGCTTTCAACTACCTGAGAGGTGGTTCCAGAGAGGATGGTTCTAGACTATTCTCAGTGGTAGGAGAGGACAGGACAAGGAGTAATGGTCTCAAGTTGCAGTGGGGGAGGTTTAGGTTGGATATTAGGAAAAACTTTGTCACTAGGAGGGTGGTGAAACACTGGAATGCGTTACCTAGGGAGGTGGTGGAATCTCCTTCCTTAGAAGTTTTTAAGGTCAGGCTTGACAAAGCCCTGGCTGGGATGATTTAATTGGGGATTGGTCCTGCTTTGAGCAGGGGGTTGGACTAGATGACCTCCTGAGGTCCCTTCCAACCCTGATATTCTATGATTCTATGATTACTGAAGGTACCTGTAAACTGTCAGAGAAATTCTGTGCACTTACCAAAAACATGAATAAAATTACAATATAACTACTGGAGATAAAGGAAGCGGACTTCCCAATATAAAGGAAATACAGAGACATTAAATAACCATTACACAACCCTCATTTACTGAGCCTCAGTTAACTCAGACTAGTTTGCTCCAAGATGTCACTAACTGTAGACTAATTCCCATCCCTCAGAAAGCACACGCAGCTCTCTCCTCGACTTGACTGCAGAAGTGCCTGGCTCTCTCTACTGAAATGAGGGGAACAATCCTAATTATCGAACCCTGCATTTTACAAAAGTCGCAGTCTCCCAAGACAGTTTAAAAATATCTATATCTATATATAGATTACACGTGTAATATCTATATAGTCACCTACACAATACCAAATGCTCATTTTATTTATCACAACAAAATAATATTTTTGGTCATTTCAATACCACCCCCCCATAAAGATTAATAGATGTACACCTGATTCACACTAGGCCGCATGGCCTAGTGCAAAATTTCTGGGTCTGCTATGGGCCTTTTGAGTGCTGAGCAAGTGACTTCACCTCATTGTGCTCCTCAAGAGCTATGTATGAAAAGCACCATATAAGAACTTATTATTATTTTAATGAATTCCCCATTTGTCTTTTATTCCATAAATTCTCATCTGTATGAAAGTTCCTATGTTTGCAGAGCAGCCAATACCTATGTTAACCACTTGGGTTTTTTTATATCTCAAAACAGCATGTGCCTCTCATATCAGGTTTCATATATATTCTATATCTATATATATAATTTTGCAGATTCCAAAATTTTAGTATTTTTCTGTAGTGCGCTTATTGCATAAGTCAGAAAGGTTGGGATCCTTTGTGCTACTTTAAAAACACCACCACCTAGAGATTTAAAAAACAAAAACAAGGCTCAAACTGAGGCCAGGTTGCAGCTGAGAGCAAATTTCTTACAGGAAATGGGGATTCCCAATGGAAGTGACAGAGCTCCTGTGAGAAGGCACCATTATGACAGTAACGTTCTTATCCATAAGAGCATGCCTGTTTTAAACAGCTCTAGATCATTTTGCAAACATACTGCAGGAGGAGAGGAGGTTCCATGTTCTCAAAAGTCAGTTTCCTTGAGAGATCTCACGGGCAAGTTATTCAGATCGGTACCTAGTCAATTAAACCATCCCTACAATTTATCCATGTGTAACAAGAAGCCCGTGATATCTTTTTTTTAAATTACTAGGCTTTGCCTTCCCCCAAGACCCTTTCTTAGCGAAAAACCAGTATTGACTGAGTTCATACGGTAACTTTTAGGTTTTATTTTTCTCAACCCTGGTTAGTTCCCTCACACTTCCTGAGGAAGCTCTATAGGAGAGATATACAGACTGACCTTGGAATCACAGCATTTTTCTTTGTTCCTCCTTTGACACATGCAGGCTTCGGCCTTTGGTTTATTCCTGAGGCATTATAATTTAATTTGCATTATGGTAGCACCTTCAAGCCAAACCAAGATCAGGGAGCTGTATACAAACAAAGTAAGAGACAGTCCCCCTTCCCTGAAGGCCTTACAGTCAAAATAGATAAGACAAAGGGTAGGGAAAAGGAAGTAGTATTTTTCCTTTATGGCTGGGAATTAAAGCATAGAGAAGCGTTGGAACTCTGTGGCAGAAACAAGATTGGGTTCAGTTCCTGAAAGCCCCAAATGCAGTGTCTTACCTACAAGACCATTCTTCCTCTGTGAAGATGCTGAATATTTGTTGCTTTCACCTTCACATACATTAAAACAGGATACAAGAGTGCCAAGAAATAACTAAAGCTGGATAAACACTGTGGGGCCTTAAAAGTTAGAACAGGATGAAATGTTTAAAGTGAAGCATTTCTTAGTAACTCTGGAAAAAATTACATACTAAGAGCATATGGGCAGGTTAAACTTTAATAACCCAATGATTATGAAAATATTAAAATAATTTTGACGTTTGTTTCAAATATTTAAATAGTCTCATAAAAAGGTGTGTGTGGAACAGGCAGTATGCAAGGAAATTAAACCACATGGGGTTTGCCCCCAAAGTTTCAGAGATACCAGTATGCAAATAAACAAACAAACAAACAAAAAACACACAAAAAACCCCAAACACCCTCCCCAGAAATCCTTCATTTCTGATGATGCTTTAAGAATGCCTACATCCAGTGGGACAGAAACACAAGGATATCACTCTATTGTGGTGGGAAACCCGGATTTCATAACTCTCACAATGGCGGAATTTACAGCATAACAAATGAGCAAGGTTTTCAATTCACACGTTTCCAAGAAAACTCACTGGATGAGTAAGGTTCTAGTCAAACAGTTGATGAAAATGCTAAAAAGAGAAGAGACGAGCTACAAGCATCTCAACTACCCGACAGCAGCTGGTCATCTGAAGGCTTGCTGATAAATCAAACACTTTTGTGCCTCATGGTACCATTTACAGGAGTGAAGCACACGTGACTGAAGCACACGTATTTCTTCCTCAAGAGGTTGCACCCCAGATTAAAAGAAAAAGGTCTTGTCTACACTTGAAATGCTACAGGGGTGCAGTTGTGGCACTTCACAGTAAACACCACCTTTGCTGACGGTCTCCCGTTGGAGTAGGTAATCCATCTTCAATTCTAGACAAGGTTGTTTCTTCCCTCAGTTTAGCTTCTCCTCTCTTAATTGACTCAAATGGAAGCCTGATCAAGTTCTTGAATTCTTCTATTCTACAGCTCAGCTGACATTTCACCCTGTGGAAACAAGGTCCGTACTACAGCCAGAGAAGTCAGCCTATGAAGAGAGTAACAAAGGAGTGACTATGGCTGTCATCTTTTGTGAGACTTCTATCACTCACTCTTTCAGGGTTTAGGACTTACAATATTAATAGAGCTCTCTGAAGCGTGTTTTAATGTTTCCAACACCGGCCAGATGCCAAAGGTGTCCTTTGTTTAGTAGCCTGCACTCTGCAGATCCAACATCAGGCACGTTTGCAGAACTTCCAACAGACTCCGTGGTGTTCCAATGCTGAAGTTGGCTTCAGAGCAGTCTTCACAGGGCAAAAGACACAATGGGACCTGCTTCAACCTACCTTTGTGCTGGCATTCCAAACTGTGCCACTCCTGTGGTTTTTAAGCTGATTGCAGCTAACGCAGCAAGAAAGAAAGAGTTAGCATTCTTTCTAAAAATCCTTGGTATGCATTTGATTTTTTATATTCCAAGAGCAAAACTAGCAATATTATTTAACTCTATCAGTAATATGGCTACAGTTGAGGAGTTAGCTGCTGAAAGCCTGGAAAGCCTGGGTAGGGTCCAAGTGAAGAGAAGACGACGACTAGGAGGAGTTAACTCTTGCCTGGGGAGAGAGGTAATGCAGTATACTGTTTCAGTGCTTTCACCACTAGGCTTCTTAGACCTGGCAAGAAACTTCCAGAAAATTCATATTAACACCAAGCTCTTACATAATACTTTCCTTGAGGGGACCAGAACACTGTGCACAGGGCCTAAGTCAGGGTGGTGCCCATGTAACAAGAATGTGAGGCACCCAAGGACTGGGAACAGGAGGACAGGCTCTTCACCTGAGGTGCGCAAGTCAAGGTGCGACTTCTACCAAAGACTGGACAACTGGAATTGAAGAAGGTTCGGGCTATGAATAGCTTTGTGCTTGGGAATGGCCAGCTGCTGTTTCTGAGAGTCTGGGGAGACCATTGCGGTACTCATGCTCCCTCCCTCCATGCAATGGCGAGAGATCAGACTACATCACAGTATACGAACCCCAACCAGCGATGAAAAGCAATATGGATGGAGGCTTTTCGAGAAGCCCTGGATTCTACCACCCAAGTGGCTAGAAGAGGAGGGCAGGATAACTACATTTGGAAAGGGGGAATAGGAACCCCCCCCAAGGTATCCTGATGTTTTAGGGTGGAAAGGGGAATGCCCTTATTAACAGCAATAAGGCTTTCTCCCATCCTATCAGCGCTCTAAATGGCTATTACACCTGATGTCGCTTTTGACTTCTGTTTCCCTTCTGTAAAGGAAATCTGAGCAAGGCAGACAACATTTGTCCAACTGCTCATCACCCACAGGGAGGCAACTTGGGTGTTTAACTCCTTTCAGTCCCGCTAGGCTACAAATAGCTAAAACACTTATCAGTATCTGGAGATCCTTCAGCAAGGGGATAGAGTGGTAGAAGACAGAACTTACACAGCACTTATTCTCCCGTCTACCAAAAGAAAGCCAACCTGAAACACTGTGCAACTAAGATTTTTCTCACTGCAAAGTACCCAGATGTGGAAACATGCTGTTCAGAAGCTCAGGCATTCCACCTTCTCTCACAGGGCGGAGAGTGGCAGTACCCTCAGATGAGGTACCAGAACATATCTTGAGATAATTACAATATTTACAGAGGGAAAATGCTGTTCAACCACAGCTGAATCAGCCAAGCATGATCCAATAGTGGCAAACACTGGAAAGTTACGAGACAAAAGCAGTGACACCAAAAAGCCAAGGTAATCAAAGACAAAACAAGCCCTAAGATTACATTTGGCAAGCTACAAAGGTGCGACATCTGCTCCCTTCCACAATGCCCCCTTGCCTCCCAATTAACAGAAGGAACAAAGTGGTTGTCACAGACTTCCATCCAGATTGTTCAGCCAAGGACATCACTCCAGAGTCACAGACAGGGGCATGAGAAGAAACTGGCGGCCTGAGACAGCACAAACACAGCATTTAACTGCTCCGCATTCACAGATATTAAAAGCAAACTATCAAAATCAGACGAGTCATTCTACAGCACAAGCAAATGTTTATTTTGGGCACTTTAATATTTATAGCATAATTATCCTGAAAATTGTAGCAAACCAAGTCCCATATGAAATCCGCAGCACTGAATCAACTCTCAGAAATTCCTACCAAATTCCACCAGTAACTTGGCAAGAAGAGAGGAAGAAGGGACCAACTCCTGGAAACCCCCACTGAATTTAGGTTTTTTTGTGTTTTTTTTAAAGGAATGCTAGTATGTAGTCCAAACAAACCTCTACCTTCCCTGATATTGCCACTTATTCAGAGCCTGGTGGCCAAAAAAATACTTTCACAAATGTCCAGAATTGTTCTTTACTCTAGGGGAAGTTGGGGATTTCCTCAGCAGCAGTCTCCTGGCAGCTAAACAAAACAAACTAAGATGAGTTAGGAATATCACTTGCTGCTCATTCTAGGAGAGACACAATCTTCCAGATCTCCATTTTACCCCTCCCATGGGCTCTGCAGCAGCCTCACTCTGTTTTCAAGTGAATAAACAAATCGTGTTTACCAGAGGCTTGTTTCCTTTAGTCAAATATATAAAGAGCAAGGCATTGTTTTATGATGCCAGTTACATTAAGTTCACCTCTCAGCAACACTCGCAGAATTTCTATTCTTCCGGTTTGAGATTTAAGACAGATATTGATCAGCTGGCTCTTGTCAAAATTTACTTGCTAGCAACTCTCTTCAGCTCCTATGAAAATCCTACCTACTCAATTACATCAGAACTCACTCACACTCTCTGAAAATCCTTCCCCTTCCCACCACCCCCAATCACCACCTAGGTCGCTGGGCCTTTAGGCATAAGTTTCATCTTTCCTAGTCCATTTGATACTTGAAAGGTGCATAGGGTTGATATTTAGAGTCTCACAAACCAGGACCTAAGTAAATAAATGGCCCCCAAAAAACATGCTGAAAGTTTGCCTTTTCACAGCTTTACATTTCCCAATCTCTCAGCTTAATTTGTTTGGAAGCCAAGTGCAAACAAGAGAAGCTCTGTTTCACCTCAGGAATTCTTGTCAAATCCTGGACAACATGAAATCACTTGGGTGTCAGATTCAACCTTCTGAAAACTGTTTTTAAAAAAAATTCTGAAGCCACTGCTCCACCTAGCACAACACCTGGTAAAAGGCTACCAATATGGGGTCTTATCTACTTGTGATGTGCAAACTGCTTTTGTTGCAATTCAAGTCTTTGCCAGGCCAGTGAATTAAAATTCAAGAGCGCTAGTGCAAAAAGGCTAAGAGCTGCAGAATTAGGGGAAGCCGAAGTGCCTACCACCTTCAAGTAGGATCTGCCCCCTAATTTTGCATCCCCTTAAACTGTGAAACTCATTGAACAATTATGCTATTCTTATAAAAGTTGTGCTCCTCATGGCACAGAAAGAAAATAGGAGTAGCTGAAGGAACAAACAAACTACAGGCTAGCTATTAGAAAAGGAAAGGAGACACCTTATTCTTAGAATATTTACTGAAAATGCAAAAGAACAAACAAATGCACTTTAGTGCCAATATTAAAAGGCGGGGTGCGGAACTAGATTCTGGACCACTCTAAGAAATTAGTTTCCCCACACGTGTTCAATCTTCCTGATCTCCCTATCATGCTCAGAAAGGAGCAGTCCGACCTAGCAACATAACAGAATGGGTTTTAAACTATCAGGAAGAGCTTGACAGTGCTACATTATGTCATCATATCTGTTGTATCTTTATAGTGAAACAGTACTGCTTTTCATATGATGATGATGGAATTCCAATTGGAGGAAGCAGATGCTGGTAACCTTAGGGGATGCCCTTATTGCAGTTACATTGTATCATAATGAGGACAAGCAGTGAAAGCCACAAAAATTCCATAGGGATTCTAACTATACAGTGAGGGAGGGACCACAATAATGGTGACTTGTGGGCATGGATGAAGTTGGTAAGTTTCACTGGTTGGCCCAGAGTGAAAACAGATTTATCAGCAATGATAAATTACAAAATCAATACAGTGGTAACAAAAAAGACGATATTGGTGAAAAACAAAAGTGAATACATGTGGTGCTTCTCAGTCACCAAGCATGGTTTCTGCCCTGCAGAGCACTCAGTCTCATGCAGGCAAACAGTACAAGACATGGGAAACTACAGGGAGAAGATAGCCAGGGAGATCTTCATAGGAGGATTTCAAACAAGAAGTACATTTAATGAACTCTTTGAAGAAGCATGCTTGGTGGACAGAAAATTGAGACTATTTCAAAGTATAAGGGAACACATTAAATGTGCAATTATTTTTGTTAAAGTGTCAGAGAAATTAAAAATGTTATCCACCAATCAAGAGAGAAGGAAGTATTCAATCCAATAATACTATTGAAACAAGCTGTACATTAAAAATGCTCTCCAAGTCGTTTAAAGTAGCATACTTTGAAGTGTATTAAGCTAAAACACACAAAAGCACTTTCATCATGCAGTAAGTGTGTCCACTGGGGGAGTTAGTGCAGAATAGCTAGTGCACTTTAAATCACACCCTAGTTTACTCCACATTAACTCTGTGTAGATAGCCCCTAAGCCTCTGTTGTCCCATTGTTGCTTCTGCTGGTTCAGCTCCACTGGTGGGAACTCTTGCGTCAACAGGCACCAACAGCTACTGGGTATTTCAAGCCCAGTGTCTTTTAAATCTGCTCTGAACAGAGTTAGAGAACAGGGGATTTAAAATACTGGCCATCACCTGAGCCATGGTCTACACTAGTTTCCCCACTGTAGCTACCAATGGTGGAGCTGAACTGGTAGAAACAGTGGAAAATTTGGGGCAAAAAAGCCTTGTTTGCACACCCTGCATTTAGCTGGCAGTGCACTCCTCATTAGACATGTTACTAGCATCCAGAATGTGCCTTGGGTGTCTTGGGAAAAGTGCCAGGAGTGCAGGGTGAGGCAGAGCAGCTCAGAATGAACCCATCTACCCCTGGGGACTCACCTCCCTCCTGCTTCTTCTGACCGGGAGATGGCTAATAAGGGAGAATAACTAACTAAGAACCAAAAAGAAAAGGAGTACTTGTGGCACCTTAGAGACTAACCAATTTATTTGAGCATGAGCTTTCGTGAGCTACAGCTCACTTCATCAGATGTTTACCGTGTAAAAAAAAAGTACTCCTTTTCTTTTTGCGAATACAGACTAACACGGCTGTTCCTCTGAAACCTAACTAAGAACCAATGCTTCAGTGTCTGAGGCCACCAGTCCTTGCTAGCTAATAAAAAGGGAATGGCAACTGATGTTCATTCCATAAAATAATTAAGGAATTATAATTACAGATAACTGCTGGAGATTTTAAAATAATAACTCTTCCAAAGCGGAGAGGCAAGTGCAACAAGTATGATCACATTATGCAATATCCAGATTGTGAAATTAAGGCATCGTGGCAGAAGAGATTAAGTTACTACGAGAAAAGGGAAAGCAGACTTTGGCACCCAGGGGTTCAGGAGTATGGTGGTGGGGTGAGACTGTGTGAGGGGATGGACGACAAAGTGCACTTTACATTCACCACTGCCCGAGGTGGTCCTGCCAGTTCTAACTGTCAGAAGACCGATATTCAGTATTCTTCAGTATATTGTATCCAGGAGGGGTTTAAGTTCTCCCCCTGTCAAAAGAGGAATTCAATTGATATTTGTACTGAGCTCAGTCCAGGGAGCCCCAGCCATGGGCCAGGACCACATTGCACCACGCACTGTACAAACACATCCATCGCATCAGTCCACAAAGCCGATCACCATCCCCAGAGGGACCTGGGTTTCAGGCACAGCTAACATTGAGGAGAAAACACCAAACTGTGACAATCTTACTGTTTAAAATATGATGGGGGTGGGAGGAGATTCTTTGTATTATGTATCCTGAACACAAGTCTGATGGAGAAGCCGTGGTTCAGCAGACTAAACATGGAATTGCGAGACAGGAGTCCTGGGTTTTATTCCTGATTCAGCTGCTGACTCATGGGCTACGTCTATACTCTGATAAAACACCCGCGGCACTGAGTCTCAGAGCCCAGGTCAACTGACTCAGGCTTGCAGGACTCATGCAGAGGGCTATAAAATTGAAGTGTAGATGTTCAGGCTCAGGCTGGAGCCTGCGCTCTGAGACCCTACCCCTCACAAGGTCTCAGAGCCTGGACTCCAGCCCATGCCCGAACATCTACACTTTAATTTTACAGCCCCGCAGCCAGAGTCAGCTGTCCCAGGCAAACCGTGGCCATGCCGCAGGTCTTTTATCAGAGTGTAGACATATTCAAGGTGTTCTTTGACAAGTCCCTCTGGAGTTGGGAATACTATCGAGGAGTCTTGACTCCCAGTCCCCTGTTTTAAGCACTAGAATAATGATGCCTTGCAATCTCAGTAACTATATAGTATTCAAAGCATCCCACTCCTATTTGCTACAGCCTTCGGATAAGCCTACTGTTAAGAACACAACTAACAGCCACCTCATCATCTCATCCACCTTCACCTCAAGTACTGAAACACTGCGGCTCCCTACCCTCTCACTGCTCAGGAAGGACTAGCAAATTACATTATTTGAAAAGCACACATCTCCCCTATCACTTCTGTCTCAGAGCTTGTTTAGACACAGTTACTACCTCAAAAACAGGAATCATTAAATGTGACCCTGTTACCCTCAGTGCGTTGCCAGTGTATGTCTACACAACAATTGGAGGTGTGATTGCAGTTCACAGACATACCTAATCTAGCCAGCGTGGCTAAAAACAGCAATGCAACCATGGCAGCACAGGCTTCAGCATGAGCTAGGAACACAAGTTCATACCAGGGTACCTTGGTACAGCCCAAACTGCCATGACTTGGTACCCAAGCTAGCTAGATTACAAATAGCACAGGTATGTCTACCCAAGCTGCAGTCACACCTTCAACTGCAATGTAGACATACCCTAAGTGACAAGTACACGTTACCTGACAGACAAGAAGATCTTGTCACTGGCCTGGGCAGCTCACTGTCTGATTCGGACAAATACAAGACACCAGACAATGGCAAACAGGCATTGTGCAAAGAGAAGGTTTTGCAAATAGTTTGAGTTTCTAGGAAATTTGAAGGCAAATATACTTGATGTACTTGATCTCAGTCTTTCAGCCAACGATGCCAGTTTTAGGGCATTGTGTGTTTACTGCTTCCGAAACCAGCACCATGGTCTCTCTCTCTCACACTCACACACAATGAAATACTGTCCCAATTCTGATCCCATAAGCTAATACTCTCCCTCATTCAAATGCCTCCTTAAAACTCGCCCCCACTTTCACAGTATCCATAAGACGTGAATAATTGTTTTTGAAACTTAACCACCAAGATGAGTGCAGGCCTAATAGATAACTACATGTTACCACACCAACCTCTCACCTCTCTGCCATCAAGTCAGTCCACAATTAGCCCCCAGTCCTGCAGGCAGATCTGCTAATGCAGTTCCCTGCATCGACACAGAACCCCACTGAAGTCAATGGGATGCTTGGCAGTAGCTGCATAGGACGCTATAGGACTGGTCCCTTATTTCTGCAGTCACTTCCGGGCATGGATCATGTATTCCTATTTGGCGTACAAAGTACTGAACATACTTTTAGTCACTAAAAAGTGTAAGTTTGGTTTAAATCAAACAAGCAGGAGAAAAAGTAATCCAATATGCCCCAATGCATCACATAACGCAGCGTGAGCACACAGTATTCACAAGAAGCAGATTTCAGGCTCAGTGCTCAGGGCAGCCAGTATTAAGCTTTCAGCGATGTTTACAGCAGCAGCCACTGCTTCTTGAGGAATCTCACTGCTAAGGAAACCATACTGGCACGTAACCAACAAAGCTAAAAAACCCCTATTATTCTGTCAGCTACCCTGTTCTTTACAAGATCACCACGAGAGGAAGGACTTTTGTTCTGGGCCTTTTTTGGAACGCTGGAGAAGAGCCAAAGTCTCAAAGTTTCAGGAGCACTTTGTTTAAATGCTGTATGTCAGGATGCGGCAGGAGCCTTGTTTTGTGAAGTCCTTTAAGCTGCAAGCTAAGATCAAGACAATGGGCAAGATAAATGACATCAGTAAACATTAAAAGAACTACACATTGCTCAGTAATTTAGCTGTGGGTTGTAGACCTAGCACACAGACACTGAACTGCAGGCCGGGCCATCCCTAGGGTACAGCAAATGGGGCCCTGCGCTCTGGGGAGCCCCGTGCTCCATGAGGAGGCAGGTGGAGAGGTGAGCCAGCACATGGGTGGGGAGAAGCCCCCCTACCAACCTCCCCCACCTCCCAGCGCCTCCTGTTCACCAGCAGGCTCCACTGATCAGTACCTCCCCCTGCCTCCCAGCACCAATCAGCTGTTTCCCAGCATCTGGAGGCGCTGGGGGGGGGGAGAGGGAGGAGTGAGGGCACAGCATGCTCGGGGGATGGGGCAGAACTGGGCGGGGAGGGGGCGGGAGTGGGGCCTTGGGTGAAAGGGTGGAGTGGGAGCAGGGCCTGGGCGGAGCCCCTCCCCCCAGCAGATCAAAATTCTTCACTTATGTCCCAGGCCCCGCATAGGGACTGCAGGATACATTTTCTAAGACAAAAGCTGTTTGAAACAGAAATCATGAGAAATGCATAGAAACACCATTTTAAAAGTGCATTACTCTCATTACTACATTTACTTAATACAAGACTGAGTGTACCTTTGTCCCTTTTGCAAATCACTGGAAGCTGGGCACAATTTGGGAAAAAACCACCGCAGTTTACTTTATGGATTTGCCTCCCTCCCCTTGTTTTTATCCTTACTATTTCTCTACTTTATTTAGACCCATTGTAAACAAGAGTCTTCACTGCTCAAGGGGCAGATACAATTAATGTTGATAACAAAAAAGCATATTAAAACCCTGTCCGGTTCACCCTGTGCCCACTGACACAACTCCCACAAAGGGAAAGTGCCTGGGAAATGACATCTCAGAGATGATGTAGCGAGCCCTGAAACTGGATATACTGGAGCTTAGTCATACTCAGTCATGCTGAGTGACTGCTGGTGAAACTGACATGTTGATGGTTCTTCTATGTTAAGACTGGGGAATAGAGTTTCTAATTTATGCGGTATTGAGTCAAGCACTGACATTTTTTCCAAGGGGGTGGGGTCTATTTACGGTATCTGCTAACCTTCCATTGTGGCTTTATGGAATCATATGTATGCTGGCTTGTTTCTTTTAAAAAATCTGAGTTTTCAGCACAATTAAAGCATGTAAGATTGGATTTAACAGTTGTGGTCAATCAACAGACAATACCAAGACTTTACTCAAAAGCCAAAAGATATTTTGGAAGCAGGCAACTGTATCTACCCTTGTCCACCCTGGTATTTTGCAACAGCTAATCCAAGATCAATATTTTAAAAATAGCCAACAAAACTAATCCCCAAACTTCTCTAGGTCAGGATCAATGCACAGCCTTCCAATATGTACACTTACCATATGTACACCAGTTCCCAGTGCCTTAAACCCTACAAACTAATAGACACATCTTGGATGCAAAAGTGAAAGCACATGCTAGTCAACGATTTCCTGCATGACACGCCATCCAACTGAAAGAGAGTCTGAAACACACCTTACTAATAACCTAATAATGACAATGCCCACAACAAGAAGTAGGAGAGGCAGAAATAAGCAAGTTAATTTCATTATACAGTTTAGTAGCAAAGATGACCTAGGCACGTAAAGTACGCATTGGTTCTTCATTGGTTCTTCATTAGACGAGGAACATTACTGTTACAGGAAACTACTTAGCCTTTGTTAAGCTACAAAACAAGTTAAAATGTAACAAGGTCATAGTGCGGATCTGCCCACTGACGTGTTCCTGGGTTCACATTCCAGATCTTCACACGGGGCTACGCTACGTACAGAAGAAATGCCATATGGTTACTTCACAGGAAGATTCTGCATCTGATGCAAAAGCAGCAAGTCTCCACTAATTTTTAAATACTTTAATAAAACAGTCTAAATAAAACTGTTGCTACAATTAGTTCTTATTTTGCCTGCCCTGGAATAGAAGTAACCTACCCTTTTAATACACAGAATAAATGCTTGTCTGGTTTAGATATCCCTGTGCCTCCCACACTTAACAGGACACCGGGGGAATTAATTTCTCCTCTGTTGCCATCAGTAGGTCACCACTGACACACAACTGTGATGAATGGGACCAATTACCCTTTCTCCACCAACACCAATGGTCCCTGAACCTAAACATATAGACCTAAACAAGTGTGTTTTATTTCCTGTTTAACAAATTCTACAAGGAACACGACTATTACTTTGGGCATATTGGCTTTTCCTGCTGTAGTCTGCAATACTAAGAAGCAACATTGCCTCTTTGGGGGATTTAAATACACACACTTCTCAGGAGAAGCGTCCACTTACTGGTAGAGGGGAAGCAGTTTGGGGAAGTTACAGTTCAAATTATTTGAGAATACAGTGTCAGCAATTTGCCAATAGAAGAAACAAATATACAAAAGGGTACAAAAAAGTTCCACCCATTTAAAGACAGGGATTAGTTTGATTGTTAAATTTTTGACAGCAAATTAATTAGCAGAAAGAACACCTGCAATGGAACAGTGTTCTGAATGCACTTTAAAATATGACACTACAAACTTTTTAAAAGTCAACCTAATGATTTTTGAAAGCAAACTTCTCAACCTAAAAAAATTCAAATGGACAAAACCTGCAAAATATAACTTACATCCTGTTTATTTTTCACCAGCCAAAAATCAAACTGAAGACATAGCCTTTGTGATGCAGGGCACAAGAGTGAACAACAGATCAAATTATTCCAACATACCTTTCTTCCTGCAAAATTAATAGGAAGTTGGGGACAGAGAGATTCAATAAGAATCTCTTATTGCTTCTCTTAAATACAAAAAAGAGACTTACAAGAAGTGGAAGATTGGACAAATGACCAGGGATGAGTATAAAAATATTGCTCGGGCTTGCAGGAGTGAAATCAGGAAGGCCAAATCACACCTGGAGTTGCAGCTAGCAAGAGATGTTAAGAGTAACAAGAAGGGTTTCTTCAGGTATGTTAGCAACAAGAAGAAAGTCAAGGAAAGTGTGGGCCCCTTACTGAATGAGGGAGGCTACCGAGTGACAGAGGATGTGGAAAAAGCTAATGTACTCAATGTTTTGCGTCTGTCTTCATGAACAAGGTCAGCTCCCAGACTACTGCACTGAGCAGCACAGCATGGGGAGGAGGTGGCCAGCCCTCTGTGGAGAAAGAAGTGGTTCGGGACTATTTAGAAAAGCTGGACGAGCACAAGTCCATGGGGCCGGATGCGTTGCATCCAAGAGTGCTAAAGGAGTTGGCGGATGTGATTGCAGAGCCATTGGCCATTATCTTTGAAAACTCATGGCGATTGGGGGAAGTCCCGGACAACTGGAAAAAGGCTAATATAGTGCCCATCTTTAAAAAAGGGAAGAAGGAAGATCCTGGGAACTACAGGCCAGTCAACCTCACCTCAGTCCCTAGAAAAATCATAAAAAGAAAAGGAGTACTTGTGGCACCTTAGAGACTAACCAATTTATTTGAGCATGAGCTTTTGTGAGCTACAGCTCACTTCATCGGATGCATGCCGTGGAAACTGTAGCAGACTTTATATATACACAGAGAATATGAAAAAATACCTCCTCCCACCCCACTGTCCAGCTGGTAATAGCTTATCTAAAGTGATCATCAGGTGGGCCATTTCCAGCACAAATCCAGGTTTTCTCACCCTCCACCCCCCCACACAAATTCACTCTCCTGCTGGTGATAGCCCATCCAAAGTGACAACTCTTTACACAATGTGCATGATAATAAAGTTGGGCCATTTCCTGCACAAATCCAGGTTCTCACCCCCTCACCCCCCTCCCAAAAACCACACACACAAACTCACTATCCTGCTGGTAATAGCTCATCCAAAGTGACCATTCTCCCTACAATGTGCATAATTAAGGTGGGCCATTTCCAGCACAAATCCAGGTTTTCTCACATCCCCCCCACCCATACACACACAAACTCACTCTCCTTCTGGTAATAGCTCATCCAAACTGACCACTCTCCAAGTTTAAATCCAAGTTAAACCAGAACATCTGGGGGGGGG
This sequence comes from Lepidochelys kempii, assembly GCF_965140285.1. Lineage (NCBI taxonomy): Eukaryota > Metazoa > Chordata > Testudines > Cheloniidae > Lepidochelys > Lepidochelys kempii. Next base: position 671,430 of record NC_136399.1, on the reverse strand, counting down.
GTGTAGGAAAAAACAAGAGGAAATAGGCTACCTTGCATAATGACTTAGCCACTCCCAGTCTCTATTTAAACCTAAATTAATAGTATCCAATTTGCAAATGAATTCCAATTCAGCAGTTTCTCGCTGGAGTCTGGATTTGAAGTTTTTTTTGTAAATCATGGAGCAGGTCCTCAAGGAATCAATTCTGAAGAACTTAGAGGAGAGGAAAGTGATCAGGAACAGTCAGCATGGATTCACCAAGGGCAAGTCATGCCTGACTAATCTAATTGCCTTCTATGACGAGATAACGGGCTCTGTGGATGAAGGGAAAGCAGTGGACGTGTTGTTCCTTGACTTTAGCAAAGCTTTTGACACTGTCTCCCACAGTATTCTTGTCAGCAAGTTAAAGAAGTATGGGCTGGATGAATGGACTATAAGATGGATAGAAAGCTGGCTAGATTGTCGGGCTCAACGGGTAGTGATCAATGGCTCCATGTCTAGTTGGCAGCCGGTATCAAGTGGAGTGCCCAAAGGGTCGGTCCTGGGGCCGGTTTTGTTCAATATCTTCATAAATGATCTGGAGGATGGTGTGGATTGCACCCTCAGCAAGTTTGCAGATGACACTAACCTGGGAGGAGAGGTAGATACGCTGGAGGGAAGGGATAGGATACAGAGGGACCTAGACAAATTGGAGGATGGGGCCAAAAGAAATTTGATGAGGTTCAACAAGGACAAGTGCGGGAGTCCTGCACTTAGGACGAAAGAACCCAATTACCCGCTACAGACTAGGGACCGAGTGGCTCGGCAGCAGTTCTGCAGAAAAGGACCAAGGCGTTACAGTGGGCGAGAAGCTGGATATGAGTCAACAGTGTGCCCTTGTTGCCTAGAAGGCTAACTGCATTTTGGGCTGTATAAGTAGGGGCATTGCCAGCAGATCGAGGGATGTGATCGTTCCCCTCTATTCGACATTGGTGAGGCCTCATCTGGAGTACTGTGTCCAGTTTTGGGCCCCATACTACAAGAAGGATGTGGAAAAATAGGAAAGTCCAGCGGAGGGCAACAAAAATAATTAGGGGACTGGAACACATGACTTATGAGGAGAGGCTGAGGGAACTGGGTTTGTTTAGTCTGCGGAAGAGAAGAATGAGGGGGGATTTGATAGCTGCTTTCACCTACCTGAAAGGGGGTTCCAAAGAGGATGGATCTAGACTGTTCTCAATGGTAGCAGATGACAGAACGAGGAGTAATGGTCTCAAGTGCAGTGGGGGAGATTTAGGTTGGATATTAGGAAAAACTTTTTCACTAGGAGGGTGGTGAAACACTGGAATGCGTTACCTAGGGAGGTGGTGGAATCTCCTTCCCTAGAAGTTTTTAAGGTCAGGCTTGACAAAGCCCTGGCTGGGATGATTTAGTCGGGGATCGGTCCTGCTTTGAGCAGGGGGTTGGACTAGATGACCTCCTGAGGTCCCTTCCAACCCTGATATTCTATGATTCTAAGACAACAGGACAATTCAGCCAAAACTTTAATGTGGACAGTCTCTGCTTTGTTTAAAAAAGTAATGACTAAAAGCTTTGAAGCAGTTTACATAGCAGAACAGCTGCAGAAACATCTCATCTGAATTCCTCATACTCCTCCCTCCAGGATCTGGTCTACACGGACCAGTATTTCTATAATAAAGTTCTTCAATTTTCAGAACTGCACAGCTGAGAAGCACGTGGTAGGTTACTTTTCTTTGTTGCATCAGATGTTGCCCGGTACAGAAGGCAGGATACTATCTTGATGGACCAGTGATGTCCAAAGAAAGGACCACATCTGGAAAAGCCAAGCAACTGGCATGATAAAGATCAAGGCCTAACCAACAGCCCCATTGGCAGAGACCTCATGAAGCTTCAATTCAGGAAGGTTCCAACTAAACGGTCTCCTTCTCAGGAGAGGGTGAAAAAGAGATTTACACAAAAGCAATACATATGACAGTGTTAAGCAACCTTCTAACTACATAGAACAACCGAACATCAATGGACCAGGAAGCAGATTTTACATTTGGACTTGGTCACTATAAGGACAGCAAGTAAATATTGCTTTATTGGATTATCAGATTCTTAAATATAGTTGTGCTTCAAATATGCTCTATTTGATCCTGGTGTTTCTGCTGAGTTTCTTTGACACTGAGTCCCACAGGTCCTCAATACAGCAGGAAAAAACTCCCTTCAGTTTAAGTTATACAGTCTTTTTACTTATCATAAAAATAAAGCATAAGTTATGCTTTTTTATTTCACCAGGTAAGTGAAACTCCTGTTACTAAATTCAATGTTAAAGGACCACAAGATATAATTAACAACAAATGCTTTAAAAAAAGTTTATCAACTGCTCCAGCATAGATGCTCTTCATTTAAAAATTAACATCAATTGGAAAACAAACATGGCTTCTGTCAGAAACAAAACACTGAGTGCACTTCCCCTTTGTTGCCATCTTGATTCATGCAAGCCACCGCAGTAGCCTGGTTTTACAAAACACCTGGTGATGCATATTTGAGTGTCTTAGAACAAGACAGGCTGTTAAAGTCAAACTGAATGAAAGGTATAAACTTCTCAAATTGAGGGTCTGATCCTGAACTTACTACCTGGGTGTAACACTTACTACTGCAAGCTGTCCAATAGAAGGCAATGGGCCTACTCATGACAGTAAGTATTTGCTCGATCAGTCCTCAAGAATTTTCCCTAATTACTCCATGTATTTAAATCTATTTTAAAGACAACTAATTGAAATGGCTCTGGCCCATTGTTGTTCTGTGTTTTCCATCTGAGCTAAGACATGCACCTTCATTGTGGAAAAATGGGAACTCTTTCTTTCCTTCCACAGCTGGTAAATATTTATGGCATTTTGGTGCAAACAGCAGTAATCTTCAGGAAGACAATTTTATGAAAAACTTAAGGATCAGAATACACTTTATTACTTATGAAACTGCTAAAAAATAGCAATATAAATAAACCAGCACAGTCTAGTCCCAGACATGCGAAAGCTGATTGCACCATGTATACTGAAAGACCTGCAGCAGCAATCGTTCTCATACGCGTGCTTACAGAGCTTCTGAGATCCACGTCGTCCTTACTGGAGATTTAAATCAAGTTTGAATTGATTTGATCAAAGGCAAAGCTTTCCCAGACTTAGGGTGTCTGCCTCCGCTGCTGCACTGCAAGCACGGGACAGAGAAGTGGCTGGCAATACAGCTTCTTTGAAAACTGCTTCCTCTCCCTCTTCCCTCCCTCCCCCCCACCCCTCCAAAATAGACACAAATCTGTTGACCTCCGGGGCCCATTGCCTTCTATTTACCAAGGCTTTTGGTGAGGGAAGGGCATGATATGAACTGTTATTTGTGGACAAAAAGGGGTCTTGTTTGGGTCTGAATTGATCTCTGCTTGGTTAGTCTCTGGAGCACAAAGCTGCTGGTTTTATTTTATGATTAACTCATGGCAAAGGCACGTAGAGCCCAAGATAGGCTTCTTAAAAGTTACATCCATTGTAAATCAAAATAAATAAAATCCCATGCCAGAGACTAAGTTAAGCTGTGTTCACTCCAAGCTGTCCTCACATACACCACCACAACGGAGGAAGGAACAGCCTGCCAAACATGTTAAAAGCTTTAAAAAGCCTAAATTAAAAATTCATATTTTGTCAGAAATGATTAGGCTCGCAGAAACTCACAGGAAACTCAAGCTCTGTGTAGTGCCCAAAGCAAGAGATGAAAGGTTTTTCACACACATGCATGCATTTTTACCTACAAACATTCTAGATACTATTGGGAATAAATAGGAAAAAAAAATATGGCAGTGTAGGTTGCTGGAAAACTGTTGCAAAATCCACTCTTCAATGGCTAATTGTTGTAACACCAGCTAATGAAAACTGGAGCAGCCAGAAAGACAAACACAGAACAGGCGTAGCACCAATATTTAGTATTACAAGCTGAGAAACCTGGGCGCATGTGCGGTCTGGACCCATGTTTTCAAAGTCCCATTTTCCATCAAGGGCATTTCCATCATTCTGGTTACAAGTGTACTGGGCTTTTTTGCAGACACAGAAGTAGGATGCATTTTCTTCTTTTCCTTAAAATATCCGAGTGAATACTTTTCTTCAGCTCAATAGCAGGAAAGGTCAGACACATCAAGACAGACGGATGTACTTGTGCCTTGACTGAGCTGAACTTTATGCTTCCGTCACGGAAATTTTGTTTTTGAAATTGCATTACTAACACTACTGCTACATTTTATTTTTAACTGTCTTCCTATTTGCTTCCAGGAGAATCCCGAAGTTGTAACTACGAAGCTTGGCTGGTCCAAGGCTAAACCAACAGCTGAAATGACTTGTCAATTTACGACAACTGAAAACTCCAAAGGAAACATTTTAATTAGTCAACATCAGTGACTAGACACCTTATTGGCCACAAAATCACACTTGCACTTCCTTATATAAAGGAATTAATGCAGGGATGGTTTGAGTTACTGTTACTGCGCAATTTCTTCTTACAATCTCTTACCTCACAACCATCTAATCTTCATACAATTAAATACCAACAGGAAATGTGGGTAACAACATTAATCATGATGAACTCCAGTTTTTATTACTTGGATTAGCAGGAATTCTTTTAAGTTATCCATATAAAATTGGGAGTGTGTAAGGGAGAACTGTGCATTTGTCATAGCAAATCTGTTATGATTTTTAACTGTTAATTAAGCCCTATTTATGCAGAATGAAATAAAATGTAGGAGCATAAAAGATGTAAATTGATGGAGGAGCCAAGGGCCTCACTGTCTTTCTTGGGATCTGCCATAAACTGGATTCCAACCTGCGTCAAAACTGCCCAGAAACAGCGCGACAGAATCTGACACTCCAGCACTAGCTGTGACTAACAAAGCCTTAGTCACAGGTACTCTGATAAGATTACCGCAGTAATGTTGCACTAATTAATTAAACCATTATCTTATCATGCAACTGAGAGCATAGCAATAAGAAGGATGGCACACCGAAGGTACTTACTGAACCAAAAGCCTTCTGGGAAAATATTTACACCCCCAATCAGAAAACACAATAGATAAGTGAAGAGAAACAAACTATGTTTAAGGTTATTTACACTCAAGATAAAACATTACTGACATGAGCCTACTCAGTCATTAAGTCACTCAGTCAGAGCTTGATGAACAAGGTGTCAACTCTCCTTGTTTGTATACGAGAGGCATATCTGTTGCCTTTGCTGAAGGCAGAGTATCTGGCAACCATCAAGTAAAAACAACCGGGCACAAAGTTCTGGAAAAATGCTTCCAGGAGAAACAGGTGGTACAGGGAATATCCTTCCTACAGCAGCAACTGGATTGATGATCTTGTCCAACACTGACTCATTTCAATGTCGACTGAAACTCTCTTCCAGGCCTTCATCTCCTTTTATCTGACTATTGCAAGTCTGCGGTCTCCTCTGGAGCCCTGATCTACAGAATATAGAGGAATATGGGAGGGGGGAAACCTGAATTTGTGCTGGAAATGGCCCAACTTGATCATCATACACATCGTAAGCAGAGTGATCACTTTAAAAAAGCTATTACCAGCAGGAGAGTGGGGTGGGGGGAGGTATTTTTTCATGCTTTGTGTGTATAAAAAGATCTTCTACACTTTCCACAGTATGCATCCGATGAAGTGAGCTGTAGCTCACGAAAGCTTATGCTCAAATCAATTGGTTAGTCTCTAAGGTGCCACAAGTCCTCCTTTTCTTTTTGCGAATACAGACTAACATGGCTGTTACTCTGAAACCTGTTACTATGTTTATAAAACTAGTGTATCAGTGTAAGATACTGACAGGGAGATGCTTCGATCTTCTTCACACATTACTATATAAACTACAGGGCTTGCTTTCAACTATAGATGTTTTTAAAGGGTCTTTTTATAGTCATTTGAAATACTAGAGACCGCTCTAGACAATTTTTAGGGGGGTTTAAGGCCGTTTTGACAGCATTAATTAAAGATGAGACACTCTGCCAAGAGAGATAAATTAAAGTAAAATCCAAATTGGAAGCCTGTAATTTAACTAAAGTCCTGGAAGAGGCAGAATGCGGAGGATGGGCATGGGTTTATGCTGCCTTCAGATTGAACAAGCCACTTAAGAGGCTCCTAATTATTATAGGAATCCCTCTTTATACAGCCCTGTGCTGCATCTTACACAACAGGGCCCTGATCCAGAACTAGGTACTACCATAGCACAAATAATAAACTGTATTCTATTTAGAATTATGTTCAGGGGAATCAGACTCAGACGCTCTTAGCCAATATGGTGCAGCACATTCGCAGTGCGGCTTTTCTCAACAACAAAACCACCTCGGCCTGCCCACAACTACAACCTTGCACAATATTTTGTATCAGTGCCTTCTGGGAAAACCTCGGCAGATGTTCTATCCCACCTCAGCTGCCTCTGCAAGGGCAAAGAAGAGAGCAATTTTCACATGGAAGCTGGAGTTAGGATGTTTGGTGGTTACATCTTCATGGCAGAACCAGTGTGGAACCTGGTTCCAACCTAATAATTGTAGTACCATGCACAGAGCTGGAATTCATGTTAACAGCATTGTGCATGGACATAGACCATGTGTGCATCTGTCCATATTACAAATACAGTAAGAAACCAGCACAGATGGGCCCTAAAGTAGAAATGTAATCTACAAGTTATAGTTACGCAATACAGGAGCCATAGTGCAAGGTCCCACCAGTTTACATTAATTTTTGCCCAGTGATTGCATGGTAATCCTATACAATGGTTAACGCAAGATTCAATCTTTCGGAGTATACAGGATTTAAACATGTTTTAAGCATGTTCCCAAATATTGCAGAAGTCAACAGCTCTAGTACAATTCATACTGTCTGGTCATTTCTCCACCCCAAAAAGGAACAACTCTAACCATACCCAAGGACAACCAGGCTGCAACTGAGTCCTCCACAACAATGCATCATTTATCGTATGAACTGGGATTACTTTATGCTAACGAAGGTTTTCCCCTAATACAGTACTACAAGAGCAAAGTTACATACTTACCTAAAAAGGGCTTCTGCAACAAGACACTATACACGCAAAGTTGCAGTAGTCTCCGATGCTCCACACACTCTTGTCCAAGCCAAGTGACACTGCACTCCATTTCAAAGGTCAAACTGCTAGCAGCTTCCCACAGAACTCTCACTTCAGCTCAACGGGGAGAGCAAGCAATGACATGCATTTAATAACCAGGCAAACGTCATTCTGTACGGTTAGAGAAATCCTTGGAAGTTTCATGCGCATCGCTCGCAGCATTCTGCATAAATGGCCGTGCTTTTTTTTTTTTTTTTAAACAAACTACAGGACACCTGAGAATTCCCTCTGCGTAACAGAGACACTGGTGCTTTATCTTACCTGCTTCCTCATTTTCCTTTTCTCATGGTGCCCCTGTTAGTAATCAGCAGCAGAGAATTACTACCTATATCTCCTCTCCTTCCCCAAATCACTCCACCAGGGCTTGAGGAGCAGCCCTCCTTAGCAATGGACAAATCATTCACTACCCAATCTACTTCAGGCCCCAGCATGTGCCAGACAGAGATCACTACTGCATTTTGTAGTTTGTATCTCTTTGCTTTACTTAATATAGTGTTGGCAGAGCACTTTTGTTCACCTTGTATAAAACAGTTTCTTCTGTTAAACTTTGGTTCACAAAATGCTGCAAATACCACCTGCCTTATCTGTCATTAAGCAGTTTGCTTACTTACATAACGCTCAGTAGTTTAACCTATTTATTAAGATAGTTCTATAACTCTCCCCCCAATAGGAGATACACATACACGAAGGAAACAAAACAATGCACCCCACCCCATTTATCCCGTACAAGAAAAAGAAGGTGTCACCTTGCTTTAACAGCAATAATCTGGCACTTTCATCCACAGATCTTAGAGCACTTTAGAAAGCTGGGCAACATTATCCACCTTTTAAAATCATTTATGCCTTATGTAAAGGGAAATCATGCCTCACCAATCTACTAGAATTCTTTGAGGGGGGTCAACAAGCACGTGGACAAGGGGGATTCAGTGGATGTAGTGTACTTAAATTTTCAGAAAGCTTTTGACAAGGTCCCGCACCAAAGGCTCTTAAGCAAAGTAAACTGTCATGAGATAAGACAGATGGTGCTCTCATGGATTGGTAACTGGTTAAAAGGAAACAAAGGGTAGGAATAAATGGTCAATTTTCAGAATGGAGAGAGTTAAATAGTGGTGTCCCCCAGGAGTCTGTACTGGGACCAGTACTGTTCAACATATTCGTAAATGATCTGGAAAAAGGGATAAACAGTGAGGTGGCAGAATTTGCAGATGATACAAAACTACTCAAGACAGTTAAGTCCAAAGCAGACTGCAAAGAGCTACAAAGGGATCTCACAAAACTGGGTGACGGGGCAACAAAATGGCAGATGAAATTCAATGTGGATAAATGCAAGGTAATACACATGGGATTATGTTTTCCAAACTATAAATACAAAATGATGGGGTCTAAAGTAGTAGTTCCCATTCAAGAAAGAGAGCCTGGAGTCATCATGACTAGTTCTCTGAAAACATCCACTCACTGTACAGCAGCAGTCAAAAAAACACAAACAATGTTGGGAATCATTATGAAAGGGATAGATAAGACAAAAAATATCATATTGCCCCTATATAAATCCATAGTATGTCCACATTTTGACTAAGGAGTGCAGATGTGGTCGCCCCATCTCAAAAAAGATATATTGGAATTGGAAAAGGTTCAGGAAAGGGCAACAAAAATTATTAGGGGGTATCCAACAGCTTCCATATAGGAGAGATTAATAAGACTGGGGCTTTTCAGCTTGGAAAAGAGACGATTAAGGGGGGGGATGAGATACAGGTCTATAAAATCATGACTGATGTGGAGAAAGTAAATAAGGAAGGGTTATTTACCCCTTCTCATAATACAAGAACTAAGCATCACCAAATGAAATTAATAGGCAGCAGGTTTAAAACAAACAGAAGGAAGTATTTCTTCACACAACACACAATCAACCTGTGGAACTCTTTGTGAGAGGATGTTGTGATGTCCAAGACTATAACAAGGTTTAAAAAAGAACTAGATAAATTCATACAGGATAGATCCATCAATGGCTATTAGCCAGGATGGGCAGGGATGGTGACTCTAGCCTCTGTTTGCCAAAGCTTAGAATGGGCGAAAGGGGATGGATCACTTGATGATTCCCTGTTCTGTCCATTCCCGCTGAGGCGCCCGGCACTGGCCACTGTCAGAAGACAGGATACTGGGCTAGATGGACCTTTGCTCTGACCCTGTATGGCAGCTCTTATCCTATACACAACTGAACTTGAACAATGAAAGTCAGTGAAGCCAACTCCACTTCTCTATTTTTAGTCTCATTTTCAGATTCTCAGCGTTGCAATGGCGCGTCAGACACTGTAGAGAATTATTTCTTTTAAAACCATTTTCCACTGGAATTAAGTCATTAAACATTTTCGTTAGTCTTAGATTTTGTAAAAGTTAGTAAAGTTCCGTAATTTGGGGTCCAGTTTCAGTTAATGATTTCTGTGTATATAAACATAATAGATGTATTTAACCACAGTAAGGAAGCAGGGGACAGAGACAGTACTCCAGAGATCAGTGAAGACAGAGTGGTTTTGTGCACCTTCCCACAGACTTAAACAACTTTCCTGGTGCTTTATTTTTGACTTGGAGTTTAGTACTGGAGGAAGTGCCCAACTAAGAGCCCTGGAAGATGAATACACTGAAAACTGAGCCCAAGATCTGACCACTCAAACACAGCAGCAGCAACCAAGGCCTGTAGATTTAATCTAGACTGACACAAAAGTGCAATAATTTCCGTATGACTGCCTTCGCCTTCTTTTCTACAGGGCCAAGAAAGCACCTGGGGCTGTGCTAGTACCTACAATGGGCACAGGTTTCATAGACTATCTGGGCTGGAAGGGACCCCAGGAGGTCATCTAGTCCAGCCCCCTGCTCAAAGCAGGACCAATCCCCAACTAAACCATCCCAGCCAGGGCTTTGTCAAGCCTGACCTTAAAAACCTCAAAGGAAGGAGATTCCACCACCTCCCTAGGTAACCCATTCCAGTGTTTCACCACCCTCCTAGTGAAAAAGTTTATCCTAATATCCGACCTAATCTTCCATCACTGCAACTTGAGACCATTACTCCTTGTCCTGTCCTCTCCTACCACTGAGAATAGTCTAGAACCATCCTCTCTGGAACCACCTCTCAGGTAGTTGAAAGCAGCTATCAAATCCCCCCTCAGTCTTCTCTTCTACAGACTAAATAATCCCAGTCCCCTCAGCCTCTCCTCATAAGTCATGTGTTCCAGACCCCTAATCATTTTTGTTGCCCTTCGCTGGACTCTTCCCAATTTTTCCACATCCTTCTTGTAGTGTGGGGCCCAAAACTGGACACAGTACTCCAGATGAGGCCTCACCAATGCCAAATAGAGGGGAATAATCACATCCCTCAATCTGCTGGCAATGCTCTTACTTATACAGCCCAAAATGCAGTTAGCCTTCTTGGCAACAAGGGCACACTGTTGACTCATAGCCAGCTTCTCGTCCACTGTAACCCCTTGGTCCTTTTCTGCAGAACTGCTGCCGAGCCATTCGGTCCCTAGTCTGTAGCGGGGCATGGGATTCTTCCGTCCTAAGTGCAGGACTCTGCACTTGTCCTTGTTGAACCTCATCAAATTTCTTTTGGCCCCGTCCTCCAATTTGTCTAGGTCCCTCTGTATCCTATCCCTACCCTCCAGCATATCTATCTCTCCTCCCAGTTTAGTGTCATCTGCAAACTTGCTGAGGGTGCAATACACACCAGCCTCCAGATCATTTATGAAGATATTGAACAAAACCGGCCCGAGGACTGACCCTTGGGGCACTCTACTTGATACCGGCTGCCAACTAGACATGGAGCCATTGATCACTACCCATTGAGCCCAACAAGCTAGCCTTTAGATCACGAGTTTCCTTTAGGCTTGAACAAGTGTCTTAATGGTTTTACATAACCAGCCAGTTGCCCTAGCCTAGCTGCCTTTTTCCTTTTCACAGGTTTCTCCATGCACAGATAAAGTTAAATGACTTTGAATCTGCACCCTGCACAGAGGTCGAGAAGGATATCACAGAGAATCAAACACAGCCTCTCTCCTTCATGATGGTGACTCCCTGGAACAGTCAACATACCAAGAGACCCTTTCATTCCTGCTTATTTATCAGTATATAGCATTGGGCATGTTCAAAGTATATTCAAACATTAACTGGCTTAGTGAGTCATGAGGAGTGATGCTGCCTAGGATTGCCTGGGGCAGGATGTATTGAGGTAGCAGGGACCCACCTTGAACCCTGTGCAACTGCTTTAAACACTACTGATTCGCTTGTATGTTGAGCTCTTGGGGCCTTACTCGGAGAACAGCTGTCACATCTCACCCAGAGGTGGCTTAGGCAATTCACGTGTGCAATTAGCACAGCACTTTCAGAGCCCTCCGGAAGAGCAGTGCTATATAAACAGAAGGTGATCATTGCAGTCCCCAACTTCTGGTAGAGCAGCTTTGATGGGCAGGTTGCTGCACTGATGCTAAAAAGGTCTAGTCCTGGGAGACAAAATTGTTTCTCCTTTCTAGAAAAGAAATGCCTCTCAGCTTCCCCTCCTCATTCTATTCTCATAGTACTTGGGTCTTCTATATATATATAGCACCTGCAAGCAAAGCATTCCAAGGCACTTTACAAACTCAAACATGCATGTTAGCATTATCCACATTTTACAGATGGAGAAGCTAACTGACAGGGGAAATGACTTGCCTAAGGCCACACACTGCAAATCAGTGGCAGAACGAGGAACCCAGTTCTCATGACTCTTTTCTTTAGCTGACAGACAATCCCTCCTCTTTATTGCTGCCTCTTTCCATTTTTCCATCCCTGGAACATTTATCCAGCCTATTCTAAGGCTACTTGCTCCTTCCCCAGTTTAAATCTCTAACTCTCTCCTTTTACCTCTCTGCTACATAGCTCTTCCTCCGTTCGTAGAGGAATCTGTATACCAGGATTGTACAGTGTGTCCATCTCTCTCACACAATTCTATCTTTCATCATAAAGCCTTCTGTACCGCTCCCACCAAAAGGATACAATATAAAAATAAACTATTGTTCCTGGTAGAAGAGGGAATGTCATGCTCAGTTGTGTCCATTTCTAAGATGTGAAAAAAGAGCTACCTTTGCTACAGGCTCAACACAGACCAGAGGGAGCCTGTAGAAATAAGCTCCAAAAGACCTGCCGGAGTACGAACCTTTATTTATAACAGGCTGCTCTACCCAGGTGTAATACAAGAAGTCCCCTTCTCAGCCCAGGCTGCCCACCGCTCTATTTTCAAGAGCTATCAGCACCATCGCTATTATACTATGGTATCAAAAGACTGAGCAGGATTACATTGCACAAGAATTACTACTGCAGATAAATGTGCATACAGACACTCCCTGACTTAAGCAACCGTTCTGGAACGCCTTGTGTAACTCGAATTTTGCGTACGTCGGAAACATATACCTGACCGTTACGCAAAAACCAAACAAAATAAAAACAAACCCTCCTCTTTCTAGCTTACGGAACTTTTTCTGTAAGTGCAGATTTGCATAAATCGGGTCTTGCGTAACCCGGGGAGCTTCCATACAAGAGAAATCTCTACAGCTCATTCCATGCTAGAAGATCACACTTCACAAGCCATGCACAAAGCCCAGAGTGCAGCAGATAGGACAAAACCATACTGCAGAGCAATTTAGGGGGGCCCAGGAGAGAGGGGTGCTTGGACAAGGAGACAGTAACACCCCAGCTGACTAGGCAGGGCCTCAATGCCCTATTTAATGGAAGCTTGACTGCTCAGCACATCTGAAAAATCTGTTTTTAAGGCCTCATTTGAAAAATACCCACACTCAAGTTTATTGGAACCCAGCTTATCCATCCTGAAATAGTAAAGGGACAGATACACTCTGACAGGAATCATGATGTTTCAAATCTGATACATTAGGGCATCCAATCGGAGTTTGGGTGAGACCAAAAACCTAGGAACTCATTACTTGCACCCTCCATATTTTGTCCAAGTACTCTCAAAAAATCGCACACACAACCTCATACATAAATGCACAGGGACTTAAGTGAAAGATCTTTTGATACCCAAGCCTCAGAGCACAATTACATTTTCATGTTTCTTCTGTGGTCTGTTTCCCCACTATTGGCATTTTAAAACAGCATTAACTCTAAAAGTTTATATTAGTCTGACCTAGAAGAAAGTACCAGCAAATTAACTCATTCATCATGTTCTACCACTGACTTCTCTCTCTCTCTGGTCAAAGATGATAATCACAACTCCGATGAAATGTTTAACAGTGGTTCAACTCACAGCTTACTTTGCAAATGAACCACACAACATTGTGATGTACTGCAAACTTAAACAGGATTTAACAAGCGAAGTATCAAATGCAAGCATAACAAACACTGCTCCAATGTTTAATTTAACGTTTCTAGGTGTGGTTGCAGCAAGGACATAATGTAGGATCATTTACATCTGACTCATTTGCTTTGTCTTCATCCACCTTGATGCTCAAAACCTAACCATTTTCTGTATGTATGCAGTGTAGTTGTAGCTGTGTCCATCCCATGATATTAGAGAGACAAGGTGAGTGAGGTAATATATTTATCTGCCCAAACCTGAAGAAAAGCTCTGTCTCTCTCACCAACAGAAGCTGGTCCAATAAAAGATTATCTCACTCGCTTTGTCTTTCATTTTCTGCATGCAATACATGGCCTTTCATGAAGTATAAAAAGGGACTCACTTAAGAATTTAAAAACAGACTAGACAAAAATTACCCTCAGTAGCAATTCCACCTGGAAGGCCTCCCTTTGTGGAATTCTAATTATATGTTTAGCTTTATAATCAATCTTTGTTCCACCTGAAAATGTAATGCAGCTGATAGACAGCCATGGCACACACAGCCTAAACATATACACCTGTTTGATAATTGGTCAAATTATGTCTTACATGTCAGCTGTTTTATTAAAGAGACAGTGTTGTCCGCCATACAGAACACAGGCCTGAATCAGAAGTTTTGGATTCTATTCCCAGCTCTGCCACTGACTTGTGTAACTTTGAGCAAGTCATCTCACCTCTGTGCCCCTCGGTTTTCCCAACTGTAAAATGGAAATAATTTTTTTTCCAAAATGATTTTTTACGAGCCAAGGATGTAAGCATATATATACCATTACTGTGACAGGGCATGTTTGATAACCCCAGACACAGTGCCTTTTGAAGATGTACTTACCTTCTATATTCAGTTAAACTAAACTTTGTACAATAGAACCTCAAATTTATGAACACTGACCTTATGAATGACCAGTTATATGAACTATTGTTCCCAATTGGGGGGGGGGCGGGGGAAAGAGGAGGGAATCACATAGTGAAAGTAATGTTGACTAAGAATAAGTTGACATCCCTTCATATTCTGAGGCCTTCACTGAACTGGAAATCACTCTGCAGTGGTTTGAAGGGCAAGAAGAAAGCAATGCAGTGCACCATACTGCAACTTATGCACTGTACTTTAATTTTGAGATGTTCCATTTTACCAACTCATCAATCCCCAATTCATTCATAAAATAAGGATTCTACTGTAAATGTACTGAGTAAGCAAAAGGTCCCAGTTTATGCTTTCACTCAGATCCCTGCTCCTCGCTCCTCCTAAAGTAACAATCTTATCTCTCATTCTGTCCATCCGCTCACCATTGCACAGCACATAAACTTGTACTGGAAGACACCAAGATTATTTCCCAACCCTTAGGAGCAACTCTTACATGCTCTTCTCCCAACAGTGACAAAGCACACTGTAAACAGGAATTTCAGCATTGCTAGTCAACACAAGACTGTGCTAGTTACAGATTTTGTTTTCCCATCAGACAGCATACATGACTACGACAACTGTTCTGTGCAACTTTGCTGAGATGTAAGCAGCAATGTTCATGCCATCCCAGCCTCCCCCAGTGCTTCTTGGATTTTTATTGGCTGGTCAGAGTAGTTTATCAAAATGCTCCCTGTTTCCAGAGCAGTGAGACAGGAATACAAAGCTTCTAGTGGGAATTACAGTGAAGTGTACTAATAAGGACACAATGACTAGGCAAAGAAAACAGTCTTATCAGGATGTCCATATTGCATGCATTTTCTTCTGTTAAAGTTTCTTACCCAAATGGCCTCTAATTAGGAAACTACTTCCGAGTGCAGTTAATTTGGCACTCTCAGAAGTGAAGGGCTGGCTGCATTAACAGCATAGATGGGGCCAATGGAACCTTCCCTACAGTCAGTCTGGACCCATCATTTTCAAGAATGGTGGCTACCAGACAGACCAAATCATGTTCTTAGTGGCTTTCTGGATATACTGCCATCAGGAGCTAGGGCCTCCAGTACACTGGTCTCTTTGGGAAATCTCACACTCTGATACAGCACTGCATTGGTGGGATTATGCTAGTCCAAGCAACACACTGGTGCTTTCACCACTGGGTTGTCAGAAAATGTGTTGGCATGCCTCATGCTAGAATGCAACTTCATTCGTCAACATAGATAGGGCCTACACATGTAATTAAATGGCTTGCAAAACCCTGCAACAGACTATTTCCATACTTAACCTAACATAAGGCTTGGCCCTGTCTACTTGGGATCTGAAAAGTCAGCACCTTTTTAGCATCTTTAAAGCTAACATGAGTCTGTCCTGAGCTCTAGTGTAAACCCAGACTTAAAAAAAAACCTCAAAGATGTTCATCTACAAGACAAGTGAAGAGATCCCATAATAGCCAAAGGGAGCAGAGGCTAAGAGGATTGTGGGCTACTACTCCTGTCCCAAACAATCACTCCATACAGGTCTGATTATAGTGGAGACAGAAAGGAAAAGTTTTCTGTTAGCGCCCAACAATTTACATTCCATCAATGCAAAGTCCCATGTTATCCACTGCAGTAAATATACAGTAAAACTAGTCTTTAAGTGGCCACTCAAGGAACCAGCAAAAACCAGTTGCATGGCAGAGGTGATCTTTATTTAAAGATAAAGGGATATAATGAAAATCCAGAGATACTTGGAGAGGGTTGCTTACAGCAGATTGGTTGCCAACTACAGGTAGATTGGGAGGTTACTTGTGCAGGATTCACTAGCATTGCAGTTGTATACGCAGTGAGCTTTCTCTGTTTAAACAAGCAGCAGCATACAGGGCAAATGGGTCTGTTTAAGCAAGAGAGAAATACAGAAATCTGAAGGCTCCCTAAGCTTTGGGGTCTTGGAGTTAGCCAATGGGGAAAAAAGGTGTCTAAAAAAAGTGCAGTGACTGGCAGAACCCTCAAGGAGGGGACGACACACTGGGAACAGGCAGAGAGAAATGGCAGTAGGAAGCCAGGTGCAGCTGGAGAGACTAATCATGCCAGGGACACGAGAGTGAGTTGAAGGAAAAAGGGTTAGAGCAAAGGACGAAAACAACCGCCCCAGGGAAGATAGTGTGAAATCTAGCTGAAAAAACAGCATGTGCCTGGCTGGGCTCCCTCACCCTACTTTGGGATGTGGGAAAGAAGAGGTGGTTGAATTGCTATGTTAAAATATAATTCTTGTTTCCCTCTACCCAACATCCAAATTCCTACAGGGAGTGAGTGAAGGGCCCTTTCTGATGTGGCCCAGGAAACTTCTGGCTATAGAAGCTTTAACATGGATGGCGCCAGAGAGAGGGAGGCAGAACAGTTTGATGCTTCAAATCTCAGGTGGAGTTTGCAGCATTGGCAGAAAAATCCCGACCTGTCAACTGAGCCAATCTGACATGGAAACATTGTGGGAGAATATGTTCAGAACCCTAGGACATCGCTGTCACAGTCGCTCCTGCAATCAAAGGTGTATTTTAGCTCAATGAATTTTGTACAACCTCTTACCAGTAAACTCCACATTCAAGTAAATACGCTTACCACCAACACTTAGCATTTATATAGCACTCTCCATCACAGGCTCAAAAGCAGGATAAGCGCCATTATCCCCCTTTTACAGACAGCAAAACTGAGCACAGAAGAGAAACAATTTGCCTGCGGTTCCACACAGTGACAATGGTAACACAGTCAGAAACCAAATCCAAATCTCCCAACTCCCAATCCAATGCTGTATCCTCCAGACCACATCCACTGAGTCCAGAGTCTTTAAGGTCAGCAGGGTGCTGTGCCACAATTTATCCTGGGGGCATGCTCTAAACTCATCACTCCTCATACGTTTCCATTGTATGCACCACATCGTAATAGAGAGCTTGTCCCATGGTCACCTCCCTTCCTATTCACAGCAGCACAGTCCACCTCTGCACCCACTCAGCCCCAGAACACCCTCATGGTGACTACCACAACTGCACATGGAAAAGTTACACTGAGAAAACACTTGTGTGTTTTTAGCTCCTCGTAATGAAATTTAGCAGCTGGAACTGAGGAGCCACCCACAGCATTTGACCAGCCAGCTCCCCATACACCAGAGGTTCTGTCTGCACTAAGAAAATTTTTGCTGTTATAAAGATATTTTATATCATTCCCGAGTACAAACCCCAATGGAAAAGCGCTGCATGGGCACGAAGTGGGGCTGACACCAGTGCAGTCAACTTAGGTTTGTTACCAGATTAAGCTGCACCAGAGCAGAAGGTCTACGTTGAAGGATTACACAAATGCAACGACCCCGATATAGTTACACGTTTCCTTTAGGCAGACAGATCCACAATTTGGAACTTTTGTGGTAAATCTTCCCTTTGCTCTCCAAGTTTCTTTCCAACAACAGGACAGATCAAAGTTTTTGAAAGCTGCTAGGGCTGAAGTACAGGGACAGCATCCTCGTTAGGAACAGCAGATAGGAACAATGTCCCAGCCAGTGCCTTTTTATTGCTGCACTATAGACCCTATGCTTAATATTAGCCCTGATCCCAGAGGCAAAATGGGAGCACTTTACCCACTAAGTCACCCAGCCCCTACAGCTATGGCCATCCTAAATGGAATGCATTATTCCTGCATTAAAACATATGTTCTTCAAGGCAGCTAGCCATCCGGCTATTCTGATAGTGAGATTACAGAGGGCCTAATTTTATCAGGCAGGGATACAATTATTTTAGTTGTTTTTCCCTCCCTAGAGACATGGACTGGGGAAAGTAGGTTGCTTGATTGCTGGGGAACTCTTCTGAAAGCCTCCACACTGATCACTGATGCAGTGACTTATATGCTGGATTTCCACAATGCAAGGCTGCATGCCAAGCTGCCCAAGTCTCCCACTCACCCCCACAAGAGTTCAAAGAGAGGATATTTGCTGATCCTGATGCCAGTGTCTATAATCTCCAATTAGCGGGAAAAAAAATTAGAAAAATTTCCAGCAAGTGAAAAATCCCATTGACTCATGACAGCTTTGAACAATGAGCAGTTTTGTTTTTTAAAAAGACAGTCTAAGGTAATAGTGAACAAAAAAAAGTGCCCACTGGCTAGAACCTTGCAAAAATAAGGACACGCCAAATTTATTATCCTGCTGATTGTCTTTGGTGTAAACATTGCTACAGGATGCAGACAGATAGCGGAGATCTAAGCATCTCAGAAACTCAGATCTTTTAAGTTTGGAAAAGCATTATGCGCATGTATTAAAAGGCCTTTTTTAATCAAATAGGAAATATTCAAGAGAGTGGAAACAGATTAGTTTCTCAGAATATTCAGGAGTTGCAGACTTTTATTCAGAGTGAGGACTACAGGCATGGAGTTTCAACCACTGCTGATGTTGCTTTATTAAAATGTAGTGGCAAAAAACATGTAGCAGATGGAAGGCTGCTGTCTGCAGAGCATCCGTTAGCTGGAATTCAGTGCTTCCCTCACACATGGTGCATATAGGAGGGAGATTTTTCTGTTCTAATTATACAACTATAATGAGACATTATCCTAGATTGATGGATCCTCCTTAATTCATTGTACCCTACCAACAATTTGGGATTTCCAGTCAGCCCTAATTAGGAATTGCTTTAACTGACCCAATTCAGACAATTAGTCCAAAAGCTTATGTGTGCAGACAGGCCTCAAGTTGCAAGCAACACTCAAGTTGTAACTCAAGGTTAACTGTGCCTTGAAAACCAACCCTGTAAGTCGCTGCCAACCTGACCCGGGCTCAAACTGGCAGCCAGAGGTGACAAGCCTATTGCCAAGACCCAGATCCATCTAGTTCTCAAACTAACCCTTTCCTAATGCACCTGTTAGTACAGATCTCATCTCTACATATGGTCAAAATAGTACATTTAACAATACATATCAAAGCTAGGTATTATTTGCTGTCTTGACTATTTAACATGAAAAAATGTTTTGTCTCACATGGTGCATATTCCATTACCCAGAAGACAAGTGATAGAAATGTATTACTATCATAGTCACTTACTAATAATTATGCACATTAACTGGATGTTTTTGTATGTGGCTTTGTTATTAAATATTAAAGTCAAATTTAAAACGGGATTTTATATTTGTGCTTGTGCATTTGATAACCAATTGCCTATTTACCGTCAGTTTCAGAGAATGTTCTTTATTACCTTCAGAGATACAATTTACGGAAAATCATGTTAAGACAATATCTTTGAATATTATAGTTTGACACAAGCCAAACAAGCAACTTGGTTCACTTCAGCTTTTATTCACACCCCGGGGACTTTTCACAGTGATCTGAATCTGACTTCTGGAACTTTGTCACTCTGAACAAACATGATAAGCCAATCAAATGGCAAACTTCAGGGCATAAACTAATCAGATACACGGGGTCAGGAAGGAACCTCTTAACCTTTCTATCTCATTACATGTGAGTTAGAAACACTATAGGCTCTCTCTATACACACATACACCTTTTCATGAAACTCTGGGTATTGTCCATGACTACAGGAAGGATATGGGGTTCAACAGACCAGCAGTCTGACCCCATAAGACAATTTTAACATCCATCACACTTGTGTCTCAAAGTCTCAGCGGGATAGAATTTAAAACAGAAAATTGATGAACTCTTGAAACCCCGATACTGAAACCCCAGCTATCTAGGGCAGCCATCCCTGGGACAGGCTTTAAACACAGAGGTGAGTCAAGTTAGCAAGACTTCCAAGCACATCCATGCAGACTGAGCATCCTGACAAGCTGCAAGTACCAGTCATGCTAGAGGCAGTAAGGATCCCAAAGACAAACCAGGAATCATCAGTGCTACCAGATGTCCCCCCTCTCAAGAGAGAGGGATTGGCTCTAGCTACAATATGGCTCCAGAGAAGCAGAGTCCTGACTCACATCATCTGAAGCTGCTAAAATGAAAGGATTTATAAATTAACACACCAGAAAGGAGGGGTATGGGGAGAAGTCTCCCCTTAAAGCCTCCCACTCCTCATCAGAGCAAATGGTCAGAGTGGCAGCCTAAACAAAACAGTCATTTTCCCCTTTATCCAACCTAAAAAAAACCGCTACATATAGAACTAAGAAAACAGCAAACAAGCGTGCTGGACAGAGAAGACAGCCAGACATTCCCACGCCCGCCCCCAAACTGATCAAGTTACTAAACCTATGGCAATGGGATATCATGCCTTCCACTTCCAGCATGAGATGGTATCATCTGATGACTGCTTGCTGGCTCCTACCTGGAGCGAATCTGTGCTCTCCGTCCAGTTCTTAGTGGAAAGGTGTCCACATCGCCAAAGGATACCACCACAAATCGGCCCTCCGGCTGGCAGTCTCAGACACAAGAAGGACTGAATGGTCCATAGAGACTAAGCTCCCCTCTCCTCCACGTCAGGGAGTGAGGAATGCTGAGTACATTCTGGGGAGGCTTGTCCAGCCATTGCTGTATGTTTTCAGGGGGTGAGGGAAGGAAAGATTCAGTCCCCAAGGCTGACATTTTGACATCTTTCATCAGCACAAGATTCACAGTTTAAGATCACAGCGCTGATGTTCACTACAAAGAAAAGTGAAACCAAAAAGAAGTCACTGCCTGGGATTATTTAGTCTTCAGGGAATGGGCAGTAAGAACTCCTGATTTCCATAACCAACTTTGCCACTGACTCACTGCATAACCTTTGGAAACTCACGTCATCCATCTCTCTGTGACTCATATCCCCACATGCATAAGCCAGGGCCTCACAAAGATGTTGTGAGGATTACTTAATGTTTGCAGAGCACGAAGAGATGCTCAGATGAAAGGTACTTGAAGTGTGAAGCATTCAGAAAGGGGTATTAAGCGAGTTTGTGTTCATGTAGGGACCAGGATGTAACACAAAGTTATTGTAAGGGACTGTCAAAAGCTTGGTTACAGACAGGCTCCTCTTCTGTGCCAGAAGACATTTATGTGTTGAGTTCATAGAAGAAGGGACCCTCAGCCCCGTTCTCTCAGCCTGTGCAGGATATCCCCTTAACCTTGAGGGCTGCATAAAATCTCCCAGCAAAGGTTTCAATAGTCTTCTCTCCCCTACTTCAGTACAGCTGAGTATTTAAAAGACCTGGTGCATTCTTTATTTTCTCCCACCACTCTCAGTCACCCTAGCTTGGATCCCCCTTTTCCTCCTTGGTGTTTACACCCTTCAGACATGTGTTGGTAGTAATATTTCCCCCACAACCACAGTCCAGCCAAGCTATATGTATTTAGTTCTTTCAATCTACAATCTGTACTCTTAAATCACTCTCTCCAGTCCTCTAATGGTTTTCATTGCTCTGCTCATCTGCATGGCATAACTTTCAGGGGATCTTTCAGGCCTTCTGTTTGATTCATTGGTGATGGGGACTATTTGGGTTTGTCTACACCACACAGATTTTAGCAACAAGGCTGTGTCGACATGGCCTTGTTGCTAAAAGTCAGCGTGTGTAAATGCTCTTTGTTGGCACTTTTGCTGACAAAATACTTCCAGCCCCACGAGCAGCGTTAGCTTTGTCGGCAAAACGCTCACACTGCCATTTGGGTCCGCAAAACTTTTATCTTTCATGGGGGGGCTTTTTAAAGTACCTGTGAAAGACAAAAGTTTTGTCGACAACTTCGCAATGTACACATACCCTTTGTTTCTTTGCTTCTCCATCGCGCATTATTTCTGGGCTGTATTTCCTCTTTCCAGCTGAGCCACTGACACTGGCTAAGAACCACGTGTAACCATGTCTGTGTCACTCTTTCCCAGGTTATAAGGCCCAAGAGAATAAAGTACAATCAGAACTGCAGACTCTTATCAGAATCTTCTTTAAACCAACAAAGGCGGGAATACTGCTCTCTGGATTTGCATAACACCCCCCATGACATACTCAAACAGGATGTTTAAGCATTTCAAACCACTGCTTCACAACTGTCCCTTTGTAGGCTGCAGACACGTCAAATCCGCATGCAGAGTTCTCAGCAGACTCAGTAACAATTGTCAGTCTTGCAGGTAAATTAAAGAAGCGGGCTAATCACAATCGCCACTGAACCAGTTCTGTCTAACCCAAGACCTATGTCACAGTTACTGCATACACGAATTATAAAAGCAGTATGGCCCCATAACTAGGACACAGATTATTCAGGAGATCTGAGTTATTGCAAGCCCTACCAGAGCCTCGCTGTGTGACTTTGCCTAAATCACTTAATCTCCATGCCACAGTTTCTCCAGCTGTAAAATAATTTTCACCCACCTTTCAGACTGAGGGATGAAAATTGCTAAATACAATTTATTAGATGAGAAGAAAATCAAGATTTTGCAGCGAATTTTGATTCTAATGGAAATGACGACCCTATCCCATTAACTACAGTCATCCTATGTTTCCCATGCAGTTCTATCAATACATCTCCATCCCGCCCTGCAGAACTCATCCCTGGCTAACCCCACCACTCTCCTGACACCTCTCAATCCTGACCTGCAGCACCACTTGTTATACCTTGCTCTCTAAAAATTTAACATGAAACCTTTCTCTGCAAAAGTACATTCTTGATTCCTCAGGAAGATACAGCCCTCCCTAAGAGGAATAAACAAAGGTGCATGAAGTCATTCACAGAAACACCCACACTGGAAGTTACAGACCAGACAGCAAAATGTATGTTTAACCAGAAAAGTAAACAGAAACCTTAACTCCTTCAACAGCATGAAGCAAGCACAAAGATACAATGACCCTGCAGCACTCAGCTCAGAGCAAGTATGAGATCAGATTAAAGTGACACACACTGAATCTCTAACAGGGGAATTCGCACACTATTACGCATGACCCCTTCTCTCCAAGCCCCACCCAGAGCCTCTTGCTTGTCTCCTCCACCTGTTCTCACCTTTTAAACTTCAAGCTCTTTGGGGCAGAGACTGTCATTTTCCATTTATTTGTGCTGGGTGCTGTACAAAGGGGCACTCAATTGTGAGAACCCTTCAGAGACCGAGAGGGAAATACCCCTACAGCCTCCTGAACGCTTACTCCTATGTGCGCTCTGAAGCCCTAACCCAGAATTCCTTAGCATGCTGATGACCACACCACCTTCCTGAGCTCTTACAGAGATCTGGCTACCTTACCCAACAGAGACCCTCCCCTGCTCCTACCAGCATCCCTCTTCTGTCTAGCCATATGGAATGGCGTATGGCAATGCCAGCTCAAGACAACAGGTCACAGAGGAAGAGGCTGAAGACAGCCTCTGGAATGAATATCTCCAAATCCATCCACATAGCTGAAAGGCGCTCACCACATATTTCAGTTTGCAGTGGATAGTTCCACGTCTAAGGGGCCTGGGGTGAGAACTGCTGTGTGACCATGACTGAACCAAGAGCACAGGGGGCTTAAGCTTAGCTGTAACACAAATGGATCCCACGCACGCAGTGAAGTCCACAGTGACTCAAATTACTGTTCTTTAAACCTGGTCAGTTTTGTAGCACTGGCAATCACGGTCTGTGATGGCCACACTCACGCTCAGACACCATTATTGCTAGCAAGGTTCTACCAGTGACCAAGACGATGCGGTTTCTTGTTGTCCAAGTCTTGTTTTAAAACTGCTATACACGACACCTTGCACTGCTAGGGCTGTCTCTACATTTTCCTTAGAATTTTACACAGTGGGAGTGGGAATGAAGACCAGCCATTGGCACATTCGCCACTACATCATCTACCCCTGCACAGAGCAGGTGTAGCTGTCACGGGGGTTAAAAGACCAGCTGTCTGTCTACACTAGCATTCCCACCATTGGGAAGCATGAAGAAAAGTGTGACAAGGCCTGGGAGGGCTGGTGTGCAGTTTGGGCTAGCCTTGTCTTGTCCACACTAGTCAGGGAAGCTTGGTTAAGAGCAACTCTATTACAACAAAATTGTAGCTAGTACAGCTGTGACTTGGCATGGTCACCCAGAACGAAAGCACTGGGCATCATTTGCGAAGTTGGGGGCCTAAATAAGATTCTGAGTGGTGCTGAGCGCCCACAGCAAGCGTACATCATCACTGAATATCAGGCCACGTTCTGAAGCATGTAACGTCCGATATGCAAGCAGGAGAACTCTGGGCCTGCATTTAAACGCTACAAGTTACGTCACGTCACAGGGGGGTGTTTAACAGTTCAGCCTCGCCTATGTTATAACCACATTACGGAACAGTGCAACAGCCTCGCAGCTTGTATTATATGACATGAATCTGCTTGAGGCGCATGATAATTACAGGCCTAGCACAGGCCTCCCTCTCCAGCTGACCCAACTCCTCTGGAGCTCCAGATGGAGGAAGCTGCTTCCCTGTAACTACGTCTCACTGATCTTTTGAAAATGTGTCCTCTTCCCTGCCCTAGCCTCTTCATATCTTGCCCCCTTTGTCCCTCTAATACAGCTGGGATGGAGCCTGAATGAAAAGTAGTGCGAGAGAATTTTGCCTAGAAAGAACAGCCCCAGCCTCAATGATAGAGTGCTATAACACTAACATTTTTATCTAAAAATGGAATTAATGCACCATATATTCTTCTCCCTCCTAAGTCATACATCAACCTGCTCCTGAACATACAGTAGAACCTCAGAGTTATGAACACCAGAGATACGAACTGACCAGTCAACCACACCCCTCATCTGGAACCAGAAGCATGCAATCAGGCAGCAGCAGACACAAAACAAAAACAAATACAGTACAGTACTGTGTTAAATGTAGACTACTAAAAAAATAAGGGGGAAGTTTAAAAAAAGATTTGACAAGGTAAGAAAACTGTTTCTGTGCTTGTTTTGTTTAAATAAAGATGGTTAAAGCAGTGTTTGTCTTCTTCATAGTAAAGTTTCACAGTTGAATTAAGTCAATGTTCAGTTGTAAACTTTTGAAAGAACCACCATAATGTTTTGTTTGGAGTTACGAACAAACTCCATCCCCGAGGTGTTCGTAATTCTGAGGTTCGACTGTACCAGCAACTGAGCAGATTAGCCAGTCCAGACTCTGGAATTCTGCAGAAAGGCACCTTTTGGGGAGAAAAGATATCCCCTCTTCCCATAAGACCTGGGAGTCCATGACAGGCTCTCCGTCCTATATGGCTGGACCACTGCAGAAAGGAGCAAGGATATGAGGGCCTAAGGGTGTGAAAGACTTTCTAACATGGGCTCCTCTCTGCCAGGACCAGCACCAACTCAATCCACACAGATGTAGTTTATGGGTTACTTACAGGTTTAAAGTCAGATTTTAAGCATAAAGCTAAGATATAGTAAGATACAGGTACAAAGCCCACAGGCATGTAAGATAGTAGCTTAAGCAGTTAGCATAGGAAGTTAGGCCTATAAGCCTTAGCAAAAGAAAGCTGACCAACAGTGACCCTAAGTCACAAGATAGCAGCATACGATATAATTTTGCAATACGTAATTCTGCTGATGTCCAGCATAAAATGCTGACAGGTACCCTCAAGAAGTCAGCTAATGCCGGTTAGGGTATTTTGGGATAGGAGTATCAGCAGACAACCACAAAATTGCTATAGTAACCAACTGACATATATGCTAATAAATTTGAGATAATTAATATACTAGCCTATAGGATAAGGACACCCCAATATTATTAGGGTGAGGAAGTTAGTTATGGGCAAAGGAGGCCAAATACTCCTACGAATATTCATGGAAGCCATTGGATACTATAACAGGCCTAACCCCAGTTTAGTCCATTGAGACTTCGGCCATTTGGCATGCCAGGGATAGGACAGGACTCTCATAGAACTCCACCTGTCTCTTTACTCCTAGATCAGAACTGGGGGAGAACGTGTATGGCACAACACTGGATGTAAAGCTAATATTGCATTACTTTGTGTGTTCACTGATTGTGCAAATAAATTCAAATTCAAAAGCTTTTTTCATAAGTATGTTCCAACCATGCACATTGGAGTTTCCAATTTAACCATAATTCTAACAGCTCTGGGCCTACTCTTGAAACTGAAGCTTGTCAAACCTCAGAGTATTAATCTGTCAATTGGGAAGTCTCAGATAATCAATACACAGTTAATAGATCAGGTAACACACATCGCCAAAGAAAGTAACCGTTTCCAGCTGCTGAGATCAGGTCAAGCTTAATGGCATACGGAGCCTTTCACCTTTATCAATTCTCTGAGCTAAGGGAACAAATGATACTGTAGAAACCCTAAGATACACAGAGCTCTTTCAGGATGTATTCTTCTACTGAATACATTCTAATTCAGTGCCAAAGAGACACTTCTGCTAACATTGTATTTGACTGAGGCCAAACTTACAGAGGGCAAGAGATCTTAATTAGGGGATGAAGTGGGAGCACTTTCCACAGAAATCCAGGAGAACATTTTAAGTACGAACATCCAGAGTGGCCCCGAAAACACACTCCAGGTGCAGCACCTCAGCTGGCAGAAGTGTAAAACAGCGTGCCAATTTCTAATGGAAACGTGAAACTGTTCATTCTTTTGAGCTTCAGTCAAGGATGGGGAAGCAGATCAATAGCTTTTGTCTAAGTTGAAGTGCTGAGGATTTTATCTCATTAAAGAGCAGTAGATGAAAATTCAAAGTAGTACTTCACATCATTACTGATGTGAAATACAGGTGTTACTGGGGGCTTGTCTTCACGTACAGCCACGCACTGCTGTGGTGCTTTATGGAAGACACTCCTACACTGACGGGAGAGCTTCTCCCATTGGCATAGCGCTGTCTACACAAAGGGTTAGCTCAGTGTAACTACATCACTCAAGGGTATGGATTTTTCACACCAGAGCAATGTTGTTATACAGATATAGGTCTGTAGTATAGATCTGGTGTAAGAGGTG
Organism: Lepidochelys kempii; assembly: GCF_965140285.1. NCBI lineage: Eukaryota > Metazoa > Chordata > Testudines > Cheloniidae > Lepidochelys > Lepidochelys kempii. Next base: position 644,170 of record NC_136399.1, on the reverse strand, counting down.
GATAAAAATTAGGAGTTAGAGAAGGAAGAACAAGATGTAAGTACCCATGGGTCACTGACACATTTATAATGACAGGTTTCAGAGTAACAGCCGTGTTAGTCTGTATTCGCAAAAAGAAAAGGAGGACTTGTGGCACCTTAGAGACTAACCAATTTATTAGAGCATAATTGGTTAGTCTCTAAGGTGCCACAAGTCCTCCTTTACATTTATAATGGTTCATTTATTGTTTATAACATAGCGGGTTAACATGGGGGAGACCAGGTCCCTTCTCCAAGGAACTTACAGGAGATGTGCAATGAAATACTAAACAAATGAAAAAAGGCAAAAGAAGCTGTTCCCGCCATTGACAAGGAGAGTATTTCTAGTAACATTCATAGCAACAACAGATCTACCAGCAGTTCCTACTGCCACAAGCAGATCAGAAGCACTGATGACATATTTGAAGATACTTCTGCAACAAGGCATGGGGCAACCGCAGAGCTACTCTATGAAATGTCTTCTAGTGCTTTGCCCAGAAGTTGTGTGTGTACTGAGGGATTGGGCTTCTGACCTTTCCATTTTGACCACAAGGTTTGGTCAGAAATGATCTGCAGAGAACAGAGGCTTAATTAGTCCTATTGCTTTTGCCACACAGACTGTTCCTTAAGGAAGCCCACAATTTCCATTTTCTGTATGTATTTAAAATAATTCTTCTGTTCCATTTTGCAGCTCACATGCTGATGCAGCATCTCTTCCATGCATGGTGCCAGATTAGGTTTAATATTGCATTTTCTTTGTCAGAGTTATAAATACCCCATACCATGTAGGCTAACAGTTACCTAACACTGTGCAAAAACAAGCCATAAGAGGTGACCTGAAGAAACCCAGTGACAATAGCACAACATTGTCCCACACCTCTCCATGACACATTATACCAGGAATTAAACAATGCTGCGCATCCCCCATGCATGACTTGATGTTCATATGCACTCTCCCCACAGGTTCTGCTCCTCTCCCCTTTCAGAAATGGGGAGAGTTAACCTGTTGTGGTGCCCTATTCAGAATCCCCACTAGAAACACCCAGAAGGTAAACAACCACCACCTCACAATGAAACGCAGAGATAAAAGCAGATGCAAGGAGAAAGAACTGGATTCCTTTTGTTTACACAAGGACAGACTGGTTACCCTCAAAAGTTATTAATGTTGCCTTTTTAATACAGCTCTCACATGCAATGGTGTTCACTATGCACACAGACCCAGGATTATGCAGATCAAAGTAACAGAGAAGCTCATATTAAAGTCTCTAATCTTAACTCAGCAGAGGGACTTATTTTCAAGAGATGCTGAGCACCTTCAAAAGTGCTGAGCAAGTCAATAGGCAGTATAAGTCAGGCCCCAATTGTCTCAGAAACAAGATATCAGTTAAGGGACATTTTCAAGAAGCTTTAGGCTGCTTTGTCAGGCAGGCCACTGCACCTGTTGGCTTCAGAGAGAGGAGAAGTTTGCAGGATCAGGACCTTAAAGTCTGTTAAAAAGGTGGTGATTAAGCCAAACCTCATATTAAACTGCAATGTACGCAGCACTGGTCTAGTGCATAATGACAAAGCACCTAACTCCTTTAGACTTCTTTGAAAATTCCTTGCTTAAAATTTAGCGTTATTCTTATTAATAATCGTATTTATTACAGTAAACCCTAAGGGCCAAGAATGGGGCCCCATTGTGCTAGGCACTGTACAAACACAACAGTAAACAGTCCCTGCCTCAAACCATTGACAACCTAAACAGACAAGACAGACACAGGGTGGGGGAGGGGGTAAAACACACTCGCAGAGCAAACAATGCAATATCAAACATGTTAGTTCCACAATTTGGGGGCGGGAGCAAGGGGGAGTTACTTAGGAGACAGGCTTTCATTTAATGTACTATTGTAACTGAACCAAGACAGTTTTTAGTCTGACCTTGTCCCTTTATGCAGAATGTTATTTCTCTACATATACTGTTTAGACATCAGACTCTCATGCTTAAAAAAAAAAGCAGCAAGCGAGTGCTCCTTAGGAAGATTTTCAAGCAAAATATAATATGAGTTAAATGCCAGCCGCAAAGATGTAAGTGGCAAGCAAAAGATTCTGCAAAGAAACACCCAATATTCAAAGTATGCAGAACCATAAAAAATGTATGCAAACAATTCAAGCATCTTAAGGCTTCATGCTGCTTTGTGTTGCAGTTTCAACAGCCTCAAGATCAGAAAGTACAGTAACAGGACAAGGTTTTCGAAGAGCATGACAGCATGTATCAAAAAGTTACACTATGCAGAGGGTTAGCCTTTTCTTTAATATCATGAGAAATAAGTTACACACACTACAAAACACAAATGCTTTCCCAGCAGCAGAATGTTCCAGTAAATTCTGCAATTAAGAGTTCTTCTACATGAGATATCCAAGGGCATCAAAAAGGACAATTCCTCAGTACTTCACACTGTCAAACAGTCCATAAACGTTAACACCAGATAGGATTACCACTCTAGTTAAATGCTTAAATAAAGTGTTTCTGAACAGTACCTGGCAAAACAAAAACCAGCATTAAAAGGCTCCTAACAAATAGCTTCAACTGAGAAGTGCTATCTTCATGCTGCTACAGGACACTTTTCATCCTGCAAGATGCTGAGTGCCAACCCTCATCCAAGTCTATGTGCATTTAAGATGATCAGCACCTTGAAGCCAGAAGGGACCATTATGACTATCTAGTCAGTCCTCCTGCCAGCCAAGAAATGTTACTTAGCAATTCCTGAATTGAACCGGTGCATCTGATGAAGTGAGCTGTAGCTCACGAAAGCTTATGCTCAAATAAATTGGTTAGTCTCTAAGGTGCCAAAAGTCCTCCTGTTCTTTTTGCAAATACAGACTAACACGGCTGTTACTCTGAAACCTGAATTGAACCCAGTAACTTGCAATGGATAGAGCATTTCAATCTGTAAAATATAGCCATTTCCTTCACGAGATTCATCTACCCACCCCAGATTCCAACACATTTCTCTTGCCTGACAGAAATATTAAAGTACAGATCTAGCAGAAGAAATTTACAACACAGCCATACTGATGGCAACAACCTAGATACTAGGGCACAGAAAACACCCTATGTACATTTAAAGGGAAGAGGAAATGTCACATTCATGTCTCAAACACAAGTTAAGGTTTTGTTTTCAATATAAACAGGAACTTTGTGTGAACTGATTATGGCTGCATGAAACAACTTGCTCAGGTCATATGGAGAGAACATTATGCTGTATTTTTTCCATTGTTATCCAAAGCTTCTCTCCCCCTCCCCCACCATTGATTTTCTCCAGTCTCCACTCCCCTCAAAATCCTTAACACAGCTTTTAAAATTCATGAGGGCAGCAAACAAAGAAGAAAAAAACATCTGTAAGAAAACCTGAGAATTGTCAGTCCCAAACTATAAACAATCATCAGTTAGGGCTTAGATAAGACCCATAGGGCACTCCACATATGTATCCTTGGAGGCTTGCACATGATTGTTCCCTAAAGTTTTCTCTCCAGGGCTTTGGAAGGATGAAATCATCTTCTAAGCTACCCACAGCTCCCCTCAGACTTTTGCAGGAAAATCAGCAGAGCACCGTAAGTCAGGAACATTAGACACAGACTCGAAGAGACTAACATTTAAGGGATGCTAGACTACATCTCAAAGGTGAGGGTGCTGCAAAAACTGGCCACAACACACATGCTGGCTGTGTACATGGGAGAAATTAGAGGACAGACAGGCTACAAGCATGGGGAGCCTGGTTGGTGAAATCTAAAAAGATGCATGCGGGATGAGCGTACCACTGGGATTCACCCCATTAAACACAGCTTGAGAGTACCAACAGGAGCACATTCAAACACCAGAAAAAAGGACACACTGGGTCATCCCACTATAAAGGAGACAGGCCCAGCTAAACCCCCCGCCCCCGCGCAACACAGCCTGTCTGTGAGAAGGCAGAAGGGAGGCTCACAAATATTTGCCCACCCCACCAAAACAGACACAAGCAGGTTTTAGCATGTGAAGGGGATTTATCCCAATTAACCCCCCACAATCCCTAGCCACCTGGGGGCTCCCCCAACACTTCCATCCACTGCCCCCACAGCCTGGGGGCTCCCCAAAACCCAGACCAGTCACCCTCCACTAGCTCCTCCCGCAGCCAGCAAGAGCATGGCAAGGAGATTGAGGGGAGTGAAGAAGGACACAGAAGGGCCAGTAAGGGGAGCCTCCAGCCTCCCCACCCCAAGCAAGGGACCAGAGAAGACTCCCTGCCCCACACTGACTGCCCCCCAGCCCCAGCCCAACCCCCAACTTCCTCCCCCCAGCCATAACCCTACCCCACACCTATCCCCCTCCACCCCACCGCTCAGCCCCACACCTATCCCGAGCCCCTCCCTGCCCCCTAAGCCAACCCCAGCCATACACCCACCCCCACTTACCCCAACCCCTCCCAGCCCCACACCTACTCACCTCCCACCTACCCGCCGTGCTCAGCCCCACACTGACTGCCCCCCAGCCCCAGCCCAACCCCCAACTTCCTCCCCCCAGACATAACCCTACCCCACACCTATCCCCCTCCACCCCACCGCTCAGCCCCACACCTATCCCGAGCCCCTCCCTGCCCCCTAAGCCAACCCCAGCCATACACCCACCCCCACTTACCCCAACCCCTCCCAGCCCCACACCTACTCACCTCCCACCTACCCGCCGTGCTCAGCCCCACACCTACCCCCCCCAGCCACAGCCCAACCCCCAACTTCCTCCCCCCAGCCATAACCCTACCCCACACCTATCCCCCTCCACCCCACCGCTCAGCCCCACACCTATCCCGAGCCCCTCCCGGCCCCACAATCTGCCCCCAGCCCCACTCCTGCCGCCCCCCGCCGCCCCCCACCTTCGGAGAGCTCCAGCTCCAGCTCGGCCAGCTGCTCGCGGATCTCCCGGGGCAGGGAGCAGGCTCCCCCGCCTGCCGGCTCGGCCATGTCGGGGACGGGGAGGCGCGGCCGGGCCGGGCCGGGCTCAGCGCTGGGGGCTCCGGATCCCGGGCGCAGCAGGAGCGGCCGCCGCCTCCGCCATGCTGAGCCCCAGCGCCGCGGTCACATGAGGGGGAGGGGCCCGGCGCCACCGCCCGCCTGGACCCGGCTGCAGCGCCGCGCACCCCCTGCCGGCCCGGCCCGGAACCGCACCCGGCTCCCGGCGCCCCCTGCCGGCCCGGCCCGGCACCGCACCCGGCTCCCGGCGCCCCCTGCCGGCCCGGCCCGGCCCGGCACCGCACCCGGCTCCCGGCGCCCCCCGCCGGCCCGGCCCGGAACCGCACCCGGCTCCCGGCGCCCCCTGCCGGCCCGGCCCGGAACCGCACCCGGCTCCCGACGCCCCCTGCCGGCCCGGCCCGGCCCCGCACCCGGCTCCCGACGCCCCCTGCCGGCCCGGCCCGGCCCCGCACCCGGCTCCCGGCGCCCCCCGCCGGCCCGGCCCGGCACCGCACCCGGCTCCCGACGCCCCCTGCCGGCCCGGCCCGGCCCCGCACCCGGCTCCCGGCGCCCCCTGCCGGCCCGGCCCGGAACCGCACCCGGCTCCCGGCGCCCCCTGCCGGCCCGGCCCGGCCCGGAACCGCACCCGGCTCCCGGGGCGCCCCCCGCCGGCCCGGCCCGGAACCGCACCCGGCTCCCGGCGCCCCCCGCCGGCCCGGCCCGGCACCGCACCCGGCTCCCGGCGCCCCCTGCCGGCCCGGCCCGGCCCCGCACCCGGCTCCCGGCGCCCCCTGCCGGCCCGGCCCGGCCCCGCACCCGGCTCCCGGCGCCCCCCGCCGGCCCGGCCCGGAACCGCACCCGGCTCCCGGCGCCCCCTGCCGGCCCGGCCCGGCCCGGAACCGCACCCGGCTCCCGGCGCCCCCCGCCGGCCCGGCCCGGCCCCGCACCCGGCTCCCGGCGCCCCCCGCCGGCCCGGCCTGGAACTGCACCCGGCTGCCGGCACCCCCCACGGGCCCGGCCCGGCACCGCACCCGACTCCTGGCGCCCCCCGCCGGCCCGACCCGGAACCGCACCCCTCGCCGTGGTCCTTTTTTGCTTTGGAAGTTCTTGACCTGCCTTGCACCCCAGGGTGCCCTGTCCCTCAAGCCAGCCGGGCCCATGCCGCCCCAGCAACCACGCCTGCCGCCCAGAGCCGCAAGGTGGGGAGGTAACTGGGTTCATTGCACCAACTTCTACTGGAGAGCGCCAGGGAGCTCTTCTCCCCCCTCCGCCCGGTGCAGAAGGTGGGGTCGAGGGAACCCTGGGCTTACCACAGCCCCTAGGGTTATGGCTTAGTACTAAGGTTAAGATTTTGTCATGGTAGTTTTCAGTAGAACACAGAGGCAGGTTGTTGGCAATAAACAAAAATTCACAGAAGGCTAGGTCCTAGCCTTGATTTCTAAACACACCAGGGAGGGCTGATGCCAAAGACATCAGGAAGGTTGGTTAGGTACACCCTCTGATCTCTGTATCCTTATTTACTACAACACTCTCTACCCCCTTCCCCCCTTTTTTGTCTGATAACTTCACCTTGAACGGTCCCTTAGTTTAGCATAACTTAGTTTAGCTGAGGCTATGAGGGAGATTCCCAAACTGCAGCGGTTCTTTTCAGGTGACAAATCTGAGAAACTGTCCCAGATGGAGGTGTCGGCAGAGGTGGTTTTGGAACACTGATAAATTAAACGGCAATAAGTTACCAGGACCCAAGGGTACCCCCCAAGAATTCTACAATTTCACATTTGAGTTCCTTCTGAACTACTAACTATGATAGGTAACCTATCATTTAAATCAGCTTTTGTAGAGGATGACTGATGTCATACTAGCTATCTTCCACTTTAAATTAAAAAAAACGCTCCAGCAGCCATCCTGGCACTTACAGGTCAGTAAGCCTAATGTCAGTACGAGGCCAGTGATAGAAACTATAATAAAGAACAGATTTAACCATACACATAGATGAACATAATTTGTTGGGAAAGCGTCAACATGGTTTTTGGTAAAGGGAAATCATGCCTCACCCATCTGTCATCATTCTTAGAGGTAGTCAACAAACGTGTAGACAATGGTGATTTAGTGGATATAGTGCACTTAGATTTTCAGAAAGCTAAAACAAGGTCCCTCACCCAAGGCTCTTAAGCCAATAAACTGTCATGGGGTAAGAGGGATGACCCTCATGGATGAGTAACTTGTTAAAAGATAGGAAACAAAAAGGTAAGAATAAACGGTCCGTTCTCAGAATAGAGAGCGGTAAATAGTGGTGTCACGCACACGTCTGTCGTAGGACCAGTACTGCTCAACATATTCATAAATGATCAGGAAAACAGTGAAGTAGCAAAATTTGAAGATGATACAAAACTATTCAAATAGTTACATCCAAAGCAGACTGAAGAGTTACAAAGGATCTCACAAAACTGGGTGACTGGGCAACAAAATGGCAGTTTAAATTCAGTGTTGATAAATGCAAAATAATGCACATTGGAAACTCTCTCTCTCTCTATACACACACACACACGATGGGGTCTAAATTAGCTGTTCCCATTCAAGAAAGAGCTTAGAGTCATTATGACAAGTTCTCTGAAAACATCCACTCAATATGCAGCAGCAGTCACAAAAAGCTAATGTTGGGAATCATTAAGAAAGGGATAGGTAAGACAGAAATAGCATATTGCCTCTATATAAATCCATGGTACACCCACATCTTGACTACTGTGTGCAGATCTGATCGTCCCATCTCAAAAAAGATATATTGGAATTGGAAGAGGTACAGAAAAGGGCAACAAAAATTGATTAGGAGTATGGAACAACTTCCATATGAGGTAAGATTAACAAGACTGGGACTTTACAGATTGGAAGAGAGACAACTAAGGGGGGATATGATAGAGGTCTACAAAATCATGACTGGTGTGGAGAAAGTAAATGAGGAAGTGTTATTTACTCTTCATAACACAAAGAACTAGGGGTCATAAAATGAAAATTAATAAGCAGCAGGTTTAAAACAAACAAAAGGAAGTATTTCTTCACACAATGTACAGTCAACCTGTGAAACTCTTTGCCAGTGGATGTTGTGAAGGGCAAGACTAACAGGGTTCAAAAAAGAACTAGGTAAGTTAATGGAGGATAGGCCCATCAATGGCTATTAGCCAGGATGGGCAGGGATGCAAAATCATGCTCTGAAATATCCCTAACCTCTGTTTGCCAGAAGCTGGGAATGGACAGCAGGGGATAGATCACTTGATGATCACCCATTCTGTTCATTCCCTCTGAAGCACCTGGCACTGGCCACTGTTGGAAGACAGGATACTGGGCTAGATGGATCATTGGTCTGACCTAGTATGGCCATTCTTGTGTTAATATGTGCTGTTTGACTTCATATGTAGCTGTGATACATGGAGTATCTTTCCCAGATCTGAAGCAGAGCTCGGTGTAGCACAAATGTTTGTCTTTCACCCATAATGTTGGTCCAATAAAAGATATTATCTCACACACTGTCTTTCTAATACCTGGGACCAACATAGCTACACCTCAACTGCTACTAACAGCTTTGACACCCCTTCCTCCTGCTGAGTCCCACACATCAGTTGCAGCTGTAGCAACCTCTGTCCTGTTTGCAACCCTGGACCTGGCCCTTTACAGAATAAGCAATAGGGGCCAGGGCAAGGCACAAGTGTGTGGACACGGCAGCCATTTTTTGGGAACAGGCCTGTGACATTACTGCACTATGGCTGTAACCAATGCTGAGTGTCCAGCAATTGCTCCTAGCAGCTACCTATTTCCTCCCTTTCCTGCTCGGTATTGGCCCCTCCCCACCACAATGAGGAGCAATAGAGCAGGGGGCAAGCTGCTTCAAGTGCAGCAGCTTCCATTTGTTACATTTTGAAGGTGTGTGCCTGGAGAGGGATGCTGACTTGACTGCCCCCTTCCCCCTTGGACCTGCAACAGTGAGTCATCAAGCTGTTGAAATCAGCAGGCAGGTTTAAAAAAAAAGAAAAAAAAAAAATACTTCTTCACACAATGCACAGGCACCCTAAGGAACTCACTGCCATGGAATGTTGTAAAGGCCAAAAGAATAACCTAATTTTTTTTTTAAATCCAGTAAATTCAGAGAGGCTAGATCCACCAGTGTTTATTAATCAACATGGTCAGGGGGACACACCCATGCTCCAGGTGACCCTAAACTTCCAACTCCCAGAAGCTGGTACTGAACAACAGGTGAAGTGAGCTGTAGCTCACAAAAGCTGATGCTCAAATAAATTGGTTAGTCTCGAAGGTGCCACAAGTCCTCCTGTTCTTTTTGCAGATACAGACCAACACGGCTGCTCCTCTGAAACAGGGGTGGATCACTCAAAATTGCCATTCTGTTCACGATCTGTGAACCATATGGCACTGGCCGCTGTCAGTAGACAAAATACTGGGCTAGACGGACCATTGGTCGGACCCACTGTGGCCGTTCCTACGTTCCCACAGCCCATTCAGACTGTGACACCACAGCAGATAGTACTAAAAGCTGGAGACATTGGTGCTAGTTACAGTAGCCATTCACTAGCCATTGGTCTGCAACCACCTTCCGTGGCATCAGCAATTAAACCTCAGGGGGCCTCTGTAGCTGTAGAATAGTGCTGCTTAGGGCTCTTGTGATTGATAGGAAACAGATAGTAGTCTATTCCTGCACAGGCCAGCCAACAGAGAATGTATTCAAAGAGAAGATTAAGGTTTGTGGCTGCAGCATCCCAACACTGTCCTCCACATCTAGCATTGATGATGGACAGTAAGATTAGTTCAGCAGCTCCCAAACTGTATTGGTTCACATACCACCTTAAAAATGGTTGTGAAATTAACTGATGGAATATCAAGCTCATGTATTACAATATAGGAACCCCTACTTTAGTCATAGGCAGCTTTCTTCTAGTTCGCTCTACTTAAAATTCCCATTCTGTAGGGTCTTAGGTCAATTACCACTCCATCCATGGCCCTGCATGCCCAGAACAATGCAAACAGACCAATGAAGCTACAGGTTCCCAGTACTATTGAAAGTCAGGCCATTAAGATGGCTGAACTGAGCTATGGATGACACACTGGTTACCCTGTCACACCGATACAGGCAGGTTACATGCCTGTACACATGGTGAAGTGGGCCTTCAGAGCACATGAAGCTGACAGAACCCATCTTGAGGAACAAGACATACTTCCGCTACTGCACCCATGTCTTGTTCTAGAGCACAACACAAGTCATGCCACATTTGAGAGGCCTTCCCAAAACAGGTGAAACAGATTTTTTTCCTTGGGTTCCTCTCTGAGGGAGGCTCATGAAGACTGAAGGAGGGACTAGCAAGAGCTACCACATTAATCAGTATGCTAGAAATACACCGATAGGAGCTTACTTGGACTTTTGTTTTACCTGCCATTAATGACCTCTTGCTCTCAAATATGGGGAAGGAAGAACTGGTCCATCTGCAGTCGACACATCATTCTGGACTCAAGTCCTAACTAACTTTCCTTTCCAGAATAAATCTGAACTACCGTGCCTTTACTATTTTCCTTCAACCTTTCCATCTTAAGAAAGAAATCCATCTTTTTTCTTGTAACATGAAACAACACTATCTCAAGACGGCAAGGATAAGAGACATTATGCAATGTTTTCAGGCATGTATGGAAAGTAGTATTAGAAGCCATTTAACATCGAACAGCATCTCATTGCGAAATCGAAGACAGAAAGATTGCTTCTTTAAATCAGCTTTATTTTTCTAACTGTTATTTCAATTTCCCATAGCACCTTGGCAATGTCAAAAACAGAAATACAAATACATGTATTATCATTTTAACATTTAAAGCATGAACCTACTTTACAGAAATTGTTTTGGACAGTTTTGACAATGGACAGAGTATAGAAGCCAGATAAGTTGCTTTTTTTCCTTCTTTCACTGAAGCCCGACCACTTTGGAGAGAGATCATACATGCCAAGGGAATGTCAGAATTGTCTGGGAGGAGCGAAATGTCAATAGTCACTTAAACTCAATATATTATCTGCATATTTTGTATTTTATAAAAATTAGAACAAAAGCCATTTGTGCACAAATCTGTTTACATGTGAAGTTGCATTTTTTTGATATTGTACCCATAACTGAAGCTCCATAAAAATAAACCTCTGCTTCTTAAATATAAAATTGAAAGTTGTTACAGGTTAGTTTGCAGATGGATTTTTCAGAAATAATCTTTAACTCCTTTCAAGTCCTCCCAACAGTATATTAAAAACAGACTCATTTGACCTCTTGAAGTGTCTATGCTGGGGACACTTAAGAGAAGAGCCAACTAAAAAAAACTAAAACAAAATCATGTACCATCCTAAAGGAAGCTCAGACTATATGTAGTATATATACAAACAAGAGCATGATAAATCATTCAGATTAATGGCAACAATCTTATTTCAGAAGGAAATATCAAAAATTAGAAACCAAAAGTCTATTTGCATATCTGTTGCAATCAAGGATTTACAAAATAAACTCATCAGAAGCAAGTTTTCCTCCTAAGTGCATTTCTGTTGTATCTTGTCTGTAATACAATGGTTCATTTTACAAGTTTAAAATATTGCCTGTACACAGATTTTATCCCAAGTGAAGGTTCACTTGCGTAACAGTAAAAACAGTGGACATTTTCAAGATATTTAAGTGGATATTGATAAAGTAGTAAGGCCATAGCTATTTAACTACAGTAAAGCATTGATTAAGTCACTTAATTGCTACTGATCTGCCACAATATCACCCTTGTTCTCTTTTGGTTAATAGGATGGGTTACTTTATTTTACCTACTGCTAAAACTGCACCATCATACTGTGCCAAGCTAACTTGGTTAATTTTTTTTTTTTTTTAAACAAAGATAGCAGGAATGTAAGATGCTATAAAACTAACTTAATTTTAGAAATTAAACTTCTGCACTTTTTAATTTTACTATCACATGCAAATCGTTCCTCCTTCCCCTCCCCCAGAAATACAAAAAAAAAATGGCCCAATCTTTTCCACAAATAAAGTGAAAGAAGTTTAGATAGGGGAATACACCTTTGTAGCTAACAAAATAAAACAGACTAATTTTGTAAACAAGTGACAATTTGTGAAACTAAAAGTTATTTGAGATCTGCACTTGTGTGCATGTTTCATTGGTTTTTCTTTTTAAATACCGTCAGCAGGGTAGAAGAATGCATGTTTGCCTGATGTGGTGAGCTATTAAGGAGAGAGAGCCACTGAGAGTCCATCATCTTCAATAGCTCAATGAACTTTTGTGGAACAAGAGCCAGTTTCACCTCTGGTAATAAGATGATGCACCTCAACTGAAGTCAATGGCGTTGCACCAGCAGTGAATCTGGTTTCCAAATGGTCATTTTGTCCTGGTTTCCAATTGTCTGTCAAACAGGAAAACTTGGTGGGTAGAGACACAAGAATTTGCCTGAGACTATATCTGGAGAATGAGAAGTAGCAGCTAGCCCATCTATGTTATGTATTTGTCATGCAATACAAGTACGGCGGGAGGACTTGCACACAACTATTGTTTTCACAGCCTTTATATTTACTTTATTATTCCCCACCCCAAGTTCCCCCAAAAAGACAGACAAAAAGTATCCATGGTGGTGGGGGAAGGAGGAGAATCCTAATATTAAATCTTTGCACACCAGTATCAATTAGTTTAGTTATGGTGAGCTCCCTAATCTGATAGATAGGCTGGAAAAAGCCAACAAGTTTACAGACTTATTTGCATACACTATACAAGACCATAATCTGTTGCTGGAAAATGCACATTTAAAGACATAAAACATTCCTTCCACACGTCAAGTTTTTCCAATCCCCTTACAAGAAAAAAAGATTGATCTGTAAGGATTTTTTGTACGTCTAATAAAAGGCAAAAGCTTCACTTTACAACTGTCAGAAACACTCAAGTTCTACCTTTCAGCTCAACAAGCTTTATGCACTGATTTAAAAGCAGATGCCCACATAGGTCAAAATTAACAGGCCAGTACAGCCAAGCTAGGCCAGAGACTGTACATTTGCAAAAGCCTCTTCCCAAAGAGCTCTTCCTCTTAACTGCAGCCAGCTTATGGCTGCTATTAGAATTCCAATACATGTTCACTCTAATGAGAGTGCACATTACCCTAATGTTGGTTACTATTATACAGAATATATGTTATTTTCCAGTCTGAGTGCAGTAATTAAGTTTATAAAATTATTTATAAAAAGTAGCTTCTTTGAAATTTGATGCATTTCACAGAGCTCTTGACAGTTTAAATATTTAAACTTCTTTGTATCATTTCCATCAAATGTACCATTATCCAAGTAAACTGAAACATGTTTGTAAGCATTCTTAAACTATAGATTTGATCCATGATTTTGGTAAATTAAACTCCAAAACCCAGTACAGGCAGTTTAAAAAGTGAGTAATGATTGTTTTTATATATGTAACGTGCACAAAATGAACAGTTAGCTGCATAAATATATGACTCATGAACCAAATCAAAAGCAACTGCCAAACTGAGTAATAAGTTAGAGAAATGACAACTCTGGCTTTATATATATAGATATATATATTTATAAAAATAGATACAAGAGTTCTCAAAGCAGTTGATGGAGAATGCCTAATGAGTAAGAAATCAGCAAGGATTACCTGGCTAAGAAATCAAAAGATGAAAATTTCACAGTTAACGTCATTTTTAACTGCCACTTACATACCGTAAACATCTTAGTAATATATGCTAGTGATGCCATTAGAATGAATGTATCACAACTGAATATTCCAGTGTTCACAACTTACAGCTTTAAATTTGTACACATCCTATTCACTTAAAAAAAAAAAAAAAAAAACAACAAAAAAAAAAACCACACACCACCAGGTACAATTCTTACTGCTGCGAGCTACTTTTCTTAACACTTTATACAGAACTTAGAATGTGGGCATGCTTATTTTGGCAGATTAACGCATTGTATTTTTCCTGTTTCCTTCAGTCATTTACGGTAATTACTAGCTTTTAAACTTAACTGCCTACTACACAATATAGTGTTGTGAATTTAGTCAAAGTAACCTCTTTGAAATAAAGTTAAAACCTCATGGCCTTTGTTCCAAGCAACTGAAAAGAAGTCAGGAGCCAGTACAGATACTATAAAGCAGTGCTTGACACCAGTCCAGAGAACCAATGCGAGTCACTATATGGAAACCTGGGCATGCCCCCAAAACTGTTGAATGTCTCAAAGTAAATAAAAAGCCTCAATTTTAGACCCATTTGGGGCTTTGAACCTGCTCTCGAGACTACCTCCTGCAAAGCAGAATTCCAAGAGTGGAACTGAAAGCTCAGGCTCTTCACATGTGAAATTACCACCATCTACTATGCAGTCTTCCATTAACTGGGCCTGCCTCAGGAAAACATACCAGATAAATGCACATAAGTCTGTAATAAAGGGGTTAAAGAAAGTAGCACTTAAGCAAAAAAAAAAAAAAATTAAAATGCTGCCCTCAATTGGCAGGAAAAAAGGGAAAATTAAAAATCCCAAACATGCCCCAGCCCCCCCTTCTTGTGTCTAGGATACGGACTATTCTTATGGTCTGATCTACAATCAGTTCTCCAGTAAAATCAGAGTTTAAAAAACGTTTGCTCAATGAAATATTAGTAAGGTCAAAAGACTAAATTTCAAGCTGGAAACACAAAGTTCTATTACAGTAGTGCATTCCGTTTTTACCATCAGCGACTAAGTCATGACGTAACAGTATCTGGCTGCACTCACGCAACTCAAGCATGCCGACCAAGCATCTCGGTTGTGGATCTGCTTTGCAATGCAAGGCCATTAATGGCATACATATCATCCTACAAGCCAAACGTTAAATAGGTTTAAAAAAGTAAGTTCTAATTTTACAGAAATGCTTTTTTTTTCCTTCCCCAAAAATAATATTCTCTTGCCCTCTTCCTTCTACACTGAGAGACATATTATGTCATTTCATTTTTTCATCTGGTCAAAATACTAATTCACAACCTCAAAGTTGATTTCAGGCAGGAAACCCTCTGCAAATTAAAAAACAAAAAGATACAAAAATTATAATCTCTATATATTTATATTGATTGGAATCCTCCAGCATTTATGAAATCACTTTTAGAGATGAATTTTGGGACCCTCCCCACCTTCTCCACACTCAAACCATATACTTCGATTCAGTATTCGTGTTCCCTGAATACCTCCTCCTTATAGTCCATCTCCTTTACTGCTCTTTAGTCCACAGCTCAAATTAAATAGAGAAGAGTTAGATGAGTTTTACTTTGGTGATCGGGGTGGCACATACTGCTCCTTGCCGATACGCCGAGGTGCTCCCTGAGGTGAAGATCTGCGTCCAAACTGGCGTCTCTGTTCCCTGATTTTTCCAGCAGCTCCCCTGGGAGGCCCGTTGCCTCTGAACCCAGAAAGATCCTTTGCCCGGCCTTCGAGCTTCTCATGGGCTCTCTCTGAAGCCTTTTCAGAAGTATTGTTTTCTTCGTTTTTGGCAGGGGGAGCTACATTGGTTCGAAGCTCCCTAAGTGGCTGAACAGGAACTGGAGCTGGCTCCTTTGGGGGTTTCTGGCAGACTTCAGCGTAACTTAGCTTGCGCGGCTCCTTTGGTGACAAGGGTAGAAAGAGTAAAGTTTATGCATTCTGCTAAGAACAACCTATACCAGCAAAGGGCTCTTCAAGAATATCCCAGGCACATTGTTAAAAGAACAATGCCAGAACATGCTCTGTGTGAAGGTACTATACCATGATCTGCTGGCGGGGGGGGGGGGGGGGGAGGGAGAGAGAGAGGGAGGAAGGAAAGCAGCCCCCTTGGGACTGCGGAGTACCATGATCTGCCCTGGGGGTGGAGCAGAGAGGAAAGTAGCCAGTTTCCCTAGCCAACAACCTCCAATGTGTGGAAGTCAGTTTACTAGAAAGCACTGAGATCATACCAAGGCAGCTGATCTTACCTGTATTGTCACAGTAAGCGCTGCATTTGCATTGGTAGAGGATGAAGTGGTATTTGTCCTTGATGGCTTTGCAGCACTGAGGGGACGTACAGACACAGATGGGGAAGTGTGGCTATTAACATCTTTCTGAGCAGAGACCTCCTCTGGCTTCTTGTCTGGCTGAGTTGTGCTGACAGATTAGACAAGATAGTTCAACGTTAGAATCTGTTTAAGAGTTAGTTCAGTTTCAGGAATGCTTTTTTCCCCTTCTTTCAAATCACCGCAGCAGTTTTAACCAAGTAGGATGCCCAAGGCCATTACCACCAGGTTCTGAACAGCAATCAGCTTTTCAGAGTAACAGAGGCCTAGTTACTAGTATAGTATAGAAGGGGACTGGAGAGAATGCTTCCTTAGAGTAGAAGTAACCAAGACTATCCTTCATACTACACAGCAGCTTATTTTTAAAAACATTTCTCAAATTAGCCAAGTGAATTATATACCTTGGTGCTGGAACCTCAGCCCTGCTTGGTGAGCTCACACTTGTGACAAGTTGCTGGACTGGACTGTGTGCCTGCTCTTCTTGAGCAGATGCAGGACAACTGATGGCCAAGTCTTTGCTCTCCTGAAGAGACAACAGGAATTGTAAAACTGCAGAAGTACAATAGTCATTATGCCAGTACTTGTGTTTTAGTCACCACAAAACTTAAGTCACCAGACATTAAGAATTTAAAGTTAAATATATATGTACAGTAAGAGTTAAGATTTATTTTGTTATATAGAATATGCACATGGCACTTATTTCAGTGCGAGTCTTCTATACAGAGATGCCAGTTTTACATCAGGTGAAAAAACATGGGACAGAGAACAAACAAGACTATGGTCTTCTGTACAACTGTAGAGACCAGCAACACCACCGCAGGTAAACAGATTCTTCCAAAACCATCCCTACCCTAAACTCCCTTTAACTGATCAGTACTTCAGAAGGCACCACTGCTGATCTGGCTGCTTTATTTTGAAATACAGAGCCCAACACTAAGTCTGGAAAGAGGAGTGGTAATTGCACGGGTTCCATTAGACACCACATGGAAATCAGCAAGCCCACGAACAGAAACAGAAAAGGCTAGAGTATTATATGTTTAGACCTGCTTGGGGACAGTACAGTTTACAGCTCTACCACAATAAGCCTGAATAATTTTCAGGACATGTAGAGGAGGGACGTTAATCATCTTGATGTGCACTCCAGAAGTAGAAACAAGTACCTTCTCTTTGCCAGTTCCTTTAACAATGTCAGACATTCTGCTTTCCAACACTGGTTCTCCTTGTATTTTTGCGGTACTGCCAGGTAGAGGAGGGAAATTTGATGCTAGTAAATCAAACTTTGGTGTCTGAGTCTTTGTTTCTGCTGAAGGCTGAGGTCGCTAGAAGAAAAGAGGTCTGTTAACATACACTATGTAACCATACCACCTTGTGTTATGAGGCTATACAGGTCTCAAGCTAAGTAATGTCAGGACAGTTCCTGAATGGAAGTCTATCGAACACCACATCCTGCATGATGAAATCTTGAAGATTTAGGGATTGCATCCTTCCCTCAGAGTCAGTATGCAGCCCACACCTGATGGTGGGTGTCAATGCAGTGACATCTTTCAGAAGAGATGCAATATTAGAAACTCCAAATCGCTTTAATAGTTGGGATGTTTCCTGGCCAAATTCCAACTGCAGTGGTTTCAGTTTGCCTCCCTATACTTGTTTTGCAGCTTCAGTTCAATGAAGTGTATGTTACTGCCCATCTAGCGCATAAAATAATTACACACCTGCTCTGTAACTTGTTCCTCAAGACACGTTGCACACATCCATTCCAGTTCAGGTGTCTGTGTGCCACTGCATCAAAGCCAGATACCTTTTTCCCATAACTGTACCTGCAAGGGCAGCACATGCTGCCTCCACACACTCCTCCTAAGCAAAGAAGGTGTGGAGCCTCTGACCCTCCCCCACCTCAGCTCTTTCACACTGAAAGCCTGCATCTCAAGTGATTCTGATAGACAGGGAAAGGGGGGTAGGTTGTGGAATGTACATGAGTAACATCTCAAAGAACAGGTATGTAACCATTTTTTCCATCTTCAAGTGCTTGCAAGTGTCCATTCCACTTTAGGTGACTCACAAGCAGCTCCCAGTGGAGGAGGGTATTGAGTCTACCCGAACAAGGATCTCAGTACTTCTCTCCCAGGCCTCCAACAACAATGCTAAATTTGGGAGAGAGAACACGAGTGGTAAGCGACTGAACCAAACTGAAGACCAGGTAACAGCTCTGCAAACATCACTGATGGGAACGCATCAGCAGCTTTCCTGGGTCGTATCTAGAGTCTGTATAGAATACGCTAAAATTCTCTGACGTAGAGAACGTTTGTAATGTTGTAGTAGACACAAATGCAGAAGGAAATCCAGGACGAGATGCTCTCAGAGCAAACAAGTTTCCCTTTCATTCACTCAGCAAAGGAAATGAACAATGGAGAAGATTAAACTCCTTAGACCTGCCAAGTAAAAAGCTAATCCATCATGAACCTTTAAAATATGTGGCCTCTACCTGTGTGAGAGTAAGGCTTGGGAAAGACTGGCAAACAAACAGTTTCATTCAAATGAAAATCTGAAACCACTTTAGTGAGAAATTTGGGGTACGGATGCAAGGCAACATTGTCTTTTTAAAAAATCATACAAAGAGGGTGAGCCATCAAAGCTCAGCAAACTTCCTAGCTTAAGTAATGGCTATTAGAAATGCTACATTTAAATTGAGCGAAGAGACAATGAACGTGTGGCCATGGATTCAAAAAAAGGTCTCTTCAATGCTGTGAGAACTAAGTTTAAATCTTAGGACAGAGGAGGCTCTTTAGTAAGTGGGGGAAAGTGAAGAGAAAGGGAGAAGATAACAGCAGACAGATTAGCCATGCAAAACTTGATTTTCTTTATGTATTGGTTGAGATTTCACAGCTCTAGAATAAGTCTGAAGACTGATTTGAGAAAGTATCAGGAATAAAATCCCTTCCCCCAATATTGAGACCGTATATCTTCTACAGCCTCTAGCGGTAACAGACTGAACTTCTTGAATTAAACACAGCCTTGAGTGAGAATGATCCCTGAAAAGGGACGGGGCATCAGAAAAGGGGACAGAATTGAACTGCAAGGTGTAAGTCAGTCCTCTATTGTGTGCTGCACTTTGACAGGTATGCAAGATATCTGCAGTCATGAAGCGGCACATAGTGATACCAGTTGCTATCACACAAGCCAATGAGTCTACCATCTAATGCAACCTGCAGAGAAACAAAAGGGTTGCCAAGTTATAACATGAGAAGCGGTAGCATCTTCGTAGTAAGCAAGGTGAGCCCCGGATAGTATGAGAGCAGCAACATTAAAATTCTAAGAAGTAACGGCTGCCTGTTGGCAAGTTCTGCAGAGCCGTGTGCTGTAGTGCTCCGGTCTCAGCCCAAGAAAACATCTTTTTGGAAGAGGAACAAGATGCATCTTTTCTTAGTAAAAATGTTACAAACAAATGAACTGCCACATATGATCTGTATGAACCCTACCAAACTCTTTGCCTCAGTGATATCTTGTGGCTGGGCCTCCCACAGGTTAATTATGCATTTCTTTTACATGCATTATTTTAGCAGTCTTGAAACAAGAGCATTGGCCTGAATAAGGCATTGCTAAGGCAGGTGCTGATCAAACTATTCAATATTTTCTGTCCCCATAAAAGTAAGAAGCCACAAACCAGGGTCTGACCATAAATGCTAAACATTTAAAATGGTAAACATCTGATGAAGTGAGCTGTAGCTCACGAAAGCTCATGCTCAAATAAATTGGTTAGTCTCTAAGGTGCCACAAGTACTCCTTTTCTTTTTGCGAATACAGACTAACACGGCTGTTCCTCTGAAACCTGCTAAATAACTAACTGCCCATAAGCCTAACTTCTTGCACCCCCTTTGAATGTCATCTCAGGTCCCAGTCAGGCTTCCATTGAAGCCAGCCGGACTTTTGACAATTACTTCTATGGGAAGAGGATCAGGTCTTCAGCATCCTATTATAAGGGAGAGATAATGGGAGCAAGTTGCACTGAGTTCCACCTAGTGGTCAATGTGAAGCAGCACACTTTTGGAAGAGCACTCAGCAACAAGGTTTCCTATAGGATACACCTGTTACTAAAGAGATAAGACAGGCTCTAAAAAAAAAAAAAAGAAACAGGAAGTAATGGCTGGAACCAAGAGACTGATGTATTTTCACTTGTCAGGCAAGCATTCACATTCTATCTTCACAGCCTCAGACAGGAGCTAGTGTAGCCCACAGGATTACTTTGCTAGCTATTCTATCCTATTAATCCAGCCAGCCGTATCAAATATGTTTCTCTTTCTGAATTAATCCATTTTATTCTTACATTTTATCAATATTAATTCCTATGAATTTAGGGTGTGTTGAGGCATATGATATGTGTTTCCTAATATACCTAAAATAAGTTTTGCTGAAATGCAAGAAGCCTACCGGCCTGTATCCAGTAAGATCCGCTTAAGAGCTAAAAGTATCATCAGTTAAGAGTACGTCAGCCTAAAAGCTGGTAACTTTTGGCATAGATGGGAATGGTCCCTGAACCTTGGGGAACCAAAGGGAGGAACTACACACAACACCGAGCAGGCTTATCTGGCATCTACAACCAGTTGCTTACCGCAGGGTATACCACAACCTGGAAGTCACCAAGAGAGCCTAGACTGGCAGTTTTTGGAGTGAGATAATCCTTGTTAATATATGGAGAGTAAGTGTCATAATCCACTAACCTATAGGATAAGGGTATCCATAAATTTCTTAGGGTACAGAAATAAGATCTGGGTATAGTAGGTTGGGCCTGAAGTACATAGTGTCAGGATCCTATACAATACCTTGTAAGGATATCATAGGGAGCGCTTTTTTTTAGTTCTTTTGGGGCTTTTTTTTTTTTAAGCTCTTTTAGTCTTTAGCTCTTTCTTTTCTTTGGTCTTCTATATTCTATACACCAGTGGTCTCCAACGTTTCTGGATCGCGCACCCCCACGGTGCCGCCGAAGAAAGGAGACAGGAAGACCTGCCGCAGGCGTGCTGCCGAAAGGGAAGACCTGCTACAGGCGTGCAGAGCTGCCGCCGAAGGAAAAGTAAAACAGCGGAGTGCTGTCCAGTGGCTCTCCTCCTGCCGCACACCCCATGGAACCCTCTGGCGCACCCCCCGGGGTGCGTGCACCCCACTTTGGAGACCACTGCTATAGACGATCATTCTATCTTCTGTCACACTATCAGTTCAGCTTGTGCGGTACAGTATAACTATTCAACATTCCAACTATTGGGGAAGCCAGCACCATCATGTTATCGGGCATGCTAGGAGTAAGGCTGGTCCTTCACCTCCTATTACCGGATCCTCAAGGAAGGGTGAGAGTATATTAAGTTAAGGTACTTATAATATAAATGTTACCACCAGGAGTTTTGGAATTCTTTTACTGTTTTGCAGTCATAAGTTTCATAGCATCTATTCTTTTGTTAATCTCAATAAAGTTTTATCAATTTGGTATTGTCCTCAGTGTGAGTGTTTTTGCCAAGCACCCTGAGAGTCCTCTCCCTATATAGAACTCTCTGAGTTCTTGAACCCTGTAGTCTGAATTGGACAAGAACCTATAAATCTTCTGGTCGGACGTGATCAGTGGCGAACCATAACAACGAACCAGTCAAATTCAGGTCAAGACTAGGGGGAGAGGGAGGTATATGAAGTGGTAAGGCAGAGCCCATTTCACTGCCTAGGTCCCTCCCCTCTACATGTCTCCCTCCCCCATGAAATAATGGAAATGGAACTTACTGAAAGACGGTCATCTTCTCGTCTTCTCCGACCTCTGAAAAAGTTCCTCCTTTAAAGGAAAAAAGAAGGGAAGTGAAGACAAACCTCAGCAAGCATATTAGTCTAGCTCCTAATTATATCCCCCATAAAGGGGAGCATGCACTTAAGTGCCCATCCTTCTTCCTATGGCTGATGTAAAAGTAGAACTGATCAAAAGTAGTGCCTATTGATCAGACCCGCCTCTTCTCCATTCTTAGGGGTCTAACTTTATTTCTCAGTGCATCAACTTGTTTTGCAGACTGAATTGGTGTCCCTTCTGTTACAAGAAAAAGTCTTTAGACCTACTTTTTTAGGACACAACATGCCTGCTGTGGATTAGACTTTACTACTGTGAACAACTCTTACTTTGGTTCTCTTTAAAAACCTATATTGTAGTAACAGGTGTGATTGGGAATTTTTGTTCAGCAAGTTGTTTAGAGAGGGTCAGAACCCCAGTACTAACAGACACCAAAAATCAACTGGCTTTATCTCAGAAGATAAATGTTTGAAGCTCCCAGCCACTGAGCCCAGAGGACTTTGGTATTGGAGACCACTGTTTAAATTTGTTTAAAATGTAATGTAACCCCGAAGGCTACAGTTTTACCTAATGAATTGTTTGTATTTTGTAGGCCAGTCATAAACAGAGTTGTGGTCACAATCTAGTCCTTACAAAGTAGTGAAACCTGTCTTTACACTACCTACAAACTATTTGAATCTTAGAACAAAAAAGCCCAGAGTTAGCACAGCTGCTTTAAAAAAAAAAAAAAAAGAGAAACAAAGATGTGCACGTGAGTGGTAGGGGATGGGGGGAAATACTCTCCATTTGCTTTACATGAGAGTTTGTTTCTAACTTTTTGCTTTAACTACTAACTGAAGGTAATTGCTAACATGCACGAGCTTCCCCCCCCCCCCACATTCATACTGTGAGCCAGAAGACACTTAGAGCATGTTTTACAAAAATGAAATAAACATAAGCCTTAAAGTTTTAACACTACACTCAGATTGTAAGGGTTATGTAGAACGGAGTTTGTACAGAAACATGTTTTTCTTTAATAAACCAGTTTCTACTTCTATAAGGACATCCCTATTTACTACCAGCTGTATGAATTTCCTACCATTAGAGCCTGTAAAAATAGAGAGTCAAAACATTTTCAATCTTACTTAGAAAAGCTCAAAATGTATTATGCTCAATTTGCTTGTTTAATTGAATATCAATTCGCTCCCTAGACCACTCCACAGATAACTGAACAGTTGTGTTCAGCACCTGAAGTTATTTTGGCTTATGAAAATTAATCTAAAGCTGGTTCGGCAATCTTTTCCCAACCCTGTAGCCAATGTTTCTCCAACCACACACTGCCTTCACTGTAACATATGGCTCTCATTGCTGCAATTTTTTACCTGCCCCTGCCAATACTGTAGTCTCCATTCTGCTCCATCTGCGAGATGGAATAATCCTTCTGAGAACAGCCTTGTTCCTGGTGTCCTGTTAATGTATTGGTATGTCGTTCCATACCAAAATTCCTCAAGTTGGTTCGGTTCAGTGGTCCATCCCCCATTGACACTGTACCAACCACAGCTGTACCCTCTGCACAGTGTTCCGAGCTGCTTGATGATCGGAAATGAGGCTTCACACTGTATGAGATACAATAAGAAGTTGTCAACAGCACAACATAAGGACCAATAAGCAAAGTTCTCTCCCAAACAAACTAGACCACTTTCGGTAATATGGTCTGAAGTAATTAAAGAGAGACAATAAATAAATGTTACTCCTCCATTGTTAAAACAATATCCCATGTGGTACCATACACCCTTGCCATGACTTCATGGTCCAAGGACCAAACGTTCCATTGTCCAGCTCCCAAGTCATATAATTAGGCATCCTCAACCCATCTCTTCTTACTAATCCTGAGTAGTCATCCAGAAGTCCCAACTGACTCTAAAAAAAATTGTGACTATAAAGAAAATAGAAAATCCTGCAAAAGCTCAAGAGTTAGGCAATTAACACTATCACTAACATACAAGTGAAACAGAGGGAGATGGGCCGTGATTAGTCTATAGGAACAAAGGAGTATAAAAAAGGTGAGATTTGCCTATGTGAGAGCAAGAACAAATACAGATGCTTAATTCCACCACACTCAGTGTACCCAATTTGTTACTTCAGCGTCTATCTAATGACCGTTGCACATATCCTCTGCAAAATACAAGCAGATGATTCCAAACTAAGTATTTCAGACAACACAGGAGCATCCAATTCACAGCTGAGAGAAAGCTTCCCTTTGGACGGCAGCCTGAGTGACAAGTAATATAACTTTAATATGTACTAAATGTTCAAGTCTAAATATTTACCCTACCTCACACTATATAAACAGACTGGATTCCCTCCTTGCAATCCTCCTCCAATTCTCCTACACTCTTTGGCTTCTTCCAGTGGCCCCCCCCCGCAGCAAGTCTCAAGAACCACCACCAGTTTGGAGCACAGGATTTTATGTATTTTCCAAAAAAAAAAAAAAAAAAAATCTATACATCCCTGTGACAGAGAATGTCCAAGGGCGGTCTCCAAATGCCAAGAATTCTAGACTGGCTAGTAAAGAGGTAGATTCCCTTCTGCTATCTTCCTTTCTCTTCAGCTGAGGGGAACTGCATGTCTTCAGCAAGTTACCATCTGCTAATAGCAAACCATGGAACCAGAAATGAGAGACAGATTACTAATCTAATCTTGAGTTGACAGTGCAAGATTCTTCCCTGTGCTGTATACTGTATCTTCCAATGCCATTTTAAGTGACAAATGACACAATTTTGCCACTACTTCCTTTGGGTGGCTCCTGCACAGCTTGATTGATCTAATGGCTAGGAAAGTGCCTCTTTGGCTCTCAAATGCAGGAAGTATATCAGGAAAGTCACCCACCCTTCATTTTAAATCTCAGGAACCCATGCGCTGAACAACCATTTTCTGATTGTTCTGAAGCCCAACCTATCTTCCAATGTCATTCTCATGCTACTGTCCTAACATCCACAAAACAAGGAAGCTGATTAAGTCTGATACAACAATTTGGGAGTTTGTCACAGGGCGTGAACCTTTCACTCCTGCGCAAATGCAGGCATGTTGCAACATTTCAGGCCCAAATAAATGTGATTGGTTTAAAGTAAACAAACCAACATTTGTTTATAGACAAAACAGCCAATATTTAATATTAGACTAGTGACTACCCACATGATGCGATAAATTAAGCTTAGCCCACAGGACAAAAAGCTTTACAGGGGAAGCAGCATGTAAGCCTTCTCCCTGGAGGAAGTTTTCTGGGACTGAAGGTGAAGCACAGTTATATTGAACAGAGATGGCCTAGTACTACTTACCTCCAACAAACTTTATGAAACAATCCTCAGCTACCCAGTAAGTAGCTTTTCTCCATCAACAAAATGAAGTAGAGGCAAAGAGACTTAAAGTGACAATCAGTTTAGGCTCAATTATTTTATTTATTTATATTTTTTAAAATATATTTGAACATAACAGAAGGGTTTATCATTTTTGATTAAATGATTAAACATTGGTCAGATTCATAAAATTTAAGTCCAGAAGGAACCACTGTGATAATTTAATATGGATTCTTGTGGAAATGCTAAATTCTATTACCTTCAATTCTAAAGATTCGCCGACAACCCAAACACTAGTACATTGTGCTAGCACAAGAATTCATGAGGCAGCCTAGAAAGAGTGAAAGTTGTTTATTGCCCAAACTGAAGGGTGGGGGAAGAGAGACAGAAACCCGCCATGCATAAACGGTATTAAATACAAAAGATTGAAAAATTTAAATCTAATGCATCAGTGGATCTCAGTCCTTTCCAGACTGGAACCCATATTACAACATGGAAAAAAAAAGTCTCCCACAATTTGCTAATCCATCTGCTCAGACTTCCAACAGATTTCACAGGCCCATGCTGAAGAGACAAAAAGGAACGTGAACTTTAAAAAACATACCAATTGCCAAGGAGAGCTGAGACTTTAAGAAACTCCTTTAACACGTCTCATTTAAACAAATGAGTATACAGAGCATCCTTTACATACCCAGTCAGGGACAGTCCAGGGAAACAGAGGAATCCCTGCTGCTTGGGACATGTAAAATTAGACTGGTATGTGGACAATGTGAAATAAATGTTCATTAGCAGGGAGGTTTCTAGAGCACTTAATAGGCTTTAGCATCTACAATAGGCATGGAAAGCAGATTTCAGTTAAGTCTCTTAAATTTGCCATTTTTGAATCCATTCAAAGTGAAGGAAAAGTTTCTAGCTGTATGATTCAGCCCTCAGATCTCATAATCTCACCTTTCATTGAGAAGGCCACACAATCTTGGTCTGGGCAGAAGAACAAAAAAGTACAGGAGAAAAGTGCAGAAGACAGGAGAAAGCAAAGAGAAGGAAGAAAGGACTAAGAAAGTGAGCAAGGAGAGTGTGCATGAAACAGAGAGATGCCCAGACTTTTGAATGTTAGACCTGTTCTCTCTGAGCGCGATACTTGATCATCACTGGGCCAACCCTCTGAGCCTACATCTCACTTATCTTGCTAGCACTCCAGCAGAGAAGGAATGTCTCTCAGAGGCTTCCACTATCCTCCTTAAATATAACATTTCAAATCCTGGAAACAGGCTTTAAAATTGCAATGGCATAAGGAAAGCTTCACACTAAGCTAACACTGAGGTAGGGAAGGCTAGAGCACATCCTAGACAAAAACATGTGTTTGGAACCAGATTACACCATATTGTGTGCAATGAAGCTACCTCTATCTTTCTACTACCTGGAAAGATCAGAGCTCCATTTGTGGAGAAGGAAGGAACTCAACTAACTCAACTTTATGTTTCTCTACTAAAGAAAAGGCTTATCACAGCAGAGATTCTCATTTAAGAGTCCTAACCCTTTAAAATTCCTGTTCTGAAGGGAGTTTCTCTTCCAGAGACTGCATCATGCAGTAGAATTCCCACAGTAAAACAGGAGCTACCTAGGAGTAAGCACGTTATAACCTCTTGTCACCAATGGATATGGAGCTCTTACCTAGAGCCATTAATTATTTGGTATGGTTTCTGGCCGACTCTGGACTCTGTATGAAATTAGATGACTTATCTAATAGTAAAAGTTTACACTATACTTTGCCGAGATTCAGGACAGAATCTCTGTCTCAAAAGTCTTAAGAATAGGGGTCCATGGTGAACTTTTGATGATTAGAACGAGAAATTCTACACAAGGAGATATGTCTCCTTCAACTATATGGACTAGTCCCTTCAGTCAACAGCCAAAATGAGAGAGGGAAGCACTTGCCCTCTTGAAATGTCCCTCTCCTCCTTTGAGGGCTGGATAGACAGCTCCTACAAAAGCTAGTTAAGTCAGAGAAAACATTACCTTTGAGGAAAGATTGAAATTGGGTTTATTTAGCCCGGAGAAGAGAAGGGGAGGACATAAAAGTTTTCAAGTATATCAGAGATTGCTACAAGTAGGAAGGTGAAAAATTGTTCTCGTTTAACCTCAGAGGACAGGTCAAGAAGCAAAGAGCTTAAATTGCAGCAAGGGAGGTTTAGGTTGTACATTAGGAAAAACTTCTTAATTGTCATGGTAGTTAAACATTGGAACAAAATTGTCTAGGGAGATTGTGGAATCTCTCTCATTGGAGGTTTTTAAGGACAGGATACAGACACGTATGTCAGGAGTGGTCTAGTTATTATGCAGTCCTGCCTTGAGTGCAGGGGACTGGACTAGACGGACTCCTGAGGTCCCTTCCAGTTCTATACTTTTTTGATTCTATGTGATTATGATTGTACAGTGCTGACGGCAAGTACACTTAAATCCTTCCTGCAAGGAATCACGGGGGGCCTTACCCCAAGAGGATCTGCTAGGGTTGCTTTGGCCGCCAGCCTAAAATGGAGGCTGAGTCAAGATTGCTAGAGAAAGAGCACAGTTTCAAAAGGCAAAAAATGTTGATCACTTCCATCTGATCATTAGGAAGTGGATATATTTGCCCATCTAGACGGTTTGTACTCTTACTGTACATACCAGCTGGGCTGGACAACAGTCAAAAATCTAGGTCTACAAACACAAGAAATCCTATAAAAATGCTCCATTTAAGTTTTAATAACCGAGACGCTGATAAACAGGCACAGCTCTAACACAGCTCAGTGGCAGTTGTGCAGGATCTGCCCCCATTAGACACAATTCTCTTTCTAAATTCAGCTGCCTCACTTGTCCCAAATGAAGCAATAAACACTTCACTCTGCTCCTGCAAGACCCAATTTCAAAGTCCATCCTCCACTGATCACGTCAATTTATGGCCATGAACTTTAACTCCATTACCAAATGTTTACAGCACAGGTAGTTGTCAAGTGAAGTCTCAAACATAAAAGCGATTACTGTGCTAATCCGCCTGCTTGCTGCATTCAGTAGGAAAGTCTGCACATAAAAGTTTCCACCCACACAAGGCAAGAGTACTATAGTCTTTTGTAATTACAGAGCATTGCTCCAACAACACACAAGGTTGTTTTCCTCCTCTGCAAATGAATGTATTTGAGCTCACTCTCTAAAATTATATCAGGAGAGAGACTGACGTGGTAAATGAATTACAGTGATAAAATTGATGAATGCTGAATTTATCGAACAATAGAAAGAGCCTGTATCTCTGAACTTGTATAAGGTGAGTGGCTCTACAATATTAGTCTCACTACAGAAGTGGAATTTGTCTTGTGGGAATTTCTGTTTAGGAAATAAGGCAGCCATGAGTTAGAAGCAACAGTTTCTAAGAGGAAGCTACCTTGGTTTCAGACTTAAACACTTAATGGTAACCTCTTTGAAGCTTTCAAATGAGTCCTCACCTTTGTTCTCTCTAGCACACACAGATTTGTTATTGTATGGCCTCATGAACGTTGGCCTCGATTTTATGCTAAATTTAGTTTCCAAAAAAATTCCACATAGATTTAGCAAACAAGAACTACAAGGCATTATGCCCTTGGTAATAAGCATTCCTTGATGACTCATTAAAGCTCCGGAAAGTGCAAATTCTAACAGCACAGCCAGCTTCCCGATTTTCTCTTACCGGTTTCTATGGAATGGGCGACCTATGCTCAAGGAAGCAGCATTCGTTTTATATGATCCTGGTGAATTAAAGCCATTCACGAATCCACCATTAGGAAAAGGGGCCTGCAATACAGAGACAAGAATATCAGGCTGTCAAGAGTTCAACTAAGTCAAAAGATAAAAGGAAAGATGCTCATGGTTGTTCGGCCCTTTCCTGCACTGCAGACATCAACTTAACTTGCTGCTTCATCCAGAATGTTTTACACCTCAACCCCGTAACATCACATTCCATTATTACAATCCCTCATTCAAAATTCTCCCTAGGTCTACAGTTTGTAAAGCCAGTACAGTCTCATGATCTTTCTGTCCATGAAGAGCCAAGAAAATCCCTCTCCACCTCCCCAGGTTTGCTTGGGATAAACTGAGTTTACACCAGAAGCCCCTGGGATTTAACTGACGCTGGTGATCGGATTGGGTGCCTTTTAGAGGCTCGTCTTATTGGGTCTGGACCATCATTGGCTGAAGCCAATGGTCAGTAACCAACAACATATGGAAGAGGTGACCAGACCCATGTCTCTTGAAAGATAGTGAGAGGTCAACCCAATCAACACAGGCCAATTTGTTTCTCAAGCTCTCAAGAGTAGATTTTTGGGACAATATTCCAAAATGTATTGCCCATCAGTGTTGATAACAAAAACCCTCCCATTTTATGAAAATTGGCAGCAGTTACTTACCAGTGGTGTTTCAAAGTAAGGTGCAGGGTTTGGAGACCAAGTCTGAGGCACAATACTGTAAATAGAGTACTGCTGAGGACTATATACAGGCTGCATAAACAGTGGTGAGGCAAACTGTGCTTGTGTTTGAACTGGCTGAGTATACACACTGGAATCCACTACCCGGTAGCCATTTTTAGCAAAAAATGTGTTGATGGCTTTTATCCTTGCCTGTAAGAGAGATCAAACCAAGTTACGTTTGCCGCATGTAAGGAGGGAAGTGCAAGGGGAAAGCCACAAGTTTTCTCTTTCCCTTATTTTTATTATAATGTAAGTAAGGAAAAACTAGGTTAACTGCTGACAAGCATAAATCTTGTGTGACAGACTATGTTGCAGTGTTGGTTATCCCTTCTTTCATTTTAACACTTTATTGTAAGGTGGGTATCTTAAACCAATGGATCACTCAAAGTTTTAAACTTTATGCTGCCTTCTGTGGCAATAACTGCCCTATAATTTGAGACTAACTCAGAATTTAAGCAAAAGTCAGTGCTGTGAAAGATGCCAGACTGACAACCATAGAAACTGAAGTCTACTTCTCAGCAGATTAGGTACAGGACAAGGAGCAGCAGGCAGGGCAAGCTTCCCTCACACTGCACAGCCAGGTTGTCTAAATGTCATTCTAGAGGAGCGAGCTCTACAAAATGAAGAGAATCAAAGTCTTTAATCCCTCTGCTGAGTCTTACAAACAAGGATGCCAATTTGGAAGCTTAAAGTAGCTATACCTATATCTATATATGACACATCTCCAGGAGAAACTGCACTTGGGATCACCCACCGCACACTCTTAAATTGGGTTCAAGCTAGTGTCCTATAGAGGAAAGGCTTTGCATCCCAAAACTAATTTTTAGTAAGTTTACAGTGCTAGCCAAAGACAGACATCCAAGATTTTGTCCTGAAATCTCCCCATACCCACATTAAACAGTGTCTTACCATTATTGGCTTGCCCTGAAAGGTTTTTACTTCTTCCCTTAAGTATTTAAATGCCTGTGTATATAAAAAGACATTTATTGAAAGATCATTTTGGTAAAACTGGACTTCAAAGACAGTCTTTAGAAAACTAATATAAACATAGCTAGGCCTGAATTCAACTTGCATTATATTTTGATAAGTTTATGACAATTTTACAAGAGGAAAAGCCATTGTGTTATTCAAAGCATCAACATGGTTCCTCATGCAGACCAAGCTGCAATTGTTAGTACACATGCCTTCCTGCCTTCATCCATCTTTCTTAAATCCTAACACAGACATGACCATATCGCGTTGCTATCAAAGAGTAAGGATTTAATCTCTGTTGCAAGGGTTAAACAGAAGAGTGCTTGCCTTAAGTATGCCACTGCAATAGCATTTCAATATTTGAGTGTGACATTGAAAACCACACATACCAAAGGGAGAATTTGTACTAAGTCAAACCGTGGTTTGTAATATTATGTTTCCTTTACCGCAAAGCACCTATTTTTTCCTATGGTAGCAAAAAAATATCATTGCCCATCCAGTTATTTACAGGGATACTTAATCTGCCTTCTTTTTTTTAAAACCACCCACTTCTGTTTGTTCAATGAAAAAAGCTTCAGTTTAATTTTCCTGTCCAGTCAATTTCTACACAGTTTTGCTTTCAGGTTCTCAGGCAATAGCACAAAACTGCAAGGTTTAGTTGTTGCGACTGCAGCAGGATGTGCATTTGAGAAGAGCTTCCAACAGAAAGAATTCATGGAACTAGGACTCTTAAGCTTTCTATAAAAGCCCAATTGTACCCATGTGTCCCAACAGTGCATCTGTAAGAACATAACATAAGAATGTAAGAATGGCCATACTGAGTCAGATCAAAGGTCCATCCAACCCAGTATCCTGTCTACCGACAGTGGCCAATGCTAGGTGCCCCAGAGGGAGTGAACCTAACAAGTAATGATCTAGTGATCTCTCTCCTGCCATCCATCTCCACCCTCTAACAAACAGAGGCTAGTGACACCTGAGAGCCTGAGTGAGTGTCTGATTGGCTGCTAGCCTGCAGGGGGCGGGCAGTAGGGTGTCTGTTTGTTTGCGACAGGGAAGCCTGGCTGTTTAAAAATAGCCAGAGCTTCGCGAACCAGCTGAGCGGCGGAGAACCAGCGGGGACAGCAGAGCAGCACACAGCAGGAGTTTGCCTGGGAGTTCGCCTGGAGGGAGCCCAGTGAGGCTTACGTCTTGCAAACTGCTCTGAGGAAGCTCATAGTAGGAAGGTGATATGGAAGGGGGGGGTTCAGCTGTTGTGACCTGCACTGGATGTGCCATGTTTGTCTTTCTTCCACAGGACAGAAGCGACTTTGTCTGTACAAAGTGCAAGCTGGTCTCCATATTGGAAGAGAAGATTGAAGGTCTGGAGCAACAGATAACAACCCTGCGTTGCATACGGGAAACTGAGGATTTCCTGGACGAAACTCAGGATAGGCTTCTAGGGGCACAAAGCTCTACAGATATAGAGCAGGTTGCACAGAGGAGCCAAGAGACCAGTGAAGAAGCTTGGCAACATGTGACCTCCAGAAGAGGTAAGCGGAATGTCCGGGTTCCAGTAACACAGACACAGGTAACTAACCGCTTTCATGTTCTCTCCACAGGTATCGTTGCGGAGAGTGGACCAGATGATATGTCTGGGGCGAGAAAGCAGAAGGAGACTCCGCTGGTTGGAAGGCATGAGATGCGCTGTCCTGAGGTTGGGGGTTCCACGACCACCACCCCCAAGAGGAGAAGGCGGGTGGTGGTGGTCGGGGACTCTCTCCTCCGGGGGACTGAGTCATCTATCTGCCGCCCTGACCGGGAAAACCGAGAAGTCTGCTGCTTGCCAGGGGCTAAGATTCGTGATGTGACGGAGAGACTGCCGAGACTCATCAAGCCCTCGGATCGCTACCCCTTCCTGCTTCTCCACGTGGGCACCAATGATACTGCCAAGAATGACCTTGAGCGGATCACTGCGGACTATGTGGCTCTAGGAAGAAGAATAAAGGAGTTGGAGGCGCAAGTGGTGTTCTCGTCCATCCTCCCCGTGGAAGGAAAAGGCCTAGGTAGGGAGCGTCGAATCGTGGAAGTCAACGAATGGCTACGCAGATGGTGTCGGAGAGAAGGCTTTGGTTTCTTTGACCATGGGATGGTGTTCCATGAAGGAGGAGTGCTGGGTAGAGACGGGCTCCATCTTACGAAGAGAGGGAAGAGCATCTTTGCCAGCAGGCTGGCTAACCTAGTGAGGAGGGCTTTAAACTAGGTTCACCGGGGGAAGGAGACCAAAGCCCTGAGGTAAGTGGGAAAGCGGGATACCGGGAGGAAGCACAGGCAGCAATGTCTGTGAGGGGAGGGCTCCTGCCTCATACTGGCAATGAGGGGCGATCAACAGGTTATCTCAAGTGCTTATATACAAATGCACAAAGCCTTGGAAACAAGCAGGGAGAACTGGAGGTCCTGGTGATGTCAAGGAACTATGACGTGATCGGAATAACAGAGACTTGGTGGGATAACTCGTATGACTGGAGTACTGTCATGGATGGTTATAAACTGTTCAGGAAGGACAGGCAGGGCAGAAAAGGTGGGGGAGTAGCACTGTATGTAAGGGAGCAGTATGACTGCTCAGAGCTCCGGTACGAAACTGCAGAAAAACCTGAGTGTCTCTGGATTAAGTTTAGAAGTGTGTGCAACAAGAGTGATGTAGTGGTGGGAGTCTGCTATAGACCACCGGACCAGGGGGATGAGGTGGATGAGGCTTTCTTCCGGCAGCTCACGGAAGCTACTAGATCGCATGCCCTGATTCTCATGGGTGACTTTAATTTTCCTGATATCTGCTGGGAGAGCAATACAGCGGTGCATAGACAATCCAGGAAGTTTTTGGAAAGCGTAGGGGACAATTTCCTGGCGCAAGTGCTAGAGGAGCCAACTAGGGGGGGTGCTTTTCTTGACCTGCTGCTCACAAACCGGGTAGAATTAGTGGGGGAAGCAAAAGTGGATGGGAATCTGGGAGGCAGTGACCATGAGTTGGTTGAGTTCAGGATCCTGACGCAGGGAACAAAGGTAAGCAGCAGGATACGGACCTTGGACTTCAGGAAAGCAGACTTCGACTCCCTCAGGGAACGGATGGCCAGGATCCCCTGGGGGACTAACTTGAAGGGGAAAGGAGTCCAGGAGAGCTGGCTGTATTTCAAGGAATCCCTGTTGAGGTTACAGGGACAAACCATCCCGATGAGTCGAAAGAATAGTAAATATGGCAGGCGACCAACTTGGCTTAATGGTGAAATCCTAGCGGATCTTAAACATAAAAAAGAAGCTTACAAGAAGTGGAAGGTTGGACATATGACCAGGGAAGAGTATAAAAATATTGCTCGGGCATGTAGGAATGTTATCAGGAGGGCCAAATCGCACCTGGAGCTGCAGCTAGCCAGAGATGTCAAGAGTAACAAGAAGGGTTTCTTCAGGTATGTTGGCAACAAGAAGAAAGCCAAGGAATGTGTGGGCCCCTTACTGAATGAGGGAGGCAACCTAGTGACAGGATGTGGAAAAAGCTAATGTACTCAATGCTTTTTTTGCCTCTGTTTTCACTAACAAGGTCAGCTCTCAGACTGCTGCGCTGGGCATCACAAAATGCGGAAGAGATGGCCAGCCCTCTGTGGAGATAGAGGCGGTTAGGGACTATTTAGAAAAGCTGGACATGCACAAGTCCATGGGGCCGGACGAGTTGCATCCGAGAGTGCTGAAGGAATTGGCGGCTGTGATTGCAGAGCCACTGGCCATTATCTTTGAAAACTCGTGGCGAACCGGGGAAGTCCCGGATGACTGGAAAAAGGCTAATGTAGTGCCAATCTTTAAAAAAGGGAAGAAGGAAGATCCTGGGAACTACAGGCCAGTCAGCCTCACCTCAGTTCCTGGAAAAATCATGGAGCAGGTCCTCAAAGAATCAATCCTGAAGCACTTGCATGAGAGGAAAGTGATCAGGAACAGCCAGCATGGATTCACCAAGGGAAGGTCATGCCTGACTAATCTAATCACCTTTTATGATGAGATTACTGGTTCTGTGGATGAAGGGAAAGCAGTGGATGTATTGTTTCTTGACTTTAGCAAAGCTTTTGACACGGTCTCCCATAGTATTCTTGTCACCAAGTTAAGGAAGTATGGGCTGGATGAATGCACTATAAGGTGGGTAGAAAGCTGGCTAGATTGTCGGGCTCAACGGGTAGTGATCAATGGCTCCATGTCTAGTTGGCAGCCGGTATCAAGTGGAGTGCCCCAAGGGTCGGTCCTGGGGCCGGTTTTATTCAATATCTTCATAAATGATCTGGAGGATGGTGTGGATTGCACTCTCAGCAAATTTGCAGATGATACTAAACTGGGAGGAGTGGTAGATACGCTGGAGGGGAGGGATAGGATACAGAAGGACCTAGACCAATTGGAAGATTGGGCCAAAAGGAATCTGATGAGGTTCAATAAGGATAAGTGCAGGGTCCTGCACTTAGGACGGAAGAACCCAATGCACAGCTACAGACTAGGGACCGAATGGCTAGGCAGCAGTTCTGCGGAAAAGGACCTAGGGGTGACAGTGGACGAGAAGCTGGATATGAGTCAACAGTGTGCCCTTGTTGCCAAGAAGGCCAATGGCATTTTGGGATGTATAAGTAGGGGCATAGCGAGCAGATCGAGGGACGTGATCGTTCCCCTCTATTCGACATTGGTGAGGCCTCATCTGGAGTACTGTGTCCAGTTTTGGGCCCCACACTTCAAGAAGGATGTGGATAAATTGGAGAGAGTCCAGCGAAGGGCAACAAAAATGATTAGGGGACTGGAACACATGAGTTATGAGGAGAGGCTGAGGGAGCTGGGATTGTTTAGCCTGCAGAAGAGAAGAATGAGGGGGGATTTGATAGCTGCTTTCAACTACCTGAAAGGGGGTTCCAAAGAGGATGGCTCTAGACTGTTCTCAATGGTAGCAGATGACAGAACGAGGAGTAATGGTCTCAAGTTGCAGTGGGGGAGGTTTAGATTGGATATTAGGAAAAACTTTTTCACTAAGAGGGTGGTGAAACACTGGAATGCGTTACCTAGGGAGGTGGTAGAATCTCCTTCCTTAGAGGTTTTTAAGGTCAGGCTTGACAAAGCCCTGGCTGGGATGATTTAACTGGGAATTGGTCCTGCTTTGAGCAGGGGGTTGGACTAGATGACCTTCTGGGGTCCCTTCCAATCCTGATATTCTATGATTCTATGATTCTACCATTCCTTACCCATCCTGGCTAGTAGCCATTAATGGACTTAACCTCCATGAATTTATCCAGTTCTCTTTTAAACCGTTATAGTCCTAGCCTTCACAGCCTCCTCAGGCAAGGAGTTCCACAGGCTGACTGTGCGCTGAGTGAAGAACTTCCTTTTATTTGTTTTAAACCTGCTACCTACTTATTTCATTTGGTGGCCCCTAGTTCTTATATTATGGGAACAAGTAAATAACTTTCCCTTATTCACTTTCTCACACCACGCATGATTTTATAGACCTCTATCATATCCCCCCCTTAGTCTCCTCTTTTCCAAGCTGCAAAGTCCTAGCTTTTTTAATCTCTCCTCATATGGGACCCGTTCCAAACCCTGAATCATTTTAGTTGCCCTTTTCTGAACCTTTTCTAATGCCAGTATATTTTTTTGAGAGGAAGGGAGCACATCTGTACGGAGTATTCAAGATGTGGGCACACCATAGATTTATATAAGGGCAATAAGATATTCTCAGTCTTATTCTCGATCCCTTTTTTAATGATTCCTAACATCCCGTTTGCTTTTTTGACTGCCACTGCACACTGCATGGACGTCTTTAGAGAACTATCCACGATGACTCCAAGATCTTTCTCCTGATTAATTGTAGCTAAATTAGCCCCCCATCATATTGTATGTATAGTTGGGGTTATTTTTTCCAATGTGCATTACTTTACATTTATCAACATGAAATTTCATTTACCATTTTGTTGTCCAATCACTTAGTTTTGTGAGATCTTTTTGAAGTTCTTCACAGTCTGCTTTAGTCTTAACTATCTTGAACAGTTTAGTATCGTCTACAAACTTTGCCACCTCACTGTTTACCCCTTTCTCCAGATCATTTATCATAGAATATCATAGAATATCAGGGTTGGAAGGGATCTCAGGAGGTCATCTAGTCCAACCCCCTGCTCAAAGCAGGACCAATCCCCAATTGTTGGCCCAGATCCCTAAATGGCCCGCTCAAGGATTGAACTGACAACCCTGGGTTTAGCAGGCCCATGCTCAAACCACTGATCCTTGGGGAACACCACTAGTTACCCCCTCTCCATTCTGAAAATTTACCAGTTATTCCTACCCTTTGTTCCCTGTCTTTTAACCAGTTCTCAATCCATGAAAGGATCTTCCCTCTTATCCTGTAAGAACTACAGAAATTATTGCGATGCCTATGTAGACTGTTCCTCCTTTTAACTAGCTCTATTTAAACAAAGCCAGCGTTTCAGATACAGGATACTATATCTAGTATCCAACAACATTTCCATTAACTAGACGCTATTAATTGTCAAGAGTAGCGAAGGAGACCAAATAGAAGCAGCACACATGGTAAGAGAGGCAGACAGTAGAAATGTAGTCCAAGAACAGCAGTCATCCCTACTCTCCTGAATTTCTCTATCAGTTAAACTGAATTCACCTTTGTAAATAAACTCCTAGCTCCCCAGGCAATAGGTGCTGCATACATTAATAAATTGAATTAACTCTCCCTTGTGGCACATATTTTATCATGCACCATACGTGCAGTTCCTAAGAATAACAGGGAAGCTTCAACTAAAGGATAGAGATTGCCTTCAAATCGAATGGAGTCTTACCTGTTGTGCATCAGTATCTGACTGGAATGTAATGTACCAGTTGTTATTGTGAGCAAACTCACAGCTTATCACTCTGGGACAGTTTTCGTTTTTAAACAGCGCCTTAACCTCCTAAAGAAAAGGAAACCTGTTAGGACTGGGTCCCCAAAAACTATCATTGCAAACCAACTGGGAGATTTAACGTCCACTCCCCACCAGAGGAAGTTTTTGTTCTACATCCCGAGTTACTAAAGCCTCATCCTGTAGCCAGGAATATATCCAACCTCCTAGTTGGAGCATATAACTGCCATGTTGTATCTCTCAATACTCGACTGGCACTGGTCTAGCTGAAGATACAAACATTAAAATGTTGGTATATTTCTCCAGATACTACATGGATATGTTGGTTTGTGTGTTGATTCACACATTCTCCTATATACCATTTTCCACTTCCAAACCCTGAGATCCCCACGAATGCCCTTCAGAACTGCTCTTAAATCAGCAGAAAGTGTCTCTTACAAGGATCCTATCACCCATCCCAGGGGCTGAATATGCAGCTGCTGCTGCAGCACTCAAGCCTTGCCAACCTGTGTAGGAAGGGAACTGGAAGCAGGCAGGTCTCCTATATGTCAGAGCACAACACAACCTTAGGTTTTGTTATGCAACACTGAGTTTTCTTCAATATCAGACATGCATAAAAGTACATTTGTAATGAGAATAAGATGCCCAAAAGTGACTTTAGAAAGTTTAGTTCTTTGAGATTTCTACCTACAGAACAAGTACATCTGTGGAGTTCTCTAAGAGAATGACATCAGTCTTGCACACATGAGCTACCCAGATTAAAAACAAAAAATAGTGGGTGTTTCTGGTGAGGGGACCGTGAGATAAAGGAAGATATTGCAGCATTAAGCTGGCAAGGAAGCATTATGAATAACTGGCTTCAAGTTGCATGCAATGTACTCTACCTTGAATAGTCCCTTAGAATATGCGCTAACTACTTATGCTAAATAATCTTTTCCACCTTGCATTTAGCTCTGATGCTCGGTCAGAGTACCTTTCCCTGACTTGAAGAGCTTTGTGTGACTCACAAGCTTGTCTAACTCACCAACAGTAGTTGATCCAATAAAAGATACTACCTCACCCACTGTGGCTTCAAGTTAGCCAAGTACCTTTATAGAGGTCCTTCTGATGCAAGATTCTCAACTTCCAGAAAAGTAACAGTTTTGCAAGAAGTTGCTCATGTCACAATGAGTTACAGCTTTTAAAAGGAGCAACAGAGTTCAGAGATTTACAAAGACAGATCTGTTCATCTAGCATTGCATTAATGTTGCTAATTTAAAGTGCCACTATACAAATGCCTCACATTACAGCTCTAAAATCTTCTAAAATAAATTCATTAATTAACAGCTCTGTCAGCCAAATATCAGCAGGCATTTTATTATCCTCTTTCTATCACCATAATGAGCTTGGCTCAAACTGGGTCACAATGAATAAGAAATGTTTATTAATGTTTGTATCTGCCAAAACAACCCTCGGACTTAATGCGAAGTGCCTACTGTGAAAATTTTTGCCTGAAATCCAAGTTATTCTCTGGATTTATTTCTCACTTTTGGATCTGAAAGGAAACCAATTTAACCTGCCTTCCAGAAGACCCCAGGTCATGCCATAGTCTTCAGTGGAATAGAACAGAATAGATTTCATGTAACAAAGAGCATTTTACTGTGTTAATAACATAATGGAAAAGGATATCACTGGAATGAGATATGGTCTTTGGATTTCACATTGCTTCAACAAAAAAAAAACAAAACTAGAAGCTGTTTACAAGAAATATCACTCAGTTGAATTAAATTTGATCTATCACTTAAGTTGCCAATCAGTTTTCTAAAAAGCACATGGCTCTTTTGGTTGCAGCTTGAAGCAATGTTTTCAAGTCCCAATATACTTACTGTAAACCATGGGATTATTTTTTACCTCTATAGGCGTTGTTTCAGGGATCTCACGAAGAATAATAATGCATCGCTTATGGTTTGGTCTTACTTTCTCCCCTCTCTCATCTACTTGTACCATAGGGGAAGCTAAAATTAAGATACAAATGGACATTAGTAGCTGTAAGACTCTCTGCAATAAACACAGAACAGTCAGCAACAAGATTCAAATACATTAATATTTTGACCTATCTAATTTTTTACAACTCTGTCCACATATACATATTGGACCAACAATTCAGAAGCCTATCCTTCAGAGTAGCCAAGTAAGAGACAAAGGGGAGAACGTTTCAAATTCTGAAATTGTTCAGAATTCAAATATCAGAAAACATGACAGGGGCAAATGAGCGTGAGACTGACTGTAAAATGTGCTTTGAATTTGGGAAGAAACATGACTGTTTCATTGCCCACATATACCGTTAGAGATCCTGACACCTCTTTAGTTACCTGTAGAGATTATAGACAAAACCAACTGTGACAGAGCTCAATCTTAATAGGTGAGAGGCAGAGGTGTCTGAAATGTCAAAGTAAAACCTAATTTTTCAAATCATATTTGGTAGTGAGGAGTTCAAGCTTTCACCAAAAATAGCATTTTCCCCCAATTGGCACTGCACTTTTTATTTTTTATAGTAGGTGTCTGTCTCCACTCATGTTCAGTTCAGAATCAAATACCACTAAGGGAACAAATCTGCACTTCTCGCACAGTGAAGTCAGCGTGCCTTTTGGCACCACAAGGTCTGTATTGACTAGATATGGGTAACCAGGGTGTATTGTTAATATTAACAGTGCCAATCATGTAACTCATCTTGTATCATACGACTATGAACAGTGGCTAAAAAAATGTTATGTACCTATTTTTTTAAATAGCAATCACATATTAACCCTGCTCCTGGGCAGATATTGGTGGATAGTTTGAGTAACTGAATGAGGAGTTCTTGAATTATCTGGAGCCATGAATTCATTTATACATGCACTACACAATACAATATACATATTCTCCTAATATTCAAAGGCACTAAGCACTTGCAGCTCCCCAGATCAATGCGAGTTGTGGATGCTCAGTACCTCTGAAAGAATCAGCACGCACATGTTCCCAACTGAACAGAAATCAATTTTAGGGTTTTTCTTGGCATCAGATATGCACCAGGAGGAGTTGACGTTTTTGAATTTTACATTTAAATGTGAAGGGAGAGAATACCAGGAGAGTGATACACAGATTTTACAAGATTTGTTTCTTTGGCTGATAACAAGAGACAGATGTTTGAATTACCAGTCAATAATAAGAGAGAAATCTTAAGCGTAGGCATTTCTCCACTTGTGAGTGGGTGGGGAAGGGGGAAGTGATAGAGTGCAAGAGCTTAAATGATCTATTATTCCATCAATGTGAACATAGCTCAATGTTACATGGATTCATCAAAGGGAAACGGATACTGCCTCCCATCCCAACTCAGTGTTTCTCTGCCTACAAAACTAAAGACAACAACAAATTAGACTAAGGAGCTGGTTTGAACTCAGGAAAGGGAGTTCATTTTTTAAAATGCTTAAGCAGAGTCCTATTGAGAAATTCAGATGGGAACAGGAAAAAACATTTATGGATTCAAAGTAAACATTGCAAAGCAGTTGATTCAAACTCTTTTACAGAAGAGGTGGTGTGCAGAGTCAGCACCACAGGAGAACTACCCTTCCTACTGAAATTTCTACATTAAGTCAGAAGAGCAGGCTTGTCATTCTTTACATTCAGGGAGTACGATTTTTGCTTTTGGTTAACAAAACTCGGTCCTCCTGAAAGCAATTTCTTTCAAAATAAATTTGAGCAAGTTTACTAAATACAAGACAGTAGCTGCCTCAGTCTCTTGTCTTACATGGATCTGCTTTGGACACCTTGGTTTCCTCCAAGAAGAATTAATCACAACCTGATTTTTCCATGAACGAAATCGGTAGCTTTAGGCCAGAGACCAGGCCCACAGAAAGAAGAACAATACAACTGGTTTCTTTAAAACTGAGAGCTCCTTGTATTAGAGCTTTTAGCAACACATTTGTTCTACTGATCTCGAAAAGGTTTTAATAAAAATAAAATAAAAAAAGAGACACACATACATCTCAATACTTCAAGAATAAGGTCCACATTGGTGGTCAGCTTCTTAATTCCTTCCATGTTGGCAATTGTCCATATTGGAACAAACTGATCACTGTCCATTTGAGACATCAAGTAAAGATCCTTAGAAAGGTTCTCACTAGAAGAGAATAAAATATACATTTTAGGCAAATTCTAGGTGTTAGGACAACTACTGATTTAAGAATTAAAACACAAAATAACTGCCATTCTAATCAAGTTGCACATGCTCCCACAGGTTTTCACTCTTGGGAATAAATGCAAACAAAGCAGAATCAAGGCAATGAAAATAAAGTGAAAGGGCAGCTGAAAGGTGTCCAAGGCTAAGTTGCTGGCATATTACCCTGCCCATACAACATCCATCCCAAGGAGCTACTTACCAGTATGCAATTAAATAACCTCAACCTCCTAGATTTGTGAAATATAGAAAATTAGTCTTCACTAAACAAGGACAACATTGCAGGGTCAGGCTCTGTAGATGGCTGGCTGGCTTCTTTGCCCTTGCAATGTTTCAGAGGTTCCAATCAGCACCAACAGAATGATTGTGGCACATTCACACAGCACCCCTTACAGGTCTTTCTGGACTACTGCATTCTGGTGCCCCTCCCACAGCACCCAGCACTTTGTTGGAAGAAGTAGTGGTTGAGTATGAGCTGCAGGTGTACACTGTCAGATGGTGTTGGCAGGGCCAGCTGAACTGGTTCAGTGCCAACACTTCTAGCTTCTTGTCCAAAATTAGGGAGAAAAGACAAGCTGCAGCAGAACTAGGGGATTTCACCTTAGGCATTACTAATGACCAACGGAACCAGTACTTGCAGCCACTGTGTGAACATGAAAGGCTGTACATGCTCTGTAAACTGAGCGCATTCCTGTCGATGGTCTCTGTTAACAGCTTTCCCCAGGGTGTAGACTGTTCCCAAGTTAGCTTTTCCATCAGACTCTGGGTCAGAATTAAACCTGGCATAACCACATTTACTAGCGGAGCTGACCTGACAGTTGCACCCACTTGCACTTATGCCATCAGTTACTCAAAGGATTAAGTCCTAGAGGAAGGAATCACCCATCCTACCACCCCTGACAACTAGCAGTTAATTCCATAACCCACTTCAGAGGGAGAACAACAGTCTTCCCTAGCTTCTAACTCCACAGAAGTACTTCATTTTATCCATCTAGGTTTCTGAGCTGGACAAGTTCAGCAGAGAATCAAGATCAAGATCTGAAACTTTAACCCTGTGGCTTCAAGGCAAAACACAGTAACTGCATCTTTCATGCTAAAAGGAACTCCTGCAGATGCATACACACACCCCACATCCAACAAAAGTTGACCCAGGGAGACGACATGACAAAATACCATCTTCCCTGGAGCTGAATACATTACTCAGGTACTGCCTGCTACCCCAGCAGCAAGTGATATCAGGATTTGACCTCTGATCTCCTGGCTTATAACCCCCTTTTCATGGTAAAAAGAAACTAAGACCCAGAGTCATTTAGCTGCAACTTTCACAAAGCATTTAATAGATGCTGAATGAATTCTTCATACAATACCGTGAGAAGCAGAATTCGAGTTGTTTCTTCAAACATTCTTTCAGGTCTTCTGTAGACACGGCAGAGCTGTCTTCACCTGAAAGAGGCATTAAATTAGTATACCCCCACTGGATCCCAATCATATGTAACCCAGAATATAATTCAAAAGTGAATTTTAGTTGTGCAAAGAGTGAAAAAATTAAATATCCTCTAGTATAACATGAGAGGAATGGAAGTCTGAGACATACAGCTCTCCAATTGTTTTATCGTTCTGACCTATTTGTCCATGTATTTTTGCCCGTTTGGATCCCTTCCCCGACAACAGAAGCCTTCAAGAGAGGATTCAAAGTACAGGAAAACTTAATTTTAAAATGCTCTCTTAAAGACCAGATACTGTTCAAAAGAGGTCTTTAAAAGCCAAGGACCATATTTTTAGAACTACGTGGACAAAGGTTCATATGCATAAATTACCACTCTGATGTTTATGCAAGTAACTAGTTAAACCCTTTGTGTTAAGAATACTGATTGAGCATACAAACACAGTACTTGCTCAGACATTTATGCACATACAATTGCAGTTCTATGATTGTGGCTCAAATGTTAAAAGGCTTCAAGACATGGACACAAGGACCAGACTAATCTCCACACTCATTTTTACATCAGCATCAAAGGGATATGAACAGGCTGGATTTCACTAGAAAAACCTAAACTAAGTTTCACACACACAAGACCTTTTCCCACCATAGCAGCAACTGACAATCTTAAAGCTAATTAGTGAAAATGCAGGATGAAAGTGGGACTATTTGTATATGATTTTAGTAAACTTTTCCCCCTTGTTATAGACTGTTGCATGTAATAAATGCAACCACACACATGAACCTCCCTGCAGCAGGTTACTGGGGAGACATACACTAACTTCGCTGTCTTGGTGACCAGAACACTAGAATTCATTCAGAATGTGGTCCAGAAGTCCCTGCCCCAATCCCTGTAGGTCACCAAAGTTAGAGAAAGCCTCCCTTTTGAGAGACGAACATAGAATATCAGGGTTGGAAGGGACCTCGGGAGGTCATCTAGTCCAAACCCCTGCTCAAAGTAGGGCCAAACCCCAATTTTTGCCCCAGATCCCTAAATGGCTGCCTCAAGGATTGAGCTCACAACCCTAGGTTTAGCAGGCCAATGCTCAAACCACTGAGCTATCCCTCACCTGTTACACTGCAGCACGTAATTAACACTGTTCTCAGAGCTGCGCACATTCCTCTCAGCATCAAAAATGCAAATCCAAGGAAACAAGTAAAGCCATGTTTATTTCTGCTTCCCAACAGAAATGCTTCCTTGCATTCACAGAAGTCTTATCATACCAAAAAGGGTGCACGAATTAGCGTATACACACATTACACTCCACCCACCACTGAAACCAACTCCTCTGGGTTAGATTATGGCAGGAAAAAAGTTTCTGTGCATGCAAAAAAAACATCTTTACATGAGAAGTTGTCTTAAGAGGGTATTGTAAGCAAAAGGAAAGCAAGATCTTTGACATGTTCTGTTCATTGCAGGGGGAGCACATATAAACAAACACTCTTATCCTGCAGAAAGAGGTTAGATGCTAGATGAAGAAGATTGAGAAATCTTACAAAGTCCTATTTACTGCAAAGGCTAAGTTTATTA
This sequence comes from Lepidochelys kempii, assembly GCF_965140285.1. Lineage (NCBI taxonomy): Eukaryota > Metazoa > Chordata > Testudines > Cheloniidae > Lepidochelys > Lepidochelys kempii. Next base: position 599,421 of record NC_136399.1, on the reverse strand, counting down.
AAAGCAACACACTGCTCAAAGGATAATATCATAGAAAAATTCCTTAACACTGCTATTTGATGAGTGAATGAACACCGTCTTCTGGACCTCAGATACCTGTTGCTTCCCTTCTTTCCTCCCTGCAGCTCCACGCTGAAGTCCCGCTGTGAAGGGTTCTTCACGTTCCTGTCCCAACTATATCACACACTCTTTTGCCCTCCAATACTACTCCCTAGCAATGTCTTTGGCAAAGCTGTTAGTTAAAGTAATCTTCTAACGCTGCAGGGGCAGTAGGAGACCTGTATTTTGAGCTTAAGAGGCTCTATTAATCTTTGCTTACATAACTTTGTTTCTCTTGTATATTATGTATTAGATTGTTATCCCAGGGCTGTTCATGTTAATTATTCCACTTGTAAGCTCTACAGAGAAGCAATCTTCTGCTTTAAGTGCCTCAGCTATTTATGCTATAAGTGATAACTGGTGAAGAGAAGACAGCATTTGTGCATTTACATCACAAGCAATTGCATTAAGCTGGGGACTTTAATAAGTCTAGGGAAAAAAAGGCAGATCACATTTTGGGTGTGTGAACATTAACAGTAAGAAATCCCTTAAGACTACAGGAGTTGAAGACAACATAGAACATAAGATGCTACTATAGCTTGAACACTCACCAGAAAGATCATAAATTTGGTATCCAAGATCCTCAGTTGCCAGAGCCATTCCATTAGCAGCTGCTTCCTCAACACCAGCGCCATTTCTTGTAGCTTCACAGGATGGTGAATACATCACTTCATACTGCTTACAGCTATCCTCCACATTCTCTACATTACCTGGCAAGAGAATATGCCCAGTCAATAGAAAGGACACATCAGCTTAAGAATATTTTCTATCTGAAAAATGTATTATCTGCCATTGTTACAAAGAACACCAAAGAATGCTGTAACTGAAAGACTCATTTTTTAGTTTGTTTCTTTGTATTTAATAGCACTGTGTTTAGGCAGTTTCTCTTTGTTTCCCTTGTTTGTACTGGTCTCAACAACATTTTCTGAAAACAGGAAAATAGTAAAATCAAACCAAGGCAGGGATCCCAGAACTACTGTAGCATCTGAAACAAATATTTTTCTTCAAATAAGCATCAAGTTGAGTCCCTAAACATGCAGCACTTACACCACAGAAAAAGCTGCATGTATTATCTGATCCTTATATATAATAAATACTCAGGACTGTCAGCTTAATGTGATTATAAAACACACTGGAAGGATGTGGATATTAGAGAATTTATTAGTCTTTTCCACAAGCTATTTGGGATAGAATGTAGTTTCAGTTTAGTATCTGATGTGGTTGGGGTGGAATGGGGGAAAGTTTACTTGCAGAAGGACTGACTCTGATCAAATAGGTCTTTTCCAGGTCTACCGTAACTTTCATTAACCAATTCAAAGTCACGTTAGAGGTAAAGGACATTATTGGTGAAATCCTCCTAAGTACAGAAGAAACAGCATGAAGACAAGTAAAGGGAACATTTGGAAAAATATGCTTTAGCTTTTTTAAGCAGCATACAGGAGTATGAAATATTTTTAGCCATTCGAAAGATAAACATGAAAACACCAAGATTATTATTATTATTTTAAGAAAAAGGTGGCTGTAGTAATCTTTCATTGGACCAACTTCTATTGGGGAGAGAGACAAGCTTTTGAGCTTATACAAACCGTTTTTCAGGAATTTAGCCAGTCTCAATTATTTGAAGATCACGGTCTGTATCCTTTACCAACCTATAATTTAAATATCAATTTGATAATCTTTAATGCTGTCTAGATTTGGACAGATGAGGTAGATTCTAGTGTCAAGCAAGTCTGACATTCCATATAACAAAGGGGTGATCTTTTATCCAAGGTAAGACAAAATAGGCTTCAAACAAATTCACACAGTATGCCAGCTAATGAATGTAAAGTTAGATACTCCTGAACTATGTGAAATAGTGACCTGATCCAAAGTCCATTGGCTTCTGTGAGCTATGGATCCTGCAACTTTAACTGCAAGTTCACTGGCCAATTCTGCTATTGGCAGAATTCAACTCTCAGTGACATATGTGGGAGTTGGAGGTGCTAAGCATCTCACAGGATGAGCTCATTAGATTAAGTTCCTTGATGTAGCAAGATAGCAACCTTCTACTTCCTAATTGTTTCAACTGCCTAGAACTCTAATGCTACAGAACAGCAAATCTGAGTTAACCTTGGGATTATTATTGCCAAGCAAATATTTGCTTATGATTGGCATAAATTTACATAGCCAACTACACTTCGCTTCCACTGGAAAATAAAAATACGCTAGTTTTCCTGTGATATTGAATGTTTATATATAAGCCTTTTCACTATACAGTTACAAAAATTAAAGACATGGTTCTTGCACTGAGCTAAAGAATGAATGCACCTGTTTTTGGAGCATCTTTTTAAAAAAACCCTTATCAGATTTTTTTTTTTTTTAAACTGTTGCTACAATTAACCTAAGAGGCCTTTTATTATTGTTATTTACCAATCTGCCCCCATGATTTCTGGGTGGGAAAAGCATATGGGTTTTTAACCAATTTTCACTTGAATTTTAGCTTTTTTGGACCTGGGATTTGGGGAAGTGGATGGGGCCACTCACATTTGCAGAGACACCTAAAGCAGGGATAAGGAGCAGGTAGTGCTAGAAGGACTAGAGAATTGCATGTATTCTTCCCCTACTCACAGTAGGGCATGAAATCAAATGCAGCGTTAATCTATCCTACATTACCTTCTCCTACAGAATTCATCTGCACCAGAAAGACCGCTGTGCTGTGGCCATCTGAAGAATCTGTCTGAATGGCTCTGCCAGAAATGATAGCAGAGAGTGGGGCACAGGGAATCAGGAGAGACAACAGAAGTACAGGGCCTTGAGCATATACCCAAAGTGTATTCTGATCTCCAGGACTCTGTCAAAGCAACGTTGGGGAAATGCAGTGTTGGAAACCGTTACTGTGTGCCTCCTTTGGCAAGAGAAGTGATCTCACCAGTTATTACCACTTACCTGGAAGTCCTGGCTTGAGACCTTTGCCCATCCATCCCATAGGGGTTGGTAGAGTTCCTCTGCAGGACTTGATACTTAGCTACACTCAGACTGAGAACTTCAAATAACTGCCAGCAAATGGACAATTTTAGACTAAGGAGAGGTGGTGTTTACTCTTCTCTTGCAGCTGCCAAGAGACTCCATGATGCCAGAGCAAAGCTAGACCTTGCTGATACACCAAAAGCAAAGCCGCTCCTTCCCAGGGATGGCTCTCATGGGTGGGCAGATGTCTTTAAGCTTGGCATTCCCACAAGGTACCGATACACAGCAGCTGATATGGATACTGATTCATAACCTTCCTATTCTCCTTTTGCCAGATATTTGACAGGAATATATTTTAATTTCTGAAAAGCTGAACATGAGTATTGTTTTCTTAGAGCTCTTCCATCTTACTCCCCATCACAACCCTGGTCTATAGGGCATAACTATATTGGTTCAAGATGTCTTTTTTTTAAAAAGAATTATACCATTAAAACTCCTAATCTGAGTGCAGTTACACCAGTTTAAATGTGCTTTCATCATTATAACCACTTTCACAGTATACGTGTTGCACAGCGATAATTATGCCAGTATAGCTTACGCAGGATGATTGTGTGAGTTTACACAAGACATTTACATCACAGGAACAAGCCAATATTCAAAGCTGTTTAAAGATAAAATCGTGGCATAGATACCTGCTAATTAAGTAGCATCAGAACAGAAAAAATATGAAGTAAATCATGGTTCTTCTTTTCTCAGCACCAAAGAGCTGGTGTTCAGTTTATAGGATTGTATCACACCCAATTTACATGCAGTAGCAGCACTCAAGAGTACAGTACAATTCATCAAGGCAAAACGACTGATTGCCATGAATGGAATTTTTTGCTCTGTAAAGGACCCAGGCTGGAAGATCTACTGATTTGTAGAGGAGTAAGATTCCTCTTTCACCAGACGACTCCTTCACTCATCCTAAGTTTTTTAAAGGCATTTGCTAGTGTGTGTCTACACTTACATCACTGCAGCTGTGCCGCTGTAGCGCTTCACTGTAGACACTACCTACACCATGGGAGAGGTTCTCCTGTTGGCGTAGGTAATCCACCTCCTCAAGAAGTGGTAGGTAGGCTGACAGAAGAATTCTTCCATCAACCTAGCACTGCCTAGGATGGGGCAGGCAAACTTTTTGGCCTGAGGGCCGCATCAGGTTTCTGAAATTGTATGGAGGGACGGCTAGGGGAGGCTGTGCTCCCCTGGGACCCCTGCCCCATCCAACCTTCCCTCTCCTTCCTGACTGCCTCCCCAGGACCCTGCTCCCATCCAACCCCACCATCCTCTGACCGCCCCGCCCCCTGATCACCCCCCAAACTCCCCTGCCCTCTATGCAACACGACCCCCCAGGACAGGCAGCCGTGCCGTGCAGCACAGAGACTGGGTCAGGCCAGGCTCTGCAGCTGCACTGCCCCAGGAGTGCGTAGCCCCCCTGCCTAGAGCACTGCGCCAGCGGTGCAGTGAGCAGAAGCTGCGGGGGAGGGGGAACAGTAGGGGAGGGGCCAGGGGCTAGCCTCTGCGGGCTGCAGTTTGCCCACCTCTGGTCTAGGAGGTTAGGTCGGCATATCTGCATCTCTCAGGGGTGTGGATTTTTCACACCCCTGAGAGATATAAACTATGACAATGTAAGTTCCCAGAGTAGACCAACCCTTCATTTGTATATGGACACAAAGACTTACCCAGAAGTGTTTTACCACCTGAACTTAAAACTAAGTAAATAAATAAAAAGTTTTAAAAAAAACCCTTATGGACAAGTAGATTTAACAAAGTTAGTAAAGATTTACACAAGTACAGTCTAAGCTTTAAGCAAGCAACTGCCTTTTAATTGCTCTGCAGCATACATTCCAGTAGAAGTGTAACTTTGGAATAGCTCAATAATGTATCTGGATTGTGTGCGGCCCTCAGATCTCATAATCTTTCTGTTCACAGGGTCAAGTATATACTAAAGTGCAGCAATGGTGAGAGAAAGCAACAGAGACAAAGTGAGAAAGGAAAAAGTCATAAAGAAGGGAGAAAAAAGGGAGAGAGTATAGAATCCATTTCTGCACATTTAGCAGCTTGTTTCCCTCGTAGCGCGATACTTGGTCATCATCGGGCCTCTTAAGTGTTATAGGGGGCCATAATACACTGTTCCCTTATTCGATTACTTTTTATATCCTGCCTGTTCTTCCTCAGTCCAGCTTTAGGTATCAACTCAGAGTCTTAAACTAAAGTTCATTCAGATCAGACCTTTCTGCAGTCCCTACTGTTTACTGATGCAGTTAACCACCAGTAAACTGCTTCAGAAAACTTGTCATATTCAACTTATATTGGTTCCTACATCAGCCTCTAGAGCTGTTCTTTCAAGGACAAGAACATTGGTTGCTTCTTACTGCTGGGTTTAGGTTTATACAGAATACACACAATCTGAACTTAACAAGGGATTAAGTCATCATTTGCGTTTAGACGTCTCACCCTCACTATGAGTTCCTGGTGAAGCAGCTGTTTCTTGCCACAAATGCTCAGTGCCATTGGTCACTGGTGCAGCTTCAGTGCTTCCCTGTGGATCTTCTTGCCAGACTTTTGCATTTGGATTTAAGCCAGTACCTTTTGATGTTACCTGCTGAAGAGACAAAAGTAAATTATTTGCAAAAATAATTCAAAAAAGGATTAGAAAGTAGTTAGGGAAGTTATTACAGCTTAGTATAGTACTTTCTTTAAGACAGTTTCACAGCTCAGAAGCGTCTAAATGACCAAAGAGGCAGAATACAGACTTTCACCTTCCAAAAGATAATAAGTTCTTAGACAAATGTCAGACTAAAGGGAAAATTAAATCCCTTGACAGTTTAAAGGATCTTGCTTCCCATTCCATAATGGATGTGATGTCCCTCTTCTCCCCTTTTTACCTCCATTTTATCAGTAATGTTTAGTCATGCAGTGACTAGGGCAATGGCATTAGCATGGGGATTTTTTGCAAGCAGAGGGTAGGGGCCAGATGCATGAGATTGACAAGTCACAGTTTTACACAAAATGTCTGACTCATCCATAATCCTCCACCCCCTTGGCAAAAGAAGGGGGAAATCTTCCCATTCCATCCTCTTCCTTGAAAGGGTTGGAAGACAGCCCATTATACTGCACTGTGCTCTGGAGACAGGGAACCTGTGGTATGTGTGGAGTGAGAGAAGTGCTCAGCCATGTAACTCAGCCCTAACAAAGCACCACCTGTCAGCTAGGCAAGAATAAAGTTGTTTCCTGCAATCATTTCTGCACCTTAATCACAGTTAGCAGATCTCCCCCACTCAAAGTAGGAAACAAATGGAGAAATTTATTGTGGCACCTGGAAAAGTTTTCTGCTCAGCCACAGCCTGCCACAACTCCTATGAGTTAAATTTTGATACTGCGAGACAACCCCCCACCACCACCCAAAGTTAGAATAGCTACTTAAGTGCTGAGCATCTTGAGAGAGAAACTGGGCTGAACTGTTCCCCTAGTAGGAGATAAGACTCTGAGGACCTCACAGAAAGAGCCAAATAGAATATTTGACACATTTAGGTCATCATCTGTACATCTCAGTGAATCCCCAGGTAGGACAGGCATAATGTTTACTTACTTGACAGGTGTGCTGTTACCTTAACATCCAAGCATTTTCACACACACACACACGTCTCATCTTTCAATAACCAGCCACGTGAATGCTGCTGATTGTAAAGAGGATGAAGCTTCTACAAGTCAACATGCTGAACAGCCGTGCTTGAAGTCAGTCAGATAGATCACTTTGCAAGGAATGTTTTTAGAAGCTTGCAAATTGTAAGGAGCATTTCCAGGTCAGACAAAGGCTCTAAAAGTTGATGCTTACTGTAGCATCCAGAGTCCAGGCACCAAAAAAAAAGAACAAGCTGCCAGCATGGGGAATGATTTCTCCCCCATACAGTTAGATGGACTTGTATAAGAATACCACTAGCCTTGAAACTGTTCTCTTTCGAGTATACCCACGCTGCTCAGGACACATAGATACTCTGACCTTCACAGAGCCAGGACTGCAAGTATCTAATCTCTCAGTTATGTTGATTTGGATCAGTGATTTTTGGTCATGCATGCTACCAAATACATGCTCTTTGGTCATTTCAGAAGTGGAAAGAAACTATTTGCCAGAATAGTGAGCATGTCTGAGATTATTCTATAATCCTCAAATATGCCAAAATTTAATCTAGAGGACACTTTTTTTAGGCAGGTAATTGGATCATCAGATATTATACTCAAGCTATCTCCCTAATTTCCAAGGATGAGGTCTTACTAAAAGAGGGCCTCATTCATCTCACTGCCATGATGCAAGACTTCAGATGGTAATGCTGTGGAGGAACAAAGCAGCAGACAAGTTTACTTTTTAAACTGGGATGCTACCTGAATGTCCATTTCCAACTAAGTACCAAAAGGACTTAGAGCAAATGATAGGTAGTAAAATGATGAAGGAATCAGATCTTGCCTTCTTTTACATGGGGCTTCCTACCAGGAGACAGGCTGTGCTAATAAACGAGGTCTGCAAATAGATCTATCCATATCCAAAAGACAACTAATTGTGGTACTATCTTGTACTCTGACCCAATCCTATGTCCACTGAACTCAGTCTCAAGACTAACGTTGACTTTGAAGGGTCACGATCAAGCTCCTAGCGTACGCAATTTTTCTGAAGCCCGAGTGTGGAATGTAAGTACTCATTTCACCCCATCAAATGCCTTTTTAGTATAGAGAGTTTACAGTATGGTCTCTTGCTTATTCAACAGAGCTTGATAGACAAATAGTAATGTTTTTTAAACACTACAGGGCTCAATTACCACATGAAGCCTTTTTGTTTCAGTCCACTGAAGTATTTTCACAAAGCAGTTACAACACCACAGAGAGACAATCAGTAAAACTAATATTTACAAAATGACAGAGCTGGCCTGCTTGAAAGCTCTGCTCAACAGAACATGGAGTCTACCAGGAAGCTATCCAGAGCCAGAGAATTCCCAGCAGGCATGCTCTGGATAGCAGCCAATAGGTCATTCCAAGAATTCCCTCTGATCTGGAGACAGATTGTTAACAGTTAGGGATACTTTGAATGTTAGGTATGACATCTGCCTTTTCCTTAGACTGATGTAGAGAAATATCAGTATTGGAACTCCTTGCATATGGCCAGGGTCAGTTACAGGGGATGCCTCTGACAACACTAAGAAGCTTTGCATCCAGTTTCGCCTGCTCACTAACCGTTTGTCTGCTCTAACTCTCCAAGGAGTAGACTTTTTCAGCTTTGGACGTAAGAAATTCAGAGGGGATCAGATACCAGCATATTCGATTAGCATTTCAGCTTGATATAAAAACCTTATCTTATGGAATGGTTTTGCAGTTAGTCTCACAAAATCTAAACATGAGCACTCAAGCTTTGTGTTTCAGTCTGTGGTCCTTTTCAGAGTTAAAACTAGTAAACTCTCCTTAGGAGAGATTAGAAGAGTTGACAGACTTCACTTATGGTATCCTGGAATGTAAGCACTGTATTTCTTTTGGATTTCAATAAATTCTCTAAATATTGGCTTTCACAATTAAGTCTAACTAGTTTTACTTAAACCTCTGGTCATTTTCCTATGTGTTTAATAATTTCTACTGCTAGGTATCCTCTTCAAGAAAAATTTATTTAACAGATATTTGCTCATCCTACTTTATCCTGCAGTGAAGTCATAATGCTGAATTTGTGACATCAGTGTTTTCCTTGGCAACAGACTGAGCGCAAGATTGGGGCTCCCCTTTAGGAACAAATATTTTGTACTTCTATAGCAGACCTTTTAATCTGAGAAGGTCAAATCATTTTACAGCTGGGAAAACTGAGGCAGAGAAAAAACCGAGTGACTTCACAAAGGTCACATGATAAATCTATGGCAGAGCTGGGAATAAAACCCAGGTCTCCCCAGCAGAATAATGTGAAACATTTATTGTGGGGGGTGGGGAAGAGAGAAGATGCCGGCAAATCAAGTTACTTTCTGGAAGAGCGTTGCCTTTTTCTGAGTAATCTAGCACACACGTCTTTTAAGATTTGGAAATAAAAGAGAGTAAGGCAGCATTGAAGCAGATAAACCATGGCTGATATACCCAAACAGAGCTCCTTTCTGCTCACTGTTAGCTGCCATCTTGCTGTCAACTAAGTACCCTGAACATCCCAGGAAACTCTCAGAAAACAAAGCATAATATTAATAGTTGTGTGGAAGCTGATTTGACTGAACACAATGGCTTCTCCATTAGTCAAGATGGCTACCCACTACCAAACTTTGGCTCATTTGTTATTTTGTAAAGCTCTTTTAAGAGATGCTAGAAAAAAAACAGATTCCATTTTTATTAACTTATCTTTATGACGACAAGGTTTTCCATGAGAGGGGCATGCAGGATAATGCACACCATGTATGCTGCAGTTTTTAGGCCAATGAGCAGAGCTACGGATTGATTATACTTTGCTTGGAGTATGAGCATTTTTAACTGCTTGTGTCACAACCCTCATATAAGCCTGCATGAGTTTTGTCTTATTGACACAAAAAGGGAAGGAGGAAGCCCTTACACACTGAATGGTGCTACTCAGGCATATTCCCTTCATGCTGCCATGGCTCTACCGCTATGAAACGCCAATGAGGCATCAACTAGGAGAGACAGCCTTATTACGTTTCCCCAACAGTTTAAACAACTAAGAATACACAATTTTAATATTTCCCAGTAAGGGAGTAATGTGGTAACTACCTCAATGTTAATTACAGTCTATAATTCTGAAGTAAAGCTGCTGAAATTCAGATGAGAAATATCAAATCACAGTTGTGATTGTACTGTGAGAAACTCAAAGCATTCTTCCAGTGTACTAACATTGTTTATTTAATGCGAACAATATGCCTGGCCCTGCATGATCCACACAAATACAGGCTCTGTAACGAAGAGACACGGGACGTACTTCTGCAGAGAGGACATACTATTACATGCCCACAGTCCATTCTATCAACAGCTCTAACCCCACACCAGGTTGGAAAGGTAATATATTTAGCACCAATAATTTTTCAAGTTACATACCATATCAAGGTAGCATTTTTTAAAAGTGTAACAGTACTCCTATTACCAATTAGCATTCTGTGCATGAATGATGAATTTCAGTTGTATTTTAACAAAAAACAATTTCCAGTTACTAGCTAACCTTCCCCATGAGCATCTTGATCTCAAATACAACCTTGTTTTGTATAGATGGTGTGTGACAATTAAACTGCGTATGATAGAGTGGTATAAAGCCGCTGGGCCAAATACTGCTGAGGTACACCAGTCCCAAACTGGAATAACTGCCTTGAACTCCAGTGTGGCAGTAGAATTTGACCAGTCATATGAAGATAACGACAGAAGTTAATCATGGATAACATATAGCCTATCAGCAGAAGGGAAAGGAGTAGATCAAACTAATATTAACCAAGTTATACCATAAGACTTGCTGAATCTTCAGACAGCCACTCCTTGGCTACACAGATTCCTACTTGATCAAGCTAATTTGAAGTCTAAGACCTATTCCTACTATGGTGCCTCATTTCTGTCAAATTATTTTAATTCTAGGATCCACCTCAAAGCATTTGCTGCTCAGAAATAACTAGCTCCTCACCTATAAATTTCACTTTTTTACCTTGTCGTCAGCTACAGGTGTAGACAGCTGTTCACAACTTTAAACAGTTTTAATTATCAGCCTGTGGATTTAAAAACCAACTCTGCAAAATAAGCAAAAAATGGGGGTGTGAAACTAAATCCAAGCACTATGGCTCTGTGGTAAGATCATTTTTCCAAAGTGATTCAAACAATATTCATTCCAAAACTTAAATGGCTTTCTTCAAGAAAGCTAGGGGGTCCCCCAGTCCTTTTCTTTAAACATTCTTAACCACAGTACAAATTTAACTACTCATCTGAAATATTAACAAAACTACCATATTATACATTAAAAGTACATGACCTGTTAATTAACCTCAGGTCAATTATTCCCAACCCTAGTATGTTCAGTTCTATAATTAACATGAACATAGAAATCACAGACCAGTAGGACTGCAAGGGACCTTGACAGATCTAGTCCAGTCCCCTGCACTGAGACAGGACTAATTATTATCAGACCATCCCTGAAAGGTGTTTGTCTAATCTGCTCTCAAAACCCTCCAATGATGGAGATTCCAAATTTGGTCCAGTGCTTAACTACCCTTACAGTTAGGAAGCATTTCCTAAGATCTAAAATAAATCTCCCTTGCCACAATTTAAGCCCATTACTTCTTGTCCTATCTTCAGTGGTTAAGGAGAACAGTTTATCACCCTCCTCTTTATAACAACCTTTTATGTACCTGAAGACTTATGTCCCCCCTCAATCTTCTTTTCCCCAGCCTTAAGCCCATTTTTTTCCCCAAACTTTCCTCATAGGTCATGTTTTCAAGATCTTTAACCATTTTTGTTGCTATCCTCTGGACTTTCTCAAATTTGTCCAAATCTTTCCTGAAACGTGGTGCTCATCAGACTTATCAGTGCTGAATAGAGTGGATGACTGACTTCTGGTGTCTTGCTTATAACACTCTTGCTAATATATTCCAGAATAATATTTGATTCTCTCCTCCCCCCAACAGTATTACATTTAATATGAATCAGTCTGATCTACTATAACCTCCAGATCCTTTTTTGCAGTATTCCTTCCTAGAATCATTTCCCATTTTGTATTTGTGCAATTGATTATTCCTTTCCAAGTGCAGTACTTTGAATTTAATTCTATTTATGTCACACCACTTCTCCAGTTTGTCAAGATCATTTTGAATTCTAATCCTGTCCTCTAAAGAGCTTGTAACCCCTACCAGTATGGTATCACCAGCAAACTTTAGAAGTGTATTATCTCCATTACCAAACCATTTATGAAGATATTGAATAGAACCAGACCCAAGACAGATCCCTATGGGAACCCACTCAATATGCCCTTTCATCTTGGCTGTGAACCTCTGATAACTACCGAGTACAGTTTTCAAACCAATTCCACACCCAACAGATAGCAGGTTCATCTAGGCCAGTGCTTCTCAAGCTATCTGATGTGCGGGACTGACAATTTTTCCCCCCAATGTGCACACAGACTGGCAGCCGATGACTCGCGGACCAGCACTGGTCCACGGACCACCATTCTGAGCAGCATTGATCTAGGCTACATTTCTCTAGTTTGTTTATGAAACTGTCATGTGAGATAGTATCAAAAGCCTTACTGAAGTCAAGATATAGCACATCTACTGGTTCCCCCCATTCACAAGGCCTGTTACTCTGTCAAGTAAGGATATTAGGTTGGTTTGACATGATTTGTTCTTAACTGTTACTTATCACCATATTGTCTTTTAGGTGTTTATAAAGTGATTGACAATTATGTTGATTTGCCTCACAGTAAATTAAGTCAAATCAATTTGAAACATTTAAACAAAAAGTGCACTACAGACTATGAAATCTAAACAACGGAATTAAGTTTCACTAAAGTGATGCGGAAAGTGTTTTTTAAACATATTGAACATAAGAATGGCCATACTGGGTCATACCAAAGGTCCATCAAGCCCAGTATCCTGTCCTCTGACAGTGGCCAATGGCAGGTGCTGCAAACGGAATGAACAGACAGGTTATCATCAAGTAATCCATGCCCTGTCACACAATCCCAGCTTCTGACAAACAGAGGCTAGGGACACCATCCCTGCCCATCCTGGCTAATAGCCATTGATGGACCTATCTTCCATGAATCTATTTAGCTCCCTTTTGAGCCCCGTTATAGTACTGGCCTTCACAACATCCTCTGGCAAGGAGTTCCTATTCTTTCAGTAATAGTAGATGAGAGATCATTTGGATCTAACAGCACATCCAAATAAACAATCAAAGGACTTCCAACACAGCCAAGGGTGAAGAAACACTTTACCTAAAAGTGTTGGTCTAATTTATTTGCTGGTGCAATAACGAAGCAGTCTACCTTGTCCATCAAGGCTACAAACCACAATAAAAACAACTAAAAAAAAACAAACAAACATAGCTGTAAGTTTTCAGATTCAAAATAAGTGTTCCTTAATGTGCCATGTGTATTTAGGTTCAAAGTACAGAAGCACTATACACTTGTATATACTAGGTTTAGTTGATGAAAATATATAGTCTTTGAGTTTACCAAAAAATGCACTGCTTCCATTTTTTTCCAATTCAGTTTACTTAACTGAAAAACTAACCACAGCAGCTGAATGAAGGAAGACCAGGAAGTCCATTGAAACAAGGAAGCAGCCAGTTTCTTAGCTGCAATTAACTACATTGCTGACTTTATGTAATCTTCAGAAAAATTAGCAAGAGTGCAAGTCCAAGAGTACAGATTCTAATCTTAAAGAGAGTTAATAGTTTATACAGAGAGTAGAAAAGGGATAGTGTTTTCTTCTTTTGTGGAGAATTAAAAGTTTCCCATATGTTACTTTACAAAGGCACTTGCACAATTCCTTTAGTCTTCAAAATGCTTTGAATACATTAGAGAGAGAGAGAGAAGATCTGATTAAAAAAATAAATGTTTCAAATTGATATGGTTTAATAAGAACTCATTACAGCAAAATATGCAAGCAATTAAAAGATCCTGCTAGATTTGATTCTCTTTCTCACCACAGTTGCCTTACAACCTGTAAGATACAATTCTTCCTCATTGAAAACAGACTCTATTTATGGGCACGGTTAGCCAGTGCCAAGTTGCTAAGTTGCAGCTTTGCTAGTTTGACGTTTATACAATGCAAAGAACAATATGCTCTGGAATCTACTCAAAGCATTAGCCAGGCAGAGAAAGCAACGGATCAGCTGATTATATTGCACAAATGCCACGGCAGCCTCTGCTTTAAATAAAAATTAAAAAAAGGTGGGGGGAGAAACGAACACGAAAAAAAGATCTACGAGATTTTAAAATTAAAAAAAACCTCCCGGTGGTTTCTCTCGCCCACCCCCCCCCCCCTATAACCTTCACACGCGCCGCGCCATGCACCAAGCAGCCACCAGAGCAACTTTTCCGAAAGGTCAATGCGGTGCCTTTCACGGCTTCCCCCCTCCCCCGCCCCGCGCTCCCTCTCTGGAGCAGGCCACCGAGGGCCGGGCCCCTGACAGAACCTCCCGGGGACGAGGTTTTCTTAACCCGCCGCCCCATAGCCGCCCCCTCCCCCCATCGTTCACCTTCGCTCTCAAACCGCCGCTCTCACCTCGACCCCCCCGCTCCTGTCACCCCCCAGAGCCCCGCGTGCGGCCTCCCGGGCCCTCCCCGCCGGGACTCCACAACCCCTTCCCCCGGGCCGGATCTGCTGTGTCAGGCCCGACCCCTCCCCCCGGGCCCGGCCGGCTCAGCCGCGGCAGCAGCGTGCGCGGCCTGGAAAGTCACATGGCCCCGCAACGCGGCCGGGCCGGGCCGGGCCGGGCCCCCTCCGGGCCGGGCCGGGCCCCCTCCGGGCCCCCTCCTCACCTCCACGAAGAGCAGCATCCTCCTTCTCCCGCCTCCCCGCGAGGCCAGCGGGCCTGGGATCCCGGCTCCGACGGCTCCCCGCTCCCAGGCAGGCTCCGGCAGCGCCAGCGATAAGGGCACTCGGGCTCCGCCTCCGGCTGCTGCCGCCAGCCAGGGCCCGGGCCCCCGCCCCTTCCAGATCCTCCGCCTCTCCCCGGCCGCCACCGCCTCTGCCGGGTCACCCCCGAGAAGTCCTTCCGGGGTCATCGGAGGCCGTTCGCAGAAACTAGCCGAGGCCCTATGGGGAACGTACTATTGCCTGGGGTGGGGGACACCAATCTAGGGGAATGAACCATTCTGCCTGGTATGGGACGAGGTGTCCGAGGGGGCGTACCATTCTCTGCGCTAATGGGATTGTTGTTCAGAGGCATGTACCAATCTCGGAGCGGGGGTGGGGGGGGATCAGTTGGAGTGGTCCTCTCCTTGTTTGTCTGTTGGGGGGAACGTGCCATTTTCGGTGCAGTGGGGGTGCACGGGGAATGTACCATTGCCATTGGGCCACCTCAGGCTGTGCCCAGCACAGACCCATGGTGCAGCATCCGAACAGGGTGACCTCACGTCAAGGCTGCCGAGAGCAATCAGAGGGCGCCAAAGTGGGATAATGCCCCATTGAGACGCCATCATGGCCCCACAGCATGCTGAGCCCTGGGGCTCTGGAACTGGATTTCAAGTATCACCAACCACAAGCCTTCAAAACCATGAGACTGAATTAAAAACAATACACCTGGGGCTCTTCTGGTTCACGTTTGCCCGTTTGTCTCCACAACCATGAGACAAAGGCCAAGAGTCTCACAATAATCTCGAGACTCCAGGATCTGAGGCTTCAAGAAGATTACCAAATATTGTGATACCTGTAACAAGTCACAAGAGTTACAAGACTGCATCACATCCAGATCTTGCTGAGCCTCAACCAGAGCAATGAGATGGCAAGAAAGCTGGGTCATGTTGTGCTCAAACATCACTCTGACCCACAAGATGCTGAAATGTGGCTCTGTTTCACAGGCCCCAACGGACATTTTGTCACCCTTTCTATCAGAGACAGAGGAACTGCCCCCCACCCTCAGGAGGAGAAAATTAATCTACCCAGAATAACAGGTAACTTGTGAAAAAGACCAACATGAATCTCCAATTCTGAAAGAAATAGACTCACTCAGACTAAGGTCTTTGGGGCAGGGGCCTACTTTTTGTTATATGTTCATGGGTATAATTGAGGAGCGGGCATTGCTCCCCCAACTCCAAGCTTCGGGCAGGCACAGAATTTACATACGCATGCACCTCACCACATGCAGCCTCATTGGCCTGACTGGAGCTGCCCCCCATATATAGAAGTCAAACTATGCCTGTGTATATGCTTATATATCACCTAGCATCATGGGGATCTCTGATCCATCAATACAAATAATTTGTAATAAACACTCACTCATACACACGCTTGCACACACATACACACACTCAGTTATCTCTCCTGTCTATTTTGGGATCGTTCTATACTGCCACTGATCATCTTAATATCTGAGTGCCTTCCACATAAAATCAGTACTAAACTGAAATCCCCAGTGCATTTTGTGAAGACTCAGGCATTTCACCCTTTATGGGGTCAAAGCTCAGGGTAGTGTTTATTAATTAAATTTTATTAATTTGCTTTTTTTTGTGATGTGGAGGTTGGGGTTTTTGGGTAGAAGAGGGTGACCATTAGTATAAGCAGTGCTAGTTGAAATTTTGTAATACTTTTTTTTTCCCCAAAAAAATTGCCTTTTTTCAAAACCTGACATTTTCTTGAACAATTTTTCTTTGTTTCCTTTAAAAAAAACTTTGAAGACAAAACACTTAGTCTGTTTTTATTTTATCATTTTTCTTTTTTTTCCCAAACTTTCTCTCCCTTTTTCCCTCCCTTTTTCAGTGGCAAAATACGAAAAGGGGGGGGAGTAAAAGGGAGGGAGAAGGGGAAAGAATGTCGGGGGAAGAAAAACTGAAAACAAACCCCAAGATGTAAAACAAACATTTGTGAAAAACTTTTAATATTCAAAAAATTGTTGATTTTTGAAAATCACACAATGAAAACTTCAACAAAATTATGTACATTTTTGTCCAGCCCTCAGCAAAGCCAACTTCTAATCAAGGCATTCAGGAAGATACTGAAGTGAGCTGTAGCTCACGAAAGCTCATGCTCAAATAAATTGGTTAGTCTCTAAGGTGCCACAAGTACTCCTTTTCTTTTTGCGAATACAGACTAACACGGCTGTTCCTCTGAAACCTGTCCCTAAGGCAAGTTATACCAGAGCTATGCATTTTAGGACTCATGCACCTATCTCTGAGTATCTGGTATTGACCACTATCGGAGACAGGATACTGCAGTAGGTGGACTCCTGATCTTGTCTGGCAATTCGTAGGTTCCTAATGCTCTTTTCCCATAACTCATAGGAGGCGATCAGAGGCCTGTATTCCCAGGATTATCTGCTTTCCCCAGTCACACACCATAAGGTGGCAAAGAGCTTTAATTCTTTGTACTTGTAGAGGATAAGATCAAGAGCAGATACAGCTGAAACTTTGGAGTGGGAAATGGAATAATTCACCGTGTGGAGTCCTGAAAGTGGGTCGGGGAGAAGGAACAAATGCCAACATTTCAATTTAGAAAGACAAAGTTAGTGAGGTAAAATCTTACTGGACCAACTTCTGTTAGTGAGAGATACAAATTTTCAAGCTTACACAGAGCTCTTCAGGTCTGAAGAGCTCTGTGTAAGCACAAAAGCGTGTCTCTCTCACCAAGAGAAGTTGGTCCAATAAAAGATATTACATCACCCATCATGTCTCTCTAATATCTTGGGACCATCATAGCTACAACAACATTGCATACAACATTTCAATTTGCCAGCTTGGCAGGCAGTGAGTTCTGCTAAATAAAGAAAAATCTCCAATGCATACAAGAAGAATGATTTCCAGCCACAATATTGCACTGATAATCAAAGTATGGTCCACAGGCCACCTGTGATCACCTTTCCTGGTGGTCTGCAGACTGAAATATTTTATAGCCAAATGGTAGGAAATTGGGAGTTGGGAGGGGAAGTGAGTCCATGAAAAGCTTTTTCATAAATAGCCTTACAAAGCATTAAAAGCTTGAGCACCAGTTATGTTAGGGAATCCCTGCAGCTCCTCTTCAGGAATGGCTTCATTTGTAATTACTCTGACAAGCAATTCTATTTTTAAAATGTCCAGCACCACTAGAGACTTGTCCTTGCAAACACTCAGATGTGCCCCGCTGCGGACTACTTGTGCTTGCAGTATATAAATGATAGAAAGATTATTGGACAACTGCAGCTCTGAACTTTTGTAGTACAGCCAGCAATGTCACCTTCTACCAGAAAGCTGTACTGACTGGGATATAAGTGTTCTGTTCTAGAACCTTCTTGTTAAGCTAGGGTGACCAGATGTCCCGTTTTTATAGGGACACTCCCGTTTTTGAGGACTTTTTTTATATAGGTGCCTATTACCCCCCCAACCCCCTGTCCCGTTTTTTCACAGGTGCTATCTGGTCACCCTATGTTAAGCACTCCTGTTGAAATCTCCCTAGGGGTTATTTAATTAGTAAATCCTGTTTGGCAGGTGTCTATCTATGTACATTCCATTCACTGTGCCTGATGATTTCAGGATAGAATCACAGGAAGGGTTATTATGACATCACCCAGACAAATGGAATATTCTCATCTCTTGGTGACATGTCCATTTGCCCCTCTGATGTTGAGCTAACAGCCAGAGAAACTGGACCTCCAACTACACCTCTAGAACGAGGAAACTAAACAGGCTTACAATGTGATTCAGCTTGGAATTGTCAGAAGTTTATTCTTAATGCAGGAAAACTACCAGGTCCTAAACATGGCAGTGCAGGAATCATCATCTTCATCATTGTCATCAGGAAGCTCATATGAATCTGAAACAAACTCAGAACCCGAGCCTGAAGCTGCAGCCTCTACATTGGAACTCACTATCAGTCCTCTCACTGAAATCCCCCCCTCAGTGAAGAACATACTAGACAAAATTGATGCTGCCCAGCTCAGCAGAGCGAGGAAGGTACATGTTGACACTGAGAACCTGATCTTTGGGGCAGCTGAATGCCTCCTGTGAGTAGGATGCAAGGGAGATTAGCCCTCTGTAGGAGAGGCACCAGAGATAGGTGGAGGTCTCAGATTTTATGCTCCATTAAATATTCCCATTAGGGGTCTTGAATTGCTTTCCATTTTTAGTGAACGGCTCATGTCCACTGCCAGTTGGCTTTGTCAGCAATTTGAGAAGCAGAATATTTGCTTCCTGATATTTGTCATTTAGAAATAAAGGGACACGATCCTGAGAAGTGTTAAGCACTCCCATTTGCAGTGCTGAGACCCACCCTAGCTAGGTTCTATTCCTAGCTCATCCTCTGTTATATGTTACTTTAGCATCCAGATCTCCTAACTGAGATCTGAGCCTCATTGTACTAGGCAGCACATAATGAGAGGCAGCTCCTGCCTCAAAGAGTTTACAATCTGAATAGAGAAGTCAAACAAAAGGTGGGAGAAAGGAAGTATTATCTCACATAGAAATTAAGCGACTTGCCCAAGCTCAAACAAGGAGTCCGTGGCAGAATGAAACCTAGCTCTGCTGAATCCCAGTCCAGTGGATTTACTTACCTGGGCTTGAGCTCCTTGCATGCAGGGTGTTCTAGAAACAGTATTATTAAGACCCTATCCTCTCTCTTTAGGAGGTTTTTAAGCAACTGTTTGTAATTCTGGATAATGTGAACCGGGTATGTAACTGCTTCAAAGGGATGGACCCAGAGATAGAAGAACAGTTCTTCCTCTCCGGCACTTGGGCTGAGAGGAAACGGAGGGCACTTCTACTGGACAAAGTAGCCATCTTGCTCAAAGCCAGCACAGCTCAAGGGAAAGATTTAAAGTTCGTTCTGGAATCATTAAAAGAATGGGGTAAGTTAATGGAGACAGTTGGCCTCTGGGATGCTCCAAAGTACAGGTAGCTCTAGAGCCATACCCCTAAACTTTAGGGATGTCTGGAACCATGCTCTCCACCTGACCCCTATATCTCTATCATGGGGTCAGTCAAAAACCTGGATCCAAAAGCCTCTGAACTTTGGGGAAGTTTTGAGCTGGATTCCAACTTCATAGTTTGATCCCATTGTGATGTTTGGGTGATCACCCAGGCTGGTAAGGGATGCAGTCACCACCTTCCATTATAACCTTGGGGTGCTTTAATGCTGTGCTGCTATGGCTCAGATCCCAGACACCAGTAGCTTGCTCGCAAGCACAAAGTCTTACCCTGGCTTTCACTGGCCTCCTCCTTCCTTGGTAACACCAATAGTTCTTATAGGCCTAGGTGTCCCCAAATCCATTCCTTTCCCCAGACAGTCTGATTTTCCCCCTCTAGTTTGTGACCCCCAAAGGCATGAAACTAGCCTCCCAATTATCATCTCACTTTGCCACATGCACTCCCCACAGTTTGCACACCCGAGAACTGCTTGGGTAAAAACAAACAAATTGTTTATTTAATAGAAAAACCACAAAGATGAAATAGTAAGGGAGAGCCAACATATACAAGTTACACAGTAAATAAACATAAAGACACAGCTTCAGATGTCTTCTATATTAGTTAAAATCTTTTTTCTAATACAAGTTACCTATCGCCTTTAAACAGTTTCCCAGCGTACCTCCTAACTGTGGGATGCAGTGTTTCACAGACAGCTTCCCACTTGGAGGCGGTCCCTCAGTTTCTGGATGAAAACGTCAGCTTCAAGACTCGTTTAAAAAAATATATATTTACCCTTTTCTTTTTTCTCTCAGACTATGGTGATTCCTGGTTATTCAGACTAGGGAAATTCCCAGTTGTCTCAATGTCTTTCCATTAACTTTAATGGTCTACCATTATCCTTTCCTGGGCTGGACAATGGATAGGTACTTGAAGCTGGTATAATGTAAGCAACTGTCTTGGGAGGTAGCCTATCCCTCCCTGATTGCTTCATCGCCCTGTTTTGAGGAGATGCTAAAGTTGCCCCACAGTTACAATTTACAGTTTTCTGTGTATACACATACATACATTAATAATCATGGTCTATATACAGATCTCATAATGATCATCGAGTTCAGAACATTACAAGTTTATTCAAAACCTTACTTGGTATATTTTTATAGTACAATGACATATTCTGCAATCAGTTGATTGAACTGCTTATTTTGGGGGTTTAAACCTCTTGTTCTCCCTATAGGGTGTCTGGACCCCAGTTGTCACACCCATCTCTGCTCAAACCCTGCAGCTATATAGTGCGGGTTTTGATTTACAGGACCATCTTGAATTTAACCTTTAGAATACCAGGAATTAGGTGATTTGCCCTCATGGTTCTCCACAGAGGGATCTAAGATGAGTTATATTAGTTTTTAATACGTGTCACACTCTTTGTCCCCAAACATGATTCCCACCTCCTTCTCACCAACAAGGGGAGACACCCGCTTGCCCACCTCCTTAGCCCTCTCAGAGGCCCTTACTGAATGTCCTAAGACTCCATCTCACAGACTCCTGCTCCCTGCCTACCCTACAGCATTGCTGCCCCACCTCCCTATGTATTTTCCTGTGTTTGTGTGATATGTTACAATGTTCATCTGACCTCCTTGTGCAATTTTGAGACCTTTCTGTGACCACACCTGACTGTAGACATGTCACATATAAATTGCTAATCATCAGGTCAAGATCTTTTGTGTCATTTAATAAGGGTTTGATTTTCTGGAAGGTAATTAACGTGCACTTCATTCCCCTTTTTGCTTTGGCTCTTTTCAAGGTGAAATGTTGTCAGAAGGCAAAGAACAAGTCGGAGACACCCACACTGTCCAGTGGGTCAGTGATATGGAGACCAAGCTGCTGACCTCCCTTGATTATACAGAAGGATGTATAATGCAGCTATTCAATCTCTGCACAAGTCTTGTGGAACACAGGAGGAAAAGGAGGGGGAAATCAAGTATTTGTTTCAAACATCTTGGAATGAGAAAAGGGGGAAAATTAATATTTCTGATTAATTTGAAGGAACAACGATCTGATGCATATGCAGCCAGATTTTCAAAAGTGACCTTCAAGCATGAGGCATTTCAATATGCTTTCCAGCCTACTGTACGTCTTTATTGAGAGCACCCCAAAGTGTTTTCCCAGTCAAAGGCAAACTAAGTAGACAAGCTAGATACAGAAAGGATTATTATCCCCATTTTAAATATGGGGGACTGAACAGTGAAGAATCTATCCTAATGTCACACAGAGAGTTAGTGACAGAGCCATAAGTTGAATCCAGATCTTCTGAGTTTTATCTCAGAGCCTTAATCTTAGGACCATCCTTCCTTTCATTATAGACCCTAATTCTTTCTCTTTGTGTGTCTAATTTTCCCAGTTGTTCCCAAAACCGGCATGTGGAGAGCATGGCGAGAGAAAGTTGCACAGAAACCTCAGGAAGCCCAGCCCTTGAGCCCTGAACAGATGTTAGAAGATGAATCTGTAATTTTCTCCAGGACTTCTGAGCTCCTTACCATGTTACAGGAATTTGTAGGGTCCACACTGTTTAACAAAGCAGAAGCTGTTGTTGTTAAATATATAGTGACAATGGTGGCCAATCTCACCAAAGCCTTCACTCTGCTAACCAAACAGTGCCGTGGCCTGCAAGCAAAGTATGATACCTTAGCATCCCAGGAGTCCAGGAAGCAGGAAGTTCAGTATGGGAACTTTCAAAAGGAAGTACAGATGCTTCATGAGAAAAAGGCGTCTTTGGAGGCTCGAGTCCAAAGCATTGAAGACAAATACAAGATGCTTCTTGTAGCAAATGAGGCAATGCAAAAAGAACTGCACAAGGTGAAGGAAAATGCAGCAATAAAGATAGAACCATCTTTAAGAGACATGAAATTTGGGGCCAGGGCTTCTTTTGAAAGGAAATCACAGGAAGATGATGATAATGATCTGAGTAGGAAAAAGGATGCGGTTCTGTCAGCTGAAAAGCTGTCATGGAAATCCCAGGCAGACCTTGGTAAATCCCCCTGTAGGAAAAGGGAGGCAAAGGTACCAGATAAAAAGCAGCTTCAGAGACCATTGGTAGAGAGAACAGAAGACACCAGTGACAAACAGGAAACAAAGCTTCTAGATAAAAAGCCAGCACTGAAAGCCTCAATAGAGAGAGGTGAAGACATCAGTGACAAACAGAACGTCCCAGTAGAGAGAACTCAAGACACTGTTGTCAAATGGGACGCAGTCATCCCAGTGGAAAAACAAGAAGAGACTTCAGGAGACCTGGCTGGAAGACGGCATGAACAACCTCTGGACAGTGAGCAAACAGAGGCTGCTGACAAATGGGATGTGAGCCTCCTGGGTGGAACCCAAGAAGTTGTTGAAGACGTCACTGGTGAATGGCATGAGATGCTGCCAGAGGAACATGAGCTCAAGGCTGACAGTGAAGAAGAAATTGAAAGGCTCCCATCCCCAACAGAGCTCCCATACCAAGGGATCTCTAGGAAAGGGAAGCAGAGGAGGAAGAAGGAAAGCCTGTATACTGAGGAGACACATACAGAAATGCCTCAGAGCCCAATCAGCAGAAGCAAGCTGGAACCATGCACTGCACTGTGTGGGTTTAATTCAGCTATCCTGGCTTATCTGGAGCAGAAGATGGAGCAGCTATGGAAGTGTCCCTCTCCCGGGAAGAGACAAGCAGAGAGGATGCTGCCCGAGGACCCAGAAGCCCAAAGGCTCTACATGGCCTTGGAGAGGAAACTGGAAGAATGCTTCTCAAAAATGAAGATAAAATATTCCAGCAGCTTAGAGGAACAGAAGCTTCTAAGGAGCCTGGAGCTGACTGAAGGGCATGATGAGGAGGCAAAGCTGAGTGACCCTGACAGTCTCTTTTTGGAGTCCAAAGTTCCTGTGATCTCACGATGGGGACTCCCTGCAGCCCTGTGGAAGGACCCTAATGTCTCAGCACAGCAGGGGGAGGCGCAGGAGCCAGGGCAGGGGGAGGCGCAGGAGCCAGGGCAGGGGGAGGCGCAGGAATGGTTTAAGAAGATACAGAGGGAGCAGCAATGTCAGATGCAGTCACCACAGCCTGAGGAGCAGCTCCAGCAGCAGCTGCAAGGGGTAAAGGAGAAGGTGGAGGTGGAGCAGCTGGAGGAGGAGCAGCTGCAGCAGGAAGAGCATCAGTTTGAGGAGCTGCAGCCACAGCAGGAGCCACGGCAGGAAGGGCAGAAAGAGCGGCAGGAAGAGAAGCAAAAGCAGTGGAAGAAGTGGCTGGAGGAACAAGCGGAGGAGCAGAGGCTGTGGCAGCAGCAGGAGGCGAAGCAGCAGGAGCAGCAGAGGCTGTGGCAGCAGCAGGAGGCGAAGCAGCAGGAGCAGCAGAGGCTGTGGCAGCAGCAGGAGGCGAAGCAGCAGAGGCTGTGGCAGCAGCAGGAGGCGAAGCAGCAGGAGCAGCAGAGGCTGTGGCAGCAGCAGGTGGCGAAGCAGCAGGAGCAGCAGAGGCTGTGGCAGCAGCAGTGGCAGGAGCAGCAGAGGCTGTGGCAGCAGCAGGAGGCGAAGCAGCAGGAGCAGCAGAGGCTGTGGCAGCAGCAGTGGCAGGAGCAGCAGAGGCTGTGGCAGCAGCAGGAGG
This sequence comes from Lepidochelys kempii, assembly GCF_965140285.1. Classification (NCBI taxonomy): domain Eukaryota; kingdom Metazoa; phylum Chordata; order Testudines; family Cheloniidae; genus Lepidochelys; species Lepidochelys kempii. The sequence goes on along the minus strand of NC_136399.1, from coordinate 575,176 downwards.
CGAAGCAGCAGGAGCAGCAGAGGCTGTGGCAGCAGCAGTGGCAGGAGCAGCAGGAGCAGCAGAGGCTGTGGCAGCAGCAGGAGGCGAAGCAGCAGGAGCAGCAGAGGCTGTGGCAGCAGCAGGAGGCGAAGCAGCAGGAGCAGCAGAGGCTGTGGCAGCAGCAGTGGCAGGAGCAGCAGGAGCAGCAGAGGCTGTGGCAGCAGCAGGAGGCGAAGCAGCAGGAGCAGCAGAGGCTGTGGCAGCAGCAGGAGGCGAAGCAGCAGGAGCAGCAGAGGCTGTGGCAGCAGCAGGAGGCGAAGCAGCAGGAGCAGCAGGAGCAGCAGAGGCTGTGGCAGCAGCAGTGGCAGGAGCAGCTGCAGCAGTTGCATGAACAGCAAGAGTTGCAGCAAAAGCAGACGCAGCAGGAGCAGTATCTGACCCCACGGCCTAAAACAGTTCCCAGGAGCAGAGAGCCTGGGACCCTGGAACACTCGACGAAACAGATCCCGCGAAGGCCCAGGAGAGAGACTGCAAAGGAAGAGGTCCTACTGTACGAATATTTCCAGCCTTCTGCCCAGCAAATGGTTCCTACTCAGAGCAAAGTATCCCTGCACTCTCAAGCTCAGTCTACTGAGGAGACCAGCTGGCTCCCCACTCTGGCTCAGAAGACCAAAGGGAAGAGCTTGGTGCCCTCCAGCCTGTCAGAGAAGCGGTACTGGGTGGATGTGGAGGCTCAGAGGGAGAATTTGGTGCTGCTAGGCCAGGCAACCCAAGAGTGCAGACTACCTCCACACCTGCACATGCAGGCGAAGGAAGTTATCATTGAGACCCTGCACACTGATGTTGAGAGGCTGGCTCTCCTCTTCCACAAATACATCTCCTTCTGTCACCTCCACCATGTCAGGTACCAATATATGCAGACTTCTGGTATCCACATGGGGCCAAATCCTTGCTAAGGACCTGCTCCTGCTGCCATCAAACCCAGTGTGAGCCTGTCCATTGAGTTCAATGGGAGCAGGACTTTGCTCAGTCTTTACACAGGCAAAATTCCTATTGAAGCCAATGGAACAAATCCTGAGGTGCTTACTAAGGCCTTACTCAGACCACAGGCCTTGTAGTAGCTGGGGAATAAGTAAGGTGCAGACACACCTAGTTCGTGTCCCCTCCCTTCCCTGACATGCCACACACACAAACACACCCTGGAATTTCCCTCCACTGGGGGCTCTTGTGAAAAGGCTCAAATAGCATCTTGCACAAGAGTATTCTCCAAAGGACAGCTGTCTCTTTGTTTGGCTGTTCCTCAGGGCAACCAGGATGGGGTCCAGTGGATCAGATCCTGAGTGGTGCTGATCATGTGTAGCACCCATTAAAGTCTGCTTCTATTGAGCTCAGTGGTCAAACTCTCACTGATCTCATCAGAACAGGATTGTGCAAAGTGTGCTCAGCATCTCTCAGGATTTGGCCCTAGCTCAGCAATAGACAGACCATTTCCTTTACTTCTATGGCAGTTCTGGGTGGTTGGTGCCTCTTGGGATTTGTCCCTAAATCAATCAGATTAGCCTATCAACTCTATATTTTGGGGGGGGGGGGTTGGAAGATAAAGGCTTAAAGCAGCACAAAGGAAACTCCACATGGTCTCATCACCTAGTGATATGAGTGGGGTTTCCATGCTCCGAAATATCAGCGCTGAGATCCATTGTACAGATCTGACAGAAAAACCTGGCCTCAAAATTACAGATGGGTCAAAGCCAGAACAATTTATCCTGCCCCCAACCATGAATTTTAGGAAAAAAGGTAGTGATGAACTCAAGCCACAGCCGTTGGGTTTGGATTTCAAACACCCCAAAGGTCTTGGATCCAGGGTTGTGGTCTGGACCATCTCTAATTAAAAGAGATGCAAACGAGGTACTGCAATACCTAGAAATTAAGATGATAGGGCATTAGAAAAACTAAGATGGCTGGATGTATGGCTAGACAGAACCCTAAACCCCAAAGCACCCCTCAGTTTGCATATCCGTCCCACTCCCCTGCCAACACAACACACACCAAACTATGTAAATAAGTTGTTTGGTTTCTCTTCTACTGTGGAGAAGAAACATTTCTCACAATTTAATTCCTTTTCTTTCTATTCCAAGACAAACCTTAATGTCCCGCTTGGAAGCTGCCAGAGCTGTAAATGATGGTGCTGAGGTCCGGAACTTGTACACATATGTGGAGAGGGTGGATGCTTACCGGAAAAAGGTGCTACAGTGCTGGGTGGCCAAGCAGAAAACAGCAGAGTGGGCACGTCAACACTGCCTTGGCAAGATGATTTCCTTGTTTGCCCAGGTGAGCTTTTGGGGTGAAGTTCTCTTCTTGGTTCACAGATGATCCTGCTAACATCATTGGCATAACCAAGAGAAGAGTGTGTCCCTTGGTTTTTATTGGTCACTTTTGTTTCTAAAATCAGAAATATCCAATGGGATAACAAGACAGAAAAACAGCGTGTATGGGACTAGGGTGAAATTTCCCCCTGTGCAGAAATGCCAGCACAAGGCCTATGCCCAAGGCCCAAAGAGCATAAGTGGGACTTAAGTAGTGCATCAGCCTTGCTCTGGCTGTCTGCACAGGAGTAGATGTCACCTTTACTGATATTTCCCATCTATTCTTGAATCCTAGTCTTCCAGGGAGTGGGAAGGGTGTTGAGGATCAATTGTGGTTGCAAAGAAGAGGGATGGTCCAGAGATTAGGGTACTAGTTTAGGACTTGGTTCAAGTCCCTTCTCGGCCCCAAACTTCGTGGGTGACCTTGGGCAAGTCACTTAGCGTCGCTGTGCCTCAGATACCCATCTGCAAATGGGATAATAACCACCGCACAGGGGTGCTCAGAGGACGAATACATTAAAGATTGTTAGGTGCTCAGGTACTATGGTAATGGAGGTCAGATAAATACTTTGCCTTCAATTGAAAGGAGCTGGAGAAAGGCAAAATGTTACTGTGGCCGATACTGAGTAGCATGCTAACTGCCTGTAGCCTCCAGAAAAGCGGGTGCTTGGCAGCTTTCTGGGATTTGAAATAATTAATAAATTCCTGTAAAAAAATTTAAAGTGCCACCTTCTCCTCTTTTAAATCCCTCCATAAAACATACCACTGCCATGATGCCTAAACATCACTGTCACCTGGCATTGGTTAGGCAAGGGGCGAACTGAGGCTTCTGTTTTTATTTTATGCTAACCTTTGTTTTGTTGTTCCCTCATCCCATCAGATCCTCTCCCCACCCCATTTGTCTGCTGCGTTCACCTGTTACATCCTAACATCTAGATTGTGAGCTCTCTGGGGCAGGATCTGTCTCTTTGCTATACTTGCCTATAATTACTATAATATCTCTACTATTGTTTTACTAATGATTATGAACTCCAATCCTTATGTTTCAGAGTAGCAGCCGTGTTAGTCTTTATTATGTTCTTACTCAAACAAACTTCTACTGGCCAAGGATTTAGATATTATTATTATTTATTATTACCAGTGAACAGATTAATTGAACCAGATTCTCCTCTCCCCATACCCAGTTTTACCCATTGTAGCCCTTTTGATTTCAGTCAGGTTATTTCTGAATGTGTGTGAGAGAAGGGAAAGGGGAAGCACTGGCAGCAGGAGGACAGCTCCTTGTCTTTATTGTTCCATTAGCTCCGCCTGAGCTCTGAACTCCACCTCAGCAGCCCATCCCCACTCATGATCAAAGCAGTGGATGAAATGAAGAAGGAGTTCCCGTCCTCAGCCCACGCCAGATCCAAATCCCCTGGCTATCCAAGCCCCCTGGCAAGTGTGAAGAAAGTCAGAGCCTTTATGCATCCAGCTGGAGTCAGGTATATGGGGGTCTGGAAATGTTCAAGGCAGCCCTTATTAACACACCCTGCCTTGCTACAGCCCCAAATAGTGATCTGATGCTCAGGTCCTCGTTGTGGGCCTGATCCTGTGAGGTGCTTGTTGCCTCTTCTAAGAGGCTGAGCACCTACAGCTCTCACTGACTTTTGAGGGTGCTCAACTTCTATCAGGATCAAGCCCCGAGAGCCTCAGCATTCCATTTGGCCTCTCCCCCTTTTCACTGTCTCACTCTTTCAAGACCTCCAGCCAGAGTAAGACATACCCTGTGTTCCCATCTTGGCTGTTTCAGCTTTTTCCCTTCCTCTCTGTACTTGCTCTGTGGCTAAGCAGAGGACTTCAGTCTCTAGGGCTGCCAACCATCATTTGAAGCCCAATCCTGCTGAGCACCCTCAATTGCTACTGAGCCAAGTCCTGTCATTGACTCAAGCAAACTCCCTTTGGAGTCTAATCCTGAGAGGCACTTCTCACCTCCATCTCCCACTGAAGTCCTTTGAACACTGGGTCACTTATGTAGGTGCTTAAATATGGGCTTAAATGCCTAGCTTTAGCACTTGTTTGTACATTCTGGGATGAGTCAGGACCCCATGGCTTGGCCCATCACGTGACCCTGTTAATAGGTTTGTAGCTGAGTAGTTTTTATTGCTTGCAAATGACTGTGTTCTTGTGCTCCTGCAGTGAGCAGCTTTGTGACCAGATAGAGTCAGTATGGAGGACCGATGTCATCTCTCACAGTTTTCCTGTCATTCCAAAACCCCCTGTGTCACTACTCTGGTCCCAGGCTGGCGGCTTTCCAGATATCCCTAGGTTTCTGGAACTGGATGTGAGCTCAGTTAGGAGCAAACCCTTTAGGACTCTACAGACACGGTAAGCAGCCTTACATTTTATTTTACCTTAGTCTGCAGGAGGAACCATGTTATAATTATATGACTGCGTCAATCTCTAATTCCCTCTTTCCAAAGATCTCACCAAGCTTTGCAAATATTAAAGAGTTAAACTTCCGGGTGAGTTAGGGAAACATCTGTATTCCCATTTTACAGATGGGCAAAATGAGGCACAGAGGAAAAAGCAAGTCAGTATCAGAGCCTGAAATAGAACCCAGCTCTTGTGACTCCCATCCAGGTGCTCTAACCATTAGACCATCCTACACCTCTCTACATGCTGAATGGGATTTCTTTTTTGACTGAAGCCACCCTGTCTCTTTGGTTTTATGCTGGAGAAAGAGCTGTATTTGAGCAGGGGATGGGCAAAGGAAGGTGAGAGAGGGCCTGTGGGGGAGAGGAGGGAGGCAGGATGCAAATGTGCTATGCGTGGAGGCCAAGAGGAAGGCCAAAATATTATTTTCAGACACAACATCAGAGATGTAAGAGTCTCCTTGATACTTGCACATGGATACACGTATCAGAGTAACCAGGAGTAATAGGTGCACACTGAGCAAACAAATACCTTAGCATTACATATTAATAACAGCCCAGCTAGCTCCCCACCACATGGGCTTTGTATCCACCTCCCATCCACACCACACTGCTTGTGTTCCCCCACAGCCAGATGTCGCTCTGCCCTGCTAGCTTGGTGTGTGTGTTTCTCACGCTTGCCAAAAGCTTTGGCAGAGTGCTGATGTTTCCTTCTTCCAGGAACTTCTTAGAATTTCTGCAACAGCCTGTTGCTGCAGGTTCACATGCTGCTGGTCCTGGCTCCTGCTGGTGGTGCTCAAAGCTACCTGAGCAGGGGACAAGGCTCATTCCTGTGAATGTGGGAGGAGCGCCCCAAAATGTGATGAATTGCTACATTTTTTTAACTGAGAAAGGCAAGCCATTTGTTCCCCATGACCCTCAAGATCTAAAAAGTTTGCATGGATTAAAATGACCAGCTATGCCAGAGGTGGGCAAACTAGGCCCGCAGGCCCTTCCTGCCCGGCCCCTGAGCTCTGGCCTGGGAAGTGATCCCCCAGCCCCTCCCTCACTGTTCCCCCTCCCGTGCAGCCTCAGCTCACTGTGCCGGCGAAGTGCTCTGGGCAGGGGGGTTGCGAGCTCCCGGGGCAATGCAGCTGCACAGCCCAGCCTGACCCGGTGCTCTGTGCCATGCAGCTGCAGCACCGCCAGCCACTGGTGCTCAGGCAGCGTGGTAAGGGGGCAGGGAGTGGGGGGGGATAGAGATCAGGGAAGTTCAAGGGGGTGGTCAGGGGCCAGGGTTGTGGATAGGGGTCGGGGTGGTCAGAGGGCGGGAAACAAGGAGATTGAATGGGGACAGGGGTCCTGGGAGGGCAGTCAGAGGCAGGGATAAGGGGTGGTTGGATGGGGCAGGGGTCCCGGGGGGCAGTCAGGAATGAGAGGAGGGGTTGGATGGGGTGGGGGGGGCAATCAGGGGCGGGGGGGTCTGGGGGCGATCAGGGGACAGGGAGCAGGGGGTGCTGGATGGGGCAGAAGTCCCAGGGGGGCCGTCAGGGGGCGAGAAGCAGAGCGGGTTGGATAGGGATCAGGGACCGGGCCACACCTGGCTGTTTGGCTCCATACAATTTTGGAAACCCAATGTGGCCCGCAGGCCAAAAAGTTTGCCTGCTCCTGAGCTATGCTCATGCAAATCCAGACAGTTGTGGGGCTCTGGGCTCCAGAACTGTCTCCTCTACAGCCAACCTGGCCTCTCTGTCTCCTTCTGTCCGGTCAATGCCACTTTGACTTCCATGGCACTTCTGCCCCTCCCCATAGCAAGCCAAAGACCACAGGGCAAACCCCTAAGCCTAGGCAATGATAAAAAACCCTTTCCGCGCTCACAGGCAGGTATAGATGCTCACTGAATCCAGGGCTGAGGCAGCAGATGATATGGGGTGAAAATGTGACCCTTATCTCTCATGATTTGTGCTCACATTGCTGCCACCTTTGTCTGCACTAGAGAGTTGAGTTAATCTCCCTTCCTGTCTCTCTTCATGAGTGGCCTGTAGGTGTCACTGTTTAGTCACAACAGCACTCAAAGCATCCTTGTGTTCAGAATGACACTGCCTGCATTGAATTTGTATCCCCAGCCTTTAAGCTTGTTTAATTGTTACACACACACATGCATGGAATCTCATTACATTTACTCATTTAAACTGATCTGGATTCAAGGATGCAGGGGAGTTGAGTGGGAAGAACCTCCGGAAGAGAACAGCAGAACTGGGTTCACCTTCTCCAAGATTCACTGAGTGCCTTTTATCCAAGCATTGTTTACAAACCATATGGTGACAGTACCCATAGAATCCAGTCACCGAGGAGGGCAGCAGTCAGGCTGTGCAGCATCGGGTGCGGGGCTTGGGAAATGTTTGGGAAACCCTGACTCTTGTGAAAAGTGCTGTGGGATCTTCCTGGCCCTACTCCATTGAACATTTTTATCAATAACCTGAAAGAAAACATTAAATCATCACTGATCAAGTTTGCAGATTACACCAAAATTGGGGGAGTGGTAAATAATGAAAGGGACAGGTCACTGATATAGAGTGATCAAGCTGGGCTCAAGCAAACAATATGCCTTTTAATATGGCTAAATGTAAATGTATACATGTAGGAACAAAGAATGTAGGCCATACTTACAGGATGAAGGACTCTATCCTGAGAAGCAGTGACTCTGAAAAAGATTTGGGGTTCGTAGTGGAGATGATCAGCTGAACATGAGCTTCCAGTGCGACTCTGTGGCCAAAAGAGCTAATGTGCTCATTGGGTGCATAACCAGGGCACTCTCAAGTGGCAGTAAACAGGTTATTTTGCCTCTATACATGGCATTGGTATGACCACTGCTGGAATACTGTGTTCAGTTCTGGTGCCAGCAATACAAGAGGATGTTGATAAATTGGAGTGGGTTTAGAGAAGTGTCACAAGAGTTATTGAAGGATTAGAAAACATGCTTTATAGTGATAGACTCCAGGAACTCAATCTGTTTAGCTTAACAAAGAGAAGGTTAAGAGGTGACTTGATCACATTCTATAAGTACCTACGTGGGGAACAAATATTTAATAATTGGCTCTTCAGTCTATCAGAGAAATTTATAAAAAGTTCCAGTGGTTGGAAGTTGAAGCTAGATAAAGTCAGACTGGAAATAAACTGTAAATTTTTAACAGTCAAAGTAATTGAAACAATTTACGAATGCTTGTGATGGACTCTCCATCACTGATAATTTTTCAATCAAGACTAGATGTTCTTCTAAGAGATATGCTGTAGAAATTATTTTGGGGCAGTTCTCTGGCCTGTGTTATACAGGAGATCAGACTAGATGACCAAAATGGTCCCTTTTGGCCTTGGAATCTATGAATCTATAACGTCCACACAGACAGGCAGTATCCATAGATTCAAGGCTTCCTCTGAAAGCTCCACACATAGTAAAGTGTATGATAGCCAGGTCCCCTGCCTTGGAAGGGCCCTGCAGAGTCCTTTGGTGTTGGAATCCATCGTTCTAGTTATTTCAATATTGATGCTCATACTACAAAGCCTGTGGATAAACCTTCTGAGGGTAATGAGACTACCAGTCTGGTGGGACTGGGAATGAGTCTTACCAGCTGCAAGAAGCAAACACAGTAGAAAAACAGATATGCCCAGCTCTCACTGACATTCTGCATACCCAGCTGGAGGGGCAGGGGGAAGTGGTGCTTCTTAGGTGGGTTTTACAGGGCAAGAAGTCTGAGGCTTCTCTCCTGTAGAAGTTCACACACTGGTAGAGCAGGAAAGGATTGTACAAACTGGAGGGCAAACTGGGAGGGACTGAGGAGTTATTTGGGATCCAGTGGGTTTTGTGCTGGTGAAAGATGCAGATTTGTAGCTCCGGAGGCTGAATAGGCATGTTAGGACCAGGTTACTTACACACACACACATCCTCCTGTCCTGCCCCTCAGTGCTCGGCCTGTCTGTGAATGTTGCCTGCAATTATCATAAATTCTCAGTGGGGTCAGGACCTGAGTTACAGTAAGTTGAGTAATCAAAATCCATTTGAGAGATTAGGTTCCTGTACAGGCTGCAGGCTCCAGCTGGCACAGTCCAGTGGAAGTTTCACTGACCAGTGTCTCTAAGACATGTGCATAAGAATGAGAGAGAAGCACATTTAAGTGGAATAAAAACAGCACAAGAAATTATAGCAAAATATGCAGCCCACATAAAATGTTACCATCTGTGGGCTCTGTCATGGCATCCGGTAGACACCAAGGGGATTTCTGATTGAGTGTGACCTTAGATAGTCAAGGTGGGTGAGGTAATATCTTTTCTTGGACCAACTTCTATTGATGAAAGAGTCAAGCTTTCAAGCTACACAGAGCTCTTCTTCAAGTCTGGGGAAGGTACTAAGAGTGTGCAAGCTAAATACAAGATTGAACAGATAGTTTAGTATCAGTAGTTAGCACATGTTCTAAGGGACCATTTCCGATGAACTGTAAGATTTGGCTCTGTGAGATTAAAATACCTTTCAGAGCTTGATTTGCTGTGACATTCGAGGTGTGTCTATACAGCCTGCAGCAGTGAGCCTCCCAGCCCAGGTCTCATGATAGCACTCATAAAAAAGCTCTGTAGACAACAGTACTTTGAAGTTGTGGCTCAAGCTCTGAAGCTCAGCTCTCTCCTAGCTCCTGCCCAAGCCAGTTTCAAAGCACTCTCTATTTTGAGCCCCTTTAGCCCATGTCTGTTGACTTGGGCTGGGAGGCTTGCTTCCACAGGCTGTGTAGACATATCCTCAGTGATGCTGTGTATCTAATGGCTACAGCCTGGGATCAGGATCCTGTTCTATGTTCTCATTTACTCTGCACACCAGATGTAATAAGGCTTATCACTTTTCATCTTCAAGGCACTTTGCAAACATTAACCTATTAATCCTCACACACACACCCCCGTGTGGTAGTTAAGGATTATCCCCGTTTTACAGGTCTGTCTTTATCCACAAAATCTGTTCATAAATTTCTAGTGCACCCCTTACCACAGTGTCAAGGTATCAAAATAATGAAGAAACAGAGTCAAGAGAGGTTACAGCCTGATTTTCAGAAATGCTGAGCACCCGTAACTCCAGCTGAAACTGCCGGTGCTCAGCATTTCTGAAAATCAACCCTTAAGTATCTAAGGGGGTTGATGTCAGCACTAGGATTAGAAGTCACCCTCTCCTAACTTCCAGGCCTGCTCTCTGACCATTAGACCATCCCATACTATTTAAAGGGCTGACCCTGTAAGGCGCCGAGTGTTCTTAGCACCCAAATAAATCAGTGGGTGTTGCACTTAATCAGCACTTTGCCGGATTGGTCCTTTTGTTTGTAGATATCAGTCACTAATGTCCCTAGTTCTTACATACGTACAACCCCATTGACTTTAGATGCAGCAGGTGTGCAAGTCTGGGCTCTGCATAGCTATTAAATCATTAGTATTTTGTAACAATAAGCCTGTCTTTTTTTTTTTTTTAGAGTCCAGAACCTTCCCAGATGGAAAACATATGGACACAAGTAAAAACCCATGTAAATATAGGATAGTCCAGATGCAGTTTAATGCACAACAGAAATTTATGTAGAAAGCAAATAAAGTTTATTTTTGTGTTTATTTCATGGCCATGTGCCTTTACTGTAAAGCCTGCAATTTATGTTCCAGTCTGTTGAGTCTGGGATTGTCAAAGGCTCCTAAGGGAGTTTCACTGAAATCTCAACTTCTGTTGAACTCCAGTCCTTCCACTGAATTTCTGTTCCTGTTCAGGAATGTGCCCCTCCATCCCCCTGGGCCTTCTCTTATTAGCTGAATAAGGGGCAGCAACAGAAACAATTGCACCTTCTGCTCGTGTGTGTTACAGAGCAAAATTCATGTGCCCTATATACTGAAATCAAGAGGTTATATAGTGAAAGGGACTGAATGGCAAAGTGAAAAGCTGTTCTTTTCAGGCAAGCATTAGCTTGATATGGATTTGGGCTGGACTATGGCAAGCTTTATCTCATTTTGGTGGGCTGAGGTGACTGATAAGGGGAGGAGTTCTGACGTCCTAGCCCTGCTTGGCCACTCTATCAGAGTTGCAATAATTTGCATAGAGGTGTGGGGTTGTGTCATGTATTCCTTAGTATAGAGGACCTGGAACAATAGCATCTTCAGATCATTCTGACTACTGCGCTGGGGAAGTATGGAGATAAGGCTCGTGACATACGTGTTTGAACCAAAAGCAAAATCTTTCACAGTCATCAGAACCGAGTGACTTAGGCCACCCATAGCTTTTTCAGCACCCCTCACATTCATTTTGCAAGAGGAAACTCCACCTCAAAGGAGCACTGGAGGCAGAGCATCAGGAATTTGCTTCCAAAAGAGGCCAAAAGTTAAATACTGCAACTACCAGGCACTCTGACAAATGCAAATTACTAATAACTACTGTAGTCAGGAGGCCTGGAGTAGCTGAGATGGGATCAAGATAAATTACTGCTGGGTGTGAGATAGAATCACACTCCCAGCAGCCCTGAAGTTTTGGCAGCTCCCAGACACAATGGGAAATGCATCCCTCCCAACCCTGCAGCTATTCATGTACAGCCCTTTTCCTCATATTTCACATCTGTTCCGCCTACACCTGCGAAGTGCAGCCAAGCTCTGACATCTGGGCTGCAAGCTCTTCCAGGAGTCTCTCCCCATCTTAAACTATGCAGCTGAGTCTAACGTGGGTTGCTTGCGAGCTGAGGTTCCAGATGTGTTCTCCCTGCCTCTGATGAGAAGCTCAGGTACATGGACTAAGAGTGCAGTATAAATACCTCCACAGAAGGGCAGCTTATACAGCCTCTCCTGTTGGATGAAATATCAGATCTACTCAAGCATGTAAAAAGAAAAGGAGAACTTGTGGCACCTTAGAGACTAACCAATTTATTTGAGCATGAGCTTCATCCGATGAAGTGAGCTGTAGCTCACGAAAGCTTACGCTCTAATAAATTGTTTAGTCTCTAAGGTGCCACAAGTACTCCTTTTCTTTTTGCGAATACAGACTAACACGGCTGCTACTCTGAAACCTGTCAAGCATGTAAGTGGCTTTGGGACAGGGACTGTTTGTTATGTGTGTGTGCAGCACCGAGCTGTACAGGGGCCTCTAGATGTTACTGCAACATAAAGGTAATAATAATAACAGTCTGCGATGTGGGTTTGTGCCTAGCAGCCCCAAGATGAGGTAAGACCTGATAGCTGCACTCCTTTAGCTGCAGTGGTCAGGTCCATTGTTCTTGGAACAGAAGGGTCCGAGTTCTGTCCCCGATCACACCTGTGGGATGCCTGTAGCCACGCTGTGCGGTATGACTGACATGACGTAGCCTGCACCGTGCACCGGAGAGCATCGTCTCTCCTCATCCCCCACTCAGTTGTGTGTCCTAGTGTAACCAATTAAGCAGCTAGAGCTTCTCTGGTGAACACAAGACAAGCATGGAGCTGTTGGCTGTTAGAGGTATGGGAGGCAGTGGACACTGGATGTCTCCGCCTGGTATATGGGTACAATTCCCAGAAAAGGCTAGCGTCCACAAGCCTATCAGAAACATCTGGCTTGAAATCTCATTTTAAGGCAGGAAATTAATTTGGATGTTAAGCTATTTCCTTTCATCTCCATAGAGAGCAACTCTGGTGGCATGACCGCTGGAGAGCAGTATCTGGGAAATGCTGATTTTCATTAAATTGCAGCGAGGCGAGAAAGAGGTCATGGAAAATCCAGGGATGCCCTCACTGCCCACAATGCAACTTAATGAAAAGGAGTGGGAGCAATTTACAGCCAACACTTCTTATTGCTCTTACCTCACCTTTAAATTCTCCTTTTTCCAGGTTCTTACATGAGACCCTGTCACGGACTCACAGATCGTTCCCACTCTTGGCCCCGTGCGGACCACGGGGGGTGCCCCTTTCAGTGAGACAGCCCTTCTCCCAGGGGTCCACTCTCTCTCGGAGTTAAGCCCCTCCACCTCCTGAAGCTGCACCTCTCTGAGCCTTAGCACACCTTTTTCTTGTGATGGGCCTCCTCAGGGAGTCCACTCGCGCTGGACCCCCAGGGCCTCCACCCCCCCCACCCCCTCCCGAAGGGGATGATGCAAACCTGTTCTCTAGACCAGAGTGACTCTCAGCCAGCGTAAAACAGGAGGGTTTAGTTGAACACAGCACAAGAAACTCTCAGGGCCTCAGGCCTGGCCTCCCTCAGCACAGCACATCCAAGTCTCCCCTGCATCCAGGTGGGCTCTGCCTACTCCCTCTCTTCAGCCCAGACCCCCCCACTGCTTCCCAGCTGGGCATCTGATATCACCGGCCCCAAGCCCCGCTTCTGTCCATTGTCTTCTCTCCAGGTAAACAGGGTCGTAAACAGGGTCACCTGGGCCCCCTCTCCTCTCTTCGCAGCGCATTGTCCTCCCACTGGCCAGAACTGGCTGTGACTCCTGAGCTGGGCCTCTGGGTCACCAGTCGCTGGGGTCTCCATTCTCCATGCCAGTGGTTGGGGTCCCAAGTTCCCTCGCCGGTTCTCTGTAACAACAAACTCTCTCTCCCATCACCTCATTAAACCCGTAGCACCTAGGGAAACTGAGTCCCATCCCCTCTGCATGCAAACTATAGGAAAACCAAGAAAATCCCCCATAGGAAACAAGGAAAAACAAGAAACTCTCCCCCACTTCATCACAGACCCATTTCCAACCGGTTTGTCAAAGGGCCTTTAAGAGGTTCAGAACCCAGCTCTGACCTGTGCTTCGTTTTCCTCCTAATTCATGGGACTTAGAGAATTGAGAGCATGAGAGTCAGGGTTGATGAGAGATACAGACAGCAGTTTGTTCTCAGTGGGAGAGGGAGCTGGAAGGAGTGTCCATGTGCTAGAGTCTCTTGTGTCTGGCATGTCTTGTAACTGGAGTCTAGGAAAGGACCAGCAGTGTGTCCCTGCTGGGGAGAAGCAGGAACTGATTGGGAAGGATTAAGACTTTGGGAGTGGACTGATTTGGTGGGAAGGAGCCCCAAGGGAACTCAAGACAAAGGTGAAGACTCAGACTGGAAGTGTTGCCTCTATCAGACTTGAACTCCACTTCCAATATTAATAAATAAGACCCTGGATGGGGGGACTGTGTGGAGCTGTACAAAGTGTGATTATACTGTAGAGGGGAGCTGAGGCAAGGGGGCGTGGGCTGTTGTAGAGAGAAGCCGTACCATCACACAAACCCACAAGGGTCATAACTGTAGCAAAGGTTTGCACAAAGCCTGTGGGAATGTCAGTTCTGCTTCTGGACCAGAGCTTCTGACAAATCATACAGTTGTATTTTCACAAACCTCTGTTACTGCTGGAGTAAATGGTTCCCTTCCCAGGCAAAACCAGTCCTGCTGTGGTGAGGTAAGTAACCCTGGCAGCCTTCAAGCTGATGAGCAGGAATTACAGTTTTATTCCAACATCATTGAGTACAAGGCAAACAGTACAGAGGTCTGGCTCTGAGAGACACCCAGGCAACAGCATTGAGCAATCAATCTACTTTGTCAGGCTCTGGGTACCTCCAGCACCCTGGCAGTGCTGAACTGTATATTCTGTGGCAGATAAATTAAATTTAATGGATTTTCTCATCTTCTGCTCACTCTCCTCCCATGCCTCTGGCCCACCCACCTGAAACCACCACAGATGTACTAAGGATTCTCTTTATCCATGTAAAATATATCTGTATAAAAAGTCTGAATGGAGAAGGAGAGGGAGAGTAATGAACTGGCTGGTGTGTATGTTCCCCATTGGTCTTTGCTGGATGGAATCAGAACAGTTCCATCCTGTGGCATAGGCCCCAGCCTGCTAGCAGCTGATGGAGATTCTCCCTGAGCTCAAGCTGGGCTTTTGGAGCAAAAGGCGCTGAGCTCTGTCCCCACTGCTGTTGTAAAGTTCCAGATGGTCCCAGTGTGCAGCACCATGACAACAGTGTAATGCTTGTTGTTCGGTGGGTCTAACTGACCCTCTGTATCTATGGCAGAGTTATAATGATCTCATATAATCCAGATGGCAAAATGGCTGCAGCTTGAACATGAAAATAGCAACTGATTTCTACCATGGGTGTGTTACAGCATTAATGCTGGCTACAGAGTGCGGGGACAAAGGCCGATTGGCAGGGGCAGCGTGAAAGGAAGCATGCTCTGTTGCTGCCCGTGCTGTACCAGTTCAGCCTCTGACATACTTCAGTCTCTGGGGCTGTTACTTCAGCACTGGCACTAAAACAGAAAAAGCAAGACATTTAGAGACAGTGGGTTCCCTCTCAGTCCACTAACTAGGACAGCCAGTGGGAGTTTTTCAATATCACACTCATCAGGAGCAGCTAGCTCGCCAAGGCTCAGGAGTCCGGGCAGCTACAGCACTCCTCTGCCTTCTACTTAAGTTTCATCCAGGTCTGAAAACACTGAGGGAGGGGAGAGGGGGGAAGAAAGTAGTGACTCATGTCGAGAGGGAGGAGTTGGGGGCAGAAGGGATAGGAACTGCAGTTACCAGTTGCTGACTCAGCATGCTTTTCCTCTTGGACCTTGCACAGTGAGCAGCCAGGAGGGATATTAATGTTTAACTCCATTTAATGCTGATTTGATGAGGGGAAGGTGAAGAGTATTTCTTCTCCTGGAGCCACTGTGCTGCTTGTACCACAGATATGAAGCTAGGATGACCAGACAGCAAGTGTGAAAAATCGGGATGGTATGGGGTGTAATAGGAGCCTATATAAGAAAAAGACCCAAAAATCGGGACTGTCCCTATAAAATCAGGACATCTGGTCACCCTCTATGAGGCCCTGGTTGCTGCATGGACTTTTTCATACAACATAATCCAAAGAGCACAATCCAACTGATAAGCTTCAGAAGGAAAGGGGGGAAATCAACAACATTAACACTTTGGCCTCCATTTCCATGGTTTACTGGTCACACAAATGCAGCTGGAGGATAGACAGACAAACACGGTAAAGAAGAAAAGTAAGGAAAAGCTCTCTTCACTTGCCAGCAACCTACATTATCAATGATCCATTCAGAAAGAGGACCCCCAGAGCCACCTGCAACCCAGCCTTCTCTGGCTTGTAGCATTTACAGTGTGGAGATCAGAGCAGGGCTCACAGGCTCTGCTACAGGACCCATTTCTGTGTGGCTTTCTTCGATAATGTGTGTCTCTGGAAAATAGCTCTCGTTGTGCTGCAGCTGGAAAGTGGTAATTGGGAAGTGCTGCTTTTCATTCCATCAGAGGGATGAGGAGGACGGGGAAAGTCAGGGATGTGTTCAATGCAGTAGGCGAGGTCCATGGAGTGGGGGAGAGGCAGGGGGTGGAGGTGATAACATAGTGTCTAACCAACATCACCTTTCTTTCTTGGGTTGTCGGTCACTTTTTCTCCACCTTGAATTCTTCACAAGGTGAATGAAATCTTCACTTGACAGCCTCAGTCAGAAAGCAGATCTAGTAGATAAAGCACAGGCTTGGGAGAACTCCGAGTTCTGTTCCCAACTCTAACACTGACTTACTGTATAACCTTTGGCAAGTCACTTCCCCTTCCTGTCCATCAGAACACCCATTTGTAAAATGGGGATAATGTTGACCTGCCTCTCAGTCAATGATTGTTACCAAAGCACACTGAGATCCATAGGTGGAAGTTTCAGAGTAATAGCCGTGTTAGTCTGTATTCGCAAAAAGAAAAGGAGTACTTGTGGCACCTTAGAGACTAACCAATTTATTTGAGCATGAGCTTTCATGAGCTACAGCTCACTTCATCGCATCCGATGAAGTGAGCTGTAGCTCACGAAAGCTCATGCTCAAATAAATTGGTTAGTCTCTAAGGTGCCACAAGTACTCCTTTTCTTATAGGTGGAAGTGCAGAGGCAAATCACTAGCGCAGGATTGTAATAAATCCGTGGCTAGCTAGGAGCCCTCTGCTGGGCAAGACACCCTGGGAAAGATGTGGGCAAATTAGAAAAAATCCAGAGGAGAGCAACACAAATGGTTAAAGGTCTAGAAAACATGACCAATGAGGAAAGACTGAAAAAAATGAGTTTGTTTAGTCTGAAGAAGAGAAGACTGAGGGGGGATATGATAACAGTGTTCAAGTACGTAAAAGGTTGTTATAAAGAGGCGAGTGGTAAATAATTCTTTTTATCCATTGAGGACAGGACAAGAAGTAATGGGCTTAAATTGCAGCAAGGGAGATTTAAATTAGACATTAGGAAATTCTTCCTAGTTGTAAGGGTAGTTAATCACTGGAACAAATTACCTAAGGAGGTTGTGGAATCTCCATCATTCTAGGTTAGACAAACACCTTCTCAGGAATGGTATAGATATTACTTAGTCCTGCCTTAATGCAAGGGACTGGACTAGATGACTTATTGGGGTTCCTTCCAGTCCTACATTTCTATGATTCTCTGCGTGTCACAGTGCTGCTTGACACAGCCTCTTGGAACTTTGTAACGACAGAAATGGAACTCAAATTCCCCTTCTCCAAAAGCAAGAGCCCCTACCAAATGAGCTACAGAAGAATCACCCTTAGCTGATCCAGAATACCGCCTATGAGGGCACTCTTCTGCACTTCTGTTGTTTATCTTTTCAAATAGAGGCCACACACGAGCCAAGTCCTTGCAGGGTGTCTCTATATTTCCTTTGTATTTGCATAAACCACAAATTTCAGATGAACACCCCTCCATGACGGTGTTTGCGCCATTCACTTGAGCCTCCTCCCAGTTTGGTCCCCTCCTCTCCCCCTGAACTGCATATTGTGCATATGGACAAGGGATTAAAAGCAGAGCACAGAGGGATACAATGAACCACTGGGTTAAATGGAGATCCAATAACCATTAACAGTGACTTGAGATCCGTGGCATTAAGGAAGTAGTAGTTTATTAGAGATCTACTTCAGCCTCCACTATAAAATGAAATGCACACACTGGGAATGAAATGAAAAGCTATGCTTGTCAGCCTCTTTCTCAATCCCTCAGGAGGGCTGAGTGGGAAGGAAATTCTGTAATTCATCATGTGAAAATGACAGTAAATGTCTTAGAGTTAAGGAGCTCATAGCGAGAAAGGACATGACAAAGGATGATTGGAACAGACCGGGGGACCTATCCAACCATCCTTGCACTGCGGCTCTGAAATGTTCTGTGTCTGAGGGAGGCTGGAATTCTTTCACCAGGATGTAATGATGGCTTTTGCTTTATTAACCTCTGATGTGACTGGATATCTCAGACCAAATCCTTCATTTGAAGGCCTAATTCTGAGGCTCTTTACCCTGCTCTACCAGTATATCATAATTTAAACCCATTTTAAGCCCATTTTAAACCATAATTTAAACCCTGCCCCATACAGCTAGAGAAGAGGACTTAGTGTAAATGAGAATCAGCTCCTAATTAGTATTTATTCAATCAAACCTCCTAAAATCTGCCTTGAGTTATACCCATGTAAATCTGGAGTAACTCTAATGTTATTCTAGATTTGCAGGGTAAATATGGGATCAAGATGATTGTGGCAGATACGAGGCCAGCTTTCTGCTCTCTGTTATGCCTGAGCAGCTCTGATGCAGTCAAGAATCTGGCTTGTGATAATATACAATGACTTCTGTATGTATTGCAATCAGTTAACTGGTTTGACTGTAAAATGCCACTGAACTTTTCCTCAATTGATTTTATCTGGTAAAATTAAGGTTTTGGTTAATTGGTTGAGATGGCATTCTTGTAATTAGGGGTAAGGAATGGTGGGCGGGGGCATACCCTATTTGCCGGAGTGTGGACTGAATAAGGACACTAGGATCTGATCCTGTGCTTGCTCTTTTATCTCTGCTCCATAAAGAGTCAGTTCTAACTTCTTACACATGTTTTCTGGAGCACTATGGTTCCATCCTGCCTAGAACCTCTGATCTTCAGTCCCAAATCTGCACATGCTTTTCTGATATATGAGCTGTGTGAGATCTCTCCTGGGACTTTTTATACAGCCTTCCTGATTGCCACTGTATTGTTTGTTGTGCTTGTTTTTCTGTTGCCTTGGCTCCATAAAAAGCTGAATGTACATACTGATAGAGACTACTTGGAAATAAAGTAAAATTCCAGTTTAGTCACTGATTAAACTAGTGTTGCTGGGAGGGGACTTCTATGAACTTAATTGACTGGGTGTAGCTCTAAGAAACAGAAAGGGCATCTGGGTGTTAGCACTGGCCATATCACTGAATGCTGCCCTCAAATAATAGCTGCCTAATTTTGCAGCGTGCTGAGACCATACGATAGGAAGCTGAGCAGCCTCAACAATTGATTGAGAATCAATGAAAGAACTCAGCCTCCATCACAGAGTACCAGCATATGTCAGGATTGACCCTAGGTGAAATATTAAACAGACTGTGGAGACAAAAATAAGTATTGGTCTTGATTCTCCTCTCCCATGCCAATAAGGAAAAACTCTACTGAAGTTAATTGAGCTCCACTGCTCTAAGAGTAATGTAAGAGGAGAATCCAGCCCATTTAAAAAAAACCAAAACCCTGTTCCTATGTTACTGACTATACCTGAGATTGTTAATCCAGAAAGAATAGTTAAAATCTCACTGAATTTTCACCATTTCTGATGATGTCATAAATAGATGGCCTGTTAGAGATTCATTAAAATAATGTATTAAAACAAATAAATGTGACAGACACTTTACATTAAATTACATTAAAGCATGCAGTGCAAATTATATCTCGGCAACCTTGTGTCTTGTTACGGCTGCCACCTTGCATCTCCTCACCCCCTTCTTGTTGTGTGCCACGTCCCTTGTCACATCTTGTCCTGATTTAGGTCCTGATCCTGCAAGCAGCTCTGGGCAGATCTCTGCACCCTAGTGGAGCTCTCTTGAAGTCCAAAGGGCTCCACATGCGTGGAGAAGTCTACATGTGTAGTACTATCATCAGGACTGCGGCTTTAGACTGTAAATTCTTTGGAACAGGGACTGACTTTTACTAGATGTTTATATAATGGCCTGTGGTCCTAATTCTGATTATGGCCTCTGAATGCTGCTGTAATGTAAATAAGTAATGTGCTAAAAAGGCTGTTTATTTTTTGCTATTTGAGCAGTGAAACTAAACACGCCAATTTCACTTTCTGGTTCTTGTGCACTAACCCAAGTACCTTCTGTTTGGATTCCCAACACTGCAGGAGACTCCTTAAATAAAAGAGAATTATTTTAATTACAATGCTTAAAAATAGTAAGTTTTACATTTGTATATTTAAGGAGAAGCACAGACTACTGCTCTCAGAGGAGGGGGTAAAATGGGATCCAGTGGGAGCCACGCCTCCTCCCAGCATCCCACGGGATCCAGAACTGTGCAGGGGAGACCCCCCCATTCTTGGGGCACTGGGACCCAGATGGTACCACCCCTCCTTCCATGTGGGCCTTCGAGAAAACCGCAGAGAGGAGCCAGCCAGAGACTCCAACCAGTAGAGACAGAAGCAGCCAAAGCAGGGATCTTTGGTCCTGGGGACATGCGGAGAAGTTTCTAGTTTTGACTGGACTTTCTCTGTCCTGTGCTCCAACTCCCCTACACCTTCAGTCTCTTCACTTCAGCGTTGCTCTATACCTGACCCTATTACCATATTCTCCCCTGCCCTGTCCCCCTCACCGCTTCCCTTTTCTTCCTGTTTAGCGGATCCCCTCCTCAATAAACTCCCCCGCCCCAAAACAGTGATGGAATTAATATGCCATTTGCTGACATCACATTTTTCACTCTGCGGGGGTGTTATACCCATCCCCTGATCCTGTGTCTGTCTTGTCTATTTGGACTGTGAAATAGCAACCACCTGTTACTGTGTGTTCATAGAGCACCTAGCACAAGGAGGCCCCACTCTTGATTGGCCCTTAAACACTACCATAATATACATTATTAATTATTATTATTATTATTAATAATAATAGAAAATGGATACACAGATAGATGCAATCCCCATGGAAATTTTTTTCTTAAATTGGAGTTGTTTGTTGAAGTAATTAATATTATATTATTATTTAAAAAAAAGAAAAGGAGAACTTGTGGCACCTTAGAGGCTAACAAATTTATTTGAGCATGAGCTTTCATGAGCTACAGCTCACTGATGAAGTGAGCTGTAGCTCACAAAAGCTTATGCTCAAATAAATTTGTTAGTCTCTAAAGTGCCACAAGTACTCCTTTTCTTTTTGCAGATACAGACTAACACGGCTGCTACTCTGAAACCTATTATTATTAATGTAACCTTTAATTAAAATACATCACTACAGCATTACCACTGAGGAATGTATACATTAGAAAGACAGGAAATGACCAACTAAGGTAACTTACATAAACATACTATTTCCTTTACATTTCATACATTTAATTAATAAGATTGACTTGAGCAAGTTTACCTTACAGATTCCGATAACAGCTGCAACCTTCCTCCATCAAGACATTCTTACAAATGCTTTCAACAAATAGGTCACCCATCTGTGTGTGTGTGTGTGTGTAATTGGTGATGTGTCTATCTTCTGCGTCAGAGTTCAGGTTGTTATTGGACTATGTAAGGTGCACATATCAATACTGATATTACTGTAATTAATGTAAACTAGCTAGTAATTTCCTGTCTTCTTAGTGATTCGGGTGTGTAATGGTCTGTATTGTGTTTGAGTTACATTCATTTCTTCAACAACCTTAAGTCGAAGTTAACAGAGATTTTTGTGGGGGGGAATTTCCTTGTGTTTGTAAAATAAATATAAGGATCCTTGAAAGCTTCAGGTGGGTTGGCACAGGAAACATTTGCCCCATCCAGCTCCCACTGGTGCTATAGAAATAATAATAATTTGAGGTGGGATTTTCAAAGGAGTCTGATGACTTTTCCACACTCAGAGCTGCACCAGTTCAACCAAAGATGTGATTTTAAGCCCATTTGATTAAACTGATGCAAAAGGCTCTGAGAATGCTCTTATTTTGGCTTAACCAGGCTTATATCAATTTAGTTTAAGTTGGTTAGGAACAGGTTTAAGCTAAACTGAAAGAACCTGCTCTTAGGATGAAATAAGAGCATCCACACGGGTTTGGATCAATTTATCTGAACCAGTTGAAATGTGTGTGTAGATGAGGGTTAGAGAATCAATGTGTGAGAATATAATGCTAGTGAAAAATGCCAGATTAACAGCCCTGGAGACAAGTTTGTCTCTTTATCGGCAGGACAGGCATGCATGAAACACAGCAAGGCAAGCTCCTCCCCTCCCCCCTGCATTGGCCCTGGTCCTCAGCACCACCCTGGCAGGACCACATCTAGGTAGGGGAGGGGACTTTCCTCTCCCTGTCCACATTCAGCCCTTGGTTTCTTCTCTTAGGGTATGTCTCCACTGTAGTCTGCAGGTTTAACCCAGGTGATTAGCACCTGAGTTAGCTTGGTCCCGATGTGAGCAACCCCACTGCAAAGCATAGTGGAGTTGTTGCATCCACACTAGTGCTGCATACACCTGTGTGAGGCTTTCCGACTCCTGCAATCATGTTCTCTGCTTCAAAAAAAGCATTCACTAAGCTGTATCACTCTGTAAATGATTTTGCAGTGTATTGTGGGAGAACTTGTCTGTTCTTCGTGGGCCTCTCTATAGAAGTGCCTTTAGCTCACCAATCCAGAAAGGTGAACCACTTCCAGCTTGGCATGCTCTAGTCTAGACTTCTGTCCATGGCCTCTGTTCCAACCAGTGGTAAGGCATAAATCCAACTCATAATAGTGACCTGTTCCAACTGTTGGCATTAATGTAATTCTCATTTTGGAACCAGGAGGCAGACACAGGGCATGAGACGTGGGGTCATTTTGGCAGCACCCTGTTCCCCTGAGAAAGTGGTGGTGTGACTTGCTAAGGAGATCATGCAGGCTGCATGCAGACATGGAGCAGTGAAGACAACCGATGCAAGTTTTAATAGCTGTAAATCCTCCTGTGCCGAATGGTAGTTCTGGAGCAGGGCCACAAGCACAGAGTGATGGAATCACATTGTCACGCAGACCTGGGACAATCAGCAATGGACCCAGAATTTCTGCACGAGGAAGGCCACCTTAGACTCCCAACCAGGATGCCTATGTTGGGGGAGATTTGGAGCAGGGTATACTAAACTTTATTTTTATTATTGATTTGGACCTTTCTATTTATAACCCACAGAGTATGAAGAACCAGAGCAAAAGAGCAGCCAAAGCTATGCCAAGGTTTTTATATAGATACACATCTTGAGCAGCCACTCTGCTGGCTGAAGAGAGAGCACACACATACCATGCTAATGAGGATACACAAAACTGCCAACATCTCGGTATTTAGTATAGGGAGAGGAATGCAGATTATCTTGCTTGGCTGCTGGAGAACTATCTACTTACAAGCAGCAAATGAAGGGCACCCAGCTGGCTAAACAATCACTCAGCCTCAGATTGCTCTGCTGTGCAGTTCTTTTTTTCCACTCTGACTGCTACCTCCTTGAAGCTAACGAACCAATAAATAAAAGGTGGGAGATGGTCTTTATTCACGGTTACTACGACCTGGCAGGAGAGCAGCATTCCTTGTGGTTTCCAGTTTCACTGTGGTCATTCGTTTCATGGCAGCATGTGTTAACTCCAGGGTGCCAGATGCTGCCCCCCACACAGAGTTTCTGTGCAGAAGAGTTTGCGACCCAAACAGGCAAGAGGGACAAAGAGCGGGAAAAGGGAAATCTCATCATCCCCCTTCTACAGGCGGGGAAATGGAGGCAGCGCTGCGTGACTGGGAAAGAGCTGCCTCGCTCAAACGCATCTTGCTGGCGGGCAGCAGCTGGTCCACTAGAAGGTATTAGGCCCCCAGCTCGGCCCAAGACCACACAGGGGATCTGTGGCAGCAGGGGACCCGCGCAGCCCGCCCCAAACCCAGCTGTTTACATGAGGGGCCTGCCGGGGGGCAGCTCTCTGGGAACAAAAGCTCCCTGCTGCCGGCAGGGCCGCCTCTGCCGCCGGCTCCGGGAGGGTCTGCGCCACTTCCCGCCTCTTGGTGCGAGACCCGCCAGGGCCCGCGGGACGAGCAGGGCTCGGGGCAGGACACAATCGGTGCATCCGGGAACCCTCCCGCGGCCCTGGGGACCCACCCGCCCGGACAGCTCTGCCCGCCGCCAGGGGAGGGGAGCGGCACAGCGAGAGATTAGTGCGCATGCGCACAGACGCTTGGGCAAGGAGGGGCGAGGAAGAATAGTGCGCATGCGCACCGAGGGAGCGCGCCGGCCCGCCTCCCGGCTTTTTCCAACACGACCCGGGGCAGGGAGATGGGGAGCGGCTCAGGCTCGGGTGGGGCGTGGCCAGCGGCAGGAGGGGGCGTGGCCAGAGCCAGCCTCCCCAGCGGAGCCGCGCGCTGTAGGTGCCGCCGCCGCCGTCTCCTCAGCAGCGACAGGTGCGCGGCTCCCGGCCCGCCGCCCGCCGCAGGTGGGTTGTTGCGGGCGCTGGGGCCGCCCGGCCCGGCCCGGCCCGCTCCCCTCCCCTCCCCTCAGGGGTCCGGTGCCCGGCTTGCTGCGGCGCCTGGGTCGGGTCCGGCCCAGGAGCCGGGTGCCGCCGCGCCCGGACACCCCTGGGCCGCCGGGGCCCGGATTCCCTCCGTGGGTCCGGCCCAGGCCGCCTCCCCGCGCCGCGGCGCCGGGGCTGGGCGCCCCCCGGCCCCGGCTTCCCCCCGGCCCCCGTGCCCTGGCGGGCCGAGCTGCCCCGCGCCCGGAGCGAGCTGCCGGGCTGAAGCTCCGCTCCCTGCCCGCAGCCCGGGGCGGGGGCCTGGCTCGGTCCATCCCGCAGGCAGCTGTCACAGGGGCCCGCTGCTCCCTGTGCCCCCGGGGCCGTGGGGGGAGCCCCTGGGGCGGCGGGCCCGCCAGAGCCGCACGGATCCGCGCCGACCCGAGCCCTCGGAAGCCGGGGCGCGCTTGGGGCGGGCTGGGTCCAGCCTTCACGCCCGTCTCATGCCCTGGATTCACTTCCTGCCCCTCCCGAGTCCTGGAAATCGGCGCGGCAAACCGCAGCAGGAGGAAGCCGCTAGTCGTGCCCACCGTGGGAATTTTCTCTGGAGTGAAAGCTGGACGTGTGACCCTTTGCTTGCTTTAGCGACTTTAAAAACCTAAAAGACTGTGCTGCTCTCAAGCTGTGCTGTTATACAGTAAATCAAACCAATGCCCTTAGGAGCTCTTGCTGTATAAAGTTCTCATGACTGCATAAATCTTGGATAGATTTGCCACCTCCATGTTCAAAATGTTACCCTGTTTGGCCTTAGTGGCTAGTTTAACAAAAAAACTCTGGAGTCTGGTAGGTGGTTCTAATTAGGTGTAGAAATTGGTGATAGTCAAGTATTTATTTCTCTAATGCACTCTTCTTTATTTACAAAGAACACATAAAGCCCTGTGTCTCTGAATGCAGAAAGAATTAAGAAGCAGAAGACCGTTTTGTTTTTGTAACTCACAGCCCCAAGCAGTCTGTACCCCCAACCCAAAAACTTCTCCCCAGGTTTCTTCTAGGGTCAGCTACATTCTTTCAACTGCTCTTTCCAGCTGTCTTTCACTCTCTCTTTTCCAGTTTCTGTTTTGCCTTCCCATACATGTAGCACCTACCCAAAACAGTACTCAGCAAAAGTTCCTTGATGGCTTCACGTATTTCTTTTGTCTTAGGTGGGGGTTTATCCTTACAGTAATGGTAGGCATGAACTCACCATTCAATTATCAGTCTCAATGAGGTTTTAATTTCATCCATAACAAGGGTTCACTGAGCTCATAATATAAATTGTCTGATCACTTGTGTTTATTTTCTCTCTTCTTCTGTGCTATGCAGTATTGAAAATTCAGCAATGAAAGTTGTCTGCTCCCATCTTTCAAAGAAATGAAAGGGGTCTGATGGCATCTTGTTACATTTGTGGAGAGCCTGTTTTATATAGGCTGCTAACAAATATTTAGTCAAGGGCATGGTATAGTCTTCACGTTCTTTCAGGATATGCCCTAAATACTAGGTGAACTCTTTGAAATGCGATTTAAGAAAAAAGCCCCAGTAATAATTATTTTGCTGTTACAAGCCTCTCATACCATTAAAGAGGAAAAATGTTTAGGGTTATCCTCCCTTTTCTAGCTTTGGTACAAATCTGGACCATAGTATCTTCATGAGCTACAGTGTTATGGTTGTAGGTTACACCCTAATTTGATAACCACCTTGTTTCTGTGTAAGCTTGTCTCAAGTGACTTGTTCATGGCCACTTTTCCTCCTCAAAAGTGTGGACTTATTTGTTTGGGGTAGGAAATCCAGGAATAGTTTTGAATTTTGAATTGAGCGGTTAGGAAACTGAAAACTTATATTAAAAAATGATTAAACAAGAAAACATTCAGATTTTCCTGCCCCAATTCCAGGAAATAGTGCAGTTAGCATTTTGTCCTATTCTAGAATATTATGGTTGTGGTGTCTTCAGATCTAATTGACTGACTGCAGACTTTGATCTTATTCTATTAATTGAAAGATTAGACTGTATAGTGAACCCAAAGAGCCTTATTCTTTCAGAATTTCTCAAGTGGGAGGTAATCTTTAGTTCAAGGTACTATATTATGGTAGTACACAGATATTAATAGGATCTGTGAACTTCTTGAGCAGTGCACATTCTCTTTTATTTATGTTGGTTACCTGCAAATTTTTAAAGTACGTTCTACAGAGGGAGAATTCTGCTGTTGTGCTATAGAATCTTAATTTGTCTTCTATAAACAGTATCAGAGCTGGTATCTTTATCAGCTTAGGAGCACCTGTACATCCATTAGTCTTCCTTGGGCAGTAGGAATATTTTTACAATTCCTACTGCATCTGCTTTAATAAACTTTTGTTAGAAAGTCAAGTGATTCAACAGGTGTATCTCTCTGTATTTTTAGCTTGACCAACTTGCATTCAACTAATTCAAACTAGCATTCAACTAATGAAATTAAACATTCATTTTTTTTAGAGGATGGTCTTCTGTTTTTGTTTTTTTGTGGTGTGCAGTGTCCCCAGTGGTTCAGCAGAATGTGACAGAGATATATTTATAATAATTGGTCTGATATTTCTTAGGGTGACAGTATAGGTTAAAAATGTAATTTTTACACGTTCAACTTTTAACTGAACATCCTGAATATTTGAATTGTACAGGCAAAGCCTATTCCTAAAGGAGGTTGACTCTTAGGCTATGTCTACGCTACTGCGGTAAGTTGACCTACGGTACGCAACTCCAGCTACATGAATAACAGCTGGCATCAACGCACCTTAGGTCAAGTTACAGCAGGGGACTTACCTTACTCTTCTTGTTGGGGATAGAGTACAGGGGTCGACTGGAGAGCGATCTGCTGTCGATTTGGCAGGTCTTCACTAGACCCGCTAAATTGACCGCCGGTGGATTGATCTCAGAGCCTCGATCCTGGCTGTTGTTTAGACCTGCCCTTAGCAAATGTGAAGAAGCTTAATGAGAGGTTGTGGTAGCTACTGCTACTTCAGTGTTCTGTTGGCACTGAAGTCAATAGCTTGGTAGCTAGACAGTTAAGCGTCTCTGAGCCCCAGGCAGAATCAGGTATTTGTGTTGATGCAGATATCTGAGCCTTTTACCACAGAACACTTTGTGTGAATATCAGTCCATTATTCAGTATGTTAAATGACCCCTCATATTTGAATGTGTTCCCGCTGATTTAACACAGATATTTATCAGATCACTTGTCTGGTTTTAACAGCAAATGTTTGTACTACCGCTGAGTCTTAAATCTAGGTTTTTACATCATGTTTAAAACAAGAATTGTGAATGCCATTTCCCAGAAAGTTGTCATTCTGAGCAGTAAATATCTGAGACTTAGGTGCTATTATTTCTGAGAAAATGGCTCCAAAGTCTCTGTAGATCAGAAAACTGGCAGGGAGATGTTTGTTTCTGTATTCTATGGTACCAAAGTTAAAATTCAGCAAAGTGGCCTGGTGTTTTGTATCTCTTGTTTGTTACATGCCCAGCTATTGAAGATTTTTCCTCATACGATGACCTAATGAGTCATAGTCCTGATAAATTACTATTTAGATGACAGACAAATGAACTTCTAAAAATCCTAGGACCTTCCTGTGAGTGCAAAAAGATACAACACTGAGCAACATACATAAAACCTGAAAGTGCATATACTGCCTATAACTGTTGACCTGAAGAAGAGCTCTGCGTAAGCACAAAAGCTTGTCACTCTCTCCAACAGAAGTTGATCCAATAAAAGATACTGCCTCACCCACGTCGTCTCCCTAATATCCTGGGATCAACATGGCTACAACAACACTGCATGTAACGATTGTAGGTTATCACCAGAAAAATAAATGTATACACCTCTATTTTATTTAGATTTAAAAAAAAAAAAGATCTTGGGTAATGAATTGGCAGATTAGTGGGTCATCAATGGGATGATTTAGTTGGGGATTGGTC
Source organism: Lepidochelys kempii (assembly GCF_965140285.1). Taxonomy (NCBI): domain Eukaryota; kingdom Metazoa; phylum Chordata; order Testudines; family Cheloniidae; genus Lepidochelys; species Lepidochelys kempii. The sequence continues at coordinate 547,024 of NC_136399.1, read as the reverse complement.
CTGCTTTGAGCAGGGGGTTGGACTAGATGACCTCCTGAGGTCTCTTCCAACCCTAAACTTCTATGATTCTGTGATCAATGTATACCTCTGCTCTGCTTTAGTTGATTTTGCTTTGTTGGTCCCACTGCTCAGCTCTGATGTCCCTTTTGCTATTAACTAATGAGCTGTTACAGCAGATGTTTCTTTCTGCAGACACCTCAATATAAATGTCTTTAAAAACAAACCACTCAGCCCTACCTGGAGGCAGCTAACTAATAGGGAGTCAAATCTGTGTATAAATATTTTCTCTAGATCTTCCAATATATCTATATATAGGTTTTATTCTACTATGGTAAATGTAAAGTTTTAATTTACAGTGGCTGTGATGCAAATGGTGAAGTTTAGTTACGGCTGATGTACCATTTTCTACTCCACCTTTTGTAAATTGTCATGAAAACTTGCCAGGCTCCAAATATTCTCATCCACCCTTCCACAATGATGATAAAAATGCTAGTTTACTACCCCATTTAACCCAGCACGTGTGCCCCCTCCCCCCCCCAACACTAACTCAGCTCAAGATGAATTTTGCAAGGCTGTTTTAATAGGTTATCTTAGTTTGAGTGATTAGTGTATTAGACAGTTATAATGCTATTTCAGAGTTCTCGGTATCATTACGTAAAACAAACTAAAATATTCACTAAACCTGTAATCTTGTAGAGACTTGTATGTTCTTAAATTCATGTACAATGAGTAGTCATATTCAGGTCAGATGTTCCTGTGTCTGAGCTAGTTTCCTCTTGAGGTGGAATTGCAGTGGCGTGGCAGGGAACCTGCTTTTCTCAGTTCAGAGAAGTCTATGGTACCAAGCTCAGATCTGACAAGAACCATGCACCCATCTGGTTCCATATATGGTAGCATCTTACTCCAGAACTGTGGTTTCCATGCCAGTGAGGGCTCATTATCCACATGGAGAATACTCTAGATCTCCTCCAACAGATCCAAAGAGGCAGTAATTGGGGTGCTTTCCTTGCCTCCATCCCAGGAACATGGTTCTGTAATCCCTAAAATCTGTTTTGATTTTCATGGGATACCATTACAAGGTGATAACCCCATCTGCACAGCTAGTCATGCTTGGGAGACTCCTTTTGTAGAGAATCTCTTACTGGACTAGGCTAATGGGTTGGTCTTATGGTCCTTTGGAGCCCTTTTAAAGAAGGCTTGCAGTTGTTACAGGTTTTACTTGAGTGCCTTTCCACAACATGCAAGAGGAATTTCTCATTGTGGACTGAGGCAGATTACAGTTTATTGTCCAAGAGGAACGTTTCTTAAATCCTCATTCTTGCTGTTGCAACTCTTCTTTTATAAGACTAGTCAACCATATTGGGCAAAACTCAAGGAAACTCAGAACTATGCTACCAAAAATACAACACAACAGTTGAAAAGCTAAAATAAAAACACTTTTAATCTTTAATGCTAACAATGTAAATTATTTACAGCCAGATTTGAATGGAGCAGGGAAGAAGTTGGTTCCATGACTTGTCAAGCAGATAGAAAGGAGTTGATGAGGCAGGTTATTTATGTACTCTCCCTATGGAATGTGTAGCTTGAGGGAATTTCTCATTCCTCCTATCGGGCAAATACTGCTCAAAAAGGTTCCATAACAATGTAGCTAGACATGACTTCTACAGTGGGACTGTGGAGGTAAATACATTTGGAGTACAGACATTGTTGCTAGCAAGTAACCCCTTTATTATCTACGCCTCTGCATTTCTCTGGGTGCCTCGTCTGTGTCCTTTAGATTGTGAATCTCTGGGGCAGAGAATGTCTTTGTATTGTGCAGCACAGAGCATGTTTGTACAAAACGGATAGTAAACTAATACTCATAGTAGTCAATGAATTTTGCTTTCTGGAAGTGGTCTGGAATGAATTACCCAGAAGAGGCTAGGAAGTAGCATGGATGCTTTAGAAACATGATGAATCTTTAAACAAAGTAAGATATTGGAAGGTGTTAAGAATATGGAACACAGGTTTGTTAACATCTTCCTGACAACTTTCATTTTGTGTGTGTGTGTACATGCATGCTACTTTGCTTCAATTTTAAAAAACATAACAGCGATTGCTCCTGTTATGGAAGAGATGTTTGCTGGAATGAGTCATGATTGTTTTAACACAGATGTGCCTGTAGGTAAAGGAGTGGTATCTGAAATGTAATGCATGTGTTATCTGCTGGAAGTCAAAATTATTACTATCAAAGGTAAATGAACAGAATGTTAGTGTTTAAAACAAGGTGTGTTGTTTAAACATTCCTGTTTACTTTTACCTTCCTTTGCATATTCTTTCTGTTACAACAGTGCAGCATTTTAATGTCCGTATCAGCTGGCCCCCTCATCTTGGTAACAGGATTTTCCTCCTAAATGATCTGACCTTCAACAAATTAAAAATTACAAAAGAAAAGTCTTTTTGTACACATCTTAATTGCTTACAAAATGAACTAATTCCACTCCTGTCACTATTCCACCAAGTTGTACACCCAAACCAGGGTGAAACGGCAAAATCACACAATAGAGGTAACTGAAAGTGAAATCCAGCTTTGTTACATGCGCCCTGTTTAGAGCAAGTCGGTCATTTTCAGTTAGCGTTAAACAGCAGGCTTAATCCTGTAAAGCCCAGGTATGGAGCATTACATGTAAAAGTGCAAGGTACAAAGCATGGAGAAACTGATCCTGTTTTAACGAGCATTTCTGTGTAGTTAAGAGAGGGATATATTAGCACATGGATTACACTTACCCACAAATCTCAGCTATGCCTATTCACTGTCCCTTGGCTTCTTGGCATCCTTGGAAGGGAGCGGACTAACTGGTGACTAGAGACTCTTCTACAATGAAATTTTCTTTGGTTATAGCCATACATAAAGGGGCATTATTCCTGTGCAAATAGTGGCCTTGTCTGCCTATGCTGCAGTTTTCACAAAAGCAGCTATATCAGTGCTGGGTGTAATTGAGGAAAATCTCTTGCTGTAGACAAGGCCTTGTTAATGTGAAGGAATGTATCTAGAACTTGTGTACCTTTTAACTTCCACTTACACTGGAGCACAGCAGCCTTGCAGGAGCAAGGCCTTAATGTCTGTAGACGTTTAGTGCAAAATTATTTGTGTATGGAAGAATTTTGCTGCTAAGTGATTTGTGATCATGTGGGCTTCACTACATGCTTTCTTTCCGTGCTAGAAAAGGATCTTACAGGCTAGTTTCACTGGATTTTCAGTGTCATGAGACAAGACTTTATAAGCAAGTATTTTGAGTAACTTTTCATCTTGTGAACACATGCACTGTCTGCCCTAACTATGCAAAAATGTTTCAGAGTACATAGTTTGGAAAGTGTCAGACTGACATCAGTAAAATCAAATCCATCCAGAACTGAAATTACAGTCATAGTCCCCTTTATGACCCTTTTCAGGGATTTGAAACTTGGCCCTTGAAAATTTCAGCTGGGCATAGAAAGTCTGAGGTTTAGCACAGTAGTTCCTTGTTTGTTTTTCCCCCACCCACCCTACCATTTGAGGACCCAGTAGTATGTTTTTTACTGTTTGATATTGTGGCTAATATGAAAGCAAAACTTCCTATGCAAACTCTAGTTTTGGCACTGGTTTGTCAATATGTGCTGTCTTGGATAGTACAATAGTCTTGTCCTTTCAGAACTTGTGCCAGTGAAATTCAAATGGGCTGTTCTGAAGAACCCTGTCCTTGGTGTAGACACATCCATGGATGGTTCCTGGTACGCAGTGGTTACCATCTCTGGTACCTGAAGTTGGAAAAAGTTAGACTGTATTGACTTGTCCACCTACAGATTTTTAAGAGTTGTGCTCCAACTGCATCAGGAGTGTAGCCTGAAAGGATTGATCTGAAATCTGTCTAATGGTAGTGCAGCCTGGATTTGGTGTGCTGGCAAAGTGTTTGCTTCCAAACCAGGAAGTAATCATGAGTGCATCGTATCATAAAATAGGTTATCATCCTTATACACATTTTTCCCTATTCTGGGTCCTTTTTTGCATAGGTTAGAAAAATGTCCCTAGAGAAGTATGCTAGTTCTCTGCCTTTCGCTGTGGTGACACTGTCAAATTTTCTTAGTGCTTCCATTTCAGGTGTGATTTTTACTCCGAGTGGATCTGTATTCTGAGGACTCGTCAGCATCTAGTAAGTAAATCTTTTTTTTACTTGTGAATAGAGCAAATTAAATACAGGAAACTGAAAAAATATCAGTCTAGGTCGCATTTGTTTACTGTAACACTAAGGATCCCTCTCTCAATTTATGCTCCCATATCTTATGGGAGCAATCTTCAGACATGTGTGAAGAGATGTTACCTTAAAAACAGTGTCACCTTGCAGTGTCTCTGGCGTGATCAACTGATATTCTGCTCCCCAATATCACAGAAAGGAGGAACAAGCAACATGCCCATTAGGAGCCAAATCATTTGTGGCGTTATCATGGGGCCCTCAAAACTGTTCTAAAAAAATAATAATAATAATAATAATTGGATATGCGTAAATTCTGGTTTTGCTTTCTGACAGCTTCCACACTAAAGAGCTGTTCAAAACCATGTCCCAGTTTACAGCAGTATAGTATGTTTAAAGCCATTCCTCTAGGTAACTGAGAGCTGTTGTAATATCAAGTCTGCAGTCCTGTCCATGAGCAGAGGACTTGTTCCAACTCACAAAGGAAGCGGCTGCTGCATTAAATCTGAAGACCATGACAATAAATGAGCAATGTTTGCATAGGAATTACATCCTCTTAGGTTTCATAACTCTAACCTTCTTATATAAATGCCTGAAGGTTTGTTTTAGAAGCCAGATTGGGTAAGGGCAGGCAGGGCTTCCTGGAGCTTTTCGTGCCATGGAGCCTATGGATCTGAATTGTGGGGGGTCTCCTGTTAGCGCTCTCTTCACTCTGAGCTTGTCTTCTCTTCCCATTCTGTTGCAATGGTCAGTGTTTTTACCAGTAAAATAGATTATAAAGTTCCTTGAATATGATTTTTAATCTAGAGCTATTGATTTAATTTTTTTATCCACTTGAACCAAGGAGCCTGCAGTGACTGTTACTTGGCAACAATTATATGAAACATGCTTGTAGTGCCCAAATAAAGACTGACAATTTGTAGCCACTCAGTCCAAATCCTTTTTGGATCACTATTTCATATTGATTTCTGCTTTGCTTTGTTTTTCATAGATATTTCTGCTTTCACAAGATGGAGCCATCTCCATTTAACAGAAGACAATGGACTTCACACTCTTTGAGAATCACTGCCAAAGAGCTTTCTCTAGTCAACAAGAATAAGTCATCAGCTCTCCTTGAGAGATTCTCCAAGTAAGTGCTGTGAGGCTTTAGTTGAAAAACAGGTGTGTAGCCTAGCAGCTGACACCTTCCAAGCTGATGGTGGCCATTCCCCGTCTGCACTGCTTACCTTTTTAAAATTCAGTTAAACCCCATCCTCTGTGCAATAAAATACTCATAGAATGTGCTTCAGGCAATTAGCAAATCCTGATGCATTAGCCATAGAACTACAATACCCCTTTCCGGCTGCCATTGTGAGCACTAGCACCCCCTCCTGCTGGAAGAGAAGGTGCAACCTTGACGGTTGATTCATGATATTCTATTAGGCATCCATAGTTAGGGCTTAGTAGCTACCACCCATGGATTTACTCTTTCATCAGAAACCGATCTTTGCATCCTTTGTATGAGATGAAAAGTTCACCAGTCCTACACTTCCTGCAAGGCATGGTGGCGAGCAGGATCTCCTCTCACAACTACAGCATAATTCCAGTTTGAAGCCCGGTACTGACAGTTGCCAATGATGGATTTCCTGATAGGAAACCCAAGGGGTTAAAAGGGCTAGTCTAGAAACAGTATTTTAACAAAGGGTTCTTCACAGATCTCCCCCTTAGCCTGTGGTAATCTTTGTTTACTGGGGGAGTGCTCACTTGCAGAGAGGCAAGATAGACTGTGGAATCTTAGATTGGTTTCCCATTCAAACAATAACGCTTTATTGTAACCAAGAAAGAAGGCAGCCCCACTCAGCAAACGCTTACATTAAGTGTGCTTGCTGGAAATGCATGTCATTGGTACTTGAGAAATGTACACACCACAGGTGGGACCTTCAGTGTAAATTGGGCACCTAACTCCCTTAGTCTGCTTTGAAAATCCCAGACTATTTTAATAATATAGGCTGGTATCAACTTCTGTAACTGGTAATGGGATGTGTGGAAGCCTCTCATGAGAGGCTGCTCCTCTGAATTATTTTTTAAATAACTGATCTCTAGTCCATTCCTGGAACATGCTATTTTGTTCTTTAGAAGTGTTGAGCGCAAGGAAGAAAATGCTTGTTATGTCCGTCGTCAGTGATTCAGTTGCCTCTAACTGTGATTTTGAAATTGAGCCTGGTCAATTTGCTAAACTTTAATAATCCTTTAAAATGGCATTTACTGGAGTAATTCACCGCACTATACTTTAACCAAGCAGGGCTTCCCTACCCTCATGAAAGCAATGGCAGGGCTATTTGGAAAAGGACACTTCAGTTACCACTGGGTTCACCAATCTTGAAATCCACATCAGGAAACCTAATCCTACTACAGCTCTTTCAGCTAAATCTACTGCTTTTAAAACCATTTTTATATCCCAAAATACCATGCAAACTGCCTGGCTCTTCTCAACTTGTGTTTAAGTTTGTGACTAACTATTAGTGAAATTGAGGGGCTGTTAGTGCAGACTTAAACCATGCATTGTGCAGACTCCTTTCCGATACTGGCACAATACCTCAGTCCCTGCCTTTAACATCCATGTCTTTCCAGGCTGCCGCCTTCTTCAGTCTTCTGATATTTTTTCCAATGCAGCTCACTCTTTGCCTATAATGCCCTTGCTATTCCATTGTTGGGTCTCATGCACAACTCTGCCTGAGAACCTTGTTCCACCCATGCAGTTGCCCTGCCATTTACAGTCCTGGGCTTATCCAGCAATAGTAGTCAGTTGTACAAAAATGGAGAGATTTCTCATAGAGTAGGATGAGATCACCATGTTAATTGTTGCAAGTGGCCAATCAGGATTTGAGCAAAAGCTTTCAAAATGTGCAAAACTAATACATAAATCCAATATGCTAGAACCTCACCATCTCGTCTTACCTTGTAGGCTACAACTGTAGTGCACGCCTTTGAACAGCAGAGACCCAAACTTGTTACCAGACACGCTGAAATCAGTACTTTGCTTCAGTGATGGATACTCTTTGGGTATCGCTAGTGTTCAGGGGTTGTGATGGGCAAAAGAATCGGCAAAGAAATGAGACAGACGAGACAAATTTACTCTCCTAGAAATTAAACACTAAATTTGGGGAATATAAATGTCCCCCTCCCCCAATGAGCTGCTATTGATAGAGTAGGTCCAAATTCTGCAATGCTACCGGTGGCTGCAGCTCCCCTGACTCCAGTGAAGTTACACTCAGATATGCAGAGCTGATAATCTTTGCCCATGTTTCCATAAACTGATCACATTCCTTATTTTGAAAAATCAGTTAAGTCTTGGCTCTGCACAAGCCTGAGCTCCTGGTTACACAAATGTATTTCTGCCACATGCTCCATTGTCATGGAAGTTAGCTACCTGGGGCTGTCTGTCTTTCCCAGAGTCAGGTGTTTGCAGTGGCTTTTACTCTGCACGCACTTCATTTCAGCAGCCAAATAAAATAGCCTTCGGGCACCAGCCTAACTGTTCTCTGCCACTCTTTCTGTCCCCAACTGAGCTGTTTGTTGGCCTTTTATCTGACGATCAGGTGATCTGCTGATGATCACCCGATGCTTGACATCCAGTCAGTCACCTGGGATGCATCTAATCAGTCAGAGGTGGGGGCTAAGCCAGCTCCTTTAAAGGGCCACCCTACCCTCTGACATATCTTCAGTCTGTTTTCTCCAGTACATCTTTGTGTGTCTATCCAGGAAGAGGCAGAGCAACAAGGGACTCGCCCCGTTAGTTGCTCACTTCAGTTCCGTGCCTTGCCATGAAGGAACGGTGTTGGGAAGACAAACTTGGAAGCTTTGTAGCACAGTACATCCCAGATCCTCAAAGGCTTGGACCAGCGTAACTACATCCATCAAGCGCAGGCGTTTGTGTGGTTTTCTTCTGTCCTGCAGAATGGAAGTTGCTTATGCAGTTTATGGGGTGGGAGAGCAGCACAGGCTTTCTGCTTCTTTAGACTAACAAAGGAGAGGGAGGGAGAAACCTCCCATGCAAGATGCACAAATCCAGCACACAGGGTAACAAATGGCCTGATACAAAAATCAGTGATAGTGTACAAATATAGGTGGGGTGGTAAGATTTTCTTCTAGTGGATTAGGCCACCAGATAAGGTTTAGTCATGGGGTAGCACCAGCAGATATTTGAAGAGCTGTGAGTTTATAATGTCCTTTCAAATCTGCTAATATGTCACTAACTGGCCTTAACTTGGTGACAATTTGGCTTTAAAATTAAACCTCCGAACAGTTTTGTGATTTAACTTTTTAAAAACCCTCATATGACATGTTCAGAGGCTAGAGAATAATAAGGATGATATATGCAATCTGTTCTTAGGTTACTTAAGCATCTTTCAGCATCAGGCCCCAAGCAGGCAAGAGAGACCTAAGTGGTGTGTTTGATTCCAGTGATATGATGACATGGATGTGACTGCAAGACAGCTGGAGTTGTAAGGCTCCTGAATGGTACACTGGGGAATTCAGAGGCAGAATATAAATGTACCCAAATAGGAAACAGGCTACCATCCGTTGCTTCTGAAAAGTAGAACTTTAATGACCATAAATAAAGTTGTCGCTACAATGTTTTGGTGGGAAAACGTAGGGCTTTTTTACAGTTTATTTGGGCTCTCTTTTAGTCTTTGCAACCAACTGAACAAGGTCTTCCACGATCTCTTGGCTTTGGTTCTATCTGTCCAGGGTAATGAAGTGTGGGGTGGATGCTGGGTTTTTTAATGACTTTAAAATACCTTATTTGTCTGTAAGAGTTGTATTGCTCAAAAGAACCTGTCCCTGTACCTTGTTCATACACTTTTTTGTGTCTCTTACCACTTTTTCCATGACAACCAACCAGCCATACCGATAAGTGTTTGAGATCTCCATTTTTTTGTTCATGAGGTCTGGAATGCATGTAATAGCCTTGTTGCAGGGTGAATGTGCTCCCACCAAAGTATTTGGAACTTTGTAATGCAGTTAAATCTTTTTTTTAATTTCCTCTCCCCTCCCCCACTTTCCCAAAAGGTATCAGAAAGCAGCTGAAGAAGCTACTGCAGAGAAAAAAAGAAATGTAAGTATTTATGATCCTTCTGGAATGAGAAGCATTATGTAAATTAGGATGACTAGCTATGTTACACCTTTCCAGAGACTGCTGCTCTTGAGGGAAGCTAAACAACCCATATGTGCTCTGTGGCTTTTTTGTACCTTGTGTTTGCAAGAAAACTTGGCTCAGATGCAGTGTTTGCCTTTTTTCACTAAGGGCTTGCTTTTGGCCTGTCTTCTTGCACTGGGTTGACTGAAGCACAAGGAAGTCAAGTGACTTGCCCCAGGTCACACATTGAATCATTGGTTCAGTCCTAAGTAGAAGCCAAGATGCAGCTGGCTCTGAGTCCTCTGTTCTAATCACAAAACATGAATGGCCACCTCTGTTCTGAGCTGTAGGCAGTGGTATGGTTTCTATTCTTGTTTGCTCATTTCTTATCTATACTTTGAAGCTTAAAGGGATGCTGTCAGCTTCCAATAGTTCTAATTTGTTATCTTCCTTTCTAACTGCAGAATCCATTTAGGGGACCCTTCTCTGAAGTAGATTTTAAATCATTTGGACTTGCCTTGGGAGAGGAGAGAGCACCATTCTGTTTGGCTCTATTACAGTTTCACTTCCTCCCACTGCTCTGGGATCAGGGGACTCTAGTGAGTGAGAATGCACTAAAATGGCAAGTCTGCATTTACAAGCAGAATCTCTGCTTATTCTTCATTTAAAATGTACAGGGTTAACTACCGTGTCCAGAAGGAATGAGCAATTCCCTCTCTGAGCATGCTTCCTCAGTCATAGGTGAGCAATTTGATAGCACACTTAGTAAGCATTGCATGGCTTTTCTCTGGGTCACTGTAGCCAGGGAAAGAGAGACCAGGCAGGAGCCTGTTCAGTGCTCCTTCATTCCCATCCTGTCAGGTCTCAGTAAGTCTTTGGATGATCATGTAGGACAATAATTCTTGGTTAAAACATTTATATTTAAACCTATTTATAGGAGCAAGTTGTGGGGTGCTTTGTGGGAAGTCCTCTCTCAGCATGAATAGGGAAGAATGCCAGCTCACTACTGGAAGCCATTGCATCACTTGTATGGGCAGGGCAAAGCAGAGCCTAAGCACAGAATGACTCATGGTATGAGGCATGCCAGAACTCCATATGCAGCAGTGCACCTGGGATTCAAGGAAACTCTAGCTGCAGGAACTTCAGTGTCTAATTCTGTTCTGAAAACCCTTCATGTGGGGGACCTTTTTTACCTCTTTAATACACTGTGCCATTTTTCCCTACAACTTTGCTACTTGCTTTAAATACAGCGAGCAAATAAACTGATCTTTTCCTGAAGCTTAGGTGAATTCTAGTCAGTTTGTAAAGAAGCATTCAGAATGTGACTAGAAGAGTAATGGGGTGAGAGATTTAAATCCCAATATAGCTGCTAATCCTGTTTAATTCCCTAAAGCCTTGCAGACCTGTTCTACTTGCAGTTAGTTTCACTTGTGGTAGGATCCATAAAGAGCAGACCACAAAAACGCAGCGCTGGCAGGTGTTAGATGTGAATTTGCTAAATGCGGGGTTCTGTTGTTCGTATGTGGGGTAGTCACGGTTGAGCAGAAGTAGTCTGACGGTACTTGAATCTGAGGGGCAGTATTGCTGTGGGTCACTACCAGCTAACCCAGAATACGTTCTGTTGGCTCATGGCGGTGGTGTGGCAATGCTTGTAGGACATAACTTATGTGCATGAGTATGTGCCATTCAGGGATCACAATGTTACCTTCAGTAGAAGAATTAGATATTCCAGTGTATGATCAGATTTTATAAATGGATGCAGAAGAATTGTAATGTTTAATTTGTATTGGGTGGTCTAAAATACAGTGTTTAGAGCCCTCTTGGCACTGAAATGCTGCCACTAACTGAAAGTGAAATGCATAAATCCCAAGTAATAGTGGTTTCTGAAAGATCATCTTTAGTTCTTGGAATAGATAGTTAATTGTTCTCCCTGCTTCCCTTAGAGCAGATGGAAACATTGCAACGTTTGGCATAGCACCCCTCCACATGTGGCTGCTTTTCCCATTGTTAACATAAGTCTCTCAGTCTAAAGTCCGCTAGTATTGCTTCTGTTAGATTTCCTTAGTGTGTGGATTCAAGCCTTTTGTGTCTTATTTAACTCTCATTAGACCTGATTCCCTTTTTTTCCTTATAAGGCCATCCTGTTTGATCACTTCCTGCTTCGGCTCCTAGCTTTTCTCTTCTCCCCCCTCCCCTATCCTAGATGCTTTCTCCATGTGGCACAGTTGTAACTATTCACAGCTGTCTGAAAGAGCAGCAGGCTAAGATCAGCACTGAGTCTTTGCTTCCTTTTGTACAGAAAAGAAGTGCTTTAATGCTTCATCAGGCAGTTTGACTGGCATTAACTTCTTGTTGTTTTTAGAACACAGAAAATCTTCCTCCTCATTTGAAAAGGGGGACTCTGAGTGTGTTAAAGAAGAAGTGGGAGAATCCAATATTGGGAACACAGTCTGGGACGGAAACGCTACAAAGCAACTGTACTGAGGTTAGGCAGAAGGTCGCCAGCCCCAGTGTTGGAGTAGAAACCAACACTGCTTCTGAAGCAGAAACTGACCAAATATCAAGGGTCTATATTAGATCTCAACTCCGATCGCCTTCTGGAGCCTTTGGCCAATTGAAATATCCAAGTGTTGACAGCAAGGAGTCTAAGATCCACTCATTGGAGAGTGATAAAATGGAAAATTGTGTAAGAGAATCCAGACAAGTAGGCAAACCTGAGGCCAGTGAAAACCCGGACTCATCAGGGAAGATAGAGAAATATAGCATCCCACTAAACAAACTAAAGATGATGTTTGAGAAGGGCGAAGCAACTCAAACAAAGGTAAGGATTGTATAACTTCAGACCTTAAGAGGCTAAAAATTAACTGCCTCCTGGGCATCTGAAAACTCTCTGCAGGGGGTGGTTCAGAGCTATTAACTGTACAAATGGCAGTTTTGTTTTATTACTGAAGCTGAAAAATGTATCTTGAAGTGATTGGTGCTAAAGAGCTGAACACTCTATGGATGTCGCTGACTCTCCATGTATGCAATCTTGTAACTGTGTTGGTCCTAGGATATTAGAGAGACAAGATGGGTGAGGTAATATCTTTATTTTATTTTATTTTTTTATGATTGGACCAACTTCTGTTGCTGAGAGAGACAAGTTTTTGAGCTTACACAGGACTTCAAAGCTTGTCTCACCAACAGAAGTTGGGCCAATAAAATATATTACCTCGACTCACCGACTCTGTTTCAGAGTAGCAGCCGTGTTAGTCTGTATCCGCAAAAAGAAAAGGAGTACTTGTGGCACCTTAGAGACTAACCAATTTATCTGAGCATAAGCTTTTGTGAGCTACAGCATCCGATGAAGTGAGCTGTAGCTCACAAAAGCTTATGCTCAAATTGGTTAGTCTCTAAGGTGCCACAAGTACTCCTTTTCTTTTTGCAACTCTGCGTTGCAGTTCTACAATAGTAGTGAATTCTTCTTTTAACATGTTAATCTAGGATGGATAGATTATTTCTCTCATTTTTGGTTGGATCCAATTGAAAATACAGAATGGACTGGTATTTGAGTAAATTTTTTTTTTTTTTTTTTGGAGCAAGGTGGGGCTGACTGCTTCTTAATTTCTCCTGTGGGCACTGAGCAGTGAGTCATTTAAATGTTAGTTGTAAAAAAAAAAACTATTAAGCTCCCTTTGTGAATAGCTTAACACCCGCTGCTGTGGGACAGGAAGGTCTGCCAAAGCTACAAGAAAAGTCTAAGGGCTTACTGTATAGTGTACTGAGCTGAAACTCCATCTCTTTTTTGCTATCCTCTCATCTGTGTATCTTAATAAATGTTTCCTATTAGAGAAAATCCTCTCTCAGGGAAAATAGCTAGACGAGCTCACGCCTTTGCGAGTTTTGACTTGCAAACGCACAGGGCTTGCATTTTCCTACAATTGCTCATGAAATTTGATCCTGCATGTGGACTGCAATTTTGTCCCCAGGGAGAATTGCTTAACTAGAAAATGAGTTGCATATGCCAGTGACTTACAACAGAGTCCTGGGGCCTTGATGCTGGTGGATTCTCCAGTTTTCCCATAATTCCTTATATTTCTGGCTTTCTTTTACTCCGGATGGTTTTATTAGATCATTCAGTAAAACAAAGAAAAATCTTGGACAGGGAAGATATTTACTTTAGATATTAAATAAATGAGGGTCTTGGGGGACAGAATCTTTGGGTTAGGCTGAATATAGGCATTAAAAACGGTTTCTCACAGTAACTGTTTAAATCTGAGTTCTTAGTCTTCATTAATGTTTTTAAGAGCTGCCTTTGCTATTGACTCCATCCGTACGGTGCTAATTACAAGTTTCAGAGTGGCAGCCATGTTAGTCTGTATTCGCAGAAAGAAATGAAGTACTTGTGGCACCTTAGAGATTAACCAATTTATTTGAGCATGAGCTTTCGTGAGCTACAGCTCACGTCATCGATGAAGTGAGCTGTAGCTCACGAAAGCTTATGCTCAAATAAATTGGTTAGTCTCTAAGGTGCCACAAGTACTCCTTTTCTTTTTGCTAATTACAAGGAGCAGTAGCAAGGTGTGACTTTGGAGATTTCTTCTCAGGAATTCAATCTCGGGGGCACAAGTTCCCAGAGCACATGAAAACTCCACAGGAAAGTACCAGTTTTCCAGGCAAACTTGAGTAACTGTATCTGAGCATGGGGGGAAGGAAGTGTTTTTGAGCTGACCAAACTACTCATCTTCAACAACTGGAATTGGTAACTGTATGTCATAGATAAGTTATTTGAAATACTGTCACAGCAAGTCCTGAAACTTTGAGGGATTCTTCCCTTAAATTCCAACTCTGCCCACGCAGAATTCATTTTGCACATGCCTTTTTTTCCCCTCAATCCAACTTATCAAGTAAAATGCCTACGTTTTTTAAAATGAAGAGGAAAGGCCTTTGTTGCAACTAAAAAGCACTACTGTAAGTTTTCTGGCCCTGGAAATTTTAAGGGGTATGAGGGTGATAATATGCAGATTGTCATGCAGCATAGGAATATACTTTAGTTGCATTCAAGTAGGGAACAACTGGAGAAGCAGCACAAGTCTAGGTAGTTACAAAGTGCAATGTGCTGAGTTCTGTAATTCAACATGGATAGCTCCTAAATTGATGCTTCTGACTGTCTCTGCCCCTTATGTCCTCACCTGCATCTGTTTGTAGAAACAAAACTATCCCGACTCTCAAAACAACCAAAAAATGGCTGGATTAAATTTTGCCCAGGGATGCCGCACTACCTGTACGAGCCCAGTTCTTCTTTTCTATTCAGATTTTGATCCAGCTTCTGAATCTCAGAAGCAAGACAAATTTTTATTGCATCTTTGGGAAGAAAGTACTTCTAAGCACATCAGTAGCAGCCTGCTGAAGAGGGTGTGGGACTCAATGATGCCTGAAGCAAAAGACCAGCTTTCCTTTATTACTTATTGGTTCTAAAGTCTCAAGTCTTTGGCAGTTTCAAAGATACTTCAGAGTGTCCCAGTGACTCACATCAAATAAGGCACACAAGCGCAAGTAGTAGAAGAAAGTCACGGGGAGCATAACCTAAAACATCCCATCTAAGCATTAAGATACGATTGTCCCTTTCTATTGTTTTGAGGCAGGAACTTGTTCTTTTTGACACTGTTAATCTACTATGCAGTGACTTTTATTCTTATGGTGCTATATAAATTAGGCATGGTTTGCCTAAAGCAAGATGAGTTGTTTGGCAAAAGACCAAATGGAATGGCAGCGCTGCACTTACAGAATCTTTCACCCAAGAACCTGGGGCTTCCCAGAGATTGGTGGTTTTTTTGTGTTTTTGGGGGTTTTTTGCATACTCCATTTTACAGATGGGGAAACTGAGGTGCAGCAAAGTATAGTACTTTGCCCAAGGTGTCACAGCGAGTTTGTGGCAAGTGCCTTACAGAATCGGATCATTAGCTAATCAGTTAGGTATCTTCCCTCCAAGTAGTCAATACTTGATCCTTCAGGTGAAGGTATTCCTCCCCAGTCCTTCCTCCCTCCCCCCCAAATGCATATGTACAGTTGTTGGGGAGGGCTGAGGAGGTGATTGGCTTGAGACTTTAGTACACTTGTTATGTTGCTGCATAGCTACAGTCATGACATGGTCTACTTCCAGTATTTGAGTCTGATTTCCTGCTGCAGTGAATTCCAGTTTGACAATATACTGAGTAAAGTGGTATTTCCCTCTATTCTAAACTTACTGCCCTATAACTAGGTTTCAGAGTAACAGCCGTATTAGTCTGTATTCGCAAAAAGAAAAGGAGTACTTGTGGCACCTTAGAGACTAACCAATTTATTTGAGCATAAGCTTTCGTGAGCTACAGCTCACTTCATCGGATGCATACTGTGGAAACTGCAGAAGATCTTTTTATACACAAAGCATGAAAAAATACCTTCCCCCACCCCACTCTCCTGTTGGTAATAGCTTATCTAAAGTGATCACTCTCCTTACAATGTGTATGATAATCAAGTTGGGCCATTTCCAGCACAAATCCAGGTTTTCTCTCACCCCCCCCCCCCACACACAAACCCACTCTCCTGTTGGTAATCTACTACCCAAGATCCATAAACCTGGAAATCCTGGGCACCCCATCTCAGGCATTGGCACCCTGACAGCAGGATTGTCTGGCTATGTAGACTCCCTCCTCAGGCCCTACGCTACCAGCACTCCCAGCTACCTTCGAGACACCACTTACTTCCTGAGGAAACTACAATCCATCGGTGATCTTCCTGATAACACCATCCTGGCCACTATGGATGTAGAAGCCCCCTACACCAACATTCCACACAAAGATGGACTACAAGCCGTCAAGAACACTATCCCCGATAATGTCACGGCTAACCTGGTGGCTGAACTTTGTGACTTTGTCCTTACCCATAACTATTTCACATTTGGGGACAATGTATACCTTCAGATCAGCGGCACTGCTATGGGTACCCGCATGGCCCCACAGTATGCCAACATTTTTATGGCTGATTTAGAACAACGCTTCCTCAGCTCTCGTCCCCTAAAGCCCCTACTCTACTTGTGCTACATTGATGACCTCTTCATCATCTGGACCCATAGAAAAGAAGCCCTTGAGGAATTCCACCATGATTTCAACAATTTCCATCCCACCATCAACCTCAGCCTGGTCCAGTCCACACAAGAGATCCACTTCCTGGACACTACAGTGCTAATAAATGATGGTCACATAAACACCACCCTATACCGGAAACTTACTGACCGCTATTCCTACCTACATGCCTCCAGCTTTCACCCTGACCATACCACACGATCCATCGTCTACAGCCAAGCTCTGCGATACAACCGCATTTGCTCCAACCCCTCAGATAGAGACAAACATCTACAAGATCTCTATCAAACATTCTTACAACTACAATACCCACCTGCAGAAGTGAAAAAACAGACTGATAGAGCCAGAAGAGTACCCAGAAGTCACCTACTACAGGACAGGCCTAACAAAGAAAATAACAGAACGCCACTAGCCATCACCTTCAGCCCCCAACTAAAACCCCTCCAACGCATTAAGGATCTACAACCTATCCTGAAGGATGACCCAACACTCTCTCAAATCTTGGGAGACAGGCCAGTCCTTGCCTACAGACAGCCCCCCAACCTGAAGCAAATACTCACCAGCAACCACATACCGCACAACAGAACCACTAACCCAGGAACCTATCTTTGCAACAAAGCCCGTTGCCAACTGTGCCCACATATCTATTCAGGGGACACCATCACAGGGCCTAATAACATCAGCCACGCTATCAGAGGCTCGTTCACCTGCACGTCCACCAATGTGATATATGCCATCATGTGCCAGCAATGCCCCTCTGCCATGTACATTGGTCAAACTGCACAGTCTCTACATAAAAGAATAAATGGACACAAATCAGATGTCAAGAACTATAACATTCATAAACCAGTCGAAGAACACTTCAATCTCTCTGGTCATGCGATTACAGACATGAAAGTTGCAATATTACAACAAAAAAACTTCAAATCCAGGCTCCAGCGAGAGACTGCTGAATTGGAATTCATTTGCAAATTGGATACAATTAACTTAGGCTTGACTAGAGACTGGGAGTGGCTAAGTCATTATGCAAGGTAACCTATTTCCCCTTGTTTTTTCCTACCCCTCCCCCCCTTAGATAAGCTATTACCAACAGAAGAGTGGGCTTGTGTGTGTGTGTGGTGGGGGGGAGGGGGAGAGAACCTGGATTTGTGTTGGAAATGGCCCAACTTGATTATCATACACATTGTAAGGAGAAAAAAAGGGAGTACTTGTGGCACCTTAGAGACTAACCGATTTATTTGAGCATAAGCTTTCGTGAGCTACAGCTCACTTCATCAAGTGAGCTGTAGCTTACGAAAGCTTATGCTCAAATAAATTGGTTAGTCTCTAAGGTGCCACAAGTACTCCTTTTCTTTTTGCCCTATAACTAGTGTCCATTTGTTCTCATGATGGCATAAGATGAACAAAAGAAAGGACTATACCTCTCAAACTTTGAATCCCTCAACTCCCTGCTAACCAGAACCATAGTTTCTTTAGCACATGTCTCTAGATTGTAAGCTCCTTGTGGACTGTGACCAGGTTTTGCTCTGGTTGATAGGATAGCCAGTACAGTGTGCTTTCATGCATAATGGAATGAATTACAGCACTTGGGAGTATTTTGCCCAATCTGTTTTCAAAGCATCATGAAAGAATATTACCTTAAGTTTCAGGAAACCTTAGTTTTTTATTTTATTTCTGTTGATGTGTTTAGTCTACATAATCTGAGTGAAGATTTCAGGGCAAGTTTGTTCAAATCAGTTCCAGTCTGCTGGCAGGAAGGAGGATGGGGGATGTGGGGAGGAGAGAGAGGAGGAGGAAACTACTCCTTAAGGAACTCAAGCAAGCTTCTAGATGTATGCATCTCTGTTTTTAGAAAGGATTGTTTGTCATCTAAATGAGAATGGAATCCAGATACTCACAAGATTTAGTTATGTAGCTGAGAGCTTCTGGTTTAAGAGAGAACTACTATTCTTTCGTATTTCCAGATGCATTTACCTGACCAATTAAACTTTCTTCCTGGGTCATACTGTGCTGTTGTAAGAACTTGTTTGTTCCACCTTCCTTTCTGCCAACCACACCCAGTATAAAGAAGCATGAACTTTGTGTTTAACATTGCAAACTAGATGTCAAATATGTCTCCAGATTTATGCTAGTAGGATCTTTCAATGGGCTAATGCATCTGAAGTTCACCTTCTCCCTTACCACCGCCCCTTAGTACTGTTCCATTAGCAGCACTCTCCTGAAAATCTCAGCCTAAAATACTGTTTCATCTACTGGGAGAAAAGAGAAACTGTTGTCTGTACTTTAATCCCAAACTGTAGGGTTTCAAGCACTTCAGAGTGTTGGCTCTGTGGTGGTGGAACTCAACAGGAACGTGCAAGCAAATCTTGGAGATGACTGAGGAGTCTGCAAATTCCTAGAAGAGCGTAGGCTCCACTTGGGTGCATCTATCAATACCTTCACCAGAAGGAAAAGATTTGTGTCAATAAAATGCTTTTCCAGTAAGAAACATTACCAGTTTCCTAAACTATAGAAATATAAAATTTCTAAACTTGCTAATGGAAAACAAGGGATTTTTCCAACTGCGTTTTCCTTTCCTGGTGAAGTTCCTGTTCTATGTGCTAAAGAAGCCTGATTTTTCACAGGGATTATCTTACAGTACAGCTCTAAGTATAAAACTGGAATTTCTATCAGTTTGGTGACCAGCAAAATGAGACTTGTTGGAAGCAGGAAAAGAAATGTGTGGTCGGAGTGTCTTGCCAAATCCCCGCCCCCGCACCCCCTCAATTTCCAGTGGGCTCTGAGACTTAACTCTTCCTGGGGAGAAGAGAGCTCTCATCACCTCATGCTGTTTTTATAGGTTGACTTTCAGCTGTGAAAACATCCAATTTTGGTGTAGGCAAACTAAACTGTGCACACGACAGAGCATTTAGAAGAGCTGTTGAAACTTATTTCTATAATCGTTAGATTTTTTTATTGTGCACTAAAAAGTTGTATAGGGAGCCATTTGAGGGTTGATTGGAGCAAATATGTATCAAATCTGAAGGAACTGACCAGAACATCTGTGTTTGCTGCTAGTACAAAACACCCTGGCATAAGAATGGCCATACTGGGTCAGATCGATGGTCCATCTAGCTCAGTATCTGTCTTCTAACAGTGGTCAATGTTGGATGCTTCAGAATGAACAAGGCAGTAAGTAATTGAGTGATCCATCTTGTCATCCTATCCCAGCGTCTGGCAGTCAGGCTTTGGGACAGCCAGAGCATGGGGTTGCATCCTTGACCATCTTGGCTAATTGTCATTGATGGACCTATCCTCCAGGAACTTTTTTTTTTTTGAACCCAGTTATAGTTTTGGCCTTCACAACATCCCGTGGCAGTGAGTTTCACAGGCCAACACTGAGTTGTGTGACTAAGTACTTCCTTTTGTTTGTCTTAAACCTGTTGCCTATTAATTTCATTGGGTGACCCTTGCTTCTTGTGTTATGTGAAAGGGTAAATAACACTTCCTTATTCGCTTTCTCCACACCATTCAGGATTTTTATAGACCTCTCTCCTATCCCCCCTTAGTCGTCTCTTTTTTTAAACTGAAAAGTCCCAGACTTTTTAATCTCTCTTCAAATGGGACTTGTTCCATACCCCTCATCATTTTTTTTTTGTTGCCCTTCTCTGCACCTTTTCCAATTCTAATAACTTTTTTGAGACGGAGCGACCAGATCTGCACATGGTATTCAAGGTGTGGGTGTACCGTGGATTTATATAGCGGCGTTACATCCAGCGTCACAACCATGTGGTTGGTGGTTTATTCTGGAGATCTGAGGCTATTTCTGTCTAGCACCATCCTATTGAAGTGTCAGCCTGACTACCAGACCTAATTTGGGGGTCAGTCTGACTCTGATAGGTTGTACTTATTGACTGCTATCAAATGTAACTGTAGTCATAAGCTAAAGTTTTTGTTCTCCTTTGTAGTTACTGAATGGTAATGCTGATGTATTGGTATCTTAACACCTATTTCTCTCTTAATTTCATATCTTGATGAAACGATTGTTACTGAGCTTGTAAACTGTTAATTTATAAACTGGTATGAGTGCTTATATATCTCCTTCCCTGGACATCTAGCTTGTAGGATATGTTGTGGATATCTAACATGTGGCATTCTAGTTGTCTTTCACAATCAAAAGGCATCTGTGGATATGTCTGGAGAGGTAGGTATCCTGTGACCAAACTTGATATTGCTTAAATAGGACGTCATGTGCTAGATTTGTTTAGTCCAGTAAAGGAGATTTGCTAGAGACACCTATGCATCTTAAAGGATTATGCACAACAATCTCTGCCTTGTCCAAACACCTCATAGGTGGGTTTTTGTCTTACAGATTTTTCGGGACCAGAGTAGGACTGCAGGTAGCAGGAGAATCTCTGAAAACAGCTTCTCTTCAGAGGACCTTGACATCTGCTCTGGAGAGAGGAGCCATAATGCTTCAGGTTGATTAGTCTTGAGCCATTTGGGCCTGTGCATTAAAACAACTCCCTTTTGTGCATGTAACAGGAGGGGAATAATG
Organism: Lepidochelys kempii; assembly: GCF_965140285.1. Taxonomy (NCBI): domain Eukaryota; kingdom Metazoa; phylum Chordata; order Testudines; family Cheloniidae; genus Lepidochelys; species Lepidochelys kempii. Next base: position 526,057 of record NC_136399.1, on the reverse strand, counting down.
TCTGACAGAGGAAGGAGACAGAATGCCTTCCATCTGAGGCTCAAGGCAGTGTGGCCCTTGAGCACAGGACTGGGACTAAAAGGAGCTGGGTTCTTATTCCCTACTCCGCCACTCTCCTGCTGGGTGACCTTGGGCAAGTTGCAAGACTGTAAAATGGAAATAATGATACTGACCTCCTTTGTAAAGTGCTTTGACGTCTACTGATAAGTGCTAGATAAGAACTAGGAATTATTGATGATGATATTTATCAAGACTAATAAACTAAGATTTTTTTTTAACGTAATATCCTTGCACCCTGTATCTTTCTCTGGGATCCTACAGAGAAACTGAGGCATGGGAGAAAAAACTTCATAGCAGAGCTAATAGAAGCCATATCTCTTGATTCCTAGTCCCATTTTCTATTAGATGGTACTTTTTATTTTCTACGAGAAGAAGCAGCTTAATTTAGAAACCAGAGAAATAAACACTCTTGTCCCTAATTCCCTGCCTGCCAGTATTTCCCTTGTGACCCAGTAGTGTGAAATTCTTCATGTTGCTTTAAATCCCTCCAAAATTTATACACCTGCTATGGAATTCTTGACTGATGAGCACTACCTTGTTGTACAGGTATCTTCAAACAGCTTTTGTTAGAACAATAGCTTTAAATGCAACACCTATGTTTCCAGCCTATGGCTAGCATTGAACTTTACTTCCTAATGCTGTAAACAATACCCTTATCTGAGCCAGGCTAGAGAGCAATGAAAGGTACCAATTCTTACCAGTGTACACCCTATTAAAACGTGCCTTCTAAATTCAAATGAAATTTTCATTTGAGGCTGGGTTAGTTAGTGAAAGGTCTCTTCATTTCTAGTTCTCCACATCGTGGTCAAAACTATTATGTAAATGGACCTTAACTGGGAAGTGAGGTAGTTGAATAATCAGAGGTGCTGGGCCCTTAAATCTTTTCCCTGTCTAAAATAAAGGCTGTAAGATAGTGGTGAACTGATGTGCAGAAAGGATGACTTGGTAATCTGTGACAGAGCACTGGGAGTTAAGAGATCTGGGTCCTATTAACAGATCTACCACTGTGGCTTTGGACAAAATGCCTAATCTCTGTTCTTCCATCTCCTGCTCTGTAAAATGGATAGCTCCTGCCCATCTTGCCAGCATGATATGAAATTAGGTTTAGTTGTTTATGAAGTGTTTTGCTTTGAGATCTTCAGATGGAAGACACCATGTAAGTGGTATATTTGGGGATTTGTTAGTAGTGTAGGGTTAAGCTTTCACTTGTTTTTTTTTTTTTTTTTTAAATAACCCTATGTGCCTTCCCTTCTCTTCCTCCATCAGATTCCCAAAAAAACCCTGGGTACATTATTGGTGTAATGAACAGTCTTGCATTACCATTCTTCTCTGGGTTAAATATAATTGAACCCATTTGTTCTCAGCACTTCTCACCTGCTATCTGCTTGATAATGCCTATATATTCTTCCAAGTACAGATTGTTTTTACTGTCTTTACTGCTGAGGAGTTTACTGGCTGGATTGTGCGAAAGCAGATGTTAACTGCACTTTCTGAGGTGCTGCTTTTCGTATTCAGTTGTATTTGCTGGGGTAGACTGGTCCCCCTGGTATAGCATAAGCCATGGGATAGAACACCTCTCAAGTTTGGGATTCCCATGTGTTTTGAGAGTGGAGGACAAAAAGACCTGAATCTCTTTGAACGGAAGATTTTACTGTTCAGTGCTTCACTTATAAGGTTACTCTAACCATATAACCTCCTTGTTCCAGATCACCTGGTGTGTAGCTCTCCAACATTCAGCCCAGACAAGCCAGAGACTAGAAGAAACCTGGAGATGCCTCCCCTAACAGAAACTTCAATAAAGGATAGAATGGCAAAATACCAGGCAGCTGTTTCCAAGCAAGGCAGCTCCACAGGCCACATGGTGCGTCTGTCTGTTCTATCTGTGAAGTAGCGGGTGTCATATTAGTGTAGCCCTGAGGCCAGTAAATGGTTCTGATGGAAACTAGGCTATTAAAATGTAATGTTCTCATGTTTGATGAGAACAGAGTATTCATTGGTTTCAGAGTAACAGCCGTGTTAGTCTGTATTCGCAAAAAGAAAAGGAGTACTTGTGGCACCTTAGAGACTAACCAATTTATTTGAGCATGAGCTTTCGTGAGCTACAGCTCACTTCATCGGATGCATACCGTGGAATGCATCCGATGAAGTGAGCTGTAGCTCACGAAAGCTCATGCTCAAATAAATTGGTTAGTCTCTAAGGTGCCACAAGTACTCCTTTTCTTTTTTAGAGTATTCATTGTCTCACTTGGAATTAAAAGCTGTCTTCTGCTCTGAAGAATTGAGAAAACTGCAGCAAGAGATGTGTACTTGCCTCTTCCTGAAATAATCTTGATACTTTTTGTCTGCATACCTTCCTTGGAAATGCAACTGGCATCTTTTCTTTTTCTGCATGTCTGTAGCACTCTGTATCTGAGGATCTCTGCATGCTTTAAAAACATTAATGAAATGTAATCTTATGACCCCCCTGTGGTTTAGGGGAAAGTGAGGCACAGTGAGATGAAGTGACTTACCCAAGGTGATACAATAGAGTTCAGATCTCCTGATACTCTGTCCTGTGCTTTATAACCAGCCATCTTCCCCTTTGCAACCATTCCTCTTCACATCCCTTTTCTCATCTGTTCGTATGAACTCAGTCTGTTTTTTCTTACCTGTGCTATTACAAAGATCTGAGCTGTCCTCATTGGCCAGATAGCTGAACAGGAAATGAGAAGCTACTGCATTGTAGCTAAAGAAACAGCAAGAGTCTAAGGAACTGTCAATTGGAACCATCAGCTTTTTTTAAATGTTAGAGGCTTTTGTTGATCTTGTGTCCTTTCTAGCCATACATTCCAAGTGGATGACCATATTCTAGGTAGAAAAACTAGACTGACTTTGGCCCCCAGTGTTGAAGAGTCTCCAAGTTAATCTTGGGAAGTGCTTGTGGTTCTTAGAAGTGTCTATATCTAGAGATGCATTTTGAATCTTGCTGCTGGAACACCCCGGCCCAAGCTGAAGGGATTTCTCTCTGCCATATGCAGTGTGGGTCTAATTCTCAAGCCCTTGGGCAGTAATTGAAGTAAACTTAACGGCATGAGCTGAAAATAATTGCAGCCAATGTAACAAATCTGCTTAACTGCTAATAGCAGATTTTAGATCATGCTTCCCTGTGTTGCATTCAGTTTGCTAAATTGCCTTTTCCAGTTTGTAACAGAGAAGGCTCGAGTTCACTGACTAAACCATTCCCAAGAAGCCAGCAGCCAACCAGTTTAACAAGTGGGCTCCTTTAGGTTTTGTTCACAGTGAAGTCCAAACCACACCAGCTGGAACAATAGCCTGGCTTGGTGTCCCATTGTGAGCAGAGCTTCTTTGAATGCCCCTGCAGGCTGAGCCTGTGCTATATAGATTATCACCCTCAGTCACTCCCAGCAGGATTCTATCGTGGCCTCTTAACACTGATTGTAGCTAAATGTGGATGCAAATGGCTACAGCTACAGCAATAAGAAAAGGAGGACTTGTGGCACCTTAGAGACTAACTAATTTATTTGAGCATAAGCTTTCGTGAGCTACAGCTCACTTCATCAGATGCATACAATGTTTGCAGTAGTTTTCAAGTAAGCCAGTGGAAGCTATGGCTCTTATTCCTTGGCAGAATCATTGAGAGCTATCCTCCCCCTATGAATTCCTTGTACCCCCCACTGTCAGGGGGCACAGTGGATCTTGCTGGTGTGGAAGTGTGCAATTTGTACTTTCCTACTTCATCCTACTTTTACTGGTATGTATCCAGCTGAAATACCAGTAAAATCTTAAAGCAAGGTCCAGGCCCAGGCCCATATATGCTCTCTATAACAGAACTATTAACCTTTTTGGAGAGAGAACTCTTTTAAGAGTTGTCTCTTGTGTAGACAGCACCTGCTCAGGACGAAGGGCTTGTCTACACTGGCAACGTTAAAGCACAGCCGCAGCAGCACTTTAACGTGGCTTGTGCAGTCACAGCAGAGGGCTGGGAGAGAGCTTTCCCAGCACCCTTAAAACACCTCCACGAGGGGCCCAGCTCCCAGCACTGGTGCACTCTCTCTACTGGCACTTTACAGCACTGAAACTTGCTGTGCTCAGCGGGGTGTTTTTTCACATCCCTGAGTGAGAAAGTTGCAGCGCTGTAACGTGCCAGTGTAGACATGCCCGAAGTATGCTGTATGTTTTCTTCTGCTGTAAGTGTGATAGCAGAATCCCTTCAGAACACTGCAAGGAATACTTATTACTTATTATGTTTAAAGACCTGTCATATTAAACACTGAGGTTCAAAAAGATAAGTACTAGCATATCATAGAATATCAGGGTTGGAAGGGACATGTATTGAAGCTAGGGTAGAACTCATTTTCATAGAGCATTAGAGAATAATGCATGTTCCTTGCCCTGAAGTGCTTATGACCTAAATAAAATAAAACATGGGGCAGCATTTCAGGTAAGGGAAGGTGTGGAATTATTCGGAGTGACAACAAGGAAGAAGTTGGTTTTAAGGAAAAAATTGCTTGGTTCTGGATGGAAAGGTATTTTTGATACTGTGATGATGGCATGGAATAAAAGTTATACTCCCTTTATCCTGTATTTCCTCTCCCTCCTTGGTGTATTTCACCCATCAAATATTTGTAGACTCCTTTGTCCTCTTCCCTTTAGTCATCAGCTGTGTGTTACAGGACATAGTATTCACAAGACTTCTTTAAGACGACACATAGAAAGCTCTCTCACTTTAAGGGAAAAAGAATGTCAACACTCAATTCCTTTGTTCTATAGAATGAGATTCAAGCCAGTGACAGTGAAATCAAGAGTTACAAATCTGAGCAGAAGGAGAATGTGCCTCCAAGTCCTGAGGACTCCATTTCCCATCAGGATGGGGATAAGGTAAGATGCGCTCATATTGATTGAGGATCAAGAACTCTCCTTGAAATGGAACTGCTTGAGGACATACAACAGGCGTCTGGAAATTGAGCTGTATTGGCTGATACAAATTATCTGCATGCTGTGGGACTCATGATTTTGAGATGATCAGAATTTAGGATGGTAATTACAAACAGGCAAGAGAAATCTTAATTTATAAGAATCAAAATAAAAAGTCCTTTTGTATGCAGAATATCTAGCTATTTTTTATAACTTTATCTAGAGGGGGTTGCACTTGTAGTCTGTCAGGATATGGTGAATGTTCTTGGTGTGGCAGAATCCTTGAATTTCATCATGATGGCATATTAAGAACATGGGAGGAAGAAGTGGAGCCTCCTGAGTCTTATTTCTGACTCTGCCATTCCCTGAGTGACCTTTGGGCAAGCCACTATACTCTTCTGTGCCATTTTCCCCATCTGTAAAATGGGTGGAAAACACCTTGCAGGTGTTAAATTTCTGGTAAGGTGCTTGGGGAGCCTCAGATGAGAGAAGATGTGTAAGTGCAAAGTACTGGGTGACAATGAATTGAAAGTAGGTCACTGCCGCAGAGTTGCCAGATCTTGGTTAATGTAACTGGCAACCTGATTAGCTTTTTTGTTCCTACTGTTTAAACTTAGTTTTAAAATAAACGTATTATTACTGTCCCCTTATTCACACAACAAAACAAAGTCTCGGGGCATCTGTGACTTAAATTGGGGGATGGCAGAAGGGAATAAAAGTAGCCAAACAATAATAATGCAAGTACTGTGCATTACAAGCTTTCTGACCACGTGGCAGCCTAATGCTGGGGGGGCTTTTAAACCTTTCTGGACCTCCCTCGGCAGGCAGCCAGACCGTTGCTTTCAGCTTCTTGCTGGGAACTGAGCAAGTCTTCACATTTTAGCTGCTTGTGGGGTGGGAAAGCAGCCATCAAGGGGAGCCTCTTAAAAGGAAACCTATTAAATAAAAGCAGTTTCTCTCTTTCAGTTCACCTTTCTACTGTTGAAGGGAAGGTTTGAATAAAACCCTCTCTCTGTTAGCTCCTAGAGTGAAGTTACTTTAATTTATAGGCAGTCCTTTAGTGACTGACTTGATGTGTAATAAGCGCACAGTGTAAAAACCTACATTGAATAGACTGTTGTGTGGTAGTAGGATGGTCACTTTGACATCACTGCAGGATAAATCTAGTGTCCCTGTCCAGGGCACACCTATTAACTGGCAGAAATTTCTGGAGAAAGAGAAATGTTAAGCAGAACCTCGCTTACTTGTGCACTCATACTTCAAGTGCAAAAAACCACTGCTTCCCTCATCCTGCACATCCCAAAGATTCAGTAACAGAGTGGTTAGAAGTGATCTTTGTTATGAGTACAAAGTAAATTGTGGAATGCTTATTAGGAAGTATCATTAAAATTAAACTAGTCAAATGAACAAAGTATGTTATCTGGACTTGTTTGTTTGCTTCCTCATTAATTTCCAAAGTGCAATCCTTTGCAATGGGTCTTTCAGTCATTAGTGTGAATTAGTGAAGTTCTGCTGTTAATCTCATTATGGCATTTTAGTTCCTCAATGTTTAAGTATAGTCAAGCTATATTTTATTTAATATATAGATAGAACCAGGTTAAAATAGCCTTCTAGAACCTGCATTGGGCATTTCACCTGGTAAATAAATTATTCTGTACCTGAAACAAGTTATAATAGGCTGTGTCAACAGTTCTGTTAATGAAAGAATCTTGTACTTCAGAGAATTAGTATGTGTGAGTTGAGCAGAAGGCATTAAACAGTGAAATTTGTAAATCAATCCTTTTCTAAAGAATGATGTAGAAGACAGACGAAGCATGTTTCTTCTACATCACAGCTTGTAGTTTTAGGGGGAAATTTTCAAAATCAAGAGTCACTTAGGCTCCTATGTATCCTTGACTACTCAAGAAGTGGCAGCAAGGGAGACCCTGAAGAAGGTGAGAAATGGAGAAAATGTTTTGTAGCCAGTGCAAGCATCGTTGAGAAGTTCTTAGCTTAGGTTGGACACTGGCTAGTAAATAGGCTTTTCTGTTTTATTGTTCTATTAATTGCCCATTATTTTGCTACTCATGCCGGGATTATCCATTTCTAAATTTTGAGTCTGTTAGCTGGTGAGCCCAGCTGACTTTCATATGGTTCACAGTATAACATTTCTTTTGCAGGTTTTCTTCAGTGAGAAGAGTCTGGGTTTCCACTCCAATCTTTCTGAAGATGGCACCAGTAAGCACTCATTCTCCTAGCCCAATAAATATAAAGTGGGCAAGTGGATGGCAGGATGTGTTGGCACTATCTACTTGTATGCCATGCTTATGTCAAGATCAGTTTGCCCTTAGAACCCATAGCTTCTGGAGGAAGCATCAGACTTCCCATTTAATCGAAGGTATATGCTGGTCAAGACTGCTTCATAAAGCTAAAGTTAGATGAAATCCAATCTGAGCATAAGAACTCTGATCCTAACACACATAATGGAAGCCCACTTACAAAATTGCAAAAAGGTGCCTAGATAATGTAGCACATATAAGCCAGTTGTTTGGTTAAAATGGACATTTGTTCATGGCCCTGTAATGGTCAGCCTTGTCTTATAAACTCCCATTTCCAGTGGTATAGAAATTGACTGTAGAATTTGCTGATTATCATAGAATATCAGGGTTGGAAGGGACCTCAGGAGGTCATCTAGTCCAACCCCCTGCTCAAAGCAGGACCAATCCCCAATTAAATCATCCCAGCCAGGGCTTTGTCAAGCCTGACCTTAAAAACTTCTAAGGAAGAAGATTCTACCACCTCCCTAGGTAACGCATTCCAGTGTTTCACCACCCTCCTAGTGAAAAAGTTTTTCCTAATATCCAACTTAAACCTCCCCCACTGCAACTTGAGACCATTACTCCTTGTCCTGTCATCTTCTACCACTGAGGATAGTCTAGAACCATCCTCTTTGGAACCACCTCTCAGGTAGTTGAAAGCAGCTATCAAATCCCCCCTCATTCTTCTCTTCTGCAGACTAAACAATCCCAGTTCCCTCAGCCTTGCCTCATAAGTCATGTGTTCCAGACCCCTAATCATTTTTGTTGCCCTTCACTGGACTCTCTCCAGTTTTTCCACATCCTTCTTGTAGTGTAGGGCCCAAAACTGGACACACTATTCCAGATGAGGCCTCACCAATGTCGAATAGAGGGGGACGATCACGTCCCTCGATCTGCTGGCTATGCCCCTACTTATATATCCCAAAATGCCATTGGCCTTCTTGGCAACAAGGGCACACTGTTGACTCATATTTTTTTTTTTCCTGCAGTCAAGAGAAAAACCATTCCAGTATGATTATGAAACTTGTCATATGATAGCCCAAAAGAAACAGATCTTATTAATAAAATTTGAATAAAATTGGGACACTGTTGTTTTTTAAAATGTTTGTAAAGATTACTGTATTCCAAATAACAATCCTAATTCAATACTTGCAACCCCTTCAGATTCTTGGGATTTTTCCAATAAAAATCTTGTGCTAAAACCTCAGCCCAGCTCAAGATCTGGGAATTTTTTTCAGATTTATAAACTGGTTTGTAACTGTAGTACTGAGACTGCTTTAATGCTTGCTTTATAAAGGGTTTAAATTTAACCCCAGCAGTGCAGTTCTCCCACCATTTGGACCTAGTGTTCCAGGGCCAAATACAGCAAGCAGTGGCTAATCTGTTGGCTACAATCAGCTACTTCTAATATATTTGTTGACTAAAGTGCCTTCCAAAGGTACTTAAGCACATGTTTATAGCCCGTTGACTTCAAGCTTAACTTTAGGCATGTGCTTAACATATTTATTAAACTGGAGCCATATTTCCCAGAAACTCAGTTAGGTGCCAGCTTCTCAGTATGCACTATCTCATTTCCTCAACACAGCCACTCAATCATTTGGTAATTTTGGTGCAGGAAAAAGATGAGTAAATATATTTGCTTGCTCTGGCACTAATGGTTTAGTCATACATGTTTAGGAACAGAGAGACCTTTAAGCCTTTCTCTGACAAAACTGCTACATGGTCTTATCAGACTGAACTTCCTAGGAGTTTCTCGTGGTTTTTAAAAATGAGTTTAACAGACCTTTCCTTCCCCTCCCAGTTGAACTAAACTCGCAGAGTGAGACTGAAGCCAAGAGACGTGTCTATGCAAAACAGCAGAGCTCTGATTCCAAACCAGCCAACCAGACTGACCCCTCTCCACCAAAAGTAGTAAAGGTACAAGAGCTATTTATTTCCTAAGCACTAGCAACAGTTAATACTTAAGTAAATCTGATTGTAACACAGACTCAATCCAGCCTATGAATCTGTGTTTGCACTCCCAGGGGATTTTATGCTATTGATCCACCGATATCCAAACTTTCTTCAGCAGAGAGCTCTTAAACTCACAGCTCTGCTCTATGGTAAAGTCTTTATTTTGACATCTTCTCAAAAAACTCATGCTGGAACTAACTCCTGACAGAAAAGAGACTGGTATAAAGGAACTTTGCCCAGTGCTCGGCGCAGGGTTTTGAGTTCTGAATGGAAAAGCATCTCAACACAATTGTAATTTAGTTCTTCAAAGATGGAGTTTGTGAGTTGCCTGCTGACAGCTGCCATACTGTTAAAGGGGCGCTGTTCCAGTGACAGTAAGGGACTACTAATTTGCTTCTTGATGGGAGGAGAAGTTCTACATCCAGACTTCTGTACTCAGGTCTTGCATTGACAAGCTCTGGGCTTTTCTTAAGTCAGAGTTCCTAGAGATTTTCATCTAGGTCCTGATGCTAATCTTTAAAGCCCACCCTGGGGCCTGGCTGTCTGCCTTCCTCTCCTCAACCATGATAGCAGCTGCAATCAAGTAGGTATTCATAGTTGAGGGATCTCCGTGTACAACTCCTCGGAGCTGGAGTCCTGGCATTCTCAGAGGCAAGCCCTTAGATGTGAAATTCCCTTCCATTGGAGATCAGGATGAGTCCAAGTTTTATCACCTTTAGAGCCCAGTACACTACTCCTCTCTTTAGCCAAGACTTTCTTCAGTAGTGATGGCTGTAGACCTGCTCGTGACTTTCTGGGATATAAACAGGCAAGAACAACCCCAATATAACCGTAGCTGAGGAAGCAATGGAGAATTTTTGGATAGGGATCATTTTCTCACTTCGAGGCGCGCAGATACTATGAGATGGGCACTTCAATGATATCTCAGTAACGTGATGTGAGGTGCATCCTCTTCACACGTGCTATCTCAAATAGGAAGTCTTACCTCTGCTCTGCCACAGACTCCTATGTTACTCTTGGGCACATCACTTCACCACTCTGCATTTTTTTTCCCCATCTGTAAAAGAGGGGTAGGTATAATACTTTTATTTAAGAAGATAGCAAGATTTATCACAATGCTGTGAGCACCTCTTCTGAAAGGTGCTGTATGAGCAAAATTTGAGATGGCAAAAATGCCTTTAGGATTGTATAATTTAGAAGGTACTCCAGTGTGTGTTCATATGTAAGCTACTTATCCTTTAAGTTTATGGTTCTTTGTGCTTATTTCAAAAGAATCTGCATCCTGTTCACATGATAAAACCCAGCTTGGATCTCGGATCTCTACCTTCATTAATAGTTGTTGCTGCAGGTTTTAGAGAACACCCCAGATGCTGCTGATTTCATGTAAGGTTCCTATTTCTCTTCCAGCTTCTGTTTCCTGTTCCTGGTTCCTAATCTCTACTCCTGCCTTCTGCTTCCCTTCTAATGTGAGCTCAACTCTCGGCTATTTCTCCAGTTCTCCTTTTTTTTATTAACTGGGCTTCACCCTCCTCCTGTAGTAGCTATGTACAGTAATGCCCAGAAAGGAAATTTTTCTCTATGCATCCCAAAAACCATCTCTACAGCAGACAAACGGGTCACTGTATACCCATGTAAGTTCCTCCTCTTAGATGGGGACATGTATTGCAATAACACATGCTAGCACTATGCAGTGCAGCCTTGCACTTATGCTGTCTTTGGAAGGAGGGTAACTTTTTTTTATTGGTAAGCAAGTTAGTAATGCCTTGTTCCTTTTTGTGGCAAGGGTGGGTGAGTAGATCTTTGTCCGGGCTAGCAGACATCAATGGTGTGTGTTAGAGATTGCACTGACTCACTCACACAAAGGTTTCAGAGTAACAGCCATGTTAGTCTGTATTCGCAAAAAGAAAAGGAGTACTTGTGGCACCTTAGAGACTAACCAATTTATTTGAGCGTAAGCTTTCGTGAGCTACAGCTCACTTCATCAGATGCATACTGTGGAAACTGCAGAAGACTTTATATACGCAGAGACCATGAAACAATACCTCCTCCCACCCCACTCTCCTGCTGGTAATAGCTTATCTAAAGTGATCACTCTCCTTACAATGCATATGATAATCAAGTTGGGTATTTCCAGCACAAATCCAGGTTTTCTCACCCCCTGCCCCCCTTTCCCAAAAACCACACACACAAACTCACTCTCCTGCTGGTGTGTGTAATAGTTATTGTGTAATATAGCTTGTATGTATATATGTGTATATGTGTGTGTGTATGTATATGTGTGTGTATATATATATATATATATATGCAGTTTCCACAGTATGCATCCGATGAAGTGAGCTGTAGCTCACGAAAGCTTTTGCTCAAATAAATTGGTTAGTCTCTAAGGTGCCACAAGTACTCCTTTTCTCTTCACACAAAGGTGAGAACATTGGTGCAAAAGGTCAGTGCCTTGAAGTTTCCTTTCAAAAATAAATAAATCACATGAGGCTCTGGGAGTTTTTTGAGGTTTCTTATCAAGCTCTCAGTATGGATTAGGCCCTTAGTGTCATTTCAAATACCTAATATCAAAGTTTATTTTTAAAGTTCTCATCTCTCTACAATCTAAGTGTATTAGACTAGAAATAATATATAGCAAACTACCTAATTATGTGCAACATTAAAGTTGTGACAAACCAGTTTAAATCAGCTGGCTCTGTTCAGCAACCTGATCCTCATCTATCATAACCTTCAATTCTTAACCATGTCATCATTTTATTTAGAATACAAACTAGACACCAACCCCTGTAACTGTCTCCTGTGATGTTGCACTTCCTGCTTCCGTATTCCTTAACCGTCATACCCTTCTCTTAAAGGCTTTTCATAAACTTATCGTAGAACACGCCTTTGCAACAAAGTTGACAGTATCTAAATATGATTTTCTGTAACCCTTTGACACAGGACCTAGGTAACTTTCTATTCTATTGCTAGAAAAGCTGTTGCAATTGGGTCAGTCCAGAAGGGCCAGCTTTTTGTCTGGATAGTCAATATGCCATTTCCTCTTTTTATTAAGCTTCCATGTTAAGTCACCGCTAGCAGGTGTGTTAAGGAGTAAGGAGCATCAGGTGACCTCTTTGGTGGACATAGAATATCACCTCCCTGATGCTGTCAGGACACACGTTCTGAGGTTATTCCCAAGTAGCACAATGCTGACACTTAATATTTACTAGTTTTGGGTTTATCCTTACGACATTTCTTAACTTATGGGATGTTGCCTCTTATGCAGTACATGCACTGTTACTAGTATGTCAACATCAGGGTTAACTTTAGTTATCTGTTATGTAACTTTAATTTTAGTGAAACTGCAAATCCCTAAAAGCTGAGTGTAGCTAGTGCCTTTGCTAGAGCTCTGAAATTTTTCATGTGGGGTTAGATACATTTCTTGCTGCCCTGAACTACTGAGACTAACTTTCTAAAAGCAGCTGTAGGAATAAATTGCTGGCTTAATCAGTTTGTATTGAAAGTTGCCTAAGTGAGCCGCCTTCATTCCTAAAGCCATAAGCATTTAGTAAAACTTATTCAGCCTAAACCTTTGAGCAAATTGTTTCCCTCCTGTCATCCTCTTCTCTTCTTCTCTCTCCACCCCCCTCCCCCCTGGCTTATTTGGCTGCCTCATTACTTGTTCCCCCCGCTGAGCTTCTTGTATTGCTGTTCATCCCACTGTTTCTTTTAAACTTATCCCCTTTTGTATTTTCCCCACTTCCTCATCTTTCCCTATCAGCAGGCTTGAGGCAGAGAGGATAGGACAGGACATACAAGGTATGGTTTACACTGCCATTAAACACCTGTGGCTGGCCTATGTCAGCTGACTCTAGCTTGCAGGGCTCAGGCTACAGAGCTGTAACATTTCAGTGTAGGCATTTGGGCTCAAGCAGGAGCCCAGGCTCTGGGACCTTTCCCCTCTCACGAGGTCCCAAAGCTTGGACTCCAGCCTGAACCTGAATGTCTACACTAAAAAATTTATAGCCCTTGAGCCCAAGTCAGCTGACCCAGGCCAGTTGCAGGTGTTCAGTTTCAGTGTAGATGTACTCAGTCTCTTGGGAATGGCTTGACAGAGCTTTCTTTATGACCCATGTGAGAATTTTAACACTTCCACTGTCCATTCTTGACTACTGTTTTATCTCAGAGGTTTAGGTGATAAGGGAGCAGAGAGGGAGAATGCAGGATAGGCTCTTGCTATCAAACCAAGGCAATGAGCCTGTAATAGGTCTGCTTCACTCAACTAGGGTACAGGGGGTCACTCTAGGAACTACCTTCAGAGCTCCTAATTATTAAATATTAAGTAAGTTGTTTGAGAACTCTGGAAGTCTTGGACAAAACCCAAGTCAAGTCTCCTCACCCACTAGTTCTTGTCCAGTTAAGAAGCCTTCTTTTCTTCCCTTAGAAGTTTCAGCTGCCAGTGAAGGAAACCTGCGTTGCATGTCAGAAGACAGTGTACCCAATGGAACGTCTCTTTGCCAACCAGCAGGTGTTTCATATCAGCTGCTTCCGCTGTTCACATTGCAATAGCAAACTCAGGTAATCTGTGCTGAGGGTGAGGTATATTAGTGTCAGTCTTTTAGAAGGAAATTCAACCTTCCTAAAATATAACAGGAAGCGGAATACGGAATATGTGCAAATATTCGTCTACTGTGAGGAAGGCAGCTGTAGTCTAGTTGATTGAGCAAGGGCCTGGGAGTCAGGTTGTACTCCCAGCTCTGCTGCTAACTTGCTACATGACCTTAGACATGTCACTTGAATTTTCTATACTAGTTTTCCTATCTGTAAATGGGGATAATTCCTACCTGCTGTAAAGATCTTTAAGCACTTAGGAGGAAAACCCATAAAAATGCCTTTTTATATTGGGTAGGACCTTCCCTCTGGTGACACCAGGTCAACACACTGTAAAACTTGCTTTTCTAAAAACTTTGAAGAGTTGTTTAATGCCAAGTTTTTCAGTGACCTAGCTAAAATTAGGGCCTTAATCTGCAACTGATTGAGAGACATGTGGAGTGCTAACGTTTTGTTTTCTTGAACAGTCTTGGAACATATGCATCTCTACGTGGGAATATTTATTGCAAGCCTCACTTCAATCAGCTCTTTAAATCCAAAGGCAACTATGATGAAGGTTTTGGGCACAAACAGCACAAGGAACTATGGGTAAGCAAAACTGAGAACGAAGAGTCCCTGGAGAAATCTGCCCACACTGAAAATACAATAGAAGGCCCTCAAAGTCCAGGAGTAGAGGATGCCCCAATTGCAAAGGTGGGAGTTCTTGCAGCTAGCATGGAAGCAAAAGTTGCAGCTTTGCCTGGAAGGGAAGAGAAACCAGCAGAAACAAAAAAATTGAGGATTGCATGGCCACCTCCATCAGAGCTAGGTAGTCAAGGAAGTGCATTGGAAGAGGGTATCAAAGTATTTAAGCCAAAGTGGCCCCCAGAAGATGAGGTGTCAAAGCCAGATGTGCAGGAGGATGTGGACCTGGATCTCAGAAAACTACGAAGAACATCCTCACTGAAGGAAAGAAGTCGTCCATTTACAGTAGCAGCCTCATTTAGAACAATGTCTGTTAAGGGCCATAAAACAGAGAACGTATCTTCTCCTTCCAAAGCAGACAGGGTCATGTTCAAACAAAGTGAAGAACTAGAGAGGGAGGCAGTGATGGAAAGAAAGCAAAAGGGAAAAAAAGCTGAGAATGGGCACATCCAGAACACTCAAGAGAAGAATAAAGAACTGGAGGAAGAAAGAGGAAGGGAAGTACCTGATATCAAGGCAGACAGGGAAGAAAACTGGATACAGAATGGTCAGGTGGGTATGGAGACAGATGATGAAGAAAATGCCACAGTGCAGCAGCCATCTCCAAATGAAGAAATATTTGACTCCAACTCTCCTAAACGTATCAGCTTATCGAACGTGGTCACTGCTAAGGAATTATCCCCTAGTCAGAACAGCGAATCCAAAGATGACGTGTTCTGGGAAGGTGAAGATGTGGAAGATTTGTCTGTGGAAGAACAGATCAAGAGGAATCGTTACTATGAGGAAGAGGATGAAGATGAAGAATAAATTGGTCTTTCACTAGAAAACTTGCTGCAAGGTGCTGGGCCTTAAATTGGTGTATTAGCTTTTAACAAGCAGCTGCCCTCTGTAAAAGTGATGCTATACTGCACATTGACACATTAGGGAACAATAGAATGTACAGATATGAGGTAGAAAAGTACACTAGAAACCTGCAAAGATCATATCTAGCTGTATGGAAACATCTGATCCCTTGGTGTGGGACAGCTGTTCCTACATCAGGTAATCACAATTTACAGCATGAGAACACAGCTCTTTTCTATACCCTGGTCATTGCTGTATTTTATCCTTTTTGTGTTTTGGCACTTATTCCAGTAACAGTAGTTTGCAGGATTCCACTGTACTCCCAAAGGTGGTATTAAACACTTTCTGTAATACACTATTATTACCACTATGAATGCTACTGCAGAGCTTAGGGACCAATTCCAAAGGGACTTGCAGGCCTGCTTCAAAAATGGTGACTGAATGCACTTTAATATGTGTAAAGGGCACAGCTGGGATGTTTTCCTCATGAAAACGCTAATTGTCTTTGTGCTTCGTATCTAGCAACTAAAATATATTAAGTACTCAGAATGCAATGTAATTCCTTTTATTTGCTTGCTCTTGATGAGCAGAAAACTTCTTACTTTGCACTCTGCTCTCCTGTATACACGACTAATTCTAAACTGGAATTAAGAGGTAGTACAGCCCTCTGGCTGGCTAATGCACCAGTGTGCTCCTTGCTGGAATAGTAGTGCAGATCAAACCCAATGATGACTGATGGTACTCTTGAAGACAAGCCACCCCTTTCACAAGAGTCTGCAGGGCAATACTCTTGCATTCCATGTGCATTTTCTGAGGTGACTTTTTTTTTCTACTTTTAGATTTTATTCCCTCTTCTGATTCACTTAAAACTGCAAATAACTTTTGTAAGGCCTTTTGACAGTTATTAAACCCTACTTGTACCAAACTGCCAGAGATCTTTTTTAATAGTTACAACTGTGAGACTCGCACATACAAACTCTAAGAGAACTAGACAAACAGTGGGATTCTTTCTTGGGACTGGTTTCTAGCAAAGCTTTTAGTACATTTTTAAATTTGACAGGATTTATTTTACAAATAATAATTTGAATGGGGGGCAGGGTTTATTCCTACAGTAGTTTATTTTCTGTACTGTATTCACTTGAGAATTAGTCAACTATATTTTTATAGAGGTGTAAAATATTCTACTTTCTTCCAATCTTGCTAAGTATGAAACATTTTTATTCAATAAAGCTTTGTCATTTACTTTGAACTCTAAGACTGAAGCCTAATTCATGTTTTTGTTTTAACTGCAATAGGTCAGTATATAAAATGACCTTGGTTGAGAAGGATGAGTTGCTGGAGAGTTGAAGTCTTCATAATGACAGGTTTCAGAGTAACAGCCGTGTTAGTCTGTATTCGCAAAAAGAAAAGGAGGACTTGTGGCACCTTAGAGACTAACCAATTTATTTGAGCATAAGCTTTCATGAGCTACAGCTCACTTCATCGGATGCATACTGTGGAAATTGTAGAAGATCTTTTATACACACAAAGCATGAAAAAATACCTCCCCCACCCCACTCTCCTGCTGGCAATAGCTTATCTAAAGTGATCACTCTCCTTACAATGTGTGTGATGATCAAGTTGGGCCATTTCCAGCACAAATCCAGGTTTTCTCACCCTCCGCCCCCTCCACAAACTCACTCTCCTGCTGGTAATAGCTCATCCAAAGTGACCACTCTCTTTACAATGTATATGATAATCAAGGTGGGCCATTTCCAGCACAAATCCAGGTTTTCTCACCTCCCCCCCTCCAAAAACCACACACACAAACTCACTCTCCTGCTGGTAATAGCTTTAGATAAGCTATTACCAGCAGGAGAGTGGGGTGGGAGGAGGTATTGTTTCATGGTCTCTGTGTATATAATGTGTTCTGCAGTTTCCACAGTATGCATCCGATGAAGTGAGCTGTAGCTCACGAAAGCTCATGCTCAAATAAATTGGTTAGTCTCTAAGGACCACAAGTCCTCCTTTTCTTTTTGCAAGTCTTCATAATGTGATTTTCATACCACTAGGTGACACTGTTGGACTACTCTAGCCAGTTTGGCAAATGGCAATACACATGCTCCTGGAACAGGGATTAAAAAACAGGACAGATCAGAGGGACAAACTTGTTTAACCCTTTCATTTCCACTGAATGCATCCGATGAAGTGAGCTGTAGCTCACAAAAGCTTATGCTCAAATAAATTGGTTAGTCTCTAAGGTGCCACTAGTACTCCTTTTCTTTTTGCAAATACAGACTAACACGGCTGCTACTCTGAAACCTTTCATTCTTGATTTTAAACAATTCTTAGAGAAAAGGATTTGAAGGCACTTCCCTAGTTACATGTGCAGGTCTGAGGGAAACCAAGTGACTACTGGTAGCTGTAAGTGGAGCTCCTTAGGGAAGGGCAGACTGGGAAGGTCTGGGAAGAAATACAGTAGGGAGTAACCAGCAGCAATGCGGATCCACTTATGCAGTAGGGGGAGAAGTCTAGTATGGCAGTTGTCTTTTTGTAGATGTTCCAGGTGTTCTGCCCAGGAATCCGAAAATATGGCCACATCGTCAAGGTAGGTGACTGCATATTCTTCTAATCCCTCTTGGAGACCATCTACAAGTCTTTGGAAAGTGGCGGGTGCATTCCGCAGCCCGAAAGGGAGTAAATTAAATTCATACAACCCAACGTGTGGTGAAGGCTGACCTTCCCTTGGCGGATTCATCTAGCAGTACCTGCCAGTAACCCTTAGTTAAGTCCAAGGTAGAGATGAACTGGGCTCGTCCCAGTTTCTGTAATAGTTCATCTGTGCGTGGCATTGGATAGTTGTCTGGGTGAGTGACAGCATTTAGCTTATGGTAGTCTATGCAAAAACGTATCTTCCCCATCTGGTTTGGTAACTAGAACCACAGGAGATGCCCATGCACTGCCAGAGGGGCGAATTACACCCATCTCTAACATATCCTGGATCTCCCGTCCTGTAGCAGTTTCAGCTTGAGGAGAAACCCGGTAAGGTTGGACTTTAATTGGGTGAGCATTACCTATGTCAATGGAGTGTTATGCCCGTTCAGTCAGTCCTGGGGTGGTTGAGAACGTCGGCACGTAGCTAGTGCACAGCTCCTTGATCTGCTGTCGCTGCATACGCCCCAGGGTCATGCAGAGGTTCACCTCTTCCATGCCACCAGCACTTTTCCCTTCATAGTAGACACCTTCAGGCCATTCAGCGTCATCTCCTCCCTGGGCTGTAAACTGAAAAACCTTTAATTCTCTGGAATAAAAGGGCTTTAGAGAATTAATATGGTACACCTTAGGCTTTTGGTTGGAGATGGGGAATGCTATGAGATAATCAACAGTTCCCAGGCGCTCCTGGACCATGAAGGGCCCTTCCCATGACGCTTCCATTTTATGGGCCTGGAGCGCCTTTAAGACCATGACCTGGTCCCCTACTTTGAAGGAACGCTCTCTGGCATGTTTATCATACCAGGCTTTTTGCTTTTTCTGAGTATCCTGTAGGTTTTCTTTAGCAAGGGCTAGAGAGGTTCGGAGGGTGTTTTGTAGGTTGGTTACAAAGTCCAGAATGTTAGTTCCTGGAGAAGGTGTAAACCCCTCCCATTGCTGCTTCACCAACTGTAACGGCCTCAACCTCACGGCCATATACAAGTTCCAATGGTGAAAACTCTAAACTAGGATGTGGTACAGCTCTGTAGGCAAAGCGCAACTGCTGCAACACTAGGTCCCAATCGTTGGAGTGCTCATTTACGAATTTATGGATCATGGCCCCCAAAATTCCATTAAACTTCTCCACCATGCTATTTGTTCGATGGTGGATAAGGAGTGGCAACCAAGTGATTTACCCCATGAGCTTCCCAAAGGCTTTCCATAGTTCCTGCATCTGTGAGGATGTCAGAGAGCCAACCTACCCTGGCAAAAATGTCTGTCTGCTAGTGCCTGGCACACACTTTTAGCCCTGGTGTTGCTTAGAGCTACTGCTTCCAGCCATCGGGTGGCAAAATCCATGAAAGTCAGTATGTACTGCTTTCCTCTGGGTGTCTTTTTTGGAAAAGGACCTAGAATATCCACAGCTACTCGCTGAAATGGAACTTCAATGATGGGGAATGGCTGGAGAGGGGCTTTGACCTGGTCTTGGGGTTTTCCCACTTTTTGGCATACCTCACAAGACCGGACACAGGTAGAAACATCCTTGCCCATTCCCTCCCAGTGGAATGACCTCCCCAACCAGTCTTTGGTCCTGTTCACCCCAGCATGGCCACTAGGATGATCGTGGGCTAAGCTTAAGAGCTTGACTCGGTACTTAGTTGGAACTACCAACTGTCTCTGAGGATGCCAGTCTTCCTGGTGTCCACCGGAAAGAGTTTCCTTGTATAAAAGTCTTCTTTCTACAACAAACCTGGATCGATTAGAAGAGCTGAGAGGCGGTGGGTTGCTCCATGCCGCTATCCAAGCTCTCTGGAGGCTTTCATCTACTTCTGGTTCAGTCTGGAACTGTTCTCTTGATGCTGGAGACATCAGTTCCTCATTGGATTGTGGACCTATGCTTGGTCCCTCTGGAAGCGATGTAGGGGATGGGGCTGTTTCCGTTGACTGTGAATCGCTCTCCGCTGGTGCACTATGTTGAGGTTCAGGCTCCAGCTGAGCCTCTTGTGTAGGGTTATCGGCTGCTGCCGGTTCAGGTTCGGTGGGGCCCTCTGGTGTCGGGGTTGCAAGTACTGGATTCAGTGCTGGCAATGGGTCTGGTGCTAGTTGTTCCACCGGTTCCAGTTCTGGGTCTCTGGGACTGGATCCACTACTGTTGTTGCAGACATTGGCCTGGTGTCGGGTCATAGAATATCAGGGTTGGAAGGGACCTCAGGAGGTCATCTAGTCCAACCCCCTGCTCAAAGCAGGACCAATCCCCAATTAAATCAACCCAGCCAGGGCTTTGTCAAGCCTGACCTTAAAAACTTCTAAGGAAGAAGATTCTACCACCTCCGTAGGTAACGCATTCCAGTGTTTCACCACCCTCCTAGTGAAGAAGTTTTTCCTAATATCCAACCTAAACCTCCCCCACTGCAACTTGAGACCATTACTCCTTGTCCTGTCCTCTTCTACCACTGAGAATAGTCTAGAACCATCCTCTCTGGAACCCCCTTTCAGGTAGGTGAAAGCAGCTATCAAATCCCCCCTCATTCTTCTCTTCTGCAGGCTAAACAATCCCAGCTCCCTCAGCCTCTCCTCATAAGTCATGTGTTCCAGACCCCTAATCATTTTTGTTGCCCTTCGCTGGACTCTCTCCAATTTATCCACATCCTTCTTGTAGTGCGGGGTCCAAAACTGGACACAGTACTCCAGATGAGGCCTCACCAATGTCGAATAGAGGGGGACGATCACGTCCCTCGATCTGCTGGCTATGCCCCTACTTATACATCCCAAAATGCCATTGGCCGCCTTGGCAACAAGGGCACGCTGCTGACTCATATCCAGCTTCTTGTCCACTGTCACCCCTAGGTCCTTTTCCACAGAACTGCTGCCTAGCCATTCGGTCCCTAGTCTGTAGCTGTGCATTGGGTTCTTCTGGGTCCATCACCTCTGACTGGCTCCTGGTAGAAGTTTCCGGAACAGAGCTAGGCATGACGGCTTGTTTAGTCTGGCTGCGGGTGACCATTCCCACCCATTATCCCACCCAACAGCATGGGGATGGGATAATCATCATAGACTGCAAGAGTCCATGTTCCTGACCAGCCCTTGTATTGGACAGGCAACTTGGCTGTAGGCAAACTGAAAGAGTTTGACTTGAAGGGTTGAATCATCACTTGGATCTCTGGGTTGATTAAACTGGGGTCCACTAAGGAAGCATGGATAGCTGACACTTGTGCTCCGGTGTCCCTCCACGCGGTGACCTTCTCTCCGCACACACTCAGTTTCCCTCCGCTCCAAGGGTATCTGGGAGGTATCTGGGCCTGAGGACCTCTGGTGTGATTCCGGTGCAATGAACTGTAATCTGTTGGGGTTCTTGGTTCAGTTGGCCTTTACATGCCCTGGCTCGTTACATTTAAAACATTGTCCAGCTGTCGGGTCACTGGGGCGAGGTGGGTTGCTGGAGAACAGTGTGGTGGGATAAGGTGGCTGGAGGGTTCCTTGGGGGGTAGGTGGGGGCCTTGGGCTGTCCCCGGTAGTAGGGTGTGGTCTGAGGTGGTCCCTTCTGGTATCCGCTCCCACTGCAACCAGTTTTCTTCTTCTCTGCCACCTCCACCCATTTGGCTCCAATCTCCCCTGCCTCTTAGTTTTGGGCTTCCAATCTAGGATGTATCTTCTATTTCCTCAGGAACACTCTAAGAACTGCTCCATTTGCATTAGGAAGGGCAAATCTTCTGGAGATTTAACACTTGCTCCTGATAGCCAGGCATCCCAATGTTTCACAATGTGGTAGGTATGTCAGGTAAATGACACTTCTGGTTTCCACCTTAGGGCTCTGAACTGCCAACGGGAATGCTCGGGGGTTAACCCCATTCTGACTGTCGCCTTGGTTTTAAACAGTTCATACTGGTTCATGTGTTCCTTAGGCATTTCAACCGCCAACTCAGCTAAGGGTCCACTGAGCTGTGGCCTAAGTTCTACCATGTATTAGTCTGTAGAGATGCTGTACACAAGGCAGGCCCTTTCAAAGTTTTCTAAGAAGGCCTCGGTATCATTGCCTGCCTTGTAGGTGGGGAAATTTCTGGGATGGGAGGTGATACCTGGAGAAGGCTTGCTAGGGTTTGTCGGTATATTCTGCTGAGCGTTTGCCTTCTCCGTCTCCAGTGCATGCTTCCTCTCCATTTCTTTGTCCCTTACCTCCATTTCTTTCTCCCTTGCCTCCATTTCACTCCTGTGGGCAGCCTCCCTTTCTTTTTCCCTTGCCTCCATTTCTTTCCGTATGAATTCTCTGTCTGTCTTTCACGTTCCTTTTGTTTTACCTCAGCCTCAAATCTGGCTAATTCCAGCCTTTGTTGAACCGTGGAGTCTGTCATCCTAACCTCTGTTTTTTAACTAACTTTACACCTGAGAGTTAGAAAGAAAACAAAACAAAACAAACTTGGCTTGTAAAATTTTGCTGTGCTGTAATAGGATACCTATATTCTGATAGTGATTGTCAGCCTACAGAAAAATCCTAAAAAAAGCCCCCAAAAAACAAACACCCCCCCACAAAAAAAAACCTTAACACCTTTGTCTCCAGGCAAATAGGCAGAAAACCCCACTAGTTGCTCTTAGGTTAAAAAAAAAAATTCTTCAGGTCTGTGAAGACTAGTGAATTTCCCTGCAGGAGGTTAACTACCCTGCCTTTTAGGTAGAGAAAACTCTAGCTCACAAAAGACAATTCCCTTTTATCTCTGCTCTGGCCCCAAAGCAGAGAAAAAAACTCTAACTGCTTTCAGTTGGAAACCTGCTTTCCAGCAGCCCAAAGGAAAAAAATTCCCTTTTAAAATCTGTGCTTCTGGTTCAAAAAATCTCAAAATGATTTCAAGGTAATCCCACTGCTCTGCCACCATGTCAAGGTTCCTTCCCCACTCTGAATGCTAGGGTACAGAGGTGGGGACCTGCATGAAAACCTCCTAAGCTTTCTTTTACCAGCTTAGGTTAAAACTTCCTGAAGGTACAACTATTTTACCCTTTGTCCTTGGACTTTCGCTGCCACCACCAAACGTCTAACCAGTATTATTATTATTATTAATTATTAGGAAAGAGCCCGTTTGGAAACTTCTTTCCCCCCCAAAATCCTCCCTTAACTTTACACCCCCTTTCCTGGGGAAGGCTTGATTAAAAATCCTCACCAATTTGCACAGGTGACCACAGACCCAAACCCTTGGATCTTAATTGCAATGAAAAAGCATTGTTTCTTAAAAGAATTTTAATAGAAGAAAAAGTGTAAAGAATCACCTCTGTAAAATCAGGATGATAAATACCTTATAGGGTAATTAGATTCAAAACATAGAGAATCCCTCTAGGCAAAACCTTAAGTTACAAAAAGACAAAGACAGAAATATCCATTCCATTCAGCACAGCTTATTTTCTCAGCCATTTAAAGAAATCATAATCTAACTCATATCTATCTAGATTACTTACTAAATTCTAAGACTCCATTCCTGTTCTGTCCCTGGCAAAAGCATTACACAGACAGAGGCTTTTTCTCCCTCCCCCCAGCTTCTGAAAGTATCTTGTCTCCTCATTGGTCATTTTGGTCAGGTGCCAGCGAGGTTATCCTAGCTTTTTAACCCTTTACAGGTGAAAGGGTTTTTCCTCTGGCCAGGAGGGATTTTAAAGGTGTTTACCCTTCCCTTTATATTTATGACACCCTCTTTAAAATGGGAATAATACCCCCTCCAGGTAGTGAGGACAATTTGTAATGCAATTTTAAACAAGTACTGTAGAAGTTTAGAAATATGAATTCAAGATTTCTTCTCCTGCCTTTCAGACTAACTGTAGGTAAAAATCCAACTGATTTAAGGGAAAATTGTTTTGCTAAATTTTTTTAAAAATTATCAGTTTCTTTACCACACCAAGTGGAGGAGGAAAGAAAGCAAAAACAGCTGTTTGTCCATGTCCCCTTCAAGCATTTGCAAAAAGCAGAGCACCATGAACATGTTCTAGGTCAAATGGCTGATCATAAGACTTACAGTTCTAAGTTCAGTAAGATAAATCTTCCTAAATTTTCCTTGCTCAGGTGCTGTTGAGTGGGAGTACTCATGACATCTCTATATTTTTATTCTAAATCTCACTCCAGTTTAGCTTCTATAAACCCTAGCACCAGTTCACATTAAATCTCTGGATGACCTGTTAATGCTGTAATCCCACTCATACTTACTGTTGCCCACTCAAATACCCTCACTCGGCCTCCTCTAATTAGCTGAGCTAGTGGCTTTACCACCTACACTGGCAAAGAGGTTCGGAGTAAGGGGTGGCTTTGTCTTTTCCCAAAATCCAGTAAGGGAATAGCCTTACGTCACTTCCAAAGTCTCAGGACCTCTACTGAGCTTGCTCCAATTTTTCTAGCAGTTCCATCCTACCAGCTTTGCAGAGTTTAACATTATACAGCACAAAGATTGCTAATCAATTATTTTTCCAATATATCTAGTGGCTTTCTGACCATATGAGAATCCTGTTTTTAAAAACTGTCCTAGTTTTCAATACACTCCATCTTGCCTTGTCTCTCCTCCCAACTCTTCTAGAGTGAGCCCTCTCTGTTGTCCTAACTTGCCCGTTGCTACATATGCTTTCTCTGAAGCTCATCTTAAAAAGCCTCCCTGTATCC
Source organism: Lepidochelys kempii (assembly GCF_965140285.1). Classification (NCBI taxonomy): domain Eukaryota; kingdom Metazoa; phylum Chordata; order Testudines; family Cheloniidae; genus Lepidochelys; species Lepidochelys kempii. Next base: position 501,421 of record NC_136399.1, on the reverse strand, counting down.
AGCTCATTTCAAATCACACCTGAGAATCTTTAATTTGTGTTTTATTTGTATCTTTTCACTTTCTCTGTCCAACTCTTCACCTATTGTAGACAATTAAGTGACTTAAGTACTTGGGCATCTGAGGTTCTCAAAGTGTATGAGGCTTAAGTCACTTTTGAAAATGGGGCTTAGACACTTTTGAACTCTTCCCATCTAATGCTGTCAGATATAATTCAGTAATTTATTTTGTGATATATTAGGATAGAAAGTGGTATCAATTAGCTTACTATTGATTGACAACGCTACCATAATCCAAGCTGTGGAGCACAATACAAATGAGCTGTTTGTTGTCCAAGAGGTGGAGTTTAACCCATAACAGAGACACTAAATGGTTAAAATAGGGGTACACCTTAACTCTATTCGAAAAGATTCATAGGGCAATTGTTTTAGGCAGACTGCTAGTTTGATGTGGCATGTGCTTCCTGTGTTCCTGTATACACACACAAGCCAAGTGTCATGTTATCAGATAAAATTAATTTCTATGGAGTGGATACAATAATTGTAAGTTATGGATGTGCATAGGTGTTCTAAAGGGGAAATAGGATTTCTGCCCCAATCAAAGATAGCTTTCAAATTAGCTCTGAATAGTAAACCAGTGAAAGACTATGAATGGGTTTAGAAAGTGGGATATGCGAGAGAATAGTGATGGGGAGAGTATGTGCTCTGAGAGGGCATTATCATTCCCATGGTAGCTACTACTGCTTTTAGAGAAGGGTGTAGTTTAAATGGCCTAATTTGAAGGAATGGGATCTGGCTGAGCTCTTCCCTTGTCTTCAGTGATCACCCATACTCTTTTTTTTTTTTTCCCTGGGGTTGTGGTCTGAACTAAAGTTGTCTAGATTTTCCTCTGACTGTGGCTGCCTCAGAGGACTAGTCTAAATCTGTGGTTTTCAAAGTGTGGGTCACGACTCGGTCCTGGGTCATAGGACGTAAGGCACTGGGTCATGGCGGCTCTGGTAAGCACAGCTGACCGGGCTGTTAAAAGTCCCATCAGCGGTGCTGTCTAGCTAAGGTAGGCTAGTCCCTACCTGTTTCGAAACCGTTCTGCGGCCCAGAAGCAGCTAGCCTGGGGCAATTCTTAACCTCCTCCCCTATTTGAACAGTGAGCAGAATGTTTGGCTAGTGATAAGTCTTTAGCATGAGGCATGGTAGGATGATGGAAATACAAAAAAAATTTTTTTTTAAATATCGGCCTTCTTGTTTGAGCTTTTAGGGAATCACGGTTTCAGGCTTTTTCTCTACACTAGGACAACTTGTTTCATTTTTACATGAATGAAATCTGAGAATCTGGCCTAATCACATGGCTTTTGCCGTAGAGTCTCCATGGCTGGAGTCAAGGCTCGCAAGCCTCCATGCTGTGGTGGGAGTTCGGATGGTGTCTCCTGAGGGGGAGAGCAGCCAGGGGGCTGTGCAGGAAGGGTAGTGGTGTGAAAGGGGTGTGTGTGTGGGAAGCTGGGCATGGGCCACTTGATACTCGCTTCACTCCCTCTGGGGCACCTGGTACTGGCCCCTGCCGGAGGACAGGATACAGGGCTGGAGGCACCCAGGGTCTGACCTAGTCTGGCCGTTTGGAGGGCTGGAAAAGCAGCCCCTGGGGCGTGGGGGTGAGTGAGCGAGCAGCTGGGCCCTGTCCTGCAGAGGGGACGCGGGCGGTGGGCAGCCGGCGGGGGGAGGGGGGGGGAGTGGCAGGAGCTGGCTGGGAAAAGCCTGCTGCAGGTAGCAGTGGAGTGGGTGGGGGGGCTGGGAAGAGCACAGGGAGGGCGCAGGCAGCAGTGGGGCGGGCGGCAGTCATGGGGGGGAGGGAGCTAGGCGGGGAAGAGCCCGGTGCTGGGGAGGGTGCGGGCGGCAGTGGGGGGGGGGGAGGCTGGGAGGGCGGCAGTTGTGGGGGGGGGAGCTGGCCAGGGAAGAGCCCGGTGCCGGGGAGGGTGCGGGCGGCAGTGGGGGGGGGGAGCTGGGCGGGGAAGAGCCCAGTGCTGGGGAGGGTGCGGGCGGCAGTGTGGGGGGGGGGAGGCTGGGAAGGGGGCGGGGAGGGGGCGGGCGGCAGTGGGGGGGGGGAGCTGGGCGGGGAAGAGCCTGGTGCTGGGGAGGGTGCGGGCGGCAGTGGGGGGGGGAGGCTGGGCGGGGAAGAGCCTGGCGCCGGGGAGGGGGCGGGCGGCAGTGGGGGGGAGGCTGGGAAGGGGGCGGGGAGGGCGGCAGTCGTGGGGGGGGGGAGCTGGGCCGGGAAGAGCCCGGTGCCGGGGAAGGGGCGGGCGGCAGTGGGGGGGGGGGAGGCTGGGAAGGGGGCGGGGAGGGCGGCAGTTGTGGGGGGGGAGCTGGGCCGGGAAGAGCCTGGTGCTGGGGAGGGGGCGGGCGGCAGTGGGGGCGGGGAGGCTGGGAAGGGGGCGGGGAGGGGGCGGGCGGCAGTGGGGGGGGGGAGGCTGGGAAGGGGGCGGGGAGGGGGCGGGCGGCAGTGGGGGGGGGAGCTGGGCGGGGAAGAGCCTGGTGCCGGGGAGGGGGCGGGCGGCAGTGGGGGGGGGAGGCTGGGAAGGGGGCGGGGAGGGGGCGGGCGGCAGTGGGGGGGGGAGCTGGGCGGGGAAGAGCCTGGTCGTGGGGCGGGGGAGGCTGGGAAGGGGGCGGGGAGGGCGGCAGTCGTGGGGGGGGGGAGCTGGGGGGGAAGAGCCCGGTGCCGGGGAGGGGGCGGGCGGCAGTGGGGGGGGGAGGCTGGGAAGGGGGCGGGGAGGGCGGCAGTCGTGGGGGGGGGAGCGGGGGGGGGAGCTGGGCGGGGAAGAGCCCGGTGCCGGGGAGGGGGCGGGCGGCAGTGGGGGGGGGAGGCTGGGCTAGGAAGAGCCCGGTCGTGGGGCGGGGGGGGGCTGGGAAGGGGGCGGGGAGGGGGCGGGTGACAGTGGGAAGGGGGCGGGGGGGGCGGCAGTCGTGGGGGGGGGAGCTGGGCCGGGAAGAGCCCGGTGCCGGGGAGGGGGCGGGCGGCAGTGGGGGGGGGGGGCTGGGAAGGGGGCGGGGAGGGGGCGGGTGACAGTGGGAAGGGGGCGGGGGGGGCGGCAGTTGTGGGGGGGGAGCTGGGCCGGGAAGAGCCCGGTGCCGGGGAGGGGGCGGGCGGCAGTGGGGGGGGGGAGGCTGGGAAGGGGGCGGGGAGGGGGCGGGTGACAGTGGGAAGGGGGCGGGGAGGGGTCGGGCGGCAGTGGGGGGGGGGAGCTGGGCCGGGAAGAGCCCGGTGCCGGGGAGGGGGCGGGCGGCAGTGGGGGGGGGAGGCTGGGCTAGGAAGAGCCCGGTCGTGGGGCGGGGGGGGGCTGGGAAGGGGGCGGGGGGGGCGGCAGTCGTGGGGGGGGGAGCTGGGCCGGGAAGAGCCCGGTGCCGGGGAGGGGGCGGGCGGCAGTGGGGGGGGGGGGAGGCTGGGAAGGGGGCGGGGAGGGGGCGGGTGACAGTGGGAAGGGGGCGGGGAGGGCGGCAGTCGTGGGGGGGGGAGGCTGGGCGGGGAAGAGCCCGGTGCCGGGGAGGGGGCGGGCGGCAGTGGGGGGGGGAGCTGGGCCGGGAAGAGCCCGGTGCCGGGGAGGGGGCGGGCGGCAGTGGGGGGGGGGGGAGGCTGGGAAGGGGGCGGGGAGGGGGCGGGTGACAGTGGGAAGGGGGCGGGGAGGGCGGCAGTCGTGGGGGGGGGAGGCTGGGCGGGGAAGAGCCCGGTGCCGGGGAGGGGGCGGGCGGCAGTGGGGGGGGGAGGCTGGGAAGGGGGCGGGGAGGGGGCGGGTGACAGTGGGAAGGGGGCGGGGAGGGCGGCAGTCGTGGGGGGGGGAGCTGGGCCGGGAAGAGCCCGGTGCCGGGGAGGGGGCGGGCGGCAGTGGGGGGGGGAGCTGGGCCGGGAAGAGCCCGGTGCCGGGGAGGGGGCGGGCGGCAGTGGGGGGGGGGAGCTGGGCCGGGAAGAGCCCGGTCGTGGGGCGGGGGGGGCTGGGAAGGGGGCGGGGGGGGCGGCAGTCGTGGGGGGGGAGCTGGGCGGGGAAGAGCCCGGTGCCGGGGAGGGGGCGGGCGGCAGTGGGGGGGGGGAGGCTGGGAAGGGGGCGGGGAGGGGGCGGGTGACAGTGGGAAGGGGGCGGGGGGGGCGGCAGTCGTGGGGGGGGGAGCTGGGCCGGGAAGAGCCCGGTGCCGGGGAGGGGGCGGGCGGCAGTGGGGGGGGGAGCTGGGCCGGGAAGAGCCCGGTGCCGGGGAGAGGGCGGGCGGCAGTGGGGGGGGGGAGCTGGGCCGGGAAGAGCCCGGTCGTGGGGCGGGGGGGGCTGGGAAGGGGGCGGGGGGGGCAGTGGGGCACGAGGCGAGCGTCGCCCCCCGCACAGAGGCCTGGGGCGGGGATGGGCGGCTGGCGGGACGGGGGGGAAGGGAGGCCAAGAGGGCCAGGCCCAGACCCGCCCCCGCCCACGGATGCTCGTGGGTACCTGACCCTCGGCTGCCCCTCACCTCACCTCAGCCGCGGTTTCCCGCCCCCGCACGCACGGGGTGGGGCAGGCTCAGAGGCCGCCCCCCAGCGGCCCGTGAGAGCCAGGCAGCGCCCGCCCGCCCGGGGGCGGGACCCCCAGTGCGCATGCTCCGGGCCGGCACCACGGCCGCCGCGGAGCCCCGGGGGCGCGCTTTTAGTCCCCTCAGGGGGGTGCGCGCGCAGGCGGCCGTCAGAAGGGGGCGTGGCCTCGGGAAGAGGCCTGGGCCGCGCGGGCGCCAGCCTGGGAGCCGGCCGCGGCGTGATGCGGCGGCGGGGGCGTGGCCCCGCGAGGGGCGTGGCCCAGCGCCGAGCGCCGCCCTGGCCCGCGGGCGCGCCGGTCGGGGCAGGCGGGAGGCAGGCGGCGGAAGATGGCGGCGGCCGCGGCGGCGCAGCTCTCGGCCTGGTTCTGGAACGAGCGCTTCTGGCTGCCGCACAACGTGACCTGGGCGGACTTGGCGGCGGCGCCGGGCCCGGAGGGCGGCGGCGGCGCCCGGTACCCGCAGGCCGGGCACGTCCTCTCCGCCTTCCCGCTGGCGCTGGGCATCTTCGCCGTCAGGCTGCTGTTCGAGAGGTGAGAGCGGGCCCCGGGGCGCCCGCCCAGCTGTCTGGGGACACGGCTGGGCGCCGCTCTCCAGAGCCTCCCCCCGGGGACCGGGGCCGGGGAGCCCCGCGCGCGCGCCCCCCTCCCCCCCGGGGACCGGAGCCGGGGAGCCCCGCGCGCGCGCGCCCCCCTCCCCCCGGGGACCGGAGCCGGGGAGCCCCGCGCGCGCGCGCCCCCCTCCCCCCGGGGACCGGAGCCGGGGAGCCCCGCGCGCGCGCGCCCCCCCTCCCCCCCGGGGACCGGAGCCGGGGAGCCCCGCGCGCGCGCGCCCCCCTCCCCCCGGGGACCGGAGCCGGGGAGCCCCGCGCGCGCGCGCCCCCCTCCCCCCGGGGACCGGAGCCGGGGAGCCCCGCGCGCGCGCGCCCCCCTCCCCCCGGGGACCGGGGCCGGGGAGCCCCGCGCGCGCGCCCCCCCTCCCCCCGGGGACCGGAGCCGGGCAGGGCCAGACACAGCTCTCCAGAGCATCCCCAGGGACTGGCGTTGAGGAGCCAGCCCCCCCAGGCACACCCACCCACAACCTCTTGGGGCCAGGGCCAGTTCTCTACAACATCCTTAGGGACTAGAGCTGAGGAATTGGCCCCCCAGTGCACTTCCTCCCCTGGGGAAAGGGCTAGGGAGAACTCTCCATAGAATTTTCCAGCACCCCACGGGGTATGTTCCAAGCTGTCCAGGGAGAGCTTTCCAGAGCCCACATAGGGACTAGACTTGGGTACCTCACAGGGTGTGCCTCGAACGCCCTGGGAGCAGGGTTGGAGAGAGGTTTCCAGAGCATTTTCCAGCCCCACAGGAACCAGAGCTGTGCATCTCCTGCCTTTGGGGATTCCACCACTCATCTATGCAGGGGACATCTTCCCCGCTAAACTCAGGTGCAGCTCAGGCTCCCAAATTCTCAGGATCAGAGACCTGCATCTTTAGATGTTGTATGTCAGGGAATGGGAGAGGTTCCTCTAGGTGTGGTACCTGGGGAAATCTGCCTATCAGTAAAGGCTTGGAATGATATTTTCTTACTTACCAGAAGTGTTGTGAGAGTTAATAGCCATGAGACACTGGGAGATTTTCAGCCATATGGTAGTATGCAAGCTTTATTTGTGTGTGAATTGCTACCTTCTGACTAGCCTGTTTGTTGAACATCTTCTGCAGTTCAGAAATACTGTTATGAGTCTGAGCAGGGTGACAGAATGACATTGGTAGAAATTGAAGTCCCCTTTAGCCACAGGAAAAATATAGCATGGGCAATAGCAGGGCAAGCTTCCTCCACTCTGTTCTTCCAGCATATCTCAAATCTGAATGTAGACAGGTTTAATTCAGCCCTTGGCCCCTTTTCTCAGACTGCCAATGAGGGAGCCAGGTAGTCCCAACTGTGGCACTAGTTTTTGTGATGGGAGACACCTATCCACTAACCACTCACCAAACCCACTTTGTACAGGTCACCAAACAGCCTTCAGGTACCTATAGGTACGTCTACACAGCAAAAAATAGATGAGTCTTATAGCCTGGGTCAGCTGACTGAGACTCCTCTGTGGGGCTAAAAATAGCAGGTGTAGCATGTTGAGGCTGGAGCCCAGGCTCTGAAATCCGGTGCGGGGATAGGTCTCAGAGTATGGGCTCCAGCCCAAGCCCAAATGTCTACACTTCTGTTTTCAGCCCTGCAGCTTAAGCCCTCTGACCGTGGGTCAGGTGCATTAGGGTTTTGGTTGTTTTGCTATGTAGGTGTATCCCATGACTCTCGATCATTAACAACATAGCTGAAGTTTGTGACAATATCAATCTCTTAACCCTTTCATCCTCTCATTAAAATACGCTTATTTGCTGCAGATGTGCTCTTGTGCAGCCCTCCAAGCACAGCCAGGTTAGCGGTGTGGGGGACATACTCTATGAAATGTTCAGTCCACACTCGCTAATAAAACACATTTGAAATTGTGTGATGTGATATCTCTGGATTCTTAAAGATCCTTCTTGTAAATTTATTCTGGATGTGCAAATTAACTTTTTTGCTAATGCTCTGTGAACTTGCCATTCTGTGATGCGCTTCCTAGATTTTTGGATCTTCTTTACATGCAGTTCAAAGATGGATGTGGGCCTTGTGGGGTTTAAGTCAAAACATTTATGCAAAAACGTATCTTCACATCTCAATGTGTGATTTAGGATATAGACTTCAATTGCTTTTACCACTTGGCCTGCACAGCTGTTGGCCATGCTGAACTGCTTCTTCTGGGTTGCAGTTGCTAATAGTGAAAGAGTGAATAGGTTGATACTATTTAGCAATTCTATTCATTCTCAAAGCTGTTTGTTACAGCTTTATCTCTAGACTTAAGAAACGGAGAACAGTGGGTGTAGGAATAGCATCCTGTGTAAAAAAAAAACAACCAAAAACCTGAAAGCATAGAATCTTATTCATATTTGTGTCAACTGCATGAAGAAAGGGAAATGTACTGAACAGTATCCAAAGTAATTCTTTGAGGTAACACCCAGTTAGGATTTAAAAAATCACACACATGCATCCGATGAAGTGAGCTGTAGCTCACGAAAGCTTACGCTCAGATAAATTGGTTAGTCTCTAAGGTGCCACAAGTCCTCCTTTTCTTTTTGCGAATACAGACTAACATGGCTGCTACTCTGAAACACACTACACTGTTACTATGTGAGGCTTTCCCTCTGAAGGATGTGGGGAGTTGTTTGCCCAATCCCATTTACGCTATAAAACATGAAGCTTAGTCATGTCTCTTGATGCTTGCTTCATGTACAGTAAACCTTCGTTAAGTTTGCATGAAAATAAAATGGAATATTACGTAACACTAGAAAATGTACTGCAGGGATGTACTGCAGGGAGCAGCTTTGAATTTGCAGGAAAATGCACAACATGATCTAGGGCTTTTACATCTTTGAAGTCTGACATCCGGATGTGTTGTTGCTTCAGGCTTGCGATGGTTCAGCCAAGTACTCTGAGAATTCAGTTTTCTTTCATTTCAGTGCCTGTAAAGCTAGAAAAATTGTGATTGTAGGCTAACCCAGGATACTTTCTTCAGACAAGTGAAATGCAATTGCTTGCTGCTGTCCTGCACTTGAATATTTTGAGTGCTTTGTCCATCACTGCATCTGACCCAAAGCTAAAGATAAAAAATGGTTAGCTCTGCCACAGTTTCCTTGTAAAACTCACCAGAGTGCAGAAAAAATAGATGACTTGCCCACCTGGTCTGTTACTTTGTTAAACGCCTCCTAGTTCCAAGCAAATAATTGCACCATATATTGCATCTTGATGATGGGGGACCTGCATATGGCTTAAAAAACATTGGAATGTCTCTCCTCTCATTAGAGTTTCAAATTATTCATAAATAATAGACATGAAAAATGTTTGTTCTTCTAGTCTGGTGCATGAGTTCCCTGATTGTTTCTCATTGTACAGCCAAGTGCAGGTCAGATTTTATGCATAGGTGACATAGAAGGGGGGTGTTCGGCATTGTTTCCCAAAGGGCTTTTACACAGGGAGACAACACAGGGGAACTAACCAGATAATTTCTCTGTGCAACAAGGCAAAACCTTTTATTTATGAAAAGGGCTGTAGAAGGAAACTCACTAGGGAACGAGTCAGTTTCCTTTTGCAAACTTTATATGTAAAGTGCTATGGGTTTTGAGCCAGCATAAGTGATCTAGGACATGAAAGAAGGGGGGGGGGGTGAAGGGGAGAAGCAGAAAAAGGAAAAATATAGAAGAAAAGGCAGAGGAAAGAAGAAAATAGAACAAAACACTAACAGAAAAAGCAACTGTCTGCCCTTCTGTCTCTCCCTCCCTCCTCCCTCCATCCTGCCCTCAAAAAAAAAAAAAAAAAGCGGGGGTTGGGGGGACAAGCATCCCAGAATTCCTTTGCTCTGCCTTCTGAGGCTCATCATGCCATCCAATGCAAAGCACCTGGGGGCACAGTTCCCATCTTAGAGTGCCAGGGCTGGTCCTGGCCAAGGGTCCACACTCGGTAGCAAACAATGACAGGAAATTGTGTGATGTAATGTTCTGTGTTACAGGGATGTTGCAGGGGTCAGGATGGAATCCCTCCTCCTCTTCCCATGTACAGCACTGAATAACTGGCCCAGGGATATTTGTTTTGGGTAGAAGTGCAGAATATTATAATTTTCCTTTGAAGCATCAGGTATTATTAGCTGCTGGCAGAGACAGTGCCACACTTGATCTAGTACAGGAGCTTCCCTGTTAACACTTTTCATCATCACCATAACTTCTGGGTTATGTTTTCTGGCTTTGTGGTTCATCTACATCTGAGAGCTTTTCTATACCTTTAATGAATGTTTTCATACCTCTATCCCACTATAGGTCAGGTTTAGTTTGTATTTTGCAAAAGCATATCACGGGTCATGCTGATACCTGGCTTGTTTTTCTAAACTTGCTGCCTATTCATGTAAGTGGGTGACTCCAGGTCCTTGTGTTGTGAAGGGGTAAAGGACACTGCCTTATTCACTTTCTTCACACCATTCATGATCTTATAGACCTCTATTATATCCCCACCTTAGTAGTAGGGTGCCACAAGTACTCCTTTCCTTTTAGATTAACAGTTCCAATCTTTAATCTCTCCTCATGTGGAAGTTGTTCCATACTCCCAATAACTTTTTTGTTGCCCTTTTCTGTATTTTTCCAATTCTAATGTATCTTTTTTTGAGATGGGGGTGATCAGAACTGTAGTCAGTATTCAAGGTATGGGCATACTGTGGCTTTATGTAATGGCATTATAATATTTACTGTCTTATATATCCCTTTTCTAATGGTTCCTAACATTGTTTTTTGACTGCTGCTGCAAATTAAGCTGATGTTTTCAGAGAATATCCACAATGACTCCAAGAACTTTTTCTTGAGCTCACAGCCAATTCAGACCCCCATCATTAGTATAGCTGGGACTATGTTTTCCAGTGTACATTACTTTGCATTTATCAACTCTTCCCTTCTATTCCTCCTCCCACCTCACCACTTTGAACATGTCATAAATGTTCACATTTATCTAATAAAATCCCATTGTGCACATACTACCTTCCAAACCTTGGGAATTATTAAATCAAATGGCTTCCTTGACACATAATTGGCAGTAACACTGATGACTCAGAGATTGAACTGTATTTGCAGTTCTTTTGCTTTCTGTGGCTTTCTCCTTCCTCCTCTCATTCCCCCATTCTTTCTTCAGCATTATGAGGAAGTGTGGGTTTTCTTCTTTGAATGGTTTGTTACAGCAACACACAAGTTTCTCTTCTAACTAAATATCATCTTGATGCAGAGAGCAGTTTACAAAGAGATCTGTGAATCTTTAAGTTGACTGTAAACAGGGAGGTGTCCCCAGCAAGCAGTGTATTCCTGTCTGGCTAAGAAATCTCCCTGGATTTTTGCTTCCCATAAGGCAGAGTTGAAAATTAGTGTCTTGTAAATCATTTACATATCTAATAAAGTGAGATTATGAAGGAGAGAGGCTGCACAGAGGCTCAGCCTCTGATCTTGAGAATGCAATTTGGTAATTGGATCCCAGCTGCTGAAAGGTGCATTGGTCATAAATTTTATTATCTAGGGAAAGTTTTTTGTGTGTATGTCTTTTCTTTCAAGCTGGGGTGGGGACTCAGCAGGCAAAATAGAATGTTGCCCTGTTGGAGGTTGCATTTGGGAAGGAGAGCTCTTCAGAGAAGATATTTGTGCTCTTCAGGAGGAAGAAAAGACAATGCAGACCATTCAGAATCCCCAACCTCTGTTTTGTCCCCATTTCTGCCTTGGTTGTCCATCAGGCAGACAGGGAAGGTGGTTGTCTTGATATTTTTGGGAGAGCAGAAAGTTAGACTGGGCATTTGGGTGAGAATTGAGTGAACAAAATATATCTCCAGTGGGATGAATCACAGTGCCTTGTTAATTCTGAGACTGCTACCGTGGCAGATTGCAGAGTCGGTAGGACAGCTCCTTGAGATATTTTGAATTGCCATTGACTTTAAAGGGCCATACTGATACCCACATCTCTCCCAGTTCTGGAATCCATAGCACCTGAGTTGTTGCTGACTGACCTGACCTAGTCTGCATTCACCTCGTGATATGTCTCCTGTAGTGTTAGGGTATGTCTACACTGCAGCGTAAGCTCAGGGTTAGTAGAACTTGAGTTAGCAGACCCTGGGTTTGTTAGCGTTGGGCTTGAGTGTCTACGCTCATTTGTAACCCAGGTTAGGAGTTGTTGAACTCTGGGTCCCAAACTGAGTGTGCAACGTATCCTCCTGGGGTCCAACCACCCATATCCTAGACTTCCTAGTGCCCTCCCAATATGTGGTCAAATTCTAGCCTTTTGTTAAAGGGAAAACTTGACTGTCCAGCAGATGAAAATAGCCAGCCTGTGGGATTGGGGAATACTTTTAGTGGACTCCCAGAGCACGAATCTAATGGGGCTGCATCTACACTGCAAAGCAACAGGGTTTGAACCCTGGACATCAGCTTGACTCAGGCTCAGACCTTCCACTCCTGTGGAGTCCTGGGATCTGGATTAGCATGATTTGTGTGTAGATGGAAGGAGAGGTTAGGCTTGAGCCTGAGTTCAAATCCTGGGCTTACACTGCAGTGTAGACATGCTCTTAGAGAGAGACACAGAATAGTTGTTCAGATTCTTTTCCGCATGCTGAAACTTCAGGCCCCTGGAATGCTTTTCTATCCCAGTTTTGGGCAATTTACTAACATTTAAGTTTCCCGGTCTCTAAAATGGGGTTAATGATACTTAGTATGCTTTGTAATGTACTTTGAAATCCTCTAATGAAAAGTGCTGTTCAAGTTCAAAGTATGAAGATCACTGCACTCCTCACTTTATACACTTGTGCTCTGCAGTGACCTGTTGATGCCATCTCTAGCTGTGGATTGAGTTTATTGCAGGTTGTAGTATGGATCTTGTAATGTACAGTTTGCTAGCATTTGTCAACAATAAATGCATTGTACAACCCAATTTACAAATAGAGACTCCTGATATCTGACCTAAAATCTAAGTTGCATTGCTCTCTCCGTAGTGAGAGTTGTTTGCGTATTAGGGCATGGCTACACTTGCAGATGTAGAGCACTGTGAGTTAAACCTGCCTTTGTACAGCGCAGTAGGGAAAGTGCTGCAGTCTGTCCACACTGACAGCTGCAAGCGCACTGGCGTGGCCACATTTGCAGCACTTGCAGCGGTGTTGGGAGTGGTGCATTGTGGGCAGCTATCCCACAGAGCGACTCTTCCCATTCTGGCGCTGGGGCTTGTGGGAAGGGGGCGGGAAGTGTGGGGCATTCTGGGTCCTGTCCCAACGCCCCATGATGTATCAGTTCGCATCCCAGCATTCCCTTTGCTTCCATCCACATTTGGAGCCATCTTTCAATGTTTTTTGTACTGTGTGCTCTGTCTTCCCTTTCGGTCTGCGGGAATGGAGCCCAAACTGCTGAGGAATATGCTGACAAGTCTCGTCAGTGCGTCACGTTTGGCAGTCAAGTTATTCCTTAAGATCCAAAGTGACAGTGAGGACTCAGACGATATCGACTCGAGTAACACAAACGACACAAGTTTGCTTGCGGCATTCACGGACATGCTCACCACCATGGAACGCCGCTTTTGGGCTCGGGAAACAAGCACTGAGTGGTGGGATCACATCGTCATGCAAGTCTCAGATGACGAGCAGTGGCTGCAGAACTTTCGGATGAGAAAAGCCACTTTCATGAGACTGTGTGAGGAACTGGGGCCGGTTTTATTCAATATCTTCATAAATGATCTGGAGGATGGTGTGGATTGCACTCTCAGCAAATTTGCGGATGATACTAAACTGGGAGGAGTGGTAGATACGCTGGAGGGGAGGGATAGGATACAGAAGGACCTAGACAAATTGGAGGATTGGGCCAAAAGGAATCTGATGAGGTTCAATAAGGATAAGTGCAGGGTCCTGCACTTAGGACGGAAGAACCCAATGCACAGCTACAGACTAGGGACCGAATGGCTAGGCAGCAGTTCTGCGGAAAAGGTCCTAGGGGTGACAGTGGACGAGAAGCTGGATATGAGTCAGCAGTGTGCCCTTGTTGCCAAGAAGGCCAATGGCATTTTGGGATGTATAAGTAGGGGCATAGCCAGCAGATCGAGGGACGTGATCGTTCCCCTCTATTCGACTTTGGTGAGGCCTCATCTGGAGTACTGTGTCCAGTTTTGGGCCCCACACTTCAAGAAGGATGTGGATAAATTGGAGAGAGTCCAGCGAAGGGCAACAAAAATGATTAGGGGACTGGAACACATGACTTATGAGGAGAGGCTGACGGAGCTGGGATTGTTTAGCCTGCAGAAGAGAAGAATGAGGGGGGATTTGATAGCTGCTTTCAACTACCTGAAAGGGGGTTCCAAAGAGGATGGCTCTAGACTGTTCTCAATGGTAGCAGATGACAGAACGAGGAGTAATGGTCTCAAGTTGCAGTGGGGGAGGTTTAGATTGGATATTAGGAAAAACTTTTTCACTAAGAGGATAGTGAAACACTGGAATGCGTTACCTAGGGAGGTGGTAGAATCTCCTTCCTTAGAGGTTTTTAAGGTCAGGCTTGACAAAGCCCTGGCTGGGATGATTTAACTGGGAATTGGTCCTGCTTTGAGCAGCGGGTTGGACTAGATGACCTTCTGGGGTCCCTTCCAACCCTGATATTCTATGATTCTATGAACTCGCCCCCACCCTGCGGTGCAAGGACACGAGATTGAGAGCTGCACTGATGGTGGAGAAGTGGGTGGCTATGACAACCTGGAAGCTGGCAACTCCAGACAGCTACCGATTGGTCGCTAACCAGTTTGGAGTGGGGAAGTCAACCGTTGGAATCGTGTTGATGCACGTTTGCAGGACCATTAATCGCATCCTGCTCAGAAGAACCATGACTTGGGATAACGTGCATGATTATGGCTGGCTTTGCACAAATGGGTTTCCCTAACTGCAGAGGGGCGATAGATGGGACGCATATTCCAATTCTGGCACCAGCCCACCTAGCCACTGAGTACGTTAATCGGAAGGGCTATTTCTCTATGGTTCTCCAGGCGCTTGTGGATCACTGTGGGCATTTCATTGACGTTAATACAGGCTGGCCTGGAAAAGTGCATGATGCACGCATCTTTCGGAACACTGGCCTGTTCAGGAAGTTGCAAACCAGGACTTTTTTCCCAGACCAGAAGATCACCATAGGGGAAGTCGAAATGCCCATTGTGATCCTTGGAGACCCCGCTTACCCTTTGATGCTGTGGCTCATGAAATCCTACACAGGGAGCCTTGACAGCAGCAAGGAGTGGTTCAACAACAGGCTGAGCTGGTGCAGAATGACTGTGGAGTGTGCTTTTGGCCGTTTAAAGGGTCGCTGGTGTTCTCTGTATGGGAAGCTGGACCAGGCTGATAACAGCATCCCCATGGTTATATCCGCGTGCTGTACCCTCCATAACATTTGTGAAGGGAAGGGTAAAAGATTCACTCAGGCATGGAACTCGGAGGCTCAACACCTGGAAGCTGAATTTGAACAGCCAGAGAGCAGGGCTATTAGAGGGGCCTAGCGTGGGGCTGCAAGGATTAGGGATGCCTTGAGGGAGCAATTTGAGGCTGAAAGCCAACAGTAATCTCACGGGAGTGAAGTGCGTTAGGAATCTGTGTTTGCTACGTATGATACACTGACTTGCAATGGCTGTTGCTTTCCTCGGCTAAGGTTTTTCTTTTACGTTATGCAATAATAAAGAATGTTTTCAAAGCCAAAAAATCAATTTATTGTAAAGAAACACAACACATCTGCTTGGGAAACACAAAGGGCAAGGGGGTGGGGTGGGGAATGGTGCAATTACAGATTTGCATATGTCCTGTCTGGAGTGCTGTGCAATGTGTGCTGCACTTCAGGATGGCTACACTGCACGGTGATGGGGGCTGAGTGCGGTGGGTCAGGGTCGTAGTGTTCAGGGCTGGGTGGTGAAGCTACAGGTGTTGGAGGCAGCGGGTGGCGGTAAGAACCTGGATGTTGGGCAAAGTGGTTTGGAGGTGACATGGGGGCACCAGGGAAAGAGTTTTGGGACAAGGGCTGCAGGGTGGGGCGGGCGTGGTAGTGCTCTGCCTGCATGGCTACGAGTGCCTGGATCGAGTCCGCTTGGTGCTCCATGTTGCTTATCAACTGCTCTATGCTTTGGTGCCAGCGATCCGCATTCTGCTGGCGGACCCTCCTTTCACTCTCCCGCCACTCCTGTGCTTTTTTTATTTCCATTAGTTGAATGCTACATTACTTCATGCAGCATGTCCTCTTTGTTTCTACGTGGCCTCTTCCTGATTCTTTGCAGCCCCTCGGCCGTGGATGACATGGATGGCTGAGATCTCAAGGTTGCATCTGTAAAGGCAAAATGCAACACTTAACAGAGGCAGCATTGTTCACACCAGACAGAGCAATGATTTCCCCCGTACTCAAGGGCAAGCACAGTATACACAATAGCATAATTTGCCTGTCCCAAAGCAAGCGCACATAACCCACCAGAGCCCCAAAATGGTGAGTAAGCACAGGGTCAAGTGTGACTGATTGTTTCACAGCTGTACCGTCCTCTGGGTTTCTGTGTCTTAGGGAGAGCCAACAGTGGCAGGGGGCCCCTATACTGAACACTGTCCCCACATTTTCCACAGGAGTTCGTCCTGGAAAGTATCTCGCTGCTGAGGGTGACCAGTAGAAGACCCTCCCTTGCTTCCCTATAATGCGGCTTCCGCCCTGGCCCATATGCAGCTTGCCTGTGTGCAGCAATGGTCCCCCCCACCCCTCACGGCACAGTGGCACGGACAAGTTAGCCTTACCGGGACGAGGACAACAGTGGCTCTCCTGAAAAACCTGCGCAAGCGCATTGCCCAGTTTCTGGCTGAGACTTTTGAAGAGATCACTGAGGCCGATTACCGCGATGTGAGAGAGCACATCAACGCCCTATTCCGCATCTATACATGCATGCAGCCCTAACCCTCCTCACCCCAAGAGCCCGCACTGAATAACTTCCTTCCGAAAATAAAAGCCGCTTACCGGGAACCTCCTCTGGTGTTTGTCCTTCCCCAAGCACTGGCCGCCGCAACTGGCTACCTTCCTCCTGGCTTGAGAACAGCTCCTGGCTGCATGCCTCTTGGGATGCCGGGGTGTCTTCCTGTGCCGGAGCACCCTCACTCCCGCTTTGTTGCTCCTCCTCCTGCCTTGTTGCACTGGCCTCTGAGGTGTCCATGGTGGTACTCGGCATGGAGGTGGGGTCGGCCCCAAGTATCGCATCCAGCTCTTTGTAAAAATGGCAAGTCGCGGGGGCAGCACCGGAGCGGCGGTTTGCCTTGTGAGCTTTGTGGTAGGCATTCCACAGCTCCTTCGCCTTAACCTGGCACTGCAGTGCGTCCCAATCATGGCCCCTTTCCATCATGTCCCTTGATATCTGCCCGAAGGCATCGTAATTCCTACGGCTGGAGCGCAGCTGGGACTGGACAGCTTCCTCCCCGCAAACACTGATGAGGTCCAGTACCTCACCATTGCTCCATACTGGGGCTCGCCTGGCGCGCGGAGGCATGGTCACCTGGAAAGATTCGCTGAGAGCACTCCACGCCTGGCTGAGCAAACAGGAAGGGATTTTTCAAAATTCCCAGAGAATTTAAAGGGTGGGTCTGACAGTTGGTCACCTGAGGGCTGGGCAGTAGAGTTCAAAGTGATGACCAGAGTGGCTAGAACAGGCATTGTGGGATACTTCTGGAGGCCAATCACAGCGCAATAACGGACCAGGGCATCCACGCTGGCACCGTGGCGTTCCAGCAGTGGCGCAGCAAACTTTATTCCGCTCACCGAGATGGAGTACGAGCAGCGCTGTAGCCGTGGAGACAGAGCGCTCTACGTGCCTTCCAGTGTGGCTGGGTAGTGAGCTAGGGTGCCTGGGGTTCCTTTATTGCGCTGTAATTCGCAAGTGTAGCCAAGCCCTTAGATTTATTGCTTTTGTGTTCAGCCTTCAAAGCAATCTTGCTCAAATGAGGGATAAGTAATTCAGCTCAGGGAAGTATCGGGGGTAGCCGTGTTAGTCTGTATCCACAAAAACAACAAGGAGTTCGGTGGCACCTTAAAGACTAACATTTATTTGAGCATAAGCTTTCGTGGGTAAAAAACCACTTCAGCTCAGGGAATGTTCTGTGGGTTGTCAGCAGACAGGAGTTCTTTAGGAATGGTGGGCAGAAGGACCAGGGGCATTTCTATAACATTTAGTCTTGATCTTTCACCCAGTCCACATGATGATGATTTTACTTAAGTTTTCCTCCACTTAACACTGGACAGCTGTGCAGCAGAATTAGCAACACAATTAGCACACACAGAGAAACACCTCCGTTAAAACTCAAACAAAAAAATCCGTTGACTGGACCTGTAGAAAGTGAGGGAAAAATAACAAATATGGGACAAGCAATAGTTAAACTAAAAATCAATGTTTGTAGTAGAGCATCATCTTGAGGTATTTAAGTGTGGAAAGTTGGACTGGGACAGGTCTCAGAGGGGGTGGAGTGGGAAGGAAAGAGTCCCACATCCACCACAGCAAAGGTGCATTTGCTTGCCAACTTGAGATGCAATGGCGAGAAAAGTGAAAAGCAGGCCTTTCAAGAGTGACTAGTGATTTTGGGTGTCCAACTTGAGGTGCCTTAAAAGAATTTCAGAAAGTGCTGAGCTCCTCCCCTCTAATAATCAGCTGCCTTAAAGGTGTCTCAAGATGCGTGCACAAAATCACTAGTCTCTCTTAAATCTTGGACATTATTTGAGTGCTCCCTGGGTCAAGATTCCAGGAGAAAGTCTTTAATGTATCTGAGGCCTATAAAGTTTAGGAGTGTAAAAATGAAATAAAAATAAAATAAGTGTCAAATTACAATAATTCTCTTCACCTTTATAGGCACCCATTGTAAAGAATTCAGGCCCAGTGTTGCTTAAACTAATGAGCAGACATGTTGCTACCTTTAGAGCAAGCTGTAAGTGATGGAGGTTCCTTGCTGAGAGTTGCAGTAATCCAGTCTTGAAGCTACATGCTGCTGTTACAAGGTTGTAATGGAATATAGTGCTAAGGTTGTGCAAATTGTGCATCTCAAAATCCACTCTTGGTGCCCAGGGAATATTCTAAAGTGACATCAAGATTTTTGAGCTTGCTCCCACAAAATCCCCTTAAGTGGGAACATATGAGGATGTTCTCTTTATCTTGACAACTTCTACCCAGCAGCAAGACTGGTTTTCTCAGGGTTAAGAGAAACCTATCCAACTGGCAAAACAGAGACCATACCTGGAGCCGTAGGGCAAGAAAAATATAACAGCCTGCAGATAATATTTATTCTACTTTTAATTATGGTTATGCATCAAATATGCCCACCCTGGACAGGAAATTGCTAGCAACAGCCATGTTGGAAGATGGTTGTCAGTCGCAGTTCTGGTTGAAAACACTGTTGCTAGCAGAGTTGTTAAAGATATAGTATAGACAGAGCCAAAATGCACTCTCTTAAAAGTGGTGATGAATTCCACAGCTGTCATCCGATGAAGTGAGCTGTAGCTCACGAAAGCTCATGCTCAAATTGGTTAGTCTCTAAGGTGCCACAAGTCCTCCTGTTCTTTTTACAGCTGTCGCTAAGTTTCTCACCTGCTTCTGAGGCTTTGCCTACACTCCCTCGCTTTTAGCGACACGGCTGTGTGACCACAGCCATGCTGCTAAAAGCGCACAACGTAGCTGCTGTTTGTCCGCAGGAGAAAGCTCTCCTGCGGACAAAAAGCATCCATCTTCCACCCCCCCCCCCCACGAGTGGCAGCAGCTTTGTCGACAGGAGAGCGCTGCTGCCAACAAAGCGCTGTTCACACAGGTGCTTTACGTCGGTAAAACTTTTGTTGTTCGGGGGGGGGGGGGGGAGTTTAACACGCTGAACAACAAAAGTTTTGCCGACAAAGTTCCAGTGTAGACAAAGCCTTAGACACAGCCTGCCTCTACTGCTGTCTGTGCCCCATTTGCTTGTGTTGCTTCTTATCCCTGTGTGTTTTGTTATGCACCCAGCATTCCTTTATAGCTGCTCTGTAGGCTTTCTGTGTGCTTGTCTGAACAAGCCAAGGTCTGTTACATTCATAGCCTGGGGCAACCTTTTATTACTTCTAAATAGTCATCTTACCTTTTGATGTTTTTAAAATCAGCTGTTTTTTCCCTAGGCCATTTGAAAAAAAATTACCTTTGTTTTCAAAGAATTCAGCTATCCAGGAATATCCTGGTATGAAGTTTTGGTAACAAAAGAATAACATGGCTGTCAGCCTAAAGTTATCACCCTCAAAACTTTGTCCCAAGAAATTTTTATCCCTTATCTATGCATCTTTCTGTGAAGAAATAGTTAGTAATTTAATGGTTTGATTCCCCCGCCCCCTCAAATGCATCAGATCTTGAGTTTTAAAATAATTCCAAGATAACGACAGTGGTGAAAATATTTGAGACCCATGTAAGATTGAAACCAATATTTGTCTCCACTTATTTGAGTCCACCTACCCACCTTACGATTTTCTCCTTTAAAAAGGAATACTCTGAATTTTTTAAAAAAAACTAACCAAATCTATATGTTCATAGACAAACTGAGGAGGAGTCAAGATCTTTAACCATAGCTTTGTCTTAGTTCTAATCAAAGATGGGCAGGTAACATCCCACAAAATGAAAAGAAAACGCTTGAGATCTTAAGGTTCCATATATATGCTATATAGCCACAGTTGTAACTAGCTCGTTATTTGTCTAACATCTCTTCATCCCACTGAAGAGGACAGTTGAGAGTGATCCGATCAGAAGGTTGATATGTTCCAGCAAGAAACATTGTTTTTCCATAAGAATTTGATATAGATCATGACTGCTCTGCTGGAGCCATTCTGAATTGGGCAAATACGAATAGCATGTATTTGCCTAATGCAACTGCTGCTGTTTGTCTTTTTCCATCTTAGAATACTCAAGGAGCTGACTGAGGAGATATATGAGCCATTAGCAATTATCATTACCAGTTATCTTTGAAAAGTCATAGAAGATGGGAGACCTTCCACAAGACTGGAAAAGGGCAAATATAGTGCCCATCTATAAAAAGGGAAATAAGGACAACCCAGGGAATTACAGACCAGTCAGCTTAACTTCTGTACCCGGAAAGATAACTGAGCAAATCATTAAGCAATTAATTTGCAAAACACATAAGAGATAATAAGGTGATAAGTAATAGCATGGATTTGTCAAGAACAAATCATGTCAAACCAACCTGATAGCTTTGTTTGACAGGGTAACAAGCCTTGTGGATAGTAGGGAAGTGGTAGATGTGGTATATCTTGACATTAGTAAGGCTTTTGATACTGTCTTGCATGACCTTCTCATA
Source organism: Lepidochelys kempii (assembly GCF_965140285.1). NCBI lineage: Eukaryota > Metazoa > Chordata > Testudines > Cheloniidae > Lepidochelys > Lepidochelys kempii. Next base: position 480,966 of record NC_136399.1, on the reverse strand, counting down.
AACAAACTAGGGAAATACCTCCTAGATGGAGCTACTATAAGATGGGTGCATAACTGGTTGGAAAATCTTTCCCAGAGAGTAATCATCAGTCGTTCAGTCATGCTGGAAGGGTATAAAGAGTGGGGTCCCACAGGGATCAGTTCTGGGTCCGGTTCTGTTCAATATCTTCATCAATGATTTAGATAATGGCATAAGAGAGTACACTTATAAAGTTTACAGACGATACCAAGTGGGGGATCGCCTGGTGCGTGGAGCAGGCATGGTCACCTGGAAAGATGCGCTGAGACCACTGCACGCGTCACCGAGCAAACAGGAAGAGGACTTTCAAAATTCCCAAGGAATTTAAGGGGTCGGGCTCATGGTTGGTCACCTGAGGGCAGGGCAGTAGAGCTCAAACCGATGACTAGAGAGGCAAGAACAGGCATTGTGGGACACCTCCCAGAGGCCAATCGCAGCGCTACAATCGACCAGGGTGTCTACAGTGATACAACCCTGATATTCTCTGATTGATTCAGTGTCACCACGGCGCTGTAGCCCCGGCGCAGAAAGCTGTACACCTCTTGTTGCGGTGGTTTTTTTTACAGCACTGCAACTGTGCAGTTTCTGCACACTAAGTGGCTTGGCAGTGTGTACACCTCAGGAGTTACACTGCAGAAAGCTGCTTTCCTGTGCAGAAACTTGCCAGTGTAGACAAGGCCTAGGTATTTTCAAAAGTAATGGCACTACAAAGGCTTCAGCATTCACCACGGTATGCATCGGATGAAGTGAGCTGTAGCTCACGAAAGCTCATGCTCAAATAAATTGGTTAGTCTCTAAGGTGCCACAAGTCCTCCTTTTCTTTTTGCGGATACAGACTAACTCGGCTGCTACTCTGAAACCAGCACTTAGTTTGGACATTCACACCTATGTGAGCTTTTGTTTTTCAGTCCCTCCTTTATGAGTGACATACACTGACTAAAGTAATGTCTGTGGGTGCTACAGTGTGTAGACTCTCCACACAATGATGGAAGGGGTTTTTCCAGCGCTGCACGAACTCCACCTCCCTGAATGCCGGTAACTAGGATCAACAGAAACATTCTGCAGCAGGGGTAAGTTGACATGACTTCGATGCTCAGGGGGGTGAATTTTCCACACCTCTGAGCATCATAGCTATGTCGACCTAACTTCTAAGCTTAGACCAGGCCTAATGTTCTTATTTAGTAGCTCAGCTGGTGTTGACAATGATTGAGGATTGTAGTGTATGCAAGGGTTTGTCTTCACTGTCATGTTAACTCTAGTTATAACTAGTGTTGCCCCCAGCTTGAATCTTATCAACGTACAAAAACCCTTAACCAGAGTATAGTGATGCTTTTAACTTGAGTTGGCTGTCCCATTAGGGGGTACAGAGTACAACTTATGTCAGCACAGCTTGTCATCTGCTAACACAGTAATTGTGCCACTTGAGTTTTATTTAGCAGTGTGGCTGGTCTCACTTGAGTTGACTCTGCAGTGAAAAGGTACCCTATGGCTTCAACATCACTTAAGAATTTTCCCCTGTCAGTTAATTAGAATATTTATGTTGGTGTTTTTACTGCTTTCTGATTTTACTTAGGATTTTTATTATCTGTTGATCTGTGTAAAAAATAATCATCTTCGTCATCTCTGGACCAGAGGAAATACGGCATTTTTGGCTTTATTTATAAAACAGGGGCAGTGTTTATTAATAGTCATCTCTCCTTAGACTCTGCAGAGACTGTTAGACTGTAGGGAGGGAGCAACGTTTTAGCTCCCATATGCAGAGTTCTTTAATTCAGTGACAATTCTACATAAGTCTTCCAGCCAGGAAGCAGCTGAGGCTCAGGGACTGTTTACTTTTTCCTGGTGCTTGAGCTGAAAGGGAGAGTCATGAATAACCCCTCTTCCTGTTGTGAAAGCTATTGTTCCACTAATTGTGGTAGTTCAGAATCTTCTCCAGATTATCTGTGGAGTTTCAATTCATGTTTTCAAACTAACTTTCTCTAGAGCAGTGTGTGGAGAGGAGGGGGGAAGATCATAGAAAATAGAACTGGAAGGGACCTCAAGAAGTTATCAAGTCTAGCCCCTTGCTCTGAGGAAGGATCAAGTAACTCTAGAACCATCCCTGACAAGTGTTTGTCTAACATGCTCTTAAAACCCCCCAATGATGGGGATTCCATAACCTTCCTTGGAAGCCTATTCCAGAGCTTAACTACCCTTATAGTTAGTTAGAAAGGTTTTCCTGATATCTAACCTAAATCTCCCTTTCTGTCGGTTAAGCCCATTACTTCTCATCCTACCTTCAGTGGACATGAAGAACAATTGATTAGTTCTTTTTATAAAAGCCTAACATATTTGAAGACTGTTGTCAGGTCTTCTAACCCTGTTAGAAGTTACCATTTAAGTAATGACGAAATCCTGTTTTCTGTTTATACTTGGGGACCTGTTGTCATATGTTAGAAATAAAACCTCCTATCTATCAATAAAACTAAATTATTTTGATAAATTGGAATTTCCACACTGGACAGGAACAACCTGAAATTAATACAGTACTCTTCCCTGTTTAGGGGATTGTTTAAGACTCTTCTCAGTCATCCTTCTTCCCTCTGGAGCAAGACCACTTCTGAACTGTCCTTAGAGGGAGGGTGGTATTAAATAGACCAGAACTGAAGTGGATGTTTATTGAATCCGGACAACACCCCTGCTTAGGAGGTTGGAGGGTGGGGGTGAGGTTAAATTCAGTAGTGTCTGTAAAGTACTTGGAGGCCTGTGCTGGCAGGCACGATATTGATGCATGCATGCGTGTGTTGGTCAGAATCTAAATAATAATACTCTACAAGAATGAAGTTCTGAAGGATAACTTGCTTCTTTGGGCACCAGTTGCAGCATCTCCATCTGAAAAAATAGCGTGTCTGCATTCCTCTTGCAGACCAGAAGGTACTTTTCAGAGTGTCACAGCAACGGAAAAGAGATTGCTGAGAGTTGCTAGGGACCTACTCAAATTTTCAAGATTAACTACATGCCTCTCCCTCTCTTCATGTACTTCTACCCCAGGCTTTTTGTGTACTTTGTGTACTTCTACCCCAGGCTTTACTAGCAACTTCTTCCATTTCTTTCTTCCTATCATTTTCCAGGATTATGTGGCTTCCATTTTAGAGAGTTATGGATTATTGGGTGTTGGTTTTAAAATGTTGGTGATGTATACCTTTATTCAGTGGACTCCAAGCTCTTTACAAACTTTAATTAAAGCCTCACAACATCTATGGCAGGTAGAGCTGGGAAAATGAGGCAGTTTGGCAGAGCTGGGAATAGAAACCTTTCCAAAGGTTTTCCAATTCCCAATCCTATGCCTTACCCATAAGGACATCTTTACCCTCTTCTTCCTTAAGGAGTACATTCAAATTCTCCAACACTTGTCCCATATGTTACAATTATGTATCCATTCAGAAGCATTTCAAACTCTGGTTCCAATAAGGTGTTGGCTTCCTCCATTTCTAGAGGTGGTTCTTCCAGATCGCAGGTAAGAAACATTAGTGAGGAAGCTTGTCCTGCTGCAGCTGCACTAGTGCTGTGAATGTACAGCAGACCTCGGTCTGCAGGGCTCCATCTAGCACTAAAACCCTCTGCTGCTGAGGAGAGAAATGCTATAATACAAACTCACCAAAGAGACTATCCCGTAACCCTCTGCCCCATCTGTTCTCACTGCATTACTCTGTTCCTTGGCACTGGCAAAAGAAAATCCTGGGGCCAGCAATTATACAGTACCAGCTTGAAAAAGGTTGCATTGGGCAAAAGGGGCGCTTTTCTTGAAAAGCGTGTTTTGGGTAGTATGGACTATTTGTGACCACTAGAGCCAAGATAATTTAGTCTCAGAGAAGGGAAATTAATTTCTTATTTTAATCGGACTCTTCCTTTGGGATTTTCAGGTTTATTGCCAAACCATGTGCCATAAAGCTTGGCGTTCAAGACCGTGGACCTCATAGAGCTCAGCCCAATGCAATTCTAGAGAAAGTGTTTACATCCATCACTAAGGTAAGTCACTCTTCAGGTTCTGCGAGAGGTTCAGGCACATAAATGAAAACTGGGCCTCTTTTCTCTTGTTGCCTTAGGGAAATACACTGCACAGCTCACATAACTCTCTGATGGGAATTTGTGTACAAAAAATACTGGTTTCTCTTGGTAACTTTTGCTCCTTGCTTTAGTTCACATATGCCTGTGTCCACCTCCTTCCCTGTTTCCGGCAGTGTTTTTAGTTCTTTCTGTGCTTGAGCCACCGTGTTGCAAGCAGAAGAGTGGTTTGATATGAACAAAGTGAGAATGTGAGTTCTTTCAGGCCCCTGAATTTCTGTACAGGGTGTAACTCTCAAATTTCCAGTGTTCACTAAGAGACTCCCCTGCATTTTTCACTCTCTCCTTGGAAGTTACCACTCTCTTCCTTGGGGACTATTCTTGTGCTGGTCTTGCTGGTCAGTCCCACAGATGCCTTCTCCGGATTACTTCTGCAGACTTGGATAGCTTATCACTACAGAAATCTAATTGTAGAAAGAAAGCAGTTCAATAATAAATGCTAACAGAAGAGTACAGTTGAGGGATAGACCATTGAATGTTGGCAACAGATTTTCTTCTGCTTATTCTATCGCAAAAAAGTGAACATTCTGGGATGTATTAGCAGGAGTGTTGTAAGCAAGACACGAGAAGTAATTCTTCCGCTCTGCTCTGCGCTGATTAGGTCTCAACTGGAGTATTGTGTCCCGTTCTAGGCGCCACATTTCAGGAAGTATGTGGACAAATTGGAGAGAGTACAGAGAAGAGCAACAAAAATTATTAAAGGTCTATAAAGCATGACCTATGAGGGAAGATTTGAAAAAAAATAGGTTTCTTTAGCCTGGAAAAAAGAAGTCTGAAGGGGGACATAACCGTTTTCAAGTACGTAAAAGGTTGTTACAAGGAGGAGGGAGAAAAATTGTTTTTCTTAACCTCTGATGATAGGACAAGAAGCAATGGGCTTAAATTACCGCAAGAGAGGTTTAGGCTAGACGTTAGGAAAAGCTTCCTAACTGTCAGAGTGGTTAAGCACTGGAATAAATTGCTTAGGGAGGTCATGGAATCTCCATCATTGGAGATTTTTAAGAGCAGGTTTGGCAAACACCTGTCAGGAATGGTCTAGATAATACGTAGTCCTGCCATGAGTACAGGGAACTGGACGAGATGACCTCTCAAGGTCACTTCCAGTCCTATGATTCCTCTCAGCCACTCTTTCATTTGAATATCTGCCTGTTATGCTGTTTCACTTTTGAATGACTGAATCCTGCAGATTGTCCATAATTTGTTGAATACTGACTGTTAAACTGATAAAATCAGACTTCCGTGTAAGGAAATAAAACAGACTTCTATATTCAGCTATGGTAACATTGCCAGCTATTCTGAGAGAGAATCTTCTTAGTGAGTGCAATGGTAGATGTTAAAGTGTCCCCAGTAAAAACTAGTCTCATTGGAGCTTAACACTGGGTTTGTTATGCAGCCTGACTTGCAGATAAGTAGGAGGAGGTTTGTGGTTTGCCAGTGTTAGGGAGGAAGCTCATGTATCAGTGTCTTTGAAAGTAATGTTTAAAATTAAACACACACCCATGGGGGGAACTGCACTGTTCAGAACTTAAAACAAAACTTCATTTGCCTGGACTGCTACAGCTGTTACTTACTATTGGCTTAGATCTGAGGAATCGGCACAGAGGATGACTTTGATGTGGAAAAAATTTATCACCTCTTCTGAAAGTAGTGTTCTATAAAACAAGCCTTATGACTTTTCCTTTTAGATGAGTGCAGATGCACTCCCAATGCAGAAACATCCTTTCCAGGTAGCCTAAGCCCCTAAAGCCTACGTGAAAGGGAAAATATGGGTGTGACGGAATTGCAGAAAGGTGGCAGTAGTTCTAGCACTTCACCTTTAGAACAATTATTTTTCTGTCATTCTGATTATGTTGAACAATATGTGGTGGCCCTCTTTGCTAGTTCAGCACTCTGCGTATCAGTCCGGTTTTGTGGATAAACTTAAGTTGTGAAACCTGTTTGGCTTCTTTCAGTTGTAGTAGTTCCCTGGCAAAGCTTATTAAAAGGACTAAAATTAACTTGACCTACCTCAGCAGTGGTCATTTGTAAAGGTTTAGTTCATTTTGTCTGCTCTTCTATACTAACTCATGTCGCTATTTAAAAAAACAAAATCTATACTAGTGAAGCCCCCAGTCAGAGATTGGGTTATTCAGTATCAAACTGTTCATGTGAGAGAAATATGTTATATTTGTGAAGTTATAAACAGCAATCTACAGAAATGTCAACATCTGTGTATTATGCCTGTGGAATTCATAAATACTTAAGATGGGCCAAATCTGAGCCTTTATTTCAAATCGAGAGACATTGTCATGTCATGACTATCCACTCCTGCTACTCCTAGGGGGATTCAGTGCTGATCATATCAGTGGAATGCTCAAGTTTTTATGGGTTTCAGAGTAACAGCCGTGTTAGTCTGTATTCGCAAAAAGAAAAGGAGTACTTGTGGCACCTTAGAGACTAACCAATTTATTTGAGCATGAGCTTTCGTGAGCTACAGCTCACTTCATCGGATGCAAGTTTTTATGCAGATTTCTGCCGACAGACCAGAGCAGCTTGCTAAAAATTCCCTGTGTCCTGTACTGTGTAATGCTAGTTACACAGTAAACAATATACCAGCTATCAGTGTTACTGTTCTTTGTTGCTGTGGGAGAATTGGAGGAGAAATAGGGGGGGAAGCGTTGAACCACTTACTTTTAAATAATGTATCTGAATTCTTGTTATGGTGGGTAACATGCGTGTGAAGGCTAAATGTGAATATAATTTTTATTTTTTTTTTTTAGTGGTAAGAGTTCAACAGATTTCTCCTTCTAAAATTGAATTTTTAGCAGATTACACCTTTCCTAGCATGATTTTTCATTCTCTTTCTCTACATCTCAATTTTGTGACAGAGGTCAGAGTTTAGAGGGGAAATGTCTCAGACAGAAGACTGGGAGAGAAAGAAGTCTCTGTGGAAGGTTGGGGAGGCAGAAGAAATGTCTGACTTTTGTTTCATTTCTTCTCAGTGTCCAGATGGAAGAAGGTTAGAAGGTTTGTCAAAGCAGCTAGACTGGGATGTTCGAAAGATCCAGCGCTGGTTTCGCCATCGTAGGAACCAGGACAAACCCACCATCCTCACTAAGTTTTGTGAGAGCATGTAGGTTTGTGCAGAGATCAAAATATGGCCTCAATTCAAGCTCCACTTTTGCACTGTATTTTAACTGAAATTTTTGAATTTTTATTGTAATTTGGTGTCTTTCGGTATTATGTGAAGTGTAAAGATTTGCGCGCATCTCCTTGTGTCAGGATACAACGTTGCATGGCTTTTTGTCCCTTGTGTCCTCTGCAGGTTGTCTGTCTTTGGATGCCACTCAGTCCTCCGTCTGAGAAGCAGCTTGTTCAGGCTCCTTTCAGGCGAACAAAATGTCCAACTGTAGTCCAAAGTCCAAAAAGCCCCCTATCCTGTGGGCCCTGAACTCAACTGTTTCCTGGGGTTCCACTGCCTTTACTTGGCTCTGGTATCAAGTACGTTAGCCTCCAGCAGACTCTGGCACTTCAGCCTTTCCCAGGAGCCCCCTTTCCTGTCTGCTCCCTGCAGCTTCTCTCTAGACTGAACTCTCTCAGCCTATTGATAACTTAACAGTCACCCAGGCCTTATCACCTGATTCTTCTTCTGATCCACACTCTTGCTGACAAGTAACTAATTAGTGCCCAGGTGGAGTGACTGTGCTTAACTGGCATTTAACTCTTTCTCACAGGTGATGGGGGTTCACTCCATCACAGAGAGAAAAATGCCAACCTAACAAGTTTCCACCCAGACCAACAGAGAGAAAATTAAAATGGCTTTTAGCATGCTGTCATATCAATTGATATGTGTACCATGAGACACCAGGACAGCTCTACAGGAATATTTATGGACTCAATAGCCAATGATCCCTTTCTAAGAGAGGCTTGCATAGTGGACCATATCTCTCATGCAGATGGTAACACTTCACCTTGTGTATTCAACCGAGTAACTCCCCTCAAGACAATGGTGAGCTGTCTGGACAGTCTGATTTCCTAGACAAGACACTTTCCTGAACTGACTTCATGGCTTAGGCAATGGCACATGTTGTATGGACGCTTTCTGGATTCTTGTTCCGTCTCACTCTCACTTTAGTTCATTATCTTGCTTTTTGCATCTTTCTGTCTAGGTCAGGGATTTGGCAACCTTTGGCATGGCTCCCATCAGAGTAATCCGCTGGCGGGCTGCGAGGCATTTTGTTTACGTTGACTGTCCTCAGGCACAGCCTCCCGCAGCTCCCAGTGGCCACGGTTCGCTGTTCCTAGCCAATGGGAGCTGCGGGAAGCAGTGGCCAGCACGTCCCTGCAGCCTGCACCACTTCCCTCAGCTCCCATTGGCCAGGAACGGCAAACTGTGGCCACTGGGAGCTGTGGGGAGCCGTGCCTGCAGACGGTCAACGTAAACAAAACGTCTCGCAGCCCACCTGCGGATTACTCTGATGGGCTGCATGCCGAAGGTTGCCGACATCTGGTCTAGGTACTTACATGACCCCCCCACATTGCTGTAGTTTCTGAACACCTTTCCCTGCTCCTCCTGTGGTGGTTTCTCTTTCCCAATCACTTCCTTAATATCTTCATGTAATTCTTACCCAACGTTCCCCCCTCCTCCCCATGCAAGTAAAGCTTTGTATACTTAGAGGCACCAGATGAGATGGACAAATAGGAATGGGAGGAGGACTTCCCCTGTATCTCTCTTAATTGGCTTGCAAGTGTAGTTTGAAACATGTTATGTGTACTAGGGCATCTGCTGTGCGCCTACGGTCACAATTCAGGGCAGCTGCACCTATATTTTCCCTTAGTTGTCCAGCAGCGGCACCCACTGTCAGGTTTCTGGCCGCCTAGCCATTGCCTTTCTTGGGTGGAGATCCTCATCTGTCACCACCTTGACCAGAGTATTTCCAGGCTGAACAGTTCCCTGCCTTCACTGTGTTTTTTTTCCAGCCTAAGCAGGCCTGCTTAGCTTCTCCCTTTAGAGTTGGTACACAGTGTAATTGCAGACAGTTCTAAGTTACCCCACAGGACTTCCTATGCAAGTCTATTTAATTCTTAGGGTAAAAGCACTACAGTGAAAACATTAAAGCCAATAGAAGTACCTACAGACATGCTAATAAGCTTACCAGAGATCACCCCAACTGGCTCTAACATGGCGTCTGGCAGGTGAGCCCTTCAGACCCCAAAGGGCTCTCTCTTTTGTGGTCATAAGTTCATAACAGCTTTAGCTCAGAACTAGCACTCAGTCTTATGGGGCCTCAGTAGGCCAAGTCCTTCCAATTCTTCCCTAGGTTCCACAGGTCATGTCCAGTTTTTGGATCACAAGGAAGGCCCTGAGTCAGGTTCCATTCAGGCTCTTTATTGAAAAAATCTGTGTTTTATCTGTTAGTCCCTGGAGAATCCAAACTGGGTCTTTGAGTTGTCCTCCTGTAACAAGGGATCATCAGACACGAAGTCCCTTCCCTTGGGGCGAAGCTTCCAAGGCTGAGTCTGTACATCAGGGTGTGCAATCCCCTTCTCCCCAGTACCTCCTAGGAATTCCACTTCAGACACTTCCTGGGACAATGTGTGTGAAGTTCCTAATCCTTCCCAGAGATTGTATTAGTCAGTCCCCTAGAGCAGTTGCATACAATTCCACAATAACACATACATAATTTCATTTTAAATACAGTGAACCCCAAAGTATTGAAATTAATTCCATAAGGTTTGTCCAGGGTATTGTCATATATGTCGCAGTAGATCACAATGGTTTCTTCAGAGTTGTTGCCTTAGCATATGTTCATACTGAGATGTATAACTTGGCATTAACCTTGGTATGTATTTCCAAGACAATCTGTAGACTTTTTTTTGGAACTGTGCTGTTTGTTTGATTCTTATATAAATATTTTTATTTTGATGGACAGATGATGTTCCAAAGGGCAATATCAGTCAATTTGCCATGTATGGAGGATTGCACATTAGTGGCTGAAAACTCCACTCCTGTAACTGCCAAATTTGGTTCCATTTATAATGATTCCAGCTTTTGCTACACAAACATTAAACATAAAATGCTGATTTAATTTCAAACATTTAATTTTTTCCCTTTCTCATTTCCATTCCCAGGTGGAGGTTTACGTTTTATTTAAGTATATTTTCTTATGGACTCAAATTTATCTGGTCGGTGAGTTCAGTTTTGTGTGTTTTTTCTTTCACTGCTTGCTCCGAGTGACATAATATGGGACTAAAATAGCAAGAGTTCAGTGGCCTCAGATCTTCCTTATGCTTCCTAGTCAGAACTCTTGTGTGTGTTCATTTAGAGTCATGTCTTCACAAAACAGGAAAAGCTGTCAGAAATGCTAGAAGACTCTCTTCTCTGATGCCAGAATAGGATGGGCCTGTCCATTCTTAAGCATACTCTGTTTTCTCACATAGATCCATCTCTCTGGGCTGTCTTTGCAGAGAGTTCTGCAAAGCTCTACGTTTCCACTTTGAATTTTTATGTGAACAATGGCATGTTTTTGCATGCAAAAAAATGGCTTTCATCTCTGTGAAACCCCAGAATAAATGTAGCTGAGACCAAAGACGCAAGGTGAAGACCTTTGAAATAGTATTGTGGTGTAGGGGTGGAGTTATTTAATTGGCCAAAACCAGAGCATGTGGGGAAAAAATTGCTAGTAGGATAATCTCTTCTTTTCACTCTAGTCACCCTGGTTTTGGGACACACGACAATGCTGGTACAACTACCCTTTTCAGGTAAGATATATATTTACTAATTCCATGGAGGAGAGGTCCATCAATGGCTATTAGCCAGGATGGGCTGGGATGGTGTCCCTAGCCTCTGTTTGCCAGAAGCTGGGAATGGGCGATGGGGATGGATCACTTGATAATTACCTGCTCTGTTCATTCCCTCTGGGGCACCTGGCACTGGCCACTGTCGGAAGACAGGATACTGGGCTAGATGGACTTTTGGTCTGACCCAGTATGGCCATTTTTATATTCTTATGTGTGATGCTCCTGTTTTCTGAAGTCCCTCAGTTTTGAGAACTGAACCCTTTGCATGTCTCCAATGTTATTCCATGTGAATGGTGTCAAATTGAAATTTGAGAGATCTAAATGCCTCTCACTGCCCACAGAGCAGATGCAGTACAGGCTGCAACAAGGTAAACTTCTAGTCCATTAGTTACTGCTCTGCTCAGGAAATTTCACCTCTGAGTGTGGGAGTGGAGTTCTCCCCTGGCCCATGCAGTTCTTAGCCTTTGAGCTAAGACTGCCCACAAAGGGGTAGTTGTGATGTGGTATTTTTCATGGTATAGAGTCACTGGTTCATCAAACCGAACTGATCACCATCTCATATATTTTAAAGCAAATTTCCCTATCTGGTACTTAATTATTAAAAGTAGAGCAATTTTACAAATGTACTTATACCAGTACCATTAATTGCAGTTTTCTTTTTGCCCTTCATTCAGCTCAGATAATTGTAGACAGCCAATCAGGTTCCCCTCCTTGTTCTTCCACTCCAACAGGAGGCCACAGCTCTTAGGTTGCAAACACTGAAAGGGAATTTTATTCCTTTAAAAATAAATCTAAACCATAGACTTCTGTTGATTTATGTTTTTTTTTTAAAAAACAAGTTTAATTTGGGACTTTTAACTTACCCCCCTCTACCCCCTCTTCTCCAGAAGGCTGGGGCCACAGGAGAGGTAGATTGGTTGTTAGGGGCAGGGGGGAAAGTCTTTTAATGCAAATTTTGGAGTACTTTGCCTTTTAATCAAATGTTCTGTTTTTTTCCCCAGCCCCTAACATCCAGTCTTTTCTGTTATTATATCATGGAGCTGGCCTTCTATTGGTCTCTCATGTTTTCTCAGTTTACAGACATTAAACGAAAGGTAAGAGAAGCCAGAACTTCACTAAACGCATGAACAGACGGGGCTAACAGGAGTAATTATGTCTCTCTGGCTAGTAAAAACTGCTGAAATATAGCTATAACTGCATTTTCCTGTCACTCATCTCTTTTCACATTCCGCTTCCTTTTGTAGACGGTGCACAGACAGGCCTTTGGGGACTGGCAACCTGGCAGCCCATCCTTATCACTCTGCAGAGGGAAGAGGGGGAATCAATCCATATATCCCAATAGAACAGTTGATTCAATCTTTGTATAAAAATATATTTTAATTAGGAGACTTGCAGGAAAATATAGAAATAAAATGCTCTAAACATTTTCTAGACATGGGTGGCGAGGCTAGAATAAAGCTTTTTAGTTTTGGCAAAATAAAGAGGACTAATAGTTTCTGTATTATTCTATAGGGAGCATGACTTCCATCTGTGACTGAGCTAACCTACTTCTCACATGCTCTAGAAAATTTTATATGTAGCGCTAAGCGATTTAGGAGCCTAAGCCTCATTTTCAAAAGTTATTTGGGTGCGTAGGAGCCTAAGTCCCACTGAAAGTAACTTAGGCACTTCGGAAAATGTTACCCTGCACCTCTTCGTTTGGGCTTGGCAAGTGATTTTGGAAATTTCTTGAGTCTCGGTTCATATGGGGAAGAGTCTCCTTGCTGTTCCTATGGAACATTGTGTGTCTTCCAATGATCTTTCATTCAAATGCATTTCAAATAGACTTCTCTTTCCTAAGCCCCAATGTCTATATCTGTTAGTCACACATACATACAGTCCTCTGTTTAGTTACAAACAAATATAGAGGAGCTTAGTGAATTTTTTTGGCTTTGTTTATGTGATCAAGCAAGGCCTGCTTTGTTTACTTGATATATCTTTACTCCCTTCTGATGAGAGAACTTCCCATCCCCAGTGAAGAAGTAGGATTCCCAGTTATTCCTCCAACCACATAAAGCAGGTTGATATACATCTTCCTAGCCAGTTTCAGGAAGTACTGTGTTACAAAGCTAGTCACACCTTTGTCTGGGTGGCACTTACCCAAAATTTAACCTGTGAGATAAGATTACTGTACTAAAACCAGGAAAACAATTCATAGAGACGTAACATTAATTGTGATTATCTGCCTGAGTACTACCATCTTCAACGGTCTCTTGATACACACCAAATACTCCTATAAGATGAAGCCCTGCTAGCAAGTCAGTATTGGTCTACATAAAATGCAGAATCTGATTAGAAATTAAATCCAAACAGTTGAACCAAACAGACACTGAAAAGCACAAAGCTGAGATGGTCATAGCACAAACTGGAGGCAACTTCCTTAGACATTCTGGTCACTGTCAAATAAAATTTCAAATTGGGAGCTTCTCAGTTAAAGCCCCATCAGTACAGATACATTATGCAATCTTGGGAGAAATAAACGGGGATTGGCCATTGTAAAATATTACCCAGGATTTATTAAGAAGTGGGATTGAATTCAGGGGATTATGATGGAGGAGAAAAAGTAGAACATTAGTGGGCAATTATCAAGAAAATAGTCATGAGAGAGTAAATGTGTAAGGTAGGAAGTGAATCTTGTAAGATGTTATCATTTAAATGCTATCAAATCTGTGTTTGAGTGCCAGCCTGGAGTTTCACTTTTCACTGTAATCTTTTAAAATTTTGCTTATGGGTTTTTACTTTTATTGAAATCTGGCTGTGTGTAAATAGATTGCTGTTTATTGTGTATAAATGGTATGTGATGTGACAAGAATCCTGTCTCTCAGACTCCATCCAAGGTGGACGAAACACCATAATTTGTGAATGTCAGTATGAAATGTGGTACTGTATCTAAGGGGATGCTATCAGGTTGAAATTAATAACTTCTTAAATGAAGATTTCCTGTTGCTAATAAGAAAAGGAGTACTTGTGGCACCTTAGAGACTAACCAATTTATTTGAGCATAAGCTTTCGTGAGCTACAGCTCACTTCATTGGATGCATACTGTGGAAAATACAGAAGATGTTCTTATACATACAAACCATGAAAAAATGGGTGTTTACCACTACAAAAGGTTTTCTCTCCCCACCCCGCACCCCCTTGCTGGTAATAGCTTATCTGAAGTGATCACTCTCCTTACAATGTGTATCATAATCAAGGTGGGCCATTTCCAGCACAAATCCAGGGTTTAACAAGAACGTCTGAGGGGGGGGGGGTAGGAAAAAACAAGGGGAAATAGGTTACCTTGCATAATGACTTAGCCACTCCCAGTCTCTATTCTAGATAAGCTATTACCAACAGGAGAGTGGGTTCGTGGGGGGGGGGGGGGAGACCTGGATTTGTGCTGGAAATGGCCCACCTTGATTATGATACACATTGTAAGGAGAGTGATCACTTTAGATAAGCTATTATCAGCAGGAGAGTGGGGTGGGGGGAGAGAAAACCTTTTGTAGTGGTAAACACCCATTTTTTCATGGTTTGTATGTATAAGAACATCTTCTGTATTTTCCACAGTATGCATCCAATGAAGTGAGCTGTAGCTCACGAAAGCTTATGCTCAAATAAATTGGTTAGTCTCTAAGGTGCCACAAGTACTCCTTTTCTTTTTGCGAATACAGACTAACACGGCTGTTACTCTGAAAGCTGTTGCTAATAACTTTACTTTTTAGTTTTGTCATCTAATTTACTTTTGGCTATTAACACTAATTAGTCTTTGCACTTCACACAGTGAAAATAAGAGTGATCAGTTTCACATGTTGTTTAGTCAGTTTTACTTACCTGTTCTTATTCTTTATGTAGCATTTTGGGCCCAGTCACTTAAACTGGGAGTGGACTGCTCAGTGTGTGCTAACACAGTCCCTATCAGACACTTTGCTGGGAGGGCCAGAAGCTTCATCTGACAATGGGGGAAATCAAGCAATTGTTGCTGGAGTATTATAGGGCGGGAGACAGAACCCAGGGGAGTAGGCTTGGTATTGTGGAGGAAAGAGGGTGCTGCAGATGGGTATTATGGGAGGGGAGAGAAGTTTTATGTATGGGTTTTTTCTGCTTCTATCTTGGCCTTTTGCCCTGGGTAGAGACTCACTCTCCATCTATCTACAGCATTACCTAGAAAACAAAGGTTTCCTGAGACAGCTTGGCAGGTAGGGTAACTTTATTAATACCCCTTTTGCAGTGGATATTACCAGCCTCAACAAGGTCAGAGGAAGTTATCATGGGGTTTGATTACGAGATGAGTCTTCCAGCATACTCCCCACCCAAGATGTGGAGGCTGGGTGCAGCTAGGAGATAGGGATGTAAATAGCATTTTCAAAAAGTAACCATTTAAACTATTAAAAGTCTATTAGTTAAATGTTTAACCATTAAGGAGTTCACAACATAGGTGGGGAACGATGGGTGTGGGGGGTGCTCCAGCACCCCCACATTTTATGTGGGGCTCTGCTGCTGCCCTGGGCAGCTGGGACCCTGGGCACGCAGGGCCGGCAGCCAGGACCACAGGTGCCCGGGGCTGGCAGCTGAGTTTAATTGTTAACCGAATACATTATCAATAAGACTGATGCTTATCGGTTAATATTTTACATCCCTACTAGGAAAAAAGAAGTTGTTAAACCTGCCACAAGGGCCCCTCCCAAAGTAAAATGTTTCTTTCCATCAGAGTTCAATTGATAAAATTAATCTCAGTGGTTTGGACTCTCCATGACCTCATTCACACTGGGGATAGGGCCCTTGCTAAAAGACCTTTCATTAAACTCTGATGGGGCTCTTAGCTCATTAGGAGCCACAGACAGACCTTGACAGCTTCTTGAGAGTCGGCTGCCTGTGTGAGTAAAATTATGTAAGAAGTGTGCCCAAGTTTCTAGAACTATATCAGCCCTCCTTCCTGTTGGCTTCTTCCAAGGGCCATGATGCTCTACCCGTTATTGTGAAGGAGGAAAGGCCAGATGCTGCAGTCTCATTTTAGCCTGATTGCTGGCACCTATGTTGGGCACCTCACCCACTGTCTGTTTGAAAACAGCCCAGCTAGTGGACCCTTGCTCCAATGGTAGACTGTGAAATTGCAAACTATTCCAGTAAAACTCAGCCCATAGAAAACAGTGTCAGACAAGACAGAACACTTTGACCCTCCTTAGGTCAGGGTCAATGAGTCAGTAAAAACCTTTTTCTTACTACTTGGGTTACTATTCCCAGAGAAGCTAAATCAACAATCTAAGTAGGTCTTCTCCCGCAGTCAGATATTTAAAGCCTGGGTAACTGGATCTACTTACCTTTTGTTTCTACGGGCCTCTGAACTGTCAATTCTTTTGGTCAGAGATACTTGCTGTTAACTGCCCCTCAAGTGGCTGTCTTTCCCTCTGTGCAGCTAGGTTTTGTTGAACAGATTGGGAAGTTGCTTGGCTGCTCTTCCCTGAACCCCCATGAAGAAGTCTGGCTCTAGGTTAGCATGCAGACTCTTCCCTTCTTGATTCTGATGCTTAGTATCTGAATTGCATAGCTCAGGATTTCAAGTAGTGCTGTCCTTGCTGGTAATGTTCAGAACTTGCTTCATGTCCTGGACAAGTGAGGAGCTTGCTGAGGCATCTGATCTCTGCATAATCATTTCTTTGGCATGTAATGAGAGAAGCCATGTGTCTGTCCCAGGCCATTCAGCATTCAGAATGTGCACTTGCCCCATGCTGGCATCTTGTCACCAAGTGACTGTCTCCTCATCACCAGGAAAGGGAAGACAGTCCCTTTCAAAGGGCTGGGCTGGGACTGGTCCATGCTTAGTGCAGATTCAACTGTGATTAAATTGGTAGGTGACTCCCACATTGTAGGGTAAGCAAATGCTAAGGGGAGAACCAAATAACAAATGAACCTGGAGTTTAGAGGTACGCAGCTGCAGGCAACAGTGCGAAGTTCAGTCTTAATGTTAAGTCTGGTGGCTAGGGAAAGGGGGAAGAATGAAGGATGTGAACGAACAGCTCCAATGCTGTTCAGCGGTGCGGGAGTGAAAATGATCTGTACTGAAGTAGGGAAGAGATGAGTACAGCATGGGACCAGTGTCCCTATGTACCATGCTTATCTGCCAGTGCTGGCGCAGATGGGACAGCAGTGGGACAAATGGCCTGTGTCCCAGAGGAAGAGAAGCTGACAGCCAGGTAATGTTGAAATGAGGGACAGTGCAAGAATAATCTTGAGCTCCTGGAGTACATTCCCAACGTATTGTGGTGGCACACAGGTCATTGTAGTGAGTGTCTTCTAGTCTTCAGCATGTCCCTGGGTGTTACTTTAATTCAACTGAAGAACTCAGGGAGAGCCCCAAGAAATACTTGAATTCCTCATCCCTACCCACTTTCACTGTGTTTGGTCTTGGGGCAATATGAAATTCAGGCAGGGAGACAAGAGTCTGAAAAAAATCATATCTCAACTTTAAACTCTCCTGACACTGTTTTTCAAATCCTTAAAATTATAGAATGTAAACAGTGGTACTATAAATGTTTAAAATGGAGCCACAGAAGGTTCCACAAGTACAAGGATTGTTGATTAGAGAAACAAATGAGAAGTTATTTACTTGAAGGAACCAAGCCTTTTTGCGTAACTTGTTTAAACAGTGAAGTTTGATTTAGTAGCAATCATGTTTAACTAAACCTGGTCTTGATCCATTAAAGGGCTTATACAAAAGAGCCTTGTTAAGGTTGATTTGGGAAATCCCAGGTTTCATGGCTACGTGAGAGAAATTATTGTGTGGAGGTTAAAACCCAGGACAGATAGATCTATTCCTAGCTTTGCCACTGACTAATTTGTGTCTCATTGGGTGAGGTGTTTTACCTCTGAACTTCATTTTCCTCATGTTTAACGTGATATGGATAATACTGCTGTGGGTGGTGTGAAGCTATGCTCATTAATGTATTTAAAATGCTTTGAGAGCTTTGGATAATAAAAGGTCTCATGGGCTACTATATTTACATTGACTGGTCATTAGTATCCATAAAATGGTGACAATCCCAAATGAGGTGTGTGTGTGTGTATATACATATTATATATATATATATATAAGTCAAATCTCCATATTGTAAATTCAGAGCGAGTACTCATGGGTACCTTAGTGCCAAAGCAGGTCAGTTGGATAAAAGTTGGTGCTAACTGGCATTTTCAGGAGCTGTGACATTCACTTGCAGTTGAGCAGCAATCATAGAATCATGGACTATCAGGGCTGGAAGGGACCTCAGGAGGTCATCTAGTCCCACCCCCTGCTCAAAGCAGGACCGATCCCCAATTAAATCATCCCAGCCAGGGCTTTGTCAAGCCTGCCCTTAAAAACTTCTAAGGAAGGAGATTCCACCACCTCCAAAAGATGTGGGAATTATTTCTACCTTAAAAATCAAGGACAAGATTTCCAGTCTTCTCTTTACAACTGAATGCCTCACTGAACAGGATGACCATGGGGCAAAGATGGTAGAAATGATTTAAAAAAATGAATTTGGAAAGTGACTTTTCATCCATGTGAATAGCAGAATGATGGCTGGTCATGATCACTAAAATCTAATTCCACTCTGCCGAGTTTTAGCCATTGGCTTAGTGTTTGTCCTTGGAAAACAAACCGACAGTTCAGAGGAAACCAGCGGTTTATTACTCTTGCTCTATAAAGTGTAAAGTAGAAAATTGTCCCAATTCTTGTATTGACTTTGTCGTCCCGTCTCTCTCCCCCCCCCCCCCCCCCCCAAATATTCTGTAACTTCTGGATTTGTTCTGTCCTGAAATACAAAAAGTCAAGCAAGCTATGGTAGATCTTGCAGCCGCAGAAATGGAGAGAGAGAAGCATTTGGGGCATTGTTTTCTATTCATTTTAATAAAGAATTCAGCACTACAGAAGTTGATTAATTCCCCGCTTGAAATGCCTTAACAAAGATGCAAATGCAGGACATAGGTATTGGGGGGCTATGTCAGAAAATTGTATGTGTTGTAGAATTTTAATGGACTGATTTGCTGTTACTGTATTGCCAGGCAGGCCCTGATGCATGGACCACACATGGCCTCTGCTTGCCTTACTTCTGGTGGGCTTTTCCCACTTGATAGCAGTAATAGCAGGTCTATTTCTTGTTACTCAGGTCAGTGATCTCTAGAGTAGACCTTAGGGATACATCTACATGGCAATCAGAAACCTGTAGCATCAAGTCTACAGACTATGGCAGTAAAAACAGCCATGTAGGTATTTTGTCTTGGGCTGAAGCTCAGCCTCTGAAGCCCACCCGCCTCCTTGGATTTCAGGGCTCAAGCCTGAATGTCTGCAGAGCTATTTATAGTGCCACAGCTCAAGTCTGTAGACCCAGGCTCTGATACTCACTGCTGCTTGCCGTGTAGACATATGCTAGCAATGCAGTCATCCCAAAGCAGGGAGAGTCAAAGTGCAGGCCATATGTTGGCCTCTGGAGTTTTACAGTGAGGCCTGCAGATGTACTTATCTTTGCTATGGAGCTGCAGCCCAAGGAGACTACCGTAGGCCCCAGCATGCAATATTCCATCTTGATTGAAGCAAAACTGTTAATCCCGATGCGGCATGCTGGGACCTGTAGTGTCTGTGGTCTGCACCTCCCAAGTAAAGATGATTGTGGCTGAAATCTGCTCTGCTTTTTGCAAACAAGGAGCTTGAGTGTCTGACCTAAAATAACCATATGGCCCTTTTTTTGTCAGTCGTGGTGCCCCTGTTATAAGTGTCTGTGATCATTTGGCTGCCAAAGATCCCTCACATTTCATCTTCCCCTTTCAGGATTTCCTGATCATGTTTGTCCATCACTTGGCTACAATTGGACTCATTACATTCTCCTATATGAATAACATGTTGCGGGTGGGAACTCTGGTGCTATGTCTACATGATGCCTCAGACTTCCTCTTAGAGGTAAGTTTTGCCTGCTGCTTCCTGTCTGAGCTTTGCATCCCTAATGACAAAGGAGCACACTCTTGAGGCAAGAGGATAAAACCTAGCCTCTCCTGTTTCACCCCTCACCCTCCACACACAATCCAGGCTGGATGTCCCAAAAATACACACTGCTGATTCCACTCTGTTGGCTTTCCCCCAGGACATCTCCCAAGTTGATAATAGTCCTTAAATGTTCCAAACTCCTTGGTGACTTAGTGGCTTGAGTGCTCCAGCACTGTTTTCCATATGATCAAATGATTGTGTCTGGTGAATGCTGTTTTAACACTTTTGTGTTTTTTCTCAGGCTGCAAAGCTGGCCAATTATGCTAAGTACCAGCGCCTGTGTGATGCCACCTTCATACTCTTTGGTGTTGTGTTCATAGTCACGCGACTGGGTATTTACCCTTTCTGGTAAGTACCTGGATCTTTCTGAATAGAGTCAAGTATTTGTTCCTTCCCTCCTCTAAAGGCAGTCTTTGTATTAGGGATCCTCTCGCTCATTACAGGCAGCCCCTCAGCATGAAGCTGCAGCCCTCCTAAATGTTGCTTAGGAGCAGAGCTTTGAGGTTTTGTCAGAGTGGTTTCTTCATGTTTTGTCATGTACTTAGAGTAGGAGCACCCCTAGTGTGAGCACAGAGTCAAAAAGTGCAGCTGAATGCCACCCCCAACTGCAGCCTACTCTCCCAGCCAGTAACTCCCAGACATTATACAGATCAGGCTTGTCTACACAGGGAACTAAGATGAATAAAATAAAGGTTTGACGTTAAAGCACCCCTAAACCCTTTGTGGATTTGGAGGGTTAAGCTTCAGTAAAGGCCACTTTACTTCCGACTGAGAGCATTTACCCAGCAATTTAGTGTGCATTAACTTCATATCATTAATAAATTTGTCCAAACTTTCCTGAGTGTCCCGGTGTAGACGAACCCACAGAACCAAAGGTGGTTTAATGTCTTTTGAGAAGATCTTGTAAAAATTGAGATGCCAGTGAGGCATATCCTCTCTGAGGCAAGGTTCTGTTTGTGACGCACTTCTTTATGGTCATCCGAAGTACCTAGCTCCTCTCCTGCTGGTCTCAGATTGTCTGCCCTGACTCCTGTTCTAGCTGCATAGAGCCTGAAATAGGTATTGGGGTATTTTTGAATTTAGAAATCGTAGCTGTTTGTAATTAATCATTCCGTAATGAGATTCCCCTCCCCTCCACGTGGACAAAGTCAGGCTTGGTGGGATCTTGTTGCTGATCATTGTATTTATCCACGTCTTGTTTTCCTAGAGAAGGTGTCTTCTAAGGTCTGCTACACCTGGGTTTGTCATGGTCCTACATCCTTATTTTGTAAACAGCAAGGGCCTACTTTCCATCTCTTTGGGATGTATTTCTGGGGTAGGATAAGCTCCTATTTAGTTTTAGTTTTGTCCCCGAGGCAGAGGCACCAAGGGCCCTTGGAAAAGCATCCCTTTTAATTTTTGTATAGCTCCAAACAAATATAAAAGGGTCTAGATAGGGAAAATGTCGGTCCCCTCTGCCTGCCACAAATTATGCTCTCTTCAGACGGGCGGGTGTTACTGCTTTCCACTGACAAGTGAGGCAATCCTCTCTCTGCTCTTCACTCCATTGTCTGCCATGATGCAGACCACCCTGTCACTCAATGTGTCTTATAAATCTTGAATGTGGTTTCCACTGGCTGTAATGTAATTCCTCAGCTTCAGAGGGAGAACTTGTGAGTCTCCAGTTGCATCTGAAGCTGCTATGCTATTCCACTTAGTACAGGTTCCCTTCCCTGATCAGTGGTATAATGACATGAAACTGCATGCTGATTCCACCACAAGCTGCTGCCTAGGTAACCATTATTTTTAACTGCAACTAAGGCTCTGGATTCCCTTCCTGAAAGTTAATTTCTCACTTTTTCAATAAATGCTGAAAGCATTGATCTTTTAAAAAATCTCTCCGCAATCTACCCTAGTGACTACTTTATAAACAATCAGACTGCTTTATTAAATTCCTTAAGTACTGCCAATAAATCCCAGTGAAGAGAACAATTCCATAACCATCTTCAAGGAGGACCTGGTTTTGACCCACTAGTTGGTTTTCAATTCCTTTGACTTGGGAGAAGGGACAGAGGAAATGGCTAGGAGTAAGGGAACAGCAGCTTCACTGTCAAAAATTCTTCAAAGCCCCCAGGTGGCATTCCTGACCTTTACATGTGGTCAAGATCATCTGTGCATGTGAATAAGGCTCATCTCTCCACTCAATGCCATGTATACATCCAAAACAGCATTGGTGATCCAAGCAATTGCCATCTCTCCCTCTGACGCCATTGTGAATGCTGATCGTACCCTGGAGAAGAGGGTGGAGAGTGGATTTTTATATTTAACCTAAATTCTGAGTCTCCACATCTTCTCCTATTGCTGCTTAGTTCAAGGGACTTTAACTCAAGTCCAGCTTCAGGCCTTTCTCTACTGTGCAAGGGACAGTAGATCAGGGGCATCACACTATGAAAAGAGCAAAGCAATAGAAGCTTAAATGGGACAGATACCTATTGTGTGTCTGCCCAGTCAGCTCAGTTCAGAGTTGAAAACTGGGAATTCTAGTCAAGCAGCAAAGCAGCCAATCCAACAAGCTCCTTGATTTTCTTTTAGGATCTTGAATACTACCTTGTTTGAGAGCTGGGAGCTGATTGGCCCTTATCCTTCATGGTGGCTGTTCAATGGACTGTTGGTAACCCTGCAGGTTCTGCACATCATCTGGTCCTGTCTCATCATTCGCATTGCCTACAAGGCCTTGTTGCGAGGAAAGGTAAGGGCTCCTGTGGCTGGGCTGGCTCCTCTCTCTCTCTCTCTCATAAGCGCTGAGGTGATCAGGGCATCTGTTTGAAAATCAGAGGGAGACGTCTGCATTGTTCAGCGAGGCCAGTGCTGGCTCCAAGGTGAGGGTAGCAGGTTTGCTGTTTCCGTGAGTGACTAACTTCATCTAGGGCTGTCCTGGTCAGTTAGGCTTGGCAGGCTCTAGCACCCACGTGGCCCAAGTGTTTACATTGGGAGGCACACGCTTTTTGATGGTCTGGCCATGCAAGTGAATAATGCTGTCTGGCCTGTTCAAATGCTTTAATGACATCTTGCAGTTCAGTTTGTGTGTTGCTCTGCTTGTTCTGGTAACTTGATCAAGGCTTTTGCCTTCCCTCTTGTGGCAGCTTGAAGACCAATCACTCTCTATGCAGTACGAGGCGGGGAAGGTTGTGCTCCCTGGTTTAATCTGGAGCTGCCATTAGGAGCATCTAAATATCTTGGGGAAATTGTCCATGTTACAAAATCCAACCTTACCGACATCTAGGGTGATGTGAGCTCAATATCTGGAGCTCACTACAGTAATAACCCAGGATTAGGACTGTCGGTGCATATCCCAACAGTGCAACAATGTAATCCAGGTGAGGATGGCAAGGGAGGCTACTGGAAATGTAGTGGGACCTGCTGACAGTGGGCCAGTGGGACTCTGTTTATAGTGTCCAGTTTCAGCCTGCAGAATGTTCTGGTTAGAATGAATGCCTGATGGATAAGGGTGTGGACGGCAGCGCTTCGTGTTAGAGGGGAAGATGCTGCTCTCTGCTGCAGGCCCAGCTGCCTCAGAGAGGCGGTACGTATAAGTGTAGTTCAGTTAGTGTTCGTCCTAAGAGCATACTGTGCTCTCTGACTTGGCGCTCGTGCCTGTCGCACCACTTCACTCAAAGATAAGCATTTCTTGGCCTGTCTGCCACCCCAGCCAACTCCTAGAATAAAAATAAAAGGCCTTGGAGCTTGCCTTTTGGAGCTGCTGTCCTGTCCCCAGCACATCAAAGCCTAGATGAGCTGTTACTGGCCTGTACTCTGATGCTAGTGCTGCTTTTTGGGGTTATACTGGAGTTCCCAGGATTTTGCCAGGTCTGCTTATGGAGGAGCGACTCTGTATCACCAAAGACATGATCCTTGTAACAGTGATGCAAAGTCCTTCCATATGCCTTGAAAGACATGACAGGGAGGCAGCCTGAACTATCTCCTTCTGGCTCTGATGGACATCCAAGGAACAGAAGGAAAATTTCAAGCTGTGGCTTTTAGGTAAGTGCTCTGTGAAGAGGGATGCTTGTTCCAGACACAATCCATGGGCTTCTAGCACAGTTTCTTTTCCCCTGCTGCCTGTAGTTGACGATTTCCAGGCACCGGGGTGGGTGGAAGAGACAAATTCACATGCATTTGACTAGTAACAGGCCCTGAATAGCTTGCTGTCAAGTTCCTCCCTATTGAATCAGTGGTTTTCAGGCCAGTGGCTGAAGGCTGGAGTACTTCAATTATCTTGGATCCTGCTCCCCATTTTTACCCATTTGTGTCATGGCTGGAAGCAGCTTCCTTCAGAGCCAGGCAGTGCTGTTTGATCCTCCACCAGAAGGGGTAGCTAGACAGTAACAGATGTTTGTGCCCCCCTAGCTGTTTGGGAACTAAGCCTGAATCCCACTCATGATTGCATTTTCACTGCCTATAGACTATTGGGCTGGTCTGTTTGTAGGGAACTTGTTTAGCCTAAAGGAATAGTTGAAGCAGTCCTCTGGCAATGTCTGTTGGGGGGAGGGCCTTCTGAGGGGTGGGGAAGGAGCATGTTGCAAGGTGTGTGTGTGTGTGGTCTATTATCATTTGTTGCTGTCTTCCATGGCTGCTGCTAGTTTCCCAGTACAGTATCTGTCCGTGTAGCTGTCCCCACACCTGGAGGTCTATATCTCTCTCCTCTCCTTGCTTTTCTCTCCTGACCAGGTGACCTAGCCAGGAAAGGACTAGACCCTGCCTCTGTACTCTCCACTCTTTTCTCACTCCTTTTCTCTGTGCCAGATTGGAGCTGGACAGTTTCATCCCTTGCATGTAAGTGTAATCTGTGCTGTTGCTTGTAGAGTGGACCATGTGTGTGTCTCTTTCTCTCTGAGCTTTAAGACATAAATACAAAACTGAGAGTCTGAAAAGCTGTTTGGCTTCAGATAGGCTGCATTTTGCAGCTTCCTTTAAACTGCCTGCCTCATTGTGAGTTGCACCCAGGTTAACAAGGTGTGGTTACAGATCACAGGAACCTAAGGTGCTGGTTTGTCTAGTGGCTAGAACAAGGGACTGAGAGCCTGTTCCCAACTCTGCCGCAAACTGGCTGTGTGACTGTCGTTGGCCAGTGTATAAAAAGGGGATACCTGTTTCAGTGCTTGTAACACTGAGGAGATCTATGGATGGAGGGGGCTATAGCAACACAGAGAATTATCTTTAGTTCTCACTTAAGAAAAACCAGATGGTGGAAAAATACTTTTCTCAAATGACTGTGGGACTAAAGCAGAATAACATCTAGGGGTTTCTGTTTCCTTTCCCTGGCCAGTTGAATTGCTAAAATGGGGTATGGTAGGGGAAGATAGGGAACCTCCAGCTGCAGAGGGGTTTTGGCACCTCCTAGGTTAAGTTTGCACATGCAGCTGGCCTGGTGAAACCCAGCCTGGAAATCATTAACTGGCACTGGCTTTCTGCCAGATTTTTCCATTTGTCAGGAAACTTGCTCTCTGAGTCTGTATGCCAACTCAGAGTAGGCAGGGCTGATCCTGATCCTGATCTTTGGTGGAATGTGTTAGTCACTGAGAAACTGCTTGCCCACCGTATACTTGGGGGCTGTTAGTTCCAGACTCACAGGTACAGGGAGCTTGTCTTGGGCTGTGCAAGGGTAGGGAAGTGCTCTATACAGGCAATGGGGAAATAGGGAGACAGCTCACCTCTTGCAGCACCCATGCCTTTATAGCCGTGGCATTTAACCAGTTACTGGGTTACTTGTGTATGATTAAATCTGAGTTAGTGAGCTTTTCGCATTGTTGTTTGCAGTGTTGTAGCTGTATTGGTCCCAGGATGTGTGAGACAAGGTGGATGAGATAATCCTTTATTGGACTGACTGCTTTTGGTGAAAGAGACAAGTGCTTGAGCTCCACAGAGCTGCTCATCAGGTCTGGTCATCTCTGTGGAGCTTGAAAGTTTGTTTCTTTCACCAACAGCAGTCAGTCCAATAAAAGATATTTCATCACCCACCTTCTCTTTCACACTGTCATGCATCATTTGGCATTATACTGATGATACACTGCCCCCTTGTGGTAAACTTTAAGGAGCGAATACCATGAAATTGCATGGCTGACTTCTCTAGTCTTCAGACTTTGAAACCTGACATTTCAGGTTTCAGAGTAGCAGGTGTGTTAGTCTGTATTCACAAAAAAAAAGTATTTGTGGCACCTTAGAGACTAACAAATTTGTTAGGCACAGGTGCCACAAGTACTCCTTTTGTTCTGAAATTGTACATCAAACTCTCTCCCCGGCCAATACCTTGTAAAGCACGGGGAGAGATTTTGGAGGATTCTAAGCTTCACATGCAAACTAGACAGATCCTATGATCATAAGACCTAAGAGTGGCCATCTGTAGAGATGTAAATTATAAAGGCTTTCTGGTTATAGATGCTTTCTGCATTCCTAGTGTCATCTGCATGACTGTAAATTAACCTTTCCCTTCTACAGACCACCATTCAAATGTATTTTGGCTCACAAATTAAGAGTTTGTGTACACCCATTCCTGAGAAGAGGGGTTCCCAAAATGTGGTCAGGATACCACTGGTGGTACATGCGCTTGACGTTTCATCAATGCACTTCACAATAACTTTTTACAAAGGTGGTACATGAATCAAAGTTTGGGAACTGATGCCTTAGATAACTAACCCACTGTGTAGTTCTCTGTAAACAGGCTCTAAAGAGGGAAGCATCTTATACAAATGGTGATGTGCTAAATGGGGCCAGTTCCTTTTTGAAATAAAACATCAGTACTCTTTTGAGCAAACCTTAAAAACAAACAAACTCATCCCTTTAGAAACTAAAACTGATTACCAAAAGGTGTCTGAACAAGCTGGTAACTCATAATTTAGTACTAAAACAAATATTTCTAATTTGCCATTTGGAAAGGCATCCTTTATAATCTGTGCTATAATTTAGCTACTGGAAGAAGTATCAAACAGTGATATATTGCTATGGGCTCCTTCCATGGATCTGAAATCACTTCAACACATCCATGTGAAGAGAGCTATAATACTGAACTGGAAGTGCAAAAGTTAGCTTGGCCAAAGCTGTACATCATCATCATCTCTTGACTTGGTCCCCTGTTCTGAATTCTGTACCATGCTCCCTATATGTGGTTGGAAGGTCCCACTTGTGGGGTTCAACTTTAAATAATTCAAAGAATCTAATACGGGGGAAACTGATCAGATAG
This sequence comes from Lepidochelys kempii, assembly GCF_965140285.1. Lineage (NCBI taxonomy): Eukaryota > Metazoa > Chordata > Testudines > Cheloniidae > Lepidochelys > Lepidochelys kempii. The sequence continues at coordinate 453,811 of NC_136399.1, read as the reverse complement.
ACAAGACCTCTCAAATAGCTGTTCCCTATGAATTTGTAATCTTTCTTCCACCTCTGCCTTTGATTTTAAACTTTCAGGTATCAAAAGATGATCGCAGTGATGTAGAGAGCAGTTCTGAAGAGGACGACATGACTTCAAATAGCACAAAAGGAATCTTCAGCACTTCAAGCAATGGTGCCAATCGGATTAATGGTCATGTGGCTAGTGCCCAATGGGCAGAAGAGGAGTAATGCTGGGGGAGGCCTCCAGCAAACATGGACTTGGGTCTAAATATCTAGATGTGTTGCACTCCACATTCCTAAGTGATCTTTAATCAAGATACCCCTTCCCTCAAAAAACATCCATCAACTCTGAGATGGGCACAATCCAGACCAGTCTAAGGTTTCACACCACAGAAGGGACCGAACCGAGCCAATTACTAATGCAAAAACAAAGATGCAAATTTAACTTTTAAGAATATAAGCCATTTTGTATTTAATAGTCCCATCTCTAATATTATTTGCAAAAGTATTTTTGTGTGACAAACTGGTTTTTACTAGGATCAACTCAAGCTTGATGGAATGAGTTTGGGCTGGGATGGACATTGACTGTGGACTGGTTAAGGTACCATTCCAAAAATGTTTCTTGACCCAGTGCAAGTTCAGTATGTTTTCTTGCTGCATTCCAGGATCCATTTAGATTGTGGTCTGGTATCACCCAGATACATCATGCTGTAAGCTGTAGCACAGAGGGTTTTTTAAATCATTTATAAATTATCAGTCCTGCTGTGACTCTGTGTTACAGCCATGCATTGAATCGGATTGTGATGGACAAAGAGTGTTTTAACTTGCCATTGGGATGCTATGTGCTAAAGAGAGTATAATTTATAATCTGTGCTGTTAAGACGGACCAAGTGGTATTTGATGCCCATCCAAAGTCTTAAATACAACCTAAAAAATGTTGCACGCCTGACCTTAATTTAGAGAAATATCACAGCACATGCATACCTGCAGCTCATGTGAATTTTAAGACTTTTTTACAGGAGTTACAGGCTATGGTTGGTGAGATTTATAAGACAGGACATTAGCCAAAGATGGAGCAATGCTCGTGGGTTATATTAACTTTCCACACAGGCAGAGATTGCAGCCCTGCCTGTGTGTTTTTAAAGACAGAAGTGAGCATTGCTGCAGCTGCCTTTCCACACCACTGACTTTGGAAATCAGGACAGCAGAGGCTTTGCTTCTTTCTTTACTCAATGGTACTTCAGGGGCAATGGAAGACACCTGAGTGTCATAATCATGTGCAGAACTTCAGAAATTTGAGTTATTTTATACAATTGTTTACTCTTATCTGATTAAAAAAAGCTTCAGAAATTTGTTTGACTTGCATTTTTTCTGCATTTCTCTAAAACAGCAGCTCCTGCTCTGTAAACTTCTCTCACCTTGATGTATTGGAGGATTGGGCCAAACGAAATCTGATGAGGTTCAATAAGGATAAGTGCAGGGCCCTGCACTTAGGATGGAAGAATCCAATGCACCGCTACAGACTAGGGACCGAATGGCTAGGCAGCAGTTCTGCGGAAAAGGACCTAGGGGTGACAGTGGACGAGAAGCTGGATATGAGTCAGCAGCGTGCCCTTGTTGCCAAGAAGGCCAATGGCATTTTGGGCTGTATAAGTAGGGGCACAGCGAGCAGATCGAGGGATGTGATCATTCCCCTCTATTCAACATTGGTGAGGCCTCATCTGGAGTACTGTGTCCAGTTTTGGGCCCCACACTACAAGAAGGATGTGGATAAACTGGAGAGAGTCCAGCGAAGGGCAACAAAAATGATTACGGGTCTAGAACACATGACTTATGAGGAGAGGCTGAGGGAGCTGGGATTGTTTAGCCTGCAGAAGAGAAGAATGAGGGGGGATTTGATAGCTGCTTTCAACTACCTGAAAGGGGGTTCCAAAGAGGATGGCTCTAGACTGTTCTCAATGGTAGCAGATGACAGAATGAGGAGTAATGGTCTCAAGTTGCAGTGGGGGACGTTTAGATTGGATATTAGGAAAAACTTTTTCACTAAGAGGGTGGTGAAACACTGGAATGCGTTACCTAGGGAGGTGGTAGAATCTCCTTCCTTAGAGGTTTTTAAGGTCAGGCTTGACAAAGCCCTGGCTGGGATGATTTAACTGGGAATTGGTCCTGCTTTGAGCAGGGGGTTGGACTAGATGACCTTCAGGGGTCCCTTCCAACCCTGATATTCTATGATTCTATTGAGCAAGTTTAGCATATAAGAAAGAAATCCTATACACTGCAGAAAGTTGTTGAATTGCTCCTGAACTAGTGAACCCCCCTAATACTCTAGGCAGCATGGTGCCAGTAGGGACTGCTGTCTCAAATGAGAGAGAATAGTGTTTAAGATTCAGTGCTTCACTTAAGTGCCAGCTATGGTGCTCTGACTATAGGTCAAACGAGCTTTAATCAAGTGACAGGCTCTTCACAAACATTTTGTAAAATTATTCACTGTGTGCAAAGCTGGACACATTACCTCCATGAATATTCATTATTCCTAGCTCCAATAATTTCTATTCAATGTCCCTAAATTGCCCCAGAGTTAGGGTTCTTTTGCTACAGATGTATGTGAGTAGAACACATAGTGAAAGTTTAGCAAGGTACACTATGTCTAGTATGGCCAAATACTTTTCCAAGTAGCCTTTGCCAAACCTACTTCCACTTCATACTGTCTTGAGAAATACTTACACATCCTGCAATTACTATTAAGGAAACTCTAAAGTTAATAAGAGGAACTAGCAGCTGTGGCTTACCTGTTTTATAGCACTGTTACTCTAGTAGCATTGAGATAAAACAGTCCAAAGCAAAGTTCAGACTGCACCAGGCCCTCTGTCTGTTAGGCTTGGTGTTGAGACCAAAATCTACAGCAAACTCCACTGTCCATAATTTTTTTTTCCAACTAAAGGAAAGTTCTTGTAGGAATTTGCTTAGTCTATTTTCTACTTTTAATCTCAAGCCTGTCCCCAGAACCGTCTAACATTGAAATGAAACTCTAAGCTTGTGGAAGTGAGCATCTGGCCATGGGGAGGAGGACACACAACTGTTAAATTCATGCATTTCTGGATCGTTTGGTGACTGGAAGACTTTACCGTGGATGTGAAACTATTGTTTACAAAATCTAATATGCTTGGAAGCAGGACTCAGTCCAAAGCTGTTCCAGAAATTTGTTCTCCACTTCCTCAGTTTGAGTCTACACTAAGAAATTAGGTCAGTATAACTCACTCAGCAGTGTGAAAAATCCACCCCCCCCCCCCCAAGCAATGCAGTTAAACTGACTTAACTCCTGGTGTAGACAATGCTAGGTCAATGGGAGAATTCTCCTAGGTTACATCTACAGTACAGCCAGACTCCACTCTCTGAGATTGATTTAATGGGTATAGTGAACACCCACCAAATCAACAGCAGCTCGCTCTCAAGTTGACCCCTGTACTGTATGCCTGATGAGAAGAGTAAGGTAAGTCAGTGGGAGAATTTCTCCCCTCGACCTCCGCACTGTGCAGACCCTGCAGTAACTTGACCTACCCAGACAGCTGTTGGGGAAAACAACACAGCAGGACACAGCTTATCTAGCAAGTTCTTGGAATGTATTGGATAATTTATTTCAGAAGGTGGAGAAAGCTACAGGGGGGGAGGCCGTTCTAGATTTGATTTTGACAGACAGGGAGGAACTGGTTGAGAATTTGAAAGTGGAAGGCAACCAGGAAGAAAGTGATCATGAAATGGTAGAGTTCATGATTCTAAGGAATAGTAGGAGGGAAAACAGTACAATAAAGACAATGGATTTCAAGAAGGCAGACTTTAGCAAACTCAGGGAGCTGGTAGGTAAAATCCCATGGGAAGCAAGTCTAAGGGGAAAAAACAATTGAACGACAGTTGGCAGTTTTTCAAAGAGACATTATTAAGGGCACAAGAGGAAATTATCCTACTGTGTAGGAAAGATAGGAAGTATGGCAAGAGACCGCCCTGCTTAACCAGGAGATCTTCAATGATCTAAAACTCAAAAGAGAATCCTACAAAAAGTGGAAACTTGGTCAAATTACAAAGGATGACTGGTTTCAGAGTTTCTACTGAATACATCTGATGAAGTGAGCTGTAGCTCACAAAAGCTTATGCTCAAATAAATTTGTTAACCTCTAAGGTGCCACAAGTATTCCTTTTCTTAAAGGATGTCTATAAACAAACAAGTATGTAGGGACAAAATTAGAAAAGCCAAGGCATAAAATGAGATCAAACTAGCTAGGGACATAAAAGGAAACAAGAAAACATTTTACAAAGACATTAGAAGCAAGAGGAAGACCAAGGACAGAGTAGGCCCATTACTCAATGAGGGGGGAAAGACAAAGGAAAATGTGGAAATGGCAAAGCTGCTTAAAAACTTCTTTGTTTTTCACCAAGAAGGTTGGTGGCAATTGGACATCTAGCATAGTGAATGCCAGTGAAAATGAGGTAGGATTAGAGTCTAAAATAGGGAAAGAACAAGTCAAAAATTACTTAGACAAGTTAGATGTCTTCAAATCACCAGGGCCTGATGAAATGCATCCTAGAATACTTAAGGAGAAGATATGAGCCATTAGCAATTATTTTTGAAAAGTCATGGAAGACTGGAGAGATTCCAGAAGACTGGAAAAGGGCAAATATAGTGCCCATCTATAAAAAGGGAAATAAGGACAACCCAGCGAATTACAGACCAGTCAGCTTAACTTCTGTACCCAGAAAGATAACTGAGCAAATCATTAAGCAATTAATTTGCAAAACACATAAGAGATAATAAGGTGATAAGTAATAGCATGGATTTGTCAAGAACAAATCATGTCAAACCAACCTGATAGCTTTCTTTGACAGGGTAACAAGCCTCATGGATGCGGGGGGGGAAGCTGTAGATGTAGTATATCTTGACTTTAGTAAGGCTTTTGATACTGTCTCGCATGACCTTCTCATAAACAAACTAGGGAAATACAACCTAGATGGAGCTACTATAAGGTGGGTGCATAACTGGTTGGAAAAATCGTTCCCAGAAAGTAATCATGAGTCCTTCACAGTCATGCTGGAAGAGCTTAAGGAGTGGGGTCCCGCAGGGATCGGTTCTGTTCAATATCTTCATCAATGATTTAGATAATGGTAGAGAGAGTACACTTACAAAGTTTGAGGACGATATCAAGCTGGAAGGGGTTGCAAGTGCTTTAGAGGATAAGATTAACGTTCAAAATGATCTGGAGAAATGGTCTGAAGTAATTAGGACAAATGCAAAGTACTCCACTTAGGAAGGAACAATCAGTTGCACACATACAAAATGGAAAATGACTGCCTAGGAAAAAGTACTGTGGAAAGGGATCTGGGGGGTCGCAGTTGCTAAGCTAAATATGAGGCAACAGTGTAATGCTGTTGCAGAAAAAGCAAACATCATTCTGGGATGTATTAGCAGGAGTGTTATAAGCAAGACACGAGAAGTAATTCTTCTGCTCTACTCCGCTCTAACTAGGTTAGAGGTTAGGTTAGGTTGTGTTCAGTTCTGGGCACCACATTTCAGATGTGGTCAATTTGGAGAAAGTCCAGAGAAGAGCAACAAAAATTATTAAAGGTCTAGAAATCATAACCTATGAGGGAAAAATTGGTTTTGTTTAGCCTGGAGAAGAGAAGACTGAGAGGGGACATGATAACAGTTTTCAAGTACATAAAAGGTTGTTGCAAGGAGGGAGAAAAATTATTGTCCTATCCTCAGAGGTTAAGAACAAGAAGCAATGGGCTTAAATCACAGCAAGGGCACTTTAGGTTGGACATTAGGAAAAACTTTCTAACGGACAGAGTAGTTAAGCACTGGAATAAATTGCCTAGGGAGATTGTGGAATCTCCATCATTGGGGATTTTTAAGAACAGGTTGGACAAACACCTGTCAGGGATGGTCTAGATAATACTTAGTCCTGCCTTGAGTGCAGGGGACTGGACTAGATGACCTCTCGAGGTCCCTTCCAGTTCTACGAGTCTATGTCAACTCCAGCTACGTTATTCATGCGTAGCATAGGTCAACTTACTGCAGTAGTTGAGACATAGTCCTATTAACCTAGCTACTGCCTCTCAGGTAGATTACCTATGCTGCCTGGAGAACCCCTCCAATCAGTGTAGGTAATGTCTCCATTGAAGCATTATAGGGATACAGCTACAGTGTTTTTAAGTGTAGACAAGCCCTCAGTCTCCCTCAACCTGCGGCTATTCAGTTTGCTGGCCTGGAAGTGGATAATTTTAGAAGAATGGCATCAAGGCAGACACCCCCCCCCCCCGCCCGGGGTTTTGAGTAAAATTGTGTATTGATGTTGATTTAACTGACTTACTCCTCCACTCAGGTGGTTCTAGTCACATACTGACAAGAGGAGAAGTAAGTAAAATATTTAATCACGTGATCAAAACAGATGCTTACACAGAGTTACTTTGTAACGTCTCTCTAGTGCAGAAAATCTCCAGACACGGTAGTGTGCCTGAGGAAAACCCCAAGTGATCTAAGCTAGCCCTCATTTGTGATCGGGAAGGGTTGCACGTGCTACCTGGTTACTGCAGCAGGCGTAATCTCAACCTAGCCTCTGGCCAGGCAGCCGGCCAGAGAGCAGGACTCAGTCCTCAACGACCCCTGTCTTTAGCTGGTTCTGGTCAGGCGGCTTCAGGGCTTTCTGGCGCTGGAAGTAGCGGTAAACCCTGGCGCTGCAGAGATAGCCCCCGTAGGCGGTCAGAAGCATCATGGAGCCGGAGAAGGCCTTATACCCAAAGTCCGCGAGCTGCTTGGCGGAGGCCATGCTCGTCCCCTGGAAAACACAAGGCCGGTCTCAGCCGCGGGTGCCGCGGCCCGCCGAGGCCTGGCGGCCAGAGCCCGCGGGGCCCAACGCGCTTCGCCCGGGAGAGCGCAGGCCCGTCCCCTCCCGCGGCGAGCCCGGGCCCGTCCCCTCCCGCGGCGAGCCCGGGCCCGTCCCCTCCCGCGGCGAGCCCGGGCTCGTCCCCTCCCGCGGCGAGCCCGGGCGTGCCCGAAGCCGGCCGGCCTCCGGCAGGTCCCCGCGGGGCCGGGAGCAGCCCGGCTGCCCATGGCCGCGGGCCCCCGAGCCTCGCACACCGACCGCGGCCTCCCGCCGCCGCCCGGAGCGACCCGACCCGACCCCCCGCGCGCCGAGCGGCAGGGCGGGCCCAGCCCCCGCGACCGTCACCTCCTGCCGGGCGCGCTGCGAGAGGACGCGTCTCGGAGGCCGGGGTCGGCGGCAGTTCCGGGTCGGACGCCTCGCGCGCACCCCGCCCTCAGCCCGGTCACCGTTCCCAAGAGGCGACGCCCTTCCGGTCACGTGTTCCCAGCCGGGCGGCGGAAGTCAGGTGCCGTAGCGCAGGGCGTTCTAGGCCGGTGCATGCTGGGGGCTGTAGTCTCCGTGGGTGTCTGCCCCCCTCGGGCGGGGCGGGGCGGGGAGCAGGGCGATGGGGGAGCCAATGGCGGTTGGGGGGCTGGGGCAGTGACGCGGGCTGTCTCCCCCTCTGCCTGTCCCTGCGTTGCTCAGTAGCCTAGCCGGCCACAGGGCGCCTGGCACGTGACCCCCCCAGTCACGTGCACGGTCACAGGCCCCCCCCCCCCCCCCCGCAGAGCGGAGCCCCCAGTCCCACGTGCCCCCCTGATGCTCCGGGCCGGGCCCGGCGCGGGGTGGGGGGGGCTCAGAGCTCAGTATCCCCCGCCCCTGCGGAAACCCCGGCACCCCTGGTGCCCGCACCACGGCCCCGCCCCCGCCCGCTATGCCCAGCCCCGGATACCGCCTGAGGGGGCGGCGGCGGCGGCGGCGAGGGGGCCTCCTCCAAACCGCTCAGCCTGTGCCGGGGGCGCGCTCCGGGGGGGGGGCCGCGCTCCAGGGGGGGCGCGCTCCGGGGGGGGCCCGCGCTTGGGGGGGCGCGCTCCGGGGGGGGTGCGCTTTGGGGGGGCCGCGCTTTTCGGGGGGGGGGCGCTTGGGGGGGGGGGGCCGCGCTTGGGGGGGGCCGCGCTTCGGGGGGCGCGCTCCGGGGGGGGGGCGCTTTGGGGGGGCGCGCTCCGGGGGGGGGGCCGCGCTTGGGGGGGGCGCGCTCCGGGGGGGGTGCGCTTTGGGGGGCCGCGCTTCGGGGGGGGGGCGCTTTGGGGGGGCGCGCTCCGGGGGGGGGGCCGCGCTTGGGGGGGGGCGCGCTCCGGGGGGGGGCCGCGCTCCGGGGGGGGCCGCGCTTGGGGGGGCGCACTCCGGGGGGGGCCTGCGCTTGGGGGGGGGCCCGCGCTCTGGGGGGGGGCGCGCTCTGGGGGGGGCGCGCTCCGGGGGTGGCCCGCGCTCTGGGGGGGCGCGCTCCGGGGGGGGGCCGCGCTCTCCAGCCCCCCCCTCAGGGCACCCGGCTCCGAGGCTGCTTCGGTGCAGGGAGCGGGCGGGCGCGGCAGCGCGGAGTCGGGCTTGGGCGGGCTGCAGCTCGCGAGCCTCCGGGTCCCCTCGCGGACACAGGCGGGCCCGGGAACACGCGAGCCTGCAGCGGCCGCCGCCCGGTGCCGCTGGCTCCCGCCCAGCCCCGTCACCCGGGAGTCTGCCCTGCTGCGACCGCTCCTGCCCCAGCCTCCCGCCCCGCTCGTGGGGCAGAGCCGGGGTCCGCCGGGGTCCGCCCGGCTCCGTTCGCCTCCGCTCCGCCCCTCCACGGGCTCCTTCCCCACGCGCCTCCCACCGTGACTCTACCCCCTGCCCCCCTGCGCGACATCAGCTGCTACCCCCTGCCCCCCCCGCGCGACATCAGCTGCTACCCCTGCCCCCCCCCGCGTGACATCAGCTGCTACCCCCCTGCCCCCCCAGTGTGACATGAGCTGCTACCCCCTGCCCCCCCGCGTGACATCAGCTGCTACCCCCTGCCCCCCCGCGCGACATCAGCTGCTACCCCTGCCCCCCCCGCGCGACATCAGCTGCTACCCCTGCCCCCCCGCGTGACATCAGCTGCTACCCCCCGCCCTCCCGTGACATGAGCTGCTACCCCCTGCCCCCCTGCGACATGAGCTGCTACCCCCGGCCCCCCCCCGCGTGACATCAGCTGCTACCCCCCTGCCCCCCACGTGTGACATCAGCTGCTACCCCCTGCCTCCCCGCGTGACATCAGCTGCTACCCCCCGCCCCCCCGTGACATGAGCTGCTACCCCCCCTGCCCCCCCGCGTGACATCAGCTGCTACCCCCCCGCCCCCCCCGTGACATGAGCTGCTACCCCCTGCCCCCCTGCGACATGAGCTGCTACCCCCTCTGATCCCCCCCGTGTGACATGAGCTGCTACCCCCTGCCCTTCCAGTCTGACATCAGCTGCTACCCCCTGCCCCCCCACGTGACATCAACTGCTACCCCCTGCCCTCCCGCGACATGAGCTGCTATTCCCTGCCCCCCCCCCCCCGTGACATAGAATCATAGAATATCAGGGTTGGAAGGGACCCCAGGAGGTCATCTAGTCCAACCTCCTGCTCAAAGCAGGACCAATTCCCAGTTAAATCATCCCAGCCAGGGCTTTGTCAAGCCTGACCTTAAAAATACCTAAGGAAGGAGATTCTACCACCTCCCTAGGTAACGCATTCCAGTGTTTCACCACCCTCCTCGTGAAAAAGTTTTTCCTAATATCCAACCTAAACCTCCCCCACTGCAACTTGAGACCATTACTCCTTGTCCTGTCCTCTTCCACCACTGAGTATAGTCTAGAACCATCCTCTCTGGAACCACCTCTCAGGTAGTTGAAAGCAGCTATCAAATCCCCCCTCATTCTTCTCTTCTGCAGACTAAACAATCCCAGCTCCCTCAGCCTCTCCTCGTAAGTCATGTGTTCATGAGCTGCTACCCCCTGCCCCCCGCGACATGAGCTGCTACCCCCCTGCCCCCCCACGTGTGACATGAGCTGCTACCCCTTGCCCCCCCATTTGACATGAGCTGCTACCCCTTGCCCCCCCATGTCTGACATGAGCTGCTACCCCCTCTGCTCCCCCCACGTGTGACATGAGCTGCTACTCCCTGCCCCCCCCAGTGTGACATGAGCTGCTACTCCCTGCCCCCCCCACGTGTGACATGAGCTGCTTGCTTGTCTCCCGCACACAGTAGCATACCGTGCTTTTCCTGTGGTCCGCAACCCTCCCATAAAAAGGAAAGGAGTCCTTGTAATTTGTTCGTCTCTAAGGTGCCACAAGTACCCCTTTTCTTTTTGTGGATACAGACTGTTACTCTGAAACCCTCCCATACTCACCTTTCTGTTGTTCATGTGAGCCCCTCACAGCACTCACATTAGATGTATTGGGGAGGAGAAAGAGGACAAGGGACTTGTATTCCCCTAAGGTAAGTTTGCACAGCAGCAGGTCTGTTGAGGCTGCAGCCTGCTTACCGCCGAACAGGTGTCCCTCTCACAATAACACAGCACAAGTCACCTGTCACCTGTCACAGAGTCCCCAGGCGATGCTCTGGAACTGCTCCCTACGAGGCCAGGCAGGACTCTGGGGGAGTCTCCTCTCTGGGAGCAGCCTGTCTGCGGGACACACAGCTCCCCTGGCTTCCACCTTCCTGGGTCTGACCTCGGAGCATTCAGCATCCTCTGCCCCATGGCGCTCTTCCCCCAGCGAGTCCGCCCAGGCAGGGTCCTGGGGAAGCCAGAGGGTCCTGCACCCCAACTCCGCAGTCAGACAGGACTCTCAGCCAGCCAGTAAAACAGAAGGTTTATTAGACGACAGGAACATGGTCTAACACAGAGCTTGTAGGTGCAGAGAACAGGACCCCTCAGCTGGGTCCATTTTGGGGGGCAGTGAGCCAGACAACTCCGTCTGCCCTTCACTGCATGTCCCCAGCCAGCCCCAAACTGAAACTCCCTCCAGCCCCTCCTCCTCTGGGCTTTGTCCCTTTCCCAGGCCAGGAGGTCACCTGATTCCTTTGTTCTCCAACTCTTTAGATCTCACCTTGCAGGGTGGAAGGGCGAGGCCATCAGTTGCCAGGAAACAGGGTGTCGGCCATTCTCTGTGTCCAGACCCCTGCACACACCTGCCCTCTAGGGCTCTGCAACAATCATACACCCTTATCCCACCCCCTAGATACTTAAGAACTGCATAGGGGAAACTGAGGCATCCCCACAATATTCAGAGGAAACATTAAGAACAGTCCCGCTTCGTCACAGCACCCACAGTTGCTATGCTGCCAGGATGCCGACTGAGCTCCTCCAAAGGGCCAGCAGCAAGGATATATGCTCACTGCTGCTAGCCCTGCAGCCTGAGGGCTAGCACCCTAGTGCTGGCTTCATAAAAGTTTGCTCCAACTTGAAAGTCCCTCGCAGCCACAGACAAACTGAGAGTGGAAATGCTTAGGCTGCTTCCCTGCTTGCTTCATTTCTGGGTCTGCTGGCAAGTAAAGATCCCCCCCCCCCCCTGCACCTGGGATCAGAACAGATGCAGCTCTTGGAGCCGCACTGACATCCAGAGTGCCCTTTGACGTGTGCTGTGTCTGCAGAACATAACTCCAAATGGCAAAGGGGAGACTTTTTATAGCCAGTGACCTCCAGCAGCTGGGCAGGGCAGGGGAGGGGAGCTTTTCCCCACGAACAGTGAGGCTCTCAGAGACAAGCTCTGCCCATCCTTGCCCCAGGGGATTTGGGCTCTGTCACACCTGCAGTGAAGTCTGATGGTAGGACCAAGCTAGCCACATCCTAGGTAAAAAGAAAAGGAGTACTTGTGGCACCTTAGAGACTAACCAATTTATTTGAGCATGAGCTTTCGTGAGCTACAGCTCACTTCATCAGATGTGATGTGATCAGCTCACGAAAGCTCATGCTCAAATAAATTGGTTAGTCTCTAAGGTGCCACAAGTACTCCTTTTCTTTTTGCGAATACAGACTAACACGGCTGTTCCTCTGAATCCTAGGTAAAGCTGCTCAGTGCTAGCACATCAAGTTCAGCCCTCGCTACTAAAAATCCCTCCACTACTGGATGTGACAAGGCAACCTGGGGGATACAGGAAGCACCTACCTGTAAAAGAAGCTGCTGCAGCCACATCCTTACACACACCCTGCCAGCCTGGCATCAGGCACTGCAATATCTGGACCTCTGGGATCTGGGGCATGCAAGGTCAGGGTGTAAGAAGCCTGCTTGCAGGGGGACTGGAGAGCAGCTTATGGGGCAGGGTGAGAAGCATTTCAGAGACCCTCCCACCCTGCAATGGGCCTAGGCTGGAGTAATTCAGAGACTGCTCTGGGGGAGACGCTGGGACTCAGCTGTGGCTGGGTGGGAGAGTCCTCCTGCATATTAATGCGGGATCTCTGATAGAAGCACCTCATGCAAAAGGAGCTGGACTTCTCAGATCTCCAAGGCAATAGGAGCAGAAAGCCAGCACCAGGACTGGTGTCAGGGTGCAGGGGCGTAAGGTTCTTTCTCTTCTCTGTAGCTCCAGCAGGATCGGGAGGAGGCTGAAGCTGGCAGCCTTCTATACAGTCAGTTCAGTCTAAAGGTCAGAGGGTATCTGGAGAGAATGAGCATCTAATAAAAGGCACAAGAGTGACAGTAGTATCAGCAGATTAAGTTCCCCTGGCTAAAGCTTGGTGGGAGGGGGATTGGAAAGCTCACTTAGGACAAGGTGTGTTTTACAGGGAGGCAACCCAGCTGGAGGTACTTGGACAAGTTTTGCTAAGAGGAACCAGCGGTCCTGGGGGAGAACAGCATGGAGAATAAAGCCTCAAGGAACACACCAGCAAGATAGCATGTCAGGGGAGCCTGTGGAAATAGGCTCTGGGGTTACAGCTGCACAAGCTTCTTACTGCAGGGTCCCAGCCCTATTCCCCCGCCCCACCCCTGGGTCCCACTTATGGAGAGACACAGAAACAGGATCCTAGGACTCCGCCCAATCCCTTGTAGGCAGCAAGATCTCAATTGCCCCAGTTCCTTTGGGTCCATCCCATCCAGCGCATGAAATGGAATCACAGCAGTCAGCCAAGGCACCAGTTAGAAACTGGAACCCTGCAGCCAGCCCTGCCACTCAGCTGTACCTGCCTCCGCTAGGGGCTCTATACCATCCCTCTGGGGTACAGCACAAAGATTTTAAGGCCAGAAGGGACGGTGGGGATGCATTAGTCTGGCCTCGCACTGGCCCTAGGTCCAGCCAGCACCAGCAGAATGAGACTGCAGAGACTGGGGGCTGAGGTTTTTTTCATGTCCCCATATTATTTTAATTAAACATTCACAATCAAAGTACTTTCATGTTCAGCCAGCCAGAGACACCAGGCAAATCCAGCGCTGGGGGTGGGAGAGCATTTTGCTCACTCACACCCATGAGCCCAGCCTGGGGCACTGGGAGGCCACAACCTTGCGAAGCTGTAGCAAGCAATTATCCAGCTTTGTGACAGGGTTCAGACAGGCTTGTAACAGGTTTGCTAGCTGAGGGGCCATTTTCAAAGGCAAATAGGGCAGCAAGGTGCCTGATGCCCACTGAAAGTCAACAGGGACCCCAACTCCCCTTTGTGCTGGTGAATGTCTCCCCTCCCACAGCCTCCAGGTCAGGGGTTACTCCAGGGAAATGCAGCTCAGTTGACAACTGATGGCCCCTATTATAGTGGACAGCTTCAGCCTCCCTAGCTGGGCCTGTCAAGAGCCCACAGGCAAGAGCAAGAGGAACATCAGGGAGGGTGCAGCCTCCAAGGCACACAAGTAAAAGCAGAGACGGGCCCAAAGCACAGAATCCAGATGCTCTGGGGGCCAGGAGGCTGTTCCAGGTCCAGCCCATTTCTTGATTAAAAGCAGCTTGGCCCAATTGCTCAGGAAGGTGCAGTGCTAACAACATTCACAGCCAGCAACCCACCCATCCAGGTAGGGGAGCCCATTTCAGTTCTGACTTAGGGACATGAGTCCCTTCGTTGCACTAGCCAGACAGGAGCTGCACAAAGCTCAGAAGGGACGAAGAGCTACATGGGACACAACAGGGAGCTGCAAGGCAGAGTGGCCCAAGAGTCACAGGGGACAGGAGAGGATTCAGGAATCTGAGTATCCAGTGGGGTTTGCTTTGAGCTGCAGAGTAAAAGGCCAAAGAACTTCCTTTGGCTGCTTCTAACAATCTGCAGTGGACACAGCCCTGGGAAACTGCCTTTTGACACCTGTGGAGTTATCTTGGCACAAAAATGAGACTTCACCCTCACCAGTTTGATTGGGTCCTGGCAGTGTCACAGTCAGGGCTGGGCTGGAACCAAGGCAATGGAAGAGACTTCGGGGAGCAGTGTTTCATGTGCAGGTGCTCCTATGCCCTGGGGCTGATTATACAAATGAGGATCAATGATCCCTTTTAAAATCATAAACAGTTTGGCAGTGGACAGATAAAATCTGGCAGGTGTCCGCACATGTTCTCAGTCCCTCGCTGCGGGGAGGGTAAGCTAAAAAAAATAGTAACAAACTACCACTGCTGCAGACAACAAGGGACTTTTGCCCTGCCAGGCAGCCCCTGTCAGGGATACAGTGCGCAAAAGTAGACGGTCCTCACAGCCAAAGCAACCTCCAAATGCTTCATCTACAGACAGCGCACGAAGGAAGCCCAGAAGAGCCGCACAGTGAACAACACCAGTTGCATCACTGATGAGGAATATGATGCCATGTCCTCCCCAAGGAGGATATCCTGGGGGCCAGCAAATTTTAGACACCCCAGAGAAGGAGGGAGTTCAATTTGGTGCCTCCATATAGAATCAAGAGAGCATCGCCAGGCTGAGGGCTACCCAGCCCCAGGGAGATGGAAAGGACCCCCCCTTACTCATGGTCTGCCATGGCTCATGGAGGATCCATTGTCTCTGTACATGAAGGCTCATGCTCCGTCAGTGGCTTTCTCCCCGTTTCAGGCCTAGTTACATGTGGGTAGGATGGTTCTGGAGGCAGTTGATGAAGTCAGCGACGGGTTTGCCCTCGTAGCAGATCTGATAAACAGCAGTGAAGAGGGGGAACCTATGGGCAGATGGACAAAGTGATGCACTATGCAGCACTGATGGTGGCAAATCCATTTCTAATACATACAGAGTCTCAACCGCTGTAGCATCAGCTGCAGGAACAACAGGGATCCCTGCACCCCACATCTTTTCCTTACCAGCACTTAGCACTTTGGGGCAGGAAATGAAGACTGGTGTATCCAGCCGAGACTACAGAGGCAGATCAGACCGGACGTTGATAGAGCACAGCCCCGATCCTGGCATTAGCTCTCGGTGCCACAAGATCTTAATGACCACAGACATTTGGTGCCTCATTCAACAGGTGACACCTCCCCCAACCCCTCTGCTGGGCATTGGGGCTCAACACCAATCCAGGGGGAAGAGTGTCTCCTACTAAATCAGAAATGTAACACCTTGCTTTTCCCACAGGTCTCCCCTCCAAGGTCTTGGCCAAGATGGCCCTACTTAGCTTACGAGATCTGCAAAGGTACATGCCTGGCTTTGCACACACAGGAGTCAGGACCCTGTGGTTGCACTCAGAGGTAACTGGCAAGTCACTGCTGCACCAAGATGATCTCTTCTGGGTTTAGCACCAGTTCTACCTGGCCTGACATGTGAGAAGAGCAGCATCACCTGCTCTAAAAAGCCACCATGGCTGGGGTGGTTGCAGGAGACTGGAGCTCCTGTTCCCATATCAGGCAAGGAGGGTGCAGTTTTGCAATCCAGCATGCAGAGCAGCTGATGTGCAGCCCCCAGGCAGGCCTGTCCTCACATGCACTAGGCACCTACCCAGGCGGCTCATAAATGAGGAACCAGACTGGAAGGCAGGAGCTGGTGACAATGGCAGACACTGCCCATAGTGCCTGACAACACCGCGGCCTGGGAGCCTAAGAAAGGCGAACTCCAAAAGCTATATGGGCAACAAGAGAGACACTGACGCAGGGACAAAGCGCCAGATCAGCTAACGAGGAATGAGCTGCTGTCACCATCCAGCTGCCCAACTGGTGGTTTGCTGGGATTTCATCGGAGTTAGCAGGCTGACCCTCTGTCTCCACCAAGGACCTTGATCTCTGGGACAGACAATCCAGACTCTGGGGCAGGTCCACTTCTACTACACATGTGGGTGCAGAGCTAAGGCTTGGGATGTGCCAGAGAGCCCGACCTACTCATAGGTGGGGCTCCAAGGGAGACCATGGGCAAGGCCAAGGGGAGGGGCAACAGCACTCACTTCTCCACCAGATTCTTGTGTTTGAGGATGTGGTTCAGCTCGGCGGACGTCTGGGGACCCTGCAACTTCTGTCCATTCAGCATCTCCTTCTCCAACTGCTCAATGGACTAAACAAGCCAAATACAACCCAACCACAAGGTGAGCTGGGCCCATTCACCTGCAGCCCCCGGCCCCCAGCCTGTCCTTCCTTCCCCAGCTCGGAAAGCTTCATCACAGGGGAGGACCAAATGGGCTGCAGAGAGCAGCCACCGCCTGGATCTGACCTACAGGCTCACAGCTGTGCACCAGGGCTGTGTCAGGGCAGAGTTCTGTCCAATTATGGGTGTGGAGGAGTTACACTTCCCTCTGCAGCATTCAGCACTGGCTGAGCCAATGCAGCAGGGATAGTGAGTGCTGACCAGATTCACCAGGAAAGTTAGGCCACCGGGCTCCGACCCACCAGGACAGGGCACCTGTTGCTACAGCCCATTTACTGCCCAGCCCCATCCCTCCTCCTCCCACAAAAGACCAGGAGGCTCAGGTCCCTGATGTCACCAATGTTCCCCACCCTGGCACGCACCTTCCCAGTCTTGGCAAAGGCCTCAGCCACCCTGCGGTTTCTGCCACCATAGCAGGTGGTGATAAGGTCGGCGATCCCACAGCTCTCCAGGAAGGTGGTCGAGGTGACAGGGCCTTTGCAGAAGAGCTTGGCAAAGGTAATCATTTCCATCAGCCCGAGGCGAATCACAGCTGCCTTGGTGTTGTCCCCGAAGCTCAGGCCATCACAGAAACCAGCCCCTACAGCTACGACGTTCTGGGGGGATGACAGCCCAGAGGAGCCTGTTACCAGCAGGGCTCACCCTGTCAGTGCCACAAGCTGCCTGCATGTTCCTGGAGCATCAAGGCACCTTCCTGAGGGCCCATACCTGCTCCTCCTGCTCAGAGTGTCAACTAAGCAGGAGTGGATCAGGCCAGCACCTGGATGGGAGACCTAGGTGGCATCCTTCCCACTATGTCCACTTGTCTCAGCATGGGCATGCTGCTGGACTTGGTGTAACACTGAGGCCTCCCCATTGCTCCCATGATGCTTTGTGCCAGTGGTGACCCAGCCAAAGTCCAGCTTGGGCCTCTCCATTTAGCCTCCCTAAATGCCCTGCAGAGATGGCAGGCCAGGCCTGTTGCTAACCCGATGCCCTGCCCTTTCATGCACCTTGAGGGCCCCGCAGATCTCCACAGTGTCAGCCTCCGGTACCACAGTGATCCGGAAGTTGCACGTCTGCATCAGCTCCTTCAGGATTTGCCCATGCTCCAGGTTCTTGCAGCCTAAAAGGTGGGGAGGGAGGGGAGCAGCGTTACTGGCAGACACCCTGGAGAGGATTGTGCCCACCTCCAACCTGCCCAGTAGGGGAGATAAACGCATGCCTCCACACTCCTGATAGCTCAGCCCCTCTTGCCAGGTGTTAGAGCTGGGGCCTTGCAGAGCAGTGGGGAGGGATCTGGTTTTATCTACACTAGGGCAGCAGAGATGGCACATGGACTGGTCCAGCCCCTGTGCTGAGGCTCCACAAAAGGACTCCAGGGTCCTACCTGCAAAAGGAAGCAGAGGTGCAGGTTTCCGGAGCAGGATTCCCTCCTCTGGGACACATCATTAATACAGGAACACAACTCCAGCTGCTACACATGGTATCTCACCCTGATCAGCTAAATGCAAGGCTTAACAGCCAGGACTCCTGGTTTCCATTCCCAGGGTTCCAGCAACCCAGTTTGACACATCATAGTAACAACCAGATGGTGCAGATGGGGAAACTGACACACAGTGGGGACCAGGGCTGGCTCCAGGCACCAGCGAACCAAGCAGGTGCCTGGGGAGTCAAATGTAAAGGGGTGGCAATCGGGCTCTGGGGCAGCAATCTGCCCTCGGCAGCGGCAGGAATTTGGCAGCTGCTCCGTCACAGCACGTTTCACGCTCAGTGGCAATTCGGCGGCCGCACCATCACTCCGCCACTGTGTTCGGCGGCAAGTTTTTTGGTTTTTTTTGCCGCTTGGGGCGGCAAAAACGCTGGTGCCGGCCCTGGTGGGGACAACAGTGACCTCTGTGGGCTGCTGGGAGCGGGGGGCTTAATGCTTGTGAAGTGCTCTGAGACTCCCTGAGTGGATGGGGCAGAAGGGCAGCGCATGAGCCCTACCCTCCAAATATAATTTAAATCCAAGTCTTGCCAGGCCAACAGGCAGCGTGAGCCAACCCCTGTGGGGTCCCTCTGAATTTCATCCAGCACTCCTGAACATGCACAGACAGTGCCCTCATGGAAAGTCCTCAAAGTGTTGACCGAGGAAAGCATCGACAGGCAAGGAGAAATAAACCTGCTGCAAAGCTCCTGCATGGATGCTGGACAAACACAGACTGGATCAGTCGTTAGCCTTGGTGGCCTTGGGATATCATGGGAGACAGATGGTCTATCAAGGGCTGACAGCAGCAAGGGGTGTGGAGTCTGCAGCTGTTGCAGTGATAAAGGGAACCACAGCCTGGCTGTTTGACATTACAAATCCCTAAATGCTCCCCCCACCGCCACCCCAACCTATGCCCCTTGTCCCTCTGCTCCAGGCTTCAACTCTTACCCTCATAGTGGATTGATGAATGTTACTGGAACATGAAGCAGTTGCAGAGCCCTGTTGCTAATTCAACTGGAGACAGAATCACGATTTTGACTTAATAAGGAGCCTATACCCAGAGCACCTCATGACTTTAACATGCTGAGACCTAATTAGAGACAACACGTGCTTGGCTTTCCCTGCCTGCTCTTGAGTTGAATGAATGCCACCTTTATGTGTGAGTCACTCATCTCCTCGTGGGGGCAACAAACACGAATACACACAACAGACCCCCAAGGGGCGAGGCACCTGCACTGGGTCACTGCTTCTCCGCTCTAATCCCCCAACAGCTCCCCAGGGATGCACAATGGAGGCTTTGACCTGTACAGCCATAACGGCGGTTGGACCCAAGTTGCTCTTAATACGCTGTGACAGATGCTGCAGGGAACAATCCTACCCTGACCGGATGCATAGTATTGTATGACCATAACCCCCACACTGCCTCTCCAGATCTGGGCGGGGTCCCTACTGCTGGGCACTATACAAACGAAGGGTGAGCCACAGGTGTGGCCTGGGTGACCCTGACTCCAAGCATCCAGGTTTGAAATTTTTGCCCTAAATTAAAAAAACCCATGAATGTAACATGGTACAAGACCCAGCTCAGCCTCTTCGTTTTCATGCTGCAACACTGCTCCTCTGCTGTCTGCATTTTGCCTGAGTGGCGCCCCATAGGGCAAGGACGTGGCTGCTATGCATGGCTGGAAAGTGCCACATTCAGGCTGCAATGCTAGATAAAGTAATATCCCCAAAATAGTTCCCAGGAGACCTGACCAACTCCAAGCCTCTGGTGCATCCACCAAGATATAACTGACATGCACCCATGCCATGAAAATGGTCCTCAGTCCTGCCAGCTCTTGGACTGATACTGTCTGTGTGGTTGTGCACCACCCAACACAAAGGGGCTTTGGCTGCTAGGCACCCCCGTGATTAGGACTAAGAGCATGATGGGTTTACAACATTCCAGTCTGCCTCCCCCCACCCCCTTTGCCGTGTCTTGCCTGCTTTTAAAGCCAAAGCCACCTTTGAATTTCATGAACGGAAGAGGTGCCCAAGCCAGCCAGCCACTCTGTTGATCTTGGCTGCTTCTATGTTTAACAAACAGGCCACACAGCGGGCCTGTCATCAGCTGAGCTTTCCAGCTGCCCTACTGATAATGGAAGACTGGGAGAGTGTCACCAGAAGTTCCCTTAACATGATGCCACATGGCCTCTGCTCAGTTCCCCCACAAGGCTCCAGCCCCCTTGGAGTCAAGAGGCTTGTGCCCCTTGCCAATGGTGCAAAGCCAGAAAATCCAGAAAATTCACACAGTCATACTGGTGAAGCTGGCTGATGCTCAAAGACCCACCCCGATGGTGCAGGGATGGGTTGGGGAGGAAGAGTCACTTTTCTAACGCCACCCAACTAAGCAATGGCATCAGTTCCCTCAGCATGACACCTGCAGGGGTTCCCTGCCAACCCCCAGCCCAAGCCCTGTGCCTGGGGTGGGCAGCAGGCAGGACCCCTGTCCTGGGAGGGAAGACTGGTAGAGCCCCTGAGTAGGGTGGGGTATTTTAACCCCTTCTAGCCCTGCCCCCTCCCTGGCTCCAGGCTGAGGGGGCAACAGTGGGGGGTTGGCTCGTTACCAATGGTCGTTTCGCAGAACTTCTCCTCCGCCACTTCATTGGCAATGTTGGCCCCCATCAGGACGCTCATCTCGATGCCCAGCCACTCGTGGATAACGTGCGAGATCAGCTTCAGCCCCTCTGGGCCCTCATCTACCCCCTGCAATGCAACCAGGAGCAGTGGTTATTGCCCCAGGGGGTTGGATGCCCTGTATCTCCCAAGCTCCCTCAGTTGCATTGCGCTCTGGGTCTCCTGTGCCCCACCTGCATTAAACCCTGGCCCATGGCTCACCGTCATGCCTCGGTCTCCCACCTGATGATCTCTATTGTCTCCATAGTGCCCTAACCCCCACGCCCATGCCCCATTATCTCTCCACCAATCCCAATGCTTGGTCCATAATCTCCCCTCACCCCACACACCCTCTCCCAATGCCATAGCAGTATTCCCCCCGCACAGTCAAGTACCCTGTTCCTATTCCTTCTGAGTTACCCCACTTGCTGCTCCCCTCCGTGCCGTGGCCTGAACGTGCCTGTTATACCCATGAAACCCAGTTTCCAGGTGAAAAATGCCTTAGACTCTTCCTCCCCAGCTCCTTGTCCACCTACAGACTTGGCCCCCTCTTGCTACAACCCAGCTCCCTTCCCTACCCAGCTCATGCCCTGCCAACCAGCGCACAGAGCCACCCCTGTGAACCAGGCTCAGAGGCTCAGCATCTAGATGCTGCTCCCCGCTCACACCTTGATGAGCGACACCCCGATGGTCTCCTTCTTCACATGGTTCTTGAGCTGCTCACAGAGTTTGCCGATGAACTGGTGGGGCACCACGAAGATGAGAATGTCTGCCCCAGCTGAGGCCGTCAGCAGGTCTGGTACCGCCACCTGCAGGGGAACGGGCCCATCACCAAGGAGCTGTGTCCATTGTCACAGAGCTGCTACCTAGTGCCAGGAGGGGCCTGTAAAACCCTGGGCATTACTAGGTAATGTGGGGAATGGGGGCTGCCAGAGGCTCCCCTGTGGAGGAAGCATGTTCTGCAAGGACACAGCCCACCTGAAGTCAGGAGCCACGTGACCTTCTCCCCTCAATCCTAGAGTTCAAGCAGGGTCTTTGGGACAGGGTCCAATGAGGCAACCAGGGCTTGAAGACGGGCGGAGGGATAGCTCAGTGGTTTGAGCATTAGCCTGCTAAACCCAGAGTTGTGAGTTCAATCCTTGAGGGGGCCATTTAGGGAACTGGGGCAAAAATTGGGGATTGGTCTGCTTTGAGCAGGGGGTTGGACTAGATGACCTCCTGAGGTCCCTTCCAACCCAGATATTCTATGATTCTATGGCACAGCACCACCTGGAGGAAGGCTCAGCCTATGGCCAGGACAGGAAGAGAGAGGCCATCCAAGAGGACAGGGAGGTTGGGGTGGGGACAGGAGATGAGGCTGATGGATGGGGAGACCACACACCTATCTGGGGGTCTTAATTGGGTTTAACTCTGCTCCTCTGCTGGCACATGGTTGTCACTGCCCCTAAAACACCACAGACCCCTGGAGAGACGGGGGCTTTTCGCAGGCCTGACACCCTGAAGCACAACCAGACATGCAGCGCGGTTCCCATCCAGTATGGTGTGAGGAGCAACTAGGGCACCCGTTGCATCAGTCAGGGCTGCGGTAGAGCATGCGCATGGGTGAGAAACAGGGTCAGCCAAACAGCGGGGAGGGGAGCGGGGCTCCATGGGGTAAGAGAAGCCAGGGGCCACAGTGCAGGGTGCACAGGGCAAGGTCACTGCATGAATGAGTAACTGAACAGGAGCCGTCCCCACAAGGGTTGCACAAGCCATTCCCTCTGTGTCCTGGCCTCAGGGAACCAGCTCAGTTAGACGACTCCGGAGCAGATAGTTATTTATTACCTCCGTCACCACGGAGACAAGCCTTTGAAAACAGGCCTTGCCCCCCTTGATCTTCACTCTGCTGGGAGAGACACAAGCCAGCTCCTCTATCCACAGCTGCATTTCGGGGCTCTGCTGTGGCTGGAGAGGGAGGCATTTGCCCCCAAGCTCCCCCGCAATCCTCCCAGCAGTTTCAACAGGAGACATGTCTCTGCCTCTTCCCAGCCTGTGAGGTCATGTGACATTGCTAGGTGCTGGAGAACAGCTGCTGGGGCCCACCCCAGCACTGACTGCATTTCAGTGGCCCATGAAGGTGTTCCTGGGGTATCGGTTGGCATGTGCTTTGGCAGTGGAAAGAGGTGGCTTAGCAGTCTAAGCATCAGGCCTGGAATCACTTCATTCCAGCAGGGTTAGTTTGTGCTTCCCGGGGAGCTGAGTGGGAGATCCAGGCAGCTTTGGAACCTGAGGATAGCTGCTCATCAGGTCTTTGCCCAATTGCAGTGTGTTGTGCAATGTTCGATTGCTGCCCTCCAGCCCAGAGCTGGCTGCAACCCCTCAGCCTCCATGTGCTTCGGAGCAAAAGGTGGTAGTGAAACACCAGGAACCTTCCATGCATCTCCCCAGCCTATACCTGATGTGACTACAGAGCCTGCCCACTGGTGAAATAGTGTCTCCCCCCTCAAAAAAAAATATTGGACTCACCACATTGGGCGGCAGTTTGTGTCCTGGCAGGTATTTGATGTTCTCGTGCTGCGTGTTGATGATTTCGGTGAGCTTCTTCCCACCCACCTCCTCCTCAAATACCCACATGTTCACCGTGGTGTCAAACTGCTCCAGCTTGGCTGCATTGCGGCCCACGATCTTGGCGATGGCTGAGCCCCTGCAGGGAGCAGAGGAGGCAGATGTATGGGCGGGTGTCACAGAGGGAGAGCACAATCAGGCACCGGAAGGGGCAATGGGTCCTAAGCAGCAGAATCTCTGCGCGGGCTCTCCCACATGGCCCCGGCAGAGCAAGGCCCCCGGCTTTGGCCACGGTCACAGAAAGGGGACTGGATGCCAGTCCCCTGCCTTGAGTCTTTTCCCTGGTGGTGGGGAGGGCTGGCACTCGCCCGGGTACTGGTCCCACCAGAGCCCCCGGCAGGGCCCCAGGGCACCCCACAGACCCACTGCGGGGGGGGGGTCAAAGGAGGAGGTCGAAGGAGCGGGGGGTTAACAGGGCTAAGGACACTTGGGGCAGGGAATGGGGCGGGGCCGCTGGCTGTGTGCGGGGATAACCCCGAGCCCAGGGGCGGCAGGGCAGGGCAGGGCAGGGCTCCGGCGGGGCAGAGAACAAGGGGGCAGACCGCGGGGGGGCGCGCATCCAAGCCCGGCTCCGAGGCAGCGGGGCGCAAAGCCCCCAACCCCGGCCAGGGGGCGGCCCCGGGGCAGCCAGGGCTCGGCCTGACCCGCTCGGCTGGGACCCGCCGCCCCGGACGGGAATCCCGGCTTCGCCCACGGCCGCCCCAAGCGCAGGCTCCGCGGCCGGCTGCGGGATTCGGCTCCAGGGGCGGCAGGGGACGCGGCCCCCGGGGATGCTCACCAGTTGCCGGAGCCCACGATACAGACTTTCCGGCCGCCCATGGTCGGCGAAGGGGAGGCAGGCGGCGACTGCGCCGCCCCACCAGGACGGGGGGCATTTAACGCCCCCCAGGCAGGGTGGGCCCCGCCCCCGGCAGAGAACCCCGCCCCCAGGGGCCGCAAGTCGCGCCTCTCGCCGGGCCAGCTTCTTTGGGGGGCGGGGGGGCGGCAGTGGAGACACAGGAGAAGGGAGAGGAGGGTCCTTGCCTTCCCCCTCAACACGCCTTGCCCTTCCCAGACTGCCCCTTACTCACCTTTGCAAAGCGCTTTGAGGGCCATGGGAGACCAGCAGGGAGGATCATTACTGCTGTGGGCCCTGGGGTGGCACCCGCCAGTCACAGTGAAGGCTGGCTTGAGTGGCACAAAGTATCAGTGCCTCAGAGCCAAAGGCACGAAGAGGTCAGAGAGAAGCACAGCATTTACACTGAAGGGACAAACTGTGCAGGAGGCAGGGTTTTGCCATTCAGAGCACAAGGCTGATCCTGGAGCCAGCAAATGTGTTGGGGACACAGAGGGACAACAGAGGCCTTTGTGGGTTGGAACATTTCATCTGAAAGCCCAGAGACTGATGGTTGCCACAAGGCAAGCCAATAAATAAGGTTGAAAAGTAGTGCAAGGTTACGGATGAGCTACTTGGGGCAGAGGCCTGGGAGGGTTGGTAAGAAGCACGTGGGCTTTGATAGCTGAAGCAACTGGCAGGCCTCAGTATCAACATGCCTAAGGAGACATCTGAGAACTAAGCCGCTAGGGCTCAGAGACAGGAACACTCATACCTTTCTTTTCTTTTAAAATAATAAAAACAGTTGTTTCTCTCAAGCCTGAGGATTATGTTTCCTTTATCAAAGTGAAGTAACTTGCACCCAAGGTCCCAGGTGGCAGAACCAGGAAGAGGACCTTTCAGTCTTGACTTTCTCGCTTTGACCAATAAACCACACACCCCTTTACATTTTCTTCAGAAAACATTTATACTTTGCTGGAAGGGGTCAATATACTGACTCTGAGAATGGGGCTGAGGACAGGACTTAGACACAAGAACTTTACATTAATCCCAGTGCTGCCATTCAACAACTGTTTGAGGTATAGGAAGGTTGCCTTTGGGCAAGGCAGTTTCCCTAACCTGTAGCCAGGGAGGATCTCTCCCTTACAGGAATGATGTAGGGATTCTCTCTGAAGCACTATACAACCTGTAATACAAACATGTACTGCTCAGACAATTTTAGTTAATTGCAGCTTCCAAGCAGCAGTGAGAGCAATCGTTTTCATGTGTCATGCCAAACCCATGTATGCTGTGTTAGTGTAGCTGTGTTGGTCCCAGGCTATTAGCAAGACAAGGGGGGTGAAAATATCTTTTACTGGATCATCTTCTGCTGGTGACAGAGAGAGAGAGAGAAGTTTTGAGCTTACACAGAGCTCTTCTTCAGGTCTGGCAGACTCAGATGGAGCCTGTTGGTAGCCCACACAAATTCTGGAGACTGAAACCTGAAGAGCTCTGTGCAAACTGAAAAGCTTATCTCTCTCACCAA
The DNA here is from genome assembly GCF_965140285.1 of Lepidochelys kempii. Classification (NCBI taxonomy): domain Eukaryota; kingdom Metazoa; phylum Chordata; order Testudines; family Cheloniidae; genus Lepidochelys; species Lepidochelys kempii. The sequence goes on along the minus strand of NC_136399.1, from coordinate 428,392 downwards.
CAGAAGATGCTACAATAATTATCATCTCATCCACCTTGTTTGTCTAATGCCAATTCCACTGAGTTTTAGGTAGTTTTATAAAACTCAATGTAAATAACTAGGGCCCTACCAAATTCATATTCCATTTTTGTCAATTTCATGGTCACAGGATTTTAAAAATAGCAAATTTCATGATTTCAGCTCTTTAAATATGAAATTTCTCAGTGTTGTAATGGTAGGGGTCCTGACCCAAAAGGGAGCGCGCGTGTGTGTGGGGTGGGGGGATTGCAGTACTGCTACCCTTACTTCTGCGGTGCCGCCTTCGGAGCTGGGCAGCTGGAGAGTGGCGATTGCTGGCCAGGAGCCCAGCTCTGAAGCCAGAGCCGCTGCCAGCAGCAGTGCAGAAGTAAGGGTGGTATGGTGTGGTGTGACCCCAGCTGGAGAGTGGCGACTGCTGGCCGGGAGCCCAGCTCTGAAGCCAGAGCCGCTGCCAGCAGCAGTGCAGAAGTAAGGGTGGTATGGTGTGGTGTGACCCCAGCTGGAGAGTGGCGACTGCTGGCCGGGAGCCCAGCTCTGAAGCCAGAGCCGCTGCCAGCAGCAGTGCAGAAGTAAGGGTGGTATGGTGTGGTATGGTATGACCCCCTTATTTCTGCGCTGTTGCCTGCAGAGCTGGGCCCTCAGCCACTCTCTGGTCACCCAGCTCTGAAGGCAGCACCACCACCAGCAGCAGCACAGGAGGGTAGCAATACTCAACCCCCCCCTCCTCCCCCCGAAATCCCTTTCGGGTCAGGACCTTCAATTTGAGAAACGCTGGTCTTCCCCGTGAAATCTGTGTGGTCTGGGGACAGAATAGACCAAAACCACAGGTCACAAATGAAATACTACATATATGGGACAATAGAAGAGAACTTAAGAGAGACAAGAACAGCACTGAGGAAGCTGATAAATACAGAGCGACTGGCAGAAAGATCAAGAAAGGAATGAAGGTGGCCAAGGAGATATGGATTGAAAAACAATACTCTAAAATTGGAGAGCGTATCAATAATAAAACAGCCAAGCCTTCCATGTTGTAAAAGATCTGACGAAGGAAAGATGGACCAAAGCTAACACAATTCAAGACAAAGAAGGGAACAGTCTTACAGATGAAAGGGCATCAATAGGTGGACAAACTACTGCTTTGATCTATACAACCACCAGACAAATGGAGATCCCAGAGTCTTAGACAGCCCAGATTCAACAGAGAAGGAAGATTTTCCAATACTATGTGAAGAAATGGAGACAGCTGTGAAATCACTCAAGAATGGAAAGGCTACAGGTATTGACAACATCCCAGCCAAACTGATGAAATTCGGAAGAGAAATAGTAAGAGAGATACTCTCCAAGATCTGCAACAAGATCTGGCAGACCAGTGAGTAGTGGCCCTCCATTTGGACACAGTCACTAATTATCACTCTGCCAAAGAAAGGCAACCTGCAATTGTGTCAAAATTACTGGACCGTAAGTTTAATTAGCCATCCCAGCAAAGTGATGTTGAAAGTCATATTGAACAGATTGAAGCCACAAGCAGAGAATATCATCACTGAAGAACAGGCTGGCTTTCATGCTGGAAGAAGTACCACAGAACAGATATTCAACCTTTGTCTTCTATGTGAGAAATACTTACAACATCAGCAGGACATCTACATCTTTGTTGACTTCAGGAAGGCGTTTGACAAGAGTATGGCACGAAGCTCTCTGGGCAACCATGAAGTAGTACGATGTTGGTCGTAAGCTTATTCTTACCATTAAACTGTATGCCAAAGCCAGCAGTGCAGTTCTCGTCAATGGCACAATAGGAGAGTGGTTTCACACCACGGTTGGGGTCTGGCAAGGCTGCCTTTTTTCGCCCACACTGTTCAACATCTATTTGGAGCACATAATGACTGATGCCCTAGAAGATCACGTGTGCACAGTCACCATTGGGGGGCAAACAATCTCAAATCTTCGGTTCGCTAATGACATTGATGGCCTGGCAGGCAGCAAGGATGAACGTGCCAACCTTGTGAAATGACTGAACGAAACCTCTGCAAAATATGGCATGGAAATCAGTGCAGAGAAAACCAAGCTGATGACAAACAAATGTGATGGGATCAGCTCTCATATCACTGTCAGTGGACAAGAACTGGAGACAGTGAAACAGTTCAAGTATTTGGGGGCAATCATCACAGATGAAAGATCCAAGGCAGAAATTTGGGCAAGAACTGCACAAACAGCAGCAGCAGCAAAGCTAAAGCCAATTTGGAGGAATAAGAACATCTCCCTAGAATCCAAACTGAAACTGCTGCAGGCACTGGTCATTTCCATTTTTCTGTATGCGTGGGAGACACGGACCATTGTGGCAGAACTTGAACGGAAAATACAGGTAGTAGAGATGAGATACTTCCGTAAAATCCTGGACACCTCCTACTTTGACCATGTCACTAACGAAGAGGTCCGCAACATCATCACCTAATGCACTGGGTCATATGAAGACCTCCTGACGACCGTAAAGAAGCGCAAGCTGAAGTGGTACAGCCATGTAACAAGATCTGGCCTATCCAAGATCATCCTCCAAGGGACAGTTCAGGGGAAGAGAAGAAGAGGTAGACAGAAGAGATGGATTGACAATGTAAAAAGAGTGAACAGGAATAGACTTCATGGAGTCTCAAGCACTGACACACAATTGTCAGGGGTGTAGACAACTGGTTGATTGCTCATCAATGAGGGGGCCCCCAACGACCAATGCGGTTATGGGAGTGATGATTATGATAGGGTAAAAGCACACAAAACACCAGATTTCACAGTCCATGATGTGTTTTTCATGGCCATGAATTTGGTAGGGCCCTATAAATAACGTAGCACCCTCCAAATTCCACACAATTTTAAGGTGAGTCAAATTTGGACCATATAAACAAGCTGTCTTCCTTTTAAAAGGGAGTGGTGTCTAGTGTTCTTGCTTGCTCTCCCTCAATGAACAGAGCTCCCACTACACAAGGGGCTTTGAAGGTGCAAGCAGGAAGTCATTTAATCTCTTCCACAGTAGTTATGTGACAGAAGCTGTCTGTTACATAACTACGAACTGCCATTCGCCAGCACAGAAGGAGGGCAAGCGGCTTCCTTCACAGGAGGCTTTTATTAAAATTGTGTGACATCTACAAGGATACAGTACAAAAAAAATTTTGGTCCATGAAAAACCATAATCAGTTAATAAAAACAGTAATTCTGCAACAGCTACACTTGCCTAGGCAATATCCAAGTATCCTTCACTATTACTTGCCCTGAGGGGCCGGTAGTCTGCATTAACCGGCACCGGGACTTCAGCCCCTGGTGCTACAAAGGGGCAATTCTTTAAGGGTCCAAAGACAGAAGGGAGGGAAGGTTGGAAAGTCTATTACTCACAGACAAGCAGTCTCTCTCTCTCTCACTCACTCACACACACACACACACACACACACACACACACAGGCTTACAGGGGCTCCCAATTTCATAGCAGCCCTCAATCACACTCCAGCGTAGTGTGAGGCTGTTTGTCAGTAACATGATTTTGCAGCTAACATCAGGAGAGCACAACCAACTGGGTTCTGAGTCCACTCACTTTACAGTCCCAAAAAGGAATCTGAGCAGAAATATTTAGCCCCAGGTGAAGAGAGGCCCCACCTCCCAACATGCCCTGCTGCACACACATGGTCCTGAGGACAAAGAGCACAAGAGTGCCACTAAATTAATTCATTAGCTATTCATTCCATGTCTAGGCTGCTACTCTCTCAGCTGGAGAAAACCCATTTGCACATACTTGATCACCTGCCCTGTGACAGCCCCAGAACCTGCTCTGTGCCCAAACATGAAAGACAACAAAGCAGAGGAGCCCTGACTTCTTCTAATTTGCTTATTTGTTTGGGGCTGTTTGGTAGAGGCCCAGGCTGCCTCCTCACATCCTCAGATATATGAAAGGGAGCATTCACTTCACCAAAGGCAGAGATGCAGGATCATCATCAGCCTGGTCCAAGAAATGACCCTAAGGCTTTATACTTCTGCCTAATCCCACTGCAAGGAGGAGCTGCACTTGATGCATTCCCCGCTCCCTGCAGCAGGAAGAACAAGCAGCCTTTGGCAAGACTGCATTGCTGCTCCATCCTGCACGTTAGAGCTACGCTTGCAGCTCCCTTGGCATGCAGTAGAGTCATCTCTTCATAGCTCCTTCATCTCTGTGCTGAACCAGTGTGTCCATCGTGATCCAGGGCTGGAGCAGCCTCCTAGGGAACACGAAGGGAGCTTTAACTAAGGAGACAGACACGATGGGAAAAGCAATTCTCTGCATAGCACAGAAACCCTTTCTCAAGAGAGGAGAGTCCTACAAGGAGGGATGATGCAAGAGCACCCCCCACAGGGGGAGAGTGTGCGCCAACATGCAGGAGCTCTGCCTGCTGCGTCTCATGGACCTTGGGAAGTGAATGGCCACGGGCTTCTGTCCGCATGGCAGATCCAGAAGGGCTCATGCTGAGAGGCTTTCCAGCCCCACATTCTCTGGGGTGCAAGAACTAGAGCCCAGTTTTGGAGAAGGGGCTGTGGTAAGTTTCTGAACTCAAGAGAAGTTTTGAGCCTGCAGCAACACTGGATATTGGGGGCATTACAGGCAACGCAGAGACAAGGTGGGCTCGCAAGAGCTCCGAGACTGACAGGGCCTCAGTGAGGGAGGAAACCAGGTAGAAGTGTGTGACCCTTTGAGCCTGTCTGCTTGCTACATCCCCAAAGCCCCGCGGGGCTCTGGAGTCACACTGATACAGACACTGCCAGAAGTGAGTAATGGCTGCAGGTCTCTACGCTGGAGTGGGGGTTGTGTGGGCCTAAACAGTGAACTCTGCAGCGCTCAGTCTCCACAAGTAGCTGTGATGCCTTCTGATCAGGGGAGGAGTGGGGCAGCTTATGTGTTGCGGATTCCCAGTGCCTGCTCCAGCTCCTGCCGTCTCTGCTGCACCTGTGGGAGGAGAAGCCAGATCCCCTGCTTTAATACACTTACAGCGAATGGTAAGTCAGAGTCTGAATAACAACTGTTCCTAGCCTGGAGGAAGTGAAGGAACGATGAGCCCAAACCCATCCACAGCCCCTGGGAAAGAAACAGGACTCCTTCCTCAACCGGGCTCTGTCCCCGCCTCCTTAATCCTGTCCATAGTTCAGCCCATAGGTTACAATGTGTTCCACAGGCTAGTGAAGGATGCACAAATTGCACATTAGGGAGGCTGCACTGTCTAGTGGTTAGATGAAGGGAATGGAAGTCAGGACTCCAGGGATCTAACGCCAGCTCTACCAGTCATTCATTGCATGAACTGGGGCAAGTCTGTGCCCTGATGTCCCCATTTTGAAGTGCAGCCAATACCTCCCTCCTCTAGGGCTATGAGGGAATTAGCACGTGTGCAAAGCACTTCAGCCTCTGACACAAAAGGCTAATAAAAGGGCAAAGAATCTTTTTCTTTTTTTTTTATTAACAGTTTGCTTAACAAGAAGCCTGTGATGGGGCAGTTTCAGTTTCATACAGGGGATTTTGGGGTGTGGCTCCAGCTCTCTGCCAGGGCCCACATCAACTCTGCACTAGCTGTGGGCTGCTACCGTTCAGAGTTCTGAAAGCAAAGGCCAAACCAGCATGCATCCCATGAGAGGGGGACAGCCTCTCTTCACAGCTTCTTTGCACAAGGAACTCCTAGGAAGCAACTCCACCCCAGCAAGCCCAAGGACCAGGTTCTGGCTATGGTATAAAATCGATGTCTGTGTAAAAACCATGGATTTAAATGGGAAGAGGCTGGCTAGGTGGGGGTGAGGGCTAACACTAGTATCACCTCTGCATGACCTGGTTTTGATCCTAATTGGATCCAAACCAGCAAATACTTTGATGAGGTCTTTCTAGCTCTGGTGACTGTTTACTGGCAGTTACTCCTGGGGCGAATTCTGTGCCACCGTGCCTCTGCATTTATTTATTGACAAATAAAACTTGCATAATTTTGAAGTATTGTGAGCAGAATTCACTCAGGAGTAGGCAGTACAAGACCACCCCACAAAGTTGCAGCACTGTATCTGAAGCAATAGGACTTAGAATAGCTGGGCTGTGGCAAATCCAGGTCCAAGGTGCACTGGTCAAGTTGTGTGTGAGTATCCAGGATTGGAACAGAAGGGTGCTGGAGATCAGGACTGAGATGCATCAGCAGAACTAGGTGGTTGAAACTCTGTATACCTCGCTGCACTACGCCCAGCTTTAGCGAACAGCATCTCCCTACAAGCAGAATAGCAGCTACCAGGTGTGGATGGATTCCCTCAAATGGGAACGCTCACCTTGGAGTAGAAGTATCTGCACACGGCTTCCTGAGCCCAGGGCTGGAAGTAGAATTCAGCTCTACGCTCCTCTTCTGGATTCCCAACAACATCAGTCATGGTCTGGAGGCACGAAAAGAGAGCAGCTTATAACCCAGAGTCATGCAGCTGCCCACGTTACTCTCACAACCCATCCCATGTCCTGGGCTACCCACAAGCACTGTCCCCAAGCAGACTCCAGCAAGACCTGGCCCAGCCAGTGCTGTCAGATTGAAATCCTGGCACTCAATTCCAATTTTTGGCGTGGCTACAGACCTGCAAATTGTGCCCCTGCATGGATCTCAGCTGCTAACTGAACAAAAAGAGTCTGATTGGATGGAGTGAGCTTCTGTTTGCCTCCACACAAAAGGGAAAAATCTTTTTACCTTTAGATCTCGGCACTGTGACTGGAGCCAGTCATTGATGAAGCCTTGGGGGTCACGGGCAAAGCTCAGCATGAATTCACGTTGTGTCTTCAGCTGATTAATGGTTTCTATTGTCTCATGGATCTGAGAGAGAAAAAGGTAGTAACAGGGTATTGCTGAACCAGGTTACGAGGCCAACCCAACACAGAGGCAAGACAAACCAAAGGGTCCAGGATGTTAAGATCGAAAACTCTCTTATTTCCTGGTTGACCCAGATGTGTAACATACACCCCACCCCACATCCCTCTTCCTGTAGAGACAGGGCGGTAGGTTCAAGTTAATGCACTGACATGCAGACTCAGGACATTCAGCACCTTTCATCCAAAGATCTCACTGGCCTTTAACTACCAGGAAGCCTGGCAAACCCTCCAAGATGTAGCTTCACGTTACTCCCCTGTAATGAGATAGGCAAGTCATTTCATTCTGTGCCTCTAAGGTCTCAGGTAGACAAGCTGGGAAGAGGATCCAGCAGTCCTGACTCCCAGTCCCCTGATCTAACCATTAAACCAGTTTCCCTCTAATCACTCACTTTCAAATCTATTTTCTTGATAAGTAAAAAGACTGTCACTATCAGATTTGTGTCATAGAAATGGTGCCACCCTGGCAGAAATGTTGCCCTCACTGTTCCAGATCCCAAATATAAAGTCACTAAATGAATCCATATTAAAAGCTGCAAGAAAGCTCTCTCTGCAACACTGTGCCAGCCAACCTCATCCCAGCACACAAACTCTAGCTGGAAGGGCAGGATCCAGCTTCTACCTTGTTATCCAGGGCAGCGATTTCCTGCTGGCTGGCTGTGGACAGCAAGAAAGAATTCATCTGAGTTTTAAGAGTATCATCCACTTCCACATCGATGTCATAGCAGGCGGTTTTTTTCTGGTCGTTTGGGTCAACACTATGGACATCAGCAAGAGAACACCCAGAAAAAGCGAGAAGCCTGAGTCAGTGCTTGAGTGCATCCTTACTAGCACCTCTAAGCTCCATAGGTTGAGGGGTGCGGGTAGGGAAGACAGTATTAACGTATGCATTACATTTGGTTTTCTGTAACAGAGGAAAGGGGTCAGTAACACAGAGGAGCAGGAAAACACTTCACCTCCCTAGTCGCACATCATGCATGCAGCACAGGGGACCAGGCGCTTACAGTCTAGACAAGCGCAGTGCAAAGGCTCAGAGTTCAAACATAAGAGTGCACGCGCGCAGTGTGGAGGTCAGTGTTGGCAGAAGGAAAGAAAGCAGGGATTTACAGAAGGGGTGCTTGGTGAATGGGAAAAAGAGGCTGCTGAATGCACGCAGGGCAGAGTGAATAAAGGCATGGAAAAATGGAGAGGTGCAGGAAGTTCAGCAGCTTCTGAAACTGACTGTAACAAGGAGCATCTCCCCATACAAGTCTCTCTAGCTCTCTTATCCGCCCCTCCCAACAAACAGTGCCTCAGGGGCCAGTCTCACCTGATCACATGGTTAATGATGATTGGTTCTGGGGGCATGAGCAAAGCGTGCAGCCTTTGAGGAATCTCAGAGAACTTCATCCGCTGAGACTCAAATATCTGCAAGAGAAACAGGGAGTGGGGTGGAAAGCAGCTCAGTGCTGGAAAAGGGGCAGCCTGGAGAATCTCTGGTTCCTGGCAACAGAAGCCAAAGCTGTCTCCTGCCCCTAACACGCCGCCCCACCCCAAGTTGGAGACACCTTTACCTGCTGGAGATACTTGTCGCAGATGACATACTCCCGCTCATGGGGATCTTGTAGCTTGTGGGTCTTGATGTACTGCCACAGTGCCTGGATGATCACTGGGCGGGTCTGGGTATGAATCCCCAAGAGACGAGCCAGGCGGGGGTCCAGTTTGAACTGTGGAGGCTGAGGAGACAAGAGCATGACAAAGGTTGGGGTAAGGATGATGCAGCTACAGATAGTGCTCATCCAAGTCACAACTCAGATGCTAAGGCACTGCACGCTCCCCATCTGCATCGTACCAGCCTGCCTACCTGATAATCCAGCATCAGGAGGACAGTACAGCGCACATTCACGTCCCCAGGCCTCTTCACCTGGAAGCCATCTGTCTCCTGGGTAGTAGCAGTTCTGTGCCACTGGAAAAAACACAGCAGAGGAGGTGGTTAAAGAACACAGACTGCCAGGTCATTCCCTCTGCTCCTGCTGCCTGCCAGGCACAACATTTACCTGCAATTGCCATTTACTGATGACACAAACTCCTCCCCAGAAAGATCCTGCCATCTGACAGCATGTGATCTCTGCCACGTGCCCTGGACTCTACAGACAGTTGTGGTGGCTCTGACAACACCTATGATAGAAGGTTGGAACTCCTGCGTTGAATAGTGTGAGAAGCACACAGCTCACCAGTTTTAAAGTTCAAGATTACTATCATGGAGCATCAGGGGAGAATTATACGGATGAAATGTGAACTCACAAGAGTCAAGTGGCCGGAAAGAGGCTTCATTTATTTGGCATGGACCACGTTGCTGTCGCGCGGAACACAATGCCATCCACAGCCTCAGAAAAAACTCTGACAGCAATCAAAAAGGCTGACAAAGGAGGTGCTGTTGTCATCATGAATAGATCGGAATATGAACAAGAGGCTGCTCGGCAGCTCTCCAACACCACTTTCTACAAGCCATTACCCTCTGATCCCACTGAGAGTCACCAAAAGAAACTACAGCATTTGCTCAAGAAACTCCCTGAAAAAGCACAAGATCAAATCCGCACAGACACACCCCTGGAACCCCGACCTGGGATATTCTATCTACTCCCCAAGATCCATAAACCTGGAAATCCTGGGCGCCCCATCATCTCAGGCATTGGCACCCTGACGGCAGGATTGTTTGGCTATGTAGACTCCCTCCTCAGGCCCTACGCTACCAGCACTCCCAGCTACCTTCGAGACACCACTGACTTCCTGAGGAAACTTCAATCCATCGGTGATCTTCCTGATAACACCATCCTGGCCACTATGGATGTAGAAGCCCTCTGCACCAACGTTCCACACAAAGATGGACTACAAGCCGTCAAGAACACTATCCCCAATAATGTCACGGCTAACCTAGTGGCTGAACTTTGTGACTTTGTCCCTACCCATAACTATTTTACATTTGGGGACAATGTATACCTTCAGATCAGCGGCACTGCTATGGATACCCGCATGGCCCCACAGTATGCCAACATTTTTATGGCTGACTTAGAACAATGCTTCCTCAGCTCTCGTCCCCTAACGCCCCTACTCTACTTGCACTATATTGATGACATCTTCATCATCTGGACCCATGGAAAAGAAGCCCTTGAGGAATTCCACCATGATTTCAACAATTTCCATCCCACCATCAACCTCAGCCTGGTCCAGTCCACACAAGAGATCCACTTCCTGGACACTACAGTGCTAATAAATGATGGTCACATAAACACCACCCTATACCGGAAACCTACTGACCGCTATTCCTACCTACATGCCTCCAGCTTTCACCCTGACCACACCACACGATCCATCGTCTACAGCCAAGCTCTGCGATACAACCGCATTTGCTCCAACCCCTCAGACAGAGACAAACACCTACAAGATCTCTATCAAGCATTCTTACAACTACAATACCCACCTGCTGAAGTGAAGAAACAGATTGATAGAGCCAGAAGAGTTCCCAGAAGTCACCTTCTACAGGACAGGCCTAACAAAGAAAATAACAGAATGCCACTAGCCGTCACCTTCAGCCCCCAACTAAAACCCCTCCAACGCATTATTAAGGATCTACAACCTATCCTGAAGGATGACCCAACACTCTCACAAATCCTGGGAGACAGGCCAGTCCTTGCCTACAGACAGGCCCCCAATCTGAAGCAAATACTCACCAGCAACCACATATCACACAACAGAACCACTAACCCAGGAACCTTTCCTTGCAGCAAAGCCCGTTGCCAACTGTGCCCACATATCTATTCAGGGGACACCATCATAGGGCCTAATAACATCAGCCACACTATCAGAGGCTCGTTCACCTGCACATCCACCAATGTGATATATGCCATCATGTGCCAGCAATGCCCCTCTGCCATGTACATTGGTCAAACTGCACAGTCTCTACGTAAAAGAATAAATGGACACAAATCAGATGTCAAGAATTATAACATTTATAAACCAGTCGGAGAACACTTCAATCTCTCTGGTCACGCAATTACAGACATGAAGATCGCTATCTTACAACAAAAAAAACTTCAAATCCAGACTCCAGCGAGAAACTGCTGAATTGGAATTCATTTGCAAATTGGATACAATTAATTCAGGCTTGAATAGAAACTGGGAGTGGCTAAGTCATTATGCAAGGTAACCTATTTCCCCTTGTTTTTTCCTAAGCCCCGCCCCCTCCTCAGACGTTCTTGTTAAACCCTGGATTTGTGCTGGAAATGGCCCACCTTGATTATCATACACATTGTAAGGAGAGTGATCACTTTAGATAAGCTATTGCCAGCAGGAGAGTGGGGTGGGGGGAGGTATTTTTTCATGCTTTGTGTGTATAGAAGATCTTCTACACTTTCCACAGTATGCATCCGATGAAGTGAGCTGTAGCTCACGAAAGCTTATGCTCAAATAAATTGGTTAGTCTCTAAGGTGCCACAAGTACTCCTTTTCTTTTTACATTCCCAATGTTACCAGACTTGCTCCAAGTATGGGGAACAGAGGAGACAGGCACTTACGGTCTGTGTCTTTGCACTTTACACAGGAGCATCTTTTGCCTAGAGCTTCACATACACTAATTTTGCAAAGCTAAGGGACTCTGATACTGTTCTTATTTATCAGAATGGAGCAGAAAGGGCACAAACAAAAGTTATCTTCTTATCCAACAAGCTTCAACCCCTCTGAGGGAGGTTAGCATTATCCCCATTTCACAGACAGAGACAAAGAGGTGAAGCGATTTGCCCCAGGGCTCCTTGCAAGTCAGTAGCAGAGCTGGGCTCAGCACTCAAGAGTTCCTAGCTCCCAGAATGACATGGTTGCCAAGACTCTGAACTCCATTTGGAGATGATATAACTAAGTATAGCTTACCTCCACCAGGTGATTGTCTGGGCCATACAGGTCCTTGTCCAGCTCGATCACCAGAGACTTGAAGAAGGATGAGAATTTCCTTTTCTGTTTGGTGGCATCGTATTTGGACAGAGCAGCCTGCAGCACAGACAGGAAGAGGGTTAGGGCAGACAAGGCCAGCAGTGGAGCACACCCAGCACATACAACAGCACTGTTCGGAACTGAACAATCCAACTCCCATTTACTGATACTAAATCCACCTCTCCCTCCAAAACCCCAGCATGGAGCCAATGGCATGTTTGCTCGTTGCCTTGGCCTCTTTGCTGTCTGTTCTATCCCTTCCCCCCACATCCTCTGTCATTCATCCATTTGCCTTTCCACTAGGAGCAGGGACTGCGTCTTTCTAGGGAATCCAGGGTTATCAAAAGCTGTTCTCAACACAGTCTGCCTGCCAATCAGTCAGGCAGGCTATCCCCCACAGGCTAGAGTAAACAGGTCCCTCAAGGACATACAGAAGATCAGCTATCCAGCACAAAGGGGAAGAAGCCCAACAGCACAGGGATGAAAAATAATGGGACTAAATTCTGAAGTGCTGGGACAGATTTTACATCCAATACAGATGTTCCATGGGAATCCCTTGCCAATAACCATAGCACAATGCCATGTTTGACTAGCTTCCTGTGAGACGGATTCAAGGCTTCCTCCAGGCCCAGGGCAGTCACATTAATACAGAAAGATTAAAGCCCAAGGAGCCCTATTCCAAAATTGCACTAGAGTTACTGGCCCAAGACCTAAGGAGGAACCATACTACCCATGATAAACCCTGACCCTTCCCTTCTGTTTGCAAATCCAGTCTCGAGGCCAATTCCTCACAGCAGACTAGAGACTTTTTTTGAGAGGGGAACGAACTCACAACCCTGTCATGTGCAATCTTTGTGTCTGCTTTCAGAGGTAGGGAAGGCAAGTGTCACAAATCTGCTCCCACCATCAATCCTCTTAGCTATAAAGAGCTAAGTATTATTACTGTAGTGTCCTACCTCATGGGGTGGCCAACTGGTTTGGCCCTCTTACCCTCTCCCCCTTCTCGTCAGACTCCTTGGGCAGGTACGAGCGAGAGAGGATACATTCATAGAGTCCAAGGCCAGAAAGGACCACTGTGATCATCTAGGATAGAGGGCCCCTAGTTCCATTCTCAGACATTAAGCAGTTGGTCTTCACTTCCAACTCCAGACCTTTGAAAGCTTCTTCTTTGGTCACAACCCAACAGGGTTTAGCTCCCACACCCATTCATCTCATCTTATCTGGAGAATTAATGCTGGTCCCTCGCCCTTCCCAGAGGGGCTGGGTGCCTCACACTCACGTCCTCGAGCAGCCGCCCTTCCACCCGGAGCTCCCACGAGGCAACAGTCCCTTCGCCATCTTCCGCGTCCGACTTGGCTGGATTGAAGGTGTTGGAGATAAAAATGCGCAGCTTTCGCTTTTGCTAAGAGGAAAAGCATCAGCTAAACGTTAACAGCAAAATGCAGAAGCCAATAAACACGCTCAGGCCACAGCCACAATCAAGAAACCACAGGATCTGGACTCACTTTTACCTCCTGCACCTGAGAAACAGTGACAGACCAGAAAGCAAGCCAGGCAAAGAGAGGGTCAGCAAGCACCCCTGACTGCACTCTGAGGCTAAAGTCCAGGATAGGACATTGACCCTCAATACATCACACTCCCTAGAGTCTTTACAGACCCACCTAACTGCCATATAAGTCAGTCCTGTTTTCTCAGTTCAGGCACAGGTCTCTAGGCACCCCAGCAAGAAACCTGAGCACTATCCTCCTTTACCTTAATGGGTCGTTTCAAGGCCTCCTGGATATCCAGACGTTTCCTCATGATTGTCTGGTCCAGTTTCCTTTCAAATGCCAACAGATCCATGTAGGCCTGAGACTCTGGTACCAGTTCACGAATCTATGGCAAAGCACAAGCCAATCAAGAACGCTGCTTCTCTCCCCCTGAAACTGCTGAGAACTCAGAACTACAGCAGCAGAGGCAGCAAAAGTAAAAAAACCTCACTCACCCTCTGAGGTAGAATTTTGTCAGCCATTTTCTTTTTCTTAGCACTGTTTAAAGAAGGATACACACATTAACATGGCAACCAGTTTGTCCCGCAAACAGTCGGAACACAAGAAAAGGAGCAAGGATGTGGGTTTATTCTCAGGTTTGTGACTCTGCTATGAGGGGCACTTGCTCCTCAACATCTGTCTCAGTCTAGTCCTCCTCTCTTTCAAAGGATGTTTCTTGTGACTGTCAATCTCTGTACAGACACCTTCCTTACCCACCCTTTCTCCCCACAGCCACAGCAGGATTGAAACTCTAACGCTGCAGAGCTCAAAAGCACCGACAAGACCAAGACCACGTGATTATTTGAACATTTCAAGTCTCCCAAGAGGTATGAATAGCTGGGGTTGCCCTGAGTTTGGAGAGGTGTTTGGTTAAATATTATTTTGATACAGAGTGGCTCCCAGGCTTGATTGAATATTAAGTTGGACTTCCTAACAGATAAGTTTTTTAAGCCAGAAGATACTGTTGAGCAGTATCAAGTGACAATGACATTGTGTTAAAAAATAAAAAAAACTTACTCTTGCATAGGAGCTGAGTATTATTATCTGAAGCTCCCATCACCCAGTAAAGTAGCTGCACAAAAAGTCTACATCAGTTTGAGCCACCCATGTAAAACAATTAAAGAATAAAGTCCAAGAGTGTGCTGGCAGCAAGAGAGAAACGGAAGTCCTAGATGTAGTCCCAAACAACAAAGCATTGTGCTGATCTCTGACATCAGCAGCAAGTGTCTGAATTACTGAGTATTGGTTAATCCATTTTTGCAATGTAGCCAACTAGCATACAAAGGGATTTATTTTGATACGATGGACAAGAATTTATTATTTGGTCTCTATATTTTCTGGAGGGTCATAAATGGCCTATTTCAATTTAGATATTGCTTTCTCGATGAGCATTTTTCTTCCTTAACCACTTCAGATCATGTCTGCTTGTTGTGAACAGAGTCTCCCTGGTACTTTTGTAAGGGTGGGTGGGGAGGATGCACTGGTGTTTTGGACAAAATCTGCCTGACCCTGAATGACTATTTAGCAATGTGCTGTGCACTGGTTCGCTCCAGCCTTCCACCTCAGAGGTGGCTGCATTTTGCTGATATTATAGTTCTACAACTTGTGAAAGACTTTGGTGTCTTTCACGAAGAGGCACTAAGTGGTCATAGAAAAGATAATTAACCTCAGAACGAGGTGAGAAATCTGGCCTCTTACTTGTGGTTACGATTCTGGGCCGCTTGCTGCTGGACCTGCTGGATTTGCTGAGGAGCTGGCCTCTTGCGGGACTGATCCATACCAGACTGGGCCATTCCAGGCCGGACTGAGGGACTCCCACCATATCCTGGGGGACCCATGGAGGGTCCCTGAGGTGTCATGCGGCTGCCTGGCAACATGCCAGGGCGCTGAGGAGAGAAAAACAGGGATCTGGTCTCCATCCGACCCAAACTCTGAAAAGATGGAGACTCCCCAATAAAGGGCAGTTAAGTTCTAAGCACAAGTGGGCTACCAAGCCACACTTGCTGAGCTAAGTGTGACACCTGCTAGCACAGGGCCGTGTGACTCATGGGCTTCCTTAGGATGGACTCAGATAGATCACTACGGGGCTAGCAGCTCTAGACGTGGATGCTTCCAAGAACGAATGGGATTGTAACACAGAAACCATAACCCGCAATGCTGGCTATGAGAGACAGTTCTTAATTTCACACACCTCTCCACACTGCAGGCCTTGTGCCCTAACCCCTGCCTACAATTTTCTCCATGCATTGAATCACCACCCCAACTGCCATCCCCACAAGACGCTCCCCCTCTCCCCCTTCCTACCCCTAACCCTCACCCCACTCATTTCCTCTAGGCTGCTTCGCCTCTCCCTTTTCCACAGTTCACAGCCCAGCTCCTCCCTTCCCAATCAATCTTCTCTTGAGGGTCACCTTTTCACCTGAGAGTAACCCTTACGCAGAGCACCCCTGACTTCACTGCAGGGTGACCTCTCTCACTCCCACCCTGTGGTGCCCCCAATTTCACCCAAACATTTCCTCCTCCTCAAATACCCCCCCCCCCAGTTTGCCACTTCACCTCACCCTGCACCTAGGCCCCATTTCCTCCCCACGTCTCCCTCGCCCTGAGCCCCAGCTTGCCCTGAGCCCCCTCCCTGGACCCTCGCTCACGCCTGGGGCGCCCCTTGCCCCCGAGACACCCCCCACCCCACGCACTGCCCCCACCTTCGGAAACGCTGCCTCCCCCTTTACCGCTCCCAAGGGGGCACCGCGGCCCGGACCCTCCCCTCCCCCACGCCAGCCTCCGAGCCCGCCCCGGCCTTACCGGGTAGGCGGCGCCCGGCAGCGGGGAGCGGTAGAGGCCTTGGCCGGGAGCCGGGCCCATGCGGACGGGGGGCCCCGGGGTGCCCGGCCCCAGCGCTCCGGCCCCCCCGGTGCCGCCGCTCGGAGTCACCGACTGGAAACCCGCCCGCGCCGCCATCTTCTCCCAGCACAAAGCGGGGGAGGGGGAGGGGGAGCGGGAGCGGGACCGGAACCGGACACCGATCATAGAGCGCGTGGGGCAGAGCGGCACCAGAGGTGCCATAGATTACTCGGGAGCGTGCAGAGAGATGCTGGGGACGCAGGCTGCCGCCCCCTGCCGCGTGGCGGCCGGCACTGCAAGGGGCCGCGGGCAGCCAAGAGCCCCTGGGGAGGGACTGGGGCAGGGGCAAAGGCCCCCGGGGGTGGGCAGTGCAGACGGGGGTAACGTCCAGGGGGCAGTGCCCATGAGGAAGGGGCAGGGACACACGAGCCTTCAGGAGGCTGCCAAAAATTAGAGCACGCCCTGGCTTAAAGCATCTCCCTGGGCTGCCCAGCTGCGCTGTGCTGCCCAGAACCCCCTGGCTGCCCCGCAGGGAGCCTCAACCTCTGCTTTTAAAAATATCCTAATAAATGTTGAATGGAAATAAAGTGATTCATCAGAACCCAGCTCTGGCCCTGCTTCGGGCATTTCTGGCTAGGGTGGGATTTTGGTGAATGATTTAAAACACGTTTTGTCTCCAAATAGCTTTGATGCAAATGCATGTTCCAAAGGATTTGGGTAACATGTTTGGCTATTGAACCAAACCTCCCAAGGAGCAAGGTTTAGCGCTGCTGGAAAGCACTGCTCTGCTGGAGCTTCAGGGGCTGTTTCCAAGCCAGCTGGTTAGACAGTCCACCTGCTGTGTCTGGCTGGATTGATCATCCGAGTTCTGCTTGCTCACACAAGTGTAAATCAGGAGTAGCCCCATTTAAATCCATGGAGCTAGACTGGTTACGAGGATCAGCCCCTTGGTGTCTGGTGTATGAACAGTGGGGTGTGACCACCCATAGATAAAATGGATTTTTTTAATCTCTGGTCCTGCTTGCAAGGGTGTAGGGTAAATTCCTTGCCAGACAGAAGACACCTTCTACCTGGCAACTGAGCTTTAGCTCCAATTTCCTCTGACTGACACGAGATTTACTGCAAAACATTGGGGTTGGCTAATGTACAATATTGTGCTTTGTTTAATGAGGTAGCTGCAGCACGTGTCAGAAGAAATGGCCCAATGCACACTAGGGGGCTCTAGTAATGTCAATGCAAAGTTACCTGTAAAAGATTCTCTTTAGTTTGGAACAAAACTCTTTCTCCTGTGCTGGTTTGTTATGATGTTGGCTGCTCAGTCCTTTCTAGGTGTGTGTGGGATGCAAGGGTCTGAGTTAGAGCTGCTAGGCCTAAATCTGATCTCTTGTACAATGATCTAACTCCAGTGACAGGATTTCGAGTCAAGCCCCGCTTGGAAACGTAGTGGGGAGGTTTACGAGCGAGAGCCAAACTCAGACTTTGAGAGACAGATGCAGTTACAGGAGAGACCGAAAACGGCAAAATTCAGAGAGCGAGTGATAACTGCAGAGCTCTCTGATGTCAAACATGGACAGGAGGGGTTCAGGGAGGGAGAAAGATCAGGGCACACAGGGGCACTTTGTCATCTCCATCCATGGTCTCTGCAGTCCCAAGTCACCGCAGCCCAGCTAGTGCCAGGCCCACATGTTTGTGGGCATCATAGCAGAAGCACATTAACGGGAGGGCAGAGAACCAAAATCTGTGGAAAGTTTTTAAACTATGAGGGGGGGGGTCACTTTGAACTAGCTGCTGAAGGAAATGGAGTGGTGGGGGAGCTGTTTGGAGATGAGGCTTCTCTGCATGTGAGGAAGAGATGGGCAGCAGCATCCTGCCCACGGCAGGGGCTAGAGAGCCAGGCATGTGGGGTGCAGGCCCCACTGCTGCAGCCGCCAGCGTGGGGGCAGGGAATCGAGGCTGGATGAAGAGCTGAACATTTATTGCCAGGAAATTCAGTAACCCATCCACCCCAAAAACCTAGCAACTTGTTTTTGTAGGACCTGCATTATTTAGTGCTATGCTGCCAAGTCCAGCCCTGCTCCTAGCACAGTGCTGATGTGATGGACAGGCCTGGCCCACAGAGCAGCACAGCACAGAAACAGCACCAACTTTCATGAGACCTTAAAACAGAGCAATGCTCGTCAAGTTAGGAGAGACCAAATACTGCCAGGGATGAGGTTTCATTTCCAGGTGTCTTGTGGGATGGGGGGAGGAGGACCCACAAAAGGAACACAGGCTACACCAAACACTTGTGGCCACAAATACACAGCAGTGCATGGACCATATTGCCCTTCCTGAGTGGCTCAGCCCCAGCGCCAGCCTGTAACTACACCAGAGAAATCCCACATGGACCAGTCTGCCCAGCTCAGGTCCTGGCCCCTCAGTGTGGTTGAGACGTGCATCTCACAGAAGGCAGGGTGATTGGCCCAAAGGGCTGTCATTGCCACATGGGCCCCAACCCATGTCATGGCACCTGGCTGCCCAGCACAGCTCTCCCCTGCCCGTATGGTGCTCACTTCACGGCTGTATCATTATATCACAGCTCCTGTGTCTGCTGGCAGCACCAGCAGGGAGCGAAGGGTAAACATGAATTACTGCAGGCCCCCCTGCCTGCGTTTATATAACTCAGCACGATTAATCCTCACGCTGCAGAGGCCACACAACCCACAGGGTGAAAGCACCAGAGTGCCAGCATGGCTTGTGCCCCCCTGTGCTCTAGAGAAAGCTGACTACCTGCAGGTCCCACAGTCCAGACTTCTTCCTCTCTATCAGCTAATGCCTTCTAATCCACTCTGCCTCTCTGGCTGCTGCAGTAATGGAGCTGTAGCCTGTTTCTCTCCTGAGACGAGCAGCTGGATGTGTCCACAGTGGAGTCTTAACTGATTGAGATGGGCCCCAGGAAGCCAAACTCCATTAGTGCCAGAGAGCGGCTCAAAGGGATGCTTGGGACTCTCTAATCTGATTGGCTCTGAGCCTGGAGTATCCAGTGGCAAGTTCGCTGAGTGCCATTTAATTAGGTAGGAGGCTAATGCAATGCTGTTCTGTAGGGGCAGGAATTCTTCTGTGGATGAGGTGTCCTGGGCTTGGTGGGCCTGTTTCCATGCTCAACTCAGTGTCCTGGTGTGGGACTGCAGAGCCACACCATGGGAGGTGCCATAAAACTGAGGTCCTAATCTTTGCGGTTGTGAAAGGCCCTATGGTACCATACATGAGACACATGGTATTAGCACCTGGCCAAATTCCCTGCGGTCTCCCTAACTGCCCACTGCAGTATCCACTGGGCATTGGCTTCCTCTTCACTTCCTGTCCTAAGCTGCTGCATGGCAGCTATGTTTCAACCCAGAAAAGGCCAGGTCTTAGCAGTAGGGAGCTTATCCCTGCATAGAGACTGAGTATCTGGGGCCTTGTGATGAAGAGCGCCCTTTTATCAGGCCTGGAGCCTTTGTGTCAGCACACCAGAGCGGTGCTGGACTCAGGGCCATTTCACAGAACCTCATGCCTGTCAGCAGCAGCCTGAACTCCCCCGCCACACACACCCCTGACCCCCACCAACATGCCACAGCCCTACCCTGGAGGGACCGGCCTAGGAGTGAGAGGAGAGGGAAATTCCTGTGGCCCAGTCAGCCCTTGGCCTCTCATGGAGCTACCAACAGGAGGGCTAAGGAGGGCCCATCTTGGTGGTTTTTGTGATGTCAAAACTATGCTGCAACCCACTGGACTCATTCCATGGAATTGGATAGCGATAGGCAAGCAGGCTGAGACAGAGGGCTCACTAGCTGCCCAAGTCAGCCATTTGTGACCTGTGCACTATTACATGTCACAGACAGGCTAGGACCAAACCCCAGATCCCTTGAAGTCTGGGGATATTTAGCTCCAGAACTGGCCTTTGCAGCTGGCTAGGCTCCCACTCCCAGCACTCCTGAGCCCTGGCTGTGTTGAGGCCTGAGAACAGGATGAGGTGCAAAGGGTTCATTCTCACTGCATCAGGTACCACCCCCACCTGCCTTACCCCAGCCACAGCCCCATGGTGGCGGTTCAGCCATTGGGCACCAGGTGCTGAGGGAGCAGGCCGGCTTCAAGCTTCCCGCGAAAGCCATGAATGCCAGCAGCACATTGCTCAAGGCTGCAGCGCTGGGAATATTCATGACTTTGCTACTAACAAGGCCCTGTAACCGTAGAGGCCACATTTTCCAGCCATTTAGCTCTGGACAATGACACAGGGTTTGTTTTGTCACCATCTGGCTGCTAGGAGGCAGCAGTGCCCACTTCGAGGGTGCACATCACCAGAGCAAACCCAGGCTGGAGCCCTCCTTACGGTGCCCTGTACTAGAAGGCAGGAGGCTCAACGCCTGGCTAGCGTGTGAAAGGAGGGGCCTAGGATTTCACTGCACTGGGCTGCAGCTCCTGCCCTAAACTTCAGTGTCCCAGCCCCATACCTGCCCAGTGCTGGAATGCAAGGCCCCTACACTTACCCCCCCACACAGTCAGGGCCCAGGATCCATCCTTGGCTGCTCCATGCTGAAATGTGTTTGAGGCCTTGTAACAGGATTCCTACTCACCACTAGCATGCCTGCTCATGGCTACATCTGGGAAAGTAGTTCTTGGGGCATTGGGTGCCCACTTCTGCTCGCTGCTCTCGCCTATCCTGCTAACACGTTCCTCTGGCCAGGCCCTTCCTGGGGTTCCGGCAGGACCAGTAGCTAGCAGCGGAACCCGGGCCTGCCTGCTACACCAGATTGTAGCCTAGGGGCCCCATAACCAGCAATCCAGGTCTGTTCAGTCCCTGTCCCTTGGCTCATTCCTACCCAGCCTCTCTCTCCCCCCTTGCCTGTTTATGGGTTTACCAGAAGAGTTATACTCCTCCCTGAAAAAAGAAAAGGAGTACTTGTGGCACCTTAGAGACGGTAAACATCTGATGAAGTGAGCTGTAGCTCACGAAAGCTCATGCTCAAATAAATTGGTTAGTCTCTAAGGTGCCACAAGTACTCCTTTTCTTTTTGCGAATACAGACTAACACGGCTGTTCCTCTGAAACTCCTCCCTGACTATTTCACCCCCTTCTAGCCTCTTGCTAGACTCTTACTCCAGGGCAGGATCACAGGGCTTACTCGCTCCCTAGACTTCCTGCTTGTCCCTAACAAGCTCCCTCATTCCAGAGAGTGATGGCAGACTCCTTCCCCTAAGGGCCCCTTCCGGCTTTATAGCACTGCCCTCACCTTTCCACAGCTGGGCTTCATTTGTAATTAACCCAGGTCCTCCTCCTTGCTGGAGATGCCAGGTAACCTGTCTGGCTTCTGGGGCCCTTGTTGCCCTCTCAGGGCTGCTGTGGGGTGCACATCCCTTCATAGGCCTGAAGCCACATTCAGTGCCAGTGAATGCTGTCACACAGTATGCACTATGGCCCGTAGCAAACCACACTGACACTCATGGACAGCGCCAGTGTGCAGTGGCCACGCCAGTGCAGTCCCCATAGCTCTACAGAAGTCTTAGAGCCCCAGCCAGACTTTGCTTAATGGCTGGTTAATTTAGGTTCATTAATTCCCCATGGGGCATGCGGCTTACACTAGTAACTATTCTGTTCCTATTCAAAGACATCCCTCCTCACCGCTACCCGCTGGCAGTCCAGCGCCGCCTCTGGCCCCAAAAGAGCAGGCTGGGAGGGAGTCATGACTGCAGCTGACATGCACTGACATTCATTCTACCAACAGCCCCTGCTGTTCCTATGAAGCCCAATCTGAGCAAGGGGAGTGAGTCTGGCCTTTCTACACTGTCCCCAGCACATCACCGGCCGATGAATCCGATGCATCTGATGAAGTGAGCTGTAGCTCACGAAAGCTCATGCTCAAATAAATTGGTTAGTCTCTAAGGTGCCAAAAGTCCTCCTGTTCTTTTTGCAAATACAGACTAACACGGCTGTTACTCTGAAACCTGTCACCAGCCATGTGTTGCTAAAGTCTCCCTCAGGGACAGGATCCTGCCCTGCATTATGGTGTTAGACAGCCAATTGTTCCTGATACAGCCAAATTAAACAGGTTCTCACCAGGCCCCTGAGAGGGATAAGTCTGGCCTTGTCTCTGCTGAATTTCAGGTTTCTGCCCTGAACCACTGAGGTGCTACAGCTGTGAAAGGTTAGAGGTCAGACATTCAACAAAGTAGGAGCAACAGTGTATTTTTCCCCAGACTCTTTGGAAAATGGCTCTTCTGCTTTTGCTCAAACTTTCCACATCAGTTCGCCCTCAGCATGCAGAGGTGAAATCCTGAGGAAGATGAAAAGAGCCCGTTGGAATGGGACTGCTCAGGTGACCTTCCTGCCTGGTGATGCTATGTGTCCAACACAGAACAATAGTAATAGTAATCAATGGAGACTGGCCCCAGGACAGTGCAGGATCGGGCCTCCTTGTTCCTTTAATCTCACAACATTTAAAGAAAAGGAGGACTTGTGGCATCTTAGAGACTAACAAAGTACTCCTTTTCTTTTTGCGGATACAGACTAACACGGCTGCTACTCTGAAACAACATTTAAAGACTCCCTTCTAGAGGCTTCAGCCCAGGAAAGCTCTTAAGCACATGTTTAACTTTAAGCATTGCAGTCAATGGGACTCTCTCACAACAGCTGAAGGTAAGTATGTACTTAAGTCATTCCAATTCAAGGCAAAGGCTTTGTTCTGCAGCAGGTCTCCTCTTTGGTCCTCAGTTTGAGATGCACAACATGAGCCATGTGGGGAGCAAGCAGCTGCCTGGGGTGCTTCTGATTTCACACCCACAAGCATAGAGTCCTGCAGTCCAGCTGGGGAGAAACAGGCTCAGTCTCTATCCTTTATCTCATCCATTTATAGTATCCTTTATATCATTAAGAGTAGCAGGTATTGATATACAATGCATTTGTCACCTTATTGTGCTTCCTATGAAAATGTGTGTACATAGTACAGATACCAGAGATAATTCAACACTTTATACACTTGAAGGCATTCAGAGATCGGTAACAGAAAAATGGCACAATATCAAGGCCTAAATGCTACTGGATGGGTATCTACACTGATATGCCGCATACAGATATATATATATATATATATGTACACACACATATATATATAGTAATATATATTATATATTATATATAAGAAATATAAAATGAGGATGATATAGTAAAATCAGACAAATAAAAAGTGATAAGTTTCAACGGGTGAGCATCAAGGTCAAATCCAAATCCAAGCCCCATCTTTAAAAGCTTTAGAGCGTGAGAGTGAAAATAAGAAAGAAAGAAAAGGAATGAAACCGCACAAAGGAGCCATAAGACAATGTATGGACGTGGCTGACCCGTTTGTCTTTGGGCGAGTGCTAGATACAAAGGCCTGACCCTGGTTCCTAATTTTGGTCAGGAAGTAAAATAATAATAATCATAAAGTAAAAAAAGATTAGAAAAATAATAAAAATGACATTGCAAAAGCTCTTAAAGCTAAGTAGCACTTCATCCCTGCAGAGCTGTCATTTGGTGGAGGGCACAGGGTGGATGCAAGAATTCTGGGGCTGGCCCTGACAGTGGAACAAAAGGATGGAGGCAGCCCAGGCAAGGTCTGGCTCTTGAGTCCCTGGCCTGGCTGCGGAGGGGGTTGGGTTTGTTACACACAAGTCTGGATAAATTCATGGAGGTTAAGTCCATTAATGGCTATTAGCCAGGATGGGTAAGGAATGGTGTCCCTAGCCTCTGTTTGTCAGAGGGTGGAGATGGATGGCAGGAGAGAGATCACTAGATCATTACCTGTTAGGTTCACTTCCTCTGGGGCACCTGGCATTGGCCACTGTCAGAAGACAGGATACTGGGCTGGATGGACCTTTGGTCTGACCCAGTACGGACATTCTTATGTTCTTAAGTCAAACTGACCTCACAGCTCCTCTCCTCTATGTACCAGATTCCCATGGAGGGGCCATGACTGGGCTGGCTCTGCCCACACAGTAGCAGAGACTCTGGGACACAAAGGGCCAAGGGTGGCTGTGAACGACAGGCATGGCTGAAAAACCGAGCTCAGGGCCTGCCTTTTTCAGAAGCTGCCGGTGATTTGGGAATTTCATCTGGAGAGGTTGTGGGGAGGGGGAGTGTCTGTGGGTCATTTCTGAAGGGTGGGTGTCTGTGAGTCCCCAGAGGGTTCTGCTTGGTGGAGGGCTTGGCTCAGCTGACCATGGCAGAGCTGAGAGCACAAGCAGGGTCGTGTGGACAGGATCTGTCCTGCTGGAAGCCTCCTTCCGTGGGAAGTTAGCTCAGCCCATGGGCACCAGCTTCCCCAGCCAGCTCTGAGGCACAGGCTTCCCTGGTGTCAGGCTTTTTCTGAGGATGCCTGGCTTCTGGGTGACTCCATGGCAGATGGGAATGCAAAGCCCAATATTTCCTGGGACAGCACCTGCCTGGAGGACATGTGACCGGCCTGGGAAAGCTGGATAGGTGCCTTTTAGGGATGCATGGCTCCCCCCCCGAAACCCTGTGTCGGACTATCCATAGTGCAGCTCTGGAGTGTAGGCTGTCCTGGGCAGGCTCCCCTTCCTGGCTGATCCCACCTGCATGGGAAATGGCAGCACGATGAGTGTGAGCTTTATCCATCAGTATTTTCTTCGCCTGTTATGCTGACCCTAGTGCTCCCCATAGCACATCCATCCCCAGCTGCCTGGCTTGGCAAGCTTATCTGGCAAGGACTGTGCAATAGCAGGGGCTTATGGGCCTGAGGGGGATTCTTCCCTTTATGTGCCCCATTAGCTATGAGGCTTCTGCCTTAGGGGAAAAGGAGGCTGAGGCCTCTTAGGGTTTTTGGAAAGTCCTCCTTGACCCTGCAGCATGGCTACTGTACGGGCCTCATTCCCCTCTCCCACCCCAAGTTACAGTCTTTGGCACTGTCCACACAGAGGGGCCTCTCTGGATGCCTCTGGATTGTGTAGGTTCCAGATATCAGAGTTTGGGCAGGAGACTTCTCTGGGGGTGCGGCATGTGGAGGAGGGTGATGGTGAAGGGAGGAAGAACGCTGTGCTAGCTCACAGATGGGGCTATCATTACCCCAGCTCAGTCCACACAGCATCAACCGCTGTCATGTTGGAGGGGACAGGAGCAGGGGAAACCTGGGGGCATCTGCCCTCGAGCTGAACCAACAGCCAGGAAAGGCTCCCAGGCACCATCATGCTCAGAGACTCAGTGCTAGGGGCAGGGGACTAAGTTCAGAGCAAGACTGTGGCTGCTGAATCGGCTGCGGTGCACATGGGACACACAGCGGAAGCTTCTGGGATCCAGCTCTCACCATCAGCCTCTCCCATCCACACTGGAGGTGAAATGCTGAAAGAGGGGCCCAGAAAACATGCTGCCATAGCAGTGGGGGCCCTGGCTCAGAGGACAGGCACCGGGAGCTCCCACCTTTGTGGAGGTGATGCTTCAGTACTAACAGATTCCCCTGCTCTGTGGAGAGCTGGCTCGAGCTGAGTGCAGGGACCAGGCCTCCTCGTGCTCGCTCATAACCCTCCCCCCACCAAGGCTCTCTCCAGTGTGATGCGTGGATGTGGGATAGACATGGAAACCAGGTAAATGGACAGGAATGTGGAACATGGGAGAGGGGTTACTTCCCCCAACGTGACTGTAGCTGAAGGGCTGATTCTTCTGGGCTCCTTTCTCTTTTTAGTTAGAAACAAATTGAGGAGCCAAGGAGGAGCGGGCCAGGTCCTGTGGCCCGGCCCGGTCCATGTGTAGCTCCTACACAGGCTGCAGAGTCAGTACTCTGTGTGTGTGGGGGGTTCGAGGGGGGGGGGCTGGGACCGGAATGTCCAAGAGTCTCTAAACTATGGGGGGGTGAGGGAGCAGCTGGCGCTGAGTCTGTATCCAGGGTCAGAAACCAACCCAACCGCCTGCCACGTGGCCCTAAACCTGAGGCCATCACTCTTGTTAATGTCCCACTGTGGCGAGGAGCAAGGGCCCCTAGG
Organism: Lepidochelys kempii; assembly: GCF_965140285.1. Lineage (NCBI taxonomy): Eukaryota > Metazoa > Chordata > Testudines > Cheloniidae > Lepidochelys > Lepidochelys kempii. The sequence goes on along the minus strand of NC_136399.1, from coordinate 402,175 downwards.
TGTGTCCCCTCCACGGATGCCCCCCAGGGACAGGGGCCGCTCTCCGGAGGGCTTTGGTAGTGTACGTTGTACATCCAGACGTCAGTTAGCAGGTGAAGTCCTCAAATGTGCCCCGGGCCGGGTGGTGAGGTAGGATGTTGGCTGCATACGTCATCCCGGCTGGGTGGCCCCTTAGGCTCTCGCAGGGATTCTGGGGCAAGGGAGATGAGGGAAGGAGAGTTAAGTGTGGATGGTCCTGAGCACAGGGAGAAGAGCAGATGTTACAGCGACAGCATCATGCAATGCCTTGATAGAGGCAAGAGTCCAGCCCTCTAGTAATCACAGAGACCAGAGGCTCTGGCAGCATTTGGGGAGCCCAGCAGCTCAGGGGATGCCCCAGAAACACTTAGTGCCCTTGCCCAGGGAGCTCCAGAGCACAGGAGATCTCCATATACCTGGCTGAGTGATGCCACCTCCCATGAACAAAGACCCTGTTTAGAGATGGGCTGCAAGATTTGTGGCTCTTCTGTAATGAGTGAACCAGCTCCCTAGGCCCTATGCCCCTGAGTTTGGGGGATCTGTGCATCTGGGTCCGAACTTTCTGGCTTGGTGTCATGGCCTCAAGAGAACCACAGTTGTCAGCTATCTTCAGCAAACCAGTCGGCACTGAACTCCGGTGCCTAAATACCATGGTGACTAGCACACTAGCAAGACCTGGGCGGTTTTCTATCCTCTTCCTCTCCAAAGGCTGCCAGCTACCACTCCAGGCAGTCCCAGAGGACAGGGGTACTGGGCACTGGAGCATGAGGCCCCAAGCTGGCATGCTCAGTGCCCTGCTGTTGATCCCAGTCATGTCCTTTCACTGCAGGTTGCTCCCCAGCAATCCCCACAGCACAAAGATCATTCCCACGAGCCACTTTCTGAGCAGCCTATAGGCTTTGGGGGTTCCTAACTTTGGCCTTCAAGGCAGGCAGTCCTCTCTTAGCCCTCCTTGCTAGTTCAGAGGTGAAGGAGCAGGAAGAGGCCAGGACAACAAGGGTGCTAAAGGGAAGGACTGAGATGCATGCCCTATGTATGAGGACCTTGCACAGCGCCTGGCTACCCTACAGCAGGCGCTGGCCAGTGATATGGATCTGCCTGTCTCACAAGCACTCAGCAATCTCCTATAGAACCCCCAGCCCCAGCGGGCTCGCTGAGCAGCTTGGGGGGCACTGCAGGGCAGCGTGCTGCCGCTCCCCCAACATAGGGGTCAGTGGAGATGTCGGGGAGTCTAACTGAGCTGTGGCCCACGCCACGAAGAGAAGGGCAGGTTCAGGCACTTACATGGCGTTTCACATCATCCATGCTCAGGGTGACGCCCTTGTCTGTGTTGTTCCTTTTGTGATTCTTTTGGCACTTGGCGCGGCGACACAGCTTGTACTTTATGACCTGAAAGTGAAAGCAGCTCCTTGGTGGGATGGCCCCCTCATGGTGACCCAAAGCACCCTGCGCGCTGAGGAGCCGGGGGCACATCAGGGGCACCAGTTAAGGGGGGCAGTGCTGAGGTAAGTCACATGATGAGGGGCTAGTGGAAACAGCACAGGCCAGATCCTGCTCCCAGCCATAGCAAGGTAAATCCAGAGTGACTCCCCATTCTGGACTGGCTGCAGGGTAGCTGAGATCAGAAACTCACCCACAACATATGAAGAGGCTCACAGTTCCCATGGGCAGCAGGGATTTGGGTCCCAGGGGATTGGCAGGAGGCGTGCGAGGCTGGCACCATGCTGAGTGGGAAGGGACTGGGAGGGCAGAGGGGGGCTGGCGGGCGAGACCAGGCAGGGAGCAGGCAGTGAAGTGACATGCAGAGGTGAATGTGAGGAAGGAGCTGTGGGGGAAGCAGTGTGACGAGGGTTGACCTTAGGGGAGCATCTTGGTGCATCATGGGGGATGGTTCTCAACCTCCACAGCAGAGTGGGGTTCCTGGTGATCCCTCCTTCACTCACCTCATAGGCATAATCGAACAGCTCCAGCACGGTCAGGATGCTGGCCCCAATGAACAGCCCCATCTGCCCACCAATGTCGCCTGGAGACAAGAGGGATGAGAGCAGTCAGGGCGGGCTGGCTGAGAGTGGGTGGCCCCTCAGCCACTCAGGGGCTCAGTTATATAGTGTAGGACAGAACAGCTGAGGAATGGAGACAAGACAGAGGGAGGGAGGGAGGGAAAGGAGAAGGCAGCAGCTGCATCTGCCATAGCAGCTCATCCACTTGTAGTGACAGGTTTCAGAGTAGCAGCCGTGTTAGTCTGTATCCGCAAAAAGAAAAGGAGTACTTGTGGCACCTTAGTGGCTCAATAAATGCTCAAATAAATTTGTTAGTCTCTAAGGTGCCACAAGTACTCCTTTTCCTTTCACTTGTAGCGAGAGGCTGGATCTCTCCCCCCGGAGTTCACTCTAGTGGTCTCCGATGAGCCTGTGACACGGACACCCCCTGCCCCTCGGCAAACCAAAACCGGAGGCATCTGGGGATCCTTGGTCCTGACTCCAGGCTGCAGTTTGGTGAGCTCTGATCTGCTGGGCTGGTGAACCTACGAGCTCAGTGACCCTCCACATGGGCTAAGGGCATGGGTTCTGCACCCTCTGCTCACTGGAAGTAGGGGAGCAAGTCCTTCCGCTCTGCGATGAATGGACTCACCAGTGGCCAGGGCTCTGCGCTCCAATGTGAGATTCACTAGGAAGACCCAGGGATGAGGCCAAGGAGCCATGGAGCCCGCAGCCATGCCAGGATTTCCCCAAAGCACCAGGGTTCTGGGGTACAGGTTTTGGCTCTGTGTCCCCAATAAACACCCCTCCGTATGGAGCCAGCAAAGCCCCCGGCCCTTGCGGATGGCTACTCGGAGAGGCCAAATACTCACAGCTCCCATTGATTCTCAGCCCCTCTAGGAATTGAGCCCTGACTCTTCTTGGCCTCTCAAGAAGGTGCTGGGACTGGCTGTCAGGCTCTAGGGCTCTGCATAGGTATGCAGAGCTGCTCCACTGACTCATACCAGCAGCTAGACCAAGTGGGATCTGCTCCATCTTTGGAGTACCGAGGCCCAAGAGCTTCTCTAACGCAAGGGAGAGCTGGGGCAGGGAGGTTCTGGAGGAGAAAGCCTCGGAAGAGCCAAGTCAGGAGGGATAAGGTGTGTGTGTGTCTGTATGTGGGGGGTAGTTTTGGACAGTGATCTGCCTCATGGAATGGGGCCCCCACCCACTTCCAGGGGTATTTCCATTCCCCAGTCAGCCCTGAGGCAACGTTGACCTTTCTAAGCTACGCTCATTGGCTCACCTGCCTGCCATATAACCTTATAAACCAATCTCTCATTGGCTCGCCTCTCTGGCCTGAGCTTGGTAAGCTTCTCTCATTGGTTCACCCACCTGCCCTACGAGGGCCTGTCAATTGGGACCTCACACCAGTGCACTTGCACCCAGGGATCCTATATAATTTCTCCACTTCATGAGCCCTACTCCCTCAGCCGGCTAGAGACCAAACCACAATGGCTCTGCACTGAGATGACATCTGCTCATTAAATGGATCCATTACTATTTTCCAGTTGGTTTATTCAAAAAGCCCTTAAACATCTGCACTTGGGTCTGCAGGAAAGAGTCAGCTGCAGAGAAAACAGATCAGGACGGGAACTTTGGGGAAGGACAGGTACAGATAATGCTACTTCCCGCTCACTGAAATCTGGTTCACCTGCCAGACACGGACCACACAGTCCCCCATCTGCCTGGGGTGGGATGGGAGGCAAATCGCTGAGCTGAGCCAGCAGCCATGGTCTAGGTTCAGAGGTGAGGTGTGCGAGGGGGCGAGTTCCGTGCTAAAGGTGGGCACACAGCCATCTGAGCTGGGGGCGATCACGCTCCCCGTCATCCCATACGATGTTCTGGGCAAGGTACATCAGATTTACCCCAGTGCCACTCACAGCAGGCTCTGTCCCCAAGGGGGCAGCAGGAGAAGCAGTAGCCTTGTGTAAGAACAGCTCCCACCAACCCCCCACTGAGCCTCATCCTGGTCCCACAGAAGCCAGTGGGAGTTTTGCCATTCACAGCAGTGGGATCAGGACTCAGCTACTGCACTCAAATGTGCAGCGTCTCTCAGCCTCCCGCAGCACACATCACCATGTGCCTGGCCTTAGAGCCATGGAATTACCATCTGCCCCACCTCTCCCCTGCACTCAGCACCAAAGGCCCTGCTCTCCCAGGGGACTCCACAGCTCATGCCCACTGGGCTGCCGCAGAGCCAGGGTCTCTGACTGCCCTCCCTGCTTCAGCTTACCTCCAGCATCACCGACAGGTGGAAGGGAGAGCCACAGCTCACTGGAGGTGACAGGAGGCATCTGGGGCTTAGTGTAGGGGGAGTCATTGGAGCTGAATGGACCCCTACCACAAGCACTCAGCTAGCGCTGCTCAGCAGTGACCACAAGGCCTGGCTCCCTACCTGCCCCTGAGTATGGAGGGGAAACATGGCTCACCCAGCAAGCCAGCCACCTCGTAGGCCTTCTTCTGCTCAATTGTCTCATAGTTCAGGGCTTCAAAGAAGATATCCAGCACTAGGAAGTTCTCCCTGCAAGAGAGGAAGGGAGTGTCACTGGATGGGGCTGGCTCTGTGTGACAGCCTGGAGTCTCTGAAGCACATCCAGCATGGATGAAACCAGCAGGAAGCCATGAGACCAGGGAAAGGAGGCTAGGCATTAAGAACCGGCACCTGGCGTCCCATAGATCTGGAGGCTGGACAGGTGCCTCGGGGACCAATGGGGAATGAAACTCGTGTGGCACTGGCAATATGTGCAGTGTCCTGGCTCCATCGGCTCTGCCCCCAGGGCTGTGGTGCAAGCCTCCTCCCCAATTACCCAATGTACTGCTCCGACTTGTTGTGTTTCTTGGCCAGGTACTTGGCTGAGGCCTTGCTGGGGATTTTCACCATGGACAACTCCTTGCCAAAGCGGGTGACGTTGCAGGGCATCTCACAGACGCAGTAATCGTTGTCCTTCTCCAGCAGAAAATCTGGGGGGAGGAGGGAGGGGAGCGGAAAGGAGGGGAATGGAGAGAGAGAACAAAATAAAACAATAGCAACTCATACTCTAAAGGGGCCTCTCGACATTCCTCAAACTTCAAAACTGCCCTGGAAAGTGCCCCTCAAGCCACTGAACAGGAGAAGAAAGAGGGGGACAATTTCCGGAAGATTTCTAGGACCCTCTCCTCCCAGTTCCCACTTGTAAGCCATTCCCCTGCCCTAGCTAAGGCTCTCGGGAGGTCAATGGCAACAAAACAAACACAAGGCACTACCAGAGCCAAATCAAAGAAGGAGAAAGAAAATCACCATCTGAAAACGATGCAAATAGAAACAAATGAAGGGGGCAGGGCAATCAGTGCAGGGATCAGAGGGAGGGACAGGGGAAGAGAGAGGTGAGAAATATGGCACCCGCAGTCACGTTACAGAAGAGTCTTTGGAGTCTAAAGGATGAATGTAAAGGGGGGACACGATCTGCTGCAGCCAAGTCACCATCACTGCCAGCCATTGGCAAGGCCCCGTGGCCAAGTCTGATGTGGCAGTAGGGTCCTTGACAGGTGTGCAATAGGAGTGTAAACCACAGTATCAGAGTGTGGGTCTTTCTCCTTTAGTGGGTGGTCCACATATGAGAATAAGGGTCTACTGCAGCTGCCAGCTAATGGAGCTACTCCCTAAGTTCAAGCAGTAAAAGCTTGTGCTTTTAGCAGTGAATGGCCAGCGTTCAACCCTGAAGACAGCTGCTAGTGATGGTCACAGGAGCACAGATACCATCAGGGTGAAGACCATGGAGGTGTCTCAAACATAGCCAGAGTCATCTTCATCCTTTAGGGCTTAAAAACCTGGTTGCACCCTGGAGAGATTGCTCCATCCATGCATAGAGAGCCTGACGGGACCATGACTCTAAGCTCCTGTAGTAACAGGTGTGGTGCTGGACCCCAGAGGCAGAAGAAAACGCACGCCTCGATGGACTGAAGGGCCTGATTCAGAGATGGATAGAGTCCCTTCGTGCCACACCCCTTCCTGATGTCTAGGGGACCTGCATGGGGTTGCTGGCCTCCCCATTAAAAACTGGAATGAGGTATGAGTTACGGTAGGGATGGGGACCTTCCTTCACACACCCCACTGCTGCTGGGTGCTCTCCTTGCCCCTTGATATGTGTGGCACAGCAAGAACCCTGTCCTCCTGGAATGGAGCAGGCCCAAATGCTCCGCTTTGGGCCAGTGGCCAAACCTTCAAAAGGGAGAGGGGGCAAGGCAGTCTCACCTAAGGCTGGGTCCGCGCACTCCTTGTACTGCTCGGGGGTGCAATAGGGGGCATCACCTGCAGGGAGACAGAAGAGCAAAGTTTCAGTTGAACCTCTGTGCTGGGGCTGGATTTAAGGTGAAGAGGTTGATCCAGTGGGTGTGTGTGGGGGAGTGGGTGGATGACACCAGACTATACGGGCCATTGATCTGATCCAGCTGAGGACGGGGAGATACTGGACTACACAGGCCATTGGTCTGATTTGATATGGGGGGGGGCTGTGGAGGGAGGATAGTGAGCTAGATGAGCCATTGGTCTTGTCCAGCATGGGTGTGGAGGAGAGGGATACAGGAACAGCGAGACAAGCAATCTTATCCTGTGTGGCAGCCTGCATAGTTATTTTGCTGCTCCTTGAATCTGTGTGTTGTTTCCTAGCCTGCGCTCATCCCCCGCCCCCGTGGACCAGGAGACCTCCCAGCAATCTCAAAACCCTCCCTGTACCATCAGGATCCTGAGCATACAGACAGTCTTGACTTTAACACCTCACCTCGACTGTGTACAGAATCCCCACCCCAGGTTAAGCAATCAGCCAGAATAATGTAGGGTCTGTGATTCCGTATGTTAATTTCCAAGGATCTGTGGAACACACCTTACTTGCTATGGCCTGTTTGCAAGTGACTAGTCCCATCAGTGCTAAAGCCCTTGGAATAAAGGGCTGTTTCCATGAGAGGGGAAGTGGTTCCCAGCTGTGGGGGAACAAAGTAGAAGGTTCAATCCGCAGCTCCCGGGGAGACTGCTGCCTGGTCTCCCCACCTGCCTGCAGCAGCACATGCCTGCCTCAGGGTTTATGCTGCCTTATTTATTTCCTTCAAGCCAGCCTTGGATCTTAGACAAATACTGGGCCTACCCCAATCTTGGTACTGCAGTAGCTGCCATTCAAATGCTGATCAGCACTGTCTGGTCTGATCTTCAGAGATGGGCTTAGTGAGGGGTCTGTGGGCAGCATGCTCCAGAGCCAGCACCCTCCATGGAGACCTCGAAACCCACTGGGGAGGTACCTTCAGGGGCACTCTGGGGACACAGCATTACCTGCTTGCACACCCCAGAGTAAGTTTAACCCCCAACTCCACTGCCAGAGCCCATGTGTCTGCCCGAGCAAGCCCATCTCCCATGGTATTCTGGCTCCCGCACTGCCTGGATGTTTCTTGATAGGCTGAGAATTGAGAAGAATTTGAGGGATTAAATTGAAATCCATCCTGGAGCCACAGAGCTGTGCTGGAAGTGCCAGAATAGCTGGGATTTAGGGGAGGGGGCTGCAGCAGACTCAGGCCAGAGCTGCATTAACTGTAAAGGCTGTGCTCTGAGAGCGGTGGGTCTCAGCTCATGCACTGTAAGGTGCTGTTCACCTTCAGGTATTGTTTGCCCCAAAGCAGGACATGGAACAAGACAGAGCAGTGTCCTGTTGAGGCAGGAATCCTGGAGCAAGGGGAAAGGGAGGGGGGCACTGGACTAGATGGGTCACTGGTCGGCTCTGGTACAAGAAGCAAGATAATGGACTAGATCTACTAGCAGTGTGTGGGCAGAGGGATACCTGTTGAAATGAACCATTGGGCTGATCCACGGCAACAATGAAGTGGAGGGTTACCGGGCTAAGTGGCCCATTGGTCAGATCTGGGGCAGGGAGGCAGTGTGGGGGATACTAGGCTAGGTGGGTCCATTGGTTTGATCTGGGGTGGCAGGGAGGCACTGGGGGGATACTGGGCTAGATGGGTTTCTGATCTGGGGTGGCAGGGAGATGCTCTGAGCTGCACAGGGAGCGTCCTCCCCGGGGCTGGTTTGGGCCTGTCCCTGTCCCCATTTGGGCTCACCTCGCATGTGCACCATGCGGCAGTTGCAGTTCTCCACCAGGTAGCGGGTCTCACAGTCAATGCGACAGGCCGCGATGCTGTAGGTGTCGTAGAACTCAGAGTCTCTGGTTATGGATTGGCAGTTACCCCAGGGCGGGGGAAGGTAGATCAGCTGGGGCAGAGCAGGGAAGAATGAGAACAGGAGCCCCACCCCTTCTCTCCCCAGGGAATGCTCCCAGAAGGCTCTTGTTGAGCACCAAGGTGGACCAGGCACTGATCAGGCCACCATAGGAGCAAGCTGAGAATCTCAGAGTATCAATTAACTAGGCCCACAAGCCCCTGTGTCAGGCTCACTTTCCCCATTCTATTGATTTTAAAATGTCTAATTTTAGTAGCTGCTGTTTAACATCCTCCTGAGATATCAGTGGAATGGAAAGAATGTTATCATCTGATATGATTATTTCATGTTTTTTCCCCAAATACAGAACAGAAACATTAATTGAACGCTTCTGTCTTTTCTGCATTATTATTGATAATTCTACCATTTTCCATCTAATAATGGACCAATACCATTGTTAGGATTCTTTTTGTTCCTAATATATTTAAAAAAGTCCTTATTTTCCTTAACTCTGCTGGCCACCGTTTTCTCCTTGTGTCCCTTTGCTTTCCTTATCAATTTTTTACAATTTCTAGCATCTGATTTATATTAATATCAACTGCCCCTTTGTTATATATTATTTTTAATTTTTTCATAGCTGGCTTTGCTTCCCCTCTAAACCAGGTCTTTTTTTAACAATACAGCCTTCTTCCTTGAGTGTGGGATGGTGGCTTTTGGGACATCTAGTGGAAGTGCTGTTAAACAATTCCCAATTATCCTTCATGCTTTTCTGATTAAGTTCTTCCTCCTACCTGATTTGGCTCATGATTGTTTGTTATAATTGTCAAGAAGTGCAGTGACATAAGAACGGCCATACTGGGTCAGACCTATGGTCCATCTGGCCCAGAATCGTGTCTTCTGACAGTGGCCAATGCCAGAAGCTTTAGAGGGAACAGGGCATTAATCCGGTGATCCATCCTCTGTCATTCAGTCCCAGCATCTGGCAGTCAGAGGCTTAGGGACACAAAGCATGGGGTTGCGTCCCTGACCATCCTGGATAATTGTCATTGATGGACCTATCCTCCAGGAACTTATCTAATTCTTTTTTGAACCCAGTTATAGTTTTGATCTTCACAACATCCCATGGCAGCGAGTTCCACAGGCTGACTGTGTGTTGCGTGAAGAAATACTTCCTTTTGTTTGTTATAAACCTGCTGCCTATTAATTTCATTGGGTGACCCCTGGTTCACGTGTTATGTGAAAGCGTAAATAACATTTCCTTATTCACTTTCTCCACACCATTCAGGATTTTATAGACCTCTATCAGATCCCCACCTTAACCCTTCAGGCTCCTGGAATGCTGCACCCATCCCTTCCCCCCCGCTTAGTATTTCTTCTCTGTCTGTGTCAGGCAGAGGCAGCTCAGGGGCTGCCAGCACAGAGTGCCCAGCCCAGTGCTCTCCCTGCCCCTCACCCGCTGCTCCTGGCAGGACACAAAGGTCTGGAATCCAGGTGCCACCCCAAAGCCCAGCTGGTCAATTAAGGGAGGTTCATCCTGGCTGTGAATCTGCACTTTGATCCCAGCTTCAAACGAGAGCTCATCTGCAACAAAGAGAAAAGTGGGAGCTGAGTATCTGAGAGGGTTGGAGAACCCAGGCATCCTGGGTGAGAACTCTCTGGAGCCCATTTCATATCCGCAGGATACACCTATTCTGCTCTCCTCCAGGGCATATGTTAACCTAGCTTCAGAGGGGTTGTCCTGTCTTTAATGGAGCTTGGTGTGGAATTAACCCTGTCCCTGCCAGTGTGAAGAGCCCTTTCAGGCCTGGACAAGTACAGAGCCATGGGACAGTCTCAGAGGGCACCAGAAGTTCCAAGGATGAGAGGCCAACTCCACACAGCTGGCACCTTGTTGCCATCTACATCTGTGCAATGCAGGCATGTGACACACGCAGTGGTGTGAGTGAGGGAGAGATCTCATTTGGTCACATCTCACAGTCGCTTTGCACGGGTGAGATTGGCGCCACCAGGCCCAGGTCAGGGTGAGCCAGGCCCAGAGCCAGGCCCTCTCTTATACCCCTGCACATGTGAACAAAGTCAGGATTCCCCTTTTAATTCTGGATATACCCTGAGCTAGCTCCACTAGCTTCAGTGGGGTTATTCCTGATTTACACCAGTGTGAGAGTAGAACTGGGCCATTCTTGGTGCCTTTCACACAGGGACCTCAAACTGCCTTGGAAACATTAATGAACAGGTTTCAGAGTAGCAGCCATGTTAGTCTGTATCTGCAAAAACAAAAGGAGGACTTGTGGCACCTTAGAGACTAACAAATTTATTTGAGCATGAGCTTTCACGAGCTACAGCTCACTTCATCAGATGCATCCCATTTAATAGATGGGGAAACATCGCAGAGAGGGGGAGTGACTCAGTCAAGATGATAGAGGTGAGAACAGAACCCAGGCGTCCTGACTCCCAGTCTCCTGCTATAGGCTCTAGAAACTCTGCCTCAGAGCTGGGAACACAACCCAGGAGTTCTGACATGGGTCTAACACAGATGGCAGAGGTGGGTTTCTGTCCGGGCAAGTCCCTCCTGCCCAGCTGCCTGTGTAACTGTTCTGGAAGAAAGAAAAGGAGTATTTGTGGCACCTTAAAGACTAACAAATTTATTTGTTCTGGAAGGATGCTGAGAAGGTGTGAAGGGGTGAATGGTCTGGGGCTGTTCTCAGACATACTCTCTCCTCCACCCAGCTTTGCAGTGTGTGTGTTTGTGTGTGTGTCTATCACCTACATGACAATCTCTCCAGTGTCTGTCCTGAGGAAGAATTCTGTGCCCCTTCCCTCTCCACTGTATAACCCCTCCCATAGTCCACAGCCCCATCCCTGCTCTACAGGCTCCTCCCTTCCCCCCCTGCTCACTGTACCATACAGTGCAATGTTGTTTCAGGTTCAGTGGGGGTAGGGACTGGGGCTCCTCGGGTTTATTGCATGTGCCACCCTCCCACCCACATGCCTTCCTTCTTTCTGTCTGCTTTCCCTCCCTCCCAGCCCCTCAGTTCCCACTCTCTTCTTCCCCACCACCCTCCCGCTCCATGGTTCTGGGAGAGCAGCAGGGAAGTGGGTGGAACTATTTATAGACAAGTGCTACTTAATTTAAACTGGCAGGCAGTTGCCATAGCTAATAATTGAGGTAGGAAAAAAGGAGGAGAAAAATAGATTGACAGCAAGAAAAATGGGAGGACCTGAGAAGATGGGAGCCTCGGGGTAGGGTCATGGGGGTTGAGGCTACTGGAGACAGGGCATGGCAAGGGCCCAGCTTCAGGGAGACAACGCATGGGCCTTTATGGGGCTATGGCTGCCTCCTGGGAACCGGCTGCAAGCAAGTGACTGCGCATGTCCCTTCTCCAGGCCTGTCTGACCCTCTTCCCCAGACGTTATTATTGTTGGTGGTGCTCAGAGGCTTCGGATGGACACTGCTGTGTCAAGCTGGGCGCCCCAAACCAGGCCAGGCCCCCCATGCACTGTGAACAACAAGCCATGAACAGCTGCCATGGAAATACAGCTTGTGCAGGAGACAGAGACGGGGAGGCGTGAGCAGAGTGAGGTCTGGCCGAGAGGCAGGAGGTTGAATGGGCAGGTATCAAGGGAGTGGAGATGGCCCACCATCGGACTGGGGCAAAGTGCTCTGGGTGTAGAAGCAGAGGTGCCCATCTCCGCATGGGGAAGGGAGGGATTTGCAGACACAGCTGCTCCAGCTAGTGCAGCTGCTGCTGGAGGACAAGGATACAGGTCCTGTTACCTGAATCCCCCCAGACAGGCAGGTACTCGTCTTGCTGAATGTCCAGCATGATCTCCAGACCATTGCCGGTTCCGCCCTTCATGGTGATGCGCCGGGGCTTCCCATCCTGTCCGGAGTTGAATGTGTAGCACTTGCCGTAGCGTGTGAAGACCTGAGGGGGACAGAGATGGGAGGGCACAGTTAGACACAGAGCTGGCGGGCTGATGCTAGACCCTACCACCAGGCTGGGTACTAAGTCAGCTCTGCGGGGACCAAACACATTGACTTGTGCCCAGCCAGTCAGTGCATCAGGGAGTGACAAAGACAGGGTGTCACTGATTGGAGCTCAACACCCCCACCTCCGGCATGTTCACTTCCCATTGTAAGGTTACCAACTGGGGACACCCCCCATCATGCATCCTCACCTCCCATCACAAGGTCACCAACTGGGGACACTGCCCCACCCCCATGCATACTCAGAGCTCAAGTATGAAACTGCAGAAAAACCTGAGAGTCTCTGGATTAAGTTTAGAAGCGTGAGCAACAAGGGTGATGTTGTGGTGGGAGTCTGCTATAGACCACCGGACCAGGGGGATGAGGTGGACGAGGCTTTCTTCCGGCAACTCGCAGAAGCTACTAGATCACACGCCCTGGTTCTCATGGGCGACTTCAATCACCCGGATATCTGCTGGGAGAGCAATACAGTGGTGCACAGACAATCCAGGAAGTTTTTGGAAAGTGTAGGGGACAATTTCCTGGTGCAAGTTCTGGAGGAACCAACTAGGGGCGGAGCTCTTCTTGAGCTGCTGCTCACAAACCGGGAAGAATTAGTAGGGGAAGCAAAAGTGGATGGGAACCGGGGAGGCAGTGACCATGAGATGGTCGAGTTCAGGATCCTGACACAATGAAGAAAGGAAAGCAGCAGAATACGGACCCTGGACTTCAGAAAAGCAGACTTTGACTCCCTCAGGGAACTGATGGGCAAGATCCCCTAGGAGAATAACATGAGGGGGAAAGGAGTCAAGGAGAGCTGGCTGTATTTTAAAGAATTCTTATTGAGGTTACAGGGACAAACCATCCCGATGTGTAGAAAGAATAGTAAATATGGCAGGCGACCAGCTTGGCTTAACAGTGAAATCCTTGCTGACCTTGAACACAAAAAAGAGGCTTACAAGAAGTGGAAGATTGGACAAATGACCAGGGATGAGTATATAAATATTGCTCGGGCATGTAGGAATGAAATCAGGAAGGCTAAATCACACCTGGAGTTGCAGCTAGCGAGGGATGTTAAGAGTAACAAGAAGGGTTTCTTCAGGTATGGTGGCAATAAGAAGAAAGCCAAAGAAAGTGTGGGCTCCTTACTGAATGAGGGAGGTAACCTAGTGACAGAGGATGTGGAAAAAGCTAATGTACTTAATGCTTTTTTTGCCTCTGTCTTCACAAACAAGGTAAGCTCCCAGACTACTGCACTGGGCAGCACAGCATGGGGAGGAGGTGGCCAGCCCTCTGTGGAGAAAGAAGTGGTTTGGGACTATTTAGAAAAACTGGACATGCACAAGTCCATGGGGCCGGATGCGTTGCATCCGAGAGTGCTAAAGGATGTGATTGCAGAGCCATTGGCTATTATCTTTGAAAACTCATGGCGATCAGAGGAAGTCCCGGATGACTGGAAAAAGGCTAATGTAGTGCCAATCTTTAAAAAAGAGAAGAAGGAGGATCCTGGGAACTACAGGCCGGTCAGCCTCACCTCAGTCCCTGGAAAAATCATGGAGCATGTCCTCAAGGAATCAATTCTGAAGCACCTAGACGAGAGGAAAGTGATCAGGAACAGTCAGCATGGATTTACCAAGGGACAGTCATGCCTGACTAATCTAATTGCCTTCTATGATGAGATAACTGGTTCTGTGGATGAAGGGAAAGCAGTGGACGTGTTATTCCTCGACTTTAGCAAAGCTTTTGACATGGTCTCCCACAGTATTCTTGTCAGCAAGTTAAAGAAGTATGGGCTGGATGGATGCACTACAAGGTGGGTAGAAAGTTGGCTAGATTGTCAGGCTCAACGGGTAGTGATCAATGGCTCCATGTCTAGTTGGCAGCCGGTATCTAGCGGAGTGCCCCAAGGGTCGGTCCTGGGGCCGGTTCTGTTCAATATCTTCATTAATGATCTGGAGGATGGTGTGGATTGCACTCTCAGCAAGTTTGCAGATGACACTAAACTGGGAGGAGTGGTAGATATGCTGGAGGGAAGGGATAGGATACAGAGGGACCTAGAGAAATTGGAGGATTGGGCCAAAAGAAATCTGATGAGATTCAACAAGGACAAGTGCAGAGTCCTGCACTTAGAACGGAAGAATCCAATGCACCGCTATAGACTAGGGACCGAATGGCTAGGCAGCAGTTCTGCAGAGAAGGACCTAGGGGTGACAGTGGACGAGAAGCTGGATATGAGTCAACAGTGTGCCCTTGTTGCCAAGAAGGCCAATGGCATTTTGGGGTGTGTAAGTAGGGGCATTGCCAGCAGATCAAGGGACGTGATCGTTCCCCTCTATTCGACACTGGTGAGGCCTTATCTGGAGTACTGTGTCCAGTTTTGGGCCCCACACTACAAGAAGGATGTGGAGAAATTGAAGAGAGTCCAGCGAAAGGCAACAAAAATGATTAGGGGTCTGGAACACATGACTTATGAGGAGAGGCTTAGGGAACTGGGATTGTTTAGTCTACGGAAGAGAAGAATGAGGGGGGGATTTGATAGCTGCTTTTAACTACCTGAAAGGTGGATCCAAAGAGGATGGATCTAGACTATTCTCAGTGATAGCAGATGACAGTACAAGGAGTAACGGTCTCAAGTTGCAGTGGGTGAGATTTAGGTTGGATATTAGGAAAAAGTTTTTCACTAGGAGGGTGGTGAAACACTGGAATGCGTTACCTAAGGAGGTGGTGGAATCCCCTTCCTTAGAAGTTTTTAAGGTCAGGCTTGACAAAGCCCTGGCTGGGGTGATTTAGTTGGGATTGGTCCTGCTCTGGGCAGGGGGGTTGGACTAGATGGCCTCCAGAGGTCCCTTCCAACTCTGTTGTTCTATGATTCTATGATTTATCCCTCATTGCAGGGTCACCAGTTGGGGATATTCCCCCCCATCACAGAGTCACCACCCTACCCCTCACATACCCCCCCACTGCAGGGTCACCAATCAGGTATGCCTCCTGGATACTCATCCTATATCATGGGGTCACTGATTAGGGACTCCCCCACCCCCACTGCAGGGGCACCATTCAGACTGTTGTAATAACTGGGGCCTGATAATCCTACCCCAATTGTGAGCTCAACTGTGGGAAAGTTATAAACTTGTCCCATCGCTGCTATCCAACATTAATGGGAAAAGGTGCAAAAGGAGACAACAAACTGGACTAGTGCAAACCAAAAGGTCAACTGAGATTGCCCCAGGATTGTGTTAAAAACACATGTGCTAAACAAGAGATGTGTGGGACTGGAAATCAATGGACAAAAATTGGTGTGTCAGAAATTAGGCTTAACTGGTGAACACAGTAATGAGGGGATGGGCTATTCCACTCATTATTCCCTTTTGGGGGTCCTTAAAAAACCTTTGTGGGGAATATCAAGCTGGCTGTCTGGCTGCAAGATGGGTGGACTGCAAGAGGGACCTTTACCATTATGGCTACCATCTTCACCATCTCCTAGGACCTCAGCATTGACCGTGACACTCTTTGGCCTTTGCCATCCTGACCCGATGATGTCCTGACCAGAGAGGGGGACCCAGATGGCAGCGGCACCTCCACCACCACCTGGGCTGGCACCCTTCCCCCATGTCTGCTTGTTTTGTCAAAGCAGGGAAAGTCCATAACTCAGAACTGGACAGCAGACCTAGCCCTTTCTTTCCCACCAAGGATTGTCCGACAAAATAAAGAGATTCTAACCCATCTCTCTCTCTGAGAAAGGGACTGGATAGGTTCTGATTATGTTTGTTCTGCATAACCACTCAGTTGTGATTCCAAAATACTTGTATCTTGTTCTGATACCTTTTCTCTTGTGAACCCTGATAAATAAATTTCCAAATTTTGGCATGAATTTTCCAGTGTGTTTGGCCATGGGACTAAGCAGGTCGAGGTCTCTACACTCAAAATCCTGGAAGCAGTGACACGGGGTGGTCTCCAGGCTAATCTGTCTTGCTCGGCCCCTGAGCCCTATTAACTTCAGTGAGAATTCAGTGCCTCTCAGTATCAGGCCTTTGTGGGTCAGCTTTTGTCCCAGTCACTTCAGCATCACAGACAACTCCCACCCCAAACAGCATCTGGGCTCACATCACTGTCCAGGGCATTCCCTGGGGACCCTGCCCCCATGCGGGGCTCCTGTGCCCCTCTGCTCCCTCCTCAGTATGCATTTGGCATAACCCCTATTTATCTCCCCAGGGCTCCTCTCCTCCTCCCACCACGACTGCATTCATCTCTTCCTCAGCAACTGGGCACTCCCCATCTCCCTTCATGTCACGTCCAAGGTGGGACTCTTTCACTCCTGGGACTCAGGGCTTTCCTCCTCCACCAGCCCTGTCCCCAGGAAGCAAGGAAGCAGAGACAAAGCCAGTACCATTCTTCAGCTAATGTCACCAGGAGCTTCCAGAAAGGGCAGCAGAGGTCCCATCAAAACAGAGATGGGGAGCAAGAGGAGTGGCAATGTGTTGAGATCAATTCAAAGCTAAGGGGCTTCCAAGGAAGGGAGTTAATCAGGCATGGACAAGACCTGTGAGACCCCACAGTGGTGCAGGACAGGCGCTGCTAGGGCTTTCTCCAGCCTTCATTTCCAACGTGCCAAGTGATGGGGCTCCTCCATGGGAGACTGTAGCTGTGACCAGGGTGTCCCCTAGGGGCCAGCTATGATCACTCAATTAGGGCAAACTGCAAAGAATAGGGGCAGACAATTCCCATAAAGCTGGTCGATATTCCAATACTTAGATTTACCAAGAAAGCGTCTTTATTACCTTATTGGTTACTCAAAAGTCCAAACAACACAGTTCCCTTAAAGTGATCCAGACTCAGGCCTCCATCCAGGTACCTAAGTCAAATATGATGAAGATTCCTGGAAATCTTATTTCATCATATAAAAGAAAAGGTTCTACCAATCCCAAAGGATTGGACACATTACTTCCCAGGTTATTGAATAGTCCAGATCTTACCCAAATACATGCTACAGTCAATTCTTATTAACTAAACTAAAATTTATTAAAAAACAACAGAGAGAGGGAGTATCGTTAAAAGATCAGTATACACACAGATATGCGTTCAGTTCTTAAGATTCAGATTCATAGCAGAGATGGTGAGCTTTGTAGTTGCAAAGAGTTATTTCAGAAATAGTTCATAGGTTATAGTCCAATATCATTGCAGGGTGTTCCAGTTTAGGACTGGGATCTCAGTCCTTATGGCCTAAGCTTCCCCTGAATGACGCCTCAAGCAGATCTGAAATGACAGAATCAGGACCCAAGGATCTTTTATACAATTTCATGTCCTCTTTGACAAGTTGGGAGTTTCTCCAGGAATAAAAAGTAATTAGGATGACTTTGAAGGAGGTCCATCACCGGTACTTAGCTATAGAATTAACATAAGACAATTTGCTTGTTCTTCCACCATTCACAGATTATTTGCTATACATTTCAAAGAGAGATGAATACAGAGATATCTCATGTTTACAATTCATTTAAGTGCTAGGATGTTCTTTGATCTCTGAATTATCAGAATACAGCATAGACAGGGACTGCTGATTACACTGTCCACCCTACTCATACCTATGTAAATACAAACAAACACAAACATTATCCCTCCACATGTCCTTTGAGGGTTTTTATTTTGCAGGATGTTTAACTCTTTCTAGCCATGTGTCACAGGAGCCCTCCCTGATATTGCCCTCCCCCACTAGCCCAACAACCCCTCTCTGCCAATCTCTATCTTGCTATGCAGCCCATGTCCATTTGCCCTCCCCCCAACCCCATAGGGAAGGTCCTCCATGTCTCAGGATGGGATGCGGGGCGGGGGCTCAGCTCTGCCAGTCATAGAATTCAAGGATGGGAAAAGCCCCAGGGATCCAGCCGCATTAGATTCTAAGGAAAAATCCACTGAAACCTGCTCAAACCCAGGCACTGCAGGCAGGACCCCTGTCCAGAGGTGACATGCCCCAGCCAGCTCTCAGTTACATTTGGCTTGTTAATGTTTCCTTTGCAGACACTTGACTAATGGCCCCATTAGAGGCGTAGGCAGGTAATGGATATAAGGAGGAACAGAGGGAATGAGACTGAGGCTGTCTCTCCAGTGGCTTTTATGGAAGGAATGAAAAGTGGTTTGCAAACATTTAGGAGCCTCACCACCCTCCCTTCCTTCACAGAGCAGGGCATACCTCTCCCCATGGCTCAGAGGGGAAACAGGCCCAGGGAAGGCAGGGGACATGAATGCATCCGATGAAGTGAGCTGTAGCTCACGAAAGCTTATGCTCAAATAGATTTGTTAGTCTCTAAGGTGCCACAAGTACTCCTTTTCTTTTTACAGAAAAGGAAGCAGAGCAGGGAATAGAATCATGGCTCCTAACCCATAGCCCCATCCAGAACTGGACCCCAGACCCTATGCTCTACCCATTAGACTCCAAACCCCTCCAAGCGGAGGGGATAGAACCAGGGGTCTGGGCTCCCAGTACCTCATGCTCTAACCACTGTTCCCCACTCCCTGCCATCAATGCTGGACTGCTACACCAGCCTGCCCTTTCAGTGCTGGATCCCATGCTGCATGAGTTGTTCTGAAGCTGTGAGGCTTTCCTTTGTTCTTCGCTCATATTCCTGAACTTCCAGGTGTTCATGGGCAACGAGAGCAGTTAGCAGATGCAGTTAGACGACTAGGTAAGCAGCAGGGCCAGTGAGGCCAGGAAAGCCAGCCCCCAGCGCAGGCATGACAAGATGTTCCACAGCCCATGATGGAACTTGGTCTGGTCCAAGAAGACATGGGAAAGTCCTGCAGGGAGCCTCAGTCCCTGACAGCTGGATGCATGCTATGTCCACCCCAGCCTGGTTCCCATACCCCCTGGGAGCCCCTCAGGGAAAGGAGGGAATGTGAAAGAGGCAGGAAGGCAGAGAGGAACAAGAGGCAATCTTTTGGGTTGGGAAAGTCCAAACCTGAAGCACAATCTCCCCTTGTTTCCTCTCTTATGCCTGGCTTTGCCTTTCCAGCATCCTTTTTTCTCTGTTCCTTCCGCACTTGCACTCTGCAGATGGCTCACTGCTTTCCTCCCAGGCAAAGTGCAGAAGGAGCCCCTGGAGCATGGGGTCTGGAGGCAGCTGTGTCTCCAGGTAACCCTGCTGTCATGCCACATCTGCTACTCCAGAGCAAGCCCCTGTCTCCCTTTCTCTGGGAGAGGCAGATACTTGGGATCCTGCCTGCAGCCTCCTTGGGCAGGAGCTTCCACCGTGCTGGCTCCCAGGTTCGGGGTGCCACAAGCAGCAGAGATGAATCATAGCAAGTGACTGCACCTCTCCTAGGTTCCCTACATCCACCTGGGAAGGCAGAGAGGGAAGGAGGGACTGGCGCGGTTTCTTGCCTCTGACCTGGGTGAGTGTGTGCGCGGGGGAGGAAAGATGATGTATCAGAGAGAGAGAGAGAAGCACACATGCACACAGACTCTGTATGATAGTGATACAGAGATAGACGGGGGAGGAGGGGGTGGAGACAAGACCGAACAAAACCCTGCCCTGAGCAGAGCAGACTTGCTGCTTACTTACTCCAGGGCTGCATCTGTGCCCTAAACAAAGCCAAGCAGCGACAGGGATCAGTGCACAGTAAGTGCAAGAGGCCCGGAGACAGGGATCCCTGCCCTCTGCCCCTCATCAATCTCCAGGAGATGCCCAACTTTCCCGTAGCTTGAGTGCCCCTCACCTCCAGCCTCCCGGTGCCATGGTTGTCAGCGCTATGCCCCAGCATCAGGCCTATCCTGTTCATGAAGTGAGGTTTCAGCTGGCTCGCAGAGGCTCATAGGGAAGGGGGTTTGATGCACGGATGTCACAGACGGGGGTCCAGCTCGTAGTAGTCCAGACAATGAAGGACAAAGGCTGCACTCGCCACGGTGACAATGCCCTTGGGAAGATAGAAATGGCTTAGTCAATCGCTGCCTTGCCAGAGCTCTGCTGAACCATCTCTGCTCTCAGATTTCTTCCCAGCCTCTGTGAACAGCCCCAAGAGCTCTTCATATCTCCTGGCTTGGTGGTGGTGGGGCTGGCTTTTGGGACAGTGCTACCACCTGGTGATCACAGAGGGTACATGCAGTTTCTGCAGTCCAAAGATCCAGAGAGATGCTGAGGGCCCAACTGGTAGGTGAAGGACGGTTCTGTGCATACAACAGAACCAACCCTATTCCCTGTGAAGCTCCATTTGACCAGGACTTGTTTCCACAGTCTGGGAGTTGTATGCAGGATTTCTACAGATGCAGTGGCCAGGCAAGGCTCTCTGGGAGCCCAGCATGCAGCCAGAAACTCCAGGGAGGAAGGAGGGATCCTGTCTGCAGCCTCCTTGGGCAGCAAATTCCTGCTTGCTGGCTCCAGGGTGCCTCATGAAGGAGGGATCATCATAGGAAGCTTAGCCTTCAGTCTCAGATGTGAGTCCCGCAAATGCAAAGTAACACACACTGGCGGGGAGATTTGAACTCCTCAGGAAACCCAGGGCTCTAAAAAGGATCTGGGTATTGCTGAGGGCAACTCTGCTGAGACCTCTGCTCAGCGCATAGTTGGAGCCAGGAAAGCTCTAATCCCTGATTCCAAATCCCCACTTCAATCCAGCACCCCTGCTCTAATCCCTGCTCCTCCAACACCCTCACCTCAATCCAGGCCCCTGCTCTAATCCCTGCTCCTCCAACACCCTCACCTCAATCCAGGCCCCTGCTCTAACCCCTGCTCCTCCAACACCCTCACCTCAATCCAGGCCCCTGCTCTAATCCCTGCTCCTCCAACACCCTCACCTCAATCCAGGCCCCTGCTCTAATCCCTGCTCCTCCAACACCCTCACCTCAATCCAGGCCCCTGCTCTAATCCCTGCTCCTCCAACACCCTCATCTCAATCCAGGCCTCTGCTCTAACCCCTGCTCCCAGATGCCAGACTCTCCAGCACCCCCAGCACATGCCATATCCCCAACTGGCACTCGCAGCCAAACTCCCCCTGCATTCCCTGGGATAACACCAGTCCCAAGTCCCTGCTTTCCTGGTACCCAGCTCCAAAAGGGGCCACAAGGCCCATGCTTCATAGGGTCACGCTAACACAGATGGAACACACAGGATGTTCTAGCACCATCCGGTGAATTCCCACCATAACTTGCATCAAGCCACAGATGCCCCCTAACATGTGTCAGTGTGGAGTGCCCCCTCTCCCTCCAGCTTCCAGGCTTCGTAACTCTCAGGTTCGCCCACCAAGGATTGCTGGGCAAAGCTGTCCTCAAAACTACCCCTCCCTTGTCCTCTTTGTCTCTGCCTGAACTCCTAGTGAGCGTATCACTGTCTGCCTCTCCCGGCCACGTCCGACCTTGCCCAGGAGGCTGAGCTATCGACCAGCCATCTCAAATATCTGCTTGGCCCATGGAAGGGGAGCATTCGGGCACATGCAGCATGGCTAAATGGGAAGCAGTTTGTGAGAGGTGAACAGGGAGGCAAAGGCATTTAGAAAACTATTCCAGATGGCAAGGAGCAGGTTCATAGCCAGGACAGAGACATGTAGGGCCCTGGGAACAAAAAAGAAACCTCCACGCATGAGTAAATCCAAACCAAAGTCAAGCAGCTTGCCTCAGTGGCAATGGCTCTCGGTGCTGAGACCCCATGTCTCTGCTCACTGTCCCCACAACACCCGCCGCGCCCAGAATTTGCCTGGCTTTGAGAGGCAAAGAGTTCACTGTTTAAAAACAAGAACAACAAAAATGTTTCTAGCCTTTCTGGTTGGAAAGGAATCAATGCAGCGGCACCTGCCAGAGCCTGCAAAGAGAACAGCAGCACTGAGAGGCGTGAGCGATCCCATTCAGCGCAATAGGTGGTTAACTCTGAAACTTAATGATGTCTGCTGAAATGGCAGCATGGTTAACAATTTAATTGCTGGTAGATTTAGTAGCAGCATTTAGCGAATGTGGTAATCCCACAATTCCAAACTGCCCCACCCCAGTCTCCCTATGCCAAATCCCGCAACTGCCCCCTCCTTGGATCCCAAGACCTCTGGCCTCCCTATCCCAACAACATCTGTGATGCAGTTACATACAGTCAGTTCATGGGGAGAAGGGTGAAATTAACAGACACATAAATCCCGAAGGGACTGTGCGGAGCCTGTTGTTCAGGGCAGGGGCGGGGCGTGTTGCCTGGGGTCTGGGAGGGTAGGGACTGCTGCACTGAGTGTGACATTTATGTCCCTACAATTCTGAATCTCCTGTCTTTCCCAGAGAAGCCAGGGATCTGTGGTAGGATTTCGGACCCAGGAACCGCCCAGTACATGGAGACTTGGCTGCATCCCACAGCCCGACCAAGAAGTTGATTGTGGTTGTTTGCAGGGATAGAATCTCAGGACCTTCTTCTTTAAAAGCACAGACCTGGGCACCCGAGCTAAAGGAAACTCTCCATTCACTGTTATTAATATAGGGACTATGACACACAGCTGAGCTGCTCTGATTCCAGCCAGCAGAGGGCAGTGGGGTGCAGAGACACTCACACACTCTGATTTTCTCCAGGACTGAGTCCCAGTTTCCCAGTCCCCCTGTGGGTGGGGCCATCTTAGCGCACCCCAGAGCTGGATGCCCATGAGACCCAGAGGCTGCTGCAAAGACAGAGCTTCCATATGCTGAAATATCCAACTGTCCCCGACTGAGCAAATGAGAAAGTGCCTCTCATCCACTCCACTGACTGTGTTTGGACACAGCCTAGCCTGTTACTGCTGATTGTATCTGCACTGGCATAAGAACACGCTGAAGGAGCCCAGCCCCCGCGCTGCAGCCATGGGAGGAAGCCTGACTCCAGTGGGAGCCTGAGGGGCTGAGACGACTATCCCCAATGGACGGCCTATAGAAAGGTGGGAGGAGGGAGATGTTTCCCCATGGCACTCCTATAGAGAGATGACAGGAGATAGCCCTGTAGGCACTCCCTCCACAGAGAGACGGGCAGGGGGTGGCTTCCAGTCCCCGCCAGCCTGGTGGGATGGGGCCCAGGAATCCCTGAGGAAAGGCTCTGGGTATCTTCCGATACCAGTTGGTCCCTCTGAACTTCTGCCTTTGGAAATCGTAAGTGTTGTGATTTTCAGGCCATAGGCTCCCCACTTCTACAGGGCCCCCTACAAGATGCTCCCTGCCAGCCACCCCGGGACATCAACAGCCCTGCTCGTATAGGGCCCTGGACTCAACACCCAGCCACCACTGCGGCATTAACAGCCCTGCTCCTATAGAGCCCCGGACCCAGCGCTCCCTGCCTGCTACCTCTGGGGCATCAACACTGGGGCATTGCACAGGGATGCCTCCCTGGCAGCTGACACCAGGCAGCTGATAAAGAGAAATAACATTTCAGTCATCGAACTCGTTCCAGTCAGGCAGCTGACAATTGCTCCCTGCCTTCACTTCTCCTGCATCCCTCCCCCACCTCTCCAACCCATTTACGGTTAGTTCAGGTCATGATTTCTGCCTGTTACACATGGAGCATTTTAATTACAGCAAGCAGTTTGCCTGCCACGTGGGGAGCCTGCGGGCCCAGCTGGCACGAGTCACAGCACCAAGGGAGTGGCATGAGACATATGAAGGGCCAACCTGAGCCAGGGCCCCTGGCTGCCAGAATTTAGAACTAGATGCTCATCTTAGCAGCTAGTACATCTGTCTTAGCAGACCCCACACTCTGGGGCAGACAGCCCCCCTCCGCACCAGACCCGATGGAACTGGTAGTGGTGGACGGGGAATGAGGCCTCAGTCCCCAGTGAGGGAGCTACAGCAAAGGCACACGGGCTCCGATAGAGGTAGGGGAAAGCGCAAAACTGCTGTAACAGTCCGCTCTGCCGCAGGGAGCCATTTATGGGGCCACAACTGCACTGAGGACCAGGTCGCCTCGTGGTGCATGAGCTCCTTAATGGTGGAAATTAAGCAAAGAGCAAGTCTTGGGGGGAGGGATAGCTCAGTGGTTTGAGCATTGGCCTGCTAAACCCAGGGTTTGTGAGTTCAATCCTTGAGGGGGCCATTTAGGGATCTGGGGCAAAAATTGGGGATTGGCCCTGCTTTGAGCAGCAGGTTGGACTAGATGACCTCCTGAGGTCCCTTCCAACCCTGATATTTTATGATTCTATGATATTTGAGCCCCATAAACATAATTCTGCAAACACCACTCAGCCAGATCCTTGTGTCTGTTCAGGTTCCCCAGGTGGCAAGGTTCCTGCCAAAGCTCAATGCCACTGCCTTGCCCCAGAATGGCATGGTCTATGCCCATGGTAACAGGTGCCCAGTGCTGTTTATCAACACAGGGACCCTGTCATACTGGCACAGCTGAGAGACAAACAGGCTAGCCAGGACAGGCCCAAGGACAGAGACCAGCTGGCAGGGTAGCTGCCCCTTGGCTCCCTGCTGGGTTTGTCCTTCCCCACATTACTGAAGGGGCAAAAAGCTCCTGGGAGGAGTGGGGCTTACTCACCACAGAGAAGTCCTCTGGCCCACACTCAGCCCCTTGGTAGCTGCAGCTCAGCAGCATGTCCTCCAGCTGATGGCAGGTGCGGTTGTAGAAGTTGTACATGTTCAGGGGCTGCTCAAAGGCCTCAGGGCTGAGCTGGGCCAGGGGGAAGCCCGGCTCCACCGTGCTCTCATACGCCACCAGGGGCTTCACCAGGGGCGCAATGTAGAGCCAGTCCTCCTGGCTGAGCTGCGAAATCCGCAGGAGGTTGATATTGCAGAAGGTGATGGCTGGAAAGGTCATCTTGGGGCTATTCTGCTCATCCAGCTGCGTGACATGGTGGTACTCCAGGTAGTAGATGATGCGGTCAGCCACTTGGTAGAGGAACATGGAGAGGGAGAGCAGGAAGGCCAGTGCCCAGAACATCTGCCGCGCCCTGAAGCCGTCCTCCATGAAGATGTGGCTGGCTCCATGCAGCGTGCAGCTGCTGGCAAAAGCCACAATGTCAGTGGCCGTCCTCTCCTCCTCCTCTTCATCCTCCTCCTGACCATAAAGGATCTCGTCCACGCTGTCATCTCCTCGCCCCATAGCCCCGTTGTCTCCATGCCTCTCTTCGCTGGAGGAGAAGGAGATGGTGCAGAATATCTGGATGGGCATCCTGCAGGAGGGGGGGTCCTGCCCCTCCCCACCCCTCCTTGTTCCGTTGCTGGCCAGGGGGTCCTCAAAGGCTTTGGTCTGACCCTCTTGAGGGACAAAGGAAGAAAGATATGAGAGCAGGAGAGAGAGATAGGGAGGACAGAGGGAAAGGAAAGTTGAATGAAAAAGCAGGGAGGAGAGGGGGAGAGAGAGAGGAAATTAGAGTGACCAGATGGAGACAGGGGGTGGCAAAGGGAGAAGTGGAGACAGAGAGAAAAAGGGAAGAGAGAAGAGCCTGGAGGAGAGAAAGAGACAAATGAGATATTGTCGGAGAAGCGAGAGAGAAGGGGATGGGAGGAAGATGAGTGAGCGGGAGTTCTGCAGGGCTCCCACCCAGCCCCGAGAGGAAACTGGTCCGGATTGTGGCTGGCAGGGCAAAGAAGAAAAGTGTTGCTGGCTCCAAAAGCTTCGCTGCTCAATTTGCTAACAAGTTGGGAGCTCCCGATCCCCTGAGCTCTGAGCCGAGTTGCAGCACTCCTGTGTGGCTGCCAGCTCCGGACGATTGCATGCGGGTGTGTGAGCACGGAGTCCTACAGCCCAGTGCTGCAATCAGCCTGGCCAGCAGAGACCGGGCCTGCTGAATAATTGATCAGCGTTCCTTGTCCTCGGAGCCGGTGGAAGAGGTGATGAGGGCCGGGGGGAGGGACACAGTCCAGCCTGGCAGCCCCTGAGAGTCCGATGCATCCAGGCCCCATCTTCCCAGTGGCAGGTTGTTTCCCGAACCCACCATGTCTCAGCCTGTTCTAACACCTCACAACTGTTTATCAAAAAGTGTCCAGAGCCAGAGAGAATACGGGACCCACCGAGCCCAGAACACAATGTCTGGAGTTCACACTACAGAGAATACGGGACCCAGAGAGCCCAAACCACAGTGTGTGGGATTCATACCACAGAGAATCCTCTGGCCATAAACCAATCAAGTTGGTGCCTTGTGCTGGGAAGCTGGATTTCTGCTGCCCTTGCAGGACACAAAGCATCTCAACCATGCCCTGGACCTTCCCTGTACACAGGGGCTTCCCAAATCTGCTACAGTCTCAGGGTATGGGGCACACCCCACCCAAAAGCAGGAAGAAAGTGATGCTAGGTGAGCAGAGGGGGCAGCTGCCATGAGTCTTGGAGGGCAATTTTAAGGTGGATCCTAAAATGAATGGGGAAGAAAGTGCAGGGACCGAGGTGCTTGTGCTGTAAGGGGGTGGCAGCAGGACCTGGAGAGCCAGCACCAGGGAAGCTGCAATAGCCCAGCTGAGAAAGAAGCTCCTTTTATTCTGATCTGCAGCCTACCTCACGGCAGTGCCTCCCCCCATGCAGAGCCTTGCCTGTGGTTTGCCTTCCCTGCACTCAGACCATTAGAAGAGGAGTCTGATGTGGCCACAGAGTAATTTCCAGCCTGTTTCTTGCACCGCAGTCGCGGCTGCCTAACCCAAGAGGGATGGGAAATGTCTAAACAGGCAGCACTTGCAGGCCTGAGAGAGCAGGCCGGGAAACTGGCCGTTTGGGTGATGTTAACTCAGCAAGAAGTGGACACAGCTCATCCCTCTGGCTTCACTGCTCATGGGCTGCCTCCCCTCCTTAGCATCTGGGTAAGAGGGTCAAGTCCTCAGCACACCCACTCAGCACACCCACTGGGAGGCCTGCACCCAGAAACCCAGTCCTGCTTTCTACTCCAGCCCCATGGCAAGGGGGAGAATGGTGATGAAAGCCTTGGGTCTGGTATAACCTGAACACACATCTGGTCAGTGCTGCCATTCTCTGAGCTCGGCCAAAGAGAGGGCTCATCTACAAACAGGGATTCAGCCAAGGGGAGTGTGGGGGCTGCACCCTCAAGCACTGTCTATGAAAAGAGAGATCTCCTTCTGTGCCTCACTTTCCCCAACTGTGACACTTAGAACATTAAGGCAGGAGTCGGGGGAGCTGAGCTCTAGCTCAGCTCTTCCATGGACTAGCCTAGGGCCAGATTCTCAAGAGAGCGTGGCATTCAGCATCTCCCCTGTTCTCAGTGGTGGGTATGGGGATTCCCCATTATTCCCAGTGATGCATGTGGAGGGGATGCCCCCTTGACCCCAGTTTACCCTGAGCAGCTTGCACCATTGCTGGAGCCAGTTCAGCAGCCACTGCTCATGGGGAGGCCCTACCTGGGGATGACCGAACCAGGCGCTGGCAGTGCTAGAGGTGGGTCAGCAGGAAGGAGATAGAGGGGATCCAGAATGGCTTGGCATGGTCCTCAGAGTGCAGCCTGGGGAGACCTCTGGCTCTGAAGTCCCACCCCTTCTCTTTTCTGCTACAGCAATCTCCTGAGACATCCACTATACACTTGACAACCTGCCTCACTGAGGGGGAAGAAAAGAAACAAATGGGAAACTCTTGCAATTAATTCCACCATGACTGCATTTTCTCTGAGTAGCTCTGAGCCAGGTTCCAGTTTGCCCCACTCATAAGGACAGGATTCCTGCCCTCAAAGCATAGCTGCCAAGGCCAAGGGGCAGAGATGGGAAAGGAGGTACTAGTAACTCATTTCCTTTCCTTACCAGCCTGGGATTGTGACCTGGGGGGTGAGGTGGGGTGGGGGGCACATGTGGGGGGGGGGAGAAAGAATGGCTCAGTGGTCACAGCCCTGGCCTAGAACTCAGAAAACCCAAGTTTGTTGGATCATATTAAAGAAGTTCTGTATTAAAATCACAAATGAGTTTGATTCCCCATAGTTCAAATTCCAGGGTATTACTAATGAAGAGGTCTCTTGGTTTTTGGTACTGTTTCTCTCCCTCTATGTGTGAAACTTGCAAGCTGCTAACTGTGTTAGTACATTCTAAGACAGAGTCTGTTCTCAAAGCAGTTCACAGAGAGAGAGACTCAAAACAATACTCTAACAACAGAAACAGCACCCAGAGACTCCCCACCCTTTTGTTGTATTAACAATTGTCATTAAAATAGAGATAGAGGATGTATGTGGATGGATGCTTGGTGTGGATAATAACTGAATGATCAGGGAGGTGCCAGCCTAAGAATCCAGTGTCCATCGGCTGAAGAAGGCGTCAAGTGGAAATAACCAGAGGACCCCACCCGGAGGGCAGACTGGAATCCACCCAACAGCCTCAAGAATGGGAGAACCAAAGAACAAGATAACATCTTGGAGCCGTCAGGAATGTGCTATCTGCTGATTGATTCAGCAACAGCATGATGAAGCAATTCCCATAGACTGGCATAGGAAGAAATTCCTATAAAAATAGACTCTAAAAAGTGAGAACTTTGGGGTCTGATTCTGCAAACCAACTTCCAGGAGCATCAGATGAGCATCTGACAAGGCCCTGCTCCCTCCTCATGTCCAGGCCACCTGGCCAGTGGCTTGGCATGAGCAACTCTAAGGCTGGTAACTATGATAACAACCTTGCAGAACCTGTGTGTGTGTGTGTGTGTATGTTTGTATGAATGAATGTGAGAATAAATTTGAGACTGAATGGAATGTTATAACTATAACTAACTGCTTACTATGATTCTTTCTGTATTCACAATAAATGTGGTATTTTGCCTTTTTCCCTTTAATAAGATCCTGCTGGTTTTTATTTTATTGGTACAACATTTTGGTGGAGAATTGCGAAAGGGGGAATATTGGTAAAAAACCTCAGTTATTGTAAATATTGGTGTGCACACCGCCAGCTCTAGTGAGCTAGGCATTTCTATTAGGTTAACCAGACCTGCTGGCCTCCGAGAAGGTAGCAGGCGACCTGCTGGCCTCCGAGAAGGTAGCAGGAAAAACAGATTAAACCAGACCTGCTGGCCTCCGAGAAGGTAACAGGGGACCTGCTGGCCTCCGAGAAGGTAGCAGGAAAAACAGATTAAACCAGACCTGCTGGCCTCCGAGAAGGTAGCAGGGGACCTGCTGGCCTCCGAGAAGGTAGCAGGAAAAACAGATTAAACCAGACCTGCTGGCCTCCGAGAAGGTAGCAGGGGACCTGCTGGCCTCCGAGAAGGTAGCAGGAAAAACAGATTAAACCAGACCTGCTGGCCTCCGAGAAGGTAGCAGGTGACCTGCTGGCCTCCGAGAAGGTAGTAGGGAAAACAGATTAAACCAGACCTGCTGGCCTCCGAGAAGGTAGCAGGGGACCTGCTGGCCTCCGAGAAGGTAGCAGGGAAGAACAGGCTAACCGGACCTGCTGGCCTCCGAGAAGGTAGCAGGGAAGAACAGGTTAACCGGACCTGCTGGCCTCCGAGAAGGTAGCAGGGAGAAACAGGTTAACCAGACCTGCTGGCCTCCGAGAAGGTAGCAGGGAGAAATAGGTTAACTGGACCTGCTGGCCTCTGGGAGGGTAGCAGGGGACCTGCTGGCCTCCGGGAAGGCAGCAGGGGAAAAACGCATAGATTAAGCTATGATTTCAGAATCTAGGCTGTGTCACTTGCTAAGTAATACCAGCAGTGACAAAGAGATTGAAATATCCATGTTAAGATGTTTAAAAGAAAACAGGGTAAGCCAGTACTAGAGGGAGGAATGGAGTCAGAAGGAACTCCAACCTCACCTTTTGTTAAAGAAATTACACCTTTTAAACAAATCCTTCAAAAATTTGGGCACAGTCCTTGGACTAAACAAGGCCTAGCTGATGTCTGCACTATTTCGGACCTAGAGGATAGATTGGCTCAGTATATCCTCATATACAAACCTTCTAGTGCTGCCAAAAGAGATGCAGCAGCAATTTGGTTGTTGTGGGAGGCATGTAAGGATTCTTCCCTCCGCTTGTCTTCATGTAAAGAGGAAAAGGCACAAATGGAAAAGGGAGCAGACAATTGGAAGGTGCTGGCTACAAATATCCAAAGCCAGCTGAAAATAGTGAAAGAGGCACTCCAGGAATACAAAAAGAGTGAAAAAGTTAACTCTGCAGAGGCTGGAGGGAATTAAGCAGTTAAACTTTGTATTTCACCCAAACAACTTTTAACCGAAAACGTTAAAAAGGAAAAGTGTTAGAGCATTCTTGGTTTCTTTGCAGACATTCTGAAAGAAAAATGGGCCCTTTTCCAAAGGAATGTCTGTAAATTAGCCAGGCAAAAATAAACTATCTGATTAAAATCATTTGACTGGACAATTTAGTCAAATTTGCTAAAAGAACATAAGAGGGTTCTATTGGAACTTAACTGCGTCAAATGTATAAAGGGAATGTAAGATGTAAAAAACAGAGCAGTGTGGAAGGGATGTTGAAGGAAAAGAAAATGTGTATGTATCTGTGTGTGTGTAAATATGTAAAGTTCTAAGGACCAGTTAGTTTTGTTTTTGTTTTAAATAATGCCACTAAAAATCCATTTGACTCTTTAATTCAAAGTTGCAAAACTGACAGACCTTTTTGCTAGACACAGGTAATTAGTGTTGTTTGGCTTTGGGATTTGGCATTTAACCCTTAAAAGGTAACTCAATGCTTTACAAAATTTAAAATGTTTTTAAGTTGTGGCTGCAGCAGGGCAGTCAAAATCAGGAGAATATAAAAAAAAATTTTGGATTCTTTTTGTTTGTTTTTTGTTTGTTTGTTTTTGTAACAAAATAGCAGATGAGAGTTGTAGTAAAAAAAAAAAAATTAAAAAAAGACAGTGCCTCTCTGAAGCAACAGCAGGGGTGAGGTGCACAAAACAAAAAGAAGCAATGTTAGAAACACTGAGTCTTAAAATGGCTCTGAGTAATCAGACTGTCACTTTGATAAAGGTACATGAAAACTCTGTAAGCAAAAAAAGAAATAGTGACACCTTATGTAAAAATGGATCTGGATAATGTTATAGAAGTTAAACTATGGAAGGAATGTGCATTTGCCCCAGAACATGTGCAGGATATATTGTAGAAGGGGCAAAAGAAATGCAAACATACCATGCTACTTAATTAAAATGCTATTAGGGCTCCAAAGGGAGCCACAATAGGTTGGGTTTTCTTTTTCAGATTGCTGTGTGTTTTGGAAGCAGAAGTTAAAAGTAATCAAAACTCTGGTGAAAGTTGATTGTGTCCCTTTTAAGATAGAGTCTCTGAGCTGCTGATGGCTTTAAATCCAAAAGCAGGAAGTTTCTGTGAAAATGCAAATTACCTAAATGATAAAGGAAGGAAAGAACCTAGCAGCACAAAGGAGCTGCAGATAAAGGACATACCTGGTCAGCAAACAAATTGTCTAAATAAAAGGCATGGGATAACAAGATAATTTTAATAAATGTAATGATAATAAGTATCCCTGTAACAACGTATAGTGTGTATGATTTTTGGAAAAATCCTTTAAGGTCGTATGGTAATGATGCTTCTCAGTTATTACCTGTAAATAAAACTTAAAGCTTAACACAGCAGGAAAAACATTATAAACTTGGTCTGCTGTATAAGAAGGAAAACTCAGGGATTTAATGACTAAACAGTGGGAGAATTTCCCCATAACCCTTAAAAGATAAAAGCCTTTGAAACCTGGCCTGCCTATAGAACAAAAACAGGAAAATATGGGGGCAATTTCTCTGTTTTGCCTGCAATCAGCAAGGGTATTTGTAAAAGAAATATTTTAAGCAATAATCTGCCACCCCAAAAGGGGTAGAAACATGTTTTTTTGTCTTTCAGAAAATCAGGAAAAGCTGCCAGCTGAAAAGCAACCCAATACCATGAATCTACTGTCACAATAGAAATTGTGTTCTGTGTTCTATGTTTTGTCTTGTGCTTTGTGTTGTTGCTAGCACTGTTGTGTGTTTAAAAAAAAAAAAATACTGAAGACCTGCAGGAACTTAAAAATAAATTAAGCTTTCTGTCCCAGCTACAGGACAGCCTGATACAAAAACAAGTACATGCCAATGTAGACTTGGTCCAAATTGGTCTGGGTAACCTAAAAGGCCAATGGAATCTTTAGTAATGGCTTAATACTACCACATGGCTTATCCATAAGAAAAAAAAAAATATTAGAAATAGGAAACTACACAGCCATAGCTATGGGAAGCACTGAAATGCAGATACTTGCACTAGCTACTTTGGAACACAAAATGTTCTGGGTCATATTGGGAAATATTAAGGGTTTGATGCATTTGTTAAAAAAGAAAGAGATCATTGGTTGACACTTATCAATATGAATGGATGCAATATGTTTCCAGCATTGTAAACCAGACTTGTTAATGGGAGAAATTGTTGTCAAAATTGCACACCAACAGTCCCTGGAGGCAAAGGTATTGAAGGTTAACCCACTCCCCATATTACACATGGGATCCTTTTGGCTACCCTGGACCTTGAGCCAGTGGGCTGGGGAGGGAGGGAAGCTATTGGACACTAGAGGGAAGCTATTGGACACTAGAGGGTGTACCGAATGGACTCCTCAAAAGTGGGTGTGCCTCACCTTGCCTGTTGCCCCAGAACCTTGTAGTAAAGATACATCACTAGGATCATGTATGTGGCAAGAATTGGAATCACAAACTCAAATTGCCTCACAGTACTTTCTCTTGAATAGGCTATATAGAAAGTGACACTGACGATTATAAATCTTAGTGTCAAAAGGGGGATTATGTTGGATCATATTAAAGAAGTTCTGTATTAAAATCACAAATGAGTTTGATTCCCCATAGTTCAAATTCCAGGGTATTACTAATGAAGAGGTCTCTTGGTTTTTGGTACTGTTTCTCTCCCTCTATGTGTGAAACTTGCAAGCTGCTAACTGTGTTAGTACATTCTAAGACAGAGTCTGTTCTCAAAGCAGTTCACAGAGAGAGAGACTCAAAACAATACTCTAACAACAGAAACAGCACCCAGAGACTCCCCACCCTTTTGTTGTATTAACAATTGTGATTAAAATAGTGATAGAGGATGTATGTGGATGGATGCTTGGTGTGGATAATAACTGAATGATCAGGGAGGTGCCAGCCTAAGAATCCAGTGTCCATCGGCTGAAGAAGGCGTCAAGTGGAAATAACCAGAGGACCCCACCCGGAGGGCAGACTGGAATCCACCCAACAGCCTCAAGAATGGGAGAACCAAAGAACAAGATAACATCTTGGAGCCGTCAGGAATGTGCTATCTGCTGATTGATTCAGCAACAGCATGATGAAGCAATTCCCATAGACTGGCATAGGAAGAAATTCCTATAAAAATAGACTCTAAAAAGTGAGAACTTTGGGGTCTGATTCTGCAAACCAACTTCCAGGAGCATCAGATGAGCATCTGACAAGGCCCTGCTCCCTCCTCATGTCCAGGCCACCTGGCCAGTGGCTTGGCATGAGCAACTCTAAGGCTGGTAACTATGATAACAACCTTGCAGAACCTGTGTGTGTGTGTGTGTGTATGTTTGTATGAATGAATGTGAGAATAAATTTGAGACTGAATGGAATGTTATAACTATAACTAACTGCTTACTATGATTCTTTCTGTATTCACAATAAATGTGGTATTTTGCCTTTTTCCCTTTAATAAGATCCTGCTGGTTTTTATTTTATTGGTACAACAAGTTCAATTCCTAACTCTGCCACAGATTCTCTGTGCCCCACTCCCCGAGCTGTACCATAGCCATGCCCTGCCTCCCCAGGGAGCATGAGAATAGATCTGTTACAGGCAGTGCAGCACTTGGACACCACAGTAATTGGGGCTCAGTACCCACCAGAGATAAGGGCTTTACCATGCCAAAGGTAGGTGTCCTCTCAGGGTGGAACATGTTCTTTATCTAGCAGCCATGCCTTGCCCAAAGCACTGGGCTCATCACACTGAGACACTGATGCCATAGCAGGACAGAACCTTAAAGGCCTGTTGGAGGAGAGGTGCTGCAGAGGATGGAACAATCCAACACCTGCAAACAGGGCAGGGGTAAAGATTTAATGCCTTTTCTTGTAAATAATTGAAAGGAGGACTCCCTTAAGAGGGCTGGAAGAGCCAAAGCTGTAATGAAAGCACTCCATCATCAGTGGGAGCCATTAACCAGACTTTCTACTCAGCTTAAACAACTCACAGCGATTTACTGCTTGCTTGGGCAGCACTGGATTTACTGCCCACACACCCCTTGTGCGCACTGAGTGGAGGGGACGGAGGGAGTGGGGGAGAGAGAAGAGGTTCACCTGGTCCTGCAGGGAACCTGGCCCACGCAGTTCCCAGTCCTATGCCTTTCAAGCACTGGGCACGATCCCAGCCCAATGTGCCAAATTCTCCTCTGGCATATGCCACCCCCACCCCACTGATTCCACTGGGCACTGCACAGGGGTGAGTGACCTTCTTCTGCTAGCCCCAACAGGCCCAGCTCACCCCTAGGGTAACTTCACTGATGACTTTGCCCCAGTGAGCCATGTCCCCCAGACTCTGCATATAGCTTCCACTATCTACTAAAAGCGGCTCTCAGCCCAGGCCTTGCTGCAGCTGGGGCCAGAGGCAGGTTTCATGGCCCTCCCCCCACACTCCTTGCTTTATTCTTTGACCCTTCTCCATCCCCTTGCCCTCCCTTTGATCACTTAGCACTTAGGCTCAGGTTACCCCAGACAAGAGGAGTGCTGACACCCAAGCCCAGCAGGAAGGCAAGTGCTGCAGCACTAAGGTGACCCTTGAAACCTTAGCCAGACTTTAGGGCAGAAATATTCTGAAGGCAGGTTCCAGCAATTAAAAAGCTCTTAGCACTAACGAGCCAGGCAGGGCAGCAGGGCAGGACCTGTGCCCCCTTGCCTAATTAGTGTCCCCATCCCAGGTGGGGTGGGAGCAATGTCAGCTCCTGCATTAACCTTGGCACAATTTGTCAGCTGGGAGATGACACTTCAAGGCGTCTGTCTCTTGGATGAATCCTGACAAAGCTAGGTCCAGAGCATGTCCATTGCAGCTCCTCATTGGATGTATCTATACTGAGTTTAAATGCCCTTGGCTGGCCTGCGCCAGCTGACTCAGGCTCATGGGGCTACAAAGGTGTAATACAGGCATTCGGACTGGGCTGGAGCCCGGGCTCTGGGACCCAAGCCAGAACATCCACATGGCAATAGTAGAGTCCAGCAGCCCACATCAGTTGACATGGGCCAGCTGTGCATTTTACTGAAGTGTAAAAAGAACAGGAGTACTTGTGGCACCTTAGAGACTAACAAATTTATTTGAGCATAAGCTTTCGTGAGCTATAGCTCACTTCATCGGATACATTCAGTGGACAATACAGTGGGGAGATTTATATACATAGAGAACATGAAACAATGGGTGTTGCCATACACACATGGGGAAATAGTTTTACTTTGAGTAATGACCCATCCACTCCCAGTCTCTATTCAAGCCTAAGTTAATTGTATCCAGTTTGCAAATTAGTTCCAATTCAGCAGTCTCTTGCTGGAGTCTGTTTTTGAAGTTTTTTTGTTGAAGAATAGCAACTTTTAGGTCTGTAATCGAGTGACCAGAGAGATTGAAGTGTTCTCTCACTGGTTTTTGAACGTTATAATTCTTGACGTCTGATTTGTGTCCATTTATTCTTTTACGTAGAGACTGTCCAGTTTGACCAATGTACATGGCAGAGGGGCATTGCTGGCACATGATTGCATATATCACGTTGGTAGATGTGCAGGTGAACGAGCCTCTGATAGTGTGGCCGATGTGATTAGGCCCTATGATGGTGTCCCCTGAATAGATATGTGGACACAGTTGGCAACGGGCTTTGTTGCAAGGATAGGTTCCTGGGTTAGTGGTTCTGTTGTGTGGTATGTGGTTGCTGGTGAGTATTTGCTTCAGGTTGGGGGGCTGTCTGTAAGCAAGAACTAGCCTGTCTCCCAAGATCTGTGAGAGTGATGGGTCGTCCTTCAGGATAGATTGTAGATCCTTGATGATGCATTGGAGAGGTTTTAGTTGGGGGCTGAAGGTGATGGCTAGTGGCGTTCTGTTATTTTCTTTGTTGGGCCTGTCCTGTAGTAGGTGACTTCTGGGTACTCTTCTGGCTCTGTTAATCTGTTTCTTCACTTCAGCAGGTGGGTATTGTAGTTGTAAGAATGCTTGATAGAGTTCTTGTAGGTGTTTGTCTCTGTCTGAGAGGTTGGAGCAAATGAGGTTGTATCGTACAGCTTGGCTGTAGACAATGGATCATGTGGTGTGGTCTGGATGAAAGCTGGAGGCATGTAGGTAGGAATAGCGGTCAGCGGGTTTTCGGTATAGGGTGGTGTTTATGTGACCATTGCTTATTAGCACTGTAGTGTCCAGGAAGTGGATCTCTTGTGTGGACTGGTCCAGGCTGAGGTTGATGGTGGGATGGAAATTGTTGAAATCATGGTGGAATTCCTCAAGGGCTTCTTTTCCATGGGTCCAGATGACGAAGATGTCATCAATGTAGCACAAGTAGAGGAGGGGCGTTAGGGGACGAGAGCTGAGGAAGCGTTGTTCTAAGTCAGCCATAAAAATGTTGGCATACTGTGGGGCCATGCGGGTACCCATGACAGTGCCGCTGATTTGAAGGTATACCTTGTCCCCAAACGTGAAATAGGTTTCAGAGGAACAGCCGTGTTAGTCTGTATTCGCAAAAAGAAAAGGAGGACTTGTGGCACCTTAGAGACTAACCAATTTATTTGAGCATGAGCTTTCGTGAGCTACAGCTCACTTCATCAGATGTTTACCGTGGAAACTGCAGCAGACTTTATATACACACAGAAATCATGAAACAATACCTCCTCCCACCCCACTGTCCTGCTGGTAATAGCTTATCTAAAGTGATCAACAGGTGGGCCATTTCCAGCACAAATCCAGGTTTTCTCACCCTCCACCCCCCCACACAAATTCACTCTCCTGCTGGTGCTAGCCCATCCAAAGTGACAACTCTTTACATAATCAAGTCGGGCTATTTCCTGCATAGATCAAGGTTTTCTCACATCCCCCCCACCCCCATACACACACAAACTCACTCTCCTGCTGGTAATAGCTCATCTAAACTGACCATTCTCCAGGTTTAAATCCAAGTTAAACCAGAACATCTGGGGGGGGGGGGGTAGGAAAAAACAAGAGGAAACAGGCTACCTTGCATAATGACTTAGCCACTCCCAGTCTCTATTTAAGCCTAAATTAATAGTATCCAATTTGCAAATGAATTCCAATTCAGCAGTTTCTCGCTGGAGTCTGGATTTGAAGTTTTTTTGTTTTAAGATAGCGACCTTCATGTCTGTGATTGCGTGACCAGAGAGATTGAAGTGTTCTCCGACTGGTTTATGAATGTTATAATTCTTGACATCTGATTTGTGTCCATTTATTCTTTTACGTAGAGACTGTAGTTATGGGTGAGGACAAAGTCAAAGTTCAGCCACCAGGTTTGCCGTGAGATTATCGGGGATACTGTTCCTGACGGCTTGTAGTCCATCTTTGTGTGGAATGTTGATGTAGAGGGCTTCTACATACTTTGTGAGGCCTGGCTCTGTTGGGTACTGAGCACCCTTGACTCCCATGCAGAAGGCAAAGGAAGGCTCTGGCTGCCATGCAGGATTGGGCCCTCAGTGAGGGGCTCTGTCTTGAACTAACCACTCTTTCAGCTATGTGTCTGCTAGGAACTAAATGATGCCAGGCTGCCGCCCACATCCACACACTGGGCCGCAGCCCAGATCTAAGGACCCATGAATCCTTGTCTTGAATCACACGCTCCAGACCAGTTCTCTGAGAATACCATTATCTACCATGTGCTGCGCTGCACTATTTCTGTCTG
This sequence comes from Lepidochelys kempii, assembly GCF_965140285.1. NCBI lineage: Eukaryota > Metazoa > Chordata > Testudines > Cheloniidae > Lepidochelys > Lepidochelys kempii. Next base: position 364,277 of record NC_136399.1, on the reverse strand, counting down.
CATGTTCTGGGCACGTGCACAACGTGGTGCAGCAGATATTTCCTGGGGCCTGTGTAGCAAGAGTCGCATGGCCTGCAGGGGAGGGTGTTGCTGCAAACCCTAGTCTGTGTTCCATGAGCCTTGGGCTGCATGTGCGACTGAGTTCCTAATTTAAGCTGCAGAAGGCTGGATCTCTGAACTCCTTCCAGCTCTTCCCTTATCAGGAGTTATTTTTACCCTTTTTCAGGTAAGGTATTTTTTTTGTAAGTGGGAGGGGAGGCATGTGGGAGGTGTTAAAAATAGACATGAAAACAGAACCAGTGCAGACCTTGGGTGCCGCACCAGCCAAGTGCCTGCGTCTGCACTTCTGGAGCCACTTCCATTCCAAGGAGCAGATCACTGAGCCAGTGCCCTGTGGGAGGGGGTGGAGGAGGCATATCATGGGAATCACTGAGCCAGCCCCCTGCCAGTCATTTGGGGTCAGGAAAGAAGCAGGACAGCTCCGTACAAGGGCAGCTGCTGCCTTAGGAATGCACAGAGCGGATGCTGGTTCTGATTGGCTCCAGGAGCTGATGGGACAGGAGAGAAGCAGCAAAGTGTGGGAACCAGAGGAGGCTTTTGTACCTCAACTTCAGCTTGAAAAGGCTGAATCCCTGCCTTTATCAACAGACTTCTCAGAGCCTTGGGTGAGTCCTGGGGGGATGAGAAGCCTGGGGGCTTTCTTAGAGGCCCCAGGTGGATGGGAGAAGCCTGGGACCAAGAGTCCGCAGGGAGGGCGGCAGATGGAAGGGGCCTGGAGACCCCTGGGTGGGTGGGAGGAACCTGGGGGCCTGGAGTCCCCAGGATGGAAGGAAGCCTGGATCCAGGGCTGAAGTAGCCTCAGGTGAAGAGCTCCAATGACCTGCACACACTTCCAGTTGCTTGTCACTGAGCAGCCAGCAAGGAACTGGATCGAGCTCATGATTCAGCCACCAGGGAATCTCCATGGCATCTCCTCAACCCAGCCACTATCTGACCCAAGGAGGGAGATAGTCCAGTGGTTGCAGCACAAGTCTGGGGCTCAGGAGATCTGGGTCTAATTACTTGCTTTGCTACCAGCTTCCTGGGCAAGTACCTTAGTCTCTCTGTGCCTCAGTTCCTCCTGCATATGTGACTGAGGTGAGTAAAGAATTGCAAAGACTTCTGTTATTAGGGGACATAGAGGCCCCAAACCTAGAAAGAGAATCTTGGTCCCTTCTCCTGTCCATGTCAGGCCTGAATCTCTGCTCCGCCCCTCCTCAAGCTAGCTGGGATTTCAGTCACAATGTCTCCCTCCAGGACTTGGAGTGGCTCTGGTCATGTGGCCTGCTTTGTCTTCTTTGCCAGCACAATGAAGATCAAGAGACACTGAGAACTGTTCCTGGCCCCAGCTCTGACATCATGACCCTGTTCCTATCATGACACCAGCTGCTGGGTTCCACCCCTCCTGCAGCTGAGAGCATCAGTAACATGAGCTAATAAGATGCTTCTCTTTCCCCTTCGGGTTGGAATATGGGGAGGTAACGGCCAGCAGCTGCTCAATTCATGCCCAGCCTTGCTGGGAGACTGAAGAGGAAACAAGCCCTCAAGGAGTGAGTGGTGGGAGAGACTGGGGGGAGAGCAGGGCTCTGGAGCCACCCAGACCCAATACACTCTGCTCTGTGCAGAACAGGCCGGGCACTGGGGCACCAAACCAGCTATGTTTGCCGAGGGAAACCTCCCCAGTGCTATGGTGCTTGACCTGTTCCTTATCTGCCACACTTGTCCAGGGGCGCCCCCAGCCATTTTCTCCATGGTACGCAGCTTCAATCCCTGCTGGAGCTGCTGGCCCCACTGCCTCGTCTGCTGAGTCCATGGCACACTCAGCCCCCACCTTGCAGCCTGCCCCTTCCATGTGCAATGTCATCCCCCTTCCTGAGAGGAGACACAGGCTGCTGGGAAGGGGGAGAAGCCAGGCAGGTTCCCAGGTGGGGGGTCCTGGTGCAGGACCTGGCCCCATGCCAGTAGCAAGGAGGAGCGGTGCTGGCCACCCCACTGCCCAGTATGCCCACTTAGGTTTGGCTCTGTGGCCCCTCTGATGTGATGGAGGACCACAAGCCAAACCTGAGCAGCGCTTCAACCTTTCCCCACGTGCTCAGGGAGCACACCACCACTCACTCAAGTTTGGGAAACTGAGGCACAAGGGCAGTCAGTGATTTGCCCATGGTTACACAGAGAGTCAGCAGCTGATCTGGAACGAGGACCCAAGAGTGCTGGCTCCCAGGCCCCTGTTTTAATCATTAGACCCCACTGTCCTCCCAAGGTTGGGAAGAGAACAGAGGAGTCCTGGCTCCCAGACTTTTGCTTCCCCACTAGACCCATTGCCTTCCCCATTAGGCACCTCCATGATGTGCTCTGAGCTATCTCTGCGATTGTGATGAGCTGCTCCATGCTCAGGGGATGTGCTACCTGCCTTCCCCCACTCTGCCTCCTGAGGTTGGGCCTCTGGAACTCTTACACCCACTGCTGTAAAAGGGCGTGGACATGCTCCGGGTCCGTGAGCTGTAGGGCAGATCCCCCTCACCCTGTTACTACAAAGGGTGACTAATAGAAGGCTCTTCCTCTTGCTCTGTCCTGCAGCTCAGGGCGAGACCGTGGTCTCATGCATCCGGATGTACAGGGTTCTGGCTAGAAGCCACAAAGGGCTAGTGGATGAGGCCTTCCTCCGCTGCCACTCCCCTAGAACTCTGATCCCAGCCACCTCCTTCCTGGAGTCTGAGAGACAGGGGTCCGCAGGGCTGGTGGGAAGTGCAGAGAAAGCAGGCAGAGCTGACAGCCACAATGGCACATTTCACAGCCTCTCATGCTTTAATTGCCGGAGAGATCGAAGCCTGGATGGAGATATCACAGTGATAAACCAATCCTCAAGAAGGCGGGTAGAAAACAACACGGTGAGCGCCACCGTACCCCAATCCTTCAAGCAGCAATCACATACCAGAGAATCACCTTTCAGAGCCAGACCAATTCATTTAATAACCAGTATCAAATACTCCCCTCCTCCCTTTGGTAGCATCACCAAGATCCAGTGACTAGAGCAAGGGACTGGAAGCCAGCACTCCTGGGTTCTCTCTGAAGCTCAGGAAGGAAGAGATGTCTAGTGGTTGGAGATGGGGACTAGGAGCCATGTCCAGTGGTTAATGCACTTCCTGGCCTTTTGAGAGCTGCTGATTAATAATATTCACCTTCTTCCTGACATGGCAGCTTTAGCAAGGATGAGGGGAGGGGAAAACAGAGGCTCCCTGGATTCTCCTTCAGGTGGGGGCTGATGGGAGAAGGGTTGTTTCCTGCCCAGAATAAGCAGTAATGGGGTATGAGGGTCTGAGTTTGCTCCCAGTGTAATCGGTTGTGTGGAGCAGCTGGTCTCTCTCATCCCCCCCAGGAGCTGGAATCGATCAGGATTCAAGTGAACAGCTGTCCAGAGTAATCAGGAGTGGAATCCAGGGAATGAATATCTCATGGGGCAGCATGATGACACCAGGAGTCCATGGAGTCCTGCCTTCTCAGGGGGTCTCTGCCACACCACCCTGGGCTCTAGCAGAGAACAGCGTGGAGTGTGCATTAGAAGGACAGCCTTAGGGTGCAGGGAAGGGGAAGAGGCACAGTTCAGAACACACCAGGCTCCACTAATCCCTAGACTGAGACAGCTCCCCAATCCTGAGACCTCCTGATCTGACCCTAACCCCAGGTGCTGGGGAGACACTGGTTATATTCCAGCACTGGCAATTACGTTTGCCCTGCGTAGACTCCCCAACATCAGTGCTAGGCAGATCTGAGATTCTCTTTCATGTCCCATCCTAACACTGCTGTGAGGCTGCGAAACAGCCAATGTGCTCCAAACCAGAGTGCAACAGTTGCAACAGTATGCAACAGTTCCTGACTGTATGTATATACATGTACAGTCTGTATATATTACACACACACAGACTGTTCAAGATGAGATAGATAGATACTCCTTTAGGGTGAAAGGTCCTACAATGTAATTTATTGTTGATATGATTTATTATTTGCTTAAGACCTGCCAAACTCAGAGCCAGGTGCCCGATATGTCACACAGAGCCCAGTACCCAACATGCCATGTCACACAGAGCCCAGTACCACACATGACACATGGCATGGAGTCCAGTACCACACATGACACTTTTGCCCCCACTGCTTCCCTTGGAAGGTTGTTCCAGAACTTCACTCCTCTGATGGTTAGAAACCTTCGTCTAATTTCTAGTCTAAATTTCCTGGTAGCCAGTTTATATCCATTTGTTCTTGTGTCCACATTGGTACTGAGCTTAAATAATTCCTCTCCCTCTCCGGTATTTATCCCTCTGATATATTTATAGAGAGCAATCATATCTCCCCTCAACCTTCTTTTAGTTAGGCTAAACAAGCCCAGCTCCTTGAGTCTCCTTTCATAAGACAAGTTTTCCATTCCTTGGATCATCCTAGTAGCCCTTCTCTGTACCTGTTCCAGTTTGAATTCATCCTTCTTAAAAATGGGAGACCAGAACTGCACACAGTATTCCAGGTGAGCTCTCACCAGTGCCTTGTATAACGGTACTAAAACCTCCTTATCCCTACTGGATTAAATTTCATCCTATTACTATTACTCCAGTTTACAAGGTCATCCAGATCCTCCTGTAGGATATCCCTGTCCTTCTCTAAATTGGCAATACCTCCCAGCTTTGTATCATCCGCAAACTTTATTAGCACACTCCCACTTTTTGTGCCAAGGTCAGTAATAAAAAGATTAAATAAGATTGGTCCCAAAACCGATCCTTGAGGAACTCCACTGGTAATCTCCCTCCAGCCTGACAGTTCACCTTTCAGTAGGACCCGTTGTAGTCTCCCCTTTAACCAATTCCTTATCCACCTTTCAATTTTCCTATTGATCCCCATCTTATCCAATTTAACTAATAATTCCCCATGTGGCACGGTATCAAATGCCTTTCTAAAATCTAGGTAAATTAGATCCACTGCATTTCCTTTGTCTAAAAAATCTGTTACTTTCTCAGAGAAGGAGATCAGATTGGTTTGACACGATCTACCTTTTGTAAAACCATCTTGTATTTTGTCCCATTTACCATTGACTTCAATGTCCTTAACTACCTTCTCCTTCAAAATTTTTTCCAAGACCTTGCATACTACAGATGTCAAACTAACAGTCCTATAATTACCCGGATCACTTTTTTTCCCTTTCTTAAAAATAGGAACTATGTTAGCAATTCTCCAATCATACGGTACACTCCCTGAGTTTACAGATTCATTAAAAATTCTTGCTAATGGGCTTGCAATTTCATGTGCCAATTCCTTTAATATTCATGGATGAACATTATCTGGGCCCCCCGATTTAGTCCCATTAAGCTGTTTGAGTTTCACTTCTACCTCAAATATGGTAAAGTCTACCTCCATATCCTCATTCCCATTTGTCATGATACCATTATCCCTAAGATCCTCTTTAGTCTTATTAAAGACTGAGGCAAAGTATTTGTTTAGATATTGGGCCATGCCTAGATTATCCTTGACCTCCACTCCATCCTCAGTGTTTAGCGGTCCCACTTCTTCTTTCTTTGTTTTCTTCTTATTTATATGACTATAGAACCTTTTACTATTGGTTTTAATTCCCTTTGCAAGGTCCAACTCTACTTGACTTTTAGCCTGTCTCACTTTATCCCTACATGTTCTGACCTCAATAAGGTAGCTTTCCTTGCTGATCCCTCCCATCTTCCACTCCCTGTATGCTTTCTGCTTTTTCTTAATCACCTCTCTGAGATGCTTGCTCATCCAGTTTGGTCTACAACTCCTGCCTATGGATTTTTTCCCCTTTCTTGGGATGCAGGCTTCCGATAGCTTCTGCAGCTTTGATTTAAAATAATCCCAGGCCTCCTCTACCTTTAGATCTATAAATTCTTCAGTCCAATCCACTTTCCTAACTAATTTCCTTAATTTTTAAAAGTCATCCCTTTTGAAATCAAAAACCCTAGTTGCAGATTTATTTTTGTTAATCCTTCCGTTCAGTTTGAACTGAATTAGCTCATGATCACTTGAGCCAAGACTATCCCCTACAACCATTTCTTCTATGAGGTTCTCACTACTCACCAAAACCAAATCTAAAATGGCATCCCCTCTAGTTGGTTCAGCAACTACTTGCTGAAGGAATCCATCAGCTATCGCATCTAGGAAAATCTGAGCCCGATTATTATTACTAGCACTCGTCCTCCAGTCTATATCTGGGAAGTTAAAGTCTCCCACGATCACACAGTTTCCATTAGTATTTACTTTATTAAAAACATTAAAAAGGGCTCTATCCATATCCACATTGGATCCCGGCGGTTTATAGCACACCCCAAGCACTATCCCAGGGGAGGCTCTAATAGTTTTCTTCCCCAATGTAATTTTTGCCCAGACGGACTCCGTCTTATCCATTCCATCGCTTCTTATTTCTTTACGTTCTACCTCCTCATTGATAGACAATGCTACTCCACCACCTTGACCTTTATTTCGGTCTTTCCTAGACAGCACAGACCCCTCAATACCCGTAGCCCAGTCGTGACGACTCTTCCACCCTGTTTCTGTTCTCCCTAGAATAGCTGGTTTCACTTCCTGCACCAGTAACTCTAGTTCCTCCATTTTGTTACCTCGGCTCCTCGCACTGGTGTACAAACATCTTCATTTTTGCTGTTTGGCCTCACTCACATTCTGTACCCTATTAGGCAGGTCATTCTACAGCCAGTAGAACCTATTAGACTGGTATCCACACTGCCCTTCCTCCTACCCACGGCTGTATCCTTTCTTACTTCATTTTCTTTCCTCTCAATGCTAAAATCCGGCATGGAGATTACCTGGACATCTCCCAACCATCTCCCCCAAATTCCTAGTTTAAAGCTCTCTTAATCAGTTGTGCCAGCCTCCATCCTAGAAGTCTATTTCACTCCCTACTCAGACGAAGTCCATCCCAAGAGAACTGTCCTCTGTCCATGAATGCCTCCCAGTGGCCATAGATCCCAAAGCCCTCCTTATAGCACCACTGCCTGAGCCATCTGTTGATAGTCATAATCTTGTCACACCTTTGTTGCCCTTCTCTAGGAACAGGCAGAATCCCACTAAAGATCACCTGAGCCTCGATTTCCTTAAGCGTCTTCCCCAGCCTAGCATAGTCTCCCTTAATACTTTCCAGCGAGAATCTAGCCGTATCATTTGTTCCCACATGAAGGATAATTAGGGGATTCTTTCCTGCTCCCTTTAGAATCCTTTTCAACCTCAGGTCTACATCCCGTATCTTAGCACCTGGAAGACAGCACACCCTCCTATTCTCTGGATCAGCTCTGGTTACAGGCCTATCTATTCTTCTCAGTAAAGAGTCCCCAGTCACATAGACCTGCCTTTTCCTAGTGACGGTGCTATTCTCCAGTCTATCCCCTGTTCCCTCTGGCTGCAAGTTCTTTCCATTCCTATTCTCCCTTGTAATCCTCTTTAACCCATCCTGTATCCTCCTGGGGCTCATATTTGGTGTAATCTCCATTAACTCTTCCCCTTTTCCTATAGGACTAGCCGCTCTTCTCTTCTTCCTTGCCCTTCCACCTTCAGTGACTATCTGCTGAGCCCCTTCTTCATTTTCTAACTCCGCAAACCTATTCTTGAGCTCTGTTTCTCCTTCACTAGCCCATTTTTTCCTCTGCCTGGTTCTTTTAGTCACATGCTTCCACTGACCACTTTCCTCACCCAGTCTCCCCTCAGAATTCCCCAGCCCTGATTCCACCTGCAAGTCTGAGCTTTTCCCTTCAGATACCTCATGTCTTTGCTCCATAATCTGCTCAAACCCCTTCCTAAACTCTACCAGACTTTCCACCTGCATCTCCAAACCTCGCATCTTTTCCTCCATCAGCTCTATCAGACAGCATTTCATACAGACAAAACTCTTACCAGGTGCCCCCTCCAGGATCATGTACATATCACAGCTTCCACATCCAGTCATCTCCATTGTGTCTTCTGATACATGGGACACTCCCACTGCTGCCTCTCTATCTGTCATAGCCTTGCCACCTAAATCCTGTTAATCTGGGAAAAACAAACCACACCCAAAACACCACCTCCCACAGCAAAAAACAAACAAACCCCCCCCCCCCCCCCAAAAACAAACAAGCACCACAAGACAAACTCCCCTTTCGAACTCCCACTCAAACTCCCCTGTTTACAGGCACTAGGATCCTCCAAGCCCACTGTTATTTTCTGTCCCGACTAGGGAGGGGCCAGTGGAGTGCTGCCAGGAGCCCCTTCCATGCTGAGACCTCCTAGGCAGGCTGGGACCTCCTAGGCAGCATCAGCTGGGTGAGTCAGAGCCAGGGAGAACCACGGGGTCTGTCTGTGTCCAGTAGCCACAATTCAGAATCCTCTTCATAGCCATCTGAGACAAGTCCTGCCTGATCCCTACTGAGGGGGCAGCGTGCTCAGGTCCAACCTCCCGATCCTGCCCTGGCCTCTGGGTGAGTTCAGCTCCAGGTCTGACGGTCACAGCTCAGCAAAGATCAAGGGGCCTGTGGCTGCTCCACGGACCTCCTTCTTCTGGACTTCCTCCCATTGGGTACCTGTTCCTCCAGAGGCCACAAGATGGCAGCACCTCACTTCAGTCTGCCAGGAGAGGGGTCTGCTGGGCTGGGATTTGGTTGGGCTCCTTGGGTTGGCAGAACAGAGTGCTGGGCACACAAGATGCTCTGCCGTGCAGTTAGGAAACCAGTGAGAATGTGTGTCAGATCCCAGCCACGGAGTTAAAGGTGTAGGGAAGGGTGTACGGAATCTACTGTCCCTCTACTACTTCCAAGACCCCTTTTGTCGGTTAGCCCCATGTCAGGTTGGACCCCTCACACCTTGTGCTCCCCACGCTGGGATTAGGGGGGAAATGAGTAACTCTGAAGAGTAAATGTATCTGCCCACAGTGAGACAGAGGACACACTCCTCCACTGGACAGTGAAATTATACTAGAGCCCCTTCCCTGCCTTGGGAGAGGAGGGGAATTCAGTCTCCGTTCAGTCCTTGGCTAATGAGAAGCCAGTCAGTGGTTTCCTGACATGGAAACCCATGTCCTAGGAATTCGGCTGAGAACAGCTCACTCATTTCACACTACCAAATGGCTTTGGGCTCTAGTGACCTGAATTTAAACTTGCACCCTAAGGGGAAAAAGTTTGATGGCCAGTCTGTAAGCCAGTCCGGTGCCCCTTGCCTGGCCCAAAAAGCTGCATCCCAGTGCCCACCATCAGCACCTCTGAGAAAAAAACCAGCATGTGCCACTTGGCCCCAGCTGCACCCCTGGAAACTGCTTTGCTAATGCTGCAGCAGAGGGATGCTTGTGCCTGTGTGAGAGATAGGAACGCACAGTGGAGCAGCAGGGGCTGCTCAGCTAGAAAGTGAGTGGATGTCTCAGCCCAGTTCATCATTTCACTTGGGGCTGTCTGAGAAACTGAACAAAGAATCCAGCACTTGTTCTCTCTCTCTTTCTCACTCATTTCCCTCAGTTAGCTCGGTGAGAGTGGCTCTTGCTCATCCGTATGCCTAGCTCACGGTACTTGTGCTCCCCAGCAGCAGTTCCACACTCTTGAGTTGAACTGTCACATCCCCTGATAGCAGAGACCTCTCTGGTGTGCATACTGCGGGGACATAGCATGGGGAAGCCAACTGACATGGTCCCCTTCCCAGATCTGACAGCTTGGGCAGCTCCGCTCAATGGGACTGCAGGTGAGTTAGGTGATCTCCCGTTCAGACAAGGGGTCAAACCATGGTATGTTGGGAGTGTAGTCCATAACTCTCTACACAGATCAGGTTTAAATCTAGAGCATGGCGCCTCGAGGGTATAACTGAGGTTCAGAGCTGGAACAATAATACATGTCAGGGGGAGCCTCAGACCCATACAGGCAATGGAAGCCCTTCTGTCCCAGGATGGTGTGAGCCCAGAACTCAAGTCAAGGATTTGTCCTAGCACAAATGCAGAGCTGCTCTAGCACATTCCTGCCCCCACCTCCCATCAAAGCTGCATGGATGCTGCTCCCTGACTTGCTCTCTAACGCCAGCTTGGGGACGTGGGGGCAAGGGGGGATCACCCACGCAGCTCTGATCAATGCCTGGACTAATCTTCTCTTGCCACCTACACCTCACCTTCCCAGCTCCAGGCTCCCTCTTATCAGATCCTGCCACCTTGCATCTGTTCCCTTCACTGGCCGAGCTGAGCGTGGCTTGTGTTATCCGGCTCTTTATCCCCAAGATTAGATGCGTCACAGTGGATTAGCATGTCACATTCTAATGCAGAAAAATTAATGATTAAAGCAAAGTTTTGCCCATGTATAATTCACCCCCTCCCTACCCTTCCACACCTTGTCTCCTTGGGCTCTGAGATCTAGGGGAATTCAACAGGGAGGATGCCTCCGTGTGTCCATGCACCACAGTTAGGGTAGAAGTAGCTTCCCTTACCCCTGACACCCTAAATTGGGGCTGGGGAGATTAATCCTAGGGTGCAGGAGAGCTATGTGGATGGATGGGAAATCCCCAAGGGAGAGGTCAGCAAGCCCTGAAAAGACAGTGGATGGGGTGGGGGTGGAAGAAACTGGTGGTGGGGGGGACAGGACACGAAATGAACTGTACAACAGGGATAATCCCAGCATCCATCCCATAATAACCTGAACAGTCTTTCCTGTCCTCCAGCCCATAACACCCTGGGGGCAGCTAGCCCCAGCCTCCATAGTAATCAAACCCTAGGGGCTGCCCTATCCCTCATCCCTTCACGAATGGATGTAGCTGGTAAGCTGGAGTTACCTGGACACAACCATGGTCCCAGGCACTTGCACCCTAGCTTTGCAGACACTCTAAGATGCTCACTACTCCACTGGGAAGTGTTAAGAATCAATTTTTTAGCACAATTTTGCAATTATTCACAGTGTCTGGTAAAGGGGGAAGCAAGAAAGCCAGCAAAACCTTCATGTTCATGGCTTGGGGAAGGTACCTGCAGGAGCCTTGAGACCCTGGAACCGTTCCGGACTATACAGACAGCTAAGAGAGCCTTATGGTGCTACCCTGCAGTTCTAGGACCCTTAGTGTCTGAGCACATAAAAAGATCCTGCAGCCTTAGGAAAAGTAGAAATCCATCCAATGCCCACAGCCTCTGCATTTCCATCCTCTGACCTGACTAATCAGATGAGATAAGGAAACACACCTGAGGGAGAGAGGAAATGCAGGGGAAAAGATGCAAAGCATGGTGGGGACACAGACTGGGATTGACGAGTTGCATCCGAGAGTGCTGAAGGAATTGGCGGCTGTGATTGCAGAGCCATTGAACATTATCTTTGAAAACTCGTGGCGAACCGGGGAAGTCCCGGATGACTGGAAAAAGGCTAATGTAGTGCCAATCTTTAAAAAAGGGAAGAAGGAGGATCCTGGGAACTACAGGCCAGTCAGCCTCACCTCAGTCCCTGGAAAAATCATGGAGCAGGTCCTCAAAGAATCAATCCTGAAGCACTTGCATGAGAGGAAAGTGATCAGGAACAGCCAGCATGGATTCACCAAGGGAAGGTCATGCCTGACTAATCTAATCGCCTTTTATGATGAGATTACTGGTTCTGTGGATGAAGGGAAAGCAGTGGATGTATTGTTTCTTGACTTTAGCAAAGCTTTTGACACGGTCTCCCACAGTATTCTTGTCAGCAAGTTAAGGAAGTATGGGCTGGATGAATGCACTATAAGGTGGGTAGAAAGCTGGCTAGATTGTCGGGCTCAACGGGTAGTGATCAATGGCTCCATGTCTAGTTGGTAGCCGGTATCAAGTGGAGTACCCCAAGGGTCGGTCCTGGGGCCGGTTTTGTTCAATATCTTCATAAATGATCTGGAGGATGGTGTGGATTGCACTCTCAGCAAATTTGCGGATGATACTAAACTGGGAGGAGTGGTAGATATGCTGAAGGGGAGGGATAGGATACAGAAGGACCTAGACAAATTGGAGGATTGGGCCAAAAGAAATCTGATGAGGTTCAATAAGGATAAGTGCAGGGTCCTGCACTTAGGACGGAAGAACCCAATGCACAGCTACAGACTAGGGACCGAATGGCTAGGCAGCAGTTCTGCAGAAAAGGACCTAGGGGTGACAGTGGACGAGAAGCTGGATATGAGTCAGCAGTGTGCCCTTGTTGCCAAGAAGGCCAATGGCATTTTGGGATGTATAAGTAGGGGCATAGCGAGCAGATCGAGGGACGTGATCGTTCCCCTCTATTTGACATTGGTGAGGCCTCATCTGGAGTACTGTGTCCAGTTTTGGGCCCCACACTTCAAGAAGGATGTGGATAAATTGGAGAGAGTCCAGCGAAGGGCAACAAAAATGATTAGGGGACTGGAACACATGAGTTATGAGGAGAGGCTGAGGGAGCTGGGATTGTTTAGCCTGCAGAAGAGAAGAATGAGGGGGGATTTGATAGCTGCTTTCAACTACCTGAAAGGGGGTTCCAAAGAGGATGGCTCTAGACTGTTCTCAATGGTAGCAGATGACAGAATGAGGAGTAATGGTCTCAAGTTGAAGTGGGGGAGGTTTAGATTGGATATTAGGAAAAACTTTTTCACTAAGAGGGTGGTGAAACACTGGAATGCGTTACCTAGGGAGGTGGTAGAATCTCCTTCCTTAGAGGCTTTTAAGGTCAGGCTTGACAAAGCCCTGGCTGGGATGATTTAACTGGGAATTGGTCCTGCTTCGAGCAGGGGGTTGGACTAGATGACCTTCTGGGGTCCCTTCCAACCCTGATATTCTATGATTCTATGATTGCAGAGGCGGAGACATAAGGGATGTGGGGGGAGAGATGGGGAATGTAGAAGGGGAGAGATGAAGAGCATATGGTTGTAGCTAAGGCTCTCTTCTAATGCGAGTGAAGCAGGAATTGCTGGGCCAGGCAGTTCCACTGTCCTTGACTCATTCTGTGGCCACAGGTGCAGCAGGATGGCTCAGGTTAGCACCTGACATTACACGCCATTGGAGCTGCAGATGCACCAACACATTTATGTGCATGTTCTTCCCTTTCATTTCCCCAGAGCTTCAGCTGTCAAGGGAACCCTGCTCGTTCTCTGGACCCCAAGCCCACCTCCTGGGATATGTGCACCCAACACACTGCTCTTGGCATTAGCCTGTGCCCTGTGGAGAAGATGCTGAGTCGGGCCTCCTAGATTCTCTTCCTGGTGATGGTGTAGAGTGTGACCTGTGGATCAGAGCCAGAGGGGAATTGGAAATCAGGGTTCCATCCCCATCTATGGGAGGGAGTGTGCTGCCAGCCGCAAGTCAGGCCCCTGGTGTTCTTGTCCTGCTGTGCTGCCTGGCAGATTTACCTGTGGCTCAGTGAGGTCAGTTGCTGGAATTTACCAGCTCCGCACTAGAGGAGTCACAGACCCAATGTGCTATCAAAGGAGCCATTTTCATCCTTCAGTCCCAGAGCTGGAAATGCCATACACTGCAGAAAGTTCACCATGCTGCCACCAGCACCACATGCCCTCTCTCCCCAGGGACATTCCCACTGCTTGGGGGGAGCTGGAGAGTCTCCAGACCATGCTGGGTGACCCTGGGAACAGGGATGGGTCCTGGCCCGATACCTCTCCCTGAACCAGGCAGGAAGGCAATTCCAGGATTATCAAGAGAGTCTAGACAGGATCAGAGACACTGGGAGCAGTGGGCATGAAGCAGGCATAGCCCCCCCCGGGACAGATGTTCCCCTGATCAAACCCTATGGAGCCTTTGGGAGGCACAGGGAGAGGAGGGGAGATGGGGCTGGGTAACAGTGGGGCCTAAAGGGAAGAGTGTTGAGAAGACCTAGGGCTGTGGGCTCAGCAGAAATCCCTGGAGGGGAGGGGCTATGGGAGCAATGAGGCCCCTGGGAAGGGGCAAGCAAGGCAACTCCAGGGGGACGGGAATGACAGGGCTCTAAAGTGCCAGGGACCTGTCCCATGACAGTAGGTGTGGAAATGGTTTCCCTTCGTGGTCTCTGCCCCATGTGTCCCCAGTGGAGCCACCTGCACTACTTTGCTCTCTGGCTGAGCCCCAAGGAGCATCTCCGATCCCAGCAGCTGGAACATCTGAATAAAGTCAAAGCGGAGGTGAGTGGCTGCACTGGAAAGTCGATCAGAAGGATGTGCCAGCCCACCCTGTCTCCCCATCTATCCTGTCTCCCACTCCACTTGACCCTGTCCTGTTCTGTCCCACCCCATTCTTCCCAGCCTGGATCTGTCCTGCCCCACCCCAATCTGCTCATCTGTTCTGCTCCACTCCCACCCTGTCATATTCCCCAACATCATCCCAATCCCTCCAGTTTGTCCTGCCCCCTACATCTCACCCCACAACACCCCAATCTCCCTGCCCTCATTCCCATCCTGTCCCCTACATCCGATCCCACCTCATCCTTGGCTCTGTGGTTTCATTCCCCTATATCCCACCCCACATGGCCCCAAACTCCCTTGCCTCATCCTGTCAGCCCTGTCCCATCCCCCTACAACCCATCCCCTATCACCCTAATCCCCCTAGCTCTGTCCCTTTTAATCCATGTGACTCACAGGCTGGTCTCCTCTGGACAATAAACCACCTAACAGGGCAGGAAAACCAAACAATGATGGATATTTATGTTACTACCTGGCACTCCAGCCCACTGTGCCCCACTCCCACAGGCAGAGCTGTCTGGGCGCACCCAGGCACCTTTGTTTGAAAGCCCTGCAAGTCCTGGGGTTCCTGGAACCCGATGGGGACCTGGACCTGGGGGCACAGGCAGGCTCACAACTCCGACTCACTTCCCTGACAAAGGAGCCCATGCAGGAAAGGAATTTGGAACAGCAGTGTGGATGCTTAAGAGAGATGGAGAGGGGAAGGAAGGGAGGGAGAGAGAAACGGGACAAAGGCGGCAGTGTAATGTAGAGGGAGAGGTTGCTCACCTTGTGCAGTAACCGGAGTTCTTCAAGATGTGTGTCCCTACAGTGCTCTACTTGAGGTGCACACGGTGCCTTTGATTGGGGATTTTCAGTAGCAGATCCTGTTCGGACTATGCATGTACTCTCCCTTCTAGAGAGATGTGTGGGCACACCGTCCTCAGTTCCTTCTCCACTATGAAGTCCCAAAGATGAGACTCCAAAGCAGAGGGGACGGAAGGTAGGGACTAGAGCACCCAAAGTGGGACACATCTCTAAGAATTCCAGTTACTGTGCAAGGTGAGTAACCTCTTCTTCTTTGAATAGCGTCCTTATGGGGGCTCCACTTCAGGTGACTTCTGAGCAGTATCTGCAACGGCAGGAGGATATGGGTAGATACACATAGAAAACGCTTTTTCTCCAAGGGATGAGAAATGCATTTCCAAAGATTGATGACCCAGACCTGCTCTCAAGCAGAATTTCTTGAACTTTCTGCTGGTGGCAGCTGCAAAGAGGTCCACTTTTGGAAACCCCCAAATTAGAAACATGTATTTGACAGTCTGAGAGTCAAGTTCCTGCTCATAATCTTGGGAGAAATGCCTACTAAGATTGACAGCCATAGTATTATGAATGACTTACACCAGTTCCAGAGATTCACTGCTTTGGCACAGAGTGGATTTCCCTCCCTCCCCCGATGATGATGTATGTAAAATATCCAGGTTATGTTGTCTGACTTGATTTTCATGCATTGGCCCCTGATGTTGGGGAGGAAGTGTATACAGGCATTCCTGACAGCTCTTAATTCCAGGAAACTGATGTGAAGATGAGACTCTTGGGTAGACATTTGCTGAGAATGGTGAGTGTCCCTAGATGTGCTCCCCAGCCCATGAAGGATACAGCCAAAGTTATGGTGACTGTTGGAGGAGGTTGGCTGAAAGTAACTCCTGGACTCACTTTGGAAGGATCTTTCCACCAGCTGAGTAAATCCAGAACTCAACAAGGGACAGAAGCCATCCTGTCTAGACTGTGTTTGTTTGGAATCTAAACTGTTCTGAGCCATCCCTGAAAGCAGCAAAGGTGCAACCTGGCATATTGGGCATGCTGCCATGTGTCCCAGTAGTTGAAGGCAATTTCTTGTTGATGTCTGTGGGCTTATTTGAAACCTCTAACCTTGAAATTTGGAGAAGAGCTTAAGTCCATAAAAAGGAAGGTCTTCTCAGTATTCTGGCCCTCCCTAGGAAAGCTAGACAATGTAGCAAAGATATGCAATAAAGGTGGAGCAGGCTGCAATGTCGGCTGCATCTAGGGTGGCTTGCAAGAAGACTCTTACTACGAGCTGACCTAGAACTGTGATGGCCTTGAACTGCTCACAAGGTGTCACAGCAAGGTGGTCAATAAAACAGTTGAATTTGTCATAATTGGTATAGTTGTACTTCGCCATTAGAAAATTAGGTGCTCTGCTTCCATCTCTCTTTTGGCTCCAGCCCAGCTCCTGCTCCTGCTCCACTCCTGCAGCCTTGTTTCTGCACAGCAGGGATCCTGTGCCTTTCCTTTGCACTTTCGATCTCAGCAGACCTTCCCCATGCGGGCCTTGGTGGCACCAACCCTCTCCTGCGGGTGCAGCCCTTGAGTGTACAAGCTCTCACACAGACATGCGAAAGGGATGAAATGTTCTAAACTCCCTCTCGTGCCTCCAGCAACTAACAAAGAGCCTCAGCATTGCTCTGTTTAGCCCTTGCTTGGGTTATCAGCCATGGTGCCTGACATCTGCTGTAATAGACTTTAATAAAAGGCACATTATGGTGAGTAATGCGCTAAGTGGACTTCATTACGGACTCAGTGCCTCCTTGGCTTCCATTGTTTTATATTATTTTATATCAGAACACCCTTATCTCCCCTCCAAACGCTTCCATTTAAACCCCATTAATCTTTCAAATCCTCCCTGCTTTTCCCAGACCTGCGCTGCTGAGCACTCTCCCAGACCTCCCCAGCCCATCCTGCCATGCCGCTGTCTGTGGCTACTTGCCCTGCCACTATGCTGTGCAAAGCTTCCAGCACACAAATGTTTATGCCTCACAACAACCTAGGAGGAGGCTCCATGCTCCCATGTCATTGGCTTCCAATCAGAGTCTCAATTTCCCGTTCACCCCAAGGCGCAGGGACTGCTTCACCCACTGCTAAGGCACAGACAGCGCTGTCCAGCAGCACGTAGCGATGCTGCACAATGGCTCAGGGCAGGAGGTGAAGTGGAAGGGCACCTGCCCCGCGTATCCTTCCAGGGAGCTTCAATCTTCCTCCCAAGTGAGCCCTCCTACAGGGCACATTCACGGCTCATTCTGTCTTTGGCCTTTGTGTGGAGGTGGGTTACAAGGGGTAATTAGCATCACTGGAGAGGTTTGGAGTTGGGCTGAGACCTGTCACACTCATTTCAAAAAGGTCAAAGCCATCAGGTGGCAATGGCTGTCCATCTGGTTCTCACCCAGCAACTTAGAGGTGAACTTCACCGTATGACCCATATCATCCCACCTACTGAGGCCAGGAGCACTGGCAAAAACAGAGCCATGAAAGGTCTGTGTGATTGTCTGTTTACCATCCAAAGTGACAGAAGCCAAATGTGGCACCAGGAATCCTGGTTTGGGGCTCAGACACCCATTGCCAGCTCTAAGCCCCAAGCAAACAATTTTAGATGAGTGAGAACCCCCCAAAAGCAAGCGATTATCCTGCACGCTGGGCCGCACCTGCCAAGCTATGCTAATCCTGTGTTATCGGCCAGCTGCAGCCTTCTGAGTGAAATCACTCTCTGCCCTGGGCCTTTGTTAAACACCCTGGATCAAATTCCCTGTGATGTTTAACGAGAATCAACTCACATCAGGAAATAATAAGGGGATGACAAAAGAAGAAAGAGGCAGCAGCAGCTCCAGCCACTGGCCTACTGGCTGGGAGGGACTGTCCCGAGCACTTCAATCCCAGAACCGGCAGAGCCAGCACAATGCCATTATGGAGGGAAGCCAGAGCCAGTGTAATCCCAGAATAGAGAGAAATTAACCCCAATGTGATCCCAGTTGAGCAGCACCTACGCCCAGTATAAACCCAGTCTGAGCAGCAGCTAGGCCCAGTATGAACCAGTATAAGAAGTTAATTTGAATATATAAACCCTAAGCAAACAGAAACTAGTCCTCTTGTAAAACCAGTAGAGTCAGCACTGAATCCAGATTGGAACTAGCACAGCTAATGCTGTCCCAGTATGAAACCAGCTTCTTCAGTCTCATCCGGTGTTCAGAACAAAACCATTATGGACAGAATCAAACCAGTCAAAAGAAGCTGATCCTGGTATGAGCGATGCGCCACATCAGGACTGCAGCAAACTCCCGAGAAGGGTGGCAGCAGCAGGACAGCAGTGAGCATAGGAGGCATCAGGGTGAAGCCAGCTGTGATTGGACTAAGGCCTTGTCTACACTACCAAGTTTTGTCGCAAAAACTGCCATTTGTCCACCCAAACAGTGAGGGCGTACACACTGCGAGGCAACTTTTGTCAGGGAAAATGTCCTGTTTTGGTGATAAAATACACCCACCCTCATGACAGATTTACATCTTTTTCTTCTACATTTTTGTCGACAAAGTGCAAGTGTAGACACCATGCTTCATTTCATCACTTCAATTGGCTTTCAGGAGGTGTCCCACAATGCCCATCCTGACTGCTCTGGTTAGCAGTTTGAACAGATTTCTTGAGGCTTGTGTGAAAACGTTTATGACCAGGACACGCTGCAGTGCAGAATGAAGATATAGGAGCTGCGGCAGGCGTACCATAAGATGAGGGAGGCAAATCATAGCTCAGGTGCTTCACCTGCCGGTTCCATACAGAGCTGGATGCTATCCTCAGCAGTGACCGCACCTCCATCAC
The DNA here is from genome assembly GCF_965140285.1 of Lepidochelys kempii. Lineage (NCBI taxonomy): Eukaryota > Metazoa > Chordata > Testudines > Cheloniidae > Lepidochelys > Lepidochelys kempii. Next base: position 345,448 of record NC_136399.1, on the reverse strand, counting down.
CAAGAGCCTCGTGGATACTTCAGAGGGCACGGAGGAAGCGGAAAGAGGACCTAACCCAGAGGATGAAGTTACTGATGAAGAGGTGGTGTTAGATGAGGATGTGCAGCTCCCAGTGGGGTCGCCCAGTGGTGCAGGCAGCCAGGAACTGTTCTCCACTCCAGAGGTGTTTAGCCAGTCTCAGCAGTTGCTCTCTGGTGAGCAAGAAGCAGGAGATGAGACTCCTGTTAAGTGACTATGGCTTGTGTAGTGCGTAGGTGAGTTCAGGGCATAGTAATATGGGAGGCTGGCTGTGTTTCTGTGAGCTGGACATTTCCCTGTGTAGCTAATCAGTACAGCAGAACAGAGTGTTGATGAACGCTGAGAGCTCACAGGAATCCTCCAGAGAGATCTCCAGGAAAGTTTTCCTGGAGGTACTTGGCAATCCTCTGCCATAGGTTCCGTGGCAGAGCAGCTTTGTTCCTTCCTCCATTGTAGGAAACTTTCCCGCACCGTTCGGCAATCAGTTGTACAGGGACCAAAGCGGCATATAGGTGAGCAGCACAGGGTGCAGGGCAGAAGCCACAAGCATGGAGGAGTTGTACCCTCATTTCTCTGCTTACCCTTAGCAGTGAGATGTCTGCTAGAATTACCCTAGCCTGTGGAAGAGTGTGGAAGGATTTTAGAATTTGTTCCCTAGAATGCTGCACCACCACCATCGTAAAGAATCTGTGCTCTTTTCCCCATGCGGAACCCCCCACCCCTGCCAACACTCACCATGCTTTGGGTGTTCACAGACATGTGTGCCTGGCTAGGGTCAATGAGAAAGTGATGGCAATTTTGCAAAAGGTGTATTTACCAGAAATGTTTCAATGCTGTGTGTAAATTTAACAATCCCGCTTCTGTGCATTGTCTCCTGTGCTTCACCAGATGTAGCCTTCAGGAACGCACCCTGGCTGAGCATCTCCGCAGATAAGAAAGCATCCAAGACACAGCAAAGAAGACATGTTCCGGGAGGTCCTGAAGTGCTCCAATGTAGAAAAAAGGGAACGCAAGGAGTGCTAGGAAGCCGAACGGCAGGACAGAAAAGAGAATCACACGTTTGTTAAGGACGCTACTGAGCGGATGATTAAAGTAATGGAGGCGCAAACGCAGATGCTGAAGTCCTTAATAATGCTGCAGACTGAGCAGATCAGTGCTCTACCTCCACTGCAGCATATTCAGAACTCTTTTCCATCCCCGCCCAACTCTGCCCACACATTCATAGACTCATAGACATAAAGGTCAGAAGGGACCATTATGATCATCTAGTCTGACCTCCTGCACAATGCAGGCCACAGAATCTCATCCACCCACTCCTGCAATAAACCTCTCACCTATGTCTGAGCTATTGAAGTCCTCAAATCATGGTTTAAAGACTTCAAGGTGCAGAGAATCCTCCAGCAAGTGACCCGTGCCCCATATGGCAGAGGAAGGCGAAAACCCCCCAGGACCTCTTCCAATCTGCCATGGAGGAAAATTCCTTCCTGACCCCAAATATGGTGATCTGCTGAACCCTGAGCATGTGGGCAAGATTCACCAGCCAGATACCCAGGAAAGAATTCTCTGTAGTAACTCAGATCCCACCCCATCTAACATCCCATCACAAGCCATTGGGCCTATTTTTACCATGAATAGTTAAAGATCAATTAATTGCCAAAATCATGTTATCCCATCATACCATCTCCTCCATAAACTTATCGAGTTTAATCTTGAAGCCAGATAGGTCTTTTGCCCCCACTACTTCCCTTGGAAGGCTGTTCCAGAACTTTACTCCTTTGATGGTTAGAAACCTTCGTCTAATTTCAAGTCTAAACTTCCCGATGGCCAGTTTATATCCATTTGTTCTTGTGTCCACATTGGTACTGAGCTTAAATAATTCCTCTCCCTCCCTGGTATTTATCCCTCTGATATATTTATAGAGAGCAATCATATCTCCCCTCAACCTTCTTTTGGTTAGGCTAAACAAGCCAAGCTCCTTGAGTCTCCTTTCATAAAACAAGTTTTCCATTCCTCGGATCATCCTAGTAGCCCTTCTCTGTATCTGTTCCAGTTTGAATTCATCCTTCTTAAACATGGGAGACCAGAACTGCACACAGTATTCCAGGTGAGGTCTCACCAGTGCCTTGTATAATGGTACTAACACCTCCTTATCTCTGCTGGAAATACCTAGCCTTATGCATCCCAAGACCGCATTAGCTTTTTTCATGGCCATATCACATTGGTAGCTCATAGTCATCTGTGGTCAACTAATACTCCAAGGTCCTTCTCCTCCTCCATTACTTCTAATGGATGTGTTCCCAGCTTATAACTAAAATTCTTGTTATTAATCCCTAAATGCATGACCTTACGCTTCTCATTATTAAATTTAATCCTATTACTATTACTCCAGTTTACAAGGTCATCCATTCCTTTCCACCTCCAGGACTTCTGGGTTTTCCATTCACTCTCCCTTGGACAACTTTCACAATGATAGCTGGACCTATACACAGCTGTGAAAGTCTGCCCTTCCCTGATTCCTCCTTTCCCGCCAAGCGTCTGTGTGTTTGCATGTGCTGTTTCTTGTGCAATGAAAACAAACTTTTATAATGGTAAATCGTCTTTATTTTTTTTCTACAGGGTGAGATTGCAGGCACTGCCAATACATGCACAGGCATTTTAATAATTTTATTACAAGAATATAAGGCCCCAAATGTCACCATTGCCCCCTAGGAAAACTATATGTCATGTACCATTGAAGCAGCTCAGACAGAGATATATGTTACTGGTGGTCATTGTCAAAGTGCTGCCTCAGAGACTCCCTGATTCAAATAGCTCCCCTCTAGGCTCCTCTGACAGCCCTGGTATCTGGCTGCTCAAAATCAGTGGGCAAGCGGTCTGCCTCAGCACTCCACCCCTGAGCAAACCTTTCACCTTAGCTTCACAGAGCTTATGCAACGTACAGCACGCAGCTATCACCATAGGAATATTATCCTCAGTGAAGTCCAACATGCCATAAAGGCATCGGCAGCGCACCTCTAATTTGCCAAAGGCACATTCAACTGTCATCTGGCACCTACTGAGTCTGTTGTTGTACCGCTCCTTACTGCTGTCCAGGTGTCCTGTGTAAGGTTTCATGAGCCATGGCTGTAAGGGGTATGCAGGGTCCCCCAGGATCATGATGGGCATTTCAACACCCCCCACAGTAATATTCTGGTTAGGAAAGAAAGTCCCTGCTTGTAGTTTTCTGTACAGGCCCATGTTCCTGAAGATGCATGCGTCATGTACCTTCCCAGACCACCTCACTTTGATGTCAGTGAAACACCCATAGTGAACCACAAGAGCCTGCAACACCATGGAGAAGTATCCCCTCCTATTGATGTACTCCATCGTAACGTGGTCTGGTGCCAAAATTGGAATATGTGTGCCATCTATCGCCCCTCCAAAGTCAGGGAAAACCATTTCTGCAAAGCTGTCCACTATTTCATGCACATTTCCCAGAGTCACAGTCCTTTGTAGCAGGATGCGATTTATTGCCCTCCACACTTGCATTAACACAGCCCAACAGTTGATTTCCCCACTCCAAATTGATTAGCAACCAACCGGTAGCAGTCTGGAGTTGCCAGCTTCCACACAGCAATTGCCACACACTTCTCTACCGAGAGGGCAGCTCTCATTCTGGTGTTCTTGCGCTGCAGGCTGGGGTGAGCTCCGGGCACAGTTCCAGGAAGGTGGCTTTCCGCATCTGAAAATTCTGTAGCCACTGCTCATCATCCCACACCTGCATGACGATACAATCCCACCATTCACTGCTTGTTTCCCAAGCCCAAAAGCGATGGTCTACTCTGTGCACCTACTCTGTGAAGGCCAAAAGCAATCTAAAGTTGCTCCTATCCACACCACGGAGAATGTCAGGTGCCTGCGAGTCTTCCTCAGTTAGGAACTTCACGATTAACTGCACTGCCATCCACCATGTCTTCATGACAATTAACAGAGCATAGGAGAGCAGCACGGGATCCACCCCTTCTCACAAAGATGCCGGGGTTTGGAAAAATGCAGTGAAAGAAAGCCGGAAGCCCATGGAGTACTTGGACAGAAAGCAATGCACCACGGGACATTTAGCACTGTCCCAAGATGCTCCGCGATCCGCTCCATCGTCCCACAATACCTAGTAACAGAAGGACTGTGGAATAGGTACCCATAGTACATTGCTCACTCTGTCGATGATGGTGCTCCGACTCTGGATGCGATCTGCCGACAGACGGAGCAAGTGTGAACAGGAAATTGCGATTTTTATTATGTTGACATCACTTTTGTCGAAACAAATTGGTAGTGTAGACATGGCCTAAGTGTCAGTATCAAAGCAGGCCAGTCAGATAACCTATTACCTAGTAGATTGACAGATTCATAGAGTTAAGGCCAACAGGGACATTAGATTATCTAGTCTGATTTCCTGTATATCACAGGGCATTACATTTCACTGTTAGCCCTGTATAGAGTCGCATAAATTGTTTGGCATCTCTTCCAGAAAGGCATCCTGTATTGACATGAAGAAATCAAGAAATGGAGAATTTACTCACTCCCTTGGAAGTTTATTCCAATGGTTGATCACCGTTAAAAAATAAGGCACTGTTGGGCCTTATTTATAATTTGAATTTACCTGGTTTTAACGTCCAGCCACTAGTTCTTGTTCAGCCTTTCTCTGATAGATTAAAGAGCACTTTAGTATACGGTATTTTCTCCTCGTGAAGGTACACTGTTATCAAGTCACCTCTCAATCTTCTTTTTAATAAGCTAAACAGATTGAGCGCTTTAAGTCACTCACTGTAAGGCATTTTCTCCAGCATTTGAATAATTTTTTGTGGCTCTTTTTTGCATCCTCTCCAATTTTTCAATATCCTTCTTAAAACATGGACACCAGAACTAGATACAATATTCCAGTGTTGGTCCGATCAATGCAATATACGGGGTAAAATCAACTGCCTGCTTCTACTCACTGAGGAATGAGTACAGGACCCTGCACTTATCCTTATTGAAACTCATCAGATTTCTTTTGGCCCAATCCTCCAATTTGTCTAGGTCCCTCTGTATCCTATCCCTGCCCCCCAGCGTATCTACCACTCCTCCCAGTTTAGTATCATCCGCAAATTTGCTGAGAGTGCAATCCACACCATCCTCCAGATCATTTATGAAGATATTGAACAAAACCGGCCCCAGGACCGACCCCAAGGGCACTCCACTTGACACTGGCTGCCAACTAGACATGGAGCCATTGATCACTACCCGTTGAGCCCAACAATCTAGCCAACTTTCTACCCACCTTATAGTGCATTCATCCAGCCCATACTTCTTTAACTTGCTGACAATAATACTGTGGGAGACCGTATCAAAAGCTTTGCTAAAGTCAAGAAACAATACATCCACTGCTTTCCCTTCATCCACAGAACCAGTAATCTCATCATAGAAGGCGATTAGATTAGTCAGGCATGACCTTCCCTTGGTGAATCCATGATGACTGTTCCTGATCACTTTCCTCTCATGTAAGTGCTTCAGGATTGATTCTTTGAGGACCTGCTCCATGATTTTTCCAGGGACTGAGGTGAGGCTGACTGGCCTGTAGTTCCCAGGATCCTCCTTCTTCCCTTTTTTAAAGACTGGCACTACATTAGCCTTTTTCCAGTCATCCGGGACTTCCCCGGTTCGCCACGAGTTTTCAAAGATAATGGCCAATGGCTCTGCAATCACAGCCGCCAATTCCTTTAGCACTCTCGGATGCAACTCGTCCGGCCCCATGGACTTGTGCACGTCCAGCTTTTCTAAATAGTCCCTAACCACCTCTTTCTCCACAGAGGGCTGGCCATCTGTTCCCCATGTTGTGATGCCCAGCACAGCAGTCTGAGAGCTGACCTTGTTCGTGAAGACAGAGGCAAAAAAAGCATTGAGTACATTAGCTTTTTCCACATCCTTTGTCACTAGGTTGCCTCCCTCATTCATTAAGGGGCCCACACTTTCCTTGGCTTTCTTCTTGTTGCCAACATACCTGAAGAAACCCTTCTTGTTACTCTTGACATCTCTCGCTAGCTGCAGCTCCAGGTGCGATTTGGCCCTCCTGATTTCATTCCTACATGCCCGAGCAATATTTTTATACTCTTCCCTGGTCATATGTCCAACCTTCCACTTCTTGTAAGCTTCTTTTTTATGTTTAAGATCCGCTAGGATTTCACCATTAAGCCAAGCTGGTCGCCTGCCATATTTACTATTCTTTCGACACATCGGGATGTTTTGTCCCTGTAACCTCAACAGGGATTCCTTGAAATACAGCCAGCTCTCCTGGACTCCTTTCCCCTTCATGTTAGTCCCCCAGAGGATCTGACTCCCTCAGGGAACGGATGGGTCGAAGTCTGCTTTCCTGAAGTCCAGGGTCCGTATTCTGCTGCTTACCTTTCTTCCCTTTGTCAGGATCCTGAACTCAACCAACTCATGGTCACTGCCTCCCAGATTCCCATCCACTTTTGCTTCCCCCACTAATTCTTCCCAGTTTGTGAGCAGCAGGTCAAGAAAAGCTCCCCTCCTAGTTGGCTCCTCTAGCACTTGCACCAGGAAATTGTCCCCTACGCTTTCCAAAAACTTCCTGGATTGTCTATGCACCGCTGTATTGCTCTCCCAGCAGATATCAGGAAAATTAAAGTCACCCATGAGAACCAGGGCGTGCGATCTAGTAGCTTCTGCGAGCTGTCAGAAGAAAGCCTCATCCACCTCATCCCTCTGGTCCGGTGGTCTATAGCAGACTCCCACCATCACATCACTCTTGTTGCTCACACTTCTAAACTTAATCCAGAGACACTCAGGTTTTTCTGCAGTTTCGTACCGGAGCTCTGAGCAGTCATACTGCTCCCTTACCATACAGTGCTACTCCCCCACCTTTTCTGCCCTGCCTGTCTTCTCTTCTCTAGACTAAACAAACCCAATTTTTTCAATCTTCCCTCATAGGTTATGATTTCTAGACCTTTAATAATTTTTTGATGCTCTTCTCCAGACTCTCTCCAATTTGTCCACATCTTTCCCAAAATGTGGTGCCCAGAATTGGACGCAATATTCCAGTTGAGGCCTAATCAAAGCAGAGTAGAGCAGAAGAATTACTTTTTGTGTCTTGCTTACAACACTCCTGCTAATACATCCCAGAACGATGTTTGCTTTTTTTGCAACAGTGATACACTGTTGACTCATATTTACCTGTGATCCACTATGACCCCCAGATCCCTTTTTGCAGTACTTCTTCCTAGGCAATCATTTTCCATTTTGTATGTTCCTTCCCACGTGGAGCACTTTGCATTGGTTACTTTGCATTGGGCCTTATTGAATTTCATCCTATTTACTTCAGGCCATTTCTCCAAATCATTTTGAATTTTAATCCTATCCTCCAAAGCATTTGCAACTCCTCCCAGCGTGGTATTGTCCACAAACTTTATACGTGTACTCTGTATTATCTAAATAATTGATGAAAATATTGAATAGAACCGGACCTAGAACTGATCCCTGTGGGACCCCACTTGTTATGCCCTTCCAGCTTGACTGTGAACCACTGATAACTACTCTCTGGGAACAGTTTTCAAACCAGTTATGCACCCACTTTATAGTAGCTCCATTTAGGTCAGGGGTTCTCAAACTGGGGGTCGGGATCCCTCAGGGGGTCACGAGGCTATTACATGGGGGGTTGCGAACTGTTAGCCTCCACCCCAAACACCGCTTTGCCTCCAGCATTTGGTGTTAAATATATAAAAACATGTTTTTAATTTATAAGGGGGGGGTCACACTCAGAGGCTTGCTATGTGAAAGGGGTCACCAGTACAAAAGTTTGAGAACCACTGATCTAGGTTGTATTTCCCTAATTTGTTCATGAGAAGGACATGCTTGGCAGTCTCAAAAGCCTTACTAAAGTCAAGATATACCACATCTACCATTTCCCCCCATCCACAAGGCTTGTTACCCTGTCAAAGAAAGCTATTAGGCTGGTTTGACATGATTTGTTTTTGACAAATCCATGCTGACTGTTATTTATCACCGTATAATCTTCTAGGTGTTTGCAATGTTCTCCTGAGTTGCTAACAGTAGAGTCGCTGTTACCTGCTTCCAGGTAACTACTTTTCTCTAACTCTCAGTGCATGCAGTGTTGTTGTAGCCGTGTTGGTCCGAGGATATTAGACAGACAAGGTGGGTGAGGCAAAATCTTTTATTGGACCAACTTCTCTTTGTGAGAAAGACAAGCTTTTGAGCTCTGTGTAGCTCGAAAGCTTGGCTCTATCACCAAACGAGGTTGATCCAATAAGAGATACTGACTCACCCACTTTGTAATTCGTAGTGTGTCAGTCTGCACCTAGTATCGCAGCCTGCGTCCCAGTGTCACCCTCTCCTGCACCCAGTATCGCAGCCTGCATTCCCGTGTCGCTCCCTGCTCACCTGGGGCTTCCCACGGCTGCATGCGCTGCATGTCCCTGATGCTCCATCTCAGCTATGGCTGAGCATTAGCTCCTGCAATGTGATCTGTTAGCGTCTATACCAGAGGTGGGCAAACTACGGCTCGCGGGACTGTTCTGCCCAGCCCCTGAGCTCCTGCCCCAAGAGGCTCTCTCCCGGCCCCTTCCTTGCTGTTCCCTCTCCCCCGCAGCCTCAGCTCACTGTGCCATTGGTGCAATGCTCTGGACAGCGGAGCTGCAAGCTCCTGGGGCAGCCCAGCTGCAGAGCCTGGCCTGACCCGGTGCTCTGTGCTGCGCGGTGCATGGCTGGCTCCAGCCGGGCGGCGCAGCTGCCTGTCCTGGTGCAGCCGCGCCACCAGCCACTGGTGCTCCAGGGAGTGTGGTAAGTGGGCAGAGAGCGGGGAAGGGGAGTTGGATAGAGGGCAGGGGAGTTCGGGGGGTGGTCAGGGGCCGGGGGGTGTGGATAGGGGTTGGGGCGGTCAGAGGGTGGGGAACAGGGGGGTTGAATGGGGGCAGGGGTTCCGGGGGCGGTCAGGGAGAAGACGTGGTTGGATGGGGCAGTAGTCGTGGGGGGGCAGTCAGGAAGGAGTGGAGGGGTTGGATGGGGCGGTGGGGAGCAGTCAAGAACAAGAGGAGAGTTTGGATGGGGCAGCAGGGGGCAGTCAGGGGTGGGGGTTCCGGGGAAAGTCAGGGGACAGGGAGAAGGGGTGGTGGATGGGGCAGGAGTACCAGGGGGGTGAGAAGCAGGGGGAATCAGATAGGGGGCAGGGGCCGGGCCACGCCTGGCTGTTTGGGGAGGCACAGCCTCCCTTAACTGGCCCTCCATACAATTTCTGAAACCCGATGCGGCCCTCAGGCCAAAAAGTTTATCCGCCCCTGTTCTATACCATTCCCACCCTGCCTGCCAGAGAGCTGACAGCAAACAAAACAGTGGGTCAGGCATGTGGCTCTGACACCAGGAAAACTTCACAGCTGAAAAGAAAACAATTCCAAGGCAATTCTGCAGAGCAGCCAGAATCTATTTAATGGCCCAGCTCCAGGCTTCAAGCAGGTGGCATCTGCCATGGAAAGCATGCGTGGTATGCATGCATGGAAAACCAGTCTGATTTCTATTTATAATGCCAATGGGGCTTCTCTCTCCCTCCCCTTCCACCTCCCCACTGGATTCTCTCTTTCTGCAGCCACAGTCTCTTGCTATCAGCTCTCACAAGCTATTTCTAAGCTGGGTTGGGACCTGCTCAGTCTCTGGATGGGAGGCAGCCCAAGAAAACCCAGGATGCTGGGGAGACATACAAACCCAACCCAGGTCCCTGGGACTGTTAAGAGTGATTCCCAAACAAAAACGGGAGCTTCACAACCCCACAGAGTCCCCATCAGCCTCCAGCTGCTACTGAACCCTGTCCCACTTGCAGTGGCTCCCCTCCCTGTTGCCTGGGCTCCAGTGTGCCGCAGCCCACGCTTCCTTCCTCTGAGCTCAGCAGGGAAGATCCTTCCACAGGTCCACTCACAAGACACCAGAGTGAGCAGTAGCTGAACACTTCCTGGAGCATGGGGGCACCCCTAGCTGACGGGCCTCCCCTAGTAGGCAAGGGGTGTGCCATCCTGGATGGCAGCGAGGGGGGTGAGGGCTTGGCTCAATGGAATTAGAATCCAAGGTGCTGCAGTCTGGGCAGCATGAGCCCTGCGAGCCTTAGGGACTGAGAGTAGAGAACAGGATGATGTAGGGAGACCCTGAATGAGTCAGAGAGGAGGTGGGCAGAGTAGGAGAGCTCTTACCTCACGGCAGCTGGAGCCTCATATTGATTAACCCTCTCACAGGTGTCACCTGCACCATAAAAGACTCCTCCCCCAACTTCCAAAACATGCGAGTGGAGCCAGCTAGGCTCTAGGGAAAGCAGGAGTGAGGCCCTGTTGCTGATAGGGCAGGACTCATGGAGAACAGAAGCTCCTGATCTTCCTCATAACAGAAGAACAAGGGGGCATTCCATGAAACTGAAAGGCAGACGATTCAGAATGGATCAAACAAAAGAAATTCTTTTAATATAACCTGCAATTAGCCAATGGAACTCACTGTCACAAGATGCCACTGAGGGCAATAATTTAGCAAGAATCAAAAAGGCACTTGATGTTTATACTGATAACATAAACACTCAGAGTTAGAGTAGTTAATGCTAAAAACAATTTTGGAAAGAATATTAACCCTTCAGGCTTCTTGGCTAAAGCCAATCCCTAGCTGTTAGAGATCAGGCTGAGACCCTCCTGGGGGATAGAATAACCCACACCAGCCTATTGCAGGGCTCTTGCTCCTCCTTTTGATGTACCTGGGGCTGGCCACTGTCAGAGCCAGGATACTGGATTAGATGGACCATGGATCTGATCCAGTCTGGCAATCCTTACTTTGCTATTGGGCCCTAACAACAGCATGGTGAGGCCCTGGCGACGTTCCCACTATGCCATGTTGTCACCAGAGATGGGGCTAAGCTATGAAGCTCAAGCTACAGCAGATTTGGATTTGGGGTTTCCATTGAGCCCATTTCTGTGACCCCTGGGGAGGGAGTTGGCATCATGGCAGAAACCACTAGGTGGAGAAAGGGGCTTAGTCCAGAGAAGCTCACGGGCCTTGGGGAGACCCAGCCTAGGCCCCACAGCCCTTGGGGAGCCCGGTCTGGTGCTGAAGTGCCATTCCTGACGGCTTCTCCCAGTGGTCATCCTGTGTCTCCAGAAACAGCCGGAGAGCGTTTAACAGCTGATTGGGTTGGAAGGTGGCAAGAACCCAGTCCTATACCAATCACACAATGTGTTGGATGTGATAGTTTCTATAACTACAAAAAGAAAAGGAGTACTTGTGGCACCTTAGGGACTAACAAATTTATTTGAGCATAAGCTTTTGTGAGCTACAGCTCACTTCATCAGTGAGCTGTAGCTCATGAAAGCTTATGCTCAAATAAATTTGTTAGTCTCTAAGGTGCCACAAGTACTCCTTTTCTTTTTGCAAATACAGACTAACACGGCTGCTACTCTGAAACCTTTCTACAACTACATTATCCTTCTTGCCATGAACCTATTTATGCTGCTATAATTGAAACACTTTGTAATGCTGAGAGGTTTCTGCAATGATTTACCCTGCCGTGGTTTCTACTGAGAGGGGAGTGTGTGTACACGGATGGGAGGGAATTATTGGAGTTTTAATATTGTCTGGGGCACAACATCCCAACTGCAACATCCAGCATTCGGATCTGATCAGGAGCTGTCAGGTATCTGGAGAAAGCAGCTGGGCTGCAGCTAATTCCAGCACTAGTGGGATTATTCCTTGCAAATACCTTTATCCAAATGCCTTTTCTTGTTTTCTGCCAATTGCAAATTATCCCTGAATGGGTCATGATTTTTACCAACATTACTCACGCTCACTCAGATGGTTTGTGAAAACAAATGCAAGCTGACTGTGTTATTGGAAAAAATATTCAGATCTAGTTTTCTTGCTGCATTCACCCAGTTCTGTTCTACATGCCTCATGGTTTTCAAATCAACTCTAACCCAATGTAGGTAGCTATAATACACAAAGCAGCATAGTATCGGAGTGCTAACGTGTAATCGATTTGGTCACATACTGATCTTGAGTAGCGGGGCAGGATATTGTGTGTCTATATGATCTGTGAAGAATTCGGTATGATTCTGTGATGGTGAATGACTCCGTGACAGTGTGTGTGTGTGTGTGATACTGTGTGTACAGTCTGACTGATTCTGTGTAGTGTGTGTGTGATACTGAGCAATATGGTATTTCAATGTGTGTGTGTGGGGGGGGGGGGTGAGAGAGTGAACAAGGGAGAGCAATTGTTTGCCTGGGTATGAAAGATGATGCTGGCTTGAGGGGTAACAGAGTTCAGAGAAGATAGACAATCCCATTTGGGTTTTACAGCCCATCCCTCTGTCTTAATCAGGCCAGGCAGGCCCAGGCCGCAATAGAGAGAGGTTGAATAGGATATTAAACTGATAACAGAGAGTGTGAAATGGGTCTGGGCCTCCTCACTGATGCTGCTGCAGTCCAATGGAATCCTCTGTTCCCGAAGCTGGGCCACAGGTCTGACCTGGCCTGCCAATTCCTCAGTTCCTGAGTATGGAATCCCTTCTCCCTCTGGCACACACTGAGCCTCGGGTCCACTGTACAAGTGCAGCATGCTGGTTGCCCTCTGGGGGTGCCACAACAATAGCACTTCTTCATACAGGAGACAGCCAGTTGGACCATGCTACCCAGAACCTTGAGCAGGACCCATTGCAGGTGACGAGAAGGTGGATCATGAAAGTAAACTGGTATGTCTCAGGCATTCCCTCAATAGAGCACAGAGACCACAATGCAATGATTTACCCTTCAGATCTGAAGAAGTGGGTTTTTTACCCACGAAAGCTTATGCCCAAATAAATCTGTTAGTCTTTAAATTGCCACTGGACTCCTTGTTGTTTTTGGGGATACAGACTAACACAGCTACCCCCTGATACTTGAGTTTCCAGTGACTTCCCTGTCAGGAGTGTTTCTCTCAGGGATGTTTTGGGATTTTAACAAAGACTTTCCCAATTTCAGCCCCCAGGGGCCTGTGAATTCTGTGTCCCTGGCAGTTTCTTAAAATATAACCCACACCAAATTGACCTAATGCCTTTTTCCTGCCCTGTTCTGAATCCCCTGTTCTAGTGTAACCTGCAGGAAACTCTTTTCCACCCCATCAATGCCTTGTTTCAGATCAGCTCCTCTCCTGTATTATTGCACAACCCACAGCAAACCAATCTGCCTCCCCTGTTCCAGATCAGCTGCTCCCTACTATATTATAGCCAGGGGTCAAGCTGTGGGTGGAGCCTACAAGCTCCTCCCACAAAACATGCCCCACCCATGTGAGTCACCAAGATGAGCCAGCACTCACACTATATTGTGCAAACATTCAGAATACCATTAGCCCAAGTGGTTAGCCAATATTTGGGGACTTAGAGTTTTTTTTTCAATGAGGAGGAGGAACTGATGATAGTCAGGTATCTTGATCAATTCAGTTTATTTACAAAGAATGTACAAAGTTCTGTTTCCCTGAACACAAGAGGAATCAAACAACATAGGGCAGTTTTTTGCTCACAAATTCAACCCTCTGTGTTTGGAGTCAACCTCAGTCAAATCCCTCTGGTCACAAAGCTCAGCCTCTGCCCCGCCCCGCCCCACATGTAGCCTGTGTTTTGGGTGGAGGTTCCTATTGTTTTAGCTATTCCACTCCAAAGGGAGTTTAGCTGCTTCTTATGTTTATCTTGAAAGAAAGGCGGTGATTATGCCCACCAGCTTCAATGAGGTTTCACATAACCCCAAGCATGACAACAGGATTGTGCAGTTCCCTGGACTTGTCTCATTCTTGGTGAGGGAGAGCAAGCCCATGGGCTCTGACTCCTTTCTTGGTGATACCAGCAACGGTAAGAGTTAACAACATTTACATTAGCACTTGCCATTGGAGTTAACCCCTCACTGAGATGAACAGGGAATTTCACACCAGCAAGTGCTATAGTTCCAGGCACTCTGAAGTCTCAGGCAGATACCTGCATGAATTACACTCAGTTCACATTTTTGAGGCTTTTTTCTGGCTTGTCTACACTTGAAAAGTTACAAAATAATTTTCCAGAAGAGCAATTTCAGTAAAAGCCGCTGTGTGAACACTCTTTCTAAGGAATAAGACTATAAGAGTGTCCAGACGGGGAGTGACTCCAGTACATCTCCAAGTGTAGGTAAGCCCTTCATAACCTGCTAGCCATAACTTATTTTTTTAAAGGAAAGCTGGCAATTCCGGAGAACAAGACAGCAGCTTGAGAAAGGTGCCCGTACTGCACTGCCACACACTGGCTCAATCTGTCTTCTAATTATAGCGTAATCCACAGCAAACCGCCCAGTCATAGAATCATAGAATCTCAGGGCTGGAAGGGACCTCAGGAGGTCATCTAGTCCAACCCCCTGCTCAAAGCAAGACCGATCCCCAACTAAATCATCCCAGCCAGAGCTTTGATGGTCTCCCACCGCCCCCACCTTCGAACTGCACTTTTAATTTTACAGGAGAGTCAAACTGACCTTTGCCAGTGTTCGATATGTTTGAATTTCCCAGGGCCAGGAAGCAGCGCTTGTGAATTAAAAATCCATTATAAACATTAAGTCCTCTCACAGCTGGGACTGCAGCAGCACATGCTTCCTCACACCAGCCCCAGCTGGGATCCAGTGATGTGGGCTTCCCTCTAGCAGTGCCTGGTCAGTACCAGCTGGGATACAAGCATTGCAACCTTCTTCACAGCAATGCCCTGTCAATGCCAGCCAGGACTCCTGTAGTCATCACTGTATTGTCCCCACTGTCCCCAGCCAAGATGACAGGGATGTGGCTTTATTCCCCAACCCTGCAGAGTTAGAGCAAGGGGTTTGGGGAGGGGATGTGCTCCTGGAGTGAGAAATTCTCTGCCCCAGAGTGGTCTTGGAGCAGGTCCCTGGTAAGTGCCCACCCTGCACTTCTGCCTTGAGGAAGTGGCATGCCCCCTCCTTGCTGCAGACGACTGTTTTTGCACACATCATTGCCTTCCCCACTCAGCAATCTGTGCCATGCAGGCTGGATCCCCCCACCTCTGCTGCCTCTTGGTGTCGCTCACAAATGGACATAATCAGTGGGAGCCAGCAGGCCTTTATCTCCCCATGCTAATGCCACAGCTGCACTGCCTGCCTACGTGGAGAGGGCTGTTGCTTTCATTTCAAACCCTCACTGCTCCCTCCCTCTGACCTGCCATTCTCCACTGCCCCAAATGGTCTGGTCCTGCAAATCTCCAGGCTCAGAAGTCAGGACTCTTGGGTTCCATTCCCAGCTCAAAGCCAGGATGCCTTTGAAATGACAGCCCATTGACCCACAAAGGATGAAGAAGCTTCCTTTTTGGGGAGTGACTTTCACTGGTCCCCCTGTCCCAAGCCAGCCTCCCACTCTGCTCCACTACCCCGGCTGGCAGGCAGGCAGGAGGCTGTGCAGATGGAGAATGTCATTCACTATGGATGGCAGATGTAGCTGTTGTTTTCTTGCTCACACTTTAGGGCTCCCTGGAACTTGGGCGCTCTGGCAAGAGGCTGAAATTACAGGCCATCTATCATGGGGACAGGGCTGGCAGGTGGGGAGGCCCAGCTGCGGCTCAGCAAGGACTGCTTCCCATTCACATTCGTTCCTTAATCATCAGTCAGCTCTGAGCAAGGCAGCTGCCTGGACAGCCACCACTGCTGCTCCCCATCAGAGCTGGGGTATGGTAGAGGGAGCCACGCACCAGGGCTGACAATACCTCTGTGCCCCTGCCAGAGCTGGGAGATGGGACAGTGACCAACCTGGCACCACCCCTGCACTTCTATGAGAGCCGGGGTTGGGACAGCAAGTCACCTGCCCAGCCAGGCACCACTCCCCCCTCCAACCACAACCGGGGAAGGGACCGTGAGTTTTCTGCCTGGCCAGGCACTGCCTCTGCCCCTCCCCACTCCACTGACAAACACACACACACACATCACAGTCCCGCAGCCCACATCCATGCACATCACACCCATACAGCATGGAGAGGGTGCTGCGACGTGGTGCGCCAGCATGGGGGGACAGTGAGGATAGGCAACAGGGGAAGAGGCAGCTGCACAGTTACTCGTTGCGCAGTCCAGGCTGAGCTCAACCCCTGCAGAAACTTCTGAGATCCTCCTGCACTGTCTCCAGCCTCACGCACTGCAGCCTCCTCCTCCCTGGGATGCCTTGGTGCGGCTGTGCAACCTGCATGCTCCCGCCTGGGGGAGCAGACAAGAGGCTCCAGGACTGGGCTGGAGAAGAAGCAGGGAAAGCAGCATCAAAGGCAGCTGAGGAGCACTCCTGCAGGGGGCAGGAATCTGGCAGCTCTCTCCCAGTCTCCACTGCTCCTCCTGGGTGCAGAGTTAACTAGCATCAGATGCTGGAGCTTCAAAGGGAGAGAAAGTGAGGGATGAGTGGGGGGACAAACACACTGCTGGGAGGGGGAAATGGGAGAGGAGGTAAAGGGGATTATGGGATGAAGGTAAAGGAAAAGGAGGGGAAGGGGGGAGAGCAAAGGGAAGGGGGATTAAGAGGAGGGAGAAGAAGGAAGTGAGGGGTGGGAGCAGGAGAGAAAAAATATGAAGCAGATCAGATTGCAATGACTCAAAAGAGAGGGCCTGTTTGATTGAACAGATGAGGCTGGGAACAGGGTATAGCTCTCAGTACATGGAGTGAGCAGAGAGATAAGGGCACCTCTCTAACACACACTCTCCCCTCAGTATCTTGCAGCTCACAGCTTGTAGCTCAATCAAAGACTCCAGTTACGATTTCCCTGATAGGTGGATTGCAGGGAATGGGCTGCATTTGGTATGCGTGAAACTTTAAACATTAAACAGGTGACTGGCAGCAAAATTCCCAGATAAGGCACAGCGGGACTGTCTGAAACAAACACAACTCCCCAGCTGCCAAGCTACAGCTCTGAATGGAGCCCAGACTGGACTAGGATAGGAAACACCTGAACCAGTGAGTGCCGTTGCCCTGCTGGAGGGGCAGAACAGGACGTCCCACGCCAGTAAGCGCCTCTGCTCTGCTGGAGGGGCAGAGCAGGACATCCCACACCAGGTGACATCAGGCAACAACGGCCTCCCTTTCATTTTAAATTCCATTCTTAAATCTGAGAAACGCTGGAGCAGGGAAGCAAAGACCCAAACCGACCATGCAAAGGCTGGATGGAAAGAGCTCTGGAGCCCTGCTACTGCTGTACACAAAATATGGCTGTAATATCCGACTGCAAGGACCTCATATAAATAAATAAATTCCCAAGATGGCGAGAAGCATCTTGAGTCATGGGTGTTTTGGGAACTGAGAGGATGTTTAGCATTTAAAGGGCTCTGACTCTAGCCAAACACTCCATGGGCAATAAAACAAAGGCGGTGTCTATAAAAAGCACTATAAATTAAACTCAAAGCAAAAGGTTGTGTAACTATTAATTTACTCGTTTCCATCTAAACAACAAGTACCTGCCTCCCTCATCTCTCCAAATCTGTCTAATGACCTGTCCACACCCATCCCAGAGCTGGGCTTCCTGCATAGCTTTAAAGCAGCGGAGAGATGGGGAAAACAACACAAATGTGTTAACCTGGATGGGTTCTAAAAAGAAAAGTAGCCTTGGAATATTTCTTCTGCCTTGGCTGGAATCGCTGGGCCTCAATTTAGATAAAGAATAAAGAGGGATTAAGGAGGAACAATTTGAAAAATCCTATATTGTGTCTTATCAGCATGACAGAGGGAACTCTCCCCCCGCTGTGCCCAGTGTGGGGGTAAATCACAGCTGCCCAGTGGCACCACCTGCTATCGTGACTGTCAGGAGGGGCAGCCCGCCTCAAGGAACGGGTGACAAGCAAGTAGAATGGAGGGGGAGTGTGGGAGGGCTTGCCTGGGTGTGAGACTGAAGGTGTGAGTGTGTGAATGGGGGGTTGTGTGCGTGGGCTATTGCATGCCTAGGTTTGGGCGAATGTGTGTGGGGAGAGCGTGGAGGTTTGTGTTGAAGACAGAGGTTGAGCCCATGCATAAGAGGGTCTATGGAAGTTTGTGGGAAAGCATTTCTGTGAGACAACAATTCTCCTCTGCCTTGGGTCACCATCCACAGTGTAAAACACTCCCATTGGGGGAGGCCAGAATGGGGAGCATTTTGCACTCACTTTGCACAGGATGATGCAAGGTGCTGGCCAGGGAGGGAACGAGACCCATTCTGTGGATGTGTGCACACACCAGGCCTGCGTTTGTGTATGTGCTACCTAATCCATATGGCTCTGTGCTGCTATTCCATGGGGGATGCATGCTCCTTGCTGGCAAAGGGTTCCGTGTCCTTCCTCTACGCGGAGTGCTCAATGCCCACTGGTACAGGGTTCACTGCTGATTGCTTTTGCTTAGTCTCTCAGTGCGTGGTTACAGCAAGGAAAGTGACACTAGATTAATTAGTCCCTGCTGCTGCCTCACCTCTGTTCCCAGTAATATAAAGTGAGCTGTAGCTCATGAAAGCTTATGCTCCAATAAATTTGTTAGTCTCTAAGGTGCCACAAGTCCTTTTCTTTTTAGTAATATCTATGATCTTAAAAAATACCTACAAGTGTTTGCTCCTCTTATCCCTGCAGGGGGCGACATGTGTGGGATTGGGAGCTGAAGGCTATTCACACTCATGCATGCTTCCTGGATAGAACTGCCAGCTAAGTTCCTCCCGTGGCATCTGTAATGGCTAAAGGAGGAGACTGGAAGTCAGGACCCTGGGTTCTATTCCCAGTTCTGGGAGGGTAGTGGGGTCTACTGGGTTAGAGAAGGGATGTAGTTTGGGAGTCAGTATTCTTGGATTCTATTTCCATCTCTGGAACGGTAGTAGGGTCTACTGGTTAGCGCAGGGAGGTTGCAGTTGGGAGTCTGGAATCTGGGCTCTATTCTCATCTATGAAAGTGGAGTGGAATTAATGATTAGAGCAAAAAACTGGGGGTCAGGACTTCTGGGTTCTATTCCTGGTTCCACTGCGCTGTGTGGCACTGGGACAGCCACTTCTCTCTCTGCTATCCTTAAACGGGGATAGCAATTCTCACAAGAAGGTGATGGGTTTTGCAAAGAGCTTTTAGATCCTCCGGCAGAAGGTGCTAGTGAAGTGCTGTGTCTTATTATTGTATCTTCTATAATTAATTATTCATTACAAGTAACGATGCATAATAAGGAGCAGGAAGAACCCAGAGGGGCTTTGAGACCATGTCTGATCTACAGTGTGCTCATCACCATGGGATCGGGTGATTTCAGGAGAGTTTTGCTGAACCGGTGGTTTGTCATGTGGAAGGAAGGGGAGCCCACTGGATCCTCAATCCCAGAAGGCCAATAGGTAAGAGACACCCCAACCTCTATGTTTGAACTCTTGCCCCCTGTGGTCTGGAATTGGCAGAAGGAAAGCACTTCCCCCTTTGGCTTCTCAGATGCTCTTGTACGCTTGATTCTGCACCTGGAGGCTTCAGCTGGGTGACGTCAATGAAATCAGGGAAACAGAAATAGATGTGGCTTGTTTGTAAGCAGCAAAACTGAAATTCGTGCCATATTCTGGGTAAGGGTCTGTGCCCCAGCAACCTGTTTGCTCCCAGGTCCCCAGGATCAGCAGGGTTAGTGATGGGAAGAGATGGGCTTCAAGATTTGGACTGCCGCCACACATGGGACCTCTCTGACGACCAGAGGCACTTACTAGCAATAACACCTTGCACTGCTATAACCTTCCACTCTGAGGAGTCCATGGGATTCTGGGAGCTAGTAGAGATGAGGGACATACAAGTACATGGATGGATGGATGGAAAGGTTGGTCAGTATCATCTGCCCCATTTTACACATGGGGATATTTGGCACAGAGAGATGAAAGAAATTGTTCAAGGTCAGTGGTGGAGTCAGGAATAGAACCTAGGAGTCCTAGACGCCATATAGCCCCTGCCCCAACTAATACACAACACTCTGGGAATAGAGCCCAGAGCCCCAACTCCCAGTCCCGGACTTAAACTCTGCCTTTTCCTCCTCCCAACAGAGTCGAGAAAATGAGCAGCTTGCGGGGAAGGGTGGGATTTCCTGATAAAGATGCTGCTGTCCCTACACCCGTGTGGTGCCTCAGCTGCCCGTGCCCCCAGCACTCACGGAGCGAACCAGAATCCGTAGGGGATCACGGGAAATTCTTGTTCTACTGGGGACAGAGCAAGGCTATAAATGGACGCATGGAAAACACTCTCCGTGGGGATCCCTTCTGGGACAGAGGGCCAAGCAAGCAGCTTTGCCTTTATCTCTGCCCCTGTCTGCCCCACATTCCCCTTTCCCTCACTGGTATCTGCTTCACTCCTATTTCCCCAGAGGCCAAAGGCTAATGAGCCATCTTGCTGGTGGCAGCCTGTCAGCTCAGCAGTTCTCTCCTGGCTTCTGATGCTCCTGACAGAGCCCCACCCACCCCAGGAACAAAGTACCTGAATCAGTCAAAAGGCTGGGGTGGGGGCATTCATCTGAAAGGAAAATAAAAACACTGTGAATTCAGAGAAAGAGAGAGACCGGCACAGCAGAATGAACAAGAGAGAGACTGTGATGGGGCCAAAGGGAAGCTGAAGGGATCAGCCGATTACTCTGGCCGTGTGCATTCTCAGGGCTGGGGACTCCCCTGCTCATAGATCCAGAAAGCAGGAGCAGGGGAGGGGTGAGACCCAAGGGGCAGGAGGAGGCAGTCTGAAGCAGGGGAGCGGGGTATTTGGAAGTGTGAATGAATGGACACCAGGATTTCATCTCTCATTGGAGGGCAGGAGCCTGGGACAGCACTGGTAACACAGAGGTGAAGGAAGAGAAAGACAAAGTAGGTGCAGTAATATCTTTGATTGGACCAACGTTTGTTGGCTGAAGGTACAAAGTTTCAAGCTACACAGAGCTCTTCTTCAAGTCTGGGGAAGGAAATCAGAGTGTTTGTGTAGAGCTCTGTATAGCTCGAAACCTTGTCCCTTCCATGACAGAAGTTGGTCGAATAAAACATATGACCTCACTCACTTTGTCTTTCTCATATCCTGGAACCAACATGGCTACAAAAACATTGCTAACCACGGGAGATGAAGAAAGTAAGCCAAAGTGCTCTGAGGGCCAACCATGGCTGGTTCTTCTTGGCCAGTATCTTTGCTTATGGTGTTACTCCCAAGGAAGAGAGAGGCAGGAGGAACAGCTCCCCTTTTCACGTTAGTGAGCCCCCACACCTCGTAGATATCAGTGCAGGCACCATGGTATTAAACAAGTGATACAATAAAATTAGGGCTAGGAGATACTGCAGGCTAGGGCCTGGGGGTGGAGTGGGTTAGAAGTAAGGTACAGAGGAAGGTTAAGAGAGAAGAATTAGGGACAGAGTAAGGCTAAGGGCCAGAGACAGGGCCAGAAGGCACGACCATGCAGGAAGTGCAGGAGCATCAGAGGCTGGAGCAGCGGCAGGAGGTACAGTCGGGTCAGGAGAGCGGGTTAGCTGAGTCTATATTGCAGGAGGAGGTTAGGAGACAGGATACAGCAAGGTGCAGAACATGCAGACCTCAAAGTGCTTTAAAAATGGGGAAACTGAGTCACAGAGCGCTGGAGTGACTTACCCAAGGTCACCCAGCAAGCCAGTGTCTGGCTTCCCTAGGTCACCTGTTACAGCAGTACTTCGGATAGCAGAGTGAACGCAGGGATCAGGGTTACACCTCCTAGCAGGTGGCAGCGGTATGCAGCACGTTCAGGCTAACAGATGGCACAAACCTCCTAGCAGAGCAAAGGAGGGCCTTGCACACTCTCAACCCTACAACCCATCCAACCAGCCCCATCCTGAGCGATGAATCTGGCTCTTTGAGGGAAACCTCCATTCAGGCAGCCAGAGTCACTTTGGAGCTCACCCCCACATGGTACCAACACAAGCGGCACAGACCCTGGGCATGGCAAAGACAGCCTCATTCCCCCCCACCCCCCCCCCCCCGGGAGGAAGAAATCTGCTCTAACAACAGGATGCAAGCCCTGCTCTTGGCTAGGCCTCTTGCATACCAGTGGCCTTTCATTAGGGGATACTCTTGCTTGAGTACTGTGTGGAAGATTTCAGGGATGTGGGTGGGCGTATAAAATGCTCCCGCCACACACTGAGTGAATGACAAAATGCCAAAGACACTTAGGCTTTGTCTACACTAGCACTTTTGTTGGTAAAACTTTTGTCGGTCAGAGGTGTAAAAAAACCACACCTCAGCCAACATAAGTTTTACCGACAAAAGCTCCAGGGTGGACAGTACTATGTCAGTGAGAGACGCTCTCTCACCAACATAGCTACCACCGCTCGTTGGGGGTGCTTTAATTATGTCCATGGGAGAGCTCTCTCCCAGCGGCACAGAGTGGCTACATGGGAGACATTACAGCGGTACAGCTGTGCCACTGTAAGATCTGTATTGTGGACATAGCTTTAAACACTGTACATGATTATGTGAGGACAAGGAGAGGTTAGTGCTCCAAAAGTGACTCGAGAGCATCATGGGAAAAGGACCTGATTAATCAGGGCTCTGTGAGTGGAGACCATATTTAATTAGAGTCTTGGCTTTCCAGTCTGTGGCACGTCAAGGGGCTTAGTTTTGGGATGAGGAGGAGTGTTGTCTAACGATTAGAGCGGGTTTATGGGTTCAAAGGGGGCTGAGGGCTTAACAGGGGTCATCGGATGTGACTGGACACGGACATAAACAGGAGGGCACGTGCGGAGCTGCGGGTAGGCAGGACATGTGCTATGAGAGACTGAGGGCTGGGCAGTTCTCACTGCCTGGATCCAGACAGAGAGAGAGAGGGAGAGAGAGAGAGAGAGAGAGAGAATGGACCCGAGGTTATCCTGTGCAGAGGTTGTCCAGAGGCACACTGCAAAAAAAAAAAAATCTCCAGCCAAGAACTCCACAGGCCTTTCCAGAAGCAGAGTCTGCATGGAGGGGGAGCAGGAAAGGGAGATGGGAATCTCTTACAAAGCCGCTCAGGAACCTGCACGACAAACACCTGGGCAGGGGAGAGATGGCAGGCAAAGAAACTGCCTGCAAATGCTTCCAAACTGCCCCTCTCTCTGCCCGTGTGTGTGTCTGGGCCTCATTCTGCCTCCTCCCATCCCATGGAAGTCCAGGCCAATTCCCCTCCCTGCACCTTGCATGTCTCCCACTCTCCCTTTCAAATCACATTGCTGGAGAGCTGGAGCACAGGGCGGTCACAATCATCACTCTAACCAGCTTGCTACCGGTGCTGCTCACAGAACTGGCTCCTTGCCAGCAGTAGAGAAGTAGGACGGACCCCTTCCATTAGGAATAAGAGTTCATGAACAGTCTGTGTTCCAGCCCTCCCTACTCCCCTATGCTCCCCCATCTCCACTGCTGCTGCTCAATACCCTGTCCTAATGGATGAGAGGAGGGCATCCCATGAGAATAGGGCTGAGCATGGCTTTGCCACCATGAACCTTGGGTCAGCAGTTCATGGGACAACTAGGAAGAACCAACTACCGAGCTGGGGGGCGGGGACGAGCCTGGGAGAGGATCCACAGCTTACAGGCCCCACAGTGCCTTAAGCGCAGAGGGAACCAAGCTGCCCAAGGGAAAATCTTCCACTTTCCAGCTGGGATGGGATGATGTCCTAGGATGTTTTGTGTGCATTAGTGTCACAGGCAGGGTGCAAATGACTACAACTGCCTCCCTCCAACTCAACACGTGGTGAGACAGACAAGCCAGATCCAGCTGTCTCCGTCCAGGTAATTACTCAGAAACTCTACCATCTCCCAAGGACACAGGCAGAGAGAGGCACCAAGGGATGCTGCCTCCAATCCAGCTCCAGATCAAGAGCAACAGGACAGAAAAGAAAGACAAACTCCTTTTAAAAGTACCCTTCAAGATGAGTTGCTGGTCTGGTTCTTAGCCTGTTCTCAACCAGGTGACATCCAGGCTCATTTACTTACCTCCACCTTCTCCCCTGCTCTGGGGAGGTGGTGATGGGGCTTGTGGGCCTGGGTCTCCAACCCCTGCACGTTTGACAGTCTTTTACACCAATGTATACCCCTCTGCACTGGTGTCAATGGCTGTACAAGGTGCTGGGAAATGGAGACTCAAGCTGTGAGCATGACTGGCCTTTCCATAGAGGACTAAGCCAGTGTAATCTGGTGAGCATTGGGGTGGAGTCTGCTAGTAGATCTGCTACATAAATCAGGGCTGAACAGATCAAAATTAGTTTCTAGAAAGTTTCAGAGTAGCAGCCATGTTAGTCTGTATTCGCAAAAAGAAAAGGAGTACTTGTGGCACCTTAGAGTCTAACAAATTTATTTGAGCATAAGCTTTCGTGAGCTACAGCTCAATTCATCGGATGAATTCAGTTTCTAAAAGGTTAGCTTTGAGCAAACAATCGTAACATGTAAGCCTCTAATGAGTTGCTGGAGCCAGTGAATTCCTGACCACCATCCGCAGATACACCCGAGACTAATTAATAATAAATAACATTATCTTATATTTCTAGAGTGCCTTTCATACACAAGGATACCAAAGTGCTTTGAATTGTACAGACCACATGCTATACATAGGGATCACTTCCTTCACCACTGAAATACAGCTGCCTCTGGGCTGGAATGCAGCAGCTGCTCAATAGCAAAGCTAAGCCAAGGTTCAGGACAGGAAGCACAGAAGATTATTATACCCCAATCAGATAGAATACAATTATCTAAAGAGGAACTTTAAGAGGACACCAGAGGTAAAAGTCCTCTATTGCCAAAAAGGACATAGAGGGTACCATTTTCCAAAGCATGTAAGGAGCCTATGTGCCATTTTCAAAAATGATTTTCCGTAACTCCTCACTTAAATGGTGACAGGTTTCCGTGTGGTAGCCGTGTTAGTCCCTATCAGCAAAAAGAGAGTACTTGTGGCACCTTAGAGACTAACAAAATTATTTGGGCATAAATTTGTTAGTCTCTAAGGTGCCACAAGTACTCCTCTTTTTTTTCTCCCTCACTTAAAGTCGTCCTGGTTAACGTTACGTTGCTGATCAATTAGGGAACATGCTCGTTTAAAGTTGTGCAATGCTCCTTTATAACGTTGTTTGGCAGCCGCCTGCTCTGTCCACTGCTTGCAGGAAGAGCAGCCCATTGCAGCAAGCTGGTGGGGGCTTGGAACCAGGGTGGATCAGCAGGCCCCCCATCAGCTCCCTGCTCCCCTAAGTTCCCTGTGCGGCAGCCACCCAGCAGGCTGTCCCTCCCCCCACTGCCCTGTGCTGCTCCTACCCTCTGCCCTGGAGCTGCTCCTGGGAGCCTCCTGCTTGCTGTGCTGGGGCGGGGAAAGAGAGGGGCTACTGTCAGGGTGTCCCCCTCCCCCGGCTCCTGCCCCCCGCTTACCCCATCTCCTTGGGGGGTGGGGGGTGGACACGACAGGGCTCAGGACAGAGGGAGCTTGCTGGCAGCAGCAGCTCTCTCAACTTGCTGATCTAGTTAAAAAGACAATGTACTTAGAGTGGCATCAGTGTACTTAAAGGGGCAATGCGCATCTCTCTCTCTCACATAGGATGTGTCTCTGTCTGCCATGCTGTTTCCTCTCCCTCCATTTGTGCTGCCTTGTAGAGTGTGAGGCTACATTAACAACAACGTGTTAACTCTTGAGGGCTCAGCCAAGTGCTAGTTCATTATTTAGCAGTAAGGCATTCCCTGGGAAATATCCCACCCTCTGACTTCACCAACTCAACCAAGCTTCACAATCATCATTGCTGTGTACAGCATTAAATTGTTTGTTTAAAACTTATACTGTGTGTGTGTGTGTGTGTGTGTGTGTGTGTGTGTGTGTGTGTATTATATATATATATAGTCTTTTGTCTGATGAAAAAAATTTCCCTGGAACCTAACCCCCCCATTTACATTAATTCTTATGGGGAAATTGGATTCGCTTAACATCGTTTCGCTTAAAGTTAGATTTTTCAGGAACATAACTACAAAGTTAAGTGAGGAGTTACTGTACGTACTTGGCTCCTAAGTGTTTAGGTTGCTTTTGAAAATGGGACTTATGCTCCTGAGTCACATACATGGTTCTGAAAATTTTACCCAGAATCTTTAATGATCCCAAATGGTCAAGAGGTCAGTTTTACACCTCATCTGAAAGACAACCCCATCTGGCAGCACAGCACTACCCTACCTTGCACTGGGACATGGGACTCAGAACTAACTCAGATGGGAACGTGCGCCCTTCCAATGCCAACACCACTCCCTGCAGTACACACCCCTGGCACCACACTGGGCTATTGCCTCAATGCTAACTTATCACTGCCTCCTACTGAATAAATACCAGATCGCAGCCCATGGCCTACACACACAGGATCATTAGCGTTTCTCCTGAAGCCTCTTGCCAGCCCGGTGACCATCATTCTCCCCAGCACCCAACAGGCTGGAGGATCAGCTCACATCAACCGAGCCTCACTCGTTCTTTGGGGCTGGCCCTGAACAAGGTCTTTATCATAAATCAGTTGTATGAAGAGTTGTGGGAATCCTGGCTCCAGCAGCTTCTTGCGTAACCCATCTGTATGTAAATGCACATGTGAGAATCTGTACATATACATACTGTGACAAGTGTCTGGGCACCTAGGTACTTTACGGTCATCACCATGGCCACAGCAACATCAAGGACAGAGTTCAGATCCTCCTGCTCTGAAAGCCCACACCCCTATCACTTCAGCTAAAGAAGACTTCTCTGTTCGCAGTCAGGGCTATGACACAAATGGAGAAGTTCTGATTCCAGCTAGCAAAGGGCACTGGTGCACACACATGCTATATTGCAGCAGACATGTAACACACACGCACTGGCAAGGGCTGCTTTTCCGCACTGAACAAGTCAGACAGGTCCATGCGATTTATTGTCTCTCCAGATTCAGGAAATATCTGGGCACCGGTGAGTCCGAAGCCTGTTCTCTCCAGCTGCTTCTCACTCTGGCTCTACGATTATCCACTAACGCATCACTGCAGGGGCTCTCCATTCACTGCTGGGCTCCTAATGTGTAACTGCAAGTACTGACTTTCCAGGCCAAGAGGCATGGTTACCAGGATGGCTAGAGCAAGAAGCAGCCCAGGCTATGCGGTTAGCCTTGCATGGTGGAGGCACCAGTAGGAATTGGGTTCCTCTGGCATTTCCTGAAGATGGAGATTCACCCCCCCTGCTTCTAAAATTAGTCTCTGAGAAGAGGGTGAAAGCTGGGGACAGAGCGGGAGAGGGACAAGCAGTCCCTGTGTACAAAGTAGCGTGCTGCCACCCGTATCTGCTCACAAACAAAAGGGACACGTATTCCTGAGTCTACTTAGCAAAGCTCTGCCTGAAGACAGGCGGGTGCAACGAAAGGAAGTGTGCGTATTGGAAGGGGTGGGTATAAGAGGTGTGTGTGCGGAGGGGAAAATACAGGAAGGTGTGTGTGTTACTAGACTTCTCTCACCAGGGGTGTGGCTCGCCTGGTGTTGGTGCAGCACTAGTGTAGAGAGGGGATAGGTGGTTTAATAGCTGTGTTGTACAGATCCGCTCCCTGCAGGATTGGATGACACAGCAACGCCACAGCCTGGGCTACCTTGTCCTGCCTGCACCAGCACGCCCACTGGGGCTAGCCATGGAGAAGCAGTACCAGCGGTGGGGAAAGCGCTGAAACGTCCCAGTGAATGTGCTCCCTGAAAATGCCTGGGGGATGCATGACGCTTAGCTGCACAGCAAACACAAAGCAGAAAGTGCCTTTTAGGCAAAGCCATCCCCTGACTGTCATTCTGGTGGGAGCAGGGCTGATCTGTGTGACTGCATCAGCACAAGGTAACACAGAAACGGGTGCTATAGAAAGAAGACAGGTTCACTGGAAACAACCACACAGCAGGAGACATCTGCACACCAGGCTCCGGAAAACTAAACATGTGCTAAGCCCAGAGAAGGCTCATGATCCAAGGAGATGCCCGCCGTTCTAATGACACTATTCAGACAGACTCATTCAGTCAGAGTCTTTCCCTCACTCACACCCCTTCCTGCCAAGTAATTATGAAACTGAGCAGCTGGGTCAAACTACTTGGGTTCTAGGGCTATGTCGTTTCCATTCCCCAAAGGGGTCCTTCTGCACTTACACCACCAACCTTCCCAAGGGTATCAGTACCTTTCCTGTAATGCCACTATGGGGCCCATTCTGCCCTTGAATGTGAGTATCAGAGCAGGATTTGTCCATGAACTTGAGGAACCTGTTACACGGCTGAGAAGAAGCTGGAGCCCAGCTACTGAAATAGTGTCAGCCCCATTACTCTGGGTGCACATGCTAATATTGGAAATACGTCCTTGGCCCCAAGACATCACCACGCACCAGTTCTTTCATGATGTTTCAGTTAAGACCCTGCCATGCTGCAGGAGAGGGGCTACCTAGCACCTGGACATGACTCTGTAGCAAGAGCTGACTTTAAACACACACTTCAGAGTAGCAGCCGTGTTAGTCTGTATTCCCAGAAAGAAAAGGAGTACTTGTGGCACCTTAGAGACTAACCAATTTATTTGAGCATAAGCTTTCGTGAGCTACAGCTCACTTCATCGGATGCATACTGTGGAAACTGCAGAAGACATTATATACACAGAGACCATGAAACAATACCTCCTCCCACCCTACTCTCCTGCTGGTAATAGCTTATCCAAAGTGATCACTCTCCTTACAATGTGTATGATAATCAAGGTGGGCTATTTCCAGCACAAATCCAGGTTTTCTCACCCTCCGCCTCCACCCCCACAAACTCACTCTCCTGCTGGTAATAGCCCATTCAAAGAGACTACTCTCTTCACAATGAGCATGACAATCAAGGTGGGCCATTTCCAGCACAAATCCAGGTTTTCTCACACACACCCCTTCCAAAAACCACACACACAAACTCACTCTCCTGCTGGTAGTAGCTCATCCAAACTGACCACTCTCCCCACAATGTGCATGATAATCAAGGTGGGCCACTTCCAGCACAAATCCAAGTCCAACCAGAACTTCTGGGGGGGGGGGGTAGGAAAAAACAAGGGGAAATAGGCTACCTTGCATAATGACTTAGCCACTCCCAGTCTCTATTTAAAGCCTAAATTAATAGTATCCAATTTGCAAATGAATTCCAATTCAGCAGTTTCTCGCTGGAGTCTGGATTTGAAGTTTTTTTGTTGTAAGATAGCGACCTTCATGTCTGTAATCGCGTGACCAGAGAGATTGAAGTGTTCTCCGACTAGTTTATGAATGTTATAATTCTTGACATCTGATTTGTGTCCATTTATTCTTTTACGTAGAGACTGTGCAGTTTGACCAATGTACATGGCAGAGGGGCATTGCTGGCACATGATGGCATATATCACATTGGTGGATGTGCAGGTGTACGAGCCTCTGATAGTGTGGCTGATGTTATTAGGCCCTGTGATGGTGTCCCCTGAATAGATATGTGGGCACAGTTGGCAACGGGCTTTGTTGCAAGGATAGGTTCCTGGGTTAGTGGTTCCGTTGTGTGGTATGTGGTTGTTGGTGAGTATTTGCTTCAGGTTGGGGGGCTGTCTGTAGGCAAGGACTGGCCTGTCTCCCAAGATTTCTGAGAGTGTTGGGTCATCCTTCAGGATAGGTTGTAGATCCTTAATAATGTGTTGGAGGGGTTTTAGTTGGGGGCTGAAGGTGACGGCTAGTGGCGTTCTGTTATTTTCTTTGTTAGGCCTGTCCTGTAGTAGGTGACTTCTGGGAACTCTTCTGGCTCTATCAATCTGTTTCTTCACTTCCGCAGGTGGGTATTGTAGTTGTAAGAATGCTTGATAGAGATCTTGTAGGTGTTTGTCTCTGTCTGAGGGGTTGGAGCAAATGCGGTTGTATCGTACAGCTTGGCTGTAGACGATGGATCGTGTGGTGTGGTTAGGGTGAAAGCTGGAGGCATGTAGGTAGGAATAGCGGTCAGTAGGTTTCCGGTATAGGGTGGTGTTTATGTGACCATTGCTTATTAGCACTGTAGTGTCCAGGAAGTGGATCTCTTGTGTGGACTGGACCAGGCTGAGGTTGATGGTGGGATGGAAATTGTTGAAATCATGGTGGAATTCCTCAAGGGCTTCTTTTCCATGGGTCCAGATGATGAAGATGTCATCAATATAGCACAAGTAGAGTAGGGGCGTTAGGGGACGAGAGCTGAGGAAGCGTTGTTCTAAATCAGCCATAAAAATGTTGGCATACTGTGGGGCCATGCGGGTACCCATAGCAGTGCTGCTGATCTGAAGGTATACATTGTCCCCACATGTAAAATAGTTATGGGTAAGGACAAAGTCACAAAGTTCAGCCACCAGGTTAGCCGTGACATTATCGGGGATAGTGTTCTTGATGGCTTGTAGTCCATCTTTGTGTGGAATGTTGGTGTAGGGGGCTTCTACATCCATAGTGGCCAGGATGGTGTTATCAGGAAGATCACCAAAGGATTGTAGTTTCCTCAGGAAGTCAGTGGTGTCTCGAAGGTAGCTGGGAGTGCTGGTAGCATAGGGCCTGAGGAGGGAGTCTACATAGCCAGACAATCCTGCTGTCAGGGTGCCAATGCCTGAGACGATGGGGCACCCAGGATTTCCAGGTTTATGGATCTTGGGGAGTAGATAGAATATCCCAGGTCGGGGTTCCAGGGGTATGTCTGTGCGGATTTGATCTTGTGCTTTTTCAGGGAGTTTCTTGAGCAAATGCTGTAGTGTCTTTTGGTAACTCTCAGTGGGATCAGAGGGTAGTGGCTTGTAGAAAGTGGTGTTGGAGAGCTGCTGAACAGCCTCTTGTTCATATTCCAACCTATTCATGATGACAACAGCACCTCCTTTGTCAGCCTTTTTGATTATGATGTCAGAGTTGTTTCTGAGGCTGTGGATGGCATTGTGTTCTGCATGGCTGAGGTTATGGGGCAAGTGATGCTGCTTTTCCACAATTTCAGCCCGTGCACGTCGGCGGAAGCACTCTATGTAGAAGTCCAGTCTGCTGTTTCGACCTTCAGGAGGAGTCCACCTAGAATTCTTCTTTTTGTAATGTTGGTAGGGAGGCCTCTGTGGATTAGTATGTTGTTCAGAGGTATTTTGGAAATATTCCTTGAGTCGGAGACGTCGAAAATAGGATTCCAGGTCACCACAGAACTGTATCATGTTCGTGGGGGTGGAGGGGCAGAAGGAGAGGCCCCGAGATAGGACAGCTGCTTCTGCAGGGCTGAGAGTATAGTTGGATAGGTTAACAATATTGCTGGGTGGGTTGAGGGAACCATTGCTGTGGCCCCTTGTGGCATGTAGTAGTTTAGAAAGTTTAGTGTCCTTTTTCTTTTGTAGAGAAGCAAAGTGTGCGTTGTAAATGTCTTGTCTAGTTTTAGTAAATTCCAGCCATGAGGAAGTTTATGTGGAAGGTTGGTTTTTTATGAGAGTATCCATTTTTGAGAGCTCATTCTTAATCTTTCCCTGTTTGCTGTAGAGGATGTTGATTGGTGATTCCGCAGTTTCTTTGAGAGCGTGTGGCACAAGCTGTCAGCATAGTCTGTGTGGTATGTAGATTGTAACGGATTTTTTACCTTCAGTCCTTTTGGTACGATGTCCATCCGTTTCCATTTGGAAAGGAAGATGATGTCTGTCTGTATCTGTACAAGTTTTTTCATGCAGTTGATAGATTTCCACTCCATACGGCTAAATGCAGTGCCTTGCATAATGACAGGTTTCAGAGTAACAGCCGTGTTAGTCTGTATTCGCAAAAAGAAAAGGAGTACTTGTGGCACCTTAGAGACTAACCAATTTATTTGAGCATAAGCTTTCGTGAGCTACAGCTCACTTCATCGGATGCATACTGTGGAAAATACAGAAGATAACATCTTTTCCTACCCACCCGACGTTCTTGTTAAACCCTGGATTCGCGCTGGAAATGGCCCACCCCGACCACCACACACACTGCAAGGAGAGTGATCACCCTAGATAAGCCACCACCAACAGGAGAGCGGGCCCGTGCGTGTGGCGGGGGGGAGAAAACCCGCATCCGCGTGGAAGTGGCCCAACCCGACCACCACACACACTGCAAGGAGAGATTTCAGAGTAACACATACTGGTGCTGAAGTACTGCTGGCATGCAGAGCATGCTCATAAGGTGTCCAAGGAGCCATTTCTGCCATGGGCAGTAGGAACCAGGAGTCAGGAGAGACTTCCACTACCACCCAATGCAAAGCACACCTGTCTGAGGGGGAAGAGTGACTCTCTGGCATGACTCTTCCTGTCCCTAGCGCAAAGCACACCTGCCTGGGAAGAGGCAGATCATACTCCAGCCCTTTCTCCTGTGAAGGCAGTGGATGACTCCACATTCACAGTGCTGTACATGGGAGCAGTATCTGGCTCCAACCCACGCAGGCATTTCTGTTAACCTTAGATTTTGCCAAATCCTTTGTTAATAACAAGCCCCAGGTCAATGGGTGGCTGGCCCCACTCAATGAAGTGGGTCCGGTTCCTGGGTGCCAGAGCAGGTGCTCCCGGTTTGGCCAATTAAGGGAGCAGGGCTGACCTGGGGCTACAAAAGGTTTGCGGGAGCCCCAAGGAGAGGCTGGCAGTGGGAGCAGAGCTGCAGGAAGCATGCCCAGCAGGACTGGGAGAGGAGGCAGTGAAAGCCAGAGATGCAGAGGGGGAGCGGAGGAACTGAATTTGGCTATTTGGTTGGTGGAGTTTGAACAATGAAAAACCCTGCCTTTTGACAAATGGTGGAGAACACAGGCACCTTGATCAGCCCGACATAATGGGAGGGTACGGAGAATCACTGGCAGAAAAGAACTCCCCAGCACACATTGTGCAGCACACACCCTCCCCACCTCAAACACACACAGTGTAACACGGGCCTATTGAGCTGGGTGGTAACCTGGGGACTGTCTCACTGGTTCCCTCAGAGGAGTTGGCCACCATAGGGGCGACAGGACTCTGAGAAACTTGCCAGTGCTCAGTCCCACCAAAACTCTCCCCATTGCCTTTCTTCCGGGACCTAAAGGGGTCCAGAGGACCAAATGCAGAAGATGGCAGTGTGATCCCCATAATATACCTGATTCTCTCCAGTACAAACACAGCTCCTGAGACACATTTAAATGGCCCAGAGTTTTTAATCCTTTCAAGTTTATCTCGGTGTCTGTGATGCCCCTCACCCCCAGTCCCAAAGGATGACACCGAAATCCATTCCCACTGGCAACAGGATTAGCCTCCATCTCCTCAAGTATAGCTAACAGAACTGATGATGAAAGAGGGTCAGATAACATGGCTTTAACTCACAGGCTGGGGATACATTTAAAGAGACACAGATAATGGCCAATATTTAGGTTTTTAAACAATGGATTTAAAGTGGCCACAAAGAAAGGGCGCTTTCTGTCTTTGACTGACACTAGTTTGTAACAAATTAGGATCAAGAAACCTTGTTTGTATTTATTTATGAGGTCCCCTCAACAGCAACTGGCCCCCTCATTCTTATCAGAGATCTTTACATATTTTTGGTTACATCTACAACTCAATCTGCTTGGAACAGTTAAAAGGTGAATGGCCCAAATTGGCAGATGTGCATGCTCATATTTCACACTTGAAAACACATGTGCATTTGGTGGTCAAATGCAAGAATGAAGTTATCATGAATAGGCATGCAATCACAGTAAATATGTGGAATTGACCAGACATCTAGTGAGTCATTTATAAGTGCAGTTATCACAGCTGTTGTGCACTCTCACTAACCACACACATCAAGTGTGCAAACACAACATTCTTGGCCTTGCCCAATGCTGAACATCTGGACCAACATAAATCACAAATGTGCTTGTGATTGTTCCTAAATGTAAACAACTTCTATTTAAAAATGGAAACCTTCCTCTCTGCAGCTTTGGCAACACAAGCTCAACACTGGCTTGGGCCACAGTCTGCGCAAACAAGGCAGGGGAAGTGACTAGAAGCCAGTTGTGAAATAGGCCAGTCTACTTTCATAGCCCCAAGCTTTCAAAGAGGGCAAAAAAGTAGACATCACTCTTTAAAGAATAAATGAAGAAAGGAAGGGGCCTGACTGTCCCTGCCTGTGCCATGTGTCATTGCTCACCCCTGCATAAAGAGTGTGTAAAACTCTACTTCACCAGATTTGGCATTTAATGACCGCTGATGACACTGGTGCATGGCACTGGAGTACTCCAGTGCTCAGTAATGGTCCAAAGCCTAGCAGCTTATCAGCGGGGTATTATTATTCATATTACAACCTAGGACATGGGCCGCACTGGTCTGGGCATTGTACATATATCCAGGAAGAGATAGTTCCTACCAAATGGGAGAAAGGGAGTGTTGCTATTCTCAGGTTTCAGAGTAACAGCCGTGTTAGTCTGTATTCGCAAAAAGAAAAGGAGGACTTGTGGCACCTTAGAGACGAACCAATTTATTTGAGCATGAGCTTTCGTGAGCTACAGCTCACTTCATCGGATGCATACTGTGGAACTCTCCTGCTGGTAATAGCTCATCCAAATCATTCTCAGTTTACAAATGTCACACAGAAGCTCAGTTGCAGAGCTGGGAACTGAACCCAAGTTTCCTGACCCCCTGTCCAGTGCCTCCACACTGTGGCATTATTAGAGGGGTTGGGGAAGGATCACAGCACAATGCTGTTGTGTATATTTTTAAATAAATGAGGACAAACAACATCACTGGCATCGGCTGAATTAGATTTTTTAAAATTCCTTAAATTTTAATCAAAGGTAATAGCTGATTTTAAAAACCCCCATGGACACCTGATGCATTGTTTGTGAAGTGCTCAGCACAACAGGGACCCAGCATCAATTGAGCCAACTGGTCACTACCACACTACAAATAACAAACAGAATAATTATGGCTACATCAGCCTGACTCTGTCCCTTTAATTCATACAATTTGGCTACTGCAAATCTAGGCCCCTTCATGGTCATCAATTGTAATGAATGTGCCAGTTTCAGATGGGAGGGGGGAGATTAACTGTCGGTGGGATTAAAAGAAAACACACACACACTTTAATGAACTGCAGCCAGGTTGCAGGCTGTGTCACCTAATTAAAATGCAACATCAAAACAGAAGACCTGAAAGCACAACTTTTCCTTCTGCCTCTGATTGTCTCAAATGTGAGTATCAGCACTTTCTGGCCTCATGAAATATTGAGCCTCCGAACTTTCAGCACATTCTGTCAAGCCATTTCTGAGGGAGTGATAGGGGTAATAAATGTCCTGCTGCCACATCTCCAGAGAGTGCATTGTAAAACTCTGTTCCTTGCCTGTGATGTGGGAGGGGCTCATGATCAGGCCTGGTGATTGACATCGCAAGAACTGACAACAGCCCTCTTGGCTTTCATTCTCCGTGGCCTTGGGACCCAGTAGGAACAGGGCATTGGCCTTGAGGAGACCTGGCAACCTGTACCCGGAGGCTCCAACTCTACTCTTACAGAAAGCGAGGATGCATGTGGCATAACAGCCATGCACAGCATTCGTGAGCAAGAGGCCTGCCCCACTCCCCATGCACCAGCTGCCCCTCCAGCACTATATTCATGACCTGGGCCCTGGGACACTCTTGTGTATGCCCTGGTGGGGGCAGGCCCACATGACACTGATAGACTGACAACCCTGAAGAATCAAGTACAGCCTTCACTCAGCCAGCATGTTTCAGCCTGGCCTGGCTTGCAGGGATGCCTGGGGAGAGCAATTAATTAAATTCTAATATTAATTATTATCCTGCCATGATGGGGCAGAGGGAGAGGGCCCCTCTGCTGACACTGCCAACAGTGCCCAGAAGCAGCTGTGTAGGTGGTTTTCGATGATAAGGCACAACTGGAAATCGGACTGGGCCCACCAAATACGGCTCATGTGGGACAGCAGTTGGGGACACCCTTGGTGGCCAATGACCTGGACCAGATTCAAACCAGCAAATCAGAAGCCAAAGGAGCCAGAGAAGAGGAACCCGCCAGCCCTGCAAGTGAATCCTCAGAGGCTTTTGCTCTCAGGGCAGCGTTACTGAATCTTTGGCCTGTGCTTCCCATCAGCTAAGGCAATATATTTAGCCCCCTGATTGGAGAGGGGCCTGGGGGGAGGGTGTCTGACAGACAGGGTTGTTTAATGTCAGAATCAGTCCTCACATATGATGCCCCATTAGAATAATAGAATATTAGGGTTGGAAGAGACCTCAGGAGGACATCTAGTCCAATCCTCTGCTCAAAGCAGGACCAATCCCCAATTAAATCATCCCAGCCAGGGCTTTGTCAAGCCAGGACTTAAAAACCTCTAATCCGACCCCTTCATCATCCACAACCACTTGCCTGCTACATGGGTCACTAATGTCACTGATAAAAGGCATACAAGCAAAATTAACACAATGGGTCCGGGCTGATTAGGGGCTTTAACGAGCTGCAGCCTTTCACCAGCTTGTTCCTTTCCCTGCTTCTTGGGTACAGCATTTACACTGCTGTTAGAGCACCTCTTGCTGGGAGCAGCAGAGAGCTCCTCACAGAGCTATCACTTCCCCCATTTCCTACACTGCCTCAGATGAGAGCTACCCCCAACCCTGTACTTTCCCCGCTCCCCTAAAGCATCTCCTGCTGGGAGAGGGAGTGACTGGGGCAGATGAGAGCTTCCCCAACAGCCAGTGCTACAGACAGAAAATCTCTGGTTCTCTTTGTGGCTGCCACTAACTCACTCCCAGAGGTGGCAAATTAAAGGCTCTAGCAGCTAGGGATGGTACCCAGTAATCTGGAGTTTGTTTCTCACCTGGGGGGGTGGGGTGGGGAACCCATTAGCCAGATGGTCTGAGCATGGGTGGAACCCCATAGACAGGGGCTGCACTGGGGGGGAATCCCCGCTGGGGACGGGGCTCAAACCCCTGGTTACTGTCCCCCCTTCTAGGCTGGCACAGACCCTAGGCCCCCTGTACTTCCATCAGCCCCTGGAGTCCCATCCCACTACTGACCCTCGCTCTAGGACACAGACCAATAGTTTCTAGCATGAGCCTTTTGGCTCCATCAGAGCTTCCAGCTGATGTAGTGACCTCGATCTCCAGCCTGGCCTTGGCTGCTGGCCAGCAGCACATGCCACAGGGATGCCATTAGGGCCTGTCATACAGGCAGCTGGCCGGCTGCTGCTTAGTACAGACCAAGCCACAGCAAGGCCCATTGGAACAGGAACATTCCCCCGCAGATTGCCTGGGATTCTGAGAGGAGGAGGGCAGCTCCACTGGAGCCAGAAGAAGCAGCAATGAGGACTAACTCATCCCCATGTTTTCATTCCTGTTGGGTGTGCCCCACTGGAGAAACAGTAAGGACCAGGCCTCTGGCTGGGCCAGGCCTTGAGGCTCCAACCTGTCCAAGATCTAGTGATGGTCCAGTCCCAGAGTCCAAACCTCCTGCTTTGGGATCTGGATCAAGAATGAAGACACAAGACCATGTCCCCCTCATCCCTCAGCATGCGGGGGAGCTGTGGTTGGGGGTACAGGGACTAGAGGCAGGATGGGGAGCTGGGGTACAGGTCAGGGATGCAGATGAGGGGCAGTGGGCTGGGATCTTGGTTGTGAACAGTAAGCTGAAAATTCTTGCCATATTCTGGATTTATCATCATTTCCTGAATTGGAAAGAAGGGCACCAGAGACTAGAGAGTTAGAGCAGGGGGAGCTGGGAGTCAAGCATCCTGGGTTTCATTCCCAGCTTTGGGAAGGGAGTAGGGTCTAGTGGGTTACAGCAGGGGAAGCTGAGAGTCAGGACTCCTGAGTCCTGTACATGGCTCTGTGCCGATTCACGTGAGGTTAGGTGCAGGTATCACTACATCTGCAAATGCTGGCCCAGCTCCCTCTCCCCTATGTAGTATGGTCCGTGTTGCCTCTCTGCCCTCCCCCTGCACATGAGCACCAGGCGGGCACCAAGCCAGCACACTGTGCTCTGGTTACAGCCCCTGCCAATGCTAAAAGGGAAACATAAAGCAGACAAAACTGTCTCTACTTCCCTCCCTCCCTCTCCCTCCTGTGCTTGCAGCGATAACAATGATCTAGGTATGGAGGCTACATGAAGAAGCTGGATTCAACTACATGAGAAGGGCAAAGATCCCAGCCAGACCTACTGCTGTTAACCCTTTCAGGAGCACTTTCTTTCTCCCCACCAGGACACCTGCACTATCTGTCCTTTAATGCAGGGTGCTCCGCGTACCCCTCCCTCTTGCTCAGCTCCCTCCCTTCAGCAGGCATCCCATCTCTCCGGAGCAGGGGTCTTGGGTTACTGCACAGAGGGAGCTGGGCTGTAGCTCATGAATAATGAAGCAGCAAGTGAGCAGAATTGATCTGAGCTGCTAATGCGTGTCTGAGTGCAGGAGGGGCTCACTGCTCTCTTTAGCCCCAAATCAGGGGGAACCTGGAGAATCCACTCCACTCCACCCCCCACTTCCTATTACTGCATGTGGAGTGCCCCCTGTGCACAGAGTCCCTGCCCCTCACCCTCACTCACAGCAGAGCCAAGCGAGGGCCAAGTGTTTTACATCCCCAGTGTGGTGGTGTGAATGGCAACAGGTTGGGTAGGGCCAACCTGGCCCCTACGGGTATGTCTACACCGAAATAAAATGCCCAGGGCTGGCTAGTGTCGGCT
The DNA here is from genome assembly GCF_965140285.1 of Lepidochelys kempii. Lineage (NCBI taxonomy): Eukaryota > Metazoa > Chordata > Testudines > Cheloniidae > Lepidochelys > Lepidochelys kempii. Next base: position 306,825 of record NC_136399.1, on the reverse strand, counting down.
GAATGGAGTGTCCGCGCCCCATTCTGCTCCCAAGGCCTCCAAATGTGAGGGAGAACCCCATTGAGCAGCGAAAGGCAAGGCTTGCCAAGTCCTGCTTGGGAGAAGTGAATGAATCACCAGCTCTGTAGCCTTCTCTTGGTAATTAAGAGCGAAGCAGTGAGGAGAGGAGCCAAGCAGCTGCCTCCCAGACAGGTGTCACACTTTGGTATCATGTGCCCACAGCCAGATGAGTGGCTGCAATGGCAGCTCCTGGCAAATGGGGCAGAGGGCCCTAGCCAACAAGACCCCAGCCCCTTAGAACCCCTGCCCTTACCAGTGTTGCCAACTCTTGTGATTTAATGGCAAGTTTCATGATATTTGCGGTTTTTCTTAAGGCCCCAGCTTCTGGAGTCATGAGATTACTAGAGAATCTTGGGTTTCATCTGAAAAAACTTCAAGTTTCTAGCCCTCAGGGTTGCACAGAAAAGACCGAAAATGTGACCAAGTGCGACCAGGTTCAGATACTAGAAGGCAAATCTAAAGAACCAACAGCATGTTTTATGTTTAAAATCTCATTATCTTGACATCAATCTCTGGACCTTTTGGGAACTGACTAATGATTTTTAAACACTTGGGTCTCTCTCCATCTTCCCCTGTGCCTCCCTAAAGCCCCCACCCCTCACATCCTCCGCTGCCCTTACCTAAAACCCATACAGGCACTGCCTCCAAACCCCACATTATCAGCCCAGTATTCAGTTCTTGCACTACAATACCACGTGCCCATCCTCAGTATCCATCCCCTAGAGAGATCAAAGGATTCAGGGCCTTCTCCCCTGCCCTCCAGGCAAGGGGCAGTGCCCAGGCCCAGGAGGAAGTACAGCTGCAACAACAGGACTTTGGGCTTCAGATGCAGAACCAGCACTTTTGGGAGCTGGGTCCCTGTTTCATCTGAGCTTTTCTGGTAAAGCCCAGAAGATCAAGGATCCCCTAGAGAAGCCTGGGTCTCATGTGAGCAGGAGATTTATTATCACCACCCACTGTAGGAGGACAAGCCTTTCTGCTGGAGCATCAGGCAGGCTGCAAGCTGGGGGAAAGACTGGGCCCAGACTCACACCACAACAGGACTCCAAAGCAGGAGGGACGTGGTCAGCCTGGCAACCATGGACAGCCCCACCCCATCAGGGCAGGAGACCAGCCAGAGGGAGCGCCCACGAGGGGTGGTGGTCTTCTTGGTTGCCAGGCTGCCGACATCACTCCTGCTTTGCCTGTTGTGGTGAGAGTCTTCCCCAGCACAGCCTGCCTGATGCTCCAGCAGAAAGGCTTGTTCTCATTCTGTAGATAATAAGAATAATGCTAATAAAAGCCAGTGCAAACCCTGCAGCCCTGCCCTAGGCACAGGGCCCCACAGATTTCATCTGGCCTTTTCATTTAAGCACGACATTCTCCCTCCTAGCACTATAAACAGCAAAAGCAGCATGATCTGCAGCCCCAGAGCCCTTCATGCAGGCTCTGTATGAATGGCCCTCAGCAGAGACAATGAGACCAGTGAGGTGTCAGCAACGGATGCAAACAGCAGCCCTGGGAACTTGTGGGGCAGAGGCTGGAACTGCACTGGTTAGTTCTCACCTTGCCACTGTACAACAGAGGTCTTCAATGGGAGTTTGATTCCTCCCTCCCACACATGGCTGGGGCACAGCTAGAGACTCTGCTCTGTGCCACAGGAGATCCCTCCGTATCCTAGAGCCCCAAATCTCCTGAAAATCAGTACGGGCCTGTGTGCACAGTTACAGACCCAGCCTTGTTACCATCACAGATCACACACACACAGCCAGCCACAGACACATGCCTGCCGCTGATTAGGACAATGAGGGGTTCCAAGGGCGACCCCTAGTGCTGCAGCCCTAGCCAGGCAGCCTCTGTGCTGCATGGAGCTGGCAGCAGCTCCTCCATCCATTCCCCTGAGGCTCCTTCCGCTCTCCAGCTCTGTTTGGAGAGTCATCAATTTCCCACTTTGAATGTCTGAGAAGTCCAATAAGATCAGGGAAGAGCTTCATCTCCTCAAGCCAAGGGAGAGCGGGAGGCCGCATCCCCAGAGAACCCCAATTACCCTTATGTGATGATAAACACATTCCCCTTTGCAGCAGCCACAGCTAGCTCTGCCTGGCACCCTGCTGCCCAGGGCACAGCTCTCCTTCTCCACCAGTGGCAAAGGAGGAAAGTGCTGGAACCCGGGGAGGAGGGTGTGTCCACAGGCACGGTTAGAAAATTACTTTCTCTGAAAACTATCTGTGAAAAAGAAGCAGTAAGGCAAGAAGCCTCCACTTCTCACAGGGAGGCTGTTCCTGTGGCCAGCCCTCTGCATCTGGGCCTGGAAACCTTCCTCTTCTGGTCACTGCTGGAGGCAGTATGATGGACTGGATGGATCAGTAATGGAGGAGGAATGCCAGGCTGACAGGCCACTGGTCTCCCATTTCCCTTCAAGTTCTAAAGCATTCCCAACTCAGCGAGAGCAGCGAAAAGGCACCCAGAGCCAAGGCCAGGGTGAGGGTGGGAAATTCCTTGCAGCCTTCTGAAACCCCTATGCCTCTCAGAAATGTGATCATAAACAAGTGGAGCCCAGAATTTTCATGCTCTCACTACCCTGCCCCTCATCACAGAAGGGGCAGGTCTAGCAACACAGGGCTGGCAGCACTTCATCAGATTAACAGTCCATTTAGTCCATATCCCACCTCCTGCCATCCCAGATGAGATCCTGCTTCCTAACGTGCTGGATGTGCCCATCTTCTCCAGCAGTGTCCAATACAGGAAACTCCAGCAGAAGATGCTTTCTCTGACCCACAATACTTTTGGCCTATGGAGCAATACTAGGCAGGGGCTCCTTTTTGACAAATGACTTCCACTGAAGTTGAGGATGAACCTGAGCCTTGCAAAGGCCAGAGGTTCCTTTTCTCCCACTAAATTAAATGTCCAGAGCAGAATCATGAGTTCCTGGGAACAAGGAACATCTCCACAAGCAGCTCTGCACACTCTTCACCAGTGAAGCCAGCAGGATCCCTTTAAGGCTGAGTGAGCCAAGGCCTAGGTTACTTACATCAATTCCGTTACATTAATGGAGAGATAAAAATCAATTAGAGCAGCACATGGCATCAAGCCACTGACAAAGGCAGTCCTGGCACCTGCAGGGCCCTGGAGGCAGTTTGGCCCCCACTGGGAAGAGCAGAGAGTGGGGAGAGCTGGGTGCAGAAGTCAGAACTGAGGGTAGACAACTGGGCAAGGAGGTGGGTGCTGAGGGAAGAACCAAGGTTGGGACTTGGACATACAGAGCTAGCTTGGAGGAATGCAAATGATGGAAGGGACTGAGAACTCCAAATTGGCACTAATGCATGATGCAGCTCCAGGGCAGTGCCATGGAAGGTCGTGGGGGAAGGAAAAGCCCAGGCATCCACAGGACAGACCCACGTGAGAACTCAGTGGGGACAGACATACCCTGAGTGCCCAGGGTGCAGCCATGCAAGGGAGCCTGGCAAGTCTGGCATTTCCAGACTGTAGCTTTGCTGTGGTTTAGGGAATCCTCATCTCCCACAGAGGAAGGGTGTGCTGAGTGGTAACTGTGCTGCTTGTAGCAGATGGCAGCCATATGAACAGATGGCACCAGCTTCTGAAAGAGATTCCACACACATGCAGCATGGGGCCCCACACAGCTCCCTGAAGAGACTCCAGATCAGATCAGGATTCAGAAATATTAACTCTGCTCAGTGCAGAGCGCATGTGTGTGCGGGCAGACCAGAAACACCATGGGGTCCCTATCCCCCGACGGGTCTCCCTGGCTTTGAGTGCAGGGGTGTCCCCAGTGCCACCCTCCTAAGCGATGCCAATGGATTCCTCAGCAGGGAGGTGGGGATGGAATGTGCCACAGAGACTGAGTGCCCCTCCACATTACATGCCCCCAGACCATTCTCATATTATGGGATGTTTGAGCTGGGAGGTGTCTTCTTCTGAAGGTTTCCCCCTCCCCATCCACTGCAGCAAACACATGCCAAGGGTCCATGACAATATAATAATACGACTGCAACTGCTGCCTTCAGGGCTAGTACTCTACAATATTGCAGCCCAGGCACCGAAAGGCAGATGCAGAGCACTGCAGTACGGGAGGCAGAGCATGGACACAGAGCTCCGCACAGAGGGCACTACAAGGCAGGCTCAAGAATGGGTATCACCGTATGGCCACAGAGCACTGCAGCCACTGGTACCACAGGGCACAGAGTATTGCATAAGAATGGCCATACTAGGCCAAAGGTCCATCTAGCCCATTGTCTTCCTACAACGGCCAATGCCAGGTGCCCCAGAGGGAACAAACACAACAGGTAACCACCAAGCGATCCATCCCCTGTCGCCCATTCCCAGCTTCTGGCAAACCGAGGCTAGGGACATGGTCCCTGAGGTGCCAGGAGGTGCTGAGCCCCTTAGGGCAGAAGCAGAGCACCACAGGAAAGACATTGCAGTGGAGGCACAATGCATTGCTGGAACCACAGGGCAGGTGCTGCAGAGAGGGCAAAGAGCATCACAGGGCGGGCATCATAGCATGGATGTAGAGTAGGGTGCTGCAGTATTTTATCCCCCAAAAGAATGCTGTTCCATCTGCCAGGATCCCTGAAGCAGTCCCCTGGGGGGCAACAGGTAGGAGGCAGCCGCTGCTGCCTTATCAGCTTCCATGGTTATTACAGTAACGACAGGGCCTCATTTGCATTCTTTGTGTCTCACCCAAGCTCTCTCTTCTGCCGGGGACAGATAACAGGGCAGCTGTGATGCATGGCATGAGAGCTGTTGAGCTTGGCGTCGAAGTCACAGCTCTTCCTGTCTCCCCTCACATGCTGCTCCTTGACAGCAGATAGGCAGCATTTCCCCATTCGTCCTCAGCTGTCTCTCTTCCCCCGTCCTTCCTCCCACCAAATCTCCAACTCTCCCTGCTTGGGAACAAAGGCACCAAAGTTGAATAGCTGCAAAAGGGACCAATGTGAAAAAGCAACAGGCCCCGTTGCCACAGCAACTAAGCGCAGCATCCCTGGCTGGATGCATTCAGGCTTTCAGGCTCTCTGCAGAGGTCTGTGCAACTGAGGAATTACCTGGGGTGCCCACCTGCACAGAGCCACAGGGAATCAATCTGGCTCTGTCAACAGTATGCAGCTGGATGAAATATCTCTTGCTCCTCAAATGGGTGACCCTGGGAGCAGGTCTCCCACCCAACCAGCCGAGGAAATGAGGATGCTTAGCATCACAGGCGGTATGAGCTGAGAACTCCAGGGTGGCAACCCTACTCTGGGAGCTAGGGTATGCTATTGTTTTGACCACAGGCCTGGTAGCTAGAAGCTCCTGGGTCCTAATCCTAGCTCTATGGGGCAGCGTGGTACAGCAGATGAGCATGTGAATAGGAGCCACCTCTGACATTAACACCTCCTCTGTCGTGCAAGGCAAGGCCTTTATTCATAGAATCATAGAATATCAGGGTTGGAAGGGACCCCAGAAGGTCATCTAGTCCAACCCCCTGCTCGAAGCAGGACCAATTCCCAGTTAAATCATCCCAGCCAGGGCTTTGTCAAGCCTGACCTTAAAAACCTCTAAGGAAGGAGATTCTACCACCTCCCTAGGTAACGCATTCCAGTGTTTCACCACCCTCTTAGTGAAAAAGTTTTTCCTAATATCCAATCTAAACCTCCCCCACTGCAACTTGAGACCATTACTCCTCATTCTGTCATCTGCTACCATTGAGAACAGTCTAGAGCCATCCTCTTTGGAACCCCCTTTCAGGTAGTTGAAAGCAGCTATCAAATCCCCCCTCATTCTTATCTTCTGCAGGCTAAACAATCCCAGCTCCCTCAGCCTCTCCTCATAACTCATGTGTTCCAGACCCCTAATCATTTTTGTTGCCCTTCGCTGGACTCTCTCCAGTTTATCCACATCCTTCTTGTAGTGTGGGGCCCAAAACTGGACACAGTACTCCAGATGAGGCATCACCAATGTCGAATAGAGGGGAACGATCACGTCCCTCGATCTGCTCGCTATGCCCCTACTTATACAGCCCAAAATGCCATTGGCCTTCTTGGCAACAAGGGCACACTGCTGACTCATATCCAGCTTCTCGTCCACTGTCACCCCTAGGTCCTTTTCTGCAGAACTGCTGCCTAGCCATTCGGTCCCTAGTCTGTAGCTATGCATTGGGTTCTTCCGTCCTAAGTGCAGGACCCTGCACTTATCCTTATTGAACCTCATCAGATTTCTTTTGGCCCAATCCTCCAATTTGTCTAGGTCCTTCTGTATCCTATCCCTCCCCTCCAGCGTATCTACCACTCCTCCCAGTTTAGTATCATCCGCAAATTTGCTGAGAGTGCAATCCACACCATCCTCCAGATCATTTAGGAAGATATTGAACAAAACTGGCCCCAGGACCGACCCTTGGGGCACTCCACTTGATACCGGCTGCCAACTAGACATGGAGCCATTGATCACTACCCGTTGAGCCCGACAATCTAGCCAGCTTTCTACCCACCTTATAGTGCATTCATCCAGCCCATACTTCCTTAACTTGCTGACAAGAATACTGTGGGAGACCGTGTCAAAAGCTTTGCTAAAGTCAAGCACATCAACCTGCATTCTCTCTGCACATCAACCTGCATGCCTGTAAAATGGGGACAAAAATATCCACCGACAGCTTCTCAGAGAGAATGAATCAATGAATGCTCACAAAGCAGGAGGGTGGCACAATGTGCAATGCAAGCATTATGCTTCATCACTAGAGTTTGATCCAGACAAGGCTCTGCTCCTCAGTGTCAGATATGTTACTTGTCAGTAGAACCACTCCAGGATTGAAGAAACCAATGGGCCATCTTGTCTGGAATCCTGTCTCAAGTAGCTGCCAATGCTAGTGGAAGAGAACAACCCGCTATGGAGGGTGGGACTCACCACAAGAGTGCCTCCTCATGGCCAAGCCGCTCTCATCTCATTGGGGGCCCCCCCGACAACAGCCGCTCTGGCTCTTCAGCGGGTCTGCCTCTTCACATGACTCGGCCCTCCACCCAGGTCACAGTTTAAGTCTGCCCCTTTTCTTTGGTAATAACGTCTAAACTCAAAGAAACAGAAACACTTCTGTTCTTCCCAGAATCAACCCTCTGCACACTCTTCACCAGGCTCTGCCGAGCTCCTCCTTATTCTGCCCCAAGGTGCTGCCTCCCAGGACTCTCTCCCTGAATGCTCTGCTCCTCCTGTGTTCCTGACCCTCAGGGCTTCTTCCCTGGCATGTCTCTTCCCTCAAGTCTGCTTTAGGACTCTCCTTCTCCCCAGCTGCCCTCTCCCTTCAGAGACTCAGTACCAGAGGTCTCCTGCAGGCCCCTCTATTGGTCCTTTTCCATTTAGTCCAGGCCTTCTTCCAAAGTCCAGCTTTCCTAGTTTTGCGCCTCTTTCAGGACTTAAATCCATTTTCAAAGCCCTCACCCAGTCCTGCCCTTATCTCAGGACCTGCTCCCCAAGGGTACTCCCTTCCCCTGAGGGTCAGCTTTTCTTCCAAGCCTTCTCTCAGGTTCCCCATCCAGGCATGTTCCCTTCACCTACAGCCCAGCTTTCTGATGCTGTTCCAGAGCTTCCTCTCGGGAGAGGATCCCAAGGCCCACTTTCTGCCTGCCCCTGTGCTACCTCTCTGGCCTAAAGTCCTTCACCTACAGTAGCCACCAAGCTCTCTCCATTGGTCCTGGCACCTCCTCCAGGTGTGCGCTCCGCCACCTCTTACCCCGTAAGTGCTCGTGTGTGTGTGGGGGGGGTTATTTCCCATCACATCACCCTTCTAATGAACCTCACTGTGCAATACTATCCCATGCTTTCTGATCTCAAGCTGCTGATCCATTTATGTACTGAAGTGTGAGGAACAAGGCCCCTTCCCCTTCATTAATCCCAGCTGGTTCAACTGCAGAGGCAACCCTGCTTCACAGACATTTCAAACCCTTGACCGTAATTTGATAAGCTATGTGCCTCCATGTTATCCTGCTGCAATGAGTGCTGCAGATACATTGTGGAAAGAAGCATTTCCTTTAACGTTCCTTTGTCTGATGTCTTTTAGGGCCCCTCTGCTCCCTCCTGTGATCCTATCATGGGAAAGAGAAAGCAGAGCACGTACGTGGTCCTGGCCAGTGCAGTTGGGGATCACAGACCTTCCCCACAGCAATGCAGAGCCTACGGTTCCCTTAGAGGGATGAGAGGAGAAGCAGCCTGGAGAAGATCTTCTCTGGTTTAGGCAGGGGCCTGATGGATCTTAAGGACAATGGATGCATCAGCAGAAGCTGGAGGCCGATTCTGAAGTGGGTGGTGAAGAGACCCACAAACTTAAAGAAGCATTGGTTTCCAGCAGACACCAGAGTACCTCAAACATGTAGAACATTAAAGGAGATGACAGAGGTCCCAAGAGCTCATCCTCAGGAGTAACAGCAACTTAAAATGGCTGGGAGCAGAGGTGGGTCTGGCACCTGGCATGCAAGCGAGTGGGAGCTGGCCACTTCTGGTGCTGGGGAAACAGGCACAGGTAGTGCTGAATGTGACGGGAAGAAGAGCTTGGCCTCCTCTTTCCCAGACAAAGCGAACCCCAGGGGGAGAGGGTATACAGCCTGCAGAAGAGGAGGATGCTGTGGTCTCCGGCCAAAGCAGGGTCCAGACAAAGGGAGCATCCCCTTCCTTTCCCACTGGAGCAGAGATAGCTCCCTTCTTCCCCCAGGCTCAGGCCTTTCTGCTGCTGCTGAAGTTGCTCACCTGTTAATTCTGATGGGCTGAGTCAGCAGAACAAGCTTGGAGAAAGACTTATCAACGTATTTAGACAGAAAAGCAGTGAGAGAAAAAAAAAGAGTAGAGAGAGTAAGCATGCAAAGACCACGAGAGTTCAGAGCAGGAGAATGATCGGCGAGAGCTCAGAGCAAGCAAGCATGTGCAGAGACAGCAAGAGCATGAGAAAGAGTGGGCAGAGTGGGTTCAAGGCAGGGGGCATTGGGAGCCATGACTCCTGGGTCTGCTACTGTCCTGCTATATGACCTTGGTCAAGTCGCTTCCCCTCTCTGTGATGCAATTTCCCCATCCCTTGTATGGGGGTGGTTGATATCTCCCAGACGGATGAAGCGTTTATAATGCTCCATGTAAGTGCTAAGCATTGTTATTACATTAGCTCTGTCCTCTTGCTTCAGCTGCTTCTATCTGGCACTGTCTGACACCTGAGATAAGTGCACAGCATGGCGAGAAAGGGACCAGGAGTCTTACTGCACGTGTTTGCAATGCTGTCAGATTCACATGCTGGCATCTGCAGCTGGTCCATGCTGTGGTAAGAGCAGGAGCTTGGACATGTCATGGAGCAATCTTATTTCCCTGGATTGTTTGCTCATGAAGTGTATTCCCAGGCAGGGCTGTGTGTGTCTAAAGACCATCTGTCTTGAGATTCAGCCATCAGGAAAATCAGAGGATGGCAGGATGTTTGCATGAACAGCCAGTGAAGATCAGGTTGACAAAGAAGAGGCTTGTGGAGCTTTTGCTCCATCTCTCATATGGTTAGTAAGACATTACAATCAAGTCCTCTGTCCTGGATGAAACCACAGGGTGACCTGAGCCTGGGGCCACATCTCCTGCAGTCCTGGATAGGATCACCCAAGCTTGGTGCACCATTCCCTGTGGTCCTGGATGGGGCCACTGGTTCATCTGCTGCAACTGTTATTTATCAGGGATTTGAAGTTTACAAAATGGCTCAAGTTTAAAGGGGGGGAGAGCCTGTCATGTTTGGGGGCCTCAGGGGGGAAAAGGGGAATAATAGGGTGATAATAGGACTCCTGCATGTCTCAGATGCATTGAAATATAATTTCTCTTTGAAAACGTGTGCCATTCCACAATTTCATGGAAACTAATTATCTGGGTGCCAGGAACAGGCCTGAACAAAGGCATAAAAGTAGTTGCAAAGAGTGTTGCCAAGAATTTCTTGCCAACTTTGAGCCAGGCTATTAAATGCCATTGTTTGCCACAGTACATTGCAATGTCTCAGGGACATTAATTCACACCTGGTCCAATCCCATCCCATTCCTGACCTAGGATTTGGAATAACCAAAGACCCATTTCCTGCAGACACTAATGCATCTGTGTAACTTTGTTTACATGAGTAGCCCTATTGGAGACAACAGAGCTACTCATGTGAGTTAAGTACCGGCAGAATTGGGGCCAAAGAGATTAACTGCAGAGAATCCAGGCGGTTTCTAGACTGAGTCCACTGCAGGCTGGCGCAGGTGTTTGGAAATTTAGCCAGTGCTGTGTGGATACTCAGGCAGTGAGATGTGATCGATACAGCTCACAAATACAGGCCTCACTATCAAATCTCTGTGCTTTGATCATAGTCACCTCCAATATAAGCAGAGCTGGGGAGATAGTACAAACTTGAATTTTTAAATGAATTTGCTGTGACTATGTTCATGTGCCTTTTGCATTCATTTTTCCAGGAAGATCTCCATGAACAATCTCAGCCAGATCTAGTTTTAAAGGAATGCTGGGCCAATATTCTCAGAAAGGGAATCCTGAATCTCAAACATTCAGATGGGGAGCCTGACAGTAAGAGTCACACCACCCGCCCCATACTATATCATGTGATCTGTGAGGCCAATTAACAATAGCTTGGATATCAAATGCTTGTAACCAAGCCGTTACTAGCAAAGAATTCTATGGCAAACAATTTGGAACGACAAAATAAAGACCAGAAAATTGAGACAAATTCATCTACAGGAAGAGGCAAAATGCATCTGTTACAGAAGTTATAGATGATTCTCCAAACTCTAGGTGTGACAGAGAAGCTCTGAGCAAGCAGAGCCAGGGAGGTATGACCCCTGCCCCAACTCAGACATGTAAAGTTCAAAGGTGAGGGGAAGCAGAGCTCTGCAGGAGGAGCCTGTATCCAGGCTGGCTGTCTGAACGCTGTAAAGAAGGGAGCCAAGCACACAAGAGAAGAGGAAGAAAAAGGAGCAGAAAGGGGAAGGGTTATGCAGGGCCATGACAAGCAGGAGGAGCAGTGGTGAAGGGATTCGGAGCCCAGAGTGCTGTCTCTGGCATAAGAGGAAGGTACTAGCATCCATCCCATGATAAGAAAACTGTACAGGGATGTATATGGGATGGGAGAGGGGCGTTGTTTGCCACAGGAGACTGGCTCTAATTAATTAATTATTCATATCCAGATCTTAGCACTCATGGTGTTACATAGCCAAACTTCTCAGACATGGCAATAAATAACTCAACCCCATTCCCACATCATGCCTGCAGAACACTCACAACCAGATCCTTGGCTCTCTGCTACCAGCATCGTCTCTCTGTCCTTTCACTCCTCTTTCAACCAGCCCTCTCCTCCCATTCCTCTTAAAGGGGCAGGACCCCAAATATCAAAGCAGACAGAACTGTTTCAACCAAAGCACAATGCACAGCCCAATGGCACTGAATAAGAGCACCATACCGCAGGCTCGAATCTGCAAGTTGCTGAATGCCTGAGAGATGCTAACAGTAACAGATCAGAGGTCTGCATGTGGGCTTGGGCCCAGGGCTGCAAATGGGCCTGCTCTCCTCATTGCTTCAGGCAAGGGAAGAAGGCTGCCACTCAGCTCCCAGAGACTTGGGGGAAGGTGGGTGCAGACTGTGGTGTGCATGAGAGGGAATCCCCAGAATCTGCAGTGTTTGTGGCCATGGTACGCCACAGTATTAGATCTCACAGGAAAGGCTCCTTCAAATGGCCCCCAGCACAGACCAGCCAGTTCTTTTAATGCAGCTAAGGCTGCAACTGCCCATGCAGAAAGAAGCCTGTGGCACCAAACCCAGTTCAGTACGGCACTGGTGGAAGTGATCCAAGCTGGGAGGAGGGAGGCAGAGGCAACAGAAATTAACCTTTAAGAAAACCTCTTAAAAAGCCTCTGGCAGGTTTTTCCATCTTTCATATTAAAAAACAAAACCCTCTGAATGTTCCTGCTTCTCACATTGTCTTGAAAAAAAAAATCTCACTCCTTTCTTGGATTACTGCTTTTTAAGGCTTAATACAAAGACAGATCCTGATGTGATGCTCTGGGAAAAGCCTGCCCCAGGGCTCATTCCAAGAAAATAGGATATGAATTACAAACTGGATAAGCAGCACTAAGTAACACAGTAACACCACAATCCTCTCAAAGTGTCTCCAGTGATCTACGGCAGCTTTTAAGGGTTTTTTCCCTTCTGTGAAGATGGGTATTTCCCAGCACAGCTCTGCCATTACTTGAGAAAACTCCCTGGAGAATCAGCTTGGGGGCCGAGTGGAGAGAAAAAGACAGGGAGAGGAGGAAGTAGATGAAAAGTGGGGGGAAGATAGAAAGGGGGGAAGAAAAAGAAGAGGTAGGAACAAGTTGATGCATGAGAGGTTGGGAAAGAAGGGAAGAGAGAGTAGAAAAGACTAAGTGAGTGAAAGGGGGCTGATTGGATGGAGAGAGCGAGAGAGCGCACATAACAGACATGGGAAGGGAGAAATGTATTGCTACATCGTTTTCCAAAAGTGAAATGATATTCTGCATTAACACAAACACCCATGACAAAGCCTCTGGAGCCCATGTGCAGGGAAACATGGCCAAATATTTCATAACTATTTCAATGAGAGGGGCTTCAGGAACTCTAGTGATGCAAAGGTAGTGACAGAGCACAGGCTTCGTCTAACATATTATGCACAAAACCTGCATGTTCAGGGCTGCAAGGGGAATCCAAAGAGCAGCATAAATATAGCATGGAGCCAGCTTTTTGTAACCAAATCCATTAAATCATATCAACCTGCTCTCAAGAAATAATCCAGGTGGTAATAATGAAACAGCCACTGATATATTGTGTGGTTTCAGAGTAGCAGCCGTGTTAGTCTGTATTCACAAAAAGAAAAGGAGTACTTGTGGCACCTTAGAGACTAACAAATTTATTTGTTCCTCCCAAGTGTGAGATGCAAAACATACTATATTCTAGAGCAGAACCCTCAAAAACAGAATGGACTAATTCAGTGTCACATTGAGCAGTTTAGAACCCCAAAAATAGAACAAACCAATCCAATGTCTCTTTGGGCAGCTTAGACCTTTCACAGATAGACTCAGATCCCCCTGTTCCAAAAGGTACCAGCCTCTGTTGTATACGCTAACAGGGAATCTCCATTAGCTCTTAGCAATACAGGGCCTAGGACACACAGTGCAGCAGCTCTGATTCCATCCACAGGAGGGCAGTGCTGCCCACAAAAGCTAGCTAATTCATCACACTGTTCAAAATTACTGATTAAAAAAAATAGCTGCAGTTATCCTCTCTTTTGATATACACTGTCCCATCAGCAAGCACTGACATTGAGATACCTTTGCATTCAGCCCTGAACACACAAATCCTGTCATGGTTTATTATCACCTGCTGCAACCTCCATGACAGGGACCATTGACTTATCATCAGATACAAAAACCTCCTTGCATATTTGTGAAATCCGCTGTCAGCTAAAAACAAATGTGCAGGATGGCTCAAAGGCCAGCACCTCAATGCTACCATCAGTCCAATTCATCCTGCTGAAAAACTGTCAGTCAGACGCCGCTTGTACTACCTGCTTCTGGGAAACCCAATCAATAAGCCCAAACTGATGGAGAGGTGGAGCTGAGGTTCCTTAAGTCATTTGGAAATGCTCAGCCTGGAGGTACTTATTGCTGTTATCAACTGCAAAAATAGAATCGTTTGCACTTAAATAAGCACCTTTCGTTGAGGGTCTCAAAATCCTTAACATACATATAAGAGTTAGGTGTTATCAACAACATACTTGAATGCATTATGTTTCACAACCATCCTCCTCATGTGACATGAGTAAATGTGAATTATCCCCACTTCATAGATGGAGAAACTGAGGCATAGGCAAGGGAAGAAAGCTGCCCAGTGTCAAAATAAGGTTAGTTGTCAGAGCCTGGAGTTCTCTGCTCCACCTACAGATGACACTACCTTGGGTGTACCAGAAACACATGAAGAACAACACTCAGCTGAGTTTCAGAGTAACAGCCATGTTAGTCTGTCTTTGCAAAAAGAAAAGGAGTACTTGTGGCACCTTAGAGACTAACCAATTTATTTGAGCATGAGCTTTCGTGAGCTACAGCTCACTTCATCGGATGCATACCGTGGAAACTGCAGAAGACATTATATACACACAGAGAGACCATGAAACAATACCCCCTCCCACCCCACTGTCCTGCTGGTAATAGCTTATCTAAAGTAATCATCAAGTTGGGCCACGAAAGCTCATGCTCAAATAAATTGGTTAGTCTCTAAGGTGCCACAAGTCCTCCTGTTCTTTTTACTCAGCTGAGTGAATGTCTGAGCTACTCACTGGTGTAAGCACTGCTCAGGTCACGCTGTAGAGATTGCACCCCATGGCCTGTGTTTGAGGACCCAACAGTGCAAGACTGATGTTACAGCTACCACCAATCACCACTTTCCACTTCTGTTGTTCCTGTCATCTGAGAATGTGAGGCTCTTTATAAACATGAATTAATACTCACAATATCCCCACAAGGAAGGAAAGGGGCATATAGGGATGGTGTCACTCCTCACTGAAATGCAGCCACCTCTGGGGTGGAACATAGCTACTGTTTAATAAACTAAACAACATGGCAGTTAATGAAGTTAATGGCAGTTAATGAAGAGGAATCTTGTATCCAACCAAAACTCTAGAGGGAATTTAATGAGGCACAATGGGATAACTTGGGCTGGAATGTGACCTGGACACCAGCACTTGAGCAAAGTGTCATGGGACCTCTAATGACAATAACCATCAGTACCTCAGCTTTCTGTGACAGCAGCACCTCATCTCATTACTCTCAATGTAGTCCTCCCAAAGATCCCCTCTCTCCACTTGGTACAGACTCAAGAAGCAAGAGTGCCACCTATAATGTCACAAAGAGCACCTTCTGCAATATCAGAGGTTTCCCAACCAAATACCAACCCAGGCCCAACCCTGCTCAGCTTGGGAGAATCCTAGCATGAGGGATGGCCGACATCTTTGGAGGTGGGTCGGGGAACCTAGCCTGGATTTGTGTTTCTTTCAAGAACCATAAAGCCAGAGAAGTAGTACCATGTTCCATTATCAGCACCCCAATTGAGCCTGTTCTCAAAGAAAGAGCTGGCTTAAAAAGCCAGCTCTCGCCAATGAATTGATTAGTCAACTTTCAAAGTTCTAGTATTGTGTAATTTACAGATGAACCTAAGAGAGAGGGAGAGACACCTATCATAGAGGCTCTATCGTATATCGGATCTATGTGTCAGCATGAAACAAACACTGTACAGTACAGAGGGAGATGACAAAGCTCAAACGAGTGACTGGAAATTATATTTCACTAATACACAGAGCGTCTGTGTGTCTATTTATGTTTCTCAGTCTTGTCATTTGTCTCGCTCACTCTCCCCAGATTTTCTGCTGGTGACATCTCATTACAGTGCCACTCCATGGGAAAGAAGCTCCAAAATAGAGGGCAGGGGGCTGAGATCTGGGGAGAGGGATTTCCTCTTACTCCACGAGAGGCCGTACTCCTCAGGCAGACACTTTATGAGACTGCCCCAAAGGCTGCTCTTGCAAAGGGGAAATGGTGCAGAGGACCCACTTGATAGTTCACTTGCCGTGGATGTACTGGTAATTAGAATTCTAAAATTTGGTGCTAGAGAGAAAGAATCTAGACTAAAAAAACCTGATAAATGGAGAGAGAGAGAGAGAGAGAGAGAGAAAAAAAAAGATAGAGCAGGAGAGACACACACAGGTTGACAGAGAGATTAAATATAAAGTGTACAGAGAACCAGGCATGATCTGAAATTTGTTACTCAGAGCAAGGAGCACCATCAGGGCCCATAGAGCTGCACTAGCCCCCGGCCTTTAAATTCTACTGCCTGTTGACTCTAAGATCTTCCCCAGACCAGGAGCTGTGTTAAGTTCTCAGTTCCTCGCCATCTGCTGCTAAGTTCCTCAGCCAGCCAGTGGTTAAGCAGCAAGTAAACCCTAGGAGCCTCCATTCAGTTTGGATGGACACCCAAAAGGTGTGACATTTACCTTGGGAAGTCTTCGACAGCCTCTCCTGGCATTTGGGAGGGAAGCCAGAAACAGGAATGGACAGTTAGCTGGTGTTTGGAAACTCAGGAAAGGTGCCAAAACTTGGCCTCAGTCTAAGTTTATGGCAAATATTTCACCCAAACTCTCTTATCACACATGTGTCCTAGGCAAAGGCTACACTGAGCTGGGGACAGCTTTGGATCCACCTCCCCACACACACTGTTGCTCTTTCACTGGTAAGGATGGCCTTGCCAGGACTAAGATTTCTTTACTTCATCAAAAATAGAGTCAACTCCTCCTGGGTTCCCATGCCAGACCACATCCCTGTGTCACTGCATGTTTTATAGCAGGGGTGTCAAGCTCTGGGCCCCTCCTGCCCCACTGGCCTTGTTGGTGCTTCATGTGGCTACATAACAGTCAGATTCTGAAGAATCCCAGCTTTTGTCTTAAAAACCAAAAATAAATTTTAACCCTCATATTGCATAGAAAATATCCCAAATGTGACCCAAGTGTAACCGATGCAGCGAGATCAGCACAGAGCTTTAAACAGTGGGCTGGTCCCCCATTAATCTCACTAGTTGTTAGCTCTAAAACCTAATGATGGGTCTTTAATAATGTCAATATTAAGTATTTCATTACTGAACATTTTAGAAGATGGAGTGGTAAAGAGAGTGGGAGGGTAAGCAAGCAAATATCATATGTATAGCTGGCAGCTCCCTCCTTTCTTGGGCATGTCAATTCAAACACACAGAAACCTGGGAGATCCAAGTTGGCTTCACATAAATTTCCCTCCTCATACTACCAATGGTTCCTGCCACATCTGTAGTTGACATGATCCCTATCATTGGAGGTTTTAAGGACAGCTTAGACAGACACTTGACAGTGATGGTCTATGATATATATGTACATGATTATGGTGTGCCCACCTCAACCCCCTCTGAATCACACACACTGTTCAACTACAGAAATATCTACACAAGAGCCACAGAAATACCTGCCAGAGGCTACACAATGTCCACAAAGAGCATGGATGGATGCAGATCCAAGTGTATCCTCTCTTGAAAAGTCCCCCCTCCTTTTGTAATACCTGCTACTTGGTGCAAGCCAGTTCTTGTCAAAGACAAAGGACATGCTATTCAGACACATAAGAGAGTCTGCATAGCCACTGACAGAAAAATTCTCTTGGTCCCTTTAGCATGTCACCATCGCAGACATATCCACCCTGGACACAAGACTATACCATGTCCACAGTAATTCCCATCCTAGAAGGTGGCCACAGAAATGTTCACCACAGAGAGTCGACGTAATGTTTGCAGAGGGTGCCCACGAGCAACACCCACCATGGGCCACCCCCATAATGTCCCACATTAATTCTGGTTGTGCTCACAGCAATGCCAGCCACAGATCCTACACACAGTTTAAATTCACAAGACACCCTCATCTCAGGATACAAATCTAGATCAGAAAAGCAGTGGCATGATCCAGATTGCTCTAGGCACAGCATCATTCCAAAGGATCAGGAGTAGAGGAAGCCCACAGCACTTACCACTTTGAAGTCCTCTGGGTTGCATTTCTCTCCACAGAAGGAGCAGGACAGCAGCATCTCCCGGATATCATGGCCAGCCCGATCGTAAAACTCCAGCATGTTGAAGGGCTTTGGCTTGAAGTTTCGGAAGTTGGCCTTATCTTGTAGGATCTCCAGCTGCTTCTCATCAGCCATCTGGGTGTCTGGGATCTCATACCTGGGGAAACAGGGCATAGAGACTTCTTAATCCTGGTTGGAGTGAGTCCTGTCCTCGCATATACAGGTGCAACTCCCACCAAACTAATCTCTGCTCTCAGTGTCACCGATTATGTCAAAGGAGTTATTTCCACATTGACATCAATGTCATTTATAGCAGAGCTGGCCCATTAACTTAAGTCGGATGTCTATAATTGAAGGACAGAATGTAACCTTGTAGTACAGCACCAATGCCCAGCATCGAGGCACCTCCAGTATTTGACATGAGACTGTGTCTCCTCTGCTAGACAGGAGACTGTGTCTCCTCTGTAGAATAACACAGCACCCGGGAACCTTCAACACTGAGATATGACTGTGTCCCCTGTGCTACAATATAGCACAGGGCCTAGGCACAAATGCCAAGTTTTGTGCTGCTCCATGCCTGACATTTTAAGAACATTATTTAATCACATGAATTGCATATTTGCAAATAACTTCCACAGAACCATAAATTTCAGCATACGACAACACACCTTGCCCCAAGTAGGGTGATTAGCCATGGAAAGGGCTTACCCAGGGTCATAGTGGATTGTCCATCACTGGCAGTGTTTAAATCAAGAATGGATGTTTTCTAAAAGAGGCGAGGTGAGACCAGATGATCACAGTGGTCCCTTTTGGCGGGCCATGGAGCTGCACAATACATGCCAGCTGTGGTGGGTGCCTGTGAGGAGGGGATGGTGGGTGCTGGCGATAGCTGAAGGTGCTGGGGGCGCTGGGAGTATGGGTGCTGGGGTAGCTGGAGGTAGAGTTGAGCGCACTTGCCCACCCACAGCACTTTTCCACTAAGCATCTCAAAGTGATGTATAGCAGTAACTAACAAGGATAAAAAATAAAAAAATCCTCTGTATCTTTTGGCCCAGAACAATCTCAAACCAACATCTATTGACACAGTGCAGCCAAGAGGATCTGAGCACCATCATTGCCAGGAGGTGTTGGAGATGGATCTGTCATGTGCTTCAGATAGAAACGGATTCCATCACCAGAGTAGCAATAAGATGGACACCTGAAGGCAAGCAAAAACAATGCTGCCCAAAAACAACATGGCGAAGAGCTGTGGAAGCCGAACTGAAAAATCTGGGGCATAGCTGGGGAACCACTGAAAGACTTGCCAGAAACAGACAGAAGTGGAGGAGCTTCGTCACTGCCCTAAATGCCATAGGCAGAGTAGGAACATGATGATGATGATGAACAAGGATAAGCAGCAGTCAATCATTCATCATTGATATGTAGCCTACCTGCATTTCATCATAGGAAGCCAGGACACTGAGCTAGATGGAACACTGGTCTGACCCAGCATGGCCATTCCTATGATCTCATGTTGCACCTCTGGGGCAGTGTGACAGCTGCCTAACAACAGCCTTGCTAAACAAAAGGCTAGGAAAGGAAATGAAGATGTAGTTTTCTTCCAACTGAGAAAGGAGGTTTGTGGAGAAAGAGTTAGGGATGCTGAAAGTAACTATCAGAAACATAAATGGCCAGGGCACAGGCTTAACCACAGCTCTTACAATCACCAGCTTGGGATCTTTACATTTAATCTGAGCAAGACAGCACAACATCCTTCTAAGACTATACTGGGGCACTGGCTCAATACTAACTCAGAGGAAAGGTTGCCCTCTACTGAATCACCAGCACCTCTCCCTGCAGCTCTGGAGTGAGCCAGTCCAACCTGGCTTAGCTTGTGCTATCTGACAGGCTGGCAGGAGGTGCTGATACAGCTGCAGGCAAAACAGCTTTTGCCAACCTACTTTAAGGTGCAGCCTGTGTGTGTCTCCATGCCCCTTTCCCTCCCCTCTTATAACTCATTCACTTACTCATCCTAATCTCACAGTCTTTCTTTTATTCAGTAGATGAAAAGGTCTTTCCTCTGTTGCCTTGGGTCCAGATTCTGCTCCCATTTTTATGTCAGTGTGAGTTTCCCTGTTGACTTTAGTGGGAGCAGGACGGGACATTTATTTGCATGTACTAGGATCTGCTTGAACACTGACTGAGGACTCACACACAGATCAGAACAAATCTGCACCCACTTTGGGCTTGTCTACACAGTATAGCAAATTGCTTTACAGAGTTATTGTCTGGAGAGAGCGCTAACATGTTGTGCTCCAACTGCCCCATGTGGACCCTGCTGGCATGAACCTTTTAGGGTGTGCCAGCCGGGTCTACACAGAGCACTTGGAACACAACACATTAGAGTGCCCTACAAACCACACCCCTGTAGAGCACTTTGTCATGCTGTGTAGACAAGCCCTTAGGGTTTCATGTTTGTGCCTACGCTGCACACAGTGGCCACAAGGATCTTCACAGCAACAGTGAGGGTATTACTCCAAAAGCGAAGGCCCATGCTATTAGCTCTTAGCAGTACAGAGCCTAGGACACACTGCCGAGCAGTTCTGATTCTATCCAGCAGAAGGCAATCCTGCACGCGTATGCACGCACACGCCCCAGTGGCTGTCACAGTCTGCAGTGACGTGTGCACAGGGATCATTAGTTTTCATGCTCTCAGGCATATTACAGAGAGCAGTTACAACAGCAGCTGGATCAATCAAAGAGCAGGAGCTGCTGCCAGTTTAGAATGGCCAAGAATTGTCGCTGACAATGGCTGGGGAATGGGCAGGGAGCTGCCACCAACACAGCACAGATGCTGGATAACACTGACAAGCCTGGAAGTGGAAAGCAAATGTTTTACTGGAAGAACGGATAGTGACCCATGGGCTCTGTACCAACCTGGGGAAAATCCACTGGTGCATGGACTGAATGCTAAAAGTGCATAAGAGCCCTTGGGTACCATACTAATGTTTGGCAGAAGCATCTATGGGAGTCCTTTCCTACACAGTGAGGGCATCTGGGCATTATATCATGGGCACTTCCTCTTTGTCCCATCCCCAGCTGGCCAAGGAAGTTTACATCTCCCTAAAATATAGATAAAAATGCTATTGCCATCTGTCCTGCCATCTCCTTGTGGTACCTTGGATCTGCCTGCACGTGCCACTCATCCTGTGGACAAAGAGACTTGCCAATATGTGCAGGGATGTTTTGCTTTCCTGCAACCAACCATCCATGTGGGAGGTAGGGTGCAGGAAAGCAATCCATGCCACACCCTCCCCTAACATATCCACCAGGTCTACCAGCTAAGCACCCAGGGTAGCTCTAGCATCTGAGCCTTGCCCTGAGAAGCAGTGTGTTAATGGGATCACTTTGGACCCCTGCTCTCTGTCTTTTCCATTGTTGGCAGACGCCAGCAGGACCCCAGGCCAAATTCAGCTGTGGCTGTTGACTTCGTTGGGGTTGTGCCTATCCATTCCAACATCTCATCTTTCACTTGCACACAGACAAACAAGGTCCCTATTATAGCAGTCATAGCAAAGGGCTGCTGAGGCTGCCCACAGTTGGTGTGCCACCACGTCCCCTCCCCAGCCACTCACACACGTGACAGTTCTTTTTTCCCCATGGGAAAGTGCCATTTTTCCCAACTGCCAGTGGTGGGGTGGGAATGAATATGATCATGGGTATGAATGTTATCTTAGTCATTCAGGAGCAGACAGGCATGCATTGCAGAGGAAACTGCTCAAGATGCAGAGTATGGGACTAAATTAGGCCTGAATATTTAAATTAGGCCTTAATATTGGAGCATCATATCTCCAGGAATGTACACAGGGAGGTGCACATATACTGTGTGTAGGTCCACATGGTGCATAGAGACGTGTGCAGCTTATGCAGGTGCACGGATGTATCTCTAGTGCCAGAGTATCGTGTCTGTCGAACACCTAAGTGCAGATGTGCACACAGTGCCCTGTTGGTTGTGTTCACATAGATGGCAGCACATTCAGATGCATGGTGGTGTACTGTCCCATCTAGATCAGCAGTGCTGAGCTCATGCAGCATCCTCAGGGCTTGGCTTCCCTGGACCCACCTGTTATTGAGCAGAGCGAGGAGTTCCCCAGCATGGTACAGGTCATTCTTTGTTACCCGGCTGAAGCGGAATTCGTTGAGGTTGCAGAAAGTGACAGCAGGGAATGTCAACCTGGTTGTGGCCACTTCATCCAGCCTGGTGACATGAGGGTAGAGGAAGTAGTATTGGATCCTCTCCGTGCAGACATAGGCCAACAGGGCCATAGAGCCCAGGAAGCAGAGAGTCCAGATGATGCGCTTGAAGGAGAGCCTCTCATAGGAGATAATGTGGGACAGGCCATGCAGAGTGGAGCTACTGGCAAAGGCCTGGATACTGACTGGATGGCCATTCTCCACCTCCTCCTCGTCCACTTTCAGGTCCAACATAGTCAGGGCTGAGATACAGAGCGAGCCACTCTATGAAGAACAGAGGAGCCCATTACTCCCAGCACGGACACATGGACAGGCCAGTTGGGATGCTGCTGCTCCTCCCAGGCTAAGGACCTCAGCAGGGACAGCAAAGATGCCATAGGGGGAGAGGCAATAATGAAAGGTGCATTCCCAGTGGACTCAACATCCCAGGAAATGGAGCAAATGACGGGAATCCTGGGAGGATGCTCCCAGCTGCCTCTGAGGGATTCCATCCTATGCACTGGGTTTTTTAACACAGTCCCTTGTATTTCTACATCCCTCCCACCCTGTCTCTGTCACTGTGATGTCCATACACCAAAGCTAGTTACCATTCTCCCCCAAACAACTCTTTCACGGGTTTATCAGATCCTCCCGCTTTCCTCCACCTCCCCCCACCACACACACACACACACACACACAGCACTAGCGTGTCAAGAAACAGACCAAAGAAACAAGAATCCAAACCTGAAGGCAGGGTCAGCATCCAGGGCTGGGTCCACACTGCTCCTGTAGGGTTGGTCCCAGCAGCAAAGAAGATAGGTCCTTGCACTAGGGTGGATCTCCCTCCACCTCTCGCCGTTTGGATGAGAAGAAGGGAGTGAGGGAGACGCATGCACAGAAGGATGTGAGAGTCACAGAGACTGGCAGGTGGAGGAAAACCGGAAAAAGAGGGAGAGAAATAAAAATAATCCTAACCCCTCAAGTATCTTAGGAGGGAGGGTGCAATCCTCTGGGATCTGGGCTGCACCAAGGAGCCTGTTCACTGCAGCTGCTCAGGGAAATCAAAGGAGATCATAGCTGGAAAGGAGGCAGCTGAAGGGAGAGAAGAGCGATTGAGAAAGAGAGCGAGCAAGCGAGCAGGCGTCTGTATCCCTGCCAAACACATGGATACCTCCCCTTGTGGCTATTCAGAAGCTTGTTATTCCTTCAGATGCATAATCCGCATGAATTCATTGTCTCCGTGCTGGTGGGGCCCAAATGGCGAGCGGACGGGTCCTGCAGGGGCTGATGGGGAGCTCAGTGAGAGTGAGCAAGGGAGAGAAAGACAGACCAGGAGAGAGGAGGAGGAGAGCAGATCTGGAGGTACCGAGGCAGTGATTGCAGTCTGGCTGTGCTGTACTGGCTGGCAGAAGCTGTTGATGCTGATGCTGTGTGCATGTGGATAATGTGTGTGTAAGAGACTCTCCCACCCCCCCTTGCTGTCTTAATCAATGCTCTGCTCCTCTCTTGGCTGATGCCACTATCTGCCACTAACACACCATGTCCTGGGCAGGGAACAATCCTGCATCGGCTGAGGCATGAACCCGCTGACCTAATAGGTCTTTGCCATACCGTTCCTCCTAGGATTCTCAATCACAATGTTACCAATTCATCCAAACTCAGTGGCAGAGCCTGGTCTGTAACAGCAGCATTGCTGTGCCCAGAGCAGTCTCTAGGCTTTCGCCTGTGTTCAGTCTTTGAATCAGTGAGTCAGTGAGTCTAGAATAAGGAGGAGCTGAATAGCCACTTGTCTAAGTCCCTCTCTCTCCCCAAGGCTGGCAGGACAATGATGAATCTCAGTGATTTATTTCTATCCTCTGAAACTCTCTGGGCCTGATTCTCTATCCCCTGTACTTTGTGTCATCATTTACTCCAGTGCAAAGTGGGTGTAAAACACTACCAAATCAGAATAAATATGCACATTGCACTTACAGCTTTACAAGGAAAAGTGCATGGAGTCTCAAACACTCTTTTTCCCTAGCTTTACAAGTTCAATCATTTCCCAGTCAAGCAATTCCTCTTCTTCCCCGCCCGCCAGCCCGGCTCCATTTGTCTATAGTTTGCAGAGCCTTGCAAAACAGTCAGGAAAATTCCCTCCACAGCTCAAAAACCTGCTCATCTGCCTTGACCATGAGGATGACAACAGAGAAATAAAATCCCAAAGACAGCTTTACTTGATCATAAAAAATTAGACTTTCCCCAGATGAGCAGCCAAGTGGAATTCTGCAAGGAAGGCAGGGTGGAGGTAAAGGAGGGGACTGGTGGCCCATGATTCCTGGGTTCTGTTTATACTAATGAAAGTCTTTGGGGCTCTCACAGCTCAACATCTCCATTTACATAACCATGAAATTGTGATGCCTTTTGCTTTCCATCCACTGCACCTTCAGATTTTTAAGTTCTCTCTTCTTGCACAGAGCTCAACAGATATTTTGTTCTCCAAACAAAGACTGTTCTCAGACTGTTACTGAAAACACACACACACACACAGTGTTCTCTCTCTCAGGGAGACTTGATTTTTGTCCTTTCTGAGGATGCTCTTTTGAGGCATATCCACACCAGGAAAAAAAGGTGTATTTTTAACCATATTACCTAACGTGGTAAAATCCGAGTGCAGACAAGGCCCTTGTAGTTTTAACACCTGTGCATAGGTCATGGTAAATGCTATGCTCCCCCATAGTCTTTACCTCAACCTGCTCACACCCGAAAATCACAAATGACCTTATCTTCATGAGGCGTTTACCCCATGTTAATTACTACATGTTAGCTACTGTGAGGTGTGATAACACCATTTCCTAAAGAAGATTCACCCTGAATCTTGGACAGACCAGCCTGCTTGGTTGAAGGGTTACTGGCTAGCAGGTACTAATGAGACCGGCATGGCAGAGAAGCAGATTCCTTTTCGCCCTGAAAACCTTGGATTAACTCCAGATGGTTCTCTCTCTCCCACTCCCCCCAGAATCAGGGTTGTCATAACAGGATGACACGAATAGGGAACAGTCAGATGCAAGGGGGTAATGAATGGGAAAGTGGGTTTAACAGGGCTTTCCCAGTTCTAGCGCTGATCTCAATTCCCACATCCTTCAAAGAGAACCAACAAGAAGCAGTGATACTGGTTTAATGGCAACGCTTGACCGGTGTGGATAGACAACGCAGGAGAGGACGAAGGAAGAAACAGAAGGAGACAACCACACCATCAACGTTATGGACATTGTTTTCATAGCCGCCTGTGTAATACACGAGATAGATGTGTGTGATCATGGTTTCACATGCGCATGTAATTGCATATGCAAAAGTATACACGAAACTGTGTGCACAGTTTGCAAACCCTGATACCACTCTAGTGTATGCACGTGAATGTGCTCATCCCCGATTTGTACATGTAGTGGCACACAAGTTAAGCACACAATGGCACACACGTTTACACTTGTAGTTGTGAAAATCTGCCCCATAAAGTTCCCATTTTTCATTTCCAGTGTGTCAGTCTCCCTCCCTCAGAAACGATGGAGGCTTCCAACATACAGACACCGAAGATGTTAAAATCCTGAACATGCAGGTGAAAAGCTGTACACGCAGTGTTATGCAGTCTTCACCCTGGAGCTTTGAAAGCTTAGCATCAGTGGCACCTGTCCTCTTCCTCGAGTCCCAGAGGTTCAGAGCCCAGCTCCTTTAGCGATCTGGCAGCACAAAAGGACTCTCAGACCAAGTTAGCTGTTGTTCCATCCCATCTACTGCCTCATCCCAGGAGCTGTGGCTGTGTAAGACCATTGAACAACTGTAAGCAACTGATGTGGAGACAAGGCACTTGGGCTATTTCCCTGGAGTGTCAGTCACAGAAAGGGGACTGAGCAACAGATTGCTGCACACTGCCAGGAGTGAAAGTGGATTAACGCCCCAGTGACGGATTCTTGTAGGCAGAGGATAGGATACAGGCCCTCTGTAGACACCCCACTGAAGAGGGTGTGCAGGACTGGTACCCCAAATGTCCATATGAGCCCAAATGTGAAGGGAAGTGCTACATTCGCAGGAGCACTGCCTATGGTGGGACAGTCCCGATTTTCACACATCTGTCCACATTGATTAAGTCCATTCAGAAATCTACGATTTATTTCAGGACATACATTGGCAATGCAACCTCACAGAATGATGGGGATAAGTGAGCACATAAGGCCCCAACACCATTATTCACGGGGGGCTCATCTTCTGGCTACATTCCTGAATGGGAGTCAGGCCTCCACAGCTCTACTCTCAGCTCTGCCACAGCCTTGAGCAAGTCACTCCATCTGTGTGCCTCAGCTTGCCTGTCTGTATAGTGGGGATGCTCTGTTTCTCAGGGAAGTGCAGAAAGGTTAAATTCATTGCTTGGAAAGCACACTGAGGACCTTGGACAGAAGGTGCTACAGATGGAGAAAATACCGTAACAAATCTGAAACCAGCGCAGTTGTCTGTCACTATGTTACCCCCTGTGGCTGTCAGAACTCCATAGTGACTGCAGGGATAGAATTCAGACCTCCTCCTCCAAAAGCACGGACCCCTACCACTTAAGTCAAAGGAGAATCTCTATTAGCTGCTAGCCATACAGCGCTATGAAACACAGATGAGCAGTTCTGATTCCAGCCAGCAGAGGGCAGTGGTCTGTACCTAGAGACACACTCTCTCTCTCTCTCTCTCTCAGTACTATCTGTCAATACTGGCTACGTCTGCATTATGAGTTATGGGTGTGATTTCTTTGCTTGTGTACACACACTTGTGCAAGCGCTCATGGACCTAGTGCCAGCATAAGCAGCAGCACAGCTGCAGTACCCGAGGTAGCGGCAGCGGAGGCATGACGTAGCCATGCCAAGCACGTACCCACCAGCTTCAGGCAGGTTTGTACTCGGCACAGCTAACCCTCACCTCCACTCCCACGACCTGCCCTACAACGGCTACGCTGTTTGTTCTTGTGCTAGCTTGATGAAAGCTGATGCAAGCATGTGTACATGAGCAAGGGAATCCCACCCCTTGCTCAGAGTGTAGCTGTAGCCACAGAAAACACATATGGGAAGCAAACAACAATCATCACCACCATTAATAAGTAATTCTCCAGTAAACAGAATCAAGGCAGTGTGGCAAAGGCTTGCTGCAACAAGGAGGGCTAGCGGTGGAAGGGGCATCAGCGTGGGCATCCCTGACTTTATTTTGCTTGATGGGTTTTCCCTCCTCAGGCCTCTGACTGAGGTTTCCCACTGCAGGGCCTCCTGGTGCCAAGAGCCTCATAAGTGATGTCCTTTGACCTTGTGGAGCAGAGGTCAAGCTGGCTGGAATAGTCCCTGATGAATCCCCCGCAGCTTTCATTGGACCAACAGGAGGCATGAATTCACCCACAAAGGGTAGGTCACCATTCAAGACTTCCTGAAAGGGGCAGCTCCTGATGGTGGCGAAAGACAAAGAAGCCAACTGGAAAGAACAAATGGGCTTGAGATCTGGCTCTCAAGTCTCATGGGAAACTGGCTCTCTGGCTTTGGCACCAAGTTTGTAAGGGACAATAGCTTAAGCCACCCTCATCCTAATAGTCAGAGATGCTGAGCATTCACAATTCTATCTCATGGCGCTAGGAGTGGGAGGTGCTTAGCTCCCTGAAAAAAAAAAAAAAAAACTTGGGCAACAACAAATCAAAGCCCTCCAAATTAATGACCATTTGAAAATCTGGGCCTTAGCCACTACAGAGTTCAGTAACATAGTTTCATGGTTTAGGGTCTTTGTATTTATTTCAACATATGAAACATAAATGAGCGCTTGTTTCTGTCCCCCTGGGAGCCCTGCTATGGGTTGTGGAGGCCTTGCTTTGTAGTCCTTTATTTATAAGTCTAATTTGATATGCTCCATGGAATGAGTTTGACATCTCTGACTAAAGGCCTCTTGGCTGATTCTGGTTGGAGATTTTTCTAATTAGGTTTGGCTAGAAGGAGGCAACCCTCTCTCAGATGTGGACTTCCCTATCATGACCTTGGCCTTTGCAACCTCCAGGCAGGATCACCACAGTACACTTGCCACATATGGTTGCTGGTGAACATCACTCAGAAACTTCAGCTGGTACAGGGTGCATCTGGTTCTCAGGTGATGAATATCACAATTGTGCTGCAGAATCTGCATGGGCTTGCAGTTCTATTTGAGTGCAACTCTAAGTTCTGACTTATTAAGCCATTTGCAATTTGGGCGCTGGATATTTTTGGGCCAAGGGGCCTGATTTTCCTCTGAAAACCAGGAACAATTTGATCGTCTTCAATGGAGCTTAACAGGAGTACACTGGGGAATCAGACCCCCTTCTCTCTCCTTGCATTCTAAGCCAGCACATGGGAGCAGCTGGGACACAAGCTGACAGGCACTAGCTTTGTTCATTAGGGGGCAAGTTCCTCAACTCTGGAAGTTTGCTGAACGTCAAGGCACTCTGCAAGGCCATTGCTGAGGCTTTTTCTGGGGATTCAGTTGAGGAGCAAGGCTCTCAGCTCCAGGCTGTGTTGGGGAGTTTATTCATAGAATATCAGGGTTGGAAGGGACCTCAGGAGGTCATCTAGTCCAACCCCCTGCTCAAAGCAGGACCAATCCCCAATTAAATCATCCCAGCCAGGGCTTTGTCAAGACTGACCTTAAAAACTTCTAAGGAAGGAGATTCTACCACCTCCCTAGGTAACGCATTCCAGTGTTTCACCACCCTCCTAGTGAAAAAGTTTTTCCTAATATCCAACCTAAACCTCCCCCATTGCAACTTGAGACCATTACTCCTTGTCCTGCCTCTTTGACCACTGAGAATAGACTAGAACCATCCTCTCTGGAACCACCTCTCAGGTAGTTGAAAGCAGCTATCAAATCCCCCCTCACTCTTCTCTTCTGCAGACTAAACAATCCCAGTTCCCTCAGCCTCTCCTCATAAGTCATGTGTTCCAGACCCCTAATCATTTTTGTTGCCCTTCGCTGGACTCTCTCCAATTTATCCACAACCTTCTTGTAGCGTGGGGCCCAAAACTGGACACAGTACTCCAGATGAGGCCTCACCAATGTCAAATAGAGGGGGACGATCACGTCCCTCAATCTGCTCGCTATGCCCCTACTTATACATCCCAAAATGCCATTGGCCTTCTTGGCAACAAGGGCACACTGCTGACTCATATCCAGCTTCTCGTCCACTGTCACCCCTAGGTCCTTTTCCACAGAACTGCTGCCTAGCCATTCGGTCCCTAGTCTGTAGCTGTGCATTGGGTTCTTCCGTCCTAAGTGCAGGACCCTGCACTTATCCGTATTGAACCTCATCAGATTTTTTTTGGCCCAATCCTCCAATTTGTCTAGGTCCCTCTGTATCCTATCCCTGCCCTCCAGCATATCTACCACTCCTCCCAGTTTAGTATCATCCACAAATTTGCTGAGAGTGCAATCCACACCATCCTCCAGATCATTTATGAAGATATTGAACAAAAATCCGGCCCCAGGACCAACCCCTGGGGCACTCCACTTGACACCGGCTATCCAACTAGACATGGAGCCATTGATTACTACCCGTTGAGCCCGACAATCTAGCCAACTTTCTACCCACCTTATAGTGCATTCATCCAGCCCATACTTCCTTAACTTGCTGACAAGAATACTGTGGGAGACCGTGTCAGAAGCTTTGCTGAAGTCAAGAAACAATACATCCACTGCTTTCCCTTCATCCACAGAACCAGTAATCTCATCATAAAAAATTTTATTGTTGAAAAGCTTATATTTACAATATAACTTCGCACAGGTCTTGCATCTTCCAACCAAGAATCTCACTGCCCTTGACGGGTTTCACAAGATAGGGAAGCATCATCTCATTTTACAAACCAGCATACAGTGATGTTATGTGATTTACTCCAAAGGTCAGATGACAGGGGTCCTGCTTCCCAATCCCTGCACTAACCCTTTGAACCTACTTTCTAAATTGGAAACTCTTTATTCATTAAGACAAGAAAAAAATGCAGACAACTCTATCCAATCAACAGCTGAGATCAGCTGATGAAATGCAGCAGTGTGCAGAAGAAAGAGGCTGCTCTGTGAGCTACAGGAATCATGGATTAAAAAAAAAATCTATTTGGGGATGCAGAAGCGTTAAAACTTTCGTTGTATGAATCTCAGCCTGTTCTTTGCTGAAATCAGTGAGGCCAGTGAAAAGAGCTACAAACCAGGGCATGTTCTAACAGACCCTGTTCGCATGTGTGATAAACAGCAGGATGCATGCAAGCATACCATTTCATCCAGGCCATGTACTGATCCTGCTCCTTCTCCCTCTCAAGTTTCTTTAAACCAAGTCCCCCAAAACCTTTTGGTTAAATCTTTCAGCCTGGTGCTCATCTCTCTCCCAAATTGCTAACTGTAATCTCCTGCTCTCCAGCCTCCAGACATCCACAATGTCCATTCAAAACTCAGCTACTGAGAACCTTTTCCCGCCCTTGTCTTGATCACTCCCTCTCCTTTGTTACAACATCAGACTCAAGCTTCTCTCCCCACCCTCAGGGCTAGGGTGACCAAACAGCAATTGTGAAAAATTGAGACGGGGGTGGGAGGTAATAGGAGCCTATATAAGAAAGAGACCCAAAAATTGGGACTGTCCCTATAAAATCGGGACATCTGGTCACCCTACTCCGGACCCTACCTAGCACTGCCTGCCCCTCCTTCTCCCATCTACCACTGTCTCTTACTGAACCTTTTCCCACGTTAACCCCCCTTCCCCAACACCCACGAAACGCCTTGCTGAGCTGAGTTATAGGAGCAGTGCTCTCCCTCCTCCTTAAAATCACCCCTCAGGACCATCATCTTCCATGATGCCTGCACAGAACTCAACAGCTAGTAGCTGATGGGCTGGGAGGCAACTGGGTATGGCTGAGATGTACCGATATTGCAACTGTCTCCTTCTCCCCTACCCTTCACATCACTCCTGTCTTCTTAGACTGTAAATTCTTCGGGGCAGGGACCACAGTGTATTTGTGTTTGTCCAGTACTCAACACAAAGGGGCACTAACTAGCCTCCTGGGTTGCAGCTTCAGTGGAGATACCAAGAGCTAAATGGGCCATAGAGACAGATCGCCCCTGATACTTGGAGGTGACCTCTTTGTCTAATCCCTGGGGCACATTAGCAGGGAAAGCTTGCCCTGGCAACGCCCAGGCAGCTGCAGTGTCCAGAGAGGATTCAGTCTCCAGGGCTGTAAATTAGGAACCTTTCATCAGTGCAAAAGTCACAAGCTTTCAAGGAAAATCATATTCTTCTGGGCCAGATCCTTGGCTGGTATAAATCAGCACTGGTCCAATGAGGTCAAGGGGGCTACACTGATTTACACTAGCTGAAGATTTAGCCCATAATCTGGACATTTAAGATTTCAAAGCAGTTTTCAAACCATTCTTTTACATTTCTGGTGGAAGGTGGTGTAGCTGTTTACAGATGGCATCACCCATGCCTTTACTTTCCCCTGCTCCATTTTGCACAGGGAGCACATTACCTAGGCAGGAGAGATGGCAGTTATGTGCTGATAGCGATCTCTATATTAAGTTTTCTGATAAAAATTCAGAGGAGAACACACCACTAGGATAAAAAAATTTCTCCTCTACGCTCTTGCTGGATTTACTGTCATTTATTTTTTACAAACGAGTCATCCTCAGCTGTATTTTTACTGACAATAAATTCACCAAAGGTTGTAGGGAATAGAAGCTGAAGAACTTGGGCATTCATTGTTTCAGACATCTGAGTGTGCGTGCAATGCCTATGTGCCCTTTCCCTCTTTTGGGTGGATTCTGAACTGCTCATCTGTATGGCATAGGCCCTACATTAGCATCTAACAGAGAATCTTCTTCACATCAAGTGGTCAGTTCCTCTAGTTTTAGAGCAGGAGGACCCACGTTCTCTCCCTACTGCTGCCATGAACCTCCAGGGGCCACAATGACTGCTAAATTTTGGGAGTATTAGGTAGCCATGAGTCTTTCCATCAGCCTGACCAGCCTCTGACTATCCTACAGACCTCACACACACAATAAGTGGGACTTTAGTGACATGGGACGGCTTCGCACAGCCCCTCACAGTTACCTTTCCCTACATAGGGAGGAGGACAACTGGGGCTTTTCCCCAAAGTGAAGGAGAGCAGCTGCCCCAGGGAAGTGGAGCTGCAAAGAGCTCTCTCTATCTGGGGAAGTCATACCCTTGCTCAGGGGCAGGGAGTGGCATCCTTCCAGAAGGGCATCCCCCTTCTGAGGAGAATACAATCCTTGAGGAGAACAGCAGAGAAAGGTATGGAGAAATCCAGGCCTTCCTCTGCCACTCCCAGCAGAGGGGAGCAGCTCTAATTGGGCCTCCACCTTCCTCCGCTCTGCTGCCTTAAGATATCAGACCTGATCTTTAAAGTGCTCCATGGCCTGGGCCCAAGATAGCTAAAAGATCATCTAAAGCTCCAGGATGAAGACTGTGATCAACAACTACACTCCTCTGGCATAACAGGGCTCTCATTAATCAGATTAAAGCGTGTCTGTACAGGAGACAGAACCCTCTCTGGGGATGGTCCAAGACTTGGTATTTTCCACTGTATGCATCCAATGAAGTGAGCTGTAGCTCACGGAAGCTTATGCTCTAATAAATTTGTTAGTCTCTAAGGTGCCACAAATACTCCTTTTCTTTTTAAGGATACAGACTAACACGGCTGCTACTCTGAAATCCAAGACTTGGGATGAACTCCCCCAAGAACTAAGAACCATCACAAACCTCACCACCTTCTGCTCCAAGTGCAAGGCACATTTCTTTGACCCAGCCTTCTCTAATACAAAACACATAGCAACAGGTGTATTTATATTTTTAAAGAAAGATATACACTGCCAAAACAAGACACTCCACTACACATGCTTCTTCCTCTGGGGAGAGGATGAGAGAACAAACTACACATGACAGATGTGCAGTCATGTGGCTTAATGCACTACTGGAAGGCATCAGATACTACGGTGATAAGCACAGTATAGGAAACCTACATAGAATGAAACCGAACAGAATTCTCTTCAGACTCACAGGCATACAGAATGGATCCAATTAACAGGAAAAGTGTTAATGTGCCAAACGGTGATTAGGGCTCTTAGCACTGTTCTTAGGAAGCGTGTGTGTGCATGTGCAAGCGGGTGGGAAGGGGTGTCGTGAGGCAAGGGAGAAGGCTTCTGGCTAAAAATGTATGAGGTAATGAGCAAGACTTCCATGGGCATATGGTTCAAATGCATTCATCCAATAGTAGGGCAGATTGAGACAACTCACCTGGCTCTGGCCCTTGGTTCCATTCCCCACTCACCTCTCTGGCCACTTAGGCAATTCAGGGCCTGCGTGGGGGACCCACATGATCTCGCCTCTGAGCTCTGGCCCTACTCTGCCTTTGATGGGAGCGGTAGAGGCCCATCAGCAGGCAGGGCTTCTCCTGGACTCAAAAATAGACACTGCCACATCCAGGCTCTTTCAAGATTTCTCCCTCAATAGAAGCCAGTGAACAAACAGAAAACCAGCCCTCTAACTCAGTCCTTACTTTCAGGTTTCAGTTCCACACCTCTTAAGAGCCTCTGGCAGCTTCCTAGTTCTGACCAGCTCTGCTCCCTCTCTGGGACAGCAACCTCAGAGCTTTCTCTCTTGCCTCAGGGGACTCACCACAGACGTTAGCTCCACTACGCTGGAGCCTTTGCAGCCACAGGCACAGCTTGTCCCAAACAATTCCTCCTCTTCCTGCCCTCCTAGCAGCCCTTTAAAGGCCCAGGTGTAGCCCGGGCCCTCTTGAATTGACTCTATTGAATTCACACGCTCTGCTCCAGGGGAGCTGGGCCTAGTCTATCCATAGGGACCAGCTATCCTGAGACAAGCCTCCAGATACATGAGGGGTCTTCCAGGGCCCAGCACAATTCCTCTCTGGGCAGGCTGAGGCCTCCCCCAGAACACCACTCCCAACCTTTATGTGGGCTGGAATCCGTCACAGAAGAGGGAGGTCTCAGACCACCACCCACATCCTAGCAGAACACTCTGTGTGGGGTGGGGCGATCCCTCCCACCAGCGTCCTAAGGGCCACAATGAGATAGCAGCAGTGAGGTGCCCTCCCTCCCCAAAGCCTTTGCTGGGATGGTGTCAGCAGGGGTGCTGCAAAGCAGTGGGTCTGAGCTATTGTCTCAGGCTCTCTGCAGACTAAAGGAGATGTTACTGCATCAGTTACACTCTAGTCACATTTGCAAGGTTACCCTCCCAACCATGAAGGCTAGAAACAGATTTTTTGAAAGGAATGCTTAGATCGTGTCACCATCACGCGATTCAAGGAGCCAGGGTCCTATGCCCTAACATGACCTTGCTTAACAGTTACTCACTCTGAAGAGCTCCTCAAGTGCAGATCCTAAATAATCCCCTCAGTGTTCACTCCAAATTGCTCCCCAGGTACTCACTCTAAAAAAAAATCCTCTCAAATGTTCATCTCACACCATTCCCCAGGTGCCTACCCAAAACAACTCCTGTCTGAACACTCTGGGGGACAACATGAAGTGCTCCTCCTGAAGTGCTCATGCAAAAGTTCTCCCTGAGAGTCACAGTAAACTTATCCTCAGGTGCTCAACCCAGACCATTTTCCTGGATCTCACCCTAAAGAGCTTTTCAGTTGCTCATATTACATCACTCCACGCTAAAGAATCCTCCTAAACAATTTTGCAGGTGCGCAATCTAAGCTGCCTGCCATATCCTCATCCTGTACCACAGCTGGATGCTCACTCTAAATTATTCCTAAGTGCTCTCCAGCAATTGCTCCCCAGCAGCACCAGATTAAGGCAATCTGGGGCACAAAGCACTCCCACATAAGGGAACTTGTCTGCCCACGTTCTCACACCATGGCCCTTTCCTGCTTGCAGTAGTAGTGCCAAAAGCTTTCATGTAAAAAGCTTTCTGCTGGAGGCCCGAACACCACTCCTCTGTGACCCAGCCAGTACACACCTTTCAGAGTGACTGTGTCATGCTGTCTGAAGACTCAGGCAGGGACTCCTCCATCCTCTATGCTCAATCATGTCTTCAACAGTGAGGGATAGAAACATAATTTAAAAAGGAAAAAAAAGTATTGGCAACATGCTTGTGGACAAAATCTCTCTCAAGAGACCTGGGAACTCAGGCTGAGTTCTGGACAGATTCCACCCACGCTGTGAAGCCTCTCCCATTCTTGGAACTGCTGGACCTACAGAAGCCAAGAGAGTTCCTGTGAGGGAGATGCTTCAGAGGTGTTGAAACAAGCCTTCCTCCCAGGAATTCTCTCATTGGTTTACTACCCCAAGGCCACTCCGCCAGTGAGAGCAGTAGCAGGTGCTAAAGCAGAGCAGACAGGCACAACATGGGGCTGTAAACACTGGTGACCTGCCTGCACTTGCTCTCCCAGAGCTGTTTTTTTGGATAAATCCCCCGTCTAGTGTATTGAAGGCCAAGCAGGCTGTAGTAGGCTAATGCTTATCCAAGAGTAATGTGATGGTCCAGTGTGTTCCCCCATAAGAATGTAAGAGCCTACTACTGCAAATAGTTAACATAGTCACTCCTTTAGTGCAGGGGTAGCACCCCTGCTTTTAGCACTGGAGGCAAAGTGTTTAAGCCCTGCTGAGGACCCAGGGTGGTTACAAACCAGCAGTGAAATTTAGGCTGTCAACAAAGCAGAGGGGTGCTCACCCCTCATAATAATAGCCACCTGACTACATGCCTTTGCAAAATAGCTTGGTGTTCAGGCACCACTTTCCCCTAGGTTGAGGTGTTCTGCTTTCATTAAGCAGAAGCTAAGGGCAGCTGTTGAGTCTGACTGAAGAAACATGAGCCCAGTTTTCTTTCAATCTCCTGTTTAAACAAACAGCACCAGAGTTTTCACCACTCAAAAAAAAAAATGATGGTTTCAATTTCCAAAGAGGTTGGGATATGCTGTGGGCCTGAGGATGAAGGACAGGGATCCTTCTTCCAAGGGGCAACAACTCAGCACTGAGAGGTAAGAGACCAGGCAAGCTGTCCAAATGCTATGCCAACATCCAGGAAAATATTTTCCTGGAGGAAGTATTGGCAGGGGCACTGACCACGCTGGGAAGGTCTGGCTCACTCAGCTGTAGTCAGCATGCTTTAGGGTCAACAGCCAGAGAGAAAAATGAAAGAGAAAGGAGAACAGAGAACAAGAAGTGACAAAGGGGACAAGAAAGAGAAAGAATAAGAAAGAAGAATGATCAAGATAGAGAGGGGAAGGAAAAAGAACAAAGAGCAACAGCAAGAGCCAGAAAAATCAGAAAGGAGATGAGAAAATGAAAGGCAGATAAAGAAAGCTAGCAAGGAGGAATGTGTGAGACGTAACAGAGAGAGAGGAAAGGAAGAGACAGAGAGAGCCTGAACAGGAGAGAGATGACAGGGAAGATTGGAAGATTTAAAGAGAAAGTGACAGAAAGAAAGAGGAGGGGGTTGCTTCCACCCAGGGGAGATGACAAACTGTCAGTGGGGATTGGTGCCATCCACAGACATGTAAATTATCTGGGCACCTGCAGTGCCTGCCTCACGGGCATCTTGGGGTAATTTGGAGCTTGCTCCGTGCATGCCATCACCCTATCATTTCTGGGTCTCATGAGTCATGCACTCAGTAGTCACAAATCTCCCTCTCTGCAGCTCAATGACTCTGGCACAGGCAGAGTACAAAGCAGATCATGGGTCACATACCTGCTGTCTATGTAACAAGGACAAGCCAACTGGGGAGCTGGGATTTAGATTAAATCTCAGGAAAAACTTCCTAACTGTAAGAACAGGGGAACAATGGACAAGCTTGGGAGGCTGTGAAAGCTTCTTCACTGGAGGTTTTCAAAAGGAGGCTGGATAGCTATCTGTCTTGGCTGATTTAAACACAACAAATCCTGCATCTTGCCAATGTGTTAGAGTAGATGACCTTTGCGGTCCCTTCTAACCTTATGATTTTGCCCCTCACTTCCCCCCCAATCTCCATGCAACCCTGTCAAAAACACTCTTTGATCAGCCAAGTTGAAGGGGATTAGCCACAGGATAATGAGAGGCTGGTGGGAATATAACTCCAATCTCAGTGGCTGTGATTTTACATCCCTGCCTAAAGCATCAAGTTCATCTGTGCTACTTCCATGCCATTGCAGAGGCTGGGGCAGCAATCCTTCCATTCAACCCCACCCAATCATCTGAACCTCTCTGTAGACTTAGCTGCTTCAAGGTAGAGGAACTCCCAAGTGTGCTTCCATCCTGGGCAACTCTGCAAAGCTAAGCAGCCCCGTGAGGAATCTCTGATTCCCCTAGTGAGTCTCCAGAGAGCTGGCACAGAGGAAGATATCTGTGCACAGCCTTTGTGTTGTGTGTGCCTCGTGCCCCTCACCAATGCACCCATTTGCATGCTAGGCATGCTGCATATACAGTCTCTACGGATCCTGTGTTTGGAGTCTCCATACATTGCAGGACCCTAGGAACAACAGTTGAGCTACATCATAACATTGAATTAGATGATTATGTTGCACCGATACCTGGCACTTGTATTGTCCAACCATTAGTGATTCAGTGCACTACCCACACCACTGCTGGGCCTGGAGCTTTTCAGTTACCCTTTGTGTGCTCAATTCTGCAAGGAGCTACATGCCCTCAATTCCTAATGAAGCCCTTTGGAGCTGAATCAGACCCTTGATTAGTTCCCTAAGTTGTTATGAGAAGAACCTTAGAACAGAAAAACAAAGTTACCTGGGGCAGCCAGCAGGTGGCAGCACAAACAGCATAGTACAGTACTACATTACAGGGATGCATCCAGTCCACACAATACAACACAATGCAACTCTTTTCCCCGGGTTCAGTATTGTTCACCTCCTGAACATGAGGAAAACACAGGCTGTTCTCCCTTGCTGCAGTGCCAAAATCACTAGGCATTAGGTGCCACACCAGGCATAATCAATTAAAAAGAGCTAGATGTTTGGTACAGAAGTCTATTGTGTTAGGAGCGGGTAGTTTGATAAAGGGTCCCTGGCCTCCTCCACGCTGTCATGCACAGACTTCCAATCAGTCTCTGTGGCCCACTCACTCTTTTGCCTCCCCACTGAGATGACCAGCAATGACAACAATTGTGCCAGGGATGCCACTGCCAACAAATGGCCTGAGATCCTCCAATGTGTTCCATATGTGAGGCCACCAAACAAGCGGCAGACAGTGACACCTTTTACAGCCTGGCTTTCCCTCTCACACCAGTGGGAATCAGAGGTTGCTCCATTGAAGTTACGTTGGTGTGAGAGGACAATCAGTCCCCTTATTTCTATAAGCCTGAGCTGGATTCAGTTGTTTGTCCTAATGCTGAAAGGCTCCATACCCTATCACCCAAGCCATCAGCCATCCCCTCTGCCCCTTTCACACTCTCAGCCAATACTCAGCTTTCTGCCTTAAGAGTTGGCTCTTCAGCCCTTTGGGATGCCACATATCCTGGTTTTAATGGCTCCATCTCAGTTTTGATGGGGACTCTCCTGCAAGCCTTAACAGCAAGTCC
Source organism: Lepidochelys kempii (assembly GCF_965140285.1). NCBI lineage: Eukaryota > Metazoa > Chordata > Testudines > Cheloniidae > Lepidochelys > Lepidochelys kempii. Next base: position 268,397 of record NC_136399.1, on the reverse strand, counting down.
ACATACCTCCAGGGCTACCGTGGCTCTGTCATAGCCCATTGCCGCACCGGAGACATCCATGCTGCACTGTCACAGCCCTGGGTCACGGTGGTGGGATAGTGCAACAACCAGGCAGAGTGAACCACTGTCTGTCTCAGGGAACAACTTTTCTTAGCAACATATAAACCATGCACTTTTTTAAAAAACATTATTTCCTTAGACTAGGCAGCCCCCTGCTTGCAAATTGCTTCTTTATCTGGAACCACAGTCCATCTGTCGTATCCGAGGCAATTTAATTCGTATTGGTCTATTAAGTACTGCAGTCGCTGGAGGTGCTTTGGTGGTGCTGTGCAATGCAGCTCTGTAATTCCTTAGAAGCTAGTAAAAGCTCTCATTTTTACAGGGTTGTTTTTCCACCCTAACCGTCTCAGACACTTTCGTAAGCATTCCCATAAACTGTGTGACCCCTATGGCCACAGAAGGCCGAAGATAGAGGGTCACTTAAATGCCGCTATTCAGAACAAAGCCCTCGTTGTTCACTGCTGGAACATTTACAGTCTTTGCATCAATGGGGGTTGCAAATGGCAGTAATGTCTGGTCAAGTTTGGGCTTTTATTGCTTAAGATGCAGGGAGTGTTATGGCTTTTGATGCCAGAAAACAAGTGAAATCACCCATGCCCATGTAGTTGTCAGGAAGCAAAAGCCTAAAGTCTGGCTAGGTCATGGGTCCATCCCTCACTACTGTGGAAGTGATAGGAATGACACCAGGGATGACTATGGCCCATACTGGCCACATCTACACTAGAAATTTCACCTGTTTATGACCAACTTGGTTGCTTTGAATAGGCTGAAGAACAGAAGATTCAGGATGCTGGTCACATTAGCTATGCCAAATTATGTTATGGTCAGCTGGGAGCGCTGCCCTGCTACAGACCTGGCACTTCGCTAGATTGACTCAGCTGCAATACCCTCTAGTACACGTCACACAATCCAGAGTCCAGCTTCCAGGAGCACAGTCTGGGAGACTGTCAAAAGCCATTGTGGGACACCTAAGGGAACTGTGGGAGAAAGTGTCTAACTTCCACAGCCCCTGGGAAACTCCCATAATTTCTTTTTTAAAAGATTGTATTTGTACAAATTGTATTTGGTGTCAGGGTAATTTTTAAGGTCTAGTCTTCACACATCACCATGGTATTTAGTATTAGGTAGCCGTGTTAGTCTGTATCCACAAAAACAACAAGGAGTCCGGTGGCACCTTAAAGACAAACAGATTTATTTGGTAAAAAACCCATGAAAGCTAATGCCCAAATAAATCTGTTTGTCTTTAAGGTGCCACCGAACTCCTTGATGTTTTCATGGTATTTAGATAACTTGCTACTGGAGCAGCATGAGGGAGCAGCACTAGATTTCAGTGGCAGAAGCCATCTGAACCTGATCTTTTGCAGCATGAAAAGGTTTAAGCTCATGCAGGAGGCTAAGGAAGTTTTTGGCTGGTGAACAACTTTGTCTGAGGCCAGCAGCAAAAGTCTAGTGCTCTCACTGAGAAAAGTTTTACACATTTCTTTGCAAAGAAGTTCATTCAGATCTGGAGTGAACTCATGCCACAACAGCTTAGCTCAGTGGTTTGAGCACTGGCCTGCTAAACCTAGGGTTGTGAGCTCAATCCTTGAGGGGGCCATTTAGGGATCTGGGGCAAAAATTGGGGATTGGTCCTGCTTCAAGCAGGGGGTTGGACTAGATGACCTCCTGAGGTCCCTTCCCACCCTAACCTTCTATGATTTCCAGCTGGATCCTTTTGTGGTGGCAGGAATGAACACAAAGCCTTCTCTACTTGGATTTCAGCCCATGGCATTTGCTGGAGCTCTGCAGATTGTGGGGTATGTTCAGGATCATAGGGTTCCATTTTGTCACTCCCTCTAGTTCAAAGTCTACAGTGGGGGGTGGGATTTGGGAAGAAACATGGGTTCACGTGTCTTGTATGCTGATGACACCAGCTCCCTAATTCCATTTCCTCCCAGAAGGGGCGGAAAGCCTTAGAAGACTGGAGTTTGGATGAGGGCTAGGCAGCTCAGGCTCAGGCCAGGTAAGACTGAGATAATGTGCAAATTGGAGGAAATGGAAGTCACTATGTGTGATGAGGTATATAAACCCCGCACAAGGATGGAAGGGGGTAAGGAGCTGATTAGGACCGGAGTGGCCATGGCCTCACCCACAAATCATGCCACAACTGGAGGAGGAGTTAAAAAGAGGGAAACAGGGGAGCCCTGGGAATGGAACAGACTAGTGAGCTTCTCCAGCTCTGGAGAGAGAACTGACAACCTAAGGAACCCCTACTCTCATAGAAGGAGGGTGCAGAACCTCTCAGGTGAAGGGGGAAAGAGCTGAGATTTGCACTGGAAGTCAGTGCACAGTGATACTCCCAGGGTTCCTCTGAAGTAAGAGAGGCCGCAACCTGAAGGAGCAGCTTACAGGTTTTGCTTTACCTTTCTTTTGCTTAACCCCTTTTGCAGACTATGGCCTGTTTGGTGTCATCATGGGGGACACAGAGGAGGGATGAGCCAGACAAGCAGCCCTAGCCAGAAATTGAGTGCCAGCCCACTAGAAAGACACCACACAGCACCTGCTGAGGTGGGGTGGAGCAATTGGACTCACATGCATGTCCTCCCTATGTAGCCTAAATGGTGTGTCCTAGTGAGGACAGATTTGTGACACTAGGTCAGCACAAATAGGACATATCTATCACCTGTTTCTAACATCAACACCACAAGAAGCTTGATGGATCCTCTACTGCTATGAGATTCTGAGGTAGCAGTGGTTGCCGACTGCATTTTTCCTCTGTGCTTGGCAAGGGGTTGTGACTTTTCCTTTCAGATGCAGGACTTTGCAACGTCACCTTGAGAATGGTTACTACAATGTATTCTCACACCTTTAGAGACTGCATGAGGTGCAGAAACTTAGTCTTGGTAAACAGAGGGTCAGATCAACAACACAGATTAACATATCTATATACACATCTGTATACACAGATCAACACAGTGTCTGTATACACCCAGCCATATACACACACACACACACACACACAATTGTGTGTATGTGCTACCTGATCCAAAGCCTGAAGTCAATGGGAGTCTTTCCAGTTCGCTGAATGGGCCTACATCAGGCCCAAAGCGTGTAGCCATGCATGTGCACACACTGGTTGGAAACTTCACCTGCTAGTTCCCCAGCAAGCTCTAGATGCTGCATGATAATGATTGAACTTAGCATTTATATAGCTTCAAACATGTAACACTCACAGTACATGGCACAAGCCCTGTACCAGCATGATGCACAGATGTATTTGTGCTACAGAGCTGGCTAAGGTGGCGATTGCACTTGTCCTATGTCTGTCTTTGGAGTTGGTGCTCCCAGGTATGTGCTCTGATCCCACCACTTCTGGGTGCATGCTCCATAGTATTTCATCAACAGTTTTTTGAGATACACACTCTGTAGCCCCTCCTATCACCATTTTGGGAGAGGGTGAATTTTGTACCTATCCGTGCCCCATTTTGGGAAGCTCCTCTCCCCATGTCTCTGCTTTGCAGTGCATGTTTTTTAGCCCTGCATGCCGTCTTTCTAGGATGCAGGTTCCCATTCATGCCACCCCTTTTTCAGATGTACACCCTCCACTCCTGCTTTGAGGAGAGCTGCTCCATCTCCCCACTGGCATTTTAAGTAGTGCTATCAATTCCAGATTAAAAACAGAGAAAAAAAAACAGGCCTCCTCACACAAGGGCTGAGTGACATGTAAAACGTCTCATTTGAGGATGCTCCCTGCTAATGGATTGCAAATTGCTTCAATCAGCTCCGATATTACAGATTGCTCGTCTGAAATTGCTGTAAGGCGCTCATTCCGGGGGCCAAATGCACTTCCCAGCTTTGGGAAATAACCATCACATGGTAGCAATAGTAAATTGTATGCAAATGAGGCACTGACACAGGCCTCGCTGGGGCTTTAGACACATCCCCTTCATCTCTGGCTAGGGGCTGCTTGGGGACACACACTCTGTCTCTCTCACTGCGGTACTGGGCTCGGATATCAGTTGCAGATTACAATGCCAATTGCTGTGACAGCTGCATAATTCCACAGTAAATGTAACAAAAAGGCCCTCCTGGACTCAGAGAACATCGTCACCATTTAATCAGCTGAAGGCACTTTTAAAATCTCACACGGGGTTGCAGTAGGACAGCCCTGCTAAAAGGGGATGAGGGTGAAGATTTGGATTTTTGTTGTATCACATTGCCTGCTTGCCTCCCACTGCACAGCAGTAGCAGCCCCATGGATTTCTGGGTAACAGAGACTAGGGCATTGGATCCAGGCACAGTTGAAGGGCTGTGATTAACCACCTGCCTGAGGCATACCCAGCTGCTTGTCAGACAAGAGGCAATAGGTACGTGAATAGGGCTAAAGGTGAGTGGTTTACTGGGGCTACTGCTTTCTATTCAATAGACAGGTGGGCGCAGCAGCCTTGGCACAGAGGTGATTTAGTACCAAACAGCTGACAAGTAGAAATAATTAGACCAGCCAATAACAATTAAATCCAGTTAGCAAGTGGAGACAATCAGAAGGTACAAAGGTGCAGGAGGGAGGTAGAGATGAAGACCGTGTCTGTACTTACAGACCACTGGATGGGCACTTTCACAATGCAATATCGGTACTATGAAGAAAAGGAGTACTTGTGGCACCTTAGAGGTGCTACAAGTACTCCTTTTCTTTTTGCGAATACAGACTAACACGGCCGCTACTCTGAAACCTGTCTGTTCTACGTTTCAAAGCCATCCAGATGTTCTGCATGCACTGGTCATAATGGTTGGTTGTAATACCCAGGACAAGGTGTTCAGCTCAGGCCTGACTGAACTGGTGTCATCTACAGTGGTTTCCACATGCACTGGAGCATTAGTCCCCTTAATACAGTGGTCCCCAACCTTTCTTGTGGGAATAGCATATTGCTATTCCCAGAAGACTGTGGCGGGTGCCTAACACCCCGCCACCGAAATGCCGCAGCGGCAAGGAGCATCGCTGCCGAGAAAAGGCAATGTGTCTCGGCGGCATTTCGGCGGCAGGGTGTCCTGTGGGTGCACAAAAATGCCCCGGCGGCTGCCATGGCAGCCGCGGGCACCGCGTTGGGGACCTCTGCCCTAATACTATCCCACAATGCAATGTCTTGTGTTTTTAACTGGAAGTCAGTTCCCAGCACAGCTTACTAGTCTGGTGGAGTCTTTATGTTACGGGAGGTAAAAGTACATCTACTGCATATTTCAGGGATTTGGAGATAGGCAGGGGGCCTTGTTAACCCCCACCCCCCACACCACCATTTCACACAGGCTGCTGGGCACCACAGATCTTCATGAATCTGAAAGGACAAAAAGGAAATGCAGCCAAGGCAACAATTTACAGCCGAAGTCCAGACCATTTACCTGTGTTGACTCCAGTGAAGAAACTGCCCCTCTTGATAGCGCTCTAATGCTATATAAGAATACTACGAGCAATGTGATTTCTCTCCCATGCGGCAGACACCTTGTAATATGTCCACCCACCCTTGGATACAACCTGCCCTGGCTGCCCCCCTCAATTCACACCCCCCCAGAGAAAGGGGAAGGGGAGAAGGGCCTACCACAGAGGTTATAGCTGCTCTTGGAACAGGGGAGGCAGTAGCTGTAATGGTTAGAGAAAGAGTCTGGCTATCAGGACTTCTGGATGAGAACATTATGAATTATCTACTGGAAGCCAGAGCTGATGTATCTTGTTGAGACTAACGAGGCTATTGGCAGAGACATATTTCTTGAAATTTCTGGTTCTGGCAGAGGTGGAGTGTTTGTTATGATCTCAGTTATAGAGAGCCTTGGCATGCCTCATACAAAGTGCACTTACACTTGCTATTGTTTTTTAAAAAGTAGTCCCTGACCACAGTGCCTGACCACTGAGTCCTAGATTTTCAAGTATTTCTTTTCTATCTAAATATTAAATGGGGTCCAAATCCTGTAATTAAAGCTTTAAGGTTGTTTTTTTATTTAACAATATCTTAGTGAAAGTGAATCAGCAAGGTTCACATGGCCATAGACACAACAGGTCGAACTCACTGAGGTCAGTGGAGCTGCATCTGCTTAGCTGCAGGGCTGACTTTTACCATTATTTGTATTATGGTAGCACATACCTACCCTAACTCAAATCAGGGCCCCATTTTGCTAGATGTTGTACTTACAGAAAGAAACAGACCTGCTCTGAAGAGCTTACAATCTAGCAAGACAAGACAGTAACAGCAACTGAGGCAGAGAGAGTTTCAGTGCTTTTGTCATACAGGGAATGCGTGACAGAGCCAGGAATTGAATGCACATCATCGGAGTCCCAGGCAGTGCCTTAAAAGCAAGGAAGGCCTTGTGGTTATGTTTAACTTTTAATATTATTTTGAATGTGGTAGGATTAACAGTGTGATGGGCACTTCCCAGACACAGGTGGTAACACAGTCCCTTCCTCAAAGACCCTCCAAGCTAGAAAGACAGTCAGATGAAGGGTGAAGGACAGGAGTGTAATATATAAGTAAAGTGATCAGCATAAGTCTATGCACATGACATTGTAAACCTATTAAATTGCCTTCCTTGCACAATTCACACTTTGGGCATTTCTTCCACATCAGTTGTAATATTCTTATGAAACTGATACCACTTGAGCTTACACTTGAGTTTGTGTGTGTGTGTGTGTGTGTCCCCGGGAAAAAAAAAGGGGGGGGGTGAGAAAGCCTGGATTTGTGCTGGACATGGCCCACCTTGATTACCATGCACATTGTAGGGAGAGTGGTCACTTTGGATGAGCTATTACCAGCAGGAGAGTGAGTTTGTGTGTGTATGGGGGTGGGGGGGTGAGAAAACCTGGATTTGTGCTGGAAATGGCCCACCTTGATTATCATGCACATTGTAGGGAGAGTGGTCACTTTGGATGAGCTATTACCAGCAGGATAGTGAGTTTGTGTGTGTGTGTTTTTGGAGGGGGGTGAGGGGGTGAGAGAACCTGGATTTGTGCAGGAAATGGCCCAACTTTATTATCATGCACATTGTGTAGAGAGTTGTCACTTTGGATGGGCTATTACCAGCAGGAGAGTGAGTTTGTGTGTGGGGGGGTGGAGGGTGAGAAAATCTGGATTTGTGCTGGAAATGGCCCAACTTGATGATCACTTTAGATAATCTATTACCAGCAGGACAGTGGGGTGGGAGGAGGTATTGTTTTATGATCTCTGTGTGTATATAAAGTCTGCTGCAGTTTCCACGGTATGCATCCGATGAAGTGAGCTGTAGCTCACGAAAGCTCATGCTCAAATAAATTGGTTAGTCTCTAAGGTGCCACAAGTACTCCTTTTCTTTTTGCGAATACAGACTAACACGGCTGTTACTCTGACACTTGAGCTTACAGCGGCACTACTGCTAACCATTGAGATTTTTGAGAGATTTGCAATATTTATTTCTTTGTTTTTTTTTAAAAAGGTTCACGTGATTTTTCTGATTTCTGTTTTCAGACTCACAAAGTTTTGCCCTTATCCAAAATTGCCACCATCTCCCATGGCACAGACTGCCCTCAGCAAGATGGTCGCTACTTCCCTACAATCTTTTCAAGTGAAAGTGAGGCTCCTCCCTCAGGAATGCTCAGTCCATACTCTAGATCCTCTCTCCATAGGGACCTCCTCCCACCTCCTTGACATCAGGTGCAGTAACCAGTCATTTGCCTCAGTGAGTCAGCACTTACCAGTACCCACTTAGCCCTTTCCCAGCAGGCCCTGCATCTGCTAATAGTGACACTCACCTGTGTCATAGCACATAATTTCTGGTCCCTGACTGGATGATTCCATGTAGAGTTTTCAAGATGGTCACACAAACACTTGAAGCATGAATACTCGTGCAAATATGTATTCATATGAGTATTTGTGCCACAAGACTTCCCTTATACAAATGTTCATGAAAAACAAACAAGAGTTGCTAGTACTAGAGTGAACATGTGAGTTGTATTCAAACAAATGACTGCAACTTCTGTCATTCGCCCTAGATCTCCATATTAATAAGGAAAGGAATGCTCTCGCTGCACACTGAGCCCAATCAGCAAAAATCCCCAAACAAGTCACTTCTCCAGAGCAGAGTCTTTTAGAGTCTGAATATTCCCCATCAGGAGCTCTGCACGCTAGGGAGACCAGATGGAAATTAAGCTCTTGATGGGAGGAACATTAAGGCATTAATTCAGTTGTCAGGCTGCATCTAAAAGAATCATGTACAGAATACGGAGGTAGTAACAAAGGCTGCAGTGGGGGCTGGCTGGCTGGGGGGGGTCTCAGGAGAACATTTTGGTAGTTTAAGTTCAACATGGGGTCAGCAGCCAAAATCTTGAGTTTGGCTAGTCCCCAAAATTCAGCTAAAAGCCCCAGCACCAGCACTCTGGACTTCTAAAGGAATCTGAACTCCAGAGTCAGATCCATATTTTGCAGACAGCCAGAGTGGGCTGAACAACCTAGATGTGATGGGAGGGAACCAAGGAAAATGGAAACCTAATGTCACTGTAGAGTACTGTCTCCCAGATTGGACCCATAATCAGAGGCTATTCAGAGTGCTGACCCAATTGTGTGGCTTTGGGGCTCCCCTATATCTGAAATCATCACGTTCCCTACTGTCTCCTTCTGCCACAGAGCTTGGCCCACATTAGTCAACTTCTTTGAAGCTTATGGGGCTGGGTGTTTGAATCTGGGTTCCCTTTGGGACAGATTTCCATGACGGGAGGACAGAAAAATCACAGGTGGGCCTGAGTGGCCACGTTCAGACTAAAATTCAGAGTGCCCCAATGTTGCAGAAATTGTGGGAGTTTGAACCTTGGGTTCTGTTTCTGGCCCATTTTCACAGAAATCAGGAGGAACTGGGGATGTGAAATCCCTAAGGAATCGATACATGGAAATTGTCAAAAATAAGAAAACTGGGCTTGTTTCATCCACATAATTCCAGACCTCGAAACTGTCAAAAATGCCTATTTTATTAATCCCAATGTAGAAAAGCTTGGGTAGAGATGGGCCACAGTCCAAATGGTTAATGCACCTGTTATTGCTTTATTATACACTATTATTTAATATCAGCGTTCCAACAGGGGCTGGAAATCCCTTTATAGCTTGTGTAAATATTTTATACTTGTTACTGTAAATAGAAAAGCTTAAGAACAGGCACAGAGGAGGGGATGGGAGTTGGGCTCTGGGATTGCAGTATAAAGAGCACAGCGTGTGGATACAGATAATTCTATCTGCCAGCATCAGCTGCCAGTGCTCCCCACTGAAAGAGGTTTCAGGTGGTCTTTCCTGACAGCATACAGAAAAGAGAGATGAGGATTCAGGAGGAAGTGCGACTTGACAGCCAGGCCCTGGGGAGCTTATCCAAGAGTTCCCGGGCTTCACTGGAGTCTGGGTGGCTAAAAGCTGGTCTACATAGCTTCTGCACCCCTATAAACCAGTAAACTGATCTAGTTAAAGTGGTACAGCCCCTAGAGTGTAAAGGTGCTTATATTAGTACAGCTTATTCCCCAGCCTGGGGTATAAACATCTTGATATGGGTATAATTGCATCCATCCTAGGGGGTTGTACCACCTTAACTATTAGTTTAAATACTGATACAGCACTACAAAAACCACATCGAAAAGTCCTTTGGGACACAGGGGATTTCATTTCGTCACCTGTTCAAATCCAGACCACATCAATAGCGACTGAAAGCCATTCCTGCCCAATGCCTGGTCAGCAACCCTTGTGTGAAATAAGCTGGATGCGTCTCAGTCCAGCTCCAAGTGGGAGAGGTACCTACCTCACAAAAAAAGCCGCCAACAAAATTTCATGTCCCCCTGTTAACAATTGCAACAAGGAGGCATCCAAGGCAGGTCTGAGGTACATGGATAGAATGATGTGGAGGGCAAGCTTGCTACCCATACTGCACCAATGTTATGGCTAAAGACAGGCCTTCAAATTCTGGGGCCATCTAGCCAGCAGTACCTGCCACCAGCATCTTAAAAAACCAACAGTAACCCCAAGAGCAGCATGAGGTGCCTACAGAGCTAATATCCAGCATCCCCAGGGAGGAAAACATAGCTGATGTAGCTGTAATCTGCAGCATCTTCTCCCAGAAAGTAAACAATGGCATCTCCAAAGGGGATGTTACCCCAGCCCTGTGAATCCAGGGCAGGGGATTATAGTATCCTACATAAAAATACCACCTCTTGCCTGGTATCTGAGAATACAGATTGCAGCTGGTTTTTCATTTCCCACATGAATGTGATCTCAGAGCATGAAGTGAAGGGGAAAACCTCATAACAAACAGAAACAAACAACAGGCCCAAGGGCCCTATTATGCCTATGTTTGCAAAGTGGAGCAGGCTGTGATGCCGCTGGGGTCTTTAGCATATTAAAAACCAGGCTCCAAAGCCTGTAAATAAGTGAAGGGATTTGCAAGTTTGCAGGATAGCATGGTGGGATGGTGAAATCCTGTAAATGTGATGCAATGAAATCCCTCAGCTGAACCTCCACATAACTCTTCCCCCACCCAAAGTATGTTCCCTTCAGCTGAAACTCCCCTAGGGTCTCCACGGTTAGAAAGAGACTGCAGTTTCCCACACCAAGGAAAGCTGAGATAGGAATCGGGATGGGATGGATTAAGCTACTTTCAGTGGCTTAAATCACAATAATAATTCTTTGTGCTTTCAGGTAGCTTCCCTGTGAGGATCTCAAATCCTTGAAATACAAACTCACAACCTCCTTAGGGGAGCAGGTAATGGATATATCAAAATATAGGGATTGCTTCACCCACTTCTGAAATGCAGCATCCCCTGGTGAGGGATGCAGCAGCTGCTCAACAGTGCACAGTAACAGTACACAGCAGTTTGGAACAGGATGTTGGGAAGAGCGCACTTGAATGAAACCAGAGGAGGGATTTAAGGCAGGCAGAATGAGTTGGAGTCTGGCCAGGCGAATTCCCCTTTAACATTATGGAGAGATTCCACAGGATTAACCTTTTGTGGGCCTGGTGCCAAACATATTTGTGGGCCCCCATTGAGGCAAAGGAGCATGGCGCGGGGAGGTCAGTCCCCAGACTGAGGGGCCAGCCAAGGACATGGCATGGCAGGGGCGGCCCTGCTCTACCCAGCCCAGTGTGAGGGCACTATTTACAAATCGGCAGTTGCCAGATGCACAGTGGCCCTGTGATGCCAGCATGCTCCTTCCCCTCAGGGGGCGGGCCCATAGCATGCCACAGAGCCCCCCGCCCAACACCCCCCAACTCCCTATGACCAGAGCCCCCCCGGACCCACTATGCCGAGCGCAATCCCCCCCCGAGGAATGCACAGCGCCCTGCACAACACCACTCCTGCCCAGCAGTCCCCTGCCAGCACCCCCCACAGAACCCCCACTCTCTATTGCCCCAACACACACATCTTCCCCGCCCCCTCACAGCCCAGAAACACCCCCCCCCAGACTCCCCAGAGACCCACTCCCCCATACCCTACCTCCTGACTGCACTCACCAGCCCTGCTGGGAGTGACTGTGTCTGCTGGTCCCGGGGCCAGGAATTGCTCTGTCCCTTCAGAAGTGGTGCGATCAACCAGGCCAGGGCCTGCCCTAGCCGGGCTCCCTCAAGATGCACTTGCCTGGAAGGGCCCAGTCAAAGCCCCCCCCACTGTCCACCCCCCTAGGCTGAGACTGGCCAGGCTTCTGCACCAGTCCCATGCGGCTCAGCTCTGGGGAGACAGACGGGGCCCCGCAGACCTGGAGCCAGAAGTGCACGGTCTGGGCAGGGAGGAGCTGGGGGTGGAGTCAGGGGGCATAGAGGAGCCCTCGGCCAGCCGGCAGACAGGCCGAAGGGAGCAAGTGGTGGGCGGGGGAAGGAGTGGGGTCTCGGGGCGCAGTGCAAGTGGAGTAGGCCAGGGCCCCTTCCGAGCATGGGCCCAGCTCTATGGAGCCACTGGCGCCATTGTGAACCTGGCACTGCACAGGATCTAAGGGGTATGTCTACGCTGCATTTTAAAAGCCCCAGCAGCAAGTCTCAAAGCTCAGGTCTGCAGACTGGCTAGTGCTACTGCGCTAAAAACAGCTGGGTAGACACTCGGACTGGAGCTTGGGCTCTGAAGCCCAGGGAGGAGAGGGTGTTTCAGAGCCTGAGCTCCAGCCCAAGCCACAACATCTACCTAGCTGCTTTTAGCACTGTAGCCCAGGCCCTGCCAGCTTGAGTCTGTAGAACAGGGCATTGTGACTTGCTGCCACACAACAAACACATAGCCTTAGTGACCACAATGTGGGGGGAGGCACTGAGGTAAGTCAGAGGGGAGAGCGCCTCTTACTGAGTCACCAACATTTTTTCCTGCAGCACCCACACAATGTTCCTAAACGGAATCCAATCCAACCCTGGCCTAATCCTGCTGCATTTGAGAGTTCTAGGGCAATCACAGAGCGGGGATTCAACCAAAGCCATTACCACAGAAGTCAAGTTTCTCTAATTCACTTTATCTTTGTAAATCAACACAATTTTAGTAAAAGCTACTAAACCCCCCAATGCCACATAATTTCCAATGTGTCTCTCGGAGGAGATGTAGCTCTGCACAGCACCCGCTGTAGTAAAAAGAGACCCTGAAACATAAGACCTTGTATTAGAGACTTGGTATGAGGCCCAAGGCTTGGTCTAAAGTAGTTGTCAAAGCATTGTTGATATAAAGCAAAGTCAGGTTGTGAGCTAGAGGCAGGGCCTGCTCACAAAATCTGTACTATTATTCTGTAATTAAATCTATAATAAATCTGTAATTAGCCCGGGCAAAAACAGGGCTAATATTGTTGAAACACTCATTCCTATGAATTGCTAGATACAAGACACTCACACAAACATTCCAAAAGGGCAGTACCAGAACATTCCAACACCAAGAACGGGGAGCGTACGCTCCCCATAGATACGAGAAACCTGCTGACCCATCTCAAAGATAAGGTCAGGATGATGAATAAAGATGTTTTAATAGAACCAAAAGGTACAAGGTAATGGGTGGTAGTGAGCCACGTCAGAGGGTGGCATCTAACCACACCAGAAGGGTGATACATAACTTGTTTATATTGGGGTATACAGAGGCTCCCCGACTTACGCAAGTGTTCCATTCCAGAATGCCTTGCGTAAGTCGAAATTTGCGTAAGTCAGAAACATATTTCCAGCCATTATGCAAAAAACAAAAACAAAAAACAAACCCTCCTATTTCTAGCTTACGGAAATTTTTCCGTAAACTTGGATTTGCATAAGTTGGGTTTTCATAACCCGGGGAGCGTCTGTAAAGAGGTATCTCTGAAGGGGTGTTGGGGTCTGGCCGAGGGGACAGTGGAAAGTCCCACTACTAACTGAGCCAGTCCACTGTCAGAAGTATACATGTGATAGCGTACCTGTAACCATTGAGCAGGGGCATTAACACCATGCTTCGTCAGCAATAAACCTAACCAAGTTCCTTTGCTGAAAACCAAGTCTGTGAATTTACTGAGCAGTTCAATCAAAGTTTGCTGTCTCCGCTATCTGTGCAGAGCTGCGGCAGCATACAAAAAAACACACCCCCACACAGCCAAACATCCAACAACACCACCCAGCCTGCCATGTGTTGTAATACAGCCTCAGTGACTAGGGCTGTAAGTCAGATCCAAATGGGGTGAAATGCAAGTTCCTCTGGAGCCACTGCAGCTGGACACACTTCCAGTCTGAATTCAGAGAGGCCACTGGGTTCCACCATTCCAAAAACCTTCCCCTGCTAGAACTAGTCTCCTAACTAGGCCACCATTCAATTTCCAGTAAGAGCTCCACTGGAGCCATCCCTCTCCTTGGTCTCAACAGGAGGTACATTAAAGATCCCCATTCCAGTGCATTCTTCTCCCCCAATCCCATAACAGAGACATTACTGTCTTTGGTGCCAGTGAGGCACAGTTTAGGGAGTCCCCAATTGTTTGAAGGCAGGCAGAATATCTGGTACACACATCTCCAGTGAGATGGTAACAGCATCTCAGGGACAGGAGTGGGGAAAGAGGAGTTGGGAACACCTCAGACAGTTTGCATTTCTTAAAACTCTACAGGAAACGATTCAAGTACCTACCCATCAGGGTAACCTCATGTGCAATGAGGTAGGGAAAAACCTGACAGTTTAGGAGCACAAGAGGGTAATTCAGAGCAGGAGTGGGAGCCAGGACTTCTGGCTAAATTGCCATGACTTCAGACATTTCATGGAAGAATCCCATGCACCGCTACAGACTAGGGACCGAGTGGCTAGGCAGCAGTTCTGCAGAAAAGGACCTAGGGGTTACAGTGGACAAGAAGCTGGATATGAATCAACAGTGTGCCCTTGTTGCCAAGAAGGCTAACAGCATTTTGGGCTGAATAAGTAGGAGCATTGCCAGGAGATAGAGGGACGTGATCGTTCCCCTCTATTCGACATTGGTGAGGCCTCATCTGGAGTACTGTGTCCAGTTTTGGGCCCCACACTTCAAGAAGGATGTGGATAAATTGGAAAGAGTCCAGCAGAGGGTGACCAAAATGATTAGGGGACTGGAACACATGACTTATGAGGAGAGGCTGAGGGAACTGGGGATGTTTAGTCTTCAGAAGAGAAGAATGAGGGGGGATTTGATAGCTGCTTTCAACTACCTGAAAGGGAGTTCCAAAGAGGATGGATCTAGACTGTTCTCAGTGGTGGCAGATGACAGAACAAGGAGTAATGGTCTCAAGTTGCAGTGGGGGAGGTTTAGGTTGGATATTAGGAAAAATGTTTTACTAGGAGGGTGGTGAAGCACTGGAATGGGTCACCTAGGGAGGTGGTGGAATCTCCATCCTTAGAGGTTTTTAAGGTCAGGCTTGACAAAGCCCTGGCTGGGATGATTTACTTGGGGTTGGTCCTGCTTTGAGCAGGAGGTTGGACTAGATGACCTCCTGGGGTCCCTTCCAACCCTGATATTCTATGATTCTATGTCTCCCTGTGCCTCAGTCTTCCCATCTGAACAACAGGAATGACAAAACTATAATGAGCCAGTGAGTATATGTGCAGCACTGCCCTCTACTGGATAGAATTGGAACAGTTTCAACTGTTGGGACCATAACTAGGCTCCTTGGCACTTCAATTATAGGAATTAATAATAAAAAATAATATATTGTAAATAGAAAATCTCCAATAGCTCAATGTGAAGCCACGCCCCCCCCCGCTGCCTTCAGCTACACTTTATTCTTGCCAGGCATGGAGCGAAAAAAGCCCAAACACAAGGTGCCACAAAGCAATTACAATAGGGATAGACCTCTGCTCCCATGGCACAGGACCCTATTGCTCGAGCTAAAGGAGACTTTCCATCATGACATGGGTTTTAACCGCAGGGTGGCTGAGGTGGGAGCACAGAGAAGTCCATCTACAAAGCCATGAACCTGCTGAATGGAGGAGAGGGGCAGTGAATCAGAGCTGAGGTGAGGGGGTTACAGGGAGGTGAGAAAGGACATGGATGCTGATTGAGCAGTTGCTTTCACTTTACCATTGCTCAGTGCAACACATTCTGGTGAATTACACAGGCTCCTCTGGAGTAAATGCAATTCATTAAATAAATCAGCTATTTGCTTTCCCTCTACCCGAGAACTGATGGGCCACTTGCCCCAGCAGGGAATGCCATGTTGCTGCGTTACCACTGCACCATAATTAATACCTGGCCATCTGTCATGGCAAACGTATTGCCCCAGTCCCCATTAAATATTGACTCACCCTCAGTAATTTTATGAGGGGGAAGCAGCATCAGTAATTAAATGTCTGTTGTGCCCAGGGCAACCTGATTGCTGCAGAGAGCAGGGGCCGCATGAAATATTGCAAGGGCTTCCTGTGCTGTTCATCTCAATGGGGCTCCTGGGGCAGTGATTGGGAAGCCAACCTGCAAGGATCTTTAGTATGGCGGGATCCTTAAGGTGACCTGATGGCCCCTCTCCTTTCCCTCCTCATGTTCCTCTTTCTGCTGCCTCTTCTGTATTCTTAGTGGCCCCAGTATCCACTGACCCGCATTCTCCACTTTCTCATAGCCTCCTTTCACATCCTGGCCCACTCCCATTATAAATCAACTCATCGTGCTTTCACAATGAGCCTCACATTTATTCTCCATACTCCATCATTTCCATCTCATTGCAGAGTTGGATGGAGGGCTGGCTAGCTCATGATCTTGGGATACAGACCCACACCTCTAGGCCATCAATTCAACTTCAGGGCTCTGGCTCAGTGGCTACCCTTTAGTCTTCCCCAGCTGATGGCTGTTCAGAATAGCCCCTGTGTGACATGAGTTTTGGAGATCAGGTAACCACCTCCTCAAACCTCCACGAAACAGCATTAATGGGCCCCAACATTGGCAGCTTCAGCAGAGAGGCAGAGGACTGAGTGGGCCATGGAGATGGAGTTCCCCTCTTCCCCTTAGACAGGGTCCCTCTAGGGCAGAGGTGGGCAAACTACAGCCTGTGGGCCACATCCGGCCCGCGGGACCCTCCTGCACGGCCCCTGAGCTCCTGCCCCAGGAGGCTCGCCCCCGGCCGCTCCCCTGCTGTCCCCCCTCCCCCGCAGCCTCACCTCGCTGCAGGCGCAATGCTCTGGGGCTCCTGGGGCAGCGCAGCTGCAGAGCCCGGCCTGACCCGGTGCTCTGTGCTGCACGGTGGCGTGGCCCGGCTCCAGTGCCACCAGCCACTGGTGCTCCAGGCAGCGTGGTCAGGGGGCATGGAGCAGAGGGGGTTGGACAGAGGGCAGGGAGTTCGGGGTGGTGGTCAGAGGGTGGGGGTGTGGATAGGTGTCGGGGCGGGGGCAGTCAGGAAGGAGAGGGGGTTGGTTGGATGGGGCAGGGGGGCAGTCAGGAATGAGAGGAGGGGTTGGATGGGGCGGGGGGGCAGTTAGGGGTGGGGGGCAGTCAGGGGACAGGAAGTCAGGGTGTGTGGATGGGGCAGGGGTCCCAGAGGGGCCGTTAGGGAACGGGGGGGTTGGATGGGGCAGGAGTCCTGGGGGAGGGAGGATAGGAGGTGGGGGCTGGGCCATGACCCCCTCCCCTAACCGGTCCTCCATACAATTTCCAAAACCTGATGCAGCCCTCAGGCCAAAAAGTTTGCCCGCCCCTGCTCTAGGGCAAGGCTGCGGCAGACTGGTAGGGGCAGACTGGTAGGGGCAGTGTGTGGGGGAATCTATTGGTTGCTGCACGGGCTATACCCATAGAGATCTTCATGCCCCAGAGCTATCATCCCCAGAAACTTCACCAGTGTGAAACGGACCCAACCCTCCCTCTGTTTACACATGCCTGCAGCTCTCCTTAGTTACATCAGAGGACTTGTGAGGGGACTTGTGATGGGTCTAGTTCACCCTGGCACTAATGCAGGAGGAGGAGAAGCAGTGGCTGGGATCTGGGAGGATCTGGTAACTAGCTGGCAAAGCACAGGTTCCCCATGCCAATCTTGCCCCCGGATGTTAATCACAAAAGGCATCTGTGGGGAAGGAGTATAAAGCAAGATGGCTGACTATAGCCGCAAACACTTTGTGTAAGAGCCACTACATGGCACCAAATGCCCCTCACTTGCCTGGTTCCCGGCTGTCAGCACAGCTTTTACAGGTGCTGTCAATTAGGATGGCCAGTAGTGAATTACAGCAATACCAATTAAACAGCATGATGCCACAATTACATCTCTGGAAGAGGGGGCTTCCTAATTTCCCAGCTGACCCAAGTAAGCAGGCCCTGCTAGAAGGCAGATGTACCTAGACCAGATGGTTGGTTTTTAATTTTCCTCTGACATACAGGAAAGGGAGGGGACACTGCTGGCCCTGGGTTTATTAATCTGCTGAGGATCTAGAAAGCTGGGAAGGAGTGGGGAGTCAAACAGGTTCTCTATGCTGAATGGGCCCTGGGTGCCAAAGGGGACTGGGAACAGGATACAAGCTGGGAAATAAGAGGATTGTCTTAAATGCAAATGTGATTTGCAACACATCAGTCACGTGGGGCAGGGAAGAAACAAACATGAACCCCCTGTGATGGGAAGAGGGGGCAGTTTGGTGTTGCCCAGGTAGTGCAGTGAAGGGTACCCATATATACATACACACACCTGACGTCTGCATCCATTTGTCCTACACGGACACAATGCTGCTGCTGCTAAACCGAGGGAAGGAAGAAAAAAATGTGCCTCTAACGCGTGGGAGGTTCAGTACAGCATTCTGGTGAGTGCTTTGGCTGGGTCAGAAATCCACCCAGAAATGCAATCAGATGCTACAGTGGGGAACCACAAAGGGGATAGGAGGGCTTATGTCCACAAAGACAGGGCAGGGGGAACATCTGCATTGGGTAGGAGGGTTCCAGGGCAAGGTTAAGGGGACACAGGGTTATTGCCAGAGGGGCTAGGAACCCTGCAGGGGTGGGGGGGGGGCGGCTGAGTGGTTGCACAGCGCTCATGCACAGTAGCTGCTCAGTGTTTCCTCAGGGCTCAGGACACCTGATCTGGTAGCCAGTGAACTTCATACTCCCTCCTCTAAGCACAACCGGAAGCTCTTCAGCCCCTGGTGAGTCAGAGCAAGGGGAAGGTGCTCAGCTGCTTCCTGGCCAGGGAGACCATGGGGACAGAGAGCACCAGCCAGGGTCCCCAGAGGACCCTTTCTGTGATTTGGACACTAGCAGGAGATGAGGCATTTCCCACTTTCTAGGCTACTCCATCATGCAGTGTGCCCTCCAGAAGCCTGCACCTCCTGCTGCAAGCTCAGAAGCTGAGATTTGTAGATTCACAGATTCCAAGGCCAGAAGGGAGCATGGTGATCATCCACTGACCACCTGTCGAACACAGGCTAAAGAACTGCCCCAAAATAGTTCCTAGAGCAGATCTTTTAGAAGAACATCCAGTCCTGATTAAAAAAAGCTGTCAGTGATGGAGAACCAACCAGAGACCTTGGTAAATTGTTCCAGTGGTTAGTTACTCTTAAAAATTTACACCTCATTTCCAGTCTGAATTCATCTAACTTCTACTTCCAGCCCCTGGATCATATTATATGTTTCTCTGCTAGATTGAAGAGCCCCTTATTAAACAGTTGCTCCCAATGTAGGTACTTACAGACTGTAATCAAGTCATCCCTTAGCCTTCTCTATGGTAAGCTGAATAGCCTTGAGGGGCTTGATCAATCACAGTCATTTTCATGGCTCTTTTCTGAACCCTCTCCCATTTTTCCAACATCCTTAGAATCATAGAATATCCGAGTTGGAAGGGACCTCAGGAGGTCATCTAGTCCAACCCCCTGCTCACAGCAGGACCAATCTTCTTCTTCAATCGTGGACAACAGAATTGGACACTGTATTCCAGCAGCACTTGTACCACTGCAGACACAGAAGCAGAATAACCTCTTTACTTAGTGCTTAATTTGTAACTGAGCCCCAGCACATCTGGGCTTGCTGCATCAGTTATAAATCTTTAAAAAAATGGCTTGAGCCCCAGAACCTCTTTCATTACAAATTAAATACTGTCTTTACTCTTACTCAAAATTCCCGTTTATGCATCTAAGGATCACATTAGCCCTTTGGCCACACCATTGCACTGGGAGCTCATGTTCAGCTGATATCCACCTCCCATCCCCAAATCTTTCTCAGAGATACTGCTTCCCAGGATAGAGTACCCCACTCCATAAGCAAGGCTTCCATTCTTTGTTACTAAAAGTATACATAAAATTTAGCTACATTAAAATGCATATTATTTGCTTGTGCCCGATTTACCAAGTGATCCTGATCACTTTGTATTAGTCACCTGTCCTCTTCATTATTTACCATTCCCCCAGTTTTTGGATTATCTCCAAACTTCATCTGTGATGATTTTGTTTTCTTCCATGTCATTGATAAAAGTGTTAAATAGTATAGGGACAACAAGGGTACATCTACAGTGCACTCAGACACCCATGGCTGGCCTGTGTCAGCTGATCAGGCTTGCCAGGCTTAGCGTGGGGGGCTATAAAATTGAAGCATAGACGTTCAGGCTCAGGCTGGAGCCCAGGCTTTGGGACTCTGGGGGGGAGGGTCCCAGAGCCCAGGCACCAGCCCAAGCCCACATATCTACACCTCAGTTTAATAGTCTTGCAGCTTGAGCCCAAGTCAACTGATGCAGGCCAGCCATGAACATTTTATTGCAGTTTATGCACAAACAGATCCCTGTGGGACCACCTTAGAAACACAGCTGCTCAATGATGATTCTGAGTTTACAATTACAGTGGAAGGAACCCAGCTTATTAGGGCTTGAGAATCAAGGCATGCGGAAGCAGAGCTGTTAGCTATGTCACTGATGAGGGAAAGCAGCGGCAGATGAAAGGCCCCAGTGAGGCAGCCCTGAGCAAGCTGCTGTGTTTGGAGGAGATGAAACTCAACATTTAGAGACAGGTGCTGAGCTGATCAAGGTTCCATGACAGCAGCAGGAAGCATGGCGGGTGATCAAAGTGCTGAAGCAGAAGGGGGGAATGAGACAAGCTGGGACACCCACTTCAATCTGATAGAGAGGAGACTCCAACCTCACAAAGGAAAGAAAGCCTTAAATACCCAGCTACTCAGAGCCATCCCAGCTACGCAGCTCAGAAACCCCTCAAGGCATCTTTACAACCAGGGAGGAACCTAAAAGGGTACGTACATCCCCCACCCACCCCAAACATCAGAGTCACAAACATAGGGACAATGGGGAGAGATGGCATCATCAGAACTATAACTATAAGAGGGAGCAAAAACCATGGTTTCCTGCCACAATCCCAATTGCAAAGGATGGTGGCATGGAGGTTGCAGTAAGGAATGGCAGTGGTTTTCCTGTACTGCATGGAAAGATGTTGAGAAGCACTGTGTTAGAAGAGAGACATCTTGGTTCTCAATTTCTTTCCACCTATGCCCACAAGACAATCCGTGGTTTCTTGTGCAATCCTGATTCCATGATCCTTTGTGCTCTCAGAGAATTTGGATCACAAGAAACCTGTGTGATTTTGGAAGTGAGAGTGCTGGGTTCTCAGAAACAGGTATGCGGGAATTTACAGATGGTCGCTCAGCTCCTTGAGGCCTTTAGGTATGCTCCCTAAGAGAGGCCCAACTAGCATCATCTCACAGGTTTCCAAACCCTGATCACTAGAGCCCTGCATGGAAATAAAAGTTTGGATCTACATCCGATCCACAATAATTAACTTGTATCCAACCTACACTCCACATGTAACCCACACACCACCTGGGTGTGGTGTTCTGTCCCAGGGAGTAGAAAAGAGACTGCTTCGAGAGTGATTAATGCAGGGGTGGCCAACCCGAGGCTCTGGAGCAACATGCGGCTCTTCAGAAGTTAACATGCAGTTCCTTGTACAGGCACCGGTTCCGGGCTAGAGCTACAGACGCCAACTTTCCAATGTGGCGGGGGGTGCTCACTGCTCAACCCCTGGCTCTGCCACAGGCCCTGCCCCCACTCCATCCCTTCCTGAGCCTGCCGTGCCCTCACTCCTCCCCCTCCCCCCCCCAGCCTCCTGCACGCCACGAAACAGCTGATTGGGAGGTGCGGGCTGGGAGGGGGAGGCACTGGGAGCTGATGAAGGGCTGCTGATGTATTATTGTGGCTCTTTGGCAATGTACATTGGTATATTCTGGCTCCTTCTCAGACTCAGGTTGGCCACTCCTAGATTAATAGTTTGCTCTACAGCCTTAGGTAAGAGCTTTTTAGTTCATGCAGTAGAGGCTCATGCATTTAGTTCCAGAGGTCCCAGGTTCGATCCCACCCACCGACGACTGGGGTCTGACAGTGTCACACACACTCCACCTTTTATATATATCCCCACTAGCATCCCTCACTATTAGAGCCCTGCACAGATACAAACACTTGGAGACATATCTGATTTGGAAGGATGGTAAACAATACAACCGCATCCACAGCTGCAGATATCGACAGATTTGCAGACTCTGTTGATCACTGCTTCTCCTGGTGCATGTGTGTGGGGAGCTTATATGCACCTAGGGACATGACTAAAGTCCCCAAGGGTTTAGATGATTATGTCTCCCACAAGGTCTGTAATATCATGCAGTCACCCTCCCCCCTGCAAGCACCCCCTCGTGGCCAGTGCTGAGATACCACTGCCCCCATTCCCCCCCTCTTCAGGACCCTTTCAAGAACTCATTCAATTCAAAAGGTAGTTCATACAAATCCCCTCTTGGGGATCCAATTTGTTGAGTCCTCCAGTACATACTAGCCCTCAAGCAGTTCAATGTCTCTCTCATGATTAATCCAAAATAACACAAAGTACAAACTCACACTCATCACCCCAGGTGTCCTTTAGAGTGTCTCCTCGATCTCCCGACCTGGGGGACTTTCTCCTATTTTTCCCCGACTGACTTGGGAGCCAACTTTTTACTCCCTGCAGTGGCTCTAGACTAGGGGTGGGCAAACTACGGCCCGGGGGTCACATCCAGCCCTTCAGATGTTTTAATCCGGCCCTCGAGCTCCCACTAGGGAGTGTGATCTGGGGCTTCTCCCGCTCCGGTGCTCCAGCAGGTGAGCAGGGTCAGGGGCTTACCCTGCTCTGTGTGTACTGTGGCTCCTGGAAGCAGCGGCATGTCTCTTCTCTGGCTCCTACGCATAGGGGCAGCCAGGGGGCTCCACACAATGCCCCCGCCCCAAGCACCACCCCCGCAGCTCCCATTGGCTGAGAACCATGATCCCTGGGAGCTGCAGGGGCGGCACCTGCGGATGGGGCACCGCACAGAGCCGCCTGGGCACACCTCTGCATAGGATCCGGAGGGGGGACATGCTGCTGCTTCTGGGAGCTGCTTGAGATAAGCGCTGCCCGGAGCCTGCACCCCTGACCCCCCTCCCATGCCCCAACCCCCAGCACTGATTCCCTTCCTGCACCCACAATCCCTTCACCCCAGCCCAGAGCAACCTCCTGCACCCCCAACCCCTCATCCCCAGCCCCATCCCAGAGCCCGCACCTCCAGCCACAGCCCTCACCCCCCTACACCCCAACCCCAAGCCCCCTCCCACACCCTGAACTCCTCATTTCTGGCCCCATCCCAGAGCCCACTCCCCTAACCAAAGCCCTCACCCCCTCCCGCACCCCCAACCCCAATTTCATGAGCATTCATGGCCTGCCATACAATTTCCATACCCAGATATGGCTCTTGGGCCAAAAAGTTTGCCCACCCCTGCTCTAGACATAACTGTAATCTCCTAAACTTCCCCCCTTCAGTGGCATTTCCTGCTCTTTTTAATCGGGTGAGCACCTGATTCAATCCAGATGTGACTCATCCTGTAATCAGGGCTGGCTTAGCCCCAGGCTCTCCAGTCCATGGAGCAAGCCACCCTGTGACAGGGTCAAACAAGGGAAGAACTTGCATCACTGAAGTGCTCCATCCGGAGCTGGGAGCTTGCAACTGCACCTTGGTGTTCCTTGAGACCTAAGCTTGGTTCCTACCATATGGAAAGAACATGGTGCTCCTTGCCATTCCCGTCAGATTAACTGAGTCCCCAAGGGAATCACTGGAGCGGTTTCATGGGGCACATCTGCTATCCAGATGCCTCTGCTTATTAAAGGGACAAGCTGTTTGGGGAGCTTGTAATAATTCCATGAAAGCTTTTATCTGCTGGTGTTAAAGGCACTAATATCACTGTGCTCTGTGTGGGTGGGGAAATTAGACAAGAGTTCCTCCATGCTGACGTTTTTCCCCCCATATTCATCTTTCTCAACAATTATCTTTTATTTTGATATCTTTCTATTTAAATCTGCAGAACCTCTTTCGGGGTAATAGAGAGGCTAGATCTCATGAATAACCAAGCACCTTGCTGTGCCAGTTATGGGGGAACAGAGAGAGACAGAGAATGGTAAAGGAGAGAAGATGGCTCAATCATCCCTCCAGGTGTCTGCAACAGGAACCATCCCCAGGGATCAGGAAACAAATGGTCCCACCCCCCACAAGCTGCAGAGATCCCAGAGCATTCTGCTCCCTGACAGAGTATTGGGGGAAAACAAGAGAGGGAAGAAGCAGCACTGAGGTACCTTGGGACTAGTTGTAAGAAAAAGAGCATCTTATTTCCTGGACTCCCTCCTGGATAAGAGGAGTGTTCAGTCTACATGTCCCTTTCAGTCCTTGGTCTCTGCCACAAAGGGGCCTAAGTTAGTGCCAGTTGTGTTGTGGACACCTGTCCACTAGCAAGTAGGCCATAATGCCCCCCAACTCACTTCACATAAAGGTTCACTTAACAGGTATGAGATGGGAATGACACTTGTTTAATACTGACTTGGTCCAGGTTTTACTGGTGACCTAGAAATGAAAGTTTTGTCTGCTTACAATAAAATAACAGATCTCTATGGCACAAGTAGTACGTGGGAAAGGGCGGGCAGAGGAGTTTCCAGAGGGTTCATTGAACTCCTGTTGTGAGCATGCACCACCTCACACTCTGATTTTTTCCCCCTTCTGCTGTACAGTCCCATTCACAAGACTTTGCAGCCACCACTTCTCTAGCTAAGGGCAACTAGGATTTTGAACCCACCGCCACTGTTCCACAGGGGTTGCTATGAGTGATACGCCTGTCTTTACAATCCTCTGCCCTTCTATAGTGCCTTTCTAGCCTCAAAGGGCTTTAAAATATTAATTTCACCTCACAATATTGCTGGGGGGGAGGGGTCACTTTTAGTACTGTCTTCCCTGGAAGGAAAGTGAGACACAGAGAGTGCAAGTGACTTCATAAGGTCACTCAGTGAATCTGTGGCAGAGCTGGGAGGAGAACCTAGAGGTCCTGGCTCCCTGCTTCAGCCACTAGGCTACACAGCTTCCCCAGGCTGGGAATGGAACTCAGGAGTCCTGGTTTCAAGGATGCCTCCAACCACTGAATCCTGCTGCCTTCGCTATGCTAAAGATATTGCCGCCTGGGAAGGCTGGATAGAAAGTCACAGAATGTCTGTGGCTTCAAGGCCACTGAGCTCTGACACAACTGGCCCCGTGATTGGGAATAATTAGCTGGGCCTCCCTGGGATGAATTTTCTGAATCAATACATGTCACTTACCTGTCAGTGGCCCGGCCTCCAAGGCTCATTATGACCAGTCTCAGCTCAGCTTCAGGCCTGGGATCTCCCCTGGATATCTGCTTCACTACAGCAATTCTCCCTCAGATGCACCAGGAAAGGGAAAGATGAAGCCACGTCTGAGACTCCTCAGAACCGGGAGATGCAGAGACACCAACAGACACAAATGCTCACCCAGGGCCATGTCAGAGGCCTAGCAGCCGCCCAAGGGCTGGATTTTTGAGGGGCACTGACCGAAGGACTCCATGTCTCAAGAGACGCCCGGCCTGTCGGCAGCCCAATAATTTGTTGGGCTGGGCATGAAGAGGCCAGTTCCAGAGCACAGAGAGCTGGGTACTAGGCTATGCCCCAGGCCTCCCCACAATGCCATGCACTGAGGCACTGGTGGTGTCTATGACAACAACTCCTCTTTTAGCCTGTCAAACGTAAGGCCCTGGCTGATTTCCCGCCTGCCCCCTTGCTGCTCCTGGGCCTTTCACATTGCTCCCCGCCAGCCTGTGGGGCAGGCCTGGATTCTGCACGGACGGTGAGCCTTTAAACACTCACAGACTGTGCCCTCAGCAGGTGAGAGGTATTTCCCCCGGAGGCAGTAGCCTTGGTTGGGAGAGCTGCAGACTGGTGCATTCAGGCCAAACTGTATGTATTAGGGAAGAAAAAATGCAGAGTGTGTGTGTGTGTGTGTGTCTAAAAAATTTCTTATGTGCAAATTTTTGAAGCAGAGTTCAAATTTGTGCGCCATGAGGCAAATGCACCCAAGCAAGTAAAATGCTTATACATTTAAAAAGTTTTAATTTGCAATTTGTGATAATAATGGTTTTATACCATGTTATTTTATAAATGTCATTTTTAAATACTTAAAAAAAGGAAATTTAACCTCCTTTCCCTTCCCCCCGCTTGCCAGCTAGTAGAATCTGGCTGTGTTGATAGATGGTGGGTGAACAATGTCAAGAGTCGCCCGTAAATGATATTTCAGCCTGGCTCTGTTGTAGTATTTCGCTTTTTTGCGTGCGGCGTTTCACCATGTGCGCGGGGTCTAGGATCTGTGTACGCTTGCACACACGCACAGCTTAGAGGGAACAGTGGTGGGGGAGGAAGGGCAGGGGAGACTGGTGAGCAGGACTGCTGGCTTCTCATGCTCCTGTGATTTAGATGCTAAAGTAATCCCCTCCCCTGCTCTGTGGCTCAGAAACATCTCAAGGCCCATTTGTAAGCACAGAGAGACCTGGGAATGCAGAGGGCTCTGGAACAGGAAGCCACGACTCCAGGGTTCTCTTCTGGTTATCTAGTAGTTAGCACTGGATAGAATTCTTTCCTGTGTGACCTGGGCAAGTCACTCCCTCTTTCTGTGCCTCAGTTTCCCCTCTGGCATACATGCTTTGCTGCTTAGCACACCCACATCTGTGAAGGCCTCCATCTCTCTATGCCATAGAACAAGGAGGACCAAACTGTCCCCTCATTCAGAACCAGGGCCAGGCTGATGTTTCAGTAGGCAGGTGAACCCAAACAATCCCATTATTTAGCAAAGGGAAGGCTCCCTTTATAATGAGCCTGCGGCAAAGCAGAAACACTGGCTGCTATGCAGTGGACATTCTTCAGTAGTTCCCCATGATCCACTTTACATGTTTCCTCAGCTCATAAATCCCACTTTGTCTTGTTCCTTCTGCTGATAGTGCCTTGCTTGTTTAATCACTCATACCGAAGAGGCCTATTATCTAGGATAGACATGGCCTGGGGAGAGTATTTCAGAGCAGAATGCTGCTGCTACAAGACCAGTTGGCATGAAGATGTTCAGGTTGAGTGGAGACCAGAGGCAGGGAGGAGAGTGACAGTTGGGAGGTTGTGCACCTGCAAGTCTCATTAGGACACCTGCAGTTGGCCCAATCCTTGTGCCATCTCTCCTTTTTGTGGGGGAGGGTGCTGAGGAGGGGTATCACATAGGTGCACCTAGGGTGAGTTCTTCTATATGAGCAAGATGATCTAAAGGGAGCTGAGCTCCGCCCACTTTTTAATGGCTAGAGGTCTGCATCGTACAATGCACATCACCAAATGTCAGCCCATCAGAGAGAGGGAACATACTTCCCCCTTTCTGTCTGGGAGTGCTACCTTTCAGGGAGGCCCAGGATTAATTCTTCAAAAGTAATTTAGCACTGGACTGAGGGGCTCTTTCTGCACAGGGCAGATATAGCACAGGTAGTGGCAGGGCTCAGCATATCTCAGGGTCCATGGTAAGTGTGACGGGATCCCCAGGATGCAACCTGGAAACTGGGCTCCCTCTCTCACTGTGATGTTGTGACAAACTGCAAACCTCTCCAGGTACTGCACTTACACAGACATCCACAGACAGGTACATACCCAGCTGAGTTACACAAATGCAGGGCACAGATTACCCAATAAATTCTTGGAATGTATTGGAGACAATTTTTTATTTCAGAAGGTGGAAACACCTACCGGGGAGACGCTGTTCTAGATGTAATTTTGACAAATAGTAAGGAACTGGTTGAGAATTTGAAAGTGGAAGACAGCTTGGGTGAAAGTGATCATGAAATGATAGAGTTCATGATTCTAAGGAATGGTAGGAGGGAGAACAGCAAAATAAAGACAATGGATTTCAAGAAGGCAGGCTTTAGCAGGCTCAGCGAGCTGGTAGGTAAGATCCCATGGGAAGCAAGTCTAAGGGGAAAAAAATAGAAGAGTGGGCAGTTTTTCAAAGAGACATTATTAAATTGTTCTTAATTAGACAAATTAGAGAATTGGGCCAAAAGAAATCTGATGAGCTTCAACAAGGACAAGTGCAAAGTCCTGCATTTAGGACGGAAGAATCCCATGCACTGCTACAGACTAGGGACCGAATGGCTCAGCAGCAGTTCTGCGGAAAAGGACCTAGGGGTTACAGAGGACAAGAAGCTGGATATGAGTCAACAGTGTGCCCTTGTTGCCAAGAAGGCCAATGGCATTTTGGGATGTATATGTAAGGACATTGCCAGCAGATAGAGGGACGTGATCGTTCCCCTCTATTTGACATTGGTGAGGCCTCATCTGGAGTACTGTGTCCAGTTTTGGGCCCCACACTACAAGAAGGATGTGGAAAAATTGGAAAGAGTCCAGCGGAGGGCAACAAAAATGATTAGGGGACTGGAACATATGACTTATGAGGAGAGGCTGAGGAAACTGGGATTGTTTAGTCTGCGGAAGAGAAGAGTGAGGGGGGATTTGATAGCTGCTTTCAACTACCTGAAAGGGGGTTCCAAAGAGAATGGATCTAGACTGTTCTCAGTGGTAGCTGATGACAGAACAAGGAGTAATGGTCTCAAGTTGCAGTGGGGGAGGTTTAGGTTGGATATTAGGAAAAACTTTTTCACTAGGAGGGTGGTCAAACACTGGAATGTGTTACCTAGGGAGGTGGTGGAATCTCCTTCTCCTTAAAAATATCTAAGGTCAGACTTGACAAAGCCCTGGCTGGGATGATTTAGTTGGGGATTGGTCCTGTTTTGAGCAGGGGGTTGGACTAGATGACCTCCTGAGGTCCCTTCCAACCCTGATATTCTATGATTAAGGGCACAAGAGGAAACTATCCCACTGCATAGGAAAGATAGGATGTATGGCAACAGACCACTCTGGCTTAACCAGGAGGTCTTCAACGATATTTAAAAAAAAAAAAAAAAGTCCTACAAAAAGTGGAAACTCGGTCAAATTACAAAGGATGAATATAAACAAATAACACAAATATGTAGGGACAAAATTAGAAAAGCCAAGGCACAAAACGAGATCAAACTAGCCAGAGACATAAAGGGTAACAAGAAAACATTCTACAAATATATTGAAGCAAGAGGAAGACCAAGGACAGGGTAGACCTGTTATTCAATGAGGGGAGGAAAATATTAGAAAGTGTGGAAATGGCAGAGGTGCTTAATGACTTCTTTGTTTCGGTTTTCACCAAGAAGGTTGATGGCGATTGGACGTCTAATGTAGTGAATGCCAGTAAAAATGAGGTAAGCTCAGAAGAAGCTAAAATAGGGAAAGAACAAGTTAAAAATTACTTGGACAAATTAGATGTCTTCAAATCACCAGGGCCTGATGAAATGCATCGTAGAATACTCAAGGAGATGACTGAGGAGGTATCTGAGCCATTAGTGATTATCTTTGAGAAGTCATAGAATCATAGAATATCAGGGTTGGAAGGGACCCCAGAAGGTCATCTAGTCCAACCCCCTGCTCGAAGCAGGACCAATTCCCAATTAAATCATCCCAGCCAGGGCTTTGTCAAGCCTGACCTTAAATGTCAAGCCTGACCTTAAAAAAGTCATGGAAGACGGGAGAGATTCCAGAAGAGTGGAAAAGGGCAAATATAGTGCCCAACTATAAAAAGGGAAATAAGGACAACCCAGGAAATTATAGACCAGTCAGCTTAACTTCTGTACCCAGAAAGATAATGGAGCAAATAATTAAGCAATCAGTTTGTAAACATCTAGAAGATTATAAGGTGATAAGTAACAGTCAACATGGATTTGTCAAAAACAAATAGTGTCAAACCAACCTGATAGCTTTCTTTGACAGGGTAACCAGTCTACTGGGTGGGGGGAAGCGGTAGACATGGTATATCTTGACTTTAGTAAAGATTTTGATACAGTCTCGCATGACCTTCTCATAAGCAAACTAGGGAAATGCAACCTGGATGGAGCTACTATAAGGTGGTGCAAAACTGGTTGGAAAACAGTTCCCAGAGAGAAGTTATCAGAGGTTCATAGTCAAGCTGGAAGGGCATAATGAGTGGGGTCCTGCAGGGATCAGTTCTGGGTCTGGTTCTGTTCAATATCTTCATCAATGATTTAGATGATGGCATACAGAGTACACTTATAAAGTTTGCAGGTGACACCAAGCTGGGAGGAGTTGCAAGTGCTTTGGAGGATAGGATTAAAATTCAAAATGATCTGGACAAACTGCAGAAATGGTCTGAAGTAAATAGGATGAAACTCATTAAGGACAAATGCAAAGTACTCCATTTAGGAAAGAACAATCAGTTGCACACATACAAAATGGGAAATGACTGCTTAGGAGAAGTACCGCAGATAGGGATCTGGGGGTCATAGTGGACCTCAAGCTAAATATGAGTCAACAGTGTAACGCTGTTGCAAAATAAGCTAACATCATTCTGGGATGTATTAGCAGGAGTGTTGTAAGCAAGACATGAGAAGTAATTCTTCCGCTCTACTCCATGCTGATTAGGCCTCAACTGGAGTATTGTGTCCAGTTCTGGGTACCACTTTTCAGGAAGGATTTGGACAAGCTGGAGAGAGTCCAGAGAAGAGCAGCAAAAATGATTAAAGGTCCAGAAGACATGCCCTATGAGGGAAGATTGAAAAAATTAGTCTGGAAAAGAGAAGACTGAGCGGGGACATGGTAACAGTTTTCAAGTACATAAAAGGTTGTTACAAGGAGGAGGAAGAAAAATTGTTTTTCCTAACCTCTGAGGATAGGACAAGAAGCAATGGGCTTAAATTACCGCAAGAGAGGTTTAGGTTGGACATTAGGAAAAACTTCCTAACTGTCAGGGTAGTTAAGCACTGGAATAAATTGCCTAGGGAGATTGTGGAATCTCCATCATTGGAGATTTTTAAAAGCAGGTTAGACAAACACCTGTCAGGAATGGTCTAGATAATTAGTCCTGCCATAAGTGCAGGGGACTGGACTAGATGATCTGTTGATGACCCTTCCAGTTTTATGATTCTATGATTCTCATGAACCAACAAGAGAGAGGCTCCAGCCAATTCCCCACAGCACCCCAGCCTAGGGCCCCAGAGCCATACTGTCCTGCCCTGATCAGAAGCCTGACCAGTGTAAATTTATAATCCACTCTGCCCCTCCCTCAATGTGGAGAAGACATGCACCAGCTTTTGTGCCTGAGCCAAGGTTTCCCAAGCACTTCAAAATACACTATCTTAGGGAAAATATAAAACAGGTTTATTAAATACAGAAAGATAGATTTTAAGTGGTTATAAGTGGTAGGCATAAAAGGACAGAGATGGTCACCAGAGAAAATAAAAATAAGCACCCAATCTATATTCTATAAACTAAACAGGATTTGAATCAAGCACTATTCTCACCCCACTGGATGTTACAGACCTTCATGCACAGACTTCCCTCCTGAAGTCTGGACCAGTCTCCTCAGATGATCTTCTTGGCATCCCTGTTGTTTCCATAGTAGGTGGTAGAGGAGAAAGGCCCCTGCCTGCTGCAACTGTCCTTCATTTTATACCCTTGGCCCATGTGCCTCCCATATACTAGCACAGGTATGTCCTGGTGGGCTTTTCTGAGTCACAGTGAACGATCAGTTCCCATTGTGTGGTGCTTGAATAGCTGAGTCACACAGTTAATTAATGGGTGGTCAATACCCATCTAGGCAGGGATCCTTTGCATGCCACTAGCAAACTTACAGCATATTTCAGTAACAACCACGCAGCACAATCTCATAACTTTGTACACACTAATGATATACATATTTGGATAGGACAACGGGTTTCAGCAGATCATGACCTTTCATATGATACCTAACGTGGCATGTTTTGTATGAAATATCACAACCATCTATGAATAATGAATATGGGGGTTACAAGGTGTCATTGTGAGGTAGAGTGTGTCACATAAGAAGGCCAAAAAGGGGGCCACTTGGGGGAGAGTACAGTGTAATGTGGAACTGAGAAATTGTGCTGAGCTGAGACCTGCCAAACTCTTTCCACACAAGCCACTAATTAAAGCTGATGACCTAAAGGTTTAAAGGCTTTGTCTTTCACCACCAATGTCCTCAGATGCCCTCAGTTCTCTAGAACTGCCCATGGCAGTCCCCAGTCCATCCACGCTCCCTGATCCATTCTCCATATCATGGTGTGAATTGGTGTTACCCCCCACTTGCCCTGAAATGGTTATTGTAGGCTAAGAATGGGCCAATTGACCAGACAGGCCACAGCAGAGGGGAATCAAGTGGCTTAACTAATCCACTGTCTGAATGAGGGAGGCCAGCTGAGGAGGAACCAGCTGGGCTGGGTTTATAAAGACAGGAAGCTGATAGTGGAGAGGGTAGTAGCTATGGAGGTAGAGAAGGGAGGTGTGTTTGGAGGCTTCAGAGCTACCTGTCTGTAGTTACCCCCTGGGAGGAGGAAGTTGTGAGGCTGGAACATCTGGAGAGGCAGTGACAGGCACAAGGAAAGGGATCATGGAAAGGCAGTAAGGTCAAGGAGGGAACAGACCTTAGCTGTTGATTACAGGGTGCCTGAACTGGAACCCCTAGTATTTGGGTGGGCCTTGGTTCCTCTGTCAGCCACTGAGGAAGTGGATAGTGAATGAGAAGATTGCTAGTGAGGAAAGACTTTGATACCCCAGAAGAGTGACCTGGCTGGAGGGCCAAGTCACACAGAAGGAGCCTCTGGAGTTGCAGAGGCTGAGAAGGACTGAGAGTAGGGTGAGCAGCAGAAGGGGGCCCTAGACCTCGAAGGAGCTAATCCCTAGAGTGACCAGGAGGAGGTGCCCACCTGCAGTGAGTGGACCCTGTGATAAGTGGAAAACATACTACATCGTAACTTGCTATGCTGTTTTTATGAATATTGATAACAAATATAAATACATCTGTCTTCCCACTTCCCCATCTCCTGGTAAAAAGCTCACATTGCCCCAGGCTGTGGCCTTGTATCTGAGATTCATCTCTGAGGCAGTTCTGTACAGATGAATTTAACATTTTTTTCTGGAGGCAAATTTAATGCTAAATTGGCATTCTTTTTATGGTACCACCACAATCCCAGCTGCTGGCTATGAGGGCCTCTCTGCAGCCATCAGTGATAAGCAATAAATGGTGTGAGAAAGTGCCATTGTGCCCCCTCACTCCAAGACCCTCAATGGTGGGGCTAGCACACCCACCCACCATTTCTCCTAGATTCTCTCTGATGCCTGTACGGATTAGAACAAAATGTAAACCATTTAAAAATACTGATTATAACTGTAAGTGGGCCTGGGACCCCTCCAAGCCTGCTAAGTACCATAGCTTACTGGTAGCCTAAGTCCACAGCACCGCACATGGCATCTTGGTAAGTCTGCCTCTCCTGCAGGGCCAATATGGAGGAGTTCAGAGAGAGGCTGAAAGCTGTATCACTGTGACTCCAACCCCAGATAGAAGGATTAAAGTCACTTCCCAATAATGGTGTTACACTGGAATGAATTTAACTCGATCCAGTTTTGTAGGTTTTGGCATAAGCTATGGGGAGAAGTAGAGAGAGAGGCAGGTACTCAGTCTCTGCTACAGACTGTGGTATTCACTGCAGAGCTCTGCTGGAGGGGAAATGGCATTCACAATAGGATGCTGGCATGGCACATGGATGCGCACTTTTAGACATGTGACTGGACTTAATGTAGGAGCTAAAGGGTTAATAATGGTAGCATGCTGCGAGCCTTTCAGGTGCCTGAGAACAGTCATGTCCTGTTGGCCTCCATCTCTCTAATAAAGAAAAGAAAGCTGCATGGGAGCACCAGTGAGATTGGTGCTGAGATCCCTGCAGACCTTTGGACCTTTGAGCCCCTGTATATGAGAGCTTGGGACCTTTGAGTCACTGTATATGAAATTTGAGGAACTGTATATGAAAGTAGGGATGTAAAATATTAAACGGTTAAAGGTTAACTGATAAGTATTAGTCTTACCGTTAATGTATTGCAGCCAACATTTTAAAACAGATTGGTAACATAATTTTGCGACATTGTAATACCCAATGTGCACATTAAAAACACCACAGCAATACCCAGCAGGTGCTGGACCTTGCAGCGCTCTCACAGCTTGGGGCACCACTGGATTAGCCCATGCCAGGGTGAGAGGGCACTGCTGGGGGCAGCCTGAACCCCCGCCCCCAGCTCGGCTTCTCTTGCAGCTGGCTGCAACGGGGGGTCTGCTGGAATACTTGGATCTGCCCGGGCACTGCTGCACAGGAAACATGTTTAGATCCAAGCGGGACACCCCCTGGCAGATTGCACAGCTTCCCCGAGGAGCTGCTGCTGCCCAGGTGCTGCTTGGCTACCCCTGCCTCCAGCGGCTCCTCCTCCTCTGCTGCTCTGGGCAGCAGGAACCTGGGGGAGGCAGCAGCAGTCACTGTGGGGATGCGTGCCGGGCAGCACATGCCCAGCTAGGCGGTGGGGGAAGCTGCAGCTGGGATGCACCCGCCTTAGTAGAGTCTGCTCCAGCTGCTGCTGGGCCCCCAAGTCCCTGCCCCCTTCCACCCACTTGGCAGCGGCCACCCGCATGCCGGGCACTGCAGACCAAAGGGGGTGGGAAGGGTGGAAGTGTGAGGCTGGACCAGAACAGGCCGGGCGTGTTCTCCTGCATGTGCCCCCTGCGCACACACCTCTCACCCGCATCTCCCCACCTCTGCCCTGGTTAACGATTAAAGAGTTAACCGATATAATGTCAATAGTTTAAATGGATACTTTTAAAAACGATATTTACATCCCTATATGAAAAGGTGAGCGTGTCACTGTGTAATGCCCCATTCCAGAGACTGAGTTACTGGCCTCACCTCTAGCTCCAGGAGCTTCTCTCTATAGAAGCAAACTGCATTAAAATCTCTGTTTTGAAAGAAAATTTCACCATTTCTCTGTCTCTTCCTGATTCCTCCCTCTGAAAATTTTTCAAACTCTCCCAGTCAAAAAAAGGGTACTGTTTACGTCCCTGCTTCTTGCTGGTTCTGTTCCTGGGCGTCTCCCACAGGTGAGGGATATGCTAATTAGGGGATGGGGTAAACACACACCTGCATATAGATAGTTCACTCACTACTGGTTTCAGCAACTCGAAGTCCAGCTGATGTCAAGGGGAGCTCAGTATCTCTGAAAAGCCAAGTCCTAGAAACTGCTGTTATGCAGTGCTTTGCAGCCCAACTGCCCTAGTAGGGGACAAAAGTGATGTAGAGAAAAGAAGTGACTTCACCAAGGTAACTGGGTGTCAGTGCAAGGGCTGGAAATAAAACCCCAGACTCCAGCTGCCCAATTCCTTGCTGTAACAGAGTGCTGGTCATTTAAGGGCCCCCTTGGGGTAGGGAGAGCAAGATCTACTGGAAAGGGGAAATGGGATATAAAAGAGCTTCATGTTCTCTGTAGGGGATGGAAGTTTGAGAAAGCAGTGGATTTCCCCTACACTACAGCTGTGACTCCTTGAGGGGGAGAGTGGACCGATAGAAGGGCAATATACAGTAGCAGTCCCTAGGGAGGGGGCCAGGTGGGGTCCCAGAGCAGATGAGAGGAGGTTTGGTTGTTAATTGTTAGCAGCATAGAGCCTATGATACATAGATAAACTACACCTCTATCCCAATATAACGCGACCCGATATAACACGAATTCGGATATAACGCGGTAAAGCAGTGCTCTGGGGGGGCAGGGCTGCGCGCTCCGGCGGATCAGCATGTCTGGCTCCAACACACTGCTCTGAGTGGTGTGTTAAGGTTCCTGGGCCAGAGCCGAGGGGCTGGATAGGGGCAGAGGGTCTCAGGGGGTGGTATGGGGACCGGGGGGTTGGATAGGGCGTGGGAGTTCCAGGGGGCCTGTCGGGGGCGGGGGTGTGGATAGGGGTCAGGGCAGTTGGGGGACAGGGAGCAGGGGGGTTGGGTAGGGGATGGGGTCCTGGGGTTGATTAGGGATGGGGGGGTCTCTGGAGGGGGCGGTCAGGGGACAAGGAGCAGGGGGCTTAGATAGGGGATGGGGTCTTGGGAGGGGTGGTTAGGGGCGGGGGGTCTCTGGAGGGGGTAGTCAGGGGACAAGGAGCGGGGGGGGTTGGATGGGTCGGGGGTTCTGAGGGGTCAGTCAGGGGGCAGGAAGTGACTATTAATAACAGAAATGCTCGAGGCCAAAGCAAGTTCGATAGAATGCGGTTTCACCTATAACGCGGTAAGATTTTTTGGCTCCCGAGAACCGTGTTATATTGGGGTAGAGGTATATCTTGATTCCACTGAGCAGAGGGCAGTGGCACGCACACATGTGCACCCTCCTCCCAGGCAGTCCATTCTTTGCCTTCCTCAGCTACAGAAGCCAGATGGTGTATTACATCCTTCACGAGCCCTCAGTCTGAAAAGGATTCGGTTCCAAAGCCCTGGTACAATTAAGGCTGTGCATAAATACGGCATGCAAGGAGCAGACTGTGGCTGAGTTTTGAGGTGCTATCTCAGCAAAAGCAAAGACAATTAAAAAGTTACTTAGAAGCACACAATGCAGGAATTGGGGGACCCTGGGAAGGGCTGGAACAAACCAAGCTGTCACTACCCATTCAAAGCTGAGCTAACCCACCTGATGCTGGATAGGCTGTGGCACAGCTGGGATTTGGGACTGACTTGCCAGGGGATTAGAGCAGTGACTTTCCCTGTTTTTTTTGTCTATGTAAACCCTAAGAGGATCCACTCAGTGCTTTGCAGACATCTCCCAGAGCCCGAAAGAGAGCCTAGGAAAAGGGATGAAGCTCAGGGTCTGGAGAGACCCAGGTGACATATTCATGCAATGGACTGACAGGTCCCAGGACTAGGTCTGCCATCAGAGAGCCACATGCAGCTCAGGATGGATCAGCTGGGTGTGTCCAAAGGCTGATTGTGACTTCCACTCCTCATAAAACAGAGTAATGAGGGTGGTGAATGAACCTATTTAGACTAGGCCTACACTATAACCTTCTGTTCTTCCCTCAGGGGGTGATGTCCTCTGTCCAGTGTGGTGTGACCGGGTAGGCTGACTCACAGCCTTCTCACTCGCTCTGAAAGGCCACGATTGCAGCATGATGCAGACCATTTCCTGCGTACAGAAAGGTGTTTCACAGGAGTGCCAATAGATGGGTTAGTGCTCTCTCTCACACACAGGTAACCTCTCTCTCTCTCTCTCTGCTAATCTTTGGCAGGACCGCTAAATAGATGAGTTTGCTATTTCCTCCCTGCTCAAAACCTCACTTAGCCTTGCTGTGTACCTTGGACCAAACTATTTTTAACCATGTTCCCCAAAGTCTTGGACTTCTGAACGAGCTTTCCTGTTGCAGGACTGTAGTACAGGTAGCATAGCTTTGTCCCATCTACATTCCAAGACTGAGCTATGTCTTAACCAATTAGCCACAGCAGAAAAACCTTAACCTAAGGTCCAGTACTATCAGATGTGCTCATTTCAGAGGCCCCCCTGCAATGTCCAGTGGGCTGCCTGAGCATACAGTGTTTAAAGACCATGTCCCCTTTTTCTGCTCCCAACTGGTGTCTGTTTATCCTCCAGGGCTCTTCCCCTCAGCTGAGCTAACAGAGCTTGGACTCACTAGGCTTGTAAATTGCTTCAGACTCAGTTGCCCTGGGCTGGCACGCAGTTCTGATGATCCCCCGCCCCCATACACTTTGCCAGCTTGTCTGGTAGATAAGGATGGCAGCAGCTTTAATTCCTCACTACGCCTTGACTGCCAACTCCGCTGCCCACTCACCCTAAATAAACACTGTCCAAGGGTTTGTCTGCCAATGCTCTGGAGATAAAGGGCCAATTCCACCAGATCTCCTTCCTCCATCCCTTTTATCTCATGACTCATCCAATTTGTTAGACAATCCACCTGCAGCAGGAGAGGACCCTTTTTTTTCCTCCCATTAAAATCTCTGAACAAATCTTCCTGCACAGAACCTGGGCTGGATATTTAGGAATAAAAAAGTCTCTAGCAGCTATTACTGGGCCTTGAATTACCATTGATCAAATGATCAATAACAGAGGCTGTCTCTGCTCAAGAAATCTTCCTGTGTTTGTGGCAGGATCCTGTTTCCTGGGGCTCTGCTGCTGCCTGGGGCTGTTGTGTCATCATCAATCCACTCCGTGACTGCTGGGTCCATGCCTGGGCATAAGAAGGCCTTGTATGGAGACTCTAGACAGCACAGAGAGAACCACAGGGTCTGTCAGTATCCACCAACCTTAATAAAGAATCCCTTTTACATTCAACTGATCTTTTCTCTACTGCAAGTAAGGGATGGGGCTGGGATTGCAAAGGGAATGGCTTGGGATTTGGAAGCCTTTACTGGGGCGTCAAAGCTTCCCTTATATCCTGGCAATCCAGCATTCCAGGCTGACTGATAGACTGAAAGCAAACATCATTACCCCTGCTGTGAAGAAGGTCAAGACTATCCTCATTTTGCAGGTGCAGAAACTGAATCACAGAAAGTGCACGTTCTTTTCCCAACTCTCATAGCAAGTTAGAAGCAGAGGTGGTGCAAATCTAAATCACACTGTCTCTCAAAGCTAGGGATGGAACCTAGGAGTCCTGAGTAGAACCTGGGAGAGCGAGTGCTAGTTCCCTGCACTAACCAGTGGACCACCTTCCCAGCAAGAGCCATGATTAGAATCTAGTAGCTGCAGTTTGCTGTCCCCTGATCTAACCACTAGGTCATAGATCCTCCCTGTATCGTTGCCTTGATGCAGCATATTGGGTCAAGTTTGTGTTTCTTATCCTTGATGCAGTAATTCTTCTTGGTTGGCTCCTCCCTGTCCCCACATCCAATTCAGGTGATGGTAGGGGAGGACTGTAGTGGGGAGGGGCCTGGCTAGAGAAGGTAGAAGAAGCAGTGACCTGTGAGAGTTCCAGGGGTTGCACAGCAATTATGCAATGAGAAAACATTAAAGCCAAAGGGCCCAGTTGTGCTGCTAGTGATTCAGTAGCAAAACTTCAGTGGGTGCAGGATTGGTCCCTTACCCATTTGCTGATTTTTGTTAATAAATTAATAAAAAAAGGCAGCAAACTGGGGCACCCTGCTCTCTTAAAGGGATAGATGCTCCCAGGAGCCATAAGTGGGGATCCATCAAGAGTTATTGTAGGGTTCATGGGCTGATACTTGCTGATAATGAAATAGGCACAAAAGTTTGACTCTTCCCAGGAAACAGCTGCAAGATTAAAAAGCATCAGAACAAAATAAAATATTTTTTTTAAATGCTGGATTTGGATTCATGATGTTGCAAGGGGATTAGTAGAGCCTGGGAGCTGGCTTCCCCACTGTAGCGCTTGGGTGCGCTAGGCCTGTTGACAGCAGATGCTGTCGGCTTAGCTAAGCAGCCTTGGGTCTCATTAGGAAAGGATTTTCCTCACCTCTACCTGGAATCTAGCCTTTCTAATAACTCTGTTGTTTAAGCTCCCAGCCTCTGGTAAAAACCTGCTTGCTCTTTATTCTAAACTGGCACTGCCTGATGAGGCAGCATCTTGGAGGATGGATGGACAGACAGACAACACTGAACCTTAGATGGCTGAAGTGCATCATTCACTCACTGCAATGATGTTCCCATTCCAGGCCATGTCCAGGGACTTCAGAAAAAGAGAAATGGTTAGAACATGGGAGAGGGAGTCAGAAGCGCTTCAGTTCTTAACTTAGCTCAGTCACTGATTTTCTGTATGACTCTGGTTGAGCACCTGCCATACCTAAGGTTTCAGAGTAGCAGCCGTGTTAGTCTGTATTCGCAAACAGAAAAGGAGTACTTGTGGCACCTTAGAGACTAACCAATTTATTTGAGCATAAGCTTTTGTGAGCTACAGCTCTCGAAGTGCCACAAGTACTAAGGTGCTAAGGTGTCACAAGTACTCCTTTTCTTTTTGCCATACCTAAGTTTTCCTCTCTGTAAAATGGGTTAAGGAAACAAACCAACTTCCCTGAGGGCTTATGAGACTTAATTAATCAATGCGTGTAAAGTGCTTTGAAGATCCAGGACCACAGCCGTCTGTAATGTGAGTGCAGTTTATCCTGAAATCAGGGAGTTACAGCGGCTTATGCCATAGAGGAATTTGGCCCAACACTAACTTATGATATCCAATTATTGTCACACTGGAATTTTGTCACCCCCAGCAGTAGTGTGGGCTGCTGCCCAGCTTACAGGACTCATGGCCTCTCCAATTCAGGGTTGGTTTTGGGAATGCGGCTTGATCACAATCACTTCTACAGACATTAAAATGTTATCTAAAGTGCTACAAATAACCCTCTGATTATCTACTGGCTCTTAATGCTACTCCCCAGAGATAACAAGCTGTGATGCTTCCTCTGGGCCATATAATAATCACCCCAATTAGTCCCAAGCAGCAGTTATTAAGCTCATGGCAGTGCTTTTGTTTACAAAGCAGAAATAATTAAGCAGGTGCCTGTGATAGTCATGTGGCTGGGAGTGATCAAGGATATTCCATGCTTCATGGCTTGGGAAAGGAAGAAAAACTTATGTGCAAGAGATCCCACCACATGTGTAAGGCAGTGACCCCACAGCACCCTGCACATGAAAGTCCCTTCACACCAGTAGGCTTGTTTTGTTGCAAAACCAATGGATAATTAGCCAAAGCAAATGCAATCAGTTGTTAATGCTGGGAATTATTAATCCCTTGCATAGATCTCTCTTTCATCTAAATACCCTGACTATTAGATGGGTGGAGGATCGAAACACAGACCCAAACCCAGCCTTCATGATTGGGGTGTCTCTTCACAGGCCCAACTGAGCTAGTCTACAGCAGTTTGGTAAACCTTTTTCCTGGAAGCTGTTATTTTCTGTCTTAGAATCTGTTTTCACTTTTTATTTTAAATCCTTCTGCTCCACAAAAACAACCTTCTAAATGCGACCTGAGTGTACACCAATGCCAGGAGGTTGGCCTGAATCTTCAGACAGCCTAAAATACTAGCTCTGAGAGAGATGTGAAGTGCCCCTATTCATATCAAAGGATACTTAACCATGGAATCTAATGATGACAATTCAATGTCTATATTGATTATGATTTAAATTATCAAAATCATTTGAGAAGGGAGAGAGACAGTTATACTATGAAGAGCTACTGTGTGAAGTCTGGGCTTGACTTCCCAGAACTCCATTTTTGTTTTTTCTCTCTCTCTGATATTTTGGCCTAATTTTGAAGCATTTGCAAAGGTATTTCAAGCAATCATATCAAGAAAAGAGGCAAACATCTCTCCATGTGCCTGGTGAAAATGCAACAGGTTCCAGTAATATTCATTTATGGACCACCTGGGGCTGTGATTTCCCTTCTGGGAACACTTGTTGTCTCTTTGCTGTGACACTTGCAGGAACGGGATTAACTGTTGTACAGTGCTTCACATAGAGCACCATGATATGTTTATAGACTGTGGAAGTCACTGATCATAATCATGTGGCTTGAGCTGAGTCAGCATGACATTTAATTAGTCTTAATTGGTACAAGGCATGAGATGAACTAGAAGTGTTAATTTCATGATTTTTGGTACTTAACCCACTATTGAGTCTACTAGTCTAAGCTATCTACCAGTATCTGTCCATCCATCCAGTTATCTGTTTTTTCTATCAGATCTAATCTACTCTATTTCTGTATTTCTCTTTATCTAGGCA
Source organism: Lepidochelys kempii (assembly GCF_965140285.1). NCBI lineage: Eukaryota > Metazoa > Chordata > Testudines > Cheloniidae > Lepidochelys > Lepidochelys kempii. The sequence goes on along the minus strand of NC_136399.1, from coordinate 226,984 downwards.
TTTATACTACATTCATCACTCTAGCATCCCCAGATCAGACTGCCTCTTTTGGTTGCACATCAGCCCATGAATCCCACAGACTGCAGAGAAGGGGGTTAATGGAATTTGCAAGTCCATTATGACAACAGGCAGAAATACTTAGATGAGATGAAGCAGCAAAGGGGTTTAACTGACACCTCAGCAAGTATGTTAAAGCATTATGGCCAAATGCTCCTGAATGTATGTTCCCCTCCCCTGCCATATTTCAAATGCAAGCATCATCTGAGAGCCCCTGGACGCCCCTTGCTGTGTGTTTTTCCTTGTTCTCTTCCCCTGGTCTCTGGTGTTCACACTCTGTAGTTTTACATACTTTGTTTTCCTTGTAAATGGCTCTGATTTTAAATATATTCCTCTGCATTGGAGCCACAAGGAGATCTGCTCTGCTCCTTTCACTGCATGTGGGTACAGATGGCTTATCTTCATTGTGTCACATCCCAGGATTTCTGGTGTCAATGTGGTGTCTCCACTCACGTGGGGAGGCTTTGCTGATCCCTGGAGACAGAGACAGGAAAAAAACAGTGAGATGAGAGAGAGAGAGAGAAAATCCCATAGTTGGGTTAACAGCAGAGTCTGTACCTAGAGACCTTCTGCACTAACAACATGAGCCTCTACCACTTGAGTTAGAAGAGCAACTCTCTACGCTGCCAGTTGTAATAGACACACTTATCCTCTTATGAGGACCAGACAGTAGAGGGGGAACAAAGTTCCACACAGGCAGTTAGAAAAGTGGGTGTGGCCAGCTCATAAATGGGCATGGCAAAGAACTACTTTGAGAGGAAGGTATCACAAGGAAGGCAGGAGGGATGAGTCTGTGAACTGCCTCGCATGGGGGTGTCTCTTGTGTTCATATAGGTGTTGGGTGGCTGCCATCTGCAAAGCACATTAAGGCCAGGCTAGTGCCAGGGTCCAAACACCACTTCCTAAACCATGAAATTGCCCTTGGTTCTTTTCTCTTGCCAACGCTGATAGAATTTTGCCTTTTGCCTTTTTCTTCCACTGTGCTTGTCTGAGGATTAAGCAGCTGGGAGTCTGGAGTGAGTGAGATTCCCCCCACCTCTTTGCCATGCAAATAGAGAAAATTAATCTTTCAGCCTGCTCTGATATTTGTGCTGAATTACAAGCTGGGAGTGGAGATAAAGTGCAAGCGAAAGGAAAGTACAGGTACGGCAGAGAGCCTAGCCGCCTGGCATAGGCCTTTGTCCGCACTGATAAAGGCTTTCCTGTGTCATGCATAATTCACCAGGCATCACCTCCCGCAGCTTCTGCATGGGCTTATTTCTGTGTCCCAGAGTCTGGATCATTGGTCTCTTTGTTTTAACTACTTGACTTCCTTTTATTTGTTTTAAACCTGCTACCATAGAATCATAGAATATCAGGGTTGGAAGGGACCTCAGGAGGTCATCTAGTCCAACCCCCTGCTCAAAGCAGGACCGATCCCCAATTAAATCATCCCAGCCAGGGCTTTGTCAAGACTGACCTTAAAAACTTCTAAGGAAGGAGATTCTACCACCTCCCTAGGTAACGCATTCCAGTGTTTCACCACCCTCCTAGTGAAAAAGTTTTTCCTAATATCCAACCTAAACCTCCCCCACTGCAACTTGAGACCATTACTCCTTGTCCTGTCATCCGCTACCACTGAAAACAGTCTAGATCCATCCTCTTTGGAACAACCTTTCAGGTAGTTGAAAGCAGCTATCAAATACCCCCTCATTCTTCTCTTCTGTAGACTAAACAATCCCAGTTTCCTCAGCCTTTCCTCATAAGTCATGTGTTCCAGTCCCCTAATCATTTTTGTTGCCCTCAGCTGGACTCTCTCCAATTTTTCCACATCCTTCTTGTAGTGTGGGGCCCATTAATTTTATTTGGTGGCCCCTAGTTCTTATATCATGGGAACAAGTAAATAACTTTTCCTTATTCACTTTCTCACACCACTCATAGACCTCTATCATATCGCCCCCTTAGTTTCCTCTTTTCTAAGCTGCAAAGTCCTAGCCTCTTTAATTTCTCCTCATATGGGACCCGTTCCAAATCCCTAACTCATTTTAGTTGCCCTTTTCTGAACCTTTTCTAATGCCAGTATATCTTTTTTGAGATGAGGGGACCACATCTGTATGCAGTATTCAAGGCGTACCATGGATTTATATAAGGGCAATAAGATATTCTCCGTCTTATTCTCTATCCCTTTTTTAATGATTCCTAATATCCTGTTTGCTTTTTTAGACTGCCGCTGCACACTGTGTGGACGGCTTCAGAGAACTATCCATGATGACTCCACGATCTTTCTCCTGATTAGTTGTAGCTAAATTAGCCCCCATTATATTGTATGTATAGTTGGGGTTATTTTTTCCAATGTGCATTACTTTACATTTATCCACATTAAATTTCATTTGCCATTTTGACAGGTTTCAGAGTAACAGCCGTGTTAGTCTGTATTCGCAAAAAGAAAAGGAGTACTTGTGGCACCTTAGAGACTAACCAATTTATTTGAGCATGAGCTTTCGTGAGCTACAGCTCATCCGATGCATCCGATGAAGTGAGCTGTAGCTCACGAAAGCTCATGCTCAAATAAATTGGTTAGTCTCTAAGGTGCCAAAAGTACTCCTTTTCTATTTGCCATTTTGTTGCTCAATCACTTAATTTTGTGAGATCTTTTTGAAGTTCTTCACAGTCTGCTTTGGTCTTAACTATCTTGAGCAGTTTAGTATCATCTGCAAACTTTTCCACCTCACTGTTTACCCCTTTCTCCAGATCATTTATGAATAAGTTGAATAGGATTGGTCCTAGGACTGACCCTTGGGGAACACCACTAGTTACCCCTCTCCATTCTGAAAATTTACCATTTATTCCTACCCTTTGTTCCCTGTCTTTTAACCAGCTCTCAATCCATGAAAGGCTCTTCCCTCTTATCCCATGACAACTTAATTTACGTAAGAGCCTTTGGTGAGGGACCTTGTCAAAGGCTTTCTGGAAATCTAAGTACACTATGTCCAGTGGATCCCCCTTGTCCACATGTTTGTTGACCCCCTCAAATAACTCTAATAGATTAGTAAGACATGATCTCCCTTTACAGAAACCATGTTGACTTTTGCACAACGATTTATGTTTTTCTATGTGTCTGACAATTTTATTCTTTACTATTGGTTCAACTAATTTGCCCGGTACTGATGTTAGACTTACCAGTCTGTAATCGCCAGGATCACCTCTAGAGCCCTTCTTAAAAATTGGCGTTACATTAGCTATCTTCCAGTCACTGGGTACAGTAGCTGATTTGAAGGACAGGTTACAAACCATAGTTAATAGTTCCGCAATTTCACATTTGAGTTCTTTCAGAACTCTTGGGTGAATGCCATCTGGTCCTGGTGACTTGTTACTGTTAAGTTTCTCAATTAATTCCAAAACCTCCTCTAGTGATACTTCAATCTGTGACAATTTCTCAGATTGGGGAACGGCTCAGGTTTAGGGTTAGGTTTGGGAATCTCTGGAAGGAGGGTCCCAGCTAAGGGAAGGTTTCCCTCTGTTCCCGTTGACTGCTCTCCTTCTCTGGGCCTTTCATCCTTCTTAACAGCGCAGAGGCTGTCTGACCAGAGCTGGGACAAATCTACAGTGTCCAGGAAAGCCTCATCAACATACCTCTCTGCCTCCCTTAGCTCCTCCAGTTCTGCCACCCTGGCCTCCAAAACCCATACACCGAATGCACGCATACGCCACCCACCCACAGGGCAGGTAATCATACATGCTACACTGAGTGCAATAAACAGGATAGCCCCCACTCTGCTGCTGGGCTTCTGCCTGCATTTTCTCCTACAGCCACCTAGGTTAATGCTAGGGTTTTTGTTTAAATCAAGAAGTTTTGATTACAGTTTAGTTTAAAGGTTTTAAAGAATGGCAAGTGTACCTCGCCCCCTTTCCACTCCCCTTCCAAACTTCCTCTCGAAACTCCCTGTTAGCGGTCCCTGTTCGCAAACAAACAGACAGACAAACACAAGCTCAGCACACAGCAAGTAACCCCCAAACACACACTACAGACAGCCACTTACCCTAAGGGTCCCGTATTTGCTCCTCCTTCACCTGGAGAACTCCCTCTCAAAACTCCCTGTTAGTGGTCCCTGTTCGCAAAAGCCGAGGGTATAAAACAGACAGAGTGGACGCATACTGAGCCCTTCTCCTGCCCCCACCTTTGCTGCAAGAAACCAGGATGCTGAGAAGATGACAAGACTCCAACACAGGAGATTGGTCCAGGTTTAAGGAACAAACTGTATATTAAGGACTGAAATATCCAGTGGTTTGAGAAAAACTGCTTAATCTAGTTGCTGCTCAGTCTAATAGGGTTGAGAGTTTAGACTGCGTGCTTATATTTTCTTTTCTTTTGGTAACCACTCTGACTTGTTATGCTTTTACTTATAATCACTTAAAATTTGTCTTTATAGTTAATAAATTTGTTTGTTTATTCTACCTGAAGCAGTGTGTTTGGTTTGAAGTGTGTCAGAGGCTTCCCTTGGAATAACAAGCCTGGTACATATCAAACGCATATATTCTTGCAGCGTCAAGCAGGCATAACTGGACATTGCAAGACGGAGGTTCCTATGGTTGTGTCTGGGAGATATTGGCTAGTGTCATTTGCTTGCAAGTAGCTGGGAGCAGTTTACATGGCAGAGGCTGTGCGTGAACAGCCCAGGAGTGGGGGTTCTCACAGCAGAGCAGGGTAAGGCTGGCTCCCAGAGTCAAGGTTTGGAGTGGCCTAGCAGATCATTGGTCTAGATAACACCAGAGGGGAATGTCACATGGATCCCTGACCATCTTGGCTAATAGCCATTGATGGACCTATCCTCCATGAACTGATCTAGTTCTTTTTTGAATCCAGTTATAGTTTTGGCCTTTACAACATCCCCTGGCAATGAATTCCACAGGTTGACTGCATGCTGTGTGAAGAGGTACTTCCTTTTGTTTGTTTTAAACATGTTGCCTATTAATATCATTGGGTGACATCCTGGTTCTTTTTTGCCACACCATTCATGATTTTATAGACTTCTATCAGATCCCCCCTAAACTGTCTTTTTTTTCCCAAGCTGAACAGTCCTAATCTTTTAAATCTCTTCTCGTATGGAAGCTGTTCCATGCCCTTAATCATTTTTGTTGTCTTGCTCTGTACCTTGGGCGTACCATAAATTTGTATAGTGGCATTATGATTTTTACTGTATTATTATCTATCCCTTTCCTAATGGTTGCTAACATTGTTAGCTTTTTTTGACTACTGCTGCACATTGAGCAGATATTTTCAGAGAACTGTCCACAATGACTCCAAGATCTTTTTTTGAGTGGTTACAGCTAATTTAGATCCCTTCGTTTTGTATGTGTAGTTGAAATTTTGTTTTCCAATGTGCATTACTTTGCATAGGCCCTATACTGTCAGTAGCTAATAGGGATTCTCCATTAGCTCAAGTGATAGGGATACAGAGCTGTAGGATGGGAGTTCTATCCCCTTTGCTGCAATGAAGTTTCTAGTGCTGTGGTGATACTCTGAAGCCTGAGGTGACCACAGATTTGTTACAACAGTATATATATATTTAAGAGGGTTTTTTTTAATTGGTTTAAACCTTCCCCGGCCATGTTTGTGTCTCAAACATTGCAGTGTTATGCCAATGCATGACAGCTAGAAAATGTAATTGATTACAAACAAATGTGAAACTGATTAATCTACTTGCAATGTCCAGTATAAATGAGGTACCACAAAATTAAATATTGTCCAGTTGAAAATATTGACAAGTTGATGCTCTCCCCCCACCTCCTGATAAAAGAGCACCTAGAAACCTCAACCAAGATTGACCTGCATTGTGTGTTTGTAGAACACACAGCACATTAAGAGAGAGTCCCTGCACTGAAGACCTTACGCTCTAAAGGAAGGATTTTTACAGATGGAGACCTGACTTGCCCATGGTCTCATGGGAGGCCTAAAGTAGAGCTAGCAATTTAACCTGGATTTCCTGAGTCCTGGACCACTGCCTTAACCACAAGACCATTCTTCTTCTCCTAGAAATCAGTGCATTTCATTAGAATTGATTAAGGCTATGTCTACACTAGCACGTTTGTCGCTAAAACTTTTGTTGGTCATCATCATCATGTTCCTATTACACCTCTGGCATTTAGGGCAGTGACGAAGCTTCTCCACTCCCATCTGTTTCTGGCAAGTCTTTCAATGGTTCCCCAGCTATGCCCCAGGTTTTTCTGCTCGGCTTCCACAGCTCTTTGCTGTGTTGTTTTCGGGTGGCCTCATTTTTGCTTGCCTTCAGGTATCCATCTTATTGCTACTCTGGTGATGGAATCAGGTTCCACCCGAAGCATATGACAGATCTATCTCCAATGCCTCCTGGCAATGATGGTGCTCAGATCCTCTTGGCTGCACTGTGTCAATAGATCAGGGATCTCAAACTCAAATCACCACAAGGGCCACATAAGGACTAGTACACTGGCCCGAGGGCCACATCACTGAAACCTTTTCATACAAAGATACAAAATCACCACCTCTGCCCCCGGCCCCGCCCCTACTCCACCCCTTCCATGAGGCGCTGCCCCTGCTCTGCTTCTTCCAACCCCTTCCCCAAAGTCCCTGCCCCAACTCCGCCCCCTCCCTGCCCCTATTCCAACCCCTTCCCCAAATCCCCGTCCTGCCCCGCCTCTTCTCCGCCTCCTCCCCTGAGCATGCTGTGTCTCTGCTCCTCCCTTCTGGAAAGTCCTAATCACCACCAAACAGCTGCTTGGTTGCGGAAAGTGCTGGGAGGTAGGCGGAAGAGTGGGGATGTGGCACGCTGCGAGGGATGAGAGTGGAGCCTGGCTGCTGGTGGAGTTGGCGCCTATGGCGGGCCACAGGAAATAACTCGGGCTGCATGTTTGAGACCCCTGCAATAGATCTTCGTTTGGGATTGTTCTGGGTCAAAAGATACAGAGGGTTTTTCTGAGGCAGGTTGTATGGAATGAAGACAATTTGGACATGTCACACTTTCTCATTCCCCAGCATTCTGCACTATAAAGTACTGTTGAAAGTATGCAGCTCTGATAAATCTTGAATTTGGTTTTGGTGTTGTATTTTGATGATTTCCAGACTGATGAGTTCCAGGTCCTGAAGGTGTTCCTGGCTTTATTGATTTTGTTCTGAATGTCCTGGCTTGTTCCACCATGCTGGCTGATGGTGCTGCCCATTATGTGAATGTTTCTACATTGTTGAGAACATAATCCTCTATCCGTACTGGTGATGGTGAGGCAATGATATCTGTCTTATTACAGTTGATTTTCAGTCCAGTTAGCTGGCTGAATGTGTTGAGTTGAATTGTTTTTTCTTGTATATGGTGTTGGCTATGTGATAGGAGAGTGACATCATCTGCGAAGTCCAGGTCTTCAAGGGATGAGAAGAGTGACCATGTAATGCCTCTTGGCATATCTTCTGTTGTACGCTGCATTACCCAGTCAATGGCAATGTTGAAGAGGATTGCAAACATGATACACCCCTGACGTACTCCGTTTTGACTTCAAAACTGAGCTCACTGAGACCAACACTGCATGTAAAGTTGAAATAGAAGCTTTTGATGACATTGATTATATGGAAAGGAATTCCATATGCCTGCAGAATGCGCCATAGGCTGGTCCTGTTAATGCTATCAAAAGCCTTCTCAAAGTCTATTAAATGTATGTAGAGTTGCCGTTGCCATTCTAAGCACTGTTCTATTATGTTTTGTAGAGTGAAGATCTGGTCTGTGCATCCATGCCCTTTCCGAAAACCAGCTTGCTCTTTTCTGAGAATGCTATCAACTGCCTCTGATATACACTGGACTATGATCTTACATAATACTTTGCTTGGCACAGATAAAAGTGTTATACCATGCCAGTTATTACAATCACTGAGAGTTCCTTTCTTTGGTATCTGCACTGTAACCCCATTGGTCCACTCATCTGGCACTTTTTCCCTTTCCCAGACTGATATAAATAGAGGGGCCAGGATAGAGGCTGCTAATTTAGGATTTACCTTGAACAATTCTGCATTCAAGTTATCCTTGCCATGAGCATTCCCATTTTTTAAGGATTTGATAGCTTGAATGATCTCTTCCTTAGTTGGGCTGCCTGTGTTGATATGAAGATCTTCTTCTGCCTCCTGGATGTTTGCTTCCTCTTTAGGTGGCTCCCTGTTCAGCAATTCTTTGAAATGCTCTGTCCAGCGCATTTCTTGTTCTTTTTCAGTTGTTAGTAGGTGTCCTTGTTTGTTCCTGATGAGAGTGTTTGTTGGCATCTGCCGTTTACCACTGATAAGCCATGTCATTTCGTAGACAGTTCCTTGCTCACCACGAGCAGCTGCGTCCTCTGCTTGTGTTGCCAGATTATCAATACAATGCCGTTTGTCCGCTCTCACAAGGCGTTTGACCTCCCAGTGTGCCTTGATTGTGCTATTTGTCCTTTAGCTTCTGGGATTTTGTGTCTAAAACTTTTTTCTTCATGGCTCGTCTGGTTTCTATGGCGTTCCATGTGCTGGGTGTAATCCACTCCTTCCTTCTCTTCTGCCTGTAGCCTAGACAGGCTTCAATGCTTTGTTTATAAATTGTTGTTACTTTGTCCCACTTCTTGTTATATTTGTTGCTCCGGAGTGTGAAAAAATCCAGACCCCTGACCGACATAAGTTTCACTGACAAAAGTGCCGGTGTGTACAGCGCTGTCGGTGGGAGACACTACCGCTGCTCAATGGGGTTGGTTTAATTATGCCAGCGGGAGACCTCTCTTCCTCTGGCATAGAGCGGCTACAAGAGGAGACCTTACAGCAGTCCAGCTGTAGCGGTACTAGTGTGCCACTGTAAGGTCTGTAGTGTGGACAGCCTAAATCTCACAGCACCTTCTAACTGGCATTATCATCCCCATTTTACAGAGGAGGGAGGGAGGGAGTGCTAAAGGGACATAATCAGTTTAAAAATCCCAGACCAAAAGGGAGGCATGTGGCTAGGAATCAGCAAGTCCTGAATGCTAACCCTGGTGTTTCCACTTACTGGGTATGGGGCCCCAGGGAAGTCACATCAGCTTCCCCGTTAGTAGAGTGGAAGTAAGGGGCCTCACCCACCATGCTCATAGGAGGGCTGTGGGGATGAATTAGCTAATGCATGTGCAGTGCTTTGAAAATGTAAAGCACTCTATAAATGCTATGTATAATTGTATCTGTCTGAAAATTTGTGACCAATTGTTGTTACACATAATCTCTGCGATGACTAAAACCATCTGGCTGGAATGATTTAGTTGGGGATTGGTCCTGCTTTGAGCAGGGGGTTGGACTAGATGACCTCCTGAGGTCCCTTCCAACCCTGATATTCTATGAAATGATACGAGAAGGAAAAAATCTTACATTGTGTTTGATTCCTTTAGGCAGCTGAGGACACTTTTGTAGTATCGGTTTTGTGTTTCCCCTATAGAGTCAGTTTGTCCCTTGCTGAAAAGACCTTTATGATCAACAACAGAAGGGGAAAAAAATCCTTATACAATATTTCATTTGTAAAGGATATTTTTTTAATTTTAGAACGTGCCATTTTGAGGGCGCTCTCTCACAAGATGTCAGTGTCCCTTTAATATGCACACAGAGAATAGAGGGCTTGTTAACACACATCCTTGTGTGGATTTGATGATCTGTGTCCATAGATTCACACTAAAGGACTCGTTGTCCTTTCATACATGTAAATCTCAGTATGCATTTGTGCATGCACAGCCACCGCAGTCACACACACAACATGCAAGCCAGGACCCAGACTCACACACTTCTCAAACATAATGAACACATCAGAGACATATGCATGTGCAAATGCACACATTCAGCAAACAGCAACCTCCCACATACCTAGCATACAGTAGAGAGCCCTTCACATACAGTCCCCCACATAAATACATAACATACCAGGTAAACATACACGTGTGTGCACATGTACAGTACGCAACAGCCACTGACATCATACACACACCATACATACTTAACACACCAAATGTACGTACCTGTGTGGGCACACACACAAATGGTTCACAAATTCCCTTGTTCATTAAAGCTGATTCTATTGCTATCAGTTTCAGGCCTTTCCCAGCTGAGCCTGATTTATTGTAGAAATATCAGCAACCCCTCTTCCTTCTGCACTGAAGGCTCCAGGTCATAATTAGTAATTTATGCAGCTTCTAATCGATGCAAAATGTGAATTTTTAATCCTCCTGGCTTTCCCACAGGAGCCACCTTCTCTGAACTTGTCTTTCTATGAACAGAGAGGGATACAGGCCTCAGCTGTGGAAAATACCATATGGCTGCAGGCATCAGCACCTTCCTGGAGATGCTTCACTGCCTAAGCCAAGCACCTGCCAATCACTGAAACATAGGCTGAAGGGCAAAGTGAGAAGGTGGCATGAGGCTAGTGATTTCAGTGGGATGCTTATGTAAGAACAATTCAGTGATACAGAGACTGCAGGATCAGCAGCCAAAATACAGTGTTTGGGGTCAAATCCAGCCCCTTTCCCTAGGCATGCAAATGTTTCCCTGTCAGTGGAAACTGATGCAGTTCTATTGTACAAGTGCAGAGGATGAAGGGGGGTGGGTGGGAAGAGCTAGACGTGTGCGTGCAGTCCCTACAGGAGCTTTCTGCATGGCAATGCGTAAGATATGGGTGGGATTGGGGTGGGAGCAAAGGATTCAGATTTTAGGACCTGTTGTTCAACACTGGTGAAATAAGGGTTAATGTGATTGGAGCTTTTTGAGCTAAAGTTGGCCTGTCCCTAGTTATGTAAAAAGAGCATTTTCCACTAAAGCAAGTTGTTGCTGGCCTGGATCCTCCTAACTGCTGAGTCCTGGGTCTCCACAGACTTAGATCTTGTGTCATCATTTACCAAGTCAGAATTCTCCGCTCATTCATCCTGTATTAGCATCTTGCACTTCTTTTGCAGAGGTAGAAGTGTCTGAGATGCCAGCCAGTGGTGAATCAGGCCCTGGAGTACCTCTGATAAATCCGTTTGCTAAAACTTCTCACAGAAACAAGAAGTCTTTGAACTCTGTTATTACCTCATCACTTATGCTGGTGTTTTAATATTTGTGCATGTGATTGGAAGGGAAATAAAAGAGAGATGGAATGGAAATAGACAACAGCACAGGAGAAAAACAGCCTTGTTCACAAAAATCTGAAACAATTACCAGTGTTCAGATGGGTATGTTTGTACATAGCCTGATTAAAATCCCCTTTTCCCCTGTCTGTAGATAAAGCTTCAGATCGTCAGCTGATCTAAATGAGCACAGCTACACTGCAGAGTGTTAAACTGATTTACACCACCTGGGGATCTACCCCATAGTGAGGGCTGATTCTCCTCTCACTTACACCAATGTGCTCCATTGACTTCAATGGAGTTCCTCCTGATTTAAACCAGTGTGAGTGAGAGGAAAGGCTGGTTGATACCAGAATAAATGAATTTACTGAGGTCCCATTTTTTCTTTGAGGTTTTTAGTCTGCCTGCACAACCATCCTGGTGAATTTCACCATGTGGTGGTGGGAGGGTGTTGAAATGGGAAAGACAAGCAAACAGCATGAATGAGCTGGGGTGGGACTTATGGCAGCCAATAAGGCTTTACAGGGAACCCTTTTTTTTGACAGATATTTAATGTTTTAAAGGAAAATACAAAGACCAGCCAGCCAGAAACTGAAGAGCTGATTCATAAAAACAAGTACAGTAGGGTTCAAAAATAAGTTTGATGCTACTCTCTGTCTATTTTCCAGCTGGCTGAAGCATGTGATAAAGCTCAATAGTATTTATTACAGTGCAGCCTTAGTCATCTGAATACTGCAGAGGACACTGACTAACCTCTGATAATTGAAACAAAGTTCAATGTAATTTAGAGATGCTGTGAAAGGGTGACCTTATTTTTGGATAACAGCATTCTGGATGCAGGAGGTTTAGAGAAGTCACCCCCCGCAACCATTAAATTTCAGCACCCATTACCTCTACCCTCCACCCCACCCCACCGCCAATACTCAACATCAACCACCACCTCTCAGTACCACCAACACCTAATATTGCCATCACCCAACACCCCCACAACCTAAATCCGACAACACCCAGTGCCACACCTAATGTCAACGTCACTCCCATTCACCACCCAACAGCACTTATGACTCCTCATTTATGCATCACAATAGATGGGCCTGCTACTTTACAGACATATCCCAGCCCCAAAGATCTTAGTCTCCTTTATACAGATAACCCTGTGGGTGACAATGTCATCAATATTCTGAGGAGGGAGGAGTGGGGATTGTGGAGAGATGCAATGGGGGGACATTTGTTTGAAGTATGAACTTTGTGTTGTGATCACTTGACTTATGCTGTGTCAAACTTTGGTGTGTGTTTGATAATCCCAGTGTGGGGCCTGATCCTGTATGACACTGAATGTTCTCAACTCCTGTTAACTTCAGTGAGAGCAGACAGCACCCTGTGCGCCTTATTCCCTCGTGGCCCTGCACATTATGCCATAATTCATATGTGTGTTTAGTGGAAGTAAAAAATTGCCAGTGTGACTGGCACAGCATAAAAGACTATGCATGGTCATTAAGGCAGTGAAGAATCAACCCCCATGTTTATTCTCCCTGAATTCTGATTGACTTCTGGGATTGGTCATGTGATACATTCTCCTCCCTCTCCCCCCCCCCTGCAATTTTGAAGAAGTATGTATTTTGGAAGCAGGGTTAGAAATCCTCCTGGGTCCTGTGGAATGAGCAGCTTCCCCAGAGAGCTGGTTTCTCTTTCAGGCTTTGGGGTACAGTGGCAGAGAGCAAGCAACCTTCCAAGTTCTCCTCCCTTTGAATGAGAAGTTATAAAAACTGGGAGGGAGCTGCAGGCCTGTGACTTAACAATCCTGGTCCTCTGCTTGCTCCTTGGTTTTGATCTAGTGACTAACATTTCAACCAGCTTGATGCTCCTCTTGTTCAAGTTGGCTGAGGCCACGAGGCCCTGGGAAGGGTTGAGAATCAAATATTCCCAATGTAATGGGACTGTTTGCCACTTACTAAAACTCAGTGCGGGTTTTTTGGTTGCTAGTTCCCAGTACCAAAAGAAAGGGGAAGGGTTGATGGGCAATCAGAACTCTGAGACTGACAGTCCCCAGAAACAATGGGGAGAGGCCAATGCTCCAGGTCAGCCAGACTGACATGGTGGGCAGGCTAATGAGAGACTCAGGAGGCCAGGGGGATTCAGTCCTCAGAATGTGAACTGGAATTGCTGGGAACAGAGTGGGGCCAAGTGAGCTAAGGAGAGAGCGGGGACCTGAGCTGAGCTGAGCTGGGGAGCAGGGTCACGCCAGCCAGAGAGAAGCAGGCCAGGGAGCAGGTCAGTGCTGGGAGCAGAGCCACAGAAGCAGCCCAGAGAGCTGATCTGTGCTGGGAGAAGAACTGCAGCAACCAGAGCCAGAGGGGCCAGAAAAAGCAGCCAAGGGGACTGGAGGCAGAGCAGCATCAGTGCTGAGGCAGAATGGAGCTGGAGCTGGGGCTGGAGCAGTCTGGAGACAGGTGCGGTGAGCAGCTGGGGAGAGCGAGCAGGGCACTGAGCAGCGGGCCCAGTGCAGGGAGACGCCCCCAGCCAAGAGGCCTTGCAGGCCAGACTTGGAGTGGGGAGCATAACCCTGACGGGGTGGGGAAGGCTGACACTGGGAAGATGGGTCCTGCCACCTAGAGCCTGAAGGTGTGTGGCCACCGTCAGAGCAAGTGTCCAACCCATAGCACCCCTGCAGCACAGCCAGGGCCTGAGAAGGAGGCCTAGGACATCTGAAGGACAGACTGTGAACTTTCCCTTACATTCCAGAGACGCGGTGTCCCCATGCCACAGACCGGGGTTATGTGTTTTCCTTTAACCTTTCCCATTTTTTCCTTATTTTTTTAAATTGGTTGCTGTTGAATTGTATTTGCTTTTAACTATATATAATGATCAGTGGGTCAAGAAAGCATCCAGTGCAGAGAGAGCACCCTGGAGTGGGGACACCCCATCCCAGAGGTGGGCAAACTAAGGCCCGTGGGACCGTCCTGCCCGGCCCCTGAGTTCCCGGCTGGGAAGGCTAGTCTCCGGCCCTTCCCCTGCTGCTCCCTCCCTCCCCCACAGTCACGCCACCGTGCGGGCAGCGCTCTGGCCCGCTGCTCCTGATCACGGCGATGTGGCTGGCTTCGGCATGGTAAGGTGGTGGGGAGCGGGGGGGGGGGTGGATAACAGGCAGGGGACCCCGAGGGGCAGTTGGGGGACAGGGAGCAGTTGGATGGGGCGGAGGTTCTGGGTGGGGGGACAGTCAGCGAACGGGGAGCAGGGAGAGTTGGATAGGGGATGGGGTTCTGGGGGGCGGTTAGGGGCGGGGGTGTGGATAGGGGTTGTGGCAGTCAGGGGACAGGGAGCAGGGGGGAGGGGTTGGATAGGGGATGGGGTCCTGGGGGGCAGAGGGTCCTGGGAGGGGGTAGTCAGGGGTCAAGGAGCCGGGGGGGTTGGAATAGGGGGGTTCTGAGGGGGGCCAGAAGTGGGAGGCAGTGGGGGCCAGGCTGTTTGGGGAGGCACAGCCTTCCCTACCTGACCCTCCATAAAGTTGTGCAATCCTGATGTGGCCCTTGGGCCAAAAAGTTTGCCCACCCCACCCTATCCCCTACCATAAATGACCACAAGGTTGGGGGTCAAGCCCCCCAGGAATCCTGGGCCCAGCCTTGTTGGGGTTATGAGGTCTCTGCCACACAGGAGAGTGGAAGGGGAGCCCTTGAGGTCAGGCAGGCCTCTGGGTAAAGGAAGTGGGAGTGAGGACTCGGAGCCTTTCGCTAGCTTATTTCACGGGGATAATTTACAAGCCAGAAAAGTTCCCCATAATAGCAGGACCGTTCCCCGGCTTACACCTCTCTCCTCTGGCAACGTTATTGCCAATGACAGCAAATACATGGCAATCATCTTTTTTCATTTCACTCGTCTAGTCTAGGATATGAGGTCCCCTAAAAGCCTTAAAGGCTGCAGAGTTCAGGAGATCCAGGTGCTGAATAAATGTTCTTCCAAGAAGAGCTGTCCCCCTCAGAGGGGAAAAATGGAGAGCCAAGGTTCTCTCCTCAGTATAGTGCGAAAAGCCCCCATACCTCCAAGGCACTGTGGTAATCTGCAGGTTGGCCTAAACCAAGTGCAGGTTTATTATCCTATACTTGCAAGCCGTAAGTAAGATTGAAAAAAAAAGAAAAAAAGTGTGACACTTGCTATCCTACAGTCAACTGGTACAGAGGCTAATTTAAGCATTAGGTTCCATACCACATAGAATCATAGACTATCAGGGTTGGAAGGGACCTCAGGAGGTCATCTAGTCCAACCCCCTGCTCAAAGCAGGACCAATCCCCAATTAAATCATCCCAGCCAGGGCTTTGTCAAGACTGACCTTAAAAACTTCTAAGGAAGGAGATTCTACCACCTCCCTAGGTAACGCATTCCAGTGTTTCACCACCCTCCTAGTGAAAAAGTTTTTCTTAATATCCAACCTAAACCTCCCCCACTGCAACTTGAGACCATTACTCCTTGTCCTGTCCTCTTCTACCACTGAGAATAGTCTAGAACCATCCTCTCTGGAACCACCTCTCAGGTAGTTGAAAGCAGCTATCAAATCCCCCCTCATTCTTCTCTTCTGCAGACTAAACAATCCCAGTTCCCTCAGCCTCTCCTCATAAGTCATGTGTACCAGACCTCTAATCATTTTTGTTGCCTTTCGCTAGACTCTCTCCCATTTATCCACATCCTTCTTGTAGTGTGGGGCCCAAAACTGGACATAGTACTCCAGATGAGGCCTCACCAATGTCGAATAGAGGGGGACGATCACGTCCCTCGATCTGCTCGCTATGCCCCTATTTATACATCCCAAAATGCCATTGGCTTTCTTGGCAACAAGGGCACACTGCTGACTCATATCCAGCTTCTCGTCCACTGTCACCCCTAGGTCCTTTTCCGCAGAACTGCTGCCTAGCCATTCGGTCCCTAGTCTGTAGCGGTGCATTGGGTTCTTCCGTCCTAAGTGCAGGACTCTGCACTTATCCTTATTGAACCTCATCAGATTTCTTTTGGCCCAATCCTCCAATTTGTCTAGGTCCCTCTGTATCCTATCCCTGCCCTCCAGCGTATCTACTGCTCCTCCCAGTTTAGTATCATCCGCAAATTTGCTGAGAGTGCAATCCACACCATCCTCCAGATCATTTATGAAGATATTGAACAAAACCGGCCCCAGGACCGACCCCTGGGGCACTCCACTTGACACTGGCTGCCAACTAGACATGGAGCCATTGATCGCTACCCGTTGAGCCCGACAATCTAGCCAACATTCTACCCACCTTATAGTGTACATTTAGCTACATACTTTCCTCTCCCCTCCTGTGTAGTATTCCTCCTACTTCCCCCAACAACATCCCATGCCCTTTCTTCACAGTTCCCCCAGTCCCTGATGAGTGATATCCCCTGCTCTTTTTGTTAAATCTCCCCTCTTTTTCCTTAGTTCTGCCAATTTTTAGTTCCCCATCTGATATTTTAAAACCCCTCCGAGCACCAGGTGAATTGCAAAGGGCCCTCTCATCAGGAGAGATTTGGGCTGGCTAATTGGTAAATGACCCCACTGAGGGAGGCCAGATTGCTCTGAATCCTGGCTGCTCGCTCTGTCTCTACTACAGGTTTTAACAAAGTAACAGGCACTTCCTGTCTCTTTCTGAGCTTCCACCAGCCCTGTCAGATCCCCACATCCAGGGCTCTCTAAATAGCCAGCTGCCCCAAACATTTCAATCTGCAAAGCTCTTCCCAAAGAGGAAGGACTCCAACACCTAAATAGGAAATAAACCTCTGAATGGTTTGAGTAACAGCCGTGTTAGTCTATATTCGCAAAAAGAAAAGGAGTACTTGTGGCACCTTAGAGACTAACCAATTTATTTGAGCATAAGCTTTCGTGAGCTACAGCTCACTCATTTCCCACACTCTCCATCTCCTCTCAGCTTCTGAAGGGCAGGGAGAGATAACATAGGGACTGGTACTCTGGCACCACAACCATGAATGCATTCGAAAAAGAGAGGTGGGCTCCTGTGATAATGGAGACAAAGATACGTATGGCCATAGATACATACACCATATAAATGGGTACCTGTGATGACAGATTGATGGCTCTATATGGTGATAGCTAGCTAGTAAAACTGAGCAACGACTGCAGGAATTCTGATGCCCACTGAAATCGGTGGGATCACTCTTGGAGTAAGATGCTGTTCATTGAAGGTAGGGTACAAGACTGTGGCCCCAAGTGTATTTGTTGTGGCTCTGCTGGTGCCTCTTTCATGTTCACTTTTTGCAGAGATTTGTACAATTGGGATTCACTGGAACAGACATTAATGGAAACCAGATTTTACATTCACCTAAGTATGGTTTGCACACCCATCTAGCCAGGAACAGAAC
The DNA here is from genome assembly GCF_965140285.1 of Lepidochelys kempii. Classification (NCBI taxonomy): domain Eukaryota; kingdom Metazoa; phylum Chordata; order Testudines; family Cheloniidae; genus Lepidochelys; species Lepidochelys kempii. The sequence continues at coordinate 209,491 of NC_136399.1, read as the reverse complement.
TAATACTGCTCTCCTTGTCTGGCCAGTCATACTGAACCAATGGAGCTTGGAGAGTGAAGTGACAGAATCTCACTGAGAACCATTCACGATGAGCCACAGTAATGTAAAAGAATTCCACAAAACTATCAGTTCTTTAAAAAAACTGAAATCTTGGCTATCCTTTGAGGAGAAAAAAGGATTTAAATTAGTGGGATATATTATTAATCATGATTTATTTGTTCAACTAAGACAGATGTAGACAAATTCCTAAAAGAAAGAAAAGGAAAGAGAGAGAGAGAGGCCAGAGAAAGAAAAGTATAAAAACATAAAGATAAATAGAAACACCCTCCCCGCCACCCCTGGAATAGATAGAAAGATTCCACAGAGACAGAGAAATAAGATTGATCAATTCCTCTGGGAGGGAGGGAGCAAGATAGAAAAGCATAGAGATAGAAAGGCAGAGCTGATGAACGGGGAGAATCTTGTCTCTAGCTGGGTTAGAGCTTCCCACTGCCAAAGCTCTTGCTGTCTCTGGAGTGCCTTGCATGTTTACACCTAGAGATATGCAGCATCCCTCTCTGCAGAAGGAGGTTAAGGGATGCGTATGAACTCTTTCAGGAGCTGACAGGACTAACGGGTGCACAGTGTGTCTAAGAAAAGGCTGGCGCCTCTTGTTGTTCAAACACAAGAGATCCATTTCCTGGACACTACGGTGCTAGTAAGCGATGGTCACATAAACATCACCCTATACCGGAAACCTACTGACCGCTGTACTTACCTACATGCCTCCAGCTTCCATCCAGGACACAACACGATCCATTGTCCACAGCCAAGATCTAAGATACAACTGCATTTGCTCCAGTCCCTCAGACAGAGACAAACACCTACACGATCTCTATCAAGCATTCTTAAAACTACAATACCCACCTGCTGAAGTGAAAAAACAGATTGACAGAGCCAGAAGACTACCCAGAAGTCACCTACTACGGGACAGGCCCAACAAAGAAAATAACAGAACGCCACTAGCCATCACCTTCAGCCCCCAACTAAAACCTCTCCAGCACATCATCAAAGATTTACAACCTCTCCTGAAAAATGATCCCTCACTCTCACAGATCTTGGGAGACAGACCAGTCCTCGCTTACAGACAGCCCCCCAACCTGAAGCAACTAATCTCCAGCATCTACACACCACACAACAAACACACTAACCCAGGAACCTAACCTTGCAACAAACCCCGGTGCCAACTCTGTCCACATATTTATTCTAATGACACCATCATAGGACCTAATCACATTAGCCACACCATCGGGGGCTCGTTCACCTGCACATCTATCAGTGTGATATATGCCATCATGTGCCAGCGATGCCCCTTTGCCATGTACGTTGGCCAACCGGACAGTCTCTACGCAAAAGAATAAATGGACACAAATCTGACATCAGGAATCATAACATTCAAAAACCGGTAGGAGAACACTTCAACCTCTCTGGCCACTTGGTAAAAGATTTAAGGGTGGCAATTTTGCAACAGAAAAGCTTCAAAAACAGACTCCAATGAGAAACTGCTGAGCTTGAATTAATATGCAAACTAGATACCATTAACTTGGGTTTGAATAGAGACTGGGAGTGGCTGAGTCATTACACATTTTGAATCTATTTCCCTAAAGTTTAGTATCCTCACACCTTCTTGTCAACTGTCTAAATGGGCCATCTTGATTATCACTACAAAAGTTTTTTTCTCCTGCTGATAATAGCGCATCTTAACTAATTAGCCTCTCACTGTTTGTATGGCAACTTCCAACTTATCTGTATGTGTGTATATATATCTATATATCTTACTATATGTTCCATTCTATGCATCCGATGAAGTGGGCTGTAGCCCACGAAAGCTTGTGCTCTAATAAATTTGTTAGTCTCTAAGGTGCCACAAGTACTCCTGTTCTTTTTAGCAGGACAATAGGAGCTGTAGGAGACATGATAAGATAATGGGGAGTACCTAGCAAAACTCATCAGGATCTGAGATTCCTTTTGACTTGGATAAATACCCATGTTCAAATCCTTTTCTGAAATGAATCTAAGCTGCAGATGGGGGCCCAAGGTGCAAAATTTGCGTCCATATTTCAAACACTCTAGTAAGTTGGGGTCTCAGCTTTTGGTTTGGCCCATTATAAAGTTTATGGCCTAGACAGAATCTGTGTAGCGTAGGCTGGAGCTGAATGCTGGCCAGGACTTGGAGAAACCCTATGTGCTGACACTTGCCAGCAGTGGCTGGGACCTAGACAGTCAAAGAGAACCCTGGGGTCTGCCTATGACCAGCAACCTCAATAAAGAGTCTCTTTTATAGTCATCACAGCTGAGTACTGTCTCTTCTCTGCTGTGAGGGATGCTACATTTGTTTATCATTGCTTGAACTATATGCTGTATGTCTCTCTTTGAAAATGACATGCATACTTAAATCCTCTATTTATGGACACCTCAGTGACCATCTGGAAAGGTGCAGTTATTGTGCAACAATCTGAAAAATCAAACCCACCAAAATGTAGAAGTGTTTGCAAAAGAAGTATCTGCTGGGGAGTTATTTAAAGTTCTTACAGAAATCTGGAATTTAGTTAATAAGGTATCATTATGCCACATTTCAATAAATCATGGCTATAGTTTGTGTTGCTTAAGAGCTATGTTAATCACAATGATAATGATCTTACATTTATATAGTGGCTTTCATCCACAAGGATCCCAAAGTGCTTTGCAGACTGTATATAGAAATCACTTCTCTCACCTCTGAAATCAGACATGTCTGGGGTGAAATGCAGCAACACTAGAGAACAGCTGACAGAGGAACAACACTATATGTACTTGAAACAACAGAGACATTTTATGACTGGTAGAATGTAATCTCTGAAACTTGAATTTGGTCAGAACACTGATGCTAATGCCCCTGCTCTTCCAAAAAGAGGTGCTATAGATCCTGCCAATGATGTGCAATGACTATTTGAAATAACAGTCCTGGTAAGCCATTTCATTTGAAAGATGGCACCTCCAGCAGAACAGTGTTCCCAGGACCATACTGGAGCACTGGGGTCAATACTGCCCCAGAGAGATCAGTGCCTTTTACTGTCACCTACTCCATTTCTTGCACTGAGCACACTCGAAGCACTGGGACGTAAACACTGAGGCAAAGAAAAGAGCACCCCCTACTGAGTCACCAATGTCACTCTCTGCAGAACTAGTACTGCACTGTAGCATTGGAATCAATACTCTCTCAGTGGTGATAGCATCCCCTACAGAGTTAACCCACACCATTCCCTGCTAAAAGGGCACCCTACTACCAGATTTGGTATGGCTCAGAACAGAGGATACCCTCTGTTGAACCACCGTTATCTCATTCTTCAGCACTTGGGATTTTCCTGAAGATCTCTAATCATCACAGCAGACTTCAATCAGCTTCTGAGACTTCCAACATCACAGCTTCAGTTGCTATGGCTCAGGGGATCTCAAACTGGGGGTCGGGACCCCTGAAGGGGTTGTGAGTTTATTACATGGGGGGGTCATGAGCTGTCAGCCTCCACCCCAAACCCCGCTTTGCCTCCAGCATTTATAATGGTGTTAAATATATAAAAATGTTTTTAATTTATAAGGTGGCGGGGTCGCACTCAGAGGCTTGCTATGTGAAAGGGGTCACCATACAAAAGTTTGCTGTTGTTTCTAAATATCTTGCATTTGTGATGGGGATCCCTTAATACACTGTTACTTGGTAGTATTATTTGATGTTAAACGCAGGGGGAAAAGTAACTGAGTAAACAAGTTCAAATGGGTAAAAAGGCCTTTAGTGAGGATGGCTTTATATGGTGCATGTAGCAAAGTCAGCCTGTTAGTATTCTCTTGCTTGCTTATGTCCACTTTGGACTCAGTAAAAGATGAATGATCTCTGGTAGATGTCAAATTGAGTTTGGATCAGTCAATAATACACATGCTACGTCCTGGTATTTAACAAAAACTCTTAATTTTCTTTAACATGTTAAAGTATTGTATAAACTTATAGTGCGAACAGAAGTTATGGGCTTGATGCAGAAATTACTGGGTGAGATTCTATGGATTGGGTTATACAGGAATTCAGACTCGCTAGATGATCATAATCATGCCTTCTAGCCTTAAAATCTATGGATCCCCTGAGCTTAAAACAGAAAGTTTTCGCTCATCAGTTTTTATACCTCCTCTTCCACTTAGTTATATTTTGATTGGAGTTAAATCGTACTTTAATTTTAAAAAACTACCCACCACGTTCCTTTGATGCTGCATGCAGCTATTGACAAGGATTCTATTGTAAAAGTCCTGATTCAGAGCCAGTTAAGTCAATAAGAAGATTCCCATTGTCTTTTATGGGCTTTGAACTGGGCCCTTGCTTCTCTGCTGATATTGACAAGCAATTTTGCTATTTAGAATATTGATACCAGTTTAATTCAGCTTCTATGGGATTATTTCTGATTTACACAGGTGTGAGTTAGATCAGAATCAGGCTCTAGGCTCTTTAAACAAATCAGTAACACAGAACGCAAAGCAAAAACCTCTCCTTAGACACAGTTGTTTAAAATAAGTCTAGACTACACCATACAAAAAAACATACTGTAGGGAACAATCCTGCCTGAAGATTTATACAGTGGACTGTGGCACCCCCTAATGGTCTGTGACAGAAATCATCCTCAGAAGGAAGAGGTGAATTAAACTCCAAAGCAGGCAAAACTCATCAGGACTGAAACCACTGTGCTTCCGCCGACGTGCATGGGCTGAAATTGTGGAAAAGCAGCATCACTTGCCCCATAACCTCAGCCGTGCAGAACACAACACCATTCACAGCCTCAGAAACAACTCTGACATCGTAATAAAAAAGGCTGACGAAGGTGCTGTCGTCATCATGAATAGGTTGGAATATGAATGAGAGCTGCTGGACAGCTCTCTGACACCACATTCTACAGGCCATTAACCTCTGACCCCACTGAGGACTACCAAAAGAAACTACACCATCTGCTCAAGAAACTCCCTGAAGATGCACAGGAACAAGTCTACACTGACACACCCCTAGAGCTCAGACCAGGAGTATTCTATCTGCTACCCAAAATCCATAAACCTGGGAATCCTGGACGCTGCATCATCTCAGGCATTGGCACCCTAACAGCAGGATTGTCTGGCTATGTAGATTCTCTACTCAGGCCCTACACTCCCAGCACTCCCAGCTACCTTCAAGACACCACTGACTTCCTGAGGAAACTACAGTCCTTTGGTGATCTTCCAGAAAACACCATCCTGGTCACTATGGATGTAGAAGCTCTGTACACCAACATTCCACACAAAGATGGACTACAGGCCATCAGGAATAGTATCTCCGATACTGTCACAGCAAACCTGGTGGCTGACCTTTGTGACTTTGTCCTCACCCACAACTATTTCACATTTGGGGACAATATATACCTTCAAGTCAGCAGCACTGCTATGGGTACCCGCATGGCCCCCCAGTATGCCAACATTTTTATGGCTGACTTAGAACAGCACTTCCTTAGCTCTCGTCCCCTAACACGTCATAAATATAAAGGGAAGGGTAAACACCTTTAAAATCCCTCTTTGCCAGAGGAAAAATCCTTTCACCTGTAAAGGGTTAAGAAGCTAGGATAACCTTGCTGGCACCTGACCAAAATGACCAATGAGGAGACAAGATACTTTCAAAAGCTGGGGGGAGGGAGAAGACAAAGCTCTCTCCATCTGTCTGTGTGATGCTTTTGCCGGGGACAGAACAGGAATGGAGTCTTAGAATTTAGTAAATAATCTAGCTAGATATGCATTAGATTATGATTTCTTTAAATGGCTGAGAAAATAAGCTGTGCTGAATAGAATGGATAGTCCTGTCTGTGTGTCTCTTTGTAACTTAAGGTTTTGCCTAGAGGGATTCTCTATGTTTTGAATAGATAGATAGTAGATAGAATATCCCAGATTGGGCTTCCAGGGGTGTGTCTGTGTGGACAACAGCACCTCCTTTGTCAGCCTTTTTGATTATGATGTCAGAGTTGTTTCTGAGGCTGTGGATGGCATTGTGTTCTGCACGGCTGAGGTTGTGGGGCAAGTGATGCTGCTTTTCCACAATTTCAGCCCATGCACATCGGCGGAAGCACTCTATGTAGAAGTCCAGTCTGCTGTCTCGACCTTCAGGAGGAGTCCACCTAGAATCCTTCTTTTTGTAGTGTTGGTAGGGAGGTCTCTGTGGATTAGTATGTTGTTCAGAGGTGTGTTGGAAATATTCCTTGAGTCGGAGATGTCACTGAGAGTTACCAAAAGAAACTACAGCATTTGCTCAAGAAACTCCCTGAAAAAGCACAAGATCAAATCCGCACAGACACACCCCTGGAACCCCGACCTGGGATATTCTATCTACTCCCCAAGATCCATAAACCTGGAAATCCTGGGTGCCCCATCATCTCAGGCATTGGCACCCTGACAGGAGGATTGTCTGGCTATGTAGACTCCCTCCTCAGGCCCTACGCTACCAGCACTCCCAGCTACCTTCGAGACACCACTGACTTCCTGAGGAAACTACAATCCATCGGTGATCTTCCTGATAACACCATCCTGGCCACTATGGATGTAGAAGCCCTTTACACCAACATTCCACACAAAGATGGACTACAAGCCGTCAAGAACACTATCCCCGATAATGTCACGGTGGCTGAACTTTGTGACTTTGTGAATCTAATGGTGGCTGAACTTTGTGACTTTGTCCTTACCCATAATTATTTTACATTTGGGGACAATGTATACCTTCAGATCAGCGGCACTGCTATGGGTACCCGCATGGCTCCACAGTATGCCAACATTTTTATGGCTGACTTAGAACAACGCTTCCTCAGCTCTCGTCCCCTAACGCCCCTACTCTACTTGCGCTATATTGATGACATCTTCATCATCTGGACCCATGGAAAAGAAGCCCTTGAGGAATTCCACCATGATTTCAACAATTTCCATCCCACCATCAACCTCAGCCTGGTCCAGTCCACACAAGAGATCCACTTCCTGGACACTACAGTGCTAATAAGCGATGGTCACATAAACACCACCCAATACCGGAAACTACTGACCGCTATTCCTACCTACATGCCTCCAGCTTTCACCCTGACCACACCACACGATCCATCGTCTACAGCCAAGCTCTGCGATACAACCGCATTTGCTGCAACCCCTCAGACAGAGACAAACACCTACAAGATCTCTATCAAGCATTCTTACAACTACAATACCCACCTGCAGAAGTGAAGAAATAGATTGATAGAGCCAGAAGAGTTCCCAGAAGTCACCTACTACAGGACAGGCCTAACAAAGAAAATAATAGAACGCCACTAGCCGTCATCTTCAGCCCCCAACTAAAACCCCTCCAACGCATTATCAAGGATCTACAACCTATCCTGAAGGATGATCCAACACTCCCACAAATCTTGGGAGACAGGCCAGTTCTTGCCTGCAGACAGCCCCCCAACCTGAAGCAAATACTCACCAGCAACCACATACCACACAACAGAACCACTAACCCAGGAACCTATCCTTGCAACAAAGCCCGTTGCCAACTGTGCCCACATATCTATTCAGGGGACATCATCACAGGGCCTAATAACATCAGCCCCACTATCAGAGGCTCGTTCACCTGCACGTCTACCAATATGATATATGCCATCATGTGCCAGCAATGCCCCTCTGCCATGTATATTGGTCAAACTGGACAGTCTCTACGTAAAAGAATAAATGGATACAAATCAGATGTCAAGAATTATAACATTCATAAACCAGTCGGAGAACACTTGAATCTCTCTGGTCACGCGATTACAGACATGAAAGTTGCGATATTACAACAGAAAAACTTCAAATCCAGACTCCAGCGAGAGACTGCTGAATTGGAATTCATTTGCAAGTTGGATACAATTAACTTAGGTTACCTTGCATAATGACTTAGCCACTCCCAGTCTCTATTCAAGCCTATTTCTCCTTGTTTTTTCCTACCCCCGCCCCCCGACGTTCTTGTTAAACCCTGGATTTGTGCTGGAAATGGCCCACCTTGATTATCATACACATTGTAAGGAGAGTGATCACTTTACGTAAGCTATTACCAGCAGGAGAGTGGGGTGGGGGGAGAGAAAACATTTTGTAGTGATAATCACCCATTTTTTCATGGTTTGTGTGTATAAAAACGTCTTCTGTACTTTCCACAGTATGCATCCGATGAAGTGAGCTGTAGCTCACGAAAGCTTATGCTCAAATAAATTGATTAGTCTCTAAGGTGCCACAAGTACTCCTTTTCTTTTTGCAAATACAGACTAACATGGCTGTTACTCTGAAACCTATGTATATATATACCTGCTACTGTATTTTCTACTCCATGCATCTGATGAAGTGGGTTCTAGCCCACAAAAGCTTATGCCCAAATAAATTTGTTAGTCTCTAAGGTGCCACAAGGACTCCTTGTTGTTTTTGCTGATACAATCTAACACGTCTACCACTCTGAAACCATTGTGTTCCACCAAACTTAACCTCACAATTTTAAATCATATTTTTGTTAAGTGTTGTTTGTAATAATAACCCATTGAGAATATGACCCTAAAAATCTCTTTTTCTCCATTGTTTTTGTGGGGTTGCTCACAGGTGCAGTGCCATACACACTAGTTTGTTGTTATAGCGTTCCCTTCACTGCTTTGTTATTTTTGAAAGGTCACTCAAAGACTGTCCTGTTTATAATTGTAGGTTGGTTAATGTAGAACTATGCAGGTCAATTTGTTATTAGGGACAGGTCAGTGGTTTGAGCATTGGCCTGCTAAACCTGGGGTTGTGAGTTCAATCCTTGAGGGGGTCATTTAGGGATTTGGGGCAAAACCTGGGGATTGGTCCTGCTTTGAGCAGGGGGTTGGACTAGATGACTTCCTGAGGTTCCTTCCAACCCTGATATTCTATGATTATAAGGTCACTTGTGAACTTTAGGCTATACACACTGGTTTGTTACTGTAGATTTGATTAGTATGCAGCTGAGCACACTGGTTTGTGTTTGTATGGTTGCTCGTGAGTGTGGGACTGTGCATAAATAGTTTGTTATTGGAGGGGTGCTCAGGAGATCTGGATAATTGCCTATATCCCCCCCCCCATTCAGAAAAGTCAGCGTAGATCATAGAAATGTAGGGCTGGAAAGGACCTTGAGATGTCATCAAGTCTGTCCCCCTGTGCTGAGCTGGACCAAGTAAACCAAAACTGTCCCTGACTTTTGTTTATCTAACCTGTTCTTAAAAACCTCTAGTGATGGGGATTCCATGACCTCCCTTGGAAGCCTATTCCAGAATTAACTATCCTTGTATTTATAGTTTTTCCTAATATCTGACATAAATCTCCCTTGCTGCAGATTAAGCCAATTTACTTCTTGTCCTACCTTGAATGGACATGGGTAACAATTGATCACAATCCTCTTTATAACAGCCCTTAACATATTTGAAGACTGTTATCATTTCTCCCCTCAGTCTTTTTTTCTCAAGAGTAAACATGCCCAGTTTTTATAACCTTTCTTCATAAGTCAGGTTTTCTAAACCTTTTATAATTTTTATTGCTCCCTTTTGCACGCTCCAATTTCTCCACATCCTTCCTAAAGCATGACGCTCAGAATTGGACACAGTACTCCAGTTGAGGCCACACCAGTGCTGAATAGAGTGGGATTGGTGTAGTCAGTAGGTGGACTGCGGGCCAAATCCGGACCGCCAGATACTTTGAATGGACCACAAAATCTTTTTATTTAATTATTATTATTTTCATTATTGTTATTATTTTTGTATTATTTTATCTGGAGTCTGGACCTTGACAATATCTTGACCAAGAAATTCGTGACAAAATCTTAGCCTTTTTCATGATCACTTTCACCCAAATTGCCTTTCACTATTCCCAGAGGAATTCTGTGCCACTGAACATGTGCAGAATTTATGTGTGTCCCATCTCCCCCCTTCCCCCCGAAATGACTTCCTGATAGGGAAGCAAAGGGAAGCCACAAGAGCAGTCATGCAACCCTCCCCAGCAGTATGTTTCAGGTGCCCAGGGCAGCTGGCAGAGAGGTAAATCACTGTGGGGCAGGAGGTGGGACTGGGGAAGACCTGGCTGGTGGCTCCTATCCTGCGCCAGGCTCAGCTGCTAGTCCCAGTTGGGCTGGAGAGGATGGGACTTCCTCTTCCCCTGCACAGCATCCAGGGCTGGGTCAGATCCACCCCCAGATTTCTCTCATGGTTGCAGTAAGCTCTGCAAACTCTCCCTCTCCCCCTGCATCCATTGCTCCTCAGCTGCAGCGGGAGGGATTCCTGTACAGGGAGCTTCTCCTCCATCCGCCCAACCCCCAGGCATCCAGACCCCCTCATACCCAGACCCTCCTGCCGAGCCTCACCCCTCCCCCCGCACTCAGAACCCCCCCCCACCGGTGAGCCCCACTCCCCCTGCACCTGGATCACCCCGATGAGCCACGCGGACCTGGACCCACTCCACTGAGCCCCAACCAGCTACACCTGGATCTGCAGCCCACTGAGCCCCATTCCCCCAGCATCTGAACTCCCCACTGAGCCCCCCACACCCAGACCCTCCTGCTGAGCTCTATTCCCCCCCCTCACACATCCTACTGCTGAGCCCCAACCACCTTCACCTGGACTCCCCTGCAGACTCCCATTACCGTTGCACCCAGAACCCCCCAACAAGCCCCTGTGCATCCAGATCCCTCAACTCACACCTGGATCCCCCTACATTAAGCCCCTCCATATTTGGAACCTGCCTGCCCACACAGAGGGCCAGGGCCCTGGGGTGTTTCTGGGGCAGGCCGGTCCTTGCGCTGTGTCAGAGTTGGTGATCTCCCACCTCTGTGCAGCCACTGGCCTGTACTCCCCAATACCATGCTAGAGCCTCCACATTTATTTGACAAATAAAATTTGCAGAATTTTAATATTTTTGGTGCAGAATGCCCTCAGGTATACTTCCACCTTCAGATTCACAGCCATTCCTCTCTGTTGGCCAGAATCAAGTCTAAAATGGTTGTCTCCTGGTTACTTCCTCCACTTTCTGAAACAAAAAGATTCCAATAACTTATTGGAAATGTTGTGTTTTGCCCTATTACGTTTCCAAAAGATGTATGAGTAATTAAAGTCCCCCATTACTACTACGAAACATTTAGTCTGAATGACAGTCCAAAACTTTCAGTGGCACAAAACTCTCACCTCCACCCACCTTGTGGTACCACACAGTACTCCATGCCATTGAGTCATGGCCTGAGGGTATAACCTCGTCATACAGTCAAATAGTGTCATGACACAAGGACACTGATGATACCAACAGGCTCAGGTTCTGTCTCAGAGAGACCCCACAAAACAAAGATAGTGAGGGAGTCCCGCAGGCTCATGGGTGGGGGTTTTAAAGGAAGGAGCCGCCCAACAGAGTTAGACTGTGGCAGAACTACAGGTGAAATTTCTACTGCCTGAAAATACAAGGCACTTCCTCTTGTAATCATCAAATTAGCATAAATTCTATTAGCAGTTTCTCAGACAAGACATTTCAAGGTTTCCCCCACTGCAAACAAAAGGGAAGATAATTACTTTGCAATAAAGAGACTGGCAAAAGGGCCTTAGTTGCCAGATATTTTTTCTCCTTTGAAATAACAATGTACATGAAAGGGACCTCCAGCTCCTCTATTCTCATCTTGCAACAATCAATCATGCTGCTACTGAAAAGGAGAAAAGAAGAGGAATTCTATAAATTCTCCATGGTGTTGGGTGGGGCTGAGCTAACCAGAGCCAGACTGATTAGTAGTCAGAGCCCGTGATGGCTACTGACCTGTCTAGGCAAAACTGTAAGAGTTTTCTGACAGGCTTTGTTCTTCTTGGGCCCCATTGATGACTTCTTGCAATCTTATATGACAATTTTTTAATGAAAGATACATTTGTCCTATCCAGCAGTATCACCACTGACTCTGATATCATTTTGTCTCCTAAACTAATCATGGGTAGACCTGATCAGTACTTGACCAGATGATCTCCAGCTGCTGTAGGAAGCTCCTCCTTGGTCATTCAATACGTGGCACTCTTCACTGTAATTAAGTCAGTACAAACATGGTGCCCTGACAATGGGATAATGTGCTGCTGTAAGTGGTGGATTAGGTGTAAAATCAAGAACATGAGCATTTGTGGCTATCAAAGACCCCATGTCACTATTCACAAGAACAGAAGTATTGTCCCAATATGGGAGTCACTTTCCAATCTGCATAATCATATTCTTCCTCCTTAAGCTCCCTTGAGCTTTGCTATTATTCACTGCCTGTCCTAAACTGTTGCTGCATATTCCACCCCAGACGTGGCTACATTTTGGAAGCAGAGTCTCTTCAGAAATTCATTAGTGAGATGATCTCTATATATAGTCTTCAAAATGCTTTGTGATAGTTCTGGATGAAAGGTGCTATTGAGAAGCATAGAGCAATATTATACAATAACTCAAAGTGCTGTCAGAAATAGTGGAAAGTATCTCCAAATGGTTATAATTAATTCCTGAGATTAAAATTCCATACAGGACCAAGTCTTATTTTCCAGAACTAGAACTGGCTGGCCAGAATTAAGCTAGGTTGTCCAGGACTGGGTGTTGTGGTCCTTAACTAAGTTATACCTTCAGTCCCCCTACTCTGTACTGGTTTCAGAGTAGCAGCCGTGTTAGTCTGTATCCGCAAAAAGAACAGGAGTACTTGTGGCACCTTAGAGACTAACAAATTTATTAGAGCACAAGCTTTCGTGGGCTACAGCCCACTTCATCGGATGCATAGAATGGAACATATAGTAAGATATATAGATACATATACACACATACAGATAAGTTGGAAGTTGCCATACAAACAGTGAGAGGCTAATTAGTTAAGATGCGCTATTATCAGCAGGAGAAAAAAACTTTTGTAGTGATAATCAAGATGGCCCATTTAGACAGTTGACAAGAAGGTGTGAGGATACTTAACTTTAGGGAAATAGATTCAAAATGTGTAATGACCCAGCCACTCCCAGTCTCTATTCAAACCCAAGTTAATGGTATCTAGTTTGCATATTAATTCAAGCTCAGCAGTTTCTCATTGGAGTCTGTTTTTGAAGCTTTTCTGTTGCAAAATTGCCACCCTTAAATCTTTTACCAAGTGGCCAGAGAGGTTGAAGTGTTCTCCTACCGGTTTTTGAATGTTATGATTCCTGATGTCAGATTTGTGTCCATTTATTCTTTTGCGTAGAGACTGTCCGGTTGGCCAACGTACATGGCAAAGGGGCATCGCTGGCACATGATGGCATATATCACACTGGTAGATGTGCAGGTGAACGAGCCCCTGATGGCGTGGCTAATGTGATTAGGTCCTATGATGGTGTCATTAGAATAAATATGTGGACAGAGTTGGCATTGGGCTTTGTTGCAAGGATAGATTCCTGGGTTAGTGTTTTTGTTGTGTGGTGTGTAGTTGCTGGAGAGTAGTTGCTTCAGGTTGGGGGGCTGTCTGTAAGCGAGGACTGGTCTGTCTCCCAAGATCTGTGAGAGTGAGGGATCATTTTTCAGGAGAGGTTGTAAATCTTTGATGATGCGCTGGAGAGGTTTTAGTTGGGGGCTGAAGGTGATGGCTAGTGGCGTTCTGTTATTTTCTTTGTTGGGCCTGTCCTGTAGTAGGTGACTTCTGGGTAGTCTTCTGGCTCTGTCAATCTGTTTTTTCACTTCAGCAGGTGGGTATTGTAGTTTTAAGAATGCTTGATAGAGATCGTGTAGGTGTTTTTCTCTGTCTGAGGGATTGGAGCAAATGTGGTTGTATCTTAGAGCTTGGCTGTGGACAATGGATCGTGTTGTGTGCTGGATGGAAGCTGGAGGCATGTAGGTAAGTATAGTGGTTAGTAGGTTTCCGGTATAGGGTGGGGTTTCTGTGACCATCGTTTATTAGTACAGTAGTGTCCAGTAAATGGACCGCTTGTGTGGATTGGTCTAGGCTGAGGTTGATGGTGGGATGGAAGTTGTTGAAATCATGGTGGAATTCCTCAAGGGCTTCTTTTCCATGGGTCCAGATGATGAAGAGGTCATCAGTGTAGTGCAAGTAGAGTAGGGGTGTTAGGGGACGAGAGCTAAGGAAGTGTTGTTCTAAGTCAGCCATAAAAATGTTGGCATACTGTGGGGCCATGCGGGTACCCATAGCAGTGCCGCTGATCTGAAGGTATACATTGTCCCCAAATGTGAAATAGTTATGGGTGAGGACAAAGTCACCAAGTTCAGCCACCAGGTTAGCCGTGACATTATCGGGGATACTGTTCCTGATAGCTTGTAGTTCATCTTTGTGTGGAATGTTGGTGTAGAGGGCTTCTACATCCATAGTGGCCAGGATGGTGTTTTCTGGAAGATCACTGATGGATTGTAGTTTCCTCAGGAAGCCAGTGGTGTCTCAAAGATAGCTGGGAATGCTTCTAGCGTGGGGCCTGAGGAGAGAGTCCACATAGCCAGACAATCCTGCTGTCAGGGTGCCAATGCCTACTCCGTAATGTGTCACTGTAACTCTCTGTGCTAGAATATTATCACAGAAGGAAGCTTTCATTGCAGACAGTGCTATTTACATAACATTGGACATAATTCCTAAAGATACAGATTTGCTTAAAGTCACACAATGAATCTGTGGTATGGCTGTGAACAGAAACTCTCTCCTGAGTCCTGGTCCAATGCCTTAACCACAAGACTGTCCTTTATCAGATGAGAGTTGAGACGAGAGACAATGTGGCACAAAGATACAAGGCTGATCTAGACAGTGGGAGCTGAAGAGGAGAAGGCTCTTGTGCTGTAGTGGAGAGATTTGTGGATGGAGTAGAGAAGAGGTGAAGAACCAGAGAGAGAGAGAGAGAGAGAGAGAGAGAAGGTCTATGAATTACATTGCAGCAAGATTTTGGAAGGTTTCAAAAGCATGAACAGCATTTTGAGCTAAATCCACAAAGGGAATGCCGAACTTTTAGGTGTCTGCCAGCCAGTGGAATCCTCAGCCCTGAGTTAAGTGGCAGTATAAAATGCTGGGGCACCTATCCCCATAACCATGAACCTGCTCCTGGAATTAGGTGCCTAAGACAGGTTAGGCCAGTCCTTTCTCACAAATATTTATTTATACAAAGTGGAACAGTTCCAACAGGAGAGGACTGAGAGAGATCCATGTGAGCATAGCTAATAGCCTAGGGATTAGGGCACATACCTGTGATATGGGAGACCCAAGATCAGTGCCCTGCCCTAAATCAGAAAATAGGTCTCGCACCTCCCAGGTGAATGTCCTAAATTCTATCAAGTATTCTGGGACACACATTGACACACCCAGTCCAGAAAATTCCTGATCTGGTTGGATGCACGGGCTCCCTCCCTGACCTGATCTTTTGTGCAAGTCTTTATCTGGTTGGTGTACTCTGAGAAGGCCTACCAGATTGAGCCCTGCAGTCAAGATAGGTGGAGGAATGCCTAGTTTGTGAATCCAACAAGGATTTAGGTGTGAGCTAGGACACTGAGCAGTTCCACAGCATCAGGATTTAGGTGGTTTTGGGAATGTCCATCAACTGGAACTTAGGTGCCTACAGAGATAGGGAGAAGCTGAGCAGGGGTTCTGAGGATCTCAGTAGCACCTAAATGATGGGCTTAGGTGCCTGAATCCCTTTGTGGATCTATCCCTGTGCGACTCAAAGCTTTGGGTGTGGAGTGGCAGGTTACCTTTTCATTCCTCCAAAGTGCCAGACTCTGCCTCAAATCTGGTTCAATGGCTCCCTGAGAAGGACTCGAAAAAATTACATATGAAGACAGATGGAAGAAAACTAATTTGTGTAACATTGAAAAACATTACGCAAGAGATGAATATGGTCACTCTTTACAACCACCTAAAGGACAGTAATATCAAGGAAGAGAGAGAAATTACTTACAACTGAGACTAATAAAAAGGCATAGAATAATGGGCTACAATTTAAAAGAGATTTCAGTTTGTTACAAGAGAAAAAAACCTTTGATTCCTCTAAAGTAGTGTTTCCCAAACTTGTTCTGCTGCTTGTGCAGGGAAAGCCCCTGCCGGGCCGGGCCGGTTTGTTTACCTGTTTGCTGCTCCAGGCCAATGGGAGCTGCTGGAAGTGGCGGCCAGTACGTCCCTCGGCCCACACCTCTTCCAGCAGCTCCCATTGGCCTGGAGATGCGAATTGCGGCCACTGGGAGCCACGATCGGCCGAACCTGTGGACATGGCAGGTAAATAAACCGGCCTGGCCCAGCAGGGGCTTTCCCTGCACAAGCGGCGGAACAAGTTTGGGAACCACTGCTCTAAAGTATACCCTGAGAGTGGCACAACTTGCCTAGAGGTAATTATGGTCTAGCCATTAGGGGCACCCTTGGCAAGGTGAGATTAATGCAGTGCAGACAGGAGCTGCATAGGGTCCAAGACATGAATCAAAACCCTAGAACTAAGCCCTGCTGGAAATCTGGCTAGCTGGAAACTGTGTTGGATGGTCTTGTATTTAAAATAAATGACAAATTAAGAGAGATCTTAGAATCATAGAATCATAGACTATCAGGGTTGGAAGGGACCTCAGGAGGTCATCTAGTCCAACCCCCTGCTCAAAGCAGGACCGATCCCCAATTAAATCATCCCAGCCAGGGCTTTGTCAAGACTGACCTTAAAAACTTCTAAGGAAGGAGATTCTACCACCTCCCTAGGTAACGCATTCCAGTGTTTCACCACCCTCCTAGTGAAAAAGTTTTTCTTAATATCCAACCTAAACCTCCCCCACTGCAACTTGAGACCATTACTCCTTGTCCTGTCCTCTTCTACCACTGAGAATAGTCTAGAACCATCCTCTCTGGAACCACCTCTCAGGTAGTTGAAAGCAGCTATCAAATCCCCTCTCATTCTTCTCTTCTGCAGACTAAACAATCCCAGTTCCCTCAGCCTCTCCTCATAAGTCATGTGTACCAGACCTCTAATCATTTTTGTTGCCTTTTGCTAGACTCTCTCCCATTTATCCACATCCTTCTTGTAGTGTGGGGCCCAAAACTGGACATAGTACTCCAGATGAGGCCTCACCAATGTCGAATAGAGGGGGACGATCACGTCCCTCGATCTGCTCGCTATGCCCCTACTTATACATCCCAAAATGCCATTGGCCTTCTTGACAACAAGGGCACACTCTTGACTCATATCCAGCTTCTCGTCCACTGTCACCCCTAGGTCCTTTTCCGCAGAACTGCTGCCTAGCCATTCGGTCCCTAGTCTGTAGCGGTGCATTGGAGTCTTCCGTCCTAAGTGCAGGACCCTGCACTTATCCTTGTTGAACCTCATCAGATTTCTTTTGGCCCAATCCTCGAATTGTCTAGGTCCCTCTGTATCCTATCCCTGCCCTCCAGCGTATCTACCACTCCTCCTAGTTTAGTATCATCCGCAAATTTGCTGAGAGTGCAATCCACACCATCCTCCAGATCATTTATGAAGATATTGAACAAAACCGGCCCCAGGACCGACCCTGGGGGCACTCCACTTGATACTGGCTGCCAACTAGATATGGAGCCATTGATCACTACCCGTTGAGCCCGACAATCTAGCCAACTTTCTACCCACCTTGTAGTGCATTCATCCAGCCCATACTTCTTTAACTTGCTGGCAAGAATACTGTGGGAGACCATGTCAAAAGCTTTGCTAAAGTCAAGAAATAATACATCCACTGCTTTCCCTTCATCCACAGAACCAGTAATCTCATCATAGATGAGTAATCATGTAATTATGTAACCAGTAATCTCATCATAGATGCGGGTTCTATTCTTGGCTTCATTTCCTGTGTGATCTTAACCAAGTTACTTCAATTTAGCCCTCTGTAAAAGGGGTTTATCATACTCGCTAACTTCACAGGAGTGATTGTGATGCTTCATTCATTAATATTTGTAAAATGATTTGAGTTCCTTGGGTGATTGGTGCTACAGAAGGGCAAAATGTTGTTATTGATCCCATACTTGGTTTAAAGGCCTGTGTAGATGGGGCTTTAGGATGATTTTGTGGTTAAACCACAGGACCACATGCTGGGACAGCTAGTTTCTATTTCTGGTTCTGCCATTGACTCACAGTGTGACTTTGGGCAAGTAATTGCCCTTCTGTGCCTCGGTTTCCCTATAGAATATGGATAATTTTGACCTACTTTCATGGGGAGTGAAGTAATGAAGCTTTATTAATTAATATTTGTAAATGGCTTTGAGGTTCTCAGGTGGAAAATACTATAGAAGTGCAAAATAGTAAATTATTATTATTAAGCTAGACAAGGCTCTGTAACCTACGAGACACAGGTTTTTGTGAAACAGACTCTATTATACACAGTAATATACTTTATGAACTTGCTTCTCCACTTAGTAATTTTGAGCATTTAGTTCTGCTTTATCATTGCTAATATTCATCCTTCAGTTACCCACTGTTTTGTTTCAGCGTTAAGAGATTAAAATGCATGATTATTTTATGGTTATGTGACTTGTTTTGTGTAATTGTTGGTTTTTATTTGTTTTTATTTTAACGTGGTGCACATTGTTAAATGTCTCAGAATGGATCACACACGTAGGATGTGAAACGTGCTCTTGCTTTTTAGAGCAGAAGGGACGGATCTTAAACTGTTTTTCAGATCAAGGTTTAAGGGGAAAATCTCTTGAGGTATCATTGTTCCAAACTGGGAGCCCTTAAATGGCCTAATTTGTATGTTAAAGGACTCTGGGAGGCAGTTTTATCTAGTGATTAAAATAATAGACTCAACAGATGGAAAAGAATTTTAGATTATCCAGTTTACCTCCCTGAAAGCTGAGGTGCTGGGTGAGAGTCAGGACTCTTGGGTTCTATTCCTGATTTACTGTGTCCTCTTCTGCTCAGCTTTCCCTCAATAATTTCTTCACAATCAAAGACACACAACCTACTTACACACACAAACCAACCTATAAACTAGTCAAGCTATTTCTTTGACAAGCTGAGAAGGGAAAAGAGATTTCTACTGTTATTTTTAACTAACTGGGAGAATCTTAGATGCTAATTTGATGTGGGCCTTATAATAAGTATCTAAAAAGACAGATAGACCTTCAGCAAGTTACTTCACCTGTATCTCTCATTTTCTCCATCTATAAAATGGGGCTAATCTAACCTAAACTAAGTGTATATCTAATCTGAATTAATCTATCTAATTTATCTACTTTGTTTTATATAGGTTTCAGAGTAGCAGCCGTGTTAGTCTGTATCCGTAAAAAGAAAAGGAGTACTTGTGGCACTGTAACAAGAGTGATCAGGAAACGTGAGCTATTACCAGCAGGACTCCCCACTATATTTTCCACAGTATGCATCCGATGAAGTGAGCTGTAGCTCACGAAAGCTCATGCTCAAATAAATTTGTTAGTCTCTAAGGTGCCACAAGTATTCCTTTTTGTTTTATATAGTGCTTGCTCCTGTGTTATCTAAATGCTGATTAAGAAGGTTAACATTTTCAAAAGTGGACGCTGATTTTGAGTGCCTCAACTAGAGTCAGACCCAGCTCCTACTGAAGTAAATGGAAATACTCCCATTGACTTCACTAGGAGTTGTCAGGCCCAATTTGAGCCACTTTAGGCCATATTTTCAGAGGTCCTGACACCTGAGTTCCTATTGACTTCAGCTAGAGCAGTGGGTGACTAGGTCTTCTGAAAACCAAGCCCAAAATGTCTCAAATGGGGCACCCAAAAATTAAGGCACTCATACTTGGTGGCTACTTTTCAAAATGTTGATCTAAATATCTGTGAGGCACTTGGAGGTTATCAGATGAAAAAGACAGTATTATCATCCTCAGAGCCAATGAATCTTGTGTTCTTTTCCTGACTCAGAAGGTGCCAGAATTTGTGACCTCACAAGCAGGTAAAATATCACACTGTTCCTGTTCAGGTTAATGAGCATTTGTCCTATCACAGTGCATTTTTTCTCTTTACTATCCCATATCACTATTTTCATTGCTTTAGACTCATTATAAAGTGAGGTATTAGAACAGTTTTACCAGGAAGAATGGACTTTTTTGTACACACCGGTAAAATACAGTATCAACACTCAGAATTATTACTTAGGACATTAGAGAGACAAGGTGGGTGAGGTAATATCTTTTATTATGGGATCAATCTATTTGTGGAAGAAAGCTTCCACAGAGGACTTCGGCATGTCTCAGAGAATTTTTACACTGCTCAGCAGTGCAGACTACTGGGGTGTGAATAGCAGTGTGCGCCAAAGTGCTGCGCTGTAGCTCCCCTGTGTGAATGGTGTAAGCATGAACTAAACAGTTCCTAGTTTGCATTAACTTAGGCCCCTGCAAACAGGATTACATTAGTCCAAAGTAGGAACCTTTTAGGGTATGTCTACACTACGAAATTAGGTCGAATTTATAGAAGTCGTTTTTTTAGAAATTGTTTTTATATATTCGATTGTGTGTGTCCCCACAGAAAATGCTCTAAGTGCATTAAGTGCATTAATTTGGCGCAGTGCTTCCACCGTACCGAGGCAAGCATCGACTTCCTGAGTGTTGCACTGTGGGTAGCTATCCCACAGTTCCCGCAGTCTCCACTGCCCATTGGAATTCTGGGTTGAGATCCCAGTGCCTGATAGGGTAAAAAACATTGTCGCGGGTGGTTCTGGGTACATGTAATCAGGCCCTCCCTCCCGCTGTGAAAGCAACGGCAGACAATCGTTTTGCGCCTTTTTTCCTGAGTTACCTGTGCATATGCCATACCACGGCAAGCATGGAGCCCGCTCAGCTCATGGTCACCGTATGTCTCCTGGGTGCTTGCAGACACGGTACTGCATTGCTACACAGCAGCAGCAACCCATTGCCTTGTGGCAGCAGACGGTGCAATAGGACTGGTAGCCGTCATCGTCGTGTCCGAGGTGCTCCTGGTCGCCTCTGTGAGGTCTGTGGGCAGACATGGGTGCAGGGACTAAATTAGGAGTGACTCGATCAGGTCATTCTCTTTAGTCCTGCAGTCAGTCCTATTGAACCATCTTCTGCCGAGCAGCCATGAGATGTGGATGGCTTGCAGTCCTGCACCGTCTGCTGCCAGCCAAAGATGTAAAAGATAGATGGAGTGGATCAAAACAAGAAATAGACTAGATTTGATTTGTACTCATTTGTTCCCCCCTCCTGCCCCCCCATCTAGGGGACTCGTTCCTCTAGGTCACACTGCAGTCACTCACAGAGAAGGTGCAGCGAGGTAAATCTAGCCATGTATCAATCAGAGGCCAGACAAACCTGCTTGTTCCAATAAGAACAATTACTTAGGTGCACCATTTCTTATTGGAACCCTCCGTGAAGTCCTGCCTGAAATACTCCTTGATGTAAAGCCACCCCCTTTGTTGATTTTAATTCTCTGTAAGCCAACCCTGTAAGCCATGTCGTCAGTCGCCCCTCCCTCCGTCAGAGCAACAGCAGACAATCGTTCCGCCTTTTTTCGGTGCGGATACCATACCACGGCAAGCATGGAGCCCGCTCAGCTCACTTTGGCAATTAGGAGCACATTAAACACCATACGCATTATCCAGCAGTATATGCAGCACCAGAACCTGGCAAAGCAATACCGGACGAGTAGGCGACGTCAGCGTGGTGACATGAGTGATGAGGACATGGACACAGACTTCTCTGAAAGCATGGGCCCTGCCAATGCAGGCATCATGGTGCTAATGGGGCAGGTTCATGCGGTGGAACGCCGATTCTGGGCTTGGGAAACAAGCACAGACTGGTGGGACCGCATAGTGTTGCAGGTCTGGGACGATTCCCAGTGGCTGCGAAACTTTCGCATGCGTAAGGGCACTTTCATGGAACTTTGTAACTTGCTTTCCCCTGCCCTGAAGTGCATAAATACCAGGATGAGAGCAGCCCTCACAGTTGAGAAGCGAGTGGTAATTGCCCTGTGAAAGCTTGCAACGCCGGACAGCTACAGGTCAGTTGGGAATCAAATTGGAGTGGGCAAATCTACTGTGGGGGCTGCTGTGATGCAAGTAGCCCACGCAATCAAAGATCTGCTGATATCAAGGGTAGTGACCCTGGGAAATGTGCAGGTCATAGTGGATGGCTTTGCTGCAATGGGATTCCCTAACTGTGGTGGGGCCATGGACGGAACCCATATCCCTATCTTGGCACCGGAGCACCAAGCCGCCGAGTACATAAACCGCAAGGGGTACTTTTCAATAGTGCTGCAAGCTCTGGTGGATCACAAGGGACGTTTCACCAACATCAACATGGGATGGCCGGGAAAGGTACATGACGCTCGCATCTTCAGGAACTCTGGTCTGTTTCAAAAGCTGCAGGAAGGGACTTTATTCCCAGACCAGAAAATAACTGTTGGGGATGTTGAAATGCCTGTAGTTATCCTTGAGGACCCAGCCTACCCCTTAATGCCATGGCTCATGAAGCCGTACACAGGCAGCCTGGACAGCAGTCAGGAGCTGTTCAACTACAGGCTGAGCAAGTGCAGAATGGTGGTAGAATGTGCATTTGGACGTTTAAAGGCGCGCTGGCGCAGTTTACTGACTCAGTTAGACCTCAGCGAAACCAATATTCTCACTGTTATTACTGCTTGCTGTGCACTCCACAATATCTGTGAGAGTAAGAGGGAGACGTTTATGGTGGGGTGGGAGGTTGAGGCAAATCGCCTGGCCGCTGGTTACACACAGCCAGACACCAGGGCGGTTAGAAGAGCACAGGAGGGCACGGTGCACATCAGAGAAGCTTTGAAAACCAGTTTCATGACTGGACAGGCTACGGTGTGAAAGTTCTGTTTGTTTCTCCTTGATGAAACCAGCTAACCATCCTCCCCTCCTCCTTCGATCACTGCTTGCAGAGGCAATAAAGTCATTGTTGCTTCACATTCATGCATTCTTTATTCATTCATCACATAAATAGGGAGATGACTACCAAGGTAGACCAGGAGGGGTGGTGGAGGAGGGAAGGACAATGCCACACAGCACTTAAAAAGTTTACAACTTTAAAACTTATTGAATGCCAGCCTTCTGTTTTTCGGGCAATCCTCTGTGGTGGAGTGGCTGGTTGGCCAGAGGCCCCCCCACCGTGTTCTTGGGCGTCTGGGTGAGGAGGCAATGGAACTTGAGGAGGAGGGTGGTTGGTTACACAGGGGCTGTAGCGGACGTCTGTGCTCCAGCTGCCTTTGCTGCAGCTCAACCGTACACTGGAGCATATTGGTTTGATCCTCCAGCAGCCTCAGCATTGAATCCTGCCTCCTCTCATCACACTGCCACCACATTTGAGCTTCAGCCCTGTCTTCAGCCTGCCACTTACTCTCTTCAGCCTGCCACTTACTCTCTTCAGCCCGCCACCTCTCCTCCCGGTCGTTTTGTGCTTTCCTGCACTCTGACATTGTCTGCCTCCACGCATTCATCTGTGCTCTGTCAGTGTGGGCGGACAGCATGAGCTCAGAGAACATTTCATCATGAGTGCATTTTTTTCTCTTTCTAATCTTCACTAGCCTCTGGGAAGGAGAAGATCCTGTGATCATTGAAACGCATGCAGCTGGTGGAGAAAAAAAAAGAGACAGTGGTATTTAAAAAGACACATTTTATAGAACAATGGGTACACTCTTTCACGGTAAACCTTGCTGTTAACATTACATATATAGCACATGTGCTTTCGTTACAAGGTCGCATTTTGCCTCCCCCCACCGTGTGGCTAACCCCTCCCTCCTTCCCCCTCCCCGTGGCTAACAGCGGGGAACATTTCTGTTCAGCCACAGGCAAACAGACCAGCAGGAACGGGCACCTCTGAGTGTCCCCGGAAGAAAAGCACCCTATTTCAACCAGGTGACCATGAATGATATCACTCTCCTGAGGATAACACAGAGAGATAAAGAATGGATGTTGTTTGAACACCAGGAAACATACACTGCAATGCTTTGTTGTACAATGATTCCCGAATACGTGCTACTTGCCTGGAGTGGTAAAGTGTCCTACAATGGAGGATGCAATAAGGCTGCCCTCCCCAGAAACCTTTTTCAAAGGCTTTGGGAGTACATCCAGGAGAGCCGCGAATGCCAGGGCAAATTAATCATTACACATGCTTGCTTTTAAACCATGTATAGTATTTTAAAAGGTACACTCACCAGAGGTCCCTCCTCCGCCTGCCGGGTCCGGGAGGCAGGCTTGGGTGGGTTCGGGGGGTACTGGCTCCAGGTCCAGGGTGAGAAACAGTTCCTGGCTGTCGGGAAAACCGGTTTCTCTGCGTGCTTGCTGTGAGCTATCTACAATCTCATCATCATCATCTTCCTCGTCCCCAAAACCTGCTTCCGTGTTGCCTCCATCTCCATTAAAGAAGTCATAGAATCATAGAATCATAGAATATCAGGGTTGGAAGGGACCTCAGGAGGTCATCTAGTCCAACCCCCTGCTCAAAAGCAGGACCCATACCCAATTAAATCATCCCAGCCAGGGCTTTGTCAAGCCTGACCTTAAAAACTTCTAAGGAAGGAGATTCCACCACCTGCCTAAGCAAACAACACAGCTGGGGTAGTGGTGGCTGAACCTCCTAAAATGGTATGCAGCTCATCATAGAAGCAGCACGTTTGGGGCTCTGACCCGGAGCGGCCGTTCTCCTCTCTGGTTTTCTGGTAGGCTTGCCTCAGCTCCTTAAGTTTCACGCGGCACTGCTTCAGGTCCCTGTAATAGCCTCTGTCCTTCATGCCCTGGGAGATTTTGACAAATGTTTTGGCATTTCGAAAACTGGAACGGAGTTCTGATAGCACGGATTCCTCTCCCCATACAGCGATCAGATCCTGTACCTCCCGTTCAGTCCATGCTGGAGCTCTTTTGCGATTCTGGGACTCCATCATGCTCACCTCTGCTGATGAGCTCTGCATGGTCACCTGCAGCTTGCCATGCTGGCCAAACAGGAAATTGAAATTCAAAGTTCGCGGGCCTTTTCCTGTCTACCTGGCAGTGCATCTGAGTTGAGAGTGCTCTCCAGAGCGGTCACAATGGAGCACTCTGGGATAGCTCCTGGAGGCCAATGCCATCTAATTGTGTCCACAGTACCCCAAATTCGACCTGGCAAGGCCGATTTAAGCGCTAATCCACTTGTCAGGGGTGGAGTAAGGAAATCGATTTTAAGAGCCCTTTAAGTAAAAAAAAAGGGTTTCATCGTGTGGACGGGTGCAGGTTGACATCGATTTAACGCTGCTAAATTCGACCTAAACTCCTAGTGTAGACCAGGGCTTAGTTTGCACCTGCAGTGTCCACATGGGGGTGTTACAGCAAAGCACTCTGGTGCACCCTGCTATATACCCTGTAGCCTGAACTGCAGGGGCGACTAGGCGTGCCTGGTTTATAGAGCACCTTTTGCAAGCCTTAGAGCATTCTGTGGAATTCCAGTATACAAACATAGATTGTAAGGATACCTTCTCATTACCCACGACTGAAATGCAGACACTGCTGTTTCACTCTCATAGAGTAACATTGTAAGGCTGGATCCTGCAAACATGCACATGCTTAACGTTACCACCACAAACAGTTCCATTCACTTCAGTGGAAGTACTGATGGGAGTACTCCATGCATCTGAAGAAGTGGGTTTTTTACCCACGAAAGCTTATGCCCAAATAAATCCGTTAGTCTTTAAGGTGCCACCAGACTCCTCGTTGTTTTTGTGGATACAGACTAATATGGCTACCCCTCTGATAGATGGTAGCTATGGTAATACAAACAAATAATAATAATAGTAAAGTTAAGCATCTGTGTGTTTACAGAATTGGATCCTAAGATTGTAAACTAATTGGCGCAGGGTCTGTCTTTCACCATATGTCTGTATAACAGCTGGTTTGGGTTGGAAAATACTGTATGCAGTGAAAAAGATGTGAATGGAAAGACGCAGACTATAATTATCCCATGTTGAAATATGGCCACGTCCTTGGAACTAACAGCCTGACTCTTATGGAAAATGCAATGACAACAAGCGCACATGACCTCAGTTTTATGTCTCATCTGAAGAGCAACAGCTCCAAAAGGCAACCCTAAAACATCCTCACTGCATTTTCCACTTTATGCATCCAATGAAATGAGCTGTAGCTCACGAAAGCTTATGCTCAAATAAATTGGTTAGTCTCTAAGGTGCCACAAGTCCTCCTTTTCTTTTTGCAAATACAGACTAACACGGCTGATACTCTGAAACCAGTCCCCACACAGCAAGCCTGGGTCTGCCCTTCCTCAGTTACTGCAGCTGTAGAACTGAGAGATTAGCTTAGGTAAGGTTTCTCAAACTGGGGGGGTCGGGACCCCTCAGGGGGTCATAAGGTTATTACAGCGGGGGTCACAAGTTGTCAGCATCCACCCCAAACCCCGCTTTGCATCCAGCATTTATAATGGTGTTAAATATATTTAAAAGTGTTTTTATTTATAAGAGGCGTGGCACTCAGAGGCTTGCTGTTTGAAAGGGGTCACCTCTAAATTTGTATGAGAATCACTGGCTTAGACTGCAGCATGCTTGGGGTGGGTGCTGTGCCTTGTTTGCATATAGGCTGTAGCCCACTGAAGCCTCTAGGTGTGTCCCAAGTGCTGAGGTCTCCATTGCGACACTTGCCCTCACTGACGAAAACGCCGCCCTGCGGCTCTCAGAAACCAGGGGGCGGAGGCGGGAGGCCAGGCCCTCAACAAAGATGGTGTTCAGGTCAGCTTCAGCGTGCCAGTTCTACGTGTGGAAGCGGAACCAATGAGTGGCAGAGAAGGCGCGGATAGCTTTCTGTGATTCGCCAGCTGTGAGGATTCAAATCAGAGGGCGAGGCTGCCGCGCGGAGCTGGGTGGTTGCGCTACAGTTAGCGCCTGCCGGCTGGTGAGGAACCGCCGCTCCGAGCGTGTGAGGCGGCCAGGGTGAGTAGCGGGGGTACCGGGGTCACCCTGTCTGGCGGGCGTGGGGCCGAGGGGTCCCTCCCGGCTGACGCTGTGGGGGCGAGTACCCGCGCTGAGTGACCCCCAGGCTGGTGGGGAGGGGTCGCCCCATCGGCTTCCCCTGTGTCGTGGTGGCGGGCCTTCCCCCCGGCCGCCGCGCCGCACTGCCCCTCCGAGACTCGGGCTCGGTGCCCGTCAGGCAGGAACCGGTCCGAGCTGGCCGGAGCAGCCCCGCGCGCTCTGATGCTGGCATCTCCCAGCACGGCCAGGCCCCGTCACCGTGGCATCGCGGCCCCGAGGGGACGGGAAGCTCTGGCGGCGGGAGGGCGATGCAGGGTGCCGGCGACGCCTTCCACGCAGCTGGAACGTGCCCTGACTCGACTCTTCTTTGTACTGACCCTTCCTCCCCGCATCAGGCTATGGTGGATTAACCTCAGGGAGCCTCATGACCACGATAGCCGCCTCTGTCGTCAGGCGGGGTCCTGTTTGGGGAGAGCCTTGCTGTTGAACGCCCCTTTGCGTGGTGGGCATTGCTGGATTCCTGGTAGGGGAAGACAGTTGTGTTTTGGACGTCCCAGAGCGAGCCCGTACCTGTCAACGGGATGTTTAGGATGCCCTGCATGGGTGTTTTTCTCTAGAGGCATAATTGAAATTCTGTTAGATCCTTGGGTTTAAATAAACTTGTAGCTCTTTCAGTGGGACCCTAGGTTTCAGAGTAGCAGCCGTGTTAGTCTGTATTCGCAAAAAGAAAAGGAGGACTTGTGGCACCTTAGAGACTCACCAATTTATTTGAGCATGAGCTTTCGTGAGCTACAGCTCACTTCTTCGGATGCATAAAGTGGAAAATGCAGTGAGGAGATTTATATCCTAATGACTCTTTCAGATACACTCCTCTTACTTAGAGGCATCTTTGCAATTGACATTGTAAATGTATGAGAAGGCTTAAGTTAGATCTTTTGGATCTCTACCTTGTGTAGAGAAAGAGTGATTTATAGTCTGGAAGTGGCACCTCCCTTTTAACTGTGGAACAGAAGAGTTGCCCAGCATTGTGGTATTTTGTTTTAAGGACATGGATTACCTTGAAATGAGCCTGTGAGAGAACGAAAATTAATTTTGACCCCTTAGTTAGGACTGCTTGGCTTCCATCTCCTGTCTCATGTTTAGGTCTGGATCTCCATGAAAGCACCCTAAATATCATATTTTAGGAAGGTGCCTGGGTGATTGATGCTTTAAATACACTGTATCAACCCTTCTAAAATGTTGTTTTGCATTTTGCCTACTCCAGACTCTTCTCTCACCCCATATTGTCTATTATATTTTTATATATTCTTCACTCATTCCTCTCTAAACCTGGATCATTGTACCTTTAGAAAATAACTTGGTGAATGTAGATTTTAAGTGCTACTGCTCAGGCAGCTGTACTTGCTGCCTACATATTTTTTAGGTGTTGAGGTAAAAGGCATTTAACCAGCTGAAAAACACTGTACCTCTTGAAGTTAGTAATTTTATGGGAGTGGGGGGAGGAACAGTTAAATTTTAATCAAACTTTCTTTCTTAGACATCTGTACTCTATTCCTATGTAAATCAGGGTTGTATTCGCTGTTTGAGGTAATCCCATTGTTTTTAGTGGGACTGCTCTTGTGAATAAGGAAAGTAGGATTTAGACTATGTTAGGGTTCTATTTATGGTGGAATGGGTGTATCTATTTACACTTTAAGAATGCAGCTCTCATAGATGTACTGGAGGGCTTGCTAGTATACCTTTATGTTGTCCCATAAGTGTTACTGGTGAGAGAACTGTGGAGTGAAGCACTAAGCACTCATGGTGAGAACAGGAATGTTCAAATACCATGTCATTGTCCAGTGGTGGACTAGTTGTTAATCCTTCTCTACTGAGAACAATCCTCCACCTGCAGAAATATGAGAGAGGCTTGCCAACTATTGAGGTGACTGCAAAGTTCCAAGAGGTGCTTGAGACACTCTTAGTTCAATAAGAAGGCTTCAGATAGTTCTGCAGAGCTGGCACAGTTTGGCTGGTGATGCAGTAATGATTTTCTGCTGCAAGAGTGCTCGCTTCTGTAAGTAAACACAATTGCCACCTACATCCTATTACATAAACCTTGGAACATGGGGACCTGAATCCCAGGATTCTCTTAGGGCTGACTAGCAACATGTCTGTCAGGTGAGGTATAAATAAATGGTATCACTGTAAAGTGTGGAGCCTGTAGAAGACAAACAGATGATAGGATGGCAAAGAAAATTAGCAAACACAACTAAGGTCAGTCTGACTTAAGAGTCTGACCACCAGCTAGACTGCAGAACGTTGTATGCAAGAACACAGCGAGGTTGGGTTTAGCAGAGGAAAAAGCCATGGACAGGAATGACTGGCGGTGGTGTACTGCTTCCTATGTCTGTAAAGTTGCTTTGGGATGAGGGAATAATAAAGTGTGCATTTCCGTTAAATGGATAGTGTGGGAAGAAAGGTCTTTGGATTCCCAATAGAGGAGCTGGCACTACTGCCTGCAGCCTGTTTGAATTTTTTTCCAAGTTCCGTTGGTTGATGTGGGGGGACCCATTGTGTAGCCAATAATGTCATGTCTGATTGGTTCTAAATGTTTTAAGTAACAAAAAATTGTACTCAATTTTTTTCTTTCTTATTTTTATAACCACAGGAGACTTGCCCATTAAGAACCCATAAAAAGAACTGCTGCTGAAGTGATTCGAAGGACATTTAACGCACTAGTGCTCTTTATTGGTGTAATGAGATTGCTGTAGAGAGTTTCTTGGTTAGTGCTTGATTCTTAAGAGGCATATCATTTTGAATATGGAACCAAAGAGTTCAGGTCTAGTCTAACCCCCTGCCAAGATGCAGAATTTTGTTGTGTCTAAAGCATCCAACACAGATAGCTATCCAGACTCCTTTTGAAAACCTCCAGTGAAAGAGCTTCCACAACCTCCCTAGGCAGTCTGTTCCATTGTCCTACTGCTCTTACGGTTTTAATCCTAAATTTTCAGCTAAATCTGCTATGCTGTAGTTTGAACCTATCACCTCTTGTCCTGTCCTCTGTGGCAAGATAGAACTTTTCTCCATCTTTTTTTATGGCAGCCTTTCAAATATCTGAAGACCACTATCATGTCTCCCCCAGGCTCCTCTTTTTCAGATTAAACATACTCAGTTCCTTCAGCCTTTGCTCATATGGCTTACATCCCATCCCTTTGATCATCTTTGTCACTCGCCTCTGGATCCTCTCCAGTTTCTCTATATCCTTTCTATAAAGACCAAAACTGGATGCTGTACTCCAGCTGAGGCCTAACCAGCGCTGAGTACAGTGGTACTATCACCTCCTGTGACTTGCATGCTGTGCTTCTGTTAATGCAACCTAAAATTGCATTTTCTTTTTATGCAACAGCATTGCATTGCTGACTCGTGTTGAGGTTGTGATCCACCATAACTCCCAGATCCTTTTCAGCAGTGCTGCCGCCATGTCAGTTATCCCTCATTCTCTATTTGTGCATTTGTTTTTCTTCCCTAAGCGTAACATCTTTGCTGAATTTCATTTTGTTGTCAATAGCCCAGTTCTCCAATTTATCAAGATTACTCTGAATTTTAGCTGTATCTTCCAAAATGCTGTTAACCTCTCCAGCTTTGTGACATATGCAAATTTGATCAGTATGCTCTGTATTCCTACATCCAAAACATGAATAAAGATGCTGAACAACACCAGACCCAGAACAAATCTCTGTGGAACCTCACTGGAGACCTCCCTTCAATCTGACGCAATTCCATCGATAGTTACTCTTTGTTTGTGGTTGTTTAACCAATTATGTAGCCATTTAATGGTAGTTCCACTGAGCCTGCATTTTTCCAGCTTACTTATCAGAATGTCATGTGGCACTGTGTCAAAAGCCTTGCTGAAGTCCAGGAATATGGTTATGAGAATCAGTCCACTGGAAAGCATTTCAAAACAATTCTGCTATCATATTACGCTCTTCCCTTACCCTTACTAAGAACATTTTCATGAAAATTAGATCTGAGGATTCATCTGCTTCTGATGCTGGTTTGGTATCTGAACTCGTAATCCAGGTCCAGTCCTTGCAAAGCCTTACTCCTGTAACTAAAGATTACTTGCTAATAAGGCTTTTCTGCACTGTAACACCGGTTTGACATCAGTCATGGAGAAATGAACAGAATTAAGCAGGAGAACATATGAACATTTAAAAACTGATGTCCCCCTTTCTTTTAGGTGTCCCTACTAATGAAGAGTGTAGAGTGAAGGTACAGAAATATAGAATAACATTCTTGCAGTAGAATTTTTCTTCTGAGGCATCAGCAGGTCTCTAAAGTGTTTGAATTTTCCCTGCCGAATGGAATTAAAGCATGCCTGTTCACAGTGCTTCATATGTAAACTGCTTTTACCCTTCTAATTGTGGAGGTGGTGTGTTGTGTAGCTTGGATGCCAGGACATATTACAATGTAATCATCTGCCTGTACTTGGTATTAACATATTAGCCAGAGTTCTCATAAGCATTCCAGCATAAACCTGCATTAGAGAAGTAATTTCTGCACTGCTGAGCTAGCAATTTCTGTCTTGATCATTCCTGTGATGTAACTAGTACTGCCATGGCCATCATTTTAAAACATCTTTTCAATAAGAACAGTAATTTAAAAAATGAAGCAAAATCCAAATCTACCCAAAGATCTTCCAAGGACATTTGTTTAATTTTTTATGTATGTAGCTCTGAAACTGTATGGATAATGGTGTCCTTTGGAGAGTTATATTCTTCCTAGTCCGGAATTGGAACATTTTGTATACCTTCAAAATTATAAATTGGCAGGAAATCCCTTATTGTCTTGTTGGGGGTATGAGGCCCTACAGTATATTGCAAGTTATCTGAAGCATTGGAGTGTTTGTGGGGGTGTGTATGGGGGAAACGTAGTGGTTCTGTACAAAGCTGTCTCGACCATCTTCAATTTATGGGGACACTTGAAGACCTTTTCTTCAAGGAATAAGATCAGAAACATACAGCTGTTTGAAACTGCATTCTTGAGAGACTTTTGTATTTGGCTACAAATGTTAAGTCAGAGACTTTAGAGCACAGGTTTGTCTTAGGCTGGCAATGAATGACTCCTGTGTCTGGAGGAGTGGAAAAACCTGGATAGATCACTTTAACTCTTTTCATTTCTTGGCAGGAAGATGGAGACTGCAATGCTGAATTTACGGAATCTGTTTGATCAACTCATGCACCAGTCAGAATTTCTAAATGAAGGAAATGAATACCGTAAGTCAAGTCACAGTTAACTCATGTATGTTGTTCAATGTAAGACTAGACAACTACTAGCTCATTTCAACTTCAGTCCCGAGTACTAAAGAGCCCACTGGTGGCTTTGTAGGTAGTGGTGTACCTAGAAGAGCATAGATTTGGGAGCAAACTTGGTTCATTTGCTCTGACTGGATGCTTGAAGTGACCAGCTGAACTTCTGGAAAGAATGCATCATGCTGTAGCATCCTGATTTTCTTGCACACAGAATTTCAAAGTTGGAGTTTACAAGGTTTGTAAGGTGTGTGTGCGTGTGTGTGTGTGTAGAGTAAGCTAATTAGTACCAAAGGAGGGGGTGAAAACCTTAGAGGGCCCCAATAGTTAACTTTCTTCGACATGGGCCCAAGGAGAGTTTACACTGTCTGGGACTAACTGCTTCCATAAATAGCAGGGGGGAAAACGCTGGCTGAAGGCAAACTTGTGAAATCTCTTCTTGCTGTAGCTTTGCAGGGTGGAACATTTATATTCCCCTTAGGGCAGTGTGAAACAGCTAAAGGAAATTGGCTTTATACAAATATTGATTTGAAAGTAAAATTATCTAGCTGAATGGAGTTGCAGCTCCAGACATCCATAATACTAATTTACATCTACTGGAGCATATTACAGCAGTTATATTTGAATCTGCTATTGAAAGTCTTTCTGGTGTACTAAGCTGTGACGATAATGTAGTCTGTCTTCATGTTACTTTAATAGCAGTAGTTTTGGCCGGATGTATGACAACTTGCCAGGAAGGTCATCTTTTTCTTTAAGCTGATATAGCATAACATATGAAACCTGGGGAGCGACTCTCTTATATTGAAGTCTACATTACATGCTAGAGACAGGATGGCCAGTAAAACAGGAATCCATGATTCTGGTATGGGGAACTGATGTAACTGCTGGGGACATCAGCTAGACCAGTGGTCACCAACAATCGACTGGTTGATTCTAGAGTTGTTAAGACAGTTAGAATGTTGTTAAGACTAAGCGTCCTCTTCTCAGAGTTTATCCAGTTGGCAAAGAACTTTGAAGAGTTCAGAAAGAAGTGGCAGAGGGCAGATCATGAGCTGGCCAGGTACAAGGATCTTCTGATGAAAACAGAAACTGAGTGTAGTGCACTGGATGTGAAGCTGAAACATGCTCGCAATCAGGTGGATGTGGAGATCAAGCGAAGACAGCGAGCTGAAGCAGACTGTGAGAAGCTGGTGGGTATCATGTTACCTGTGATGTGACTTGTGTGTGGAACAGGCTTTGCCTTAATTGCATAGAGGCTCACTTAAATGAGTGTTTCCGTGCTATAGATAAGTCCACTCAGAGAAGGATGTGGAAAGTTACAAAAGAGCCCTCTATGTTCCTAAATGTGTTGGCACAAAAATATTAATTCCTGTAGTATATTTAATAGCTATACATGTTTTCCATGGTACCATCACCTTCAAATGTAACAAAATGGAAGACTCCACTGATTTTAATGACACTGGGCAATAGGAAATGGCACATGAAGCACCTTCATCTGATTAGAGTATTAGGAGTGTTCAGTATGGTTCTGACTGCTTGAGTTCAGTTTGTAGCTTCAAAGCTACATGCAGCTCTTCTGGGCGTTTAATGAGCCTGATAAGAACTCTTTTCACTCTCCTGGTCTCAGGTAGAGAGGACATAGGCAGCCTCCCACCAATGGCATGTGTGAGGCAGGAATGAAGAGAAATTCTATATTACATGGATTTGCAGAGAGCCACAAAACCATGACTACTTGCGTCACTGCAGCATTGTGAGACATCAACAAATTTCAGGAAGTTCTATTGGGAATCTTGTGACTGTCTGTGAGGCCTTTTGCTGCAGTGTCTCTCCAGCTCTTTAGGGTTTAGTAACTGTAGACATTTATAACCCTGCAGGTAGGAATTGAAGCATATTGGCAAGATTAGTATGGAGTTTAATTCATCCTAATGTGTTGTTTGGAAGATTCCATATTGGTTTCCTCAGCAGACTGGAATTGTTCAACTCTATAATTCTTTTGTGCGTTTCTCAGCAGTCTAAAAAGGTCTAAGCTACTTGGATTTATGAAGACAATAACTGGCACCTAATAAGACCTCAATAAATTGTTTTCTATTGCAAGAGATTATAGCCTTCATTTGAGTAGTGATTTAATTCAGAAGAATCTCACTGCTGCTACTTTAAATTGAGTTTGTTACCTGTTGGAAGCTATGACACCAGTTTCTGCTTTATGGGCTTTTAATATGGTGTTGGAGTAGCAAACTTCCTCAAAGCCTACCTGCATTAGCTGTATTAAATGTCTTATGGTCTGCCTGTCTCCCATAAATCTGAAGTGACGCTTTCTCCCCTAGCTACTGCTGATGTTTTCCGCTTTACAGGAGCGGCAGATCCAACTGATTCGGGAGCTACTGATGTGTGATGCATCTGGAAGCATTCAGCTAAGTGAAGAACAGAAATCTGCCCTGGCCTTCCTTAACAGGCCTCACCTTTCCACTGGAGGTTCTGGGAACAGAAGGTAGGGAAGGTAGCAACCTGACCATAAGGGAAACAACTGATTAGCACAAATACTTAAACTCTTGGATATCTGGTCCCTAGATTTACAGTAATCTTTGACTTTGGTGGAGATTTTTGACTTTTCCTTTGCAATACCCCAAAGCTATCAGCTTTTTTCTCCTGTGATCCTGTATTCCAGGATCTTTCACATGACCTCTTCCTCAAAGTGATCTAATGCATAACATAAATTATTTTAGTTTGAAAAATTTGAAACTTTAACTGTTCTTATCGAAAGCTATAAGAATTTCATATTTCTCATTAAATCTAATTAAAGCAGGTAATTGCATTTACAAGTTTTTGATATCCTCTCAAAATCATTACAAAAATATATTTTTGCCATATCTTTGAGACTGAATACAGTGATCCAGATGAGGTCATGTCACTGATTTATGTAATGGCACTGAAATATTCCTTATAGCAGAAATAAGGGGGCTCAAGAAGCACTAAAATGATTGCAAAAATCATTATTATGTTTATACTACATTAGTGCTACATTCATAGCATCAAGGTCTTGCCTTGTTCCGAACTGGAATACATAGCTATTGCCTGGTCAGTAAACTTGCCCTGGAATCATGAGGTCAACTGGAAGTGAAACCCACAGACTAATGGCTTTTTACTTTACTTCTTAGACTTTCAACAATAGATGAATCTGGCTCAATTCTATCAGACATCAGCTTTGACAAAACTGACGAGTCACTGGTAATGTAACTCCAATCTTTGAGAATTATCTATCTTCACTCTCCATATTGTTTCAGCAGCTCAGTGTCTTGCAATATCAACCATAAAAACACTGCACTGCTAAGCAAAGTTAAATAGTGTCCTTATATGTTGATTCTCCTTACAGACCTACAATATGAGTGTTCTAATTTAGTGTTCTAATCAGTGGGGGGGGGGTGTGATACCACAAGATCAGGTTTCTAGTCTCTAGTTACCATTCTGTCTACAGAAACCGAGTACTGTGATGTTATAACTAGGGATTCACGTCTGGTGTGGAATGGCAAAAAATCCTAACAGGCTTCAAGACAAAGTTTGTTAAGTTTATGGAGGGAATGGTATGATGAGACAGCCTACACTGGTATGTAGTGATCTGCAACTGCTAGCAGCATATATCTCCAGTGGCTGGTAATGGGATACTAGATAGGGAGGCCTCTGAGTTACTGCAAAGAATTCTTTCGCAGGTGTCTGGCTGGTGTGTCTTGCCTACATGCTCAGTGTCTAACTGCCATATTTGGGGTTGGGAAGGAATTTTCACCTGGGTCAGATTGGCAGAGACCCTAGGGGGGTTTCACTTTCCTCTGTAGCAGGGGTGGCCAACCTGAGCCTGAGAAGGAGCCAGAATTTACCAATGTACCAAAGAGCCACAGTAATATGTCCGCAGCCCCCCCACATCTCAGTGCTCTACCACCAAGCTTTGGAAGTCCGTCGTCCTCCTCCTCCCCCCCCCCCCCGCATCAGCAACCCCGCCCACTGGCAACCCCACCAATCAGCGCCCTCCCTGCACCTCCCAATCAGCTGTTTCATGATGTGCAGGAGGCTCGGAGGGGGAGGAGCGAGGGCATGGCAGGCTCAAGGGAAGGGGTGGAGTGGGAGCAGGGCCTGTGGCAGAGCCAGGGGTTGAGCAGTGAGCACCCCCTGGCACATTGGAAAGCTGATGTCTGTAGCTCCAGCCCAGAGTCAGTGCCTATACAAGGAGTTGCATATTAACTTCTGAAGAGCCGCATGTCGCTCCAGAGCCACAGGTTGGCCACCCCTGCTAGTCTGTAGCGTGGGGGCAGTGATCACTTGCAGGTTTAAATTAGTGTAAATGGTGGATTCTCTGTAACTTGAAGGCTTTAAAAGATGATTTAGGGACTTCAGTAACTGAGCCTGAGGTTAGGGGCCCATTACAGGAATGGGTGGCCTGCAATGTGCAGGAGGTCAGACTAGATGATCATGATGGTCCCTTCTGACCTTAAAGTCTGAGTCTTAGTAGTTCCAGCATGAAATTTAAAGGGAGCAGTGAGTGTAAGAAAATGACTAATGAGGGGTGGAGGAGGTAGTAGAGGCCAGTGAGAATTCTGAACCTCTGTTTCTATCCCTGCTGTCAGAATCTTAATGAGCACAGAGGTGAGGGAACTGCAGGGAAGCTGACTTCCCTGGTTATAACCCTTCAGAAATCACAAATGGAGCCAGAGGAAACACTAGATTCATAACTGGATGATAAGATGAACCTGTATTATATTTGTCTTAAGCTCGCTGCTCCACCGTTCTTTAAAATTGATTTAATGAAAGACATGGCTAAAGTCTGAAAGATATTTGTAGTATGTTAACACAAGACTTTGTCCTACCTATAGGATTGGGATTCCTCTTTGGTGAAGGCTGTCAGACTGAAGAAAAGAGAGAAACGGGTATGTTACATTCTTTCCTGTTAAGTGGTTGGAGCAGTCAGGAGTAACCATAGGTAGGACTGTGGCTACATGTGGTAGTTCAGCTATTATAATAGACACTCTGATCTGGTGGTCATTGTCCAAGTTCAGTCAGATCAGACCACCCAGAAATGCACTCTAATCTGCACCATGGGCAAGAGATGGAAGGCTTCTTCTGACTTAGTTTATAGAACTGGACTATCTAGACAAATAAATCCTTAATTCTTTGCATCCAAAAATTCAGCACTATTGTGTGGATTCAGATGAAAGCTTTGGAAGTAACTTTCACTTGTCAGCTGGAGATGA
Organism: Lepidochelys kempii; assembly: GCF_965140285.1. NCBI lineage: Eukaryota > Metazoa > Chordata > Testudines > Cheloniidae > Lepidochelys > Lepidochelys kempii. The sequence goes on along the minus strand of NC_136399.1, from coordinate 172,022 downwards.
TGGAGTGAATTTCCACATCCCATTCTAGTCTCACCTGCAGCTTACAAGCGGAAGTTACTTGGAGTGAAGCTTCTTGGTGGATCTACTGCATCATTCTGGTAACATGAAATAGGGGGAAATCAAAGTTAGGTGTTTCCATTATAATAGTGGGTTCAGGATTTGTCCTACTACCCTGCAGTCAGCATGTGGGTTGGGTAGGGAAGGGGGACTGAACCATCAGAAGAGATGATTGTCTTATTGGGGGAGGATTTGGTATTTGCTCTGTGTTTTCCAATAGCATTCCTCATGTTGAAGGGGGAAAATTACTTCCCCTGAAGGTCTTGGTGGTAGAGCACTGAGTTGGCCAGTCAGACTTCTTGGGAAGAATGTGTGCTAAATCATTTCTACTGGTCAGTTAGGCTACCTTATTTCACAAGTCTTCATATCCTTCCTAAATAGAAATCATTATGGACTTCAGTATCTGCAAACACTGCAGTGGAATTTACCCCAGACTTTCAGGAAATGCAGTGTGATGCTCTAGGTTTGACACCTCCAATCTTGTTTAACACCCATTTTCTTTTCAGCGTTCTTCCAGACAGTTCATAGAAGGCCCTCCAGGTCCTTTAAAAAAAACCCGATCAATTGGCTCCACAGTGGACCAGGTATGTAAACCCAGCTGAGTTTGTGTGCATCTAAAATCTCTTGTCAGAGGTGGCTGTATTTGTGTAGCCCTCAAATGCGTAGGATACTTTTTGAAATTAGAGCTAGTATAACAGTTTCACAGGACAGCATCTCATGAAGTCACTGCTAATGCCTGTCACATAATAATTTGGAAATTATCTTCCTTTTCTGTACCTCTGGCATTTGACACAAGATTAAATTAGACATCTGGTTAAGTTGTACACATTAATGCAATATAATTGATCTGCTGGGGCCAATAAAAGCTATATATCCCTTGCCACATCATATTGCCATCTAATCATATAGCTCTTTCATTTCAGGGAAACGAGTCTATAGTTGCAAAAACGACACTTATGGTCCCTAATGATGGTGGCCCAATTGAAGCTATCTCCACTATTCAGACTATACCTTATCATCTCAGAAGCCGGAGGAAGACAGGGACAGGTATATGTATGTCTGCAGGCTGTCCCTTATCCTGGTTTTAATGCACAATGCTGTTACTTGTCATTAATTTTCATGAATCTTTATTTGCCTGTCTCTGCAGACACTGATAGAAATGGGGGTGATTATGTTGAAAAGTTATTTTGAAAAAGGGTAGTCTGAGGGATCTTAATGGCTACTAGTAAAGTTTACAGCAAAGACCAGAACTTGTTTGCTGAACCACACTTCACAATGACCAACTTCACAATAAATAAACTAGGCACACAATTTTTCTCTGCCATCTCTTTATTTGTTAAATCTAACTGGGCTAGTAAGTGTTAATATCTAGGAGAGGAGGATGAAGTAAGGAGGATGGAAACAAAATTCCAAGAAAATCTTTGTTCCCTCCACCTGCTGCTTCCCATTTCTCCTATAATTAGCATTAAACTGGCATCTTGAAAGCTAGTAATCAAATAATAGTCTCTCTCAGGTGTCCTAATCCTGGCTATTGGAGAAACTCTAAATTTAACTTGTTCTTTAAAAATAATAAACCTCTCTTTGAAAGTTGGGTTACAGAAGGATCTTTAAATGGGATCAAGGCAAAAGAAAAAACTAAACATGGGGGCATTTTCCTTTCAGACCCTCTGAAACAGACCATAGTTATTTCAAGCCCAGAGAAAATCAAACTGAAAGACAAAAGATGAACTTCTTGCTTTTAGCCTTCTCTTCCTGGCCGTCTCCAAATAAATGACTTTAACCGCTAAAACTTCTCTTTCATAAATCTTCTGAGTGGAGGTATTCTGATAAATCCAACGCAGGGAGTGGGGGGGTTCTAGCATTGCTTTTATATATTCATAAGCAAAGTAATAGCTCAAAGAAGTTTTGTATACTAGAGAGATTAGAGGTAACTCAATGTGTATCCAATACAAGAACTATGTGCCTGTATTAATGCTTATTCTCTCAGTTAACTCAAGATGTGTTGCTCCTGGGCAATAATAATTGAAGCTTGTTGCCCTTATTCTCTGATTTTAATTGCTTTCAAAAGTAACATGGCTTTGCTTTCAGTTTTAACACACTAATACACCATACTTCTTGTTTGGCTTTGGAAAGCATGTCTGCAAGAGTGATTGCCTGTGAGATAGAAAGGAACACAAGACTGCATAATTAACCGTTAATTGCCAGTTGTATCTTGTAACAGCCTCTGCTGGGGGCACTACCTTTGGCATAACACAGATGCCAGGTGCAACTGGTAGTACTTGTTAGGCCATGGATATCTCTGTCATTCACAATAATCTCCTGCCGGTTCCAGGACACTTGTCTCAATCATTATATAGTCTTTATACTGAAAACAGAAGACTGGAAAATTATTCTACAGATCTCTCTCTTTTTCAGCCAGTTTACAGCCCTGGAATAGTGACTCGAGCTTGGGCAGTAGGCAGCTGGAACCCAGATCTGAAACTGATGGATCTAACACTCCTCAGAGCAATGGGGGGATGAGGCTGCATGAATTTGTATCAAAGACGGTATGTGTACAGGCAGTAGGAACTTGAGCAGCTCTCCCCTTTCAGTTCTCTTGTGGGTGGATTATAGTCAGTCCTGAAAGAGATTCACTGGACCTACTGCTGTACATCCCTCTTAGTGCAGGCTGGTGCACAGTGTCAGTTATCAAACTGATGTTGCCAGTTTCAGCTCTGGGCCCTGACCTGGAGTCCTCAGCTATGCCCTGGAATATATGCAGGCAGAGCCGTCCCTTGGGTATGGCGAATCAGGGTGAAGCGGGGAGGTGAGGCTAGAGGCAGGTGAATGGGGTGAGGAGGTGAGCGGGCAGGTGGAGGAGCCCCCCACCAGAACCTCCACCTCCCTCCAGCACCACCACCTCCTCCCTCTCACCGCCTGCCGTGGATCAGATGTTTCATGGTGTCAGGAGGTGCTGAGGGGGGAGGAACAAGGGCACAAGAGTTTCTAATGTCTTAGGCCCTGCACCCCCCTAGGGACTGCCCTGTAGGCAGGCATATATCTTTTAGTTTCTGCTGTGAAAGACCTCTTGTACTGCTATGCTGAAGTTTAACAGCTGACAGTTAAGCCCTTGAGATCCAGAGTTTAAACTTCCCATGCATGTCCCAGTGACTGTAACAGATGTCATGATGGCTGGAACTAAGATGGTAAAATAAAGGAGCAGGGTTTGTTAGAAGCAAAATCACCAACCATTGCCAAGGGCCTATTTAACTCCCAACCCCATTATTCTTTCAACAAATTTGACATGATGGTATCTGTGCTTTGCCATCAATATAGAACAAGACACTCATTCAATATACCTGTGCAGCTAAACTGTATCTGTTGTTTTGTTGCATTATTACCACTTCCTCACACACAGGCTCTTTATTTCCAGGTTATCAAACCAGAGTCATGTGTTCCATGTGGAAAGCGGATAAAGTTTGGGAAACTGTCCCTAAAGTGCAGGGACTGCCGTGTGGTGACTCACCCAGAATGTCGGGACCGCTGTCCCCTTCCCTGCATCCCAACGTTAACAGGAACTCCTGTCAGAATTGGAGAGGTATGGCTTTATGTGAGATGAGCTTTAAACCCTGTAGCTGCCAACAACAAATGGGCTAATGCCCATTTGTGAGAAATAGACCTTGCTTAAGGACTCCAGGAATCTTATATACTGGTTAACTTGTTTCTGCATTATGTAGATTGTCTGCTTTATTACAGATCTAATAGAAATACATAAATGAGACTGTTAAATAAAGCCAAGAATAGTAGGAATGTGGGTTTTTTGGAGGGAGGAGAATTGTATGTGGTGGTTCTGAAAGTATGTGGTGGAGGCATTTTGTTCTGATTTTGCAAGCAGTCACAGAAACTATTTCTCGCTCTGCATGTATCAGTGTTTCCAGTGCAGCCTCATCTGTGAACTGAAGTTATTGGCAAAGTTATTTTGCTTAAATTGGAGCCTTAAGATGCTTTCAGGTTGGTGAATGATGGCACAGCTAAGCTTGTCTTTAGGCGTCTCCTGCTTGTTTCAGGCTAGATCCCTCTTTTTTGGCCACTCACAGTAGTAGTCCTTCCGTTTGCTATAAAGAGCTGAATGCAGTCTAGACATTTCTAGTGGACTTAAGATCCTGATATATAGGTGCCAGAGTATCTGATTTATTAAATGTTAATATTACTTGCCCTCCTCCTTTCCCTTCATATCTGCTGCATGGTCCATTCTCCACTGGCCTGTGAAGCAGGAGTCTTTTGCCCAAGCTTCTAGTGTATGGTAAGACGTGTTGCACCTGTGGAGTTAAGTGAAACTCAGTTCTTGGCTCTCCATTTCCTATAGAGTAAGAATGTGTTTTTTGGAGGACTCTGGGTAGATACTGTTTAGCTCTCTACTAGACTACATAGTGTTTGTCCTCTCTTTGTGCCTATGACACCTACCTCTGTGGGTCTGGGGAATGAGAATCCGTGACTATTCCTAAGCCTATATCTGATGGGATCTCCTGAGCACTTCCAGTGTCCTGAAGCTTGTAAATGTCAATGTTGCAAAATCAGTCTCTTCCTTCTTTTAGGGGACGCTGATGGACTTTGTGCCCATGACTCCGCCAATGATTCCTTCCATTATAGTTCATTGTGTGAATGAAATTGAGCAGCGGGGGCTACGTGAGGTAAGAATCACCTGAAATCAGTGGGGGTGCTAGTGAAATGAATTTGGCTGTGATATTAGAGCCACAGTTGGTTAACTTGAGAATCTCTTGTTTATGATGCTGTAGATGTACACAGTGCTGTTCAATACATGAGTCACGATGAGCAAGTTACAGTCCCTACTCGGAGATCTCACAGTTTACAATGGGGACAGGAGACTGCTTTTACTGAAGAATCTAGACTTTACCTTCTCAAGATGTTTGGGCAGGTGAAGTCCTGACTTTAGGCATTACTCTCTAACAGACAGGCCTATACCGAATTTCTGGCTGTGACCGGACAGTGAAAGAGCTGAAGGAGAAGTTCCTTCGAGGGAAGACTGTGCCCTTGCTCAGCAAAGTGGATGATATCCATGCCATCTGTGGCCTTCTTAAAGACTTCCTGCGCAGCCTAAAGGAACCCATTCTCACATTCCGGCTAAACAAAACTTTTATGGAGGCAGCAGGTGAGGCGAGCCAAATGCCATTGGCAGCTGTCGTGCCTGAGGGAACATTCTCAGACAGATCCATCTGAATTGGCAGTCCTTCTCGGGTATGAATGTATTGGCAGTACTGGGTATACTGTAAAGAGGTCTTCCTTCCTACCGCAGATCTACGTCTACAACACTGCCTGGTGTTAGTGAAGTATCTCATCCAGGTCTTTGACAAACTTTCTCTGATCAGTAATCTGCCTTGCTGCTGCAGCTATCTCATTCTGTGGATTTTATCATATAGTCTGCTAACATTAGGTGGATACTCACTCTCTAGATCCCATATTTTTAGATTAGATTAATCCTTAAATAATCCCATGTTTTGATTTTTGGAACTAATCAATAGTCCTGGTAGTCAGTATCCTGTTCAGGAATGGTGCACAAGTTTAGTGCAGTCTTGAAGCTATTCTAATATTTGTACAGAAAATCTTTGAAATCAGTGTCCAACAGAGAGATCACAATACAGTGCTGTTCACCAGAGGATTTCAAATCATTTTACACACATTAAGCCTCATAACACAAAACCTCTGGGACACTGGTATTAGCCCCATTTTAGACAAGAAAACCACAGCACAGGTGTTTAAATGACTTACTCAAGGTTAGACAGTATCAGTGTTAGAATTAGAACTCGGGAGCATGGGACCCAGAATCTTAACACTCTCCAGCACTGTGATGGAACATACTACTGTCTGAGGAAAATGGTCCCATAGGCCTCTCTAATCGCTTTCTTTTTTTATTTAAAGAAATTCTAGATGAAGACAACAGTGTGGCTGCCATGTACCAAGCTGTTGGTGAACTCCCTCAGGCTAACAGAGACACACTCGCTTTCCTCATGATTCATCTTCAGAGGTGGGTTCAGCCAGGTTAGGAGTTCTGGAAATGGGGAAAAAGAGATGATGCTGTAGTTCTGTTTCTACAGGGGTTGAGTGACAGGGGAGTCTTTACCTGGGACTGTTTGCAAATTCAGATATAATTGACATCAGCTTACATTATCAGGGCTTTCTATCTGTGAACAAAATTTACTCAATGTCCTTTTCTTTTTCTTTCTTTCTTGTCTAGAGTGGCTCAGAGCCCAGACACTAAAATGGACATCACCAACCTGTCCAAAGTCTTTGGTCCCACAATAGTTGCCCATGCTGTGCCAGATCCTGACCCCATGACACTCTTGCAGGACACTAAACGACAACCCAAGGTAGGTGATTAGCAATGACACCTTGAGGTAGAATGTGGATGTAAGACACATGAAGTGTCCTGTTAAAGAATCTGATTATACTGGCACCTGGGGGGCTGTTGTCCTCTGGCCCATCTGATACCACTTTTAGGCTGAATGAGTTGTAGGTTTCTGGTACAGTGGGGAATCGTGTGCTAAAGTGTATTTCTGTAGGTGGTAGAGCGGCTGCTGTCACTGCCAGTGGAATACTGGAGCCAGTTCATGATGGTGGAGCAAGAAAACATTGACCCAGCGCATATAATTGAAAACTCCAATGCCTATTCCACTCCTCGAACACCAGATGTTAAAGGTAGCACTGGAATGTTGCTCTATCAGATCTTCAACTATGGTCAAACATCCACTCTAACTAAAACAATGACCTCAGATCAAAGTCTTTTGTTAGATTGTGTTGGAACAGGCTTGCCAAACTGCATATTTCCTACTCCTCCTCTTCCACATTAGTTACCAAACAGCCTTTGATACTGATGGTCATGGCTCTTTATCGCTGATATGGCATTTCAAGTGCTGTAGCCATGTTGATTCCAGGATAATAGAAAAACAAGTGGGGTGAGGTAATATATTTTATTGGACCAACTGGTGAAAGAGACGCTTTCCAGCTACACAGTGTAGCTTGAAAGCTTGTCTTTTTCACTAACAGAAGTTGGTCCAACAAAAGATATTATCTCACCCATCTCGTCTCTCTAATGGCATTTCAAAGCAGGCATTCTTTGGTCCGTTTTACCTACCTCCCAGCCTCAGGAGGAGTCTTACTTTTTCACAGTGAGAACATAACATTTTGCTCTTAGTCCCCAGCCTAGGCCTAACTGTAACCATTCACTGTGATAACCAAGCATCTGTAACACCTGCTGCCTTCAGTGCTGCAAGTCTGAATGTCAAGCTACGAAGAAGCTTTAAAGAGTTAAATATCTAGCTGTGGCATTGTCAATTGGTGCGATGTTACCAGGGCATTTTTGGGGGGAATGGAGTGGGAAGTAGCTTATGACAGGAAAGACAAGCTTCTCTCAAACTTCAGCAAACCTAGTGGAAGACTAACACATTTTTACGTACAACGTGTACTAAGCAGCGACTCCTGCTTCACTTAGCTTTGCTGTTGTGCCTCTATTTTTATAGAACATATTGGGCTAGTTCTGCTATTTTCACTTGTGTAAATCTGGAGTCCCACCATGGACTTCAGCAGAGTTATCCTGATTTACCACATGTCAACGGGGCAAAATATAATCCCATTACCTTAGTTTAAGAAGAAACATTGTATGTGAGTTATCCTGTGCCTGTCCTAATATGAAAAGGAGTACTTGTGGCACCTTAGAGACTAACCAATTTATTTGAGCATAAGCTTTCATGAGCTACAGCTGTAGCTCTGAGCTGTAGCTCACGAAAGCTTATGCTCAAATAAATTGATTAGTCTCTAAGGTGCCACAAGTACTCCTTTTTCTTTTTGTGAATACAGACTAACACGGCTGCTACTCTGAAACCTGTTCTAATATGACTCTTGTTTCCTCTGTTGGAAGTGAGCATGCTGGGTCCTCTCACTACTCCAGAACAGCAACTGACAAAGACTCCTTCGTCTAGCTCCCTGTCCCAGAAGGTCCGATCTACGCTCAGCAAGACTACCCCGAAGTAAGTGGTGCTGCGTACTTTGGGATAGTAAAATCAAATGCTACGGCCATGTCTACACTAGAGAACTTACAGTGGCACAGCTGTACCAATGCAGCAGCACTGCTGTAAGATCTGTTTGCATTTGGACAGGAAGAGGATGTCTGTCTGTATCTGTACAAGTTTGTTCATGCAGTTGATAGATTTCCACTCCATATAGCTAAATACAATGCCTTGCATAATGACAGGTTTCAGAGTAACAGCCGTGTTAGTCTGTATTTGCAAAAAGAAAAGGAGTACTTGTGGCACCTTAGAGACTAACAAATTTATTTGAGCCTAAGCTTTCGTGAGCTACAGCTCACTTCATCTGTTTCCACAGTATGCATCCGATGAAGTGAGCTGTAGCTCACGAAAGCTTTAACCAATTTATTTGAGCCTAAGCTTTCGTGAGCTACAGCTCACTTCATCGGATGCATACTGTGGAAACAGATGAAGTGAGCTGTAGCTCACGAAAGCTTAGGCTCAAATAAATTTGTTAGTCTCTAAGGTGCCACAAGTACTCCTTTTCTTTTTGCAAATACAGACTAACATGGCTGCTACTCTGAAACCTGCTGTAACATCGATTGTGTAGCCGCTCTATGCCAATGGGTGAGAGCTCTCCTGTCAGCATAATAAAACCAACACCTCAAGTGGTGGTAGCTATGTTGGCAGGAGAAGCTGTTCACCCCAGCGCATCTGTCAGTGTAACATATGTCGTTCAGGGAGGTGCTTTTTTCACACCCCTGAGTGACATAAGTTATACAGGCAAAAGTGGTAGTGTAGACAATCTAAGCTACTGTCTCAGTCCAAATAATATCATACACTATATTTGAGTGTTTGTATACCAGAGAGCACAAACAAACACCACCACCCCCCCGCCCCAGATTTGAAAGTGTCTTCTTTCCCCATTGGTCCTTCTGGTCAGGTGCCAACTAGGTTAATTGAACTGATTAACCTCATACAAGTAAGTGATTCTGTACCCCTGACCAGGAGGGATTTTGTTACTGCATACATAAAGGTTGTTACCCTTCCCTTTTGTATTTATGATGGTAGTTTTTTTATAAGAGACTAATCAACTGCTTACTGCGGTGGAGAGGGGCACTACTCCATGGGTGGGGTGGAATATATGGCAGAGAACTAAAGGAGTTGAGAAAGTTACAGGGGCTTGGATCTGCCCTTCCTCAATGCAAATTTCATAACATGCTCCTCCATGGCTCTTAGTGCAGCTGGTCAGAGGGACAGCTTATGTGTACAGGTCCAAGCCTCTCTCCCTAGCTTCCATGGCACTAAGTTAAACAGAATGCCTGTACTTCAGACTCTAGGAACCAACAAAAGCAGCCGCATCATAAGTAGTATGTGACATCGTGAGCAGGGAGGGGGGACCACAAACAAATCAAAGTTAAAAAGGAGTGTTTAAAAAAGCACAGAATGGTGAAAAAAGATGTCACTGTACATGTAGAGGTGCTAATTCACTAGTTCATCACAAGGTGGTGCTCTAATGGCAGGGCTGGGAATTATTGCTTTAGAACAGATCCTTACCATTTCTGTTTGTTTAGATTTGGGAGCAAAAGCAAGTCAGCAACCAACCTTGGACGCCAGGGATACTTCTTTGCCTCTCCTATGCTGAAGTAAAATGGACATGGAGTTTCAGCCCTTTTATAACGTTTACAGCCCACACATGCATGACTACAATAAAGGACTAACTGCCCTTCACTACTCTCGGCAGCCTGTGTACTAGGGTGTAATCTTATGACTTTTTTTTGTTTTTAGCTTAATTGAGATTTTTATTGTGCAATGTATTTTATTAAATATTTAGTGCTATATTACATCTAGCATTAGCGAGAAAAGTAACTGGCAAGATCTAGTCAGTATGTTAAGGCAAATTGCCACAAAAATATTTTAATTTGGAAAATATATATCTTTCAATGGGAAGCTGGCCTCCATCTGTTTAAGAGCACCTTACTGGAGTTCCATTTAAACACTTTTTCAAAACTATAAGGCAGCATTTTGCACCAGCAGTAATCCTACCTTGTTCCAGGAGAACTAGCATAATCCTTTGGGGAAAGAGTACTGATCCTGTCTATTGAGAAGCAGTGAATGCTGAGGAACACTTGTTCTTCCTTTTGCAAGTCTATTTTTAGTGAAGCCAGTGACTTTAGAAAATGAGAACTCTTAAAACTTGGCCACGTGAAAAATTACAAAAACCAGTGTTCCATAATGCGCCTAAACCTGCCATAAATCTTGACTTATTTGTGTACTATAAAGTGGCTCAGCCTGTAAATATGGTACTGAAGTTTGTATCTATCTTGAGTACAGGCCAGTAATTTTGGCCTCGGCTTCTACAAAAGTGAGTTTGGTTTGTTCTTAATGAATTGCCACTTGGTATATGACTTATACAGCAGAACTACATTAAAAATATCTGCTGTCTGTAAAGAAAAGTTTTATAGATAAGACTGTCTACAGATACTTGCACAAAGAATTATTGGATTGGTACTGTGGGTGCTTTTAAAAATTGTACTACTCTTCTTGATTTTTGGGATGGACATGTTTGTTAATGACAGTTTTCCAAATTCCAGGATATGAGGGGATGCTAATTTACCTAGCCCATTGTTGCACCAGAAGACTTGTTAAACATGTACCAATGCTTCTAAACATTGCTTCTCTGTATTAAGTTCCTGGAAACTGTACTGACTTCTGCCTATAAGAATCATGTACAGTTGGTATATCTGAAAAAAGTAAAATCACAGTTTTCTAATGAGGCCCAGGTTGCTTTATATTTTGGCTAATGCATTTCTCTCATTTGTGTGTTTAACATGGCATCTTTCAGACCAAAGTTCATGCTAGGCCTGAGATTCTCTCCACTCTTACTTTCTTTCTGCTGCTGCCTCCCACAGCAAACCCACCCCCTTTGAAATACTGCCAGAACAGTCCAGGAAACAAATATTTTTACCTTGCCTGCCCAGGATGTGATCCGATAGATCAATGACTGTAGTAAGAAAGTGGGTAAGAAAATAGATTTTCTGTGTCAGCAGAGGTTAGAAATAAACAGGTGTAACAACTTGAGGGAGAAGAGAAGTCTGTGGACTTGTAGGTGAGGGGAGAGGCCCCTACAATCTTGTAAGTGTCAGGAGATCATCTTGCCCTCCATTGCCTATTACAGGCTTTCCTACACTTCAGTGTGGTATCTGTGTCTCAGGTTAAGTTTCTGACCATCCTTACTGATCTGTTTTAACACAAATGGTAATTGTTCTTGCCCAGTCTGTGGTGTTAGTACAGATTAGTGTTCCATCTAACTTTTCACACTCATGTGTGGAATGAATTTTATGTGCACCAATATGGAGGTGATGTGTCACCTCTGTATTGGTGCACATAACAAAATTCATGTGGTGGGGGGCCGAGTGGGGGAAGGGGGCTCAGGCCTGGGGCAGAGGATTGGTGTGTGGGGGTGGGTGGGTGAGGGCTCTGGGCTGGGGATGAGGGGCTCAGGGCTGGGGCAGAGGGTTGGGGTGCAGGGGCATGAGGGCTCCAGCTGTGGGGTGCAGGCTCTGGAGTGGGGCCAGGGACTAGGAGTTTCGGATGCAGGCTGCTAGGAGCTATGGCCGGAAGAGAGGACTCCACCCAGCTCCCTCTCCTGGCAGCAGTACCCGAGCTGGGGGTGGGGGAGACGTGCCTCTCCCCTGGCTGCAGCAAGTCTGGGGCAGGTTTGTGCTGGGGAAGAGGTGCCTCTCCCTGCTGCAGCCCTGAGCCCCTGCACAGGGCTTAATAAGCAGCTGCGCAGCCATGTGACCATGCAGTTTAGAGGGAACTTAGGTATAGATTGTTTAGATTTTCCTAGAGATGAAGGGAGGATCGAAAATTAGGCAAGTGTGCCTTTCAGGGCTTCATAAAGTCTGATTTAATGCACGACACAAGGAGTTCTGCTTGAGTCACTTGGGATTGGGATGACATAATTACAAATGCTATCATACTAAAGAAGCAGATGCCATCTTGAACTAAAAGAAAGGAGGGGAGATGGCCTTTTATGGGTAAGCAATCCACTCCATATTGAAACTTCAGAAAACCTATTAAATAGCACAGCTTGTATAAGGAATCTTACTCCACTTTTGCATTTGCTTGAAGTGCTATAGGAGGTGTGACAGGGTCGGGCCAGATGGCTACAGGAGAGTAATAGAAGGCAGATATATTAGCCCCAGGCTAATTAGGTCCCTTTTCCTGGGTAAGGTAATGGAAGGTTCCAGAACCATCAGGAACCTTCTGGAGACAATTAAGACAGACAGGCTGATTAGAACACCTACAGCCAATCAAGAAGCTGCTAGAATCATTTAAGGCAGGCTAATCAGGGCACCTGGGTTTTAAAAAGGAACTCACTTCAGTTTGTGGTGTGTGTGTGAGGAGCTGGGAGCAAAAGGCACTAGTCGCTGAGAGTGAGAATGCGGACTGTTGGAGGACTGAGGAGTACAAGCATGATCAGACACCAGGAGGAAGGTCCTACGGTGAGGATAAAGAAAGTGTTGGGAGGAGGCCATGGGGAAGTAGCCCAGTGAGTTGTAGCTGTTGCACAGCTGTTCCAGGAGGCACTCTAGGCAGCTGCATTCCACAGGGCCCTGGGCTGGAACCCAGAGTAGAGAGCGGGCCTGGGTTCTCCCCAAATTCTCCCAACTCCTGGTCAGAGATAGGAGGAGTTGACCTGGACTGTGGGTTCATGAAAACGGAGGACTACTGTGAAGCTCCAAGGTGAGCAAATCCACCAATAAGCGCAAGACCCACCAAGGTAGAGGAGGAACTTTGTCACAGAGGATGTCTAAAATAGACACCCTATGTGTCTACTTTTGTCACCCTAGAGATGAGCAGCTTTAGAGTGTTTCCCCTTTTAGCTGCACTTGCTAATGTGACCAGCCATGGGTATTGCGTTGCTATGTAGACAAACTCTCTGTGCCTCCATTCCTATTTGTAAAATAGGGGTAGTATGAAGATAAATACATTAACTGTGAAATACTTAATTCCTATTACCATAGTATCTATACAAGTACCTAAAATAGAAACATAGTTTTCCAGTCCCTTGCTGTAATCTAGATTACCCTCCCTTAAACACAATTTGCCTCCCTAAACCTTTGTTACAGACTTCGTTTAAAAATGGTAGTAACAAATCAACACATCTTTAGTACCTTGCAGTTGGGAAGTCTGTCAGGTCCAGTTGGTTTCTGCTGGTAGCTTTTTTTTTTTTTTTGGGGGGGGGGGGAAAGCATCCTTTTAATCCTGTATGCTTATGCTCCATTCTGATGTATATAAATCCTTGTAAAAATTGCATAAAAAAGCTCTTGCAAATATCCTGAAAGGCAATAAAAACTTGACCATTAAAGTTCTGAGTAGAGGGGATATTTGCCATCTGCTGAGCTTCAGACAAAAAGATTTACAAGGTAATTATTACCCAGACAGACCTTTTCTCTCTCATTCTTCTCTCTTCTGTATCTTGGTGGAAAAAATACAAGACATCCATTTTATTGGAGAAATGTATCTTATTTAATGCTCTTAGTATTTTGTTAGTGTCTAAAATTGGCAGCAATCATGAGGAAATAGCAAGGTCAGGAAGACTGGAAAGCATGACGAAAAGAGAAATTCTTCAGTAATAGACAGTTGTATGTATGAAACAAAGGTGAGGTGGCTCTGACAAAGGGTCTGTTAAAGGCTCTGCTCTCTCAGTAGTGCAATCTGGACACAATATGCTTAGACTTTCCCACTTAGAAGAAGCATCCCAGAAAGCCTGAAGAAATATCTGAGGAACTTTGATTTTAAAAATGCTCACAAGAACCAGACAAGCTTGAAGGTGGATAAAACAAAGAGGAGTAAGTCATGTTCTGAGGCTTAACTAGTTGGCTTCACAAAGTATTATTAGCAATTGATGTGCAAAGTATTATTGGCATCATTATGATGTCTGAACAGAAGGCATGAGAAGTAAAACAGTGGGAAGCAAATTGAGAATTGTGAGAGGAGCAATTTTTGCTTATGTCATCTGTTCCTCTGCTAGTGATCAATCAATAAAACAAATCAAATGAGCCAGATTCATATGGGCAGTTTTGCTACTTGGTTTGTAAAATATACAGCTATGGGCAAGCATGATCCAAGGGGAAGGAAGGTAGTCTAGAGAGGTTAGAACAAAGGAATGGGAGCTAGGATTTTTAAGGGTCAGGGAGGATGGTGTACGTAGAGCTCTGCAAATCCACAGGTGTGGATATCTGCGGATCACAGCTTGGATGCCACAGGGCATCTGCAGTACATGCTCACATGGATCGGAGCAGCTGTTACCCAACCCTCAGACTCTAGCTGGGCTGGCTGAATCACACAGCAGCTGCTATGGCCTGCTAGGCATTCTGGGAGTTGTAGGCCTCAGCTTGCTTGGCTCCAGCGTTGTGGTTGTACATGGCGAGTAGTTGCTGCTGCTTAGGGTTGCCAACTTTTTAATCACACACAACTGAACAGCCCTGCTCCTTCTCTGAGGCCCTGCTCACACCCCACCCTTTCTCCAAGCCCTCCCCCACCCCTGTTGCTCTCCCCCCCCCCCCACTTACTTTCACCATGCTGGAGCAGAGGGTTTGGGTGTGGGAGGGGGTATGGGTGCTGCAGGCTAGGGATGCAGGCTCATGATGAGTGGGTTTGGGGTGCAAGAGGGCTCTAGGCTGGGACAGGGGGTTGGAGTGTGGGAGGAGGTATGGGCTCTGGGAGTGCAGACTCTGATGAGGCTGGGGATGAGGGGCTTGGGGTGCAGGAAGGGGTTCAGGCACCCCCCCCCACAACTCCTATTGGTTGTGGTTTCCAGCCCCTGTGACCAATGGGAGCTGTAGAACCAGTATTTGGGGTGGGGGACAGTGTGTGGAGCCTCCCAGTCCCTGGCTGCCAAGCACCTAGGGGCTGTAGGGACCTGGTGGCTGCTTCCGGGAGCAACATGGGGCCAAGTCAGGTAGGGAGCCTGCCTTACCCCAGCTTCCTGCTGCACCACCAACTGGACTTTTAATGGCCCAGACAGTGGTGCCAACTGGAGCTGCCAGGGTCCCTTTTTGACCATTCTGGTCAAAAACTGGACATCTGGCAATCCAAACAGTCACATGTACTTGCATCTTGTGTGCCTAACTTCATGACAGGAGTGAGGTTTAGGACAAATCCTCCTGTGTGTTGGCATCTCCCATTGGCTAATGTAGGGAGTGCCTCGCTTTGTATGGTGGCTTTTGTGAATCCCATTCTTAGGTGCTTGTCTTCCCCCAGTCATTGTGCAGGGGGCCAGGCACCTGACTCAGGTTTTGTGGATCTCATTATTCCGGTGTTTTTCTAGGCTCCCAAGTCCTTTTGTAGATCTAGGCCTGCTGGTGGTAAGGGGATGTACCTATACACTTTCTAGCTCTCTCATCTATCCTCTGGCAT
Organism: Lepidochelys kempii; assembly: GCF_965140285.1. Taxonomy (NCBI): domain Eukaryota; kingdom Metazoa; phylum Chordata; order Testudines; family Cheloniidae; genus Lepidochelys; species Lepidochelys kempii. The sequence continues at coordinate 156,516 of NC_136399.1, read as the reverse complement.
AAGAAGTGGTCTGATCATATTAGTAGTCAGGTTTTTAGGGGCAGTGTAAAGAACTCTGAAAAGCCTTTTGCAAAATAATTTACTTACAAAGTTATAAATAGAGAACTGATTCCAAGAAAAACAAACAAAGGAAATGTAAACTGCCAGCAAATGGAATATCATTCAATGGCTGTTGAACTCTGCTGGCTTGACCAGCCCTGTAGAAGAGAAACCATCAAGGGCTCTTGACAGACATTTGCTCCCTGTTTCATGGCTATGAGAAGAACAGCCTTGGAGGAGAAGGGCTAGGAAATTCCTTGGTTTAGTAGGGCTCCCACAAATGAGTGAAATGCCTGGTTAAGCTTTCAAAACTCCCATATTGGCTATAATGTCATGGGGACATAGATCATACAAAAAAAACACTAACTCTTGAGAATCCACCTTAGGTGTTAAACTGAGCCCCATGCATGTTGGAGCAGGATTTGGCAGGGAGGAGGGTGTTCAGTCAATGCTGTGCAGACATAGTTGATACATTAATCTTATTTACTAAATTATTGATCAATTATATTGCTAATAGTTATAGGTAGTTAGCTCATGGCAATTTAGAGCCTTCATTAAAGATGCTCAGTACATGACTGAAGTGTGCATTGTAAAATGTATCCACAGCCTGATGCAGTGAGTGACAAAGTGGGTTCACTGCTCAACAAACTGTATTTATGATGGATTTCAAGTTTCTCAGGAAGATGAAATACCCAGAGTAAATTCAAGAGTCACAAGCTCAGGAAAGGGACCAGTCATTTTTTATTATGATGGCAGTGGGTTTCTCCATTAAACCAATGGGGCTTAGAGCCCAGCCTTCATAAATACAGTGTACTCCATTGGCCTTTTGTTATTAGGGAGAGGAACACATGGTTCAAACGGTGCCTGAGGTCCTAAATAGAATGACTCAGTAGCATTCCCTGATTAGCTTTTAAATTTTCCTAAGCAACAAAATTCACCCTGCCCTATTTTTTAGAAAATCCTGACAGAGCGAGGAGCGGACCTGCAGCCACCGACTCCCCAGCCAGGCTCTCTTAGGCAGCCACTGCACTGCACAGAGCAGTGACCCTGAGCAGCCATCTTCAGCCATGTGAGAAGCAGCTTTGTCCCACTCCCTGCCCATGCCCTGCTGCCAGGGACAGTGGATGAATGTGCTGGGGTAGGGGAGAGGCAGAGCGTCTCCCCCTTCCCCCCCCCCCTCCAGGTAACTCCAGGGAGGTGGGGAGAGCGCAGCGGTCCCTGGACTGGGCTCAGGGGTCACTGGGGAAGGTGCTGGGAGCAGATTCCCTGGCCTCTCCAAAGGCATGTGCTCCCTGCTGCTGTGGCCCCAGCCCTCACAGGAGCTGGCAGGATTGGCTGCCCTGGACCAGGGAGATGGCTGGAAGTTTCTCCAGGAGGAGACCCGGGGGGGGGGGGGGAAGAAATCATGTGTCCTCCCCTTTACATCCTCCCACTCCCAAGGCACAAGTTGTCTGTGCTTAGGTCTCTTCCTACCATGATCCTGCACCCACCAGATACCATCAAATATCATCATGCTCTGCCAGCTCATGGGATGGTACCTGGCCAACTCTAGACTGCAGGCCTATTCAGAAGATACCCACTTATCTCTGGGATGCTGTGTGATTAAACCCTTTGTATGACATTGATCAATGACACAGGCTGCCTGTTCTGCTTTGCTTCCTCCATATCTTCTGCCTCCATGTCAAAGGTGCCTTTTAGAATTGCCAGCCTCTGTGAAATACTCTTCAGGTCAGGATAGAGAAGTACATTATACATCAGAGAAGCAAGGATTGCGCCTGTCATAGGGCCCACCCAGAAAATCTGCAGCGATAGGGAGAGGGAGACAAATAGCATATTAATTATTTATTGTATGGTGATAGTGCCTAGAAGCCAGGACTCCATTGTGCTAGGCAATGATTGTAGCCCCAAATAACTTACATTCTTTGAATGTGTGTCAGTATGGAGCTCAATGTTGGTATGCCTGTATTCCATGTGTATAAGCTTGAAAACTTTCAGTGTCTGGCAAGGCTGCGAATGCACCTTTTGCCTCCTCATGCTCCTGTGCAAAGGATTAGAAGGTGAAGCAAGCCTGCCCTTCCTTCAGTTCCCTCTTACCACCTGTGATAGCAAGACTGCACCTTCATTGTGGCTGACAGACTAACATTTTGAACTGGTGAAGTTACATCTTCACTCTTTTTTATTGATTTTTTTTTTTGAGGGGTGGCCATTTCCTCCCAATAAATTAGACAGACAGGTTGGACAGACAGGAGGGGCCTTTTATGCCCCTCTGTATAGTGGAGTGAGGTGTTTTGTGCCAACTGCTAGTTATGGAGTCAAAGGCCATGGGGTTTGTAACCCTTCTGCAATGTAGCAGCAGTGACAAAGCCTGGGTCCTTAGTTTAGGGCCATCTCTTCAGTTTTAGTTTGAGCCCCCAACCCAATATTCTAGGCATCTGTAATCACTCTGGGTGTCTTTGCCAGGCAAGTCTGTACTCACAAGCACAAAGGTTTAAACCAATGACCTTTATGTGGGGGAGTGATTGGAGAAAAGGGAAAGGCAGGTTGGGATAAATATTTACACTTTTAACACCTACTCTGACACACAGGGTTGGTGCGAGTTCCTCTGCTCTCAGCCTGGTGCATGCAACTGCTCTCACTTTGCTGTTATTCTGCTACAAACTGTACCCTGTGGGGTGAATCCAAGGGTTGCTTTACTCTGCCTGTTGCTCAGGTAACTAGAGCTGCTGCTCGGCTCTGTTTTCTATTTCCATGTGAAATCACTGTCTAGAATCACACCCCTTACCTCCCCATAGCCTTTTTGGCTAGAATTAAACTTATGATCCCCTCAGCTGCCTTATCACAAAAAAGCCCCACAATAACACAGCAACATATAATAGCTCTGCTTCTGCTCCTCAGTTTTTGTGAGGGCCTCTTACCCCACCTCAGTAAATATGCATTGTCAGAGTGACCCTCCCACACTTTCATTGTCTCTGGTCTGCCCAGGTGGGTTCCCAACAGGCAAATCTCAAAAATATGGACCTCAAGTACAATATTTAGTGACTGTATACCCCACTGTCCTCAAAGTACCTGCATTTAGTACACAACTGAGGTCCTGACAGCAAGAACCCAGCCTGTATATGACAGGTTTCAGAGTAGCAGCTGTGTTAGTCTGTATTCACAAAAAGAAAAAAGGAGTACTTGTGGCACCTTAGAGACTAACCAATTTATTTGAGCATAAGCTTTCGTGAGCTACAGCTCACTTCATCAGATGCATTCAGCTCACGAAAGCTTATGCTCAAATTTGTTAGTCTCTAAGTTGCCACAAGTACTCCTTTTCTTTCAGCTTGTATATAGTATCAGCAGGGTAACCATGTTAGTCTGGATCTGTAAAAGTGGCAGAGTCCTGTGGCACCACCTTACAGACTATACAGCCTGTATATGAAAACCTGGGAGACCCAAGCTGCAAAGCAAAGGCAGTTTGTGCCTTAAGAATCTGACAGCCTGTTTATCACTCACAGTGAGAATTTGCTAATTCATATCCTACTTATCTAGTATGTTAAACAGAACCACAAACTGAGTTTATTTACTAGGTAATCACTTATAAACACTTAAACTTATTTTATGTTTTAATATAAACCAGTGTGCGTTTGACTAAGGAGTCTGGGGAAAAAAAATCTCATCTTGGATACCACAAGCATGCATGGTCCTCTTCACATTGAGGGAGAGGCAGACCAGCTGTTAAACCCATATACTGGACACAGTTTGACCAGGGCAGGATGGTACTGCTCTGGGGTCCTAGGCTGGTGGTTAGAGAGCCTGCATGTAACTGCAGCTGGGTGTGTCCCTACCTGTGTAAATGCTGGTGAAAGTGCAAGCTGGGAGGGCTTTGCAGCTTGTCACAGCAGCACAGTGTGAGAAGAAGCCCAGGCTGGTGGGTCAGAGGGCTCAGTGGTACCCCAGTTCCAGGTGGCACCCCATGGGGAATCAGTCACACTGACCATGTCAACCTCAGTACTGAAAACCTTGTTGCAAAGACTCCTGGCTCCATCCCCTTTTCCTTCCCAGTCAAAATGGAGAAGTGCCCCCCCATACTGAGAACATTCAATAGGAAGCACTCTAGTTGGAGGAAGAAGCCCTTGACACAAACTAAAGATGGTGCCAAGACACTGGCAGCTATAGCTGGGGGTGAGGGAGGCTAGCTAACTGGTGCCAAGAACTGTGGAGGCAGTGGAACTGGAGCCCTTTCCAGTATCACTATTTACCTTTGACTACTGGGGGGATATGATAGAGGCCTATAAAATCATGATGTGTTTACATTTGCCACACAAGAACTAGGCATCAAATGACATTAATAGGCTTCAGGTTTAAAAAAAAACAAACAAAAGTAAGTATTTCTTACTTACAATGCACAGTTAATCTGTGGAACTCTTTGCCAGAGGATATTGTGAAGGCTGAGACTATAACAGCGTTCAAAAAAAGAACTAGATACATTTATGGAGGATAGGTCCATCAATGACTACTACACAGGATGGGCAGGGATGGTGTCCCTAGCCTGTTTGCCCGAAGCTGGGAATGGGCAACAGGGGATGGATTACTGGATGATTACTTGTTCTGTTCATTCCATCTGGAGCACCTGGCATTGGACATTGTCAGATACAGGATACTGGGCTAGATGGACCATAGGTCTGACCCAGTATGGCTGTTCTTATGTTTCTTCCAACTGCTACATAAAAAAACAACTTTGTTTTAAGAGGCCTGTTGGTCAATGTCACTGATCATGGGTTCCTGAAGGGAGGCACAAGCAGGTGATTAAACTGAACTAGCCCTATGTGGCAACAAGCAGTTGGTATACAAGGGACCCTGAGCTAAGAGTAGAAGAATCACAAGCTTTCACCCCAAGAGAAGTGAGAGCAAGAGGCCTAACACCCAACGTGGTGCACTCACAGACCAGATAGTGGGAGGGGGAAAAGGTGTGGCTAGCCCCTTAACAGTGAAATACTGACTGATTACAAGAAGATGAAGACAACTTGGTCCCTGCCTGCAAAGTGGTACACCCAGCTAACTCAGACTTCTGGGGACCTTCCCTTCCAGGTCTTTGGAACATCTAAAGAAGAGAAAGAAAAAAGGAGTACTTGTGGCACCTTAGAGGCCAACAAATTTATTTGAGCATAAGCTTTTGTGAGCTACAGTTCACTTCATCCGATGAAGTGAGCTGTAGCTCACGAAAGCTTATGTCACAAGTACTCCTTTTCATTTTGCGGATACTGACCAACACAGCTGCTACTCTGAAACCTAAAGAGGAGGCTGACTCCTATGTGTCCTTCCCAGACTTTACACTGAGCCCAGTGCCTGATGGGGAAGGAGTTGGGGATTTAGTAAGTGCTGGATTGATCACATTCAGTGCAGACATAATTGATAATGTTCAACCCATGTTACTCAGTGTTGGTCTCAGTACATTGATATAAGGAGCTCCTAGAAACCTGGGGTGCAATAAGGCCAAATTTCAACATCTCACCCAAGGTATTTTGGAGATGGTAGAGACCCCTGGGACAGAAAGGGAAAGGACAAATGATATTACCCAGTGAACAGTAAACTTATTGACTATGACAGCAGGGCCAAAGGATCTTGCAGGATTCATGGAGCAGCCAGTGAAGTAGATCTAGTAAACAGAAATGGGGAAGAAAGTATAAGGAAAATGACATGGTCTAAAGATGAATGAAGTCCAAATGAACCTCATGTTTGATTTGTCATATCTTTCTGGTTGTAGTTTAGGCAGTTAGACATTTACAAATCTCTCTCTACTAATTTATAGTTTAGTCATTATTGCTGTATGATGGGAGAAGCCTGGAATTGGCCTAGTTGGGAGTTCCTCCCACAGCAAGCATCTTGTACTGGGAGATACTGGGCCTGGCATAACAATAAGCTTTCCCCACAGCCAGCACTCCTGCCCTCCTCCTGCCTCCCAAAAGCGCTGCTTGGGTGTTTAGAATTGGTTGATTAGAAACAAATAAAAAGCATGCGCTCCATTAGGTATAAACCTCTCCATGGTTTATGCAGTGCCTAACAAGCTTACCCCAATCAGGTGTCCCAGAGCAACGGATAGGCCAATGAACGTGGCTGGGGAGTTGGCATTTCTGTGTCTGTCGGTGGAAGCAAAATAACAAAGAACCAGCTGAAAGGTGAGAATGAGCTCAACAGCAACTGCTTGTCCAGAAGTGATGTTGCTCCGCACCTGGGGAAAGGGATGGCAAAGGGACTTCTTAGGAGACCACAGCAGCCCATTGACTTCTGCCCACCAGCCACACTAGGTAATGCTGCTGCCTCACACAATCCACCTCAAAAGCAGGCATCTGCAGTAACACAAGCTCCTGGGAGACTTAAGTATAACAGTGGGGGTAAGGGGATCTTTCATGGTTTGTTTCCTTAATTTTGGAGCCATGCAGTACCAACTGACCGAGTGTAGGAATGATAAGCACAGAATGTACAGATCAGGCATCGACAGCAGATTTTGGAACAGTAGTAACCAGTTTTCATAGGCTATTGAGGACAGATTTTCAGAATGGCTCAGCATCTAGCAGCTCTCATTGAGAACAATGGAGAATTCTACACATGCACATCAATTGAGAACCATGGGGGCTCTAGGGTGCAGAGCTCTTTTGAAAATCTGTTCCTTATGGTTTAGGTACTATATTGCTGGGAGCATGAAAAAGCAGAGAGGAAGGCAAGTACTCATGCAACTAAAATCCACTTAGCTGGGAATGCGTGGAAATTATTTGAAACATATGTAAACAGCAGGAATGCTCAGCTGTAGGTCCTATCTGTGGAGTCCATTAAGTTGTTCTGATATCTTGGGTGACTCTTCCTTGTTCTGAGCCTCACTTCTCATCTGTAAAAGTGTGAGAGTCACAGTAATAAATGCTTAGTACATGCACAAGCCTTTACTAAGGGTAAGCACTTCCACTAGCCACTTCTTTGGCTTGACTTAAATAGACATAGATTCATGAGGTATCTAGTATAGTTTTGTTTGACCTGTATCTAAAAACCTGCCTGTACTGAGCATTCATTTCTAGCTGGTCACTTGGCAGGTTTCACTGTAAAGATCAGCCCATTTGTGTTTCCATCTTGAGCAGATGGCAGTGATTTTTATCACAAATCCCCCTCAATTCATACCTACCACAGCACTGGCCTCCTAATTTAGGAATTACAACATAATTCAGCATGGTTGGCTGTTTCTCCTCCTGCAGCGGGGTTCAGGTCAGGATTGAGGGGCATTGACATTGCTATCAGTCACTACATATTAACCCAAGCCTGGACTAGCAGGGGGGCCACATAGGTAAAGAGTGAGGGGACCGGAAGAGGTGTGGTTGGGAAGCTTGCACATGTCTGGCTCATAGCAATGTTAATGGTCATTCACTTTCATCAGCACTACCAAAAAGAGAGGTGAAGAACTCACTGTGTTAATGGCTAAGCTTCCTCGGACCTCTGCAGGTGTCACTCCATACAGCGTGGCTGCTCCAGCGATCCCTCCGGCCAGCTGGGCAACCATATAGCAAGCAGCTCTTGCCAGAGAGATACGAGAGCCAAGCAGGAAGGCCATAGTCACAGCTGGGTTGATATGAGCACCACTGACATGCCAGGCAATCTGGACCACAGTAGCTGCAGCCAAGTTGAAGGTAATAGAGATCTGTAAGATGGTGGGGAGGGCTGAGGGCCAGTGGAGGGCTGAGCCCAGGCCAAAGAAGACGTAGATGGAGGTGGCTAGGAACTCTGAGAAAACAGCCCGATAAAAGGTCACAGACAGCACCTCCTTCCACATCCTCTCATGAGGCCAACAGTGAGAGGGACAGAGGGAGTTTCTAATGCTGGAGCTCCTTTTTACTGGAGAATATTTGAGGAAACACTATGTAAATAAGTAAGTTTGTAAACTTGGGCAGGACCAGGAAATCCAGAACCTGGAAATTCTTCAGTGAAGGAATGTGTTAGACCTACCCAGTTCAGTACACATCAATGCTCCTTCGTCACCCCACTCCCCACTGTCCCAGGGTCTTAGCTCCCAGTACTAGACTTAACCCAGTTTCTGAACCTCAGAAATGTGTGTTTCATTGCTGGGTTGTCATCTTAGTGTAATATAGGCAGGGCAGACAAACTCCTGTGGGGACCCTGGAATTTCACACACAGACCAAGACCAGTGCACACCCTCCCCCAAACCCCACCACAGGGTTTGTGGGGTTTTGGAATGGACAGTCAGAGGAGAAGATAATGGGGACTGGGGTGAGGGAGTGGAGGAGCTGGGGTGGGAGGGACCATATGGATGGGGGAGCCTTGTGGATATTGGGGAGGGCTTGAAATGGGTTGCTTGGGAATGGGGGGCTCAAGTAGGTGGGAGATTTTATAAGTGGAGTTCATGGTGGGGCAGGAGGCTGGATGGGTTTGGTGGTTGGGGGAACCCTGAGGGAAATATGGTGGGGGGGTGCCTGGGTGGGGCATTAAGAAGCAGGCTGACCAGGAAGGTATGGGGCAGTGAGGTGGGATGATGTGGTTGAGGATGGACTCAGGCAAGTTGGAGTGGTGGAGCAGTGAGGGGCATAAGAATAGCTGGAGAGAGGGAGATGGAGGGGCCTGGGGATGTTCAGGATGGGGTGATAGGGAGGGTGGAGTTCCCTTGGGCTGGGTGGGTATTTCTGGGCTGGGGGAGCAAGGAGGACTGGGAGAGGCTGGGCTGGGACTCAGGAGGGGGTGCGCCGTTGGTTGGGAGGCACTGGGAAACCCAGGAGAATTTGGGGGACTGGGGGGTTGTGGGGTGACCAAGGGAATGGGAGGGAGCAGGATGAGGTAGCTGCAGGAGGTTGGGGGAGGGGAAGATTGCAAGCTGGAGATTGCAACTCCCACAATGCTTGGGAACTGGTGGGGAGCAGCATTCTGGAGGTACAGAACACAGATTGCAACTCCCATGATGCCTTTGATGGAATCTGGCGCTAGTGATCAGTAGGGCCCTACCAATTTCACAGCCATGAAAATCATGTCACAGACTGTGAAATCAACCCTGCCCCCTGAAATCTGATCTCCCCTGCTGCTGGGAGTCCAGGAATCCTAACTACTAGTCCAGCCATGCTGGGGAGGGACAGGAATTGTCCTTCTCCTGCATGGCTACTCTTGGTGGGGAGATCAGACCCACCTCCAGAAGCAGCACAGAAATGAAGGTGGTATCCCCTCACTTCTTTGCTGCAGCAGCCCAGGAGCTGGGCTCCGGCCTTCCATTTAACCCCACGACTCCTGCCACAGCTCCAGGTCCAGGTGTGGCTTCCTCCTGCAGCTGGGGCAGCCTGGGCTCTGGCCTTTGCAGCTCCTCCCCCCGCTCTGCCTTTGCGGCTCCTACCACTGCTCCGGCACCAAACCCAGGGCTTCCTCCTGGTGGCTGCACCCGGAGCAGGGGCAGCTTGGGCTTGGGGCTTCTTCCCTTGCAGCTCCTGCCAGGTCTCAGGATGACCCGGTAGGAGCTTCTGCCCTGCGGCTTCTCTGGGGCTGGGGCACCCTTTTTTTCTGGGGGCCCCCCAAATTGGGCAGGGGCCCCTGCCTTAATCTGTCCCTGGCCTGGACTAATAGCTAGAAGCCCCTGGTTGGGACACTCCCTGAAGCATGGGGGAGATCCTACCCACCTCCAGGAAGCTCCTCTAACTGCATGAAGCTGGGAGGGTGCTACCTTCAGAGCCCAGCTCTAAAGGTAGCACAGAAGTGAGGGTGGCAACTTTGCAACCCCCCTCATGATCCCATTTGGGGTCAGGACCTCCACAGTTACAGCAGGGTGAAATTTCAGATATAAACATCAGACATCATGAAATTGACCAACTGAAAAATCCTCTGGCTGTGAAATTGACAAGAATGCATGTGAATTTGGTAGGGCTGTAGTGATCAGGAAAGACAGGATGAGAAACTTTGGAAAAAAACAAAAAAACAAAAAACACAAACAAAAAAACCCTTCTGTTTGGTTTTAAGTAATAACATAATAAAGTTTGTAAGACATTTGCCTTCAACGTCACCTAACCAGACTAATCCATTACATCCTCAAACTTGGCATTTCTATTTTCTGAGTCATATCACCCGCCCTCAAGAATTGGCATGGTTATTTCTCAGAATCACTGGTGTAATAAGGCCCCAAAGTGCACTGATGCAAGAATAGGTTAGGGACCCCATCGCAATTTCAGGTCATAGTCCTCAAAAGCCCCCAGGCACCCCAACATCCCAGCCCCCAGCCTACCCCCTGTCCCAACATCCTCTGTTTTCCCACAACTCATTCATGCCCCCCCCCATAACACCCTCTCCCCCAAACCCTCACTCCCCAAAGCACAGCCAGAACTCATTCCACCAGCTCCGGGATTTTCCTGTCCACTCATCCCCCACTCAGCACTTTGCTCTCATCCTGAACTTGGGCAGTTCCTCCTGCTCCTAGCTATCCTGAGGTTCTGCACATGCCCATGGCCAGCCCCCAGATTTGAGCAATGAATGGCATTGTCACCTAATACATGGGCTTGCAGTGCCACTCAAGTTTGGCCTGGACACTTCATCATAATTAAGGGCAGCTGGGCCAAATTTGAGTGGCACTGTGACTCCATGCCCCAACTTGCAAATCCACTCAGGCAAATTTAGCCCTACTGCCCCCTACCATAGTAGAGGTGGTGGGGCCAAATTTGAGTGAGTAGCATTGTGACACCAGGCAAAGTGCTGCTCCAGTTGGTTGGGTTCCCATAATCTTGTGGGTCCTGGCACTACCGCACCACTGGCATCATTGTGGCTACAATGCTGCAACCTTTTCTGCATATATAAAGCAGAATCAAAACTTAGGATCCAAACCTGCCTGAACTTTGGGAAATATCTATAAGTAGAAGTGGTGGGTGGTAGTGGTAAGGAGAAATGAAACCATTTGAAGGGTGAAAAAATGTAAGCACAACTTTCATCACAAGATAACAAGGAAGTAAACCAAACCCTGAAACTAGTTTGGTCAGTTTTGCTTCCTGGTCCTCCTGTGCTAAACCTAGTGCTGCTGTCTTTGGGTTTCCCCCCTCCAGCATTCCCATTTTTCACTGCTCTATCTACTCAAGTGAGATATTTTTAAGGGGGGAGGGGAGGGAGCTAATCCTTCTGCTAACATCCCAAGAGTAACAAAGGTCAGTCCGTCTTCTACGAGATTCTCTATAATTTTGGCTTGAGCCCCCTACTCACTAATATGGGAACTTGCTCTGGGTGCCTTTGCCAAGCAAGTCTAATCACTCATAGGCAGAGGTTTAAACAAATGACCTTTATGGGTGGGGGAAGAGTTGGAGAAAAGGGAAAGGCAGGTGGAACTGGGATAAATATTTATACTTTTACACCTTATGCTGCCATTTCCCCACAGTCCTAAACAATTTGATACTAAATGGCTGATGCAATTAGTTTTGTCTTCCAGCCTCACACTTGCCGTTCATTGGTTGACAACTTCCCTGTGACATACCCATGTATGCAAATCCTACACCCTAGTCTAATAACCATTGCATAAAATATGCATTCTGAGGTTTCAGGTGCAATTTCAGGTTGAGGGAAAGGGTCAGGATAGGGATTAAGATTGGGGATCTGGTTAGGTTAGGGTTAGGATGAGGTGAGGGGTAGGCAGGGCTGTCTTTAGGCATAGGCAGCTACATAGGGCACCTGAAAATTTGGGGCACCACTGGGTCTTAGTGTCCACCCATCTCACTTTCTATCCTTTCCTGCAGGCTCCCTCAGCTGGCTGCTGCAACCTGGTGAGTCTTCCTCAGGAGGGAATCTAGTAGTTAAAAGTGAAAAGAAAAGAGTACTTGTGGCAGCCTGCCAGACTTATTAGCACAACACTGAAACTGTTAAAGAGCCATTCAAGGGGTAATGAAGCCATTTAACAGGCATTTGCCAAACCCCAGGTATATACTGTCAGTTTCTGAATTTGAGAAAAACAGTTGTGCATTACTTTAATAAAATATTTTTAAAGCAAATTTTAAACTAAAGTCCTGTAGACTGACATGTTCTGAATAAATTATTAGTGTGTTGAAGATTATAAATTCACATCTCTAAAAAAAATCCTTGTATAGATTTTTAGATTCACAATCCTCTTTAGCCTTAAATGCTTGCCTTTTCAGACTTTTTTTTTTTTTTAAACACACACAAATCCTTCAAAAGACCACCCTTATCTAAAAGACACATTCTAATGACTGGTTTCAGAGTAACAGCCCTCTTAGTCTGTATTCACAAAAAGAAAAAGGAGTACTTGTGGCACCTTAGAAACTAACCAATTTATTTGAGCATAAGCTTTCGTGAGCTACAGCTCACTTCATCAGATGCATACTGTGGAAGGTGTAGAAGATCTTTTTATACACATAAAGCATGAAAAAATACCTCCTCCCACCCCACTCTCCTGCTGGTAATAGCTTATCTAAAGTGATCACTCCCCTTACAATGTGTATGATAATCAAGGTGGGCCATTTCCAGCACAAATCCAGGGTTGAACAAGAACATTGGGGGGTGGGGGGAAGGGGTAGGAAAAAACAAGGGGAAATAGATTGCCTTGCATAATGACTTAGCCACTCCCAGTCTCTATTCAAGTTAATTGTATCCAATTTGCAAATGAATTCCAATTCAACAGTCTTTCGCTGGAGTCTGGATTTGAAGTTTTTTGTTGTAATATAGCAACTTTCATGTCTGTAATTGCGTGACCAGAGATTCAAGTGTTCTCCGACTGGTTTATGTTGTTGTCATCATGACTAGGTCGGAATATGAACAAGAGGCTGCTCGGCAGCTCTCCAACACCACTTTCTACAAGCCATTACCCTCTGATCCCACTGAGAGTTACCAAAAGAAGCTACAGCATTTGCTCAAGAAACCCCCTGAAAAAGCACAAGATCAAATCTGCACAGACACACCCCTGGAACCCTGACCTGGGGTAATCTACTCCCCAAGACCCATAAACCTGGAAATCCTGGGCGCCCCATCATCTCAGGCGTTGGCACCCTGACAGCAGGATTGTCTGGCTATGTAGACTCCCTCCTCAGGCCCTACACTACCAGCACTCCCAGCTACCTTCAAGACACCACTGATTTCCTGAGGAAACTACAAGCCATTGGTGATCTTCCTGATAACACCATCCTGGCCACTATGGATGTAGAAGCCCTCTACACCAACATTCCACACAAAAATGGACTACAAGCCGTCAAGAACACTATCCCCGATAATGTCAAGGCTAACCTGGTGGCTGAACTTTGTCCTTACCCATAACTATTTTACATTTGGGGACAATGTATACCTTCAGATCAGCGGCACTGCTATGGGTACCCGCATGGCCCCACAGTATGCCAACATTTTTATGGCTGACTTAGAACAACGCTTCCTCAGCTCTCGTCCCCTAACGCCCCTACTCTACTTGCGCTATATTGATGACATCTTCATCATCTGGACCCATGGAAAAGAAGCCCTTGAGGAATTCCACCATTATTTCAAAAATTTCCATCCCACCATCAACCTCAGCCTGGTCCAGTCCACACAAGAGATCCACTTCCTGGACACTACAGTGCTAATAAACGATGGTCACATAACCACCACCCTATACCAGAAACCTACTGACAGCTATTCTTACCTACATGCCTCCAGCTTTCATCCTGACCATACCACACGATCCATTGTCTACAGCCAAGCTCTGTGATACAACCGCATTTGCTCCAACCCCTCAGACAGAGACAAACACCTACAAGATCTCTATCAAGCATTCTTACAACTACAATACCCACCTGCGGAAGTGAAGAAACCGATTGATAGAGCCAGAAGAGTTCCCAGAAGTCACCTTCTACAGGACAGGCCTAACAAAGAAAATAGCAGAACGCCACTAGCAGTCACCTTCAGCCCCCAACTAAAACCCCTCCAACGCATTATTAAGGATCTACAACCTATCCTGAAGGATGACCCAACACTCACAAATCCTGGGAGACAGGCCAGTCCTTGCCTACAGACAGCCCCCGAACCTGAAGCAAATACTCACCAGCAACCACATACCACACAACAGAACCACTAACCCAGGAACCTATCCTTGCAACAAAGCCCGTTGCCAACTGTGCCCACATATCTATTCAGGGGACACCATCTCAGGGCCTAATAACATCAGCCACACTGTCAGAGGCTCGTTCACCTGCACATCCACCAATGTGATATATGCCATCATGTGCCAGCAATGCCCCTCTGCCATGTACATTGGTCAAACTGGACAGTCTCTGCGTAAAAGAATAAATGGACACAAATCAGATATCAAGAATTATAACATTCATAAACCAGTCAGAGACCACTTCAATCTCTCTGGTCACACGATTACAGACATGAAAGTTGCTATATTACAACAAAAAAAAAAAACTTCAAATCCAGACTCCAGTGAGAAACTGTTGAATTGGAATTCATTTGCAAATTGGATACAATTAACTTTAGGCTTGAATAGAGACTGGGAGTGGCTAAGTCATTATGCAAGGTAACCTATTTCCCCTTGTTTTTTCCTACCCCCCCCCCCCCCAGAGGTTCTTGTTAAACCCTGGATTTGTGCTGGAAATGGCCCACCTTGATCATCACACACATTGTAAGGGGAGTGATCACTTTAGCTAAGCTATTACCAGCAGGAGAGTGGGGTGGGAGGTGGTATTTTTTCATGCTTTATGTGTATAAAAAGATCTTCTACACTTTTCACAGTGTGCATCCGATGAAGTGAGCTGTAGCTCGAATAAATTGGTTAGTCTCTAAGGTGCTACAAGTACTCCTTTTCTTATTCTAATTACTATAGTAAAAAAAAAAAAAAAAAAAACTTGCTTCCAAAGTCTTCCTGTCCACCTCTTTCTCCCTTCACCCCCCCCCCCACCCCATTGAAGAGGTTCCTTTAAGGAACAACCACCCTTTTCTTCCAGATAGCAAGACAAAGAGTTACTTCTGACTATCTGATGAACTAATTTTAAGAGAACCCTCCAGCAAAATCAGTACCTTAGTAGGATATAAAATCCTTTGTTATACCTAAAATCTTTGGAAACATTTTTTAAAGTTGGTGAAATTTCATATAACCCTTCTGCCTGTCAGAGTTGGCAGCAACAAGGGCTGGGTTCTGTATCTAGGGGTTCCATTCCAATAACAGAATGCAAAACTGGCTCGAGCCCCCACCCAGTGACCTGGGACAAATATATACCACCCCTGCTGGGCGCCTCCAAGAGGCAATACTTCCCCTCTCGCAAGCACATATTCTGAGTGTAACAAAAAGCCTTTTAATAACAGAGAGAACAATGTGGCATTATGTTGGGGAAACACCACCAACAGGATTCATAACAACCCATGAGCAAAAACCCACCCCAAGCAAATTGGGGCATGTCCTTTCCCTTTAGTTCTTGAGTCCAGCAACCCAAAAATCACCCAAAGTCCCAAAAGTCCAACAACCCAAAATGGGGCTGCCCTGACCGGGGACAGACGAGTTCAAAAGTTTATCTGCAGAGTTTTACCTCCCGACCTGGGTGGAAATCAGACCTGGGGGGCAGTTAAGGGGCACCTTATATGGTCAAAGCTGATGACCCCACCTCTCCATGGGGCTCTGCCAGCTACCCCATGGGCTGCTCTAGGCATCCCGTAAACTGCTCTGCTCCGTCAGCCACTCCGCTCACCATCCCGCCCTCAACAGCAAAGTAACAGATTCTGATGGGGAGTGTTTTATAACACTACAGTAGTGGGGGGGAGGCTCTTACTATGAGCCAGGTATGATGTTCTAGGGTGTAATCTTGACTTGTGTGGGGCTGTGTCACCTGACCTGCAATGGGGGTGCCTCACCATGCTTCGCTGTTGTAGCCCAACTTGGGTAGCTCATGAACAGCCTGTCAGCGTGCAGCTCCCCCACTCTCCCCCAAGTGTCTGTGTTGGGAACACTGTGTGTATGGCTACGACTCTGATCCCAGCAACTTGTCAGTCATGCTTTGGCTTCCATCAGACGTGGGCTACCACATACAGGGTGACCCTAACACTCCCTGTCCTGACCTTTACCCCCAAACGTGCTGTGCACTGTCCAGCCCTCTCCAGGACAGGACAGATAGATTAGGTCTGTTTTACCTCTAGGAGGTCAATACACACAAATCTGTCACTTTGTGGATTTACAATCCACAACCCTGGATTAATTTTGGTTCAAGAATAAAACAAGTTTACTGAACTACAAAGAGAGGTTTTAAGTGAATAAAAGTAATGAGGCATTAAAATACATGACAAAGTTCCTCCTCTGCTTTGGTGGGTCCTGCGCTTTTTGGCACATTTGCTCACCTCAGAGGTTCACGGCAGCCCTCAGTTTGGCCTCTTCTGCTACAGGCTCAAACCTGCCATTCACTCAGCCAACCTCATCACTGGCCAGCAGGAGGAAACTGAGAACTAGCTCTGCAGTCTCTGTTGTCCCACCTACGGGGGTCAGGGACCACACCAGATCCCTTTCCAAATTAGGCCTTCCCTTCTGGTGTTGCTCACAGATCAGGTCAACGCCTCCTGTGTCCGATCAGGAGTTGGGGGGAACCTAGGCCCACCCTCTACACCGGGTTCCAGCCCAGGACCCTGCAGATAGCAGCTGTCTACAATGTCTCCTGTATCAGCTGTGACAGCTACAAGTCCCCAGGCTACCTCCCCATGGCCTCCCTCCACCACCATCTTTATCCTCACCACAGGATCTTCCTCCTAAAGCCTGATCACACTGGTACTCCTCAGTCCTCCAGCAGTATGCCTTCTCACTCCCTGCTCCTTGCATACCCTCTGCTAACTAATGGGAGGTCCTTTTTAAACCAGGTGTCCTGATTAGTCTGCCTGCCATAACTGATTCTAGTATGTTCTTAATTGGCTCCAGGTGTATTAATTAGCTTGCCTGTCTTAATTGGTTCTAGCAGGTTCCTGATTGCTCTAGTACAGCCTCTTCTCTGGTCACTCAGGGAACAGAAAGCTATTCATCCAGTGGCCAGCATATTTGCTTTCTATCAGACTTCTGTACCCCACTGGTCTGGGTCTGTCACAAATAAGAAATGGTTAGAAGAAAAATAAAGATAAAATCATTTCTAAACTTAGCAAACTAGGCTTGTGAAGTCACTTTCCACAGGTTCCAGTAATATTGCTGCCCAAACTCTCAGGTCAGGATCTGCTTCCAGGGTCCAACAGCTGTTTCTCTGACCATCTTAGGTGAAAGGGAGATCGGTAGGGAGAGACAACTTGTGTGTTTTTGCCATTCACTTTTATAGCTTGGTCACCCTTTGAAAAGTATTTTTCCCGAGTGTTCACCTAAGGTAAAGTTCTTTCTTGCTGAAAGCAAGGAGACATGGAGTTAGGTGGAGGAAGGAGGCTTTGTGCTGTTTCTTTTCACCTGTGTATACTGCTTCAGTCTTCTCCCTCTTGTCCTCTGTGGAATCTGTTTACAGCTGATATGCAAATTGAGGCAAACACAGACCCCTTTCTTTAGGACAGGCCTGCTTGACCAGTTCCACCTAATCAGGCTACTTGGAACTTGTGCCTTTAACACCCGGGGGTGGGGGTGGGGGGGTAGTTCATAACATTACACAGACTGTTGCTACAGCCATTTCACCATGATAGTATTGATCACTGAGTTTCAAATGCTACCTCATAAGGCATATTTTTTTCCAAAGATTGTTACCACAATGTGTAGGGTGCGAATACAGGGGTGCATTTGGTCACAGTGGGCTGGGGTGTTCATGCAGGGCTCACTAACCTTGCCCTTCCCTGGAAATTGCCAGACAATGAACAGGAGGGGGAGAATTCTTGCTCCAATCCTGAATTTCTGGAAATCCCAGGCTCGCTGGAGCTGGTTTGATTTCCCAGTGGAGTACTAGTGTCACCTTAGAGACTAACAAATTTATTTGGGCATAAGCTTTTGTGGGCTAAAACCCACCTCATCATATGCATGGAGTGGAAAATACAGTAGGAAGATATATATACATAGTACATGAAAAGATGGGGGTTGCCTTACTAATTCTAACGAGACAATTCAATTAAAGTGGGCTATTATCAACAGGAGGAAAAAAATCACTTTTGAAGTGGTAATTAGGGTGGCCCATTTCAAACAGTTGACAAGAAGGTGTGAGTAACAGCAGGGAGAAAAATTAGGCATGAGGAAATTAGTTTTTAGTTTGTGTAATGACCCATCCACTCCCAGTCTTTATTCAGGCCTAATTTGATTGTGTCTAGTTTGCAAATTAATTCCAGTTCTGCGGTTTCTCAATGGAGTCTGTTTTTGAAGTTTTTTTGTTGAAGAATTGCCACTTTTAAGTCTGTTATTGAGTGGCCAGGGAGGTTGAAGTGTTCTCCAACTGTTTTTTGAATGTTATAATTCTTGCCATCTGATTTGTGTCCATTTGTTCTTCTGCGTAGCGACTGTCCAGTTTGGCCAATGTACATGGCACAGGGGAATTGCTAGCACATGATGGCATATATCACATTGGTATATATCACTCCAGTGGAGTCAGTTTTTCACCCTGGTGGATTATGATTTTCCCCATTGTAGTTAGTTGCACTTTATCTGCTTCCCTACAGCCCCTCACTACGTTCTTCAGGCAGCATCTCATTGCTTCACATTAAAACTGCTTCCCTTTGGGTCTGTATGTTCTGGGGTGTTTTCTGTCATCAGTGACTGCACCAGCTTGGGCAGATGCTTGGCAAGGCAAGGGTTCTACATTGCTAATGAAAAATGCTCTATGTTAAATAAAATTACTCTGTGACAGTGGCATTTGACTTTTTTTTGAAAGTGTGAAATAGCCACCAGGGATCACTGACCAAATGGGGGAGGGGGCGGGAATGGACGGACACACACACGGCACTGTCTCACCTGACGGCACCACACATGCGCACAAACACACACACACAAACTGCATGGGGTGGTCTAAGTGAAGCTGTGCCCTCCATTTAGTCCCTCACCCACCCATATTGAGGCAGTGACCCCTGCTGGCCAGTTGGGGGACTACCCTGTGTGTTGCTCCACCAATTGGAGTGGTGACGATCATCTCCCGACCCTCACACACCTCTTGGTGTGTGTGTGTTTTGGTAAAGCCCAGTGTGTCTCCTGCCAAAATGGGTAATGCACAGAGCAGGTTTCCTTCGAGCAGCAGTGACACCCAGTGGCCAGTCGGGGTCTTGCACAGAGTGTGCTTCCCTTCCAGCAACAGAGCGTGTTCCCCTTGGAGCAGCAGTGACACCCAGTGGCAAGGCAGGACAATGCACAGAGCATGTTTCCCTTGGAGCAGCAGTGACACCCAGTGGCAAGGCAGGACAATGCACAGAGCATGTTCCCCTTGGAGCAGCAGTGACACCCAGTGGCAAGGCAGGGCAATGCACAGAGCATGTTTCCCTTGGAGCAGCAGTGACACCCAGTGGCAAGGCAGGGCAATGCACAGAGCGTGTTCCCCTTGGAGCAGCAGTGACACCCAGTGGCAAGGCAGGGCAATGCACAGAGCGTGTTCCCCTTGGAGCAGTAGTGACACCTGGTGTCCAGGTTAGGTAATGCACAGCGTGTTCCCCTTGGAGCAGCAGTGACACCCAGTGGCAAGGCAGGGCAATGCACAGAGCGTGTTCCCCTTGGAGCAGCAGTGACACCCAGTGGCAAGGCAGGGCAATGCACAGAGCGTGTTCCCCTTGGAGCAGCAGTGACACCCAGTGGCAAGGCAGGGCAATGCACAGAGCGTGTTCCCCTTGGAGCAGCAGTGACACCCAGTGGCAAGGCAGGACAATGCACAGAGCGTGTTCCCCTTGGAGCAGTACTGACACCTGGTGTCCAGGTTAGGTAATGCACAGAGCGTGTCTCCGGTGGAGCAGCAGTGACACCAGGTAGCCACTTGTGGTAATGCACGGAGCGTATTTTCCATGGAGAAGTAGTGACACCCAGTGGCCAGTCAGGGTATTACACCGCGTGTCTCCTTTTGAGCAGCAGTGGCGTTGAGTGGCCAGTCAGCACCTAAGATGCCACAAGTACATCCACACGCCCCACTATTGCCCTGTGCCCAGCTAAGGCCCACTCGGGATGGGAAGGGGGCGGAGGGAAGGAGTCGTGCCGCAGTGACTTCTGGGAGATGTAGTGTGCACCGGCCTACGCCTCCCATCAGCCACCGCAGGGCCAGCGGAACCGTGGGAGAGGCAGTGTCCGGTGCCCGCTTCCCCCAGCGGCCAGGGCAGGGCCTGGCGCCTTCTCTTCCGGCGGGAGGCGCTTTTGGCGTTACAGCTTCCGTTTGCAAACTGGCGCCGGAAACGGAACTTGTTGGAAGAGGAAGTCACATCAGCGGTCAGGACGCCAACCGCGGTACACCAGGGGATTCGGCTTCGCTCTGCGCGAGTCGTTTCCGCCATGAGCGACGCATCCTGGGAGTTGTAGTTTTGGGGTATGTTTGGCCCTGGCACATCTCAGCCAGTGCCCCCATCCCGCCCCAACCTTCCCCAACCCGAACCCCGGCCCGCCCCAGCCCCTATCCCGCCCCCCAACCTTCCCCAACACGAACCCCGCCCCCTCCAGCCCCCAGCCCGCCCCAACCTTCCCCAACCCCGGACCCCATCCCGCCCCCCCAACCTTCCCCAACACGAACCCCACCCCCTCCAGCCCCCATCCCGCCCCAACCTTCCCCAACCCGAACCCCGCCCCCTCCAGCCCCCATCCCGCCCCAACCTTCCCCAACCCGAACCCCGGCCCGCCCCAGCCCCTATCCCGCCCCCCAACCTTCCCCAACCCGAACCCCGCCCCCTCCAGCCCCCAGCCCGCCCCAACCTTCCCCAACCCGAACCCCACCCCCTCCAGCCCCCATCCCGCCCCAACCTTCCCCAACCCGAACCCCGGCCCGCCCCAGCCCCTATCCCGCCCCCCAACCTTCCCCAACACGAACCCCGCCCCCTCCAGCCCCCAGCCCGCCCCAACCTTCCCCAACCCGAACCCCGCCCCCTCCAGCCCCCAGCCCGCCCCAACCTTCCCCAACCCGAACCCCGCCCCCTCCAGCCCCCAGCCCGCCCCAACCTTCCCCAACCCGAACCCCACCCCCTCCAGCCCCCATCCCGCCCCAACCTTCCCCAACCCGAACCCCGGCCCGCCCCAGCCCCTATCCCGCCCCCCAACCTTCCCCAACACGAACCCCGCCCCCTCCAGCCCCCATCCCGCCCCAACCTTCCCCAACCCGAACCCCGCCCCCTCCAGCCCCCAGCCCGCCCCAACCTTCCCCAACCCGAACCCCGGACCCCATCCCGCCCCAACCTTCCCCAACCCGAACCCCGGCCCGCCCCAGCCCCTATCCCGCCCCCCAACCTTCCCCAACACGAACCCCGCCCCCTCCAGCCCCCAGCCCGCCCCAACCTTCCCCAACCCGAACCCCGGACCCCATCCCGCCCCCCCAACCTTCCCCAACACGAACCCCACCCCCTCCAGCCCCCATCCCGCCCCAATCTTCCCCAACCCGAACCCCGCCCCCTCCAGCCCCCAGCCCGCCCCAATCTTCCCCAACCCGAACCCCGGACCCCATCCCGCCCCAACCTTCCCCAACCCGAACCCCGGACCCCATCCCGCCCCAACCTTCCCCAACCCGAACCCCGGCCCGCCCCAGCCCCTATCCCGCCCCCCAACCTTCCCCAACACGAACCCCGCCCCCTCCAGCCCCCAGCCCGCCCCAACACGAACCCCGCTCCACCACGCCTCCCCCAGCCAGTCCCAACCCGAACCCCGCCCCCAAACCCACCCCCCCAACCTTCCCCAACCCGAACCCCGGCCCGCCCCGGCCCCTATCCCGCCCCCCAACCTTCCCCAACACGAACCCCGCCCCCTCCAGCCCCCAGCCCGCCCCAACCCGAACCCCGGACCCCATCCCGCTTCCCCAACACGAACCCCACCCCCTCCAGTCCCCATCCCGCCCCAACCTTCCCCAACCCGAACCCCGGCCCGCCCCGGCCCCTATCCCGCCCCCCAACCTTCCCCAACACGAACCCCGGCCC
Organism: Lepidochelys kempii; assembly: GCF_965140285.1. NCBI lineage: Eukaryota > Metazoa > Chordata > Testudines > Cheloniidae > Lepidochelys > Lepidochelys kempii. The sequence goes on along the minus strand of NC_136399.1, from coordinate 134,502 downwards.
GCCCCGGCCCCTATCCCGCCCCCCAACCTTCCCCAACCCGAACCCCGGACCCCATCCCGCCCCCCCAACCTTCCCCAACACGAACCCCACCCCCTCCAGCCCCCATCCCGCCCCAACCTTCCCGAACCCGAACCCCGGACCCCATCCCGCCCCAACCTTCCCGAACCCCGGACCCCATCCCGCCCCAACCTTCCCCAACCCGAACCCCGGACCCCATCCCGCCCCAACCTTCCCCAACCCGAACCCCGGCCCGCCCCAGCCCCTATCCCGCCCCCCAACCTTCCCCAACACGAACCCCGACCCCTCCAGCCCCCAGCCCGCCCCAACACGAACCCCGCTCCACCACGCCTCCCCCAGCCAGTCCCAACCCGAACCCCGCCCCCAAACCCACCCCCCCAACCTTCCCCAACCCGAACCCCGGCCCGCCCCGGCCCCTATCCCGCCCCCCAACCTTCCCCAACACGAACCCCGCCCCCTCCAGCCCCCAGCCCGCCCCAACCTTCCCAACCCGAACCGCGGACCCCATCCCGCCCCCCCAACCTTCCCCAACACGAACCCCACCCCCTCCAGCCCCCATCCCGCCCCAACCTTCCCCAACCCGAACCCCGGCCCGCCCCGGCCCCTATCCCGCCCCCCAACCTTCCCCAACACGAACCCCGCCCCCTCCAGCCCCCAGCCCGCCCCAACACGAACCCCGCTCCACCACGCCTCCCCCAGCCAGTCCCAACCCGAACCCCGCCCCCAAACCCACCCCCCCAACCTTCCCCAACCCGAACCCCGGCCCGCCCCAGCCCCTATCGCGCCCCCCAACCTTCCCCAACACGAACCCCGACCCCTCCAGCCCCCAGCCCGCCCCAACACGAACCCCGCTCCACCACGCCTCCCCCAGCCAGTCCCAACCCGAACCCCGCCCCCAAACCCACCCCCCCAACCTTCCCCAACCCGAACCCCGGCCCGCCCCGGCCCCTATCCCGCCCCCCAACCTTCCCCAACACGAACCCCGCCCCCTCCAGCCCCCAGCCCGCCCCAACCTTCCCCAACCCGAACCCCGGACCCCATCCCGCCCCCCCAACCTTCCCCAACACGAACCCCACCCCCTCCAGCCCCCATCCCGCCCCAACCTTCCCGAACCCCGGACCCCATCCCGCCCCAACCTTCCCCAACCCGAACCCCGGCCCGCCCCAGCCCCTATCCTGCCCCCCAACCTTCCCCAACACGAACCCCACCCCCTCCAGTCCCCATCCCGCCCCAACCTTCCCCAACCCGAACCCCGGCCCGCCCCGGCCCCTATCCCGCCCCCCAACCTTCCCCAACACGAACCCCGCCCCCTCCAGCCCCCAGCCCGCCCCAACACGAACCCCGCTCCACCACGCCTCCCCCAGCCAGTCCCAACCCGAACCCCGCCCCCAAACCCACCCCCCCAACCTTCCCCAACCCGAACCCCGGCCCGCCCCAGCCCCTATCCCGCCCCCAACCTTCCCCAACACGAACCCCGCCCCCTCCAGCCCCCAGCCCACCCCAACACGAACCCCGCTCCACCACGCCTCCCCCAGCCAGTCCCAACCCGAACCCCGCCCCCAAACCCACCCCCCCAACCTTCCCCAACCCGAACCCCGGACCCCATCCCGCCCCCCCAACCTTCCCCAACACGAACCCCACCCCCTCCAGCCCCCATCTCGCCCCAACTTTCCCCAACCGAACCCCGGCCCGCCCCGGCCCCTATCCCGCCCCCCAACCTTCCCCAACACGAACCCCGCCCCCTCCAGCCCCCAGCCCGCCCCAACACGAACCCCGCTCCACCACGCCTCCCCCAGCCAGTCCCAACCCGAACCCCGCCCCCAAACCCACCCCCCCAACCTTCCCCAACCCGAACCCCGGCCCGCCCCAGCCCCTATCGCGCCCCCCAACCTTCCCCAACACGAACCCCGACCCCTCCAGCCCCCAGCCCGCCCCAACACGAACCCCGCTCCACCACGCCTCCCCCAGCCAGTCCCAACCCGAACCCCGCCCCCAAACCCACCCCCCCAACCTTCCCGAACCCGAACCCCGGCCCGCCCCAGCCCCTATCCCGCCCCCCAACCTTCTCCAACACGAACCCCGCCCCCTCCAGCCCCCAGCCCGCCCCAACCTTCCCCAACCCGAACCCCGGACCCCATCCCGCCCCCCCAACCTTCCCCAACACGAACCCCACCCCCTCCAGCCCCCATCCCGCCCCAACCTTCCCGAACCCGAACCCCCGGACCCCATCCCGCCCCAACCTTCCCCAACCCGAACCCCGGCCCGCCCCAGCCCCTATCCCGCCCCCCAACCTTCCCCAACACGAACCCCGACCCCTCCAGCCCCCAGCCCGCCCCAACACGAACCCCGCTCCACCACGCCTCCCCCAGCCAGTCCCAACCCGAACCCCGCCCCCAAACCCACCCCCCCAACCTTCCCCAACCCGAACCCCGGCCCGCCCCGGCCCCTATCCCGCCCCCCAACCTTCCCCAACACGAACCCCGCCCCCTCCAGCCCCCAGCCCACCCCAACCTTCCCCAATACGAACCCCGCCCCCTCCCACGCCTCCCCCAGCCCTCCCCAACCTGAACTCCAGCCCGCCCCCCCAACCTTCCTCAACCCGAACCCCATCCCGCCCCCCAACCTTCCTCAACCCGAACCCCGCCCCCTCCCACGCCTCCCCAGCCCTCCCCAACCTGAACTCCGGCCCCCAGCCCTCCCCCCCAACCTTTCCCAACCCGAACCCCGCTCCACCACGCCTCCCCCAGCCAGCCCCAACCCGAACCCCGCCCCCAAACCCCCCCCCCCAACGTTCCCCAAACCGAACCCCGGCCCCTCCAGCCCCCAGCCCACCCCAATCTTCCCCAACCCGAACCCCGGCCAGCCCCAGGCCCCATCCCGCCACCCCCAACCTTCCTCAACCAGAACCCTGGACCCCATCCCGCCCCCCCAACCTTCCCCAACACGAACCCCACCCCCTCCCGCGCCTCCCCCAGCCCTCCGCAACCTGAACTCCGGCCCCCAGCCCGCCCCCCCCAACCTTTCCCAACCCGAACCCCGCTCCACCACGCCTCCCCAGCCAGCCCCAACCCGAACCCCGCCCCCAAACCCACCCCCCCAACCTTCCCCAACCCGAACCCCGGCCCCTCCAGCCCCCAGCCCCCCCCAATCTTCCCCAACCCGAACCCCGGCCAGCCCCAGGCCCCATCCCACCACCCCCAACCTTCCCCAACACAAACCCCGGCCCGCCCCAGCCCCTATCCCGCCCCCCCAACCTTCCTCAACCCGAACCCCGGACCCCATCCCGCCCCCCAACCTTCCCCAACACGAACCCCGCCCCCTCCCACGCCTCCCCCAGCCCTCCCCAACCTGAACTCCGGCCCCCAGCCCCCCCCCCCCAACCTTTCCCAACCCGAACCCCACTCCACCACGCCTCCCCCAGCCAGCCCCAACCCGAACCCCGCCCCCAAACCCACCCCCCCAACCTTCCCCAACCCGAACCCCGGCCCGCCCCGGCCCCTATCCCGCCCCCCAACCTTCCCCAACACGAACCCCGCCCCCTCCAGCCCCCAGCCCGCCCCAACCTTCCCCAACCCGAACCCCGGACCCCATCCCGCCCCCCCAACCTTCCCCAACACGAACCCCGCCCCCTCCAGCCCCCAGCCCGCCCCAACACGAACCCCGCTCCACCACGCCTCCCCCAGCCAGTCCCAACCCGAACCCCGCCCCCAAACCCACCCCCCCAACCTTCCCCAACCCGAACCCCGGCCCGCCCCAGCCCCTATCGCGCCCCCCAACCTTCCCCAACACGAACCCCGACCCCTCCAGCCCCCAGCCCGCCCCAACACGAACCCCGCTCCACCACGCCTCCCCCAGCCAGTCCCAACCCGAACCCCGCCCCCAAACCCACCCCCCCAACCTTCCCCAACCCGAACCCCGGCCCGCCCCGGCCCCTATCCCGCCCCCCAACCTTCCCCAACACGAACCCCGCCCCCTCCAGCCCCCAGCCCGCCCCAACCTTCCCCAACCCGAACCCCGGACCCCATCCCGCCCCCCCAACCTTCCCCAACACGAACCCCACCCCCTCCAGTCCCCATCCCGCCCCAACCTTCCCCAACCCGAACCCCGGCCCGCCCCGGCCCCTATCCCGCCCCCCAACCTTCCCCAACACGAACCCCGCCCCCTCCAGCCCCAGCCCGCCCCAACACGAACCCCGCTCCACCACGCCTCCCCCAGCCAGTCCCAACCCGAACCCCGCCCCCAAACCCACCCCCCCAACCTTCCCCAACCCGAACCCGGCCCGCCCCAGCCCCTATCCCGCCCCCAACCTTCCCCAACACGAACCCCGCCCCCTCCAGCCCCCAGCCCACCCCAACACGAACCCCGCTCCACCACGCCTCCCCCAGCCAGTCCCAACCCGAACCCCGCCCCCAAACCCACCCCCCCAACCTTCCCCAACCCGAACCCCGGACCCCATCCCGCCCCCCCAACCTTCCCCAACACGAACCCCACCCCCTCCAGCCCCCATCTCGCCCCAACTTTCCCCAACCCGAACCCCGGCCCGCCCCGGCCCCTATCCCGCCCCCCAACCTTCCCCAACACGAACCCCGCCCCCTCCAGCCCCCAGCCCGCCCCAACACGAACCCCGCTCCACCACGCCTCCCCAGCCAGTCCCAACCCGAACCCCGCCCCCAAACCCACCCCCCCAACCTTCCCCAACCCGAACCCCGGCCCGCCCCAGCCCCTATCGCGCCCCCCAACCTTCCCCAACACGAACCCCGACCCCTCCAGCCCCCAGCCCGCCCCAACACGAACCCCGCTCCACCACGCCTCCCCCAGCCAGTCCCAACCCGAACCCCGCCCCCAAACCCACCCCCCCAACCTTCCCGAACCCGAACCCCGGCCCGCCCCAGCCCCTATCCCGCCCCCCAACCTTCTCCAACACGAACCCCGCCCCCTCCAGCCCCCAGCCCGCCCCAACCTTCCCCAACCCGAACCCCGGACCCCATCCCGCCCCCCCAACCTTCCCCAACACGAACCCCACCCCCTCCAGCCCCCATCCCGCCCCAACCTTCCCGAACCCGAACCCCGGACCCCATCCCGCCCCAACCTTCCCCAACCCGAACCCCGGCCCGCCCCAGCCCCTATCCCGCCCCCCAACCTTCCCCAACACGAACCCCGACCCCTCCAGCCCCCAGCCCGCCCCAACACGAACCCCGCTCCACCACGCCTCCCCCAGCCAGTCCCAACCCGAACCCCGCCCCCAAACCCACCCCCCCAACCTTCCCCAACCCGAACCCCGGCCCGCCCCGGCCCCTATCCCGCCCCCCAACCTTCCCCAACACGAACCCCGCCCCCTCCAGCCCCCAGCCCACCCCAACCTTCCCCAATACGAACCCCGCCCCCTCCCACGCCTCCCCCAGCCCTCCCCAACCTGAACTCCAGCCCGCCCCCCCAACCTTCCTCAACCCGAACCCCATCCCGCCCCCCAACCTTCCTCAACCCGAACCCCGCCCCCTCCCACGCCTCCCCAGCCCTCCCCAACCTGAACTCCGGCCCCCAGCCCTCCCCCCCAACCTTTCCCAACCCGAACCCCGCTCCACCACGCCTCCCCCAGCCAGCCCCAACCCGAACCCCGCCCCCAAACCCCCCCCCCCAACGTTCCCCAAACCGAACCCCGGCCCCTCCAGCCCCCAGCCCACCCCAATCTTCCCCAACCCGAACCCCGGCCAGCCCCAGGCCCCATCCCGCCACCCCCAACCTTCCTCAACCAGAACCCTGGACCCCATCCCGCCCCCCCAACCTTCCCCAACACGAACCCCACCCCCTCCCGCGCCTCCCCCAGCCCTCCGCAACCTGAACTCCGGCCCCCAGCCCGCCCCCCCAACCTTTCCCAACCCGAACCCCGCTCCACCACGCCTCCCCCAGCCAGCCCCAACCCGAACCCCGCCCCCAAACCCACCCCCCCAACCTTCCCCAACCCGAACCCCGGCCCCTCCAGCCCCCAGCCCCCCCCAATCTTCCCCAACCCGAACCCCGGCCAGCCCCAGGCCCCATCCCACCACCCCCAACCTTCCCCAACACAAACCCCGGCCCGCCCCAGCCCCTATCCCGCCCCCCCAACCTTCCTCAACCCGAACCCCGGACCCCATCCCGCCCCCCCAACCTTCCCCAACACGAACCCCGCCCCCTCCCACGCCTCCCCCAGCCCTCCCCAACCTGAACTCCGGCCCCCAGCCCCCCCCCCCAACCTTTCCCAACCCGAACCCCACTCCACCACGCCTCCCCCAGCCAGCCCCAACCCGAACCCCGCCCCCAAACCCACCCCCCTAACCTTCCCCAACCCGAACCCCGGCCCCTCCAGCCCCCAGCCCACCCCAATCTTCCCCAACCCGAACCCCGGCCAGCCCCAGGCCCCATCCTGCCACCCCCAACCTTCCTCAACCCGAACCCCATCCCGCCCCCCCAACCTTCCCCAACACGAACCCCGCCCCCTCCCACGCCTCCCCCAGCCCTCCCCAACCTGAACTCCGGCCCCCAGCCCGCCCCCCCAACCTTTCCCAACCCGAACCCCGCTCCACCACGCCTCCCCCAGCCAGCCCCAACCCGAACCCCGGCCCCTCCAGCCCCCAGCCCGCCCCAATCTTCCCCATCCCACCACCCCCAACCTTCCTCAACACGAACCCTGCCCCCTCCCACGCCTCCCCCAGCCCTCCCCAACCTGAACTCCGGCCCCCAGCCCGCCCCCCCAACCTTTCCCAACCCGAACCCCGCTCCACCACGCCTCCCCCAGCCAGCCCCAACCCGAACCCCGGCCCCTCCAGCCCCCAGCCCACCCCAATCTTCCCCAACCCGAACCCCGGCCAGCCCCAGGCCCCATCCCGCCACCCCCAACCTTCCTGAACCAGAACCCCGGACCCCATCCCGCCCCCCCAACCTTCCCCAACACGAACCCCGGCCCCTCCCACCCCTATCCCGCCCCAACCCGAACCCCGGCCTGCCCCAGCCCCTATCCCGTCCCCCCAACCTTCCTCAACACGAACCCTGCCCCCTCCCACGCCTCCCCCAGCCCTCCCCAACCTGAACTCCGGCCCCCAGCCCGCCCCCCCAACCTTTCCCAACCCGAACCCCGCTCCACCACGCCTCCCCCAGCCAGCCCCAACCCGAACCCCGGCCCCTCCAGCCCCCAGCCCACCCCAATCTTCCCCAACCCGAACCCCGGCCAGCCCCAGGCCCCATCCCGCCACCCCCAACCTTCCTGAACCAGAACCCCGGACCCCATCCCGCCCCCCCAACCTTCCCCAACACGAACCCCGGCCCCTCCAACCCCTATCCCGCCCCAACCCGAACCCCGGCCTGCCCCAGCCCCTATCCCGTCCCCCCAACCTTCCTCAACCCGAACCCCGCCTCCTCCCGCGCCTCCCCCAGCCCTCCCCAACCCGAACTCCAGCCCCCAGCCCGCCCCCCCCAACCTTTCCCAACCCGAACCCCGCTCCACCACGCCTCCCCCAGCCAGCCCCAACCCGAACCCTGCCCCCAAACCCACCCCTCCAACCTTCCCCAACCCGAACCCCGGCCCCTCCAGCCCCCAGCCCGCCCCAATCTTCCACAACCGGAACCCCGGCCAGGGCCAGCCCCAGCCCCCCCCCAACCTTCCTCAACCCAAACCCCGGACCCCATTCTGCCCCCCCAACCTTTCCCAACCCGAACCCCGGCCCCTCCCAGCCCCCATCCTGCCCCAACCTTCCCCAACCCGAACCCCGCCCCGTCCCGCACCTCCCCAACCCGAACCCCGGCCTGCCTCCGCCCCATCTCGCCCCAACCTTCCCCAACCAGAACTCTGGCCCCCCCCCCGGCACCCATCCCACCCCCAACCGGGACCCCGGCTCCCCCAACCCCCATCCTGCCCTAACCTTCCCCAACCCGAACCCCGGCCCCCCCAGCTCCCAGCCCGCCCCAACCTTCCCCAACCCGAATCCTGCCCCCTCAGCCCTCTCCAGCCCACTTCCCCAGCCCCGCCGTGCCTCCCCAGCCCTTCCCAACCTGAACCCCAGCCTGCCCCAGCCCCAGCCTGCCCCAACATTCCCCAACCAGAACCCCGGCCCCCCCCGCCCTCAGCCCTCCCAACCCAAACCCCGCCCCCCCCCCGCCCTCAGGCCTCCCCAATCCACTTCCCCGGCCCCCCAGCCCACCCCAACCTTCCCTAACCCACTTCCCCGGCCCCTCCGCACCTCCCCCAGCCTGCCCCAACCTTCCCCAACCCGAACCCCGGCCCCCATCCTGCCCCCCAGCCCTCCCCAACCCGCTTCCCTGGCCCCCCCGCCCTCCCAGCAACCTTCCCTAACCCAGTTCCCCTGCCCCCCCCACCTCCAGCCTGCCCCAACCTTCCCCAACCCACTTCCCCGGCCCCCCCTTGCCTCCCCCAACCCGCTTCCCTGCCCCCATCCTGCCCCAACCCGAGCCCCAGCCCCCTCAGCCCTCCCCAACCCACTTCCCCGCCCCCCCAGCAACCTTCCCCAACCCAGTTCCCTGGCTCCCACCCCGCCTCCAGCCCACCCCAACCTTCCCCGGCCCCCACCCCGCCTCTAGCCTGCCCCAACCTGCTTCCCCAGTGCCCCCAGCCTGCAGCAACCTTCCCCAACCCACTTCTCCAGCCCCCAACCTGCCGTAACCTTCCCCAACCCTCACCCCCCAGCCCATCACAACTTGCACCCCATGCCTAGTCCCCCCATCCCTACTCACCCCACCCTAACCACCCCCATCCATCCCCCCATCTGTTGGGCCTCTCAGTCCTCCTTTCTTCTCCCTCCAACACCCCCTAGGCCACCCCGACCTGCATCCTATCCTTCCCCTTCCCCCATCGATGCCTCCTCCTGTAGGGCCCCTCAGCCCCCTCCCTCCCCAACACCCCCCCAGCCCATCACAACCTTCCCCACCCTGCACCCCAGCTCCCTCAGTTCATCCCTCCACTCATGGCACCCCTCAGCCCCCAACTCTCTCCAACACCTTCCTAGCTCACCCCAACCTGCACCTCCATCCGTGCCTCCACCCGTACGGACTGCTCAGCCCCCCCTTCCTCCCCAACTGTCCCCCCAGTTAGGGTTTAGGGTTAGGTTAGGAAGAGAAGAATGAGGGGGGATTTGATAGCTGCTTTCAACTACCTGAAAGGGGGTTCCAAAGAGGATGGCTCTAGACTGTTCTCAATGGTAGCAGATGACAGAACGAGGAGTAATGGTCTCAAGTTGCAGTGGGGAAGGTTTAGATTGGATATTAGGAAAAACTTTTTCACTAAGAGGGTGGTGAAACACTGGAATGCGTTACCTAGGGAGGTGGTGGAATCTCCTTGCTTAGAGGGTTTTAAGGTCAGGCTTGACAAAGCCCTGGCTGGGATGATTTAACTGGGAATTGGTCCTGCTTTGAGCAGGGGGTTGGACTAGATGACCTTCTGGGGTCCCTTCCAACCCTGATATTCTATGATTCCAGCACGTGGGGCTGCAGGCTTGGAGAAAAAGAGATTCTGCTGTAAACAACTTAGCTTGTACTAATGTGTGGGAATACCCCTGCCATTAATTAATAAGCATAAGGAAAAACTAGCTCACGAAAGCTTATGCTCAAATAAATTGGTTAGTCTCTAAGGTGCCACAAGTACTCCTTTTCTTTATGAGGCAACTGCTGCTACCAGTTTGTTTTTCTGAGATTCCCTGTTTTTCCTCTACTCCTCAACTAACACCGTGGGAGAGCAGGCATTCAGGACACTTCCGTTATGTGTAAGTGTCCCTATTAGGGGACATTATTATCTGGACAAGAGGGATATCTGGTTTCTGAGGGGATACTACTGGCCAGACATGGGGTACTTTTTGTTTGGGGGGAGGGCACTAGAGACAGGTTGCAAAACACCTCCTCTCTGGGGGGGGAGAGTAACAGTGTGTATTGGCCAGTTGCTGGGGAAGGCATTTAAAAAAGTTTAATATTATTTACTCTTTTCATAAAATCAACAACATATCTAAGCTATTTCACATTTCTCTGGACCATACCTTCAGGCCTCAAGGCACATAGGGAGGAGCATATCCTGAGTAAACATCTGGAACCAGGAAGGTGACTACAGGTGCTGTTTGTTCTTCCTTCATTGCTTCTCTCTAGTGTGTTGGCCAACATGCTCTCTCTCCTTGCCTGTTGTTATACAGGCTGCCTTCATAGACATGTTCACCTGCATGTGTCCAGTGGTGATTGAGATATAAATGGCTATGCATATCTACTGTGTTGCGGGGGCGGGAGGGGGGGAAGGAGTACTAAAACCTTCCGCTGCTTCTCACATGCTTCTAGTGCAGTGTGCCTTGATGCAGCAGATGAATTGTAGTCTTCTCTTACCTTTGTTTTCAGAATGTGTTGCCCTATGCGCTACTTTGTGCAGCTGGAGGTATGAGCTGTGATTAAAAGTACATAGAAACATTGTATCAACAAGTTTGTAAGGACCCCCGTGGGCATTGAAAATGTATTCCCCAGAATGCCCCCCTTCCCCTGTTCCTGCTGCTGTCCCATCCCTACTGCAGTACATTGGTCTTCAGTAGGAAAAATTACACGAATAAATAATTGATTTAAACTTAATTCTGTTTATTGGTTAACTGGTGGGAGTGGTTTTGTGGCTGCAAATATGTGTAACAGTACATGAATATCGTTTAAGTGTTTTCAGGATCAGGGCCAACCCCTTTATGGACTCAGTTGCAGAAAGGACCGAGTTTTGCTCCAGAGTCAGACTATATATTGGAGCTTTTTGAAATTTACTTGAATACAATGTCTGCACCCTTGAGAGGGTGGGCAGCACATGCATTACCCCAGTGGGCATCATTATGTTAGCAGAATGAGGTCACATTAGCTGTTCTGAAGGGTTTTTCAGGCTGAGACTTAAAAGAAGATGTAATCCTTAACCTTCTACAGATGGGGAAACCAGCACAGGTGTGCCTGAACAGTCACACCGTGGAACAATATAGAAAGTCAGAAAAATTTAACTACATATAACTGGCAGATTACAGAGTAGCAGCTGTGTTAGTCTGTATTTGCAAAAAGAAAAGGAGTACTTGTCAACTGCTGGAAATGGCTCACCTTGATTATCACTACAAAAGGTCACCTCCTGCTGGTAATAGCTCACCTTAAGTGATCACTCTGGTTACAGTGTGTATGGTAACTCCCATTGTTTCATGTTTTCTATGTATATAAATCTCCCCACTGTATTTTCCACTGAATGCATCCAATGAAGTGAGCTGTAGCTCACGAAAGCTTATGCTCAAATAAATTTGTTAGTCTCTAAGGTGCCACTAGTACTCCTTTTCTTTTTACATGTAACTGAGTTCTTTAATATCTCAGTCATGCTTATCAAACTGGCAGCCTTTCTCTAAGGAGTAAGGATGTATTCTGATGTTTGATTGGTAGTTGTTTTTTGTTTTTGTTTTGTAAATGAAAATAATTTGTGGTGGTGGGCTGTGCATTCTAGCAACTCTAATTCCACCACAACTTTTTATAACAGTGCCATTTAATCTCTATAATAATGTAGTGGGAGCTCTCTTTCTACCTTTGTACCATCACAGCAGTTTTTCTTTTCTTTTCTTTTTTCTTACATCACAACTGACTGAACATGTAGGAAGAGGGGGCAGGTTATTCCCCTTTGCCTTCGCTCTGCACTGCATGTACTCTGCTGGCGGGGAGACATCCCAGGATCTCTGCAGGTGCCCCTTTTGCCCCATCTCTGAATTGAGATGATGTCACAGCAGGGGCAAAGCACTAAGGGCACTAAGCAGGTGGTTGGATTGAGGAGGAAAAGGTGTACAGTGGTGCACTGTGAGAGATGTAGAGTGTCCTGGCCTATGTTATTGGACTTTGGTGGTTGCATGGCAGCATGAGCGATGCAGTGTCGTGCTTTCTCCCACCATGGAGCGAGCAGACAGAAACTTCTACCTGCCAGGGAAGTGGTGGGAAGGACAAGCTGTCACGACAAGTGCCCTAATACGTGCAACACAAGTCACAGATGGAGCATCCCTGAGCTGTGCTGCCACTGGGAGCAGCCAACCTCACACTGAGGGGGATTGGTGACCCATTCCAAGAGTGGGGATAGTAGGTTACAGGGGGGTACCCTTAGCTATCCCCCCATCAACTCTGCTTCTCTTCTTTGGCCTACATGCCTCAGTTTTCTCCTCTCAAACCACTTCATCTCCTGCTTCCCCCACCCCCAGGCACTCACACCCTCCCCCAATCACCTAGATAAAGCCCCCTAATCCCTCTCATTCCTTCCCCCCAGGGCACCTGCTCGTCAACCAAAGTCCCTTAATCTCCCCTATCCCCCACATCCCTCCTGCCCATACCCCCCTTGTGGGTCCCAAAGCAGGCTGCCTCCACTTCAACCCCCATGGGTCTAGCCACAACCCCACTACCCAAAACTGCAGGCAGCTCCAATCCCTCTGCTCACCCCCAATCTCCCACCTGCCCCACCTTTTGCCCCTCAGCCTCACTCCTCTTCAGCCCCCCCGCACCGTAAGTCCCCCTATTGGGGGCGCCCTTCCACACCCATGGCCCCTCCACCACTGCCGTGTTCCCAGCTGAGCCCGCCTGGGCGGGGCGGAGGGAAGGAGTTGTGCCGCAGTGCCTTGCGGGGGATGTAGTATGTCCCGGCCTGCATCTCCCATCAGCCACCGCAGGGCCAGCGGCACCATGGGCGTGGCAGTGTCCGGTGCCTGCGTCTCCCAGCGGCCAGTGCCGGGCCCGGCGTTTCCTGTTTGGGCGAGAGGAAGGCGCTTTCGGTATCACAGCTTCCGTTTGCAGGGCAAGGCGGGAAGAGGAAGTGACTTAATTCGCCCGGACGCCAAAGCTCCTGCCAACCCCAGTACCTCGGGGGATTGTCTTGATTCTCCACGAGTCGCTGCGGTCGTGAGCGATGCATCATGGGAGTTGTAGTTGACAACGTGCTGCCTTCTCGGGAACGTTTGGTACCCCTCAGCCCGCGGGCCCCTAACCTTCCCAACACTACACCCCCCATCCTTCCACCAGTGGGGTCCTCAGCCCGCCCCTCCCCTCCCCTCCCTCCCCAACACCACCAGCCCCACACAACTTTTCCCAAGCGGCACCCCCATTCCCCCGAGTCAATTCCTCCACCTGGGGCCCCTCAGCTCCCCCTTTCGCCCCCCCAGCCCCATTCCCCCCAGATTCCATGCTTCCACCCGGGGCCCCTCAGCCCCCCTCTCTCCTCCCCCCCAAAATCCCCCAGCCCACCCCAACCTACACCCCAGTCCATGCCCCTCATCCGTGGGAACCTCAGCCCCCCATCCTCCCTCCCTCCCCAACACCCCCAAGCTCACCACAACCTGAACCCCCATTCCTACCCTTCCCACCAGTCCATCCCTCCACCCATGGGACCCCTCAGTCCCCCTCTCTCCTCCCTCCGCAACACCACCAGCCCACCACAATCTGCACTCCCATCCATTCCTCTCTCCCTTCCACACAGCACAACAACACACACAGCCCATCTCACACAGACACATTGAACACGACACACAACCCGTCTCACACAGAGACAAACAATACGACACACACAACAGGACACACACATCACAAACACGCTGGACAACACGACACACACACACTCCACACAACACTCGAGATGACACACAACACACACAGAACACGACACACACACAACACTACACATGACCAGTTTCACAAAGACACACACAACACAACATGTCAGACACACACAAGACAACACACACACGACACCGACACACACACACAGAACACGACATATAACACGTCACACACACACACATACAACACAGGACACCGACACACACACAGAGTACACGACACACAACACGTCACACAAAATGACACACAATAAGACACACAAACATCACACACAACACACCACACATACACACATACACAACGACACACAACACACACCATGTCCATGTCACACATACACATCACACACAACTCGTCACACGACACACAACATGTCACATACAACACGACACACAAAACATCACACACAACACCTTTCAGAGTAACAGCCGTGTTAGTCTGTATTCACAAAAAGAAAAGGAGTACTTATGGCACCTTAGAGACTAACCAATTTATTTGAGCATAAGCTTTCGTGAGCTACAGCTCACTTCATTGGATGCATACTGTGGAAAGTGTAGAAGATCTTTTTATATACACACAAAGCATGAAAAAATACCTCCTCCCACCCCACTCTCCTGCTGGTAATAGCTTATCTAAAGTGATCACTCTCCTTACAACGTGTATGATAATCAAGTTGGGCCACTTCCAGCACAAATCCAGGTTTTCTCACCCCCCCCCCCACACACACACACATACACAAACCCACTCTCCTGCTGGTAATAGCTTATCTAAAGTGATCACTCTCCTTACAATGTGTATGATAATCAAGGTGGGCCATTTCCAGCACAAATCCAGGGTTTAACAAGAACGTCTGGGGGGGGGGGGGTAGGAAAAAAACAAGGGGAAATAGGTTACCTTGCATAATGACTTAGCCACTCCCAGTCTCTATTCAAGTCTAAGTTAATTGTATCAAATTTGCAAATGAATTCCAATTCAACAGTTTCTCGCTGGAGTCTGGATTTGAAGTTTTTTTGTTGTAATATAGCAACTTTCATGTCTGTAATCGCGTGACCAGAGAGATTGAATTTATGAATGTTATAATTCTTGACATTTGATTTGTGTCCATTTATTCTTTTACGTAGAGACTGTCCAGTTTGACCAATGTACATGGCAGAGAGGCATTGCGGGCACATGATGGCATATATCACATTGGTGGATGTGCAGGTGAACGAGCCTCTGATAGTGTTGTTGGGAACACTGGGGCATGGCCACTAGGTAACTCGAGGGGATGGAAGACCACGAGTGTCGATGAAGCCCCCTCGCACTAGGCCCCTGTGTCCTTGGCCCCCCCCTCCTGCCTGGAGGCACTCACAGCAGCTCTGTGTGCTAGGCCCAAGTGTCCTTGGCCCCCCCGCCTGGAGGCACACACAGCAGTTATGCTGAGAATCTGCAACAGTATGTTGCAGAGTCAGACTGCCTGAAACTAAGCAAGGCCAAACAGGGAAGATATGAAAAAACAATGCTAAATAAAGCAGCTTTATGTATAGTTTAACAAATGATACAGAGAATCAGGGAACTAGCTGGGAACTGGATTGGCTGGCTATATGGATACTTGGAGCAGCTTGCTATTGGATAAGTATGCTGGAAAAAAGGATGTATAAAAGCCTGTGTAACTTCCTGCTCTGTTGTGCAGGATTTGAGATTTTATTCTCCCTGTACCTTTTTGCAGCTGCAAATAAACTTTTCTGCTTCTCCACCCCGTTGTAATTATTGGGTGTAGCACACCGGGTAACGAACCACTCAAGCTGTTGTTCAGCCTCTCGGCACTGGGTGCCGGCAACAGTGTGGCTGATGTTATTAGGTCCTGTGATGAGGTCCAGCAACCACATACCACACAACAGAACCACTAACCCAGGAACCTATCCTTGCAACAAAGCCCGTTGCCAACTGTGCCCACATATCTATTCAGGGGACACCATCACAGGGCCTAATCAGGGCAGTGCGTGTGAGCGTGGTCCAGTGACTGTCGGTGTTAACTCGATCTCTGTTCATCAAGTGGGGCCAATGCATGGATGAGGGCAAGATTTTCAGCACCAATGGAGCTTTGTATAATGATAGCTCGTGCTTGGCTTTTGCAGCTGCTCTCGCAGAGGAATTGTCCAGGAGCCCGAGCCAGAGGAGAAGTGGCCGAGGTGTACCTAAGCAGCTTGGACATCCTTCTAAGTGGACATGAAGAGTCGTCAGCTTTCTGTCTCCCGCATAACTGGCTCTGAGTAAGCGGTCAGTGCTTTGAATTCCTCATCTGTGCTTGCTGCAGTATTCTTCAGAGGCCGTGTGCTTCCTCTTTGGGTAAAGGGCTCTGTGAAATTATGGCTGATGAGGGGCCAGAGTCTGCTGTGCAGAGTGATTATTTCGGGTGCTGTTGCAAGGGGTGCTTTCTAGTTTTAGTACTAAAGGCCTGATGGTGGGGAGGGTTGGGACAGAATGCCGCCATGCAGGAGAAGAGAAAAGAATAGCCTATGCGATGTTGGCCACTGAGATGGTAACTTATTTGTTTTTCCTCCTCGGTCTGGGTTTAGTACAAACAGTCTACTCCCCTCATTGGATGGAAAGCGAGCGAGAGCAGTGAGCCTGCGAGCACTGTTGATGCAAGCCAGGAGTCGTCCAGTTGGCAGTGGAGCAGTCGCTAATGTCAGTGAGATAAGTGTCTGGTTTGTTTAAGGCTTTGTTCACGGCCCGCCTGGCTCCAGGTAGGGACTCCCCATTAGCTGGGGCTGGGTTTGTAAGAAATGGTTCCTGACCAGCTGTGGTTACGAGAGAGACAAGGTCCCCGTTTTCAGGGGCTGCTCATTTCTCTGGCCAGGAACGGTGTCTCCTTTGCAGGAGAAGGTTGCATCTAGGAGGAGGACTCCAGCTGGTGAGTTGCTTGCCTTCCTCCCATGTTCTTCTCTCTTCTCTTGTGTGTTGGCCAACTTTCTCAGTCTCTCTCTCCTCTGCTCTCCTGGTGCTGTCTCCCTTTGTAGGACAAAGGTAGGTGTGCATTCCCCCAGGTGAGGTCTCGGGAGCCATGGAGAAGTCGGAGCGGACGAAAATCATGCAGGGCAGTAGAAAGGTTGCTGAAAGTACCTGAAGAGACAAAGGAACTGAGAAGGGGGAAGTCCAGACTAAGACAGGAGTCTAGTCTGTAAAGGGAAACAATGGGAAGTCTAAGCTACAGAAACTCTTCAAGTTGCCGAAAGACATTTAGGGTGAGAAATTACTTCTTGAATCCAGTCTCTTCAAGATCTTAGGCTTAGTATGTGTGTGTATTTGTATTTGCTTAGTAATCTGCCATCTTCTGTTTGCTATCCCTTACAATAACTGAAAATCTAACTTTTATAGTGAAACTATTTTTTGTTTATTATTATTTATTATTAAACCCAGTTTGTGCAACTGGTGCGCCGTGAGGAAATGCTTTGTGTATTACTCCAAGGGGCTGCCCGGTGTCACTGTTGGTCCATGAGGGAAATGATTTGAGCACTACCTGAATTGGCCACGAAGTGTCACCATTGCTCCGTGAGGGAAATGCTTTCTGCGTTACTCCAAGTGGCTGCCCAAGTGTCACTCTTGCTCCATGAGGGAAATGGTTTGTGCATTGCCCTGACTGGCCACCCAGTATCACTGTTGTTCTGTGAGGGAAATTATTTCTTCATTACACTGAGTAGCCACCCAGTGTCATTGTTCCTGTATGAGGGAAATGATTTGTGCACGATCTGAATTTGCCACCCACTGTCACTGTTGCTCTGTGAGGAAATGCTTTGTGCAGTACCCTGAGTGGCCACCCGGTGTCACTGTTCGTCCATGAGGGAAATGGTTTGTGCATTATCTGGATTGGCCACCCAGTGTCATTGTTGCTCCGTGAGGGAAATTGTTTGTGCATTCCCCTGACTGGCCACCCAGTGTCACTGTTGCTCCATGAGGGAAATTGTTCATGCATTACCCTGACTGGCCACTGACTGTCACTGTTGCTCCGTGAGGGAAATTCTTGCATTCCCCTAACTGGCCACCCAGTGTCTATGTTTGTCCAGGAGGGAAATGGTTTGTGCATTATGTGGATTGGCCACCCAGTGTCACTTGTGGCACTTTAGACACTAACCAATTTATCTGAGCATAAGCTTTCGTGAGCTACAGCTCACTTCATCGGATGCATAGTGTGGAAAGTGTAGAAGATCTTTTTATATACACACTGTTAAGGAAAAGTTAGCACATGTGACTCCATTTTGGTTTGGGACCCACCATGGTTTAAATGCCAGCACATCATACACCAGGAGGAGTGATCCTTAGATACTGAATCCCTGTGAAAATCCTCCTCCTTGTCTCCAGCCTGCCTTGACTCCCAGTATCTGGTTTTTGTCAGTCTCTAACTCCCTGTCTCTTGGCCTTGATGTGAGGCCTCCCATCCTGATAATAAAGGTTACTGATGCATGGCTTTAGGACCATGCTGTGTAATTAACATACTGGTATAGCACGAGGAATGCACCAAGCAGGGATAGGTGGTAGATAAGACAAGGGTTTGTTTATTGGCTAAGGTTTCCGATGCACGAGGGCAACATGCTTTGCCAAAAAGTATATAACCTTTGTATAATCTGTATTCAGGGTCCCCTCCTGGCTAGCAGGGGGGCACCACGCTCGAGCATAATAAACTTAGTGTCTTTTGGGAACTCTGCAGTTGTGGACTTTGTTTATGTGCCTCAGCCTAGATTCGAACTGTGCGTGACCTATCTGGTGTAATTCGCAGCAGTTGTGTGCGTGTCCTACCAGGTGTAATTTGTAACAGTTTTGGCGACCACAAAGGGACTCTAGGCTCGCCCCAACAAGCGAGACTACACTCCTCCTCTTGGACAGTTCCAGCCGGCACAGGGTGAGTTCACCTTTGAGAATTCTAAGAAGGGGGGGTGTGAGCCGTCACTTAGGCAATAAGGTGGCACATTTGGTGTCCTTTTGGTAGCCCATTATGGGTTCTGGGCAGAGTGTAAGTAAGGGGACCTCTTTGGCTGAAATTCTCGAGAATTGGGGGAATATTTCTTGTACCCATGGGTTAGGTAAAAAAAAAAAAGCTGTAATCTTGTGCAAGGTTGAGTGGCCAGCACTAACAACTCAAACACCTTTTGACTGGCCACCGGATGGTTCCTTTGCTGGGGAAAAATTAACAGCGCTTAGGAAAAGGCTGGAAAACAAAGCTCCAGTCCAGATGGATTATTGGTATGTATGGGACAACTGGCCTTATGTGCATGCGAAAGGACGTCCTCTTTCCTCTTCCTTTTCTTATTCATCTCAGGGGTCTCCAGCCCCGCTCTGTGCTATGCCTGCTTCTGCCCCTCCTCCGGCTTACCCTCGGCTTTCTGACTTATGCCCGTCACCTCCTTGCTTGCCAATTAGCCATGCTTTCTGTCCAGGTGACAAGCCTCATGGGGGTAGAACTCGGGTAGCCCTTGTAAGTGAAAATATTTAAGAAAAGAGACCAGGAGGGCTGCGGGCTAGTTAAGAAGCCTACCCTCCTTGTTAATTTGGTAGTGAAACAAAGCTGGTGCTCATGAAAGGGACAGTTCAGAGAAAAAAAACAGGATCGGGCCCAAGTGGCAGGCAACAGATAGAGAGATTGGAAAACAGATTGGAAACTTGGAGGTCATAGTGAAAAAAGAGGAGTAAATAATTACAGAAATGGAAAACGTAAATCCCGGAATAATACTTGAAATGGTAAAATCTAAGTTAATTGGGTGTCGTTTTGGGAAATAAGCAAGTGATTTAAAAAAGGATAGTAAAAAGTTAACTCTGTAGTTGCTGGAAAGAATTAAGCAGTTGAACTTTGTAAAATACTGGAAAGAAAAAGAATTCTTGGTTTCTTTGCAGCCATTTTGGAAAAAAATGGGCCCTTTTCCAAAAAAAAAAAAAAAATGCAATTATACAGTGTTACTTAATTAATATCTTATTAGGCTCCAAGGGGCTACAATAGGTGGTGTCTTCCTTTTCAGGTCACTGTGTGTTTGACAGCAGGAGTTAAAAGTAAAAGGCAATCAAAAGTCTGGTAAAGTTTATTGTGCCCTTTTTAAAGTAAAAATCTTTAACCTGTGGATCCAAAAGCAAGCCAGAAAGCCTTTGTTTTAATGTAAATTACCTAACTAATAAGGTAGAGGCCACTGAAACCTGGGCTGCCTATAAAACAAATACAAGAAAATATGGGTAATTCCTCTGTTTTGCCTACAATTAACAAGGGCATTTGTATAAAAAAAAAATATTTTAAGCAATGACTGACTGCCCAAAAGGGGTAGATCTGTGGGGTTTTTTTGTCTTTCAAAAAATCAGAGAAAACTAATGCCAGCTGAAAAGCAATTCAACATCTCATAAATTTACTGGCACAATAGGAATTCTGTTCTGTGTTCTATGTCCTGTCTTGTGGTGTTTGTCTTGTGGCCAGAATTGCTGTGTTTAATTTTTCATAGGACAGTTTAGTTTAAAACTAAATAGAAGGGTTAAATCAAAATGCAGATACTCGTTTTATTCAACTTGGAATATATACTAAAGTTTAATATATTTGCTTAAGTAAAAAAAAAAAAATTCATTGGCCAGATCTTTTAATTAAAAAAAAATTGTTGTTAAAATTTGCACACCAACAGTCTTTGGAAGCAAGGACATGAAAGGTTAACCCACTCCCCATATTATACATAAAATCCTTCTGGCTACCTCACATTTCTAGCCAAAGGGCTGGGGAGGGAGGAAAGCTACTGGACACCAGAGGTTGTACCAAGTGGACTCCTCAAAAGTGGGTGTGCTTGTCCTGGCTTGTTGCTCCAAAGCTCTGTAATAAAGTCATTTTCGTAAAATGGTGTATGTGGCATACATTAAACAATATGACTAAAGTGCTGTATAATGGGCAATGTACATGTGTTCCTTTTTAAACAAAGATGAATAAGTAAAAAGTAAAAGTTTCCTTTGCAGGTTAATAAAAGCCAAGAAGGGGAAAAAAAAATAAAACGGAGGACAAGCTAATTCACAAATGAACACCACGACCAACCCATGGACTAAGCTTTCCAGCTACTGGGACCTTCACAGCCCACCAGGACTTTCTGTGTTCCTGTTTATTGGACTTACATTGGGGGTAGTGTTTTTTGTATAGTATAAAGGAGAATGCCGACATTGGTATGGTTTGCCTGGGGGGTTCCTTTCCCTATTCCCAAGTCCAGTACAAGGATGGAAGGGCAATAGCTTCTTAAATTTAACCCGTGCTATCAAACAGGGTGTAAATTGAACGCAGTGTTGAATTGGTATTCATACCCCCACATATTTAGGTCAGGGGGTCCCGTTGGTAGGAGTACCTATCCCCCTTAATCAAACACTCCAAACTAAGCTTTGGGCAAACACTACGTTTAACTGAAATGTTACAATCCAAATATGGTCTATTAATATGGTGGCCCAGGGTAATTATGCTTTATGTGTGTCACGACGTAAGGGCATAAAAAATACAGTTTTTGTAGGAAATTTTGTGGGGTGCAAGGACACCACCCAAATCAGCTCTGGTGCGGGCGGCCCCTCTACCTACTCCAGGACCCCGTGGCCAGTCCCCGAGGGGTCTGGCTGGTATTCGTTATGCAATCACACAGCCTATAAGGGTTCTCCCAGCAGGATGGTGTGGTACATGTACTTTAGGGGCTACAGTACCTGCCGTGACAGTACACCAAAACCTGACCCGGGGAGAGATCCGCAATCTAGTATGGAGGGACAGACAAAGTATTCCTTTAAACCCCCTTTCTCAACGGCCCAAAGGCTTTCACTCCTTTGTGCGTTGGTTTCTGCCATGGATGGGAGTAAGCGAGCTAAAAAAGCTATAGTTAACATTTCAGCTGCTTTGGAACTAATGGCAAATGCTACTGCAGATGCTCTATCTGCCCTTCAAATTGAAGTCACCCAGCTATCCCAAACGACATTGCAAAACAGCCTAGCCCTGGATTATCTCCTTGCAAATCAGGGCGGGGTTTGTGCTCTGGTCAATTCAAGCTGTTGTGTATTTGTAAATCAGCACCATAGGGTAAAAACTAACATCCACATCCTCAAGCAACAGGCAGCCCTATTCCACCACATCAGCCTCGACACTACCAGCGCCGGATTCCAGGAGGTCTGGGACTGGCTCACCTCATGGCTACCGGATGTGGGGACCTGGGGACGGCGTATTTTGTATTTACTTTTTTTGACTGTTGTTGTTTTTGCGTTATTTTTTGTATGCCTACAATGCTGCAGTATGTGCTGTCGGCAGTTGCTAACCCTGCAGCGCGGTTACTCAGCCCCAATATAGCTTACTGACGTACAAAAAGAAAGGGAGGACTGTTAAGAAAAAGATAGCACATGTGACTCCATTTTGGTTTGGGGCCCACCATTGTTTAAATGCCAGCACATCATACACCAGGAGGAGTGATCCTTAGATACTGAATCCCTGTGAAAATCCTCCTTCTTGTCTCCAGCCTGCCTTGACTCCCAGTATCTGGTTTTTGTCAGTCTCTAACTCCCTGTCTCTTGGCCTTGATGTGAGGCCTCCCATCCTGATAATAAATGTTACTGATGCATGGCTTTAGGACCATGCTGTGTAATTAACATACTGGTATAGCACGAGGAATGCACCAAGCAGGGATAGGTGGTAGATAAGACAAGGGTTTGTTTATTGGCTAAGGTTTCCGATGCACGAGGGCAACATGCTTTGCTAAAAAGTATATAACCTTTGTATAATCTGTATTCAGGGTCCCCTCCTGGCTAGCAGGGGGCCACCACGCTCGAGCGTAATAAACTTAGTGTCTTTTGGGAACTCTGCAGTTGTGGATTTTGTTTATGTGCCTCAGCCTAGATTTGAACTGTACATGACCTATCAGGTATAATTCGCAGCATTGGTGTGCGTGTCCTACCAGGTGTAATTTGCAGCAGTTGTGTGCGTGTCCTACCAGGTGTAATTCGTAGCATTTGTGTGCGTGTCCTACCAGGTGTAATTCGCAGCAGTTGGGTGCATGTCCTACCAGATATAATTCACAGCAGTTGTGTGCGTGTCCTCTCAGGTGTAATTCGTAACAACACAAAGCATGAAAAAATACCTCCACCCACCCCACTCTCCTGCTGGTAATAGCTTATTGGTGGCTGTGATTGCAGAGCCATTGGCCATTATCTTTGAAAACTCGTGGCGAACCAGGGAAGTCCCGGATGACTGGAAAAGGCTAATGTAGTGCCAATCTTTAAAAAAGGGAAGAAGGAGGATCCTGGGAACTACAGGCCAGTCAGCCTCACCTCAGTCCCTGGAAAAATCATGGAGCAGGTCCTCAAAGAATCAATCCTGATGCACTTGCATGAGAGGAAAGTGATCAGGAACAGCCAGCATGGATTCACCAAGGGAAGGTCATGCCTGACTAATCTAATCGCCTTTTATGATGAGATTACTGGTTCTGTGGATGAAGGGAAAGCAGTGGATGTATTGTTTCTTGACTTTAGCAAAGCTTTTGACACGGTCTCCCACAGTATTCTTGTCAGCAAGTTAAGGAAGTATGGGCTGGATGAATGCACTGTAAGGTGGGTAGAAAGCTGGCTAGATTGTCGGGCTCAATGGGTAGTGATCAATGGCTCCATGTCTAGTTGGCAGCCGGTATCAAGTGGAGTGCCCCAAGGGTCGGTCCTGGGGCCGGTTTTGTTCAATATCTTCATAAATGATCTGGAGGATGGTGTGGATTGCACTCTCAGCAAATTTGCGGATGACACTAAACTGCGAGGAGTGGTAGATACGCTGGAGGAGAGGGATAGGATACAGAAGGACCTAGACAAATTGGAGGATTGGGCCAAAAGAAATCTGATGAGGTTCAATAAGGATAAGTGCAGGGTCCTGCACTTAGGATGGAAGAATCCAATGCACAGCTACAGACTAGGGACCGAATGGCTAGGCAGCAGTTCTGCAGAAAAGGACCTAGGGGTGACAGTGGACGAGAAGCTGGATATGAGTCAGCAGTGTGCCCTTGTTGCCAAGAAGGCCAATGGCATTTTGGGATGTATAAGTAGGGGCATAGCGAGCAGATCGAGGGACGTGATCGTTCCCCTCTATTCAACATTGGTGAGGCCTCATCTGGAGTACTGTGTCCAGTTTTGGGCCCCACCTACAAGAAGGATGTGGATAAATTGGAGAGAGTCCAGCGAAGGGCAACAAAAATGATTAGGGGTCTGGAACACATGACTTATGAGGAGAGGCTGAGGGAGCTGGGATTGTTTAGCCTGCAGAAGAGAAGAATGAGGGGGGATTTGATAGCTGCTTTCAACTACCTGAAAGGGGATTCCAAAGAGGATGGCTCTAGACTGTTCTCAGTGGTAGCAGATGACAGAACGAGGAGTAATGGTCTCAAGTTGCAGTGGGGGAGGTTTAGATTGGATATTAGGAAAAACTTTTTCACTAAGAGGGTGGTGAAACACTGGAATGCGTTACCTAGGGAGGTGGTAGAATCTCCTTGCTTAGAGGGTTTTAAGGTCAGGCTTGACAAAGCCCTGGCTGGGATGATTTAACTGGGAATTGGTCCTGCTTCGAGCAGGGGGTTGGACTAGATGACCTTCAGGGGTCCCTTCCAACCCTGATATTCTATGATTCTATGATCTAAAGTTACCACTCTCCTTACAATGTGTATGATAATCAAGATGGGCCATTTCCAGCACAAATCCAGGGTTTAACAAGAACGTCTGACGGGGGGGGGGTAGGAAAAAACACGGGGAAATAGGTTATCTTGCATAATGACTTAGCCACTCCCAGTCTCTATTCAAGCCTAAGTTAATTGTATCAAATTTGCAAATGAATTCCAATTCAACAGTTTCTCGCTGGAGTCTGGATTTGAAGTTTTTTTGTTGTAATATAGCAACTTTCATGTCTGTAATCGCGTGACCAGAGAGATTGAAGTGTTCTCCGACTGGTTTATGAATGTTACAATTCTTGACTGTTGCTCCATGCCCCCCAAAATGGACCCAGCTGAGGGGTCCTATTCTCTGTACCTACAAGCTCTGTTTTAAACCATGTTCCTATCATCTAATAAACCTCTGTTTTGCTGGCTAGAGTCACGTCTGACTGCAAAGTTGGGGTGCAGGACCCTCTCGCTTCCCCAGGACCCCGCCTGGGCGGACTTGCTGTGGGAAGCGGACGGAGGGGCAGAGGATGCTGAATGCTCCGAGTTCAGACCCAGGAAGGTGGAAGCCGTGTGAGCTTCTCGCCCTGCAGACAGGCTGCTCACAGAGAGGAGACTTCACCCGAGTCCTGCCTGGCTTCGTAGGGAGCAGTTCCAGAGCATCGCCCCTGGACTCCGTGACAAGTATCCTCTGCAAACTTTGCCACCTCACTGTTTACCCCTTGCTCCAGATCATTTAAGAATAAGTTGAATAGGATTGGTCCTAGGACTGACCCTTGGGGAATACTGCTAGTTACCCCTCTCCATTCTGAAAATTTACCACTTATTCCTATCCGTTGTTCCCTGTCTTTTAGCCAGTTCTCAAACCATGAAAGGATCTTCCCTCTTATCCCCTGACAACTGAATTTACATAAGAGCCTTTGGTGAGAAACCTTGTCAAAGGCTTTCTGGAAATAGCCTAAGTACACTATGTCCACTGGATCCCCCTTGTCTACATGTTTGTTGAGCCTTCAAAGAACTCTAATAGATTAGTACAGGGGTGGCCAACCTGTGGCTCCACATGAAGCTCTTCAGAAGTTAATATGTGGCTCCTTGTATAGGCACCGATTCTGGGGCTGGAGCTATAGGTGCCAACTTTCCAATGTGCCCCCCACTTCACCCCTACCCATGAGCCTGCTATGCCCTCGCTCCTCTCCCTCCCCCTCCAAGCCTCCTGCATGCCACAAAACAGCTGATCGGGAGGGATGGGGAGGCGCTGATGGGCAGCCGGTGGGCACTGGGAGCAGGCAAGAGCTGATGGGGGGGGGCTGCTGACATATTACTGTGGCTCTTTGGCAATGTACATTAGTAAATTCTGTCTCCTCCTCAGGCTCAGGCTGACCCCTTCAAAGAACTCTAGTAGATTAGTTTCAGAGTAGCAGCCGTGTTAGTCTGTATTCACAAAAAGAAAAGGAGGACTTGTGGCACCTTAGAGACTAACAAATTTATTTGAGCATAAGCTTTTGTGATTTCCCTGTACAGAAACCGTGTTGACTTTTGCCCAACAATTTATGTCCTTCTGTGTGTCTTACAATTTTATTCTTTACTATTGTTTCAACTAATTTGCCCAGTACTGACATTAGACTTACTGGTCTGTAATTGCCGGGATCACCTCTAGGGCCCTTTTTAAATATTGGCATTATATTAGCTATATTCTCAATGTAGATATAACAGAGAAGGTGCAGGGATAGAGGGTGTCACGAAGTGGGGATTTTCCCTTGTTATGTTGTATGTGAGTTTTACTGTTGAGCCTATGTGAGTTTTACTGTTTTGCATGAATACTGCCTGTGCCCCAGTTTCCCTGTGTGCTGCACCAATACCTTGGTGGTGGGAATAGGGGTGTGTGACTTCGCTGAGACCTCTGGAGCAGGTGAGGCTGCTCCAGCTGCCTGCACCTGTGCTATGACCAGTGTGTGACGTTGCAGTCCGTAGGCTTTATGGAAATATGCTTACTAATACGCTTTACGATAAATACCCCTTGTATGGTGTCATTAGAAAGCTTGTAATCTACAAAGTGTGTTCATCCTATTTGTTTGCATGTAGTATTTCTATATCTGGAGCTAGGAGAATAAGCTATAAAATTGTATCACTGATGTAAACATATTAAGTAGAGGCCATTAAGGGTGTTCCAGAAACAATCAGTTGTAAATGGCCTTAGTTACTTGAAAGACTTCCTGTGTACATGTGGGCTAGCCCATGGGGAATGGAGACTAGGGGTTTTACAGTGACATGTGATGTGACCATGTCACCTGGTACTGAAATCCATCTTAAATCTGGTACTTTTCCATTTAGAAGGAGGGGTGGGGACCCAGAGAGACAAAAGATTCCCGCCTTGTGCCAAAGGTATAAAAGGGGGTGGAGCAGGACAAAGGGGGCCAATCATAAGAAATCCCCTGCTTACCACCTGAGATGTCTGCTGGAACTAACATTACCTGGGGAAAGGTTTCAGAGTAGCAGCCGTGTTAGTCTTTATCCGTAAAAAGAACGAGGAGTACTTCTGGCACCTTAGAGACGAACAAATTTATTAGAGCATAAGCTTTCGTGAGCTACAGCTCACTTCATCGGGGGGAGAATCTCCCCACTATATTTTCCACGGTATGCATCCGATGAAGTGAGCTGTAGCTCACGAAAGCTTATGCTCAGATAAATTGGTTAGTCTCTTAGGTGCCACAAGTCCTCCTTTTCTTTATACCTGGGGAAAGGATTGGGCCCAGACGAGGAAGGAGTCTAATCTGTGAAAGAAGCTTATTGGAACATCTCTGAGGGGGGGAGATTACCTGTCATCAGTTTCTTAGGCCAGGCCTACACTAAGGGGGGGATCGACCTGAGAATACGGGAATAGCGTAGCTGAAGTTGACGTAATTAGGTTGACTTACCTCGGCGTCTTCATGGTGGCGAGTCGACTGCTGTCGCTCCCCTGTCTACTCTGCTTGTGCCTCTTGCGGCGCTGAAGTACCAGAGTCGACGGGAGAGCACTTGGGGTTCAATTTATCATGTCTAGACTAGACGTGATAAATCGACCCCCGATCGATGGATCGCTACCCGCCCTTAATGTATTAGGCTTAGACTTGCAGTGTTTTTCTTTATTTTGCTGGGTGACTTACTTTGTTCTGTCCGTTATTACTTGAAACCACGACAATCCTACTTTTTATAACATCACTTGTTTTTGTTTTTTTTAATATATTTTTATAAGGAGATATACCTATCTCATAGAGCTGGAAGGGACCTTGAAAGGTCATTGAGTCCCATCCTCTGCCTTCACTAGCCGGACCAGGTACTGTCCCAGACAGATTTTTTGCCCCAGATCCCTAACTGACCCCTCAAGGATTGAACTCCTAACCCTGGGTTTAGTAGGCCAATGCTCAAACCACTGAGCTATCCCTCCCCCCTGTTTTCACTTAAAACCTGCAGCTCTGGGAGCGTGGTTCAGACCCTGGGTCTGTGTTGCAGCAGGCTAGTGTGTCTGGCTCAACAAGACAGGGTTCTGGAAGTCCCAAGCTAGCAGGGAAAACAGGCTCTGAGGTAATTTCAGCACGTCAGGTGACAGTCCCAAGGGGGCATCTGTGACTGAACGACTCCCCAAGATGGACTTGGCCGAAAGTCACTGATTTCTGTGCTAACAAGTTCTGTTTTACGCCGTGTTCCTGTCGAATAATAAACCTTCTGTTTTACCCGCTGGCTGAGAGTCACTGCGGAGCTGGGGTGCAAGGCCCTCTGGCTTCCCCAGGAGCCCCGTCCGGGCGGACTCGTTGCGGGAAGCACACGGTGTGGAAGGGGATGCTGAATACTTCGAAGTCAGAGCCAGGAAGGTTGAAGTTGTGTCAGCTTCTTGCCCTGGTGACAGTGTACTGAGAGAGAGGAGACATGCTCCCCCAGAGTCCTGACTAGCTTCATATGGAGTAGTTCCAGAGCATCTCCTGGTGACTCTGACTTGTGGGGAGGGGAGAGAGTGTGTATTTTCAACCTCTGTGACACCTGAAGTGGTGAGTCGGAGGGATTCCCACCTTCTGAATTACTCCAGCAGTGTTTCCTCTTTTTGAGCCATGTAGAATTGATCTCCACTTTCTACAGCTCCACCGCTCAATGTGTCCTATGATTCAAGGTTCTCAGCCTTCTGTTTGTGGATCACAATTTGTTTTCTTTGCCCCTAAAACAGTAATTTAGGGCCAGAGATGAAAGTATCACAGACCTGGATGGGGAATTTGAATGGATCTGAAATACAGTGAGATGATTTGGAGTTTAAATCCCAGTTTCCACCTGTTGGCAAAGCCTGTTGTAGGACTTCTCCTACTGAGATGGGATTGTTTGCAGATGGGGAGGCTGGCTGGTTTGCTTTTTGTTTTTTTCCATTATGACAATACTAGAACTTTTGTAAATAATATGACTTAAATTAATGAGTGAAGGAGGTTTGAATGGCTCACAGGAGAATGCAATGGGAGAATCTCTTGTCCTGATTCTGAGTCGTACAACCAATAGCACTAACCTGCTTGCTTGCATAGATGTATTTTTTTCGTATACATATTTGGTTTATTGTAATAGGTTTAGAGATTTAATATTAAAGTAAGCTTGGCTGTAACGCAAGAGACCTAAAGGCCATATCCTGTATGTTAAGCTAAGGAAAGTTAACACATCTATATTAAGACCATTTACCCAGAAAAGTAAAGTTAACCTATATCTTGTTACCTAAATAAATAAATATTCACACATATGTCTATAACCTTCTATCTAGACCAACAGATAATGAAGAATGGCGTAGGGTTTTTTAATGTGGTACCCACAGACTTAACAGGAACATCACAAGGAAACTTAATGTGCATATATACGTGTCATCAATACGCCCAATTGTGGGTGAGGAATAAAATTTGGGCATAGGAGGAAGGATTTCCGGCACTTGTGCCCTATAAAAGAGGTGACCCACCTCGCTAGAGCACTTCACTCCTCCCCACTCACTCAACATGCTAAAAAAACTCAAGGGCCCAGCTGGGGTAGGGGGGCAGCTCTGGGGTTATGCCCTGAGGAGTGGGGAGCATTGGGGCTGCGGGTTTTTGCCCCGCAGGAGGCGTGGGGGCTCTGTGCTTCAGCTGCGGGGTCCTGTAGACACCCTGAAATCAGCTCATAGACCTCTGGGGGTCATGCTGCCCTACACGCTATTGCAGTAATGTTTGTACAAGGTGTGACGCTGGCAGAGCAGCTTATGTCAGAGTGTATTCAGGCCAATTGATGTGTGTATTAGTATAGATCAAAGCGATTGTTAAATGTTCAAATGTATTGGGTGTTTAAACCTCCTGAAAACTAGTGGAATGTTGTTTGCACTGTTTTCACTTATCTGTATCCTGTTACAATGTAATAGCAAAGAGTTGCATTGTGTAGACCCCTGTAACTAAATAACCCATCAAACGAGAATGAAGGTTTGTGGAATGCAAATGAAGAAAAGGTTAATTTCAAAACAAGTGGTGATAAGAAGCGAGATTCCTGGGCCGGGGGTGGGGGAGCGGGAGGGTGTGGTTTGCACTGTTGTTGCACATGGTGGGAATGGGGAACTGGGCTCTGCCTTAAAGCGGTGTCAGGCTTAGGGGGGCTGGGTTCAGAGCTGGAGGTTAGGGTTGGGGTGAGGATTGGGCTACAGTTTTGGTTCAGGGGTTTAGAATTGGGGAGCAAGTTATAGGGTTAGGGTTCCAGTTGGGTTCCGGGTAGGGGGTGGGGTTTAGATTTTGCGGGGAGGGTTTGTCCAGCAGCAGCAGCAGCATAGAAGTGCGGGTGGCAATAGGGTGCCAGCCAATAGTGATAAGTCTGGGGTCTTTTAGGTCGTTTTAGTGTCAATAGTACCCTAGGGAAGGGATAGGGTCATGTTTACGACAGGGGGCTAAACTGTTGGGGAAGGGGGTGGCAAGTTGACCCATCCCATTTTGCACTTCCCACACGGACATGCGCAATACGTCACATGCGTGGACGCACACACATCACACACGATGACACAAAATGACACACAAAACGACACACAACACCTCACACGACACACAATGCGACATGGAAAGCATCACACACAAAACATCACACACATGACACCGACACACTCAACACAACACAACCCACAACCTGTCACACAACACGACCCACACACACTCAAGACGACACACAGCAAGTCGCATGTCACACACAGCACGTCGCACAATTTGTCACATGTCGCACGTATCACTTCACACACAACACGTCGCACTACACACATGCACACGCACAACACGTGCGCACACGCACAACACGACACATGACAAAAGGGCGCACAATACAACACAAAACGGCACACATGACACTGACACACACAGGACACTGACACATCGCACATGGCACGCATGTACGTCGCACACAGCACGTCGCACAATACGTCACACGTTGCATGTCACACGCACAACACGTAGCACACAGCACGTCGAGCGTTGCTCGCGCATCACACGTCGCAGGTTGTAGACTGCACGTCGTATATTTTCAGGGGCTGCTCATTTCTCTGGCCAGGAATGGTGTCTCCTTCACAGGAGAAGGTTGCATCTAGGAGGAGGACTCCAGCTGGTGAGTTGCTTGCCTTCCTCCCATGTTTTTCTCTCTTCTCTTGTGTGTTGGCCAACTTTCTCAGTGTCTCTCTCCTCTGCTCTCCTGGTGCCGTCTCCCTTTGTAGGACATGGGTAGGTGTGCATTCCCCCACGTGAGGTCTCGGGAACCATGGAGAAGTCGGAGCAGACGAATATCATGCAGGGCAGTAGAAACGTTGCTGAAAGTACCTGAAGAGACAGAGGAACTGAGAAGGGGGAAGTCCAGACCAAGACAGGAATCTAGTCTGTAAAGAGAAACAACGGGAAGTCTAAGCTACAGAAACTCTTCAAGTTGCCGAAAGACATTTAGAATGAGAAAATACTTCTTGAATCTAGTCTCCTGAAGATCTTAGGAGTAGTATGTGTGTGTATTTGTAGTTGCTTAGTAATCTGCCTTCTTCTGTTGGCTATCCCTTACAATCACTGAAAATCTAACTTTTATAGTGAAACTGTTTTTTGTTTATTATTATTATTATTATTTATTCTTAAACCCAGTTTGTGCAACTGGTGCTCTGTGAGGAAATGCTTTGTGTATTACTCCAAGGGGTTGCCCGGTGTCACTGTTGGTCCATGAGGGAAATGATTTGTGCACTACCTGAATTGACCACGCATTGGCCATTGCTCCGTGAGCGAAATACTTTCTGCATTACCCTGACTGGCCACCCAGTGTCACTGTTGCTCCGTGAGGGAAATGGTTTGTGCATTACCTGAATTCGCCATACAGTGTCACTGTTGCTCCGTGAGGGAAATTGTTCGTGCATTACCCTGACTGGCCACCCAGTGTCACTGTTGGTCCATCAGTGAAATTGTTGGTGCATTACCCAGAGTGGCAACTCAGTGTCACTGTTGCTCCGTGAGGGAAATTGTTTGTGCATTACCCTGAGTGGCCACGGAGTGTCACTGTTGCGCCATGAGGGAAATGCTATCTGCATTACCCCGAGTGGCCACCCAGTGTCACTGTGGCACCATGAGGGAAACTGTTGGTGCATTGCCCAAAGTAGCCACCCAGTGTCATAGAATCATAGAATATCAGGGTTGGAAGGGACCCCAGAAGGTCATCTAGTCCAACCCCCTGCTCGAAGCAGGACCAATTCCCAGTTAAATCATCCCAGCCAGGGCTTTGTCAAGCCTGACCTTAAAAACCTCTAAGGAAGGAGATTCTACCACCTCCCTAGGTAACGCATTCCAGTGTTTCACCACCCTCTTAGTGAAAAAGTTTTTCCTAATATCCAATCTAAACCTCCCCCACTGCAACTTGAGACCATTACTCCTCGTTCTGTCATCTGCTACCATTGAGAACAGTCTAGAGCCATCCTCTTTGGAACCCCCTTTCAGGTAGTTGAAAGCAGCTATCAAATCCCCCCTCATTCTTCTCTTCTGCAGGCTAAACAATCCCAGCTCCCTCAGCCTCTCCTCATAACTCATGTGTTCCAGTCCCCTAATCATTTTTGTTGCCCTTCGCTGGACTCTCTCCAATTTATCCACATCCTTCTTGAA
Source organism: Lepidochelys kempii (assembly GCF_965140285.1). NCBI lineage: Eukaryota > Metazoa > Chordata > Testudines > Cheloniidae > Lepidochelys > Lepidochelys kempii. The sequence continues at coordinate 102,116 of NC_136399.1, read as the reverse complement.
GTGTGGGGCCCAAAACTGGACACAGTACTCCAGATGAGGCCTCACCAATGTCGAATAGAGGGGAACGATCACATCACGTCCCTCGATCTGCTCGCTATGCCCCTACTTATACATCCCAAAATGCCATTGGCCTTCTTGGCAACAAGGGCACACTGCTGACTCATATCCAGCTTCTCGTCCACTGTCACCCCTAGGTCCTTTTCCGCAGAACTGCTGCCTAGCCATTCGGTCCCTAGTCTGTAGCTGTGCATTGGGTTCTTCTGTCCTAAGTGCAGGACCCTGCACTTATCCTTATTGAACCTCATCAGATTCTTTTTGGCCCAATCCTCCAATTTGTCTAGGTCCTTCTGTATCCTATCCCTCCCCTCCAGCGTATCTACCACTCCTCCCAGTTTAGTATCATCCGCAAATTTGCTGAGAGTGCAATCCACACCATCCTCCAGATCATTTATGAAGATATTGAACAAAACCGGCCCCAGGACCGACCCTTGGGGCACTCCACTTGATACCGGCTGCCAACTAGACATGGAGCCATTGATCACTACCCGTTGAGCCCAACAATCTAGCCAGCTTTCTACCCACCTTATAGTGCATTCATCCAGCCCATACTTCCTTAACTTGCTGACAAGAATACTGTCACTGTTGCTCCGTGAGGGAAATTGTTGGTGCATTACCCAGAGTGGCCACCCAGTGTCACTGTTGCTTCGTGAGGGAAATTGTTGGTGCATTACCCAGAGTGGCCACCCAGTGTCACTGTTCCTCTGTGAGGGAAATTGTTGGTGCATTACCCAGAGTGGCCACCCAGTGTCACGGTTGATCCGTGAGGGAAACTGTTCGTGCATTACCCTGACTGGCCACCCAGTGTCACTGTTGCTTCGTGAGGGAAACTGTTCGTGCATTACCCTGACTGGCCACCCAGTTTCACTGTTGCTCCGTGAGGGAAATTGTTTGTGCATTACCCTGAGTGGCCAAGGAGTGTCACTGTTGATCCAAGGGAAATGCTTTGTGCATTACCCTGAGTGGCCACCCAGTGTCACTGTTCGTCCATGAGGGAAATGGTTTGTGCATTATCTGGATTGGCCACCCAGTGTCACTGTTGCTCCATGAGGGAAACTGTTGGTGCATTACCCTGGCTGGCCACCGAGTGTCACTGTTGCTCCGTGAGGGAAATGGTTTGTGCATTACCTGAATTCGCCATACAGTGTCACTGTTGCTCCTTGAGGGAAATTGTTTGTGCATTACCCTGACTGGGCACCCAGTGACACTGTTGCTCCGTGAGGGAAATTGTTGGTGCATTACCCAGAGTGGCAACTCAGTGTCACTGTTGCTCCGTGAGGGAAATTGTTGGTGCATTACCCAGAGTGGCAACTCAGTGTCACTGTTGCTCCGTGAGGGAAATTGTTTGTGCATTACCCTGAGTGGCCACCCAGTGTCACTGTTGCTCCATGAGGGAAATTGTTCATTATTCTGAGTGGCCACTGTGGAAGTATAACATTGTATAAGTATAACGTTGTATAAGGGGACACGCTGGATACATTGTATATGAGAGGGCATGCCAAAACATGTTACAAAGTATCTGAGGGAGCACACGTAGGGACAGATAGCTTTTGAATGGAGAAGCAATTAAGATAGAGCCAGCACATCTAAGAAGCAGGCATCAGAATGGAAGGTGTGATGGGCAATTAGTTAAGTTAACTGGAAGCTGTTAAAGGAGATTGTTAAGGGTGGCAGGTAATTGAAGATACGTGACTGGTCTCAGGGATCTCGAAGGGTGGTGACTAAAATCTTTTTCTTCTTTTGTCTGTAACTTCTCTGTAACTTGTTCTCCAAAAAAATGTATAAATTAAAAGACACAAGCCCCACTCGGGGGGCTCACTTCTAAATGTATTAGCAGAGCAGCTTTGCTAATAAAACAGAGTGGTCTGATAAATTGTGAGTCTGAGTCAAACTTGGACAATTTGGAGGTTCTACCGAGATGGCAAGCGGCTTCACTGAGGCTGTGTGATCCTTGACTGCGTTGCAGGACGATCGTGGCAGCCGGCGCCTGGATGCTTAGTCCAAGCGATCCTCCACAAGACAGAAAGGTACACAGCAGCAGCGCAGTCTACGCCATTTAACTTGTTGGTTCTCACTCTGTTCGGGTAGGGGTCTTTGGATCCAGCTTCTGGAATCAGACGTCTCAGGTAATTATTATTTTTGTGCTTTAACCGGTTTGAGGACTGTCTTGTCTTTGTGTCTATCCGTCTTCCCCGTGGTGTGTGTGTGAATTTGGGAGCCATTTCTGTCCGGAGACTGGCTGACCAAGGGGTCCCCGTTCCCACGGTCTGAATAAGTGGAATCTGCACAGCTGCAGCCGCACCACGCCTTGGGTATAACCCCTGGTGTGAAAGCAAGGGCAGTTGAGGCAGTAGCCTGTGGGCTCCTTTCTGTGTGTTGCACCGGGTACTGCTCTGCTGAGCCCGAATTTCCTTCTTGTGTGAGTGCTGTGTGAAGTCCTCCTGGATGGGTAATCAGAAGTCTAAGGTAGAACAGTTCCCTAAGGGAACTCCAGCTTATTTTATGTAGGGTCCGGACTCTTGTAGGTTTCTTGAAAAATGGTCCAAATTAGCTCTAGAGAACCCCAAATTACAGTGGCCACTGTTAGGTTCTTGGGACAAAGATCAAGTGGACACTTTAAAAAGCAAACTCGTCCTCCCAAAAACCAAATTGGAGAGAGGAGAAGTAGACTGCTTCATGCAGTGGTGGGAAGAGGCAAATCGTAGATGGACTGAGTCAAAACTCACCTCTCTTAAAAATTCTATCAAAAAACTAACGTTCAATTGGATGCAGTCTCTCCCACCACTAGTCTGAGCGCTCCCCTTTGCCCAGCCCTGTGTAATGATCCAGATCAAACCCGACCCCCACCATACTCCTGCGCAAATAAGAAATCAGAGAAGGAAAAATCTTCAGTGACTACAGATAATGAAAGTGAAGAAGATACCCTCATTGGCCTCGCAGCTCTGCAAAATATTATGAAGAAATCCAAAGCAGACTGCAAAGATTCTCTTGACATCTCTTCTTGGAAAAGAGAACCTGACGGGAGGTTAATGAGAGACTCTGATCAAACTGTTGTGGCACCCTTACGAGTCCTTAAGATGGGAGAAAGTGAGTCCATATGGGATTATAAGCCCTGGACTCGTACAGAACTTTTATCTATAGTTAAAAGTTTTCCCAAACCACAGGAAAACTCTGTCAAATTTGCTGAGGAGTTTCTGTTAATCTGTGAAACCTATGAACCCTCTGAGACAGATCTCCTCCAACTGTGTAAATTGTTAGCTCCTGCCAGTTATTATGAAAAATGGTTGGCTGCCACAAACTGGCCAGCTGAGGCACGCCACTCAACCATAAAAAGTACTGGCCCAGATTCGGCATACAGAGACCAGAGTATGGCTCTTTGGAAGCGCCTGCATCAAGCCATTCCCAAAGTGTGGTCTCCTAAAACAAACTGGACAGCAATACGTTGCTGTAAGCAAGGGCAAGGAGAAAGCCCAGGCGACTATAGGTCCCGGCTAACTGATATTTTCCTACAACATTCAGGAATACAAGAGCCCGATGTAAATGGGCAGGGGGCCTTGGCACATGCATTTGTTGATGGTCTTCTCCCTGCCACAGGCAGCATGTTAAAATGAATAAGTGTGGGATGGGAGACTGAAACCATGGACAAATTGCTGGCAGTAGCAGAGCATTGCCACCGCACTTTAAAAGGAAAGGAGGAACAGTCCTCCCAAAAGTTAATGGCTCTGCAGATACAGCATTATTCAGGACTAAGCAGACCACACCGGGGACAGGGACGGGTTTGCGGAAGGGGGCGGGGGGCTGGATTAACTGGGGTTTGTAACTACTGTAAACAGCCTGGACACTGGAAAAAAAGAGTGTCCAAGATGACCTAATAATTGTATGGGAAATCAAGTGAACCCCCCGCTGGTTCCTCCAGCTGATCCCCAACCCTATTTTTCACCCCAACAATGACGGGATGCTGGGGAACCTCACAAAGTTTTAGCTCCCTTATTACCTCTGTCCCGTACTGGAGAATGTGTCCTGACTGTAAATGATCTCTCTCTCCCTTTCCTTGTTGATACTGGAGCTTCTCTTTCTACAATCCGCACCACTGACTTGCCTGAGGTTCCCGATCTGGAAAATCTGTCTGCTGTTGGCATTACAGGGATGCCTGCCTCTTGTCCCCTCTCAAAACCTTTGTCTGTTCAGGTCGGTCCCCTCTCTGAGGAGCATGCATTCCTCCTCTCTGATTCCACCCCTGCAAACCTTCTGGGACGGGACTTGCTATGCAAACTTGGCTGTTCTATTTACTGCTCCCCAGATGGTGTCTATCTGCAAATCCCTCAGTCTTCCTTATGTGATTCTGTAGCCTCCCTGCTGTCTGAAACTTCCCTCTCCACTCCGGTCCCTTGCTGTCCCTTAACTCCGTCCCTGGAGCACCTAATCTCTCAGGTTCCTTCCTCCCTATGGCCATCTCACCCATCTGAAGTGGGCCGATTAAATACTGACCCAGTTGGGATTACTGTAGACAATTCCAAACCTCTGCCTCGCCTGTCTCAGTATCCTTTGAATCCTGAGGCAGAGGCTGGGATTGCTCCAGTTATATCTGCATTAAAAGAACAAGGAATTATTGTCCCTTGTTTCAGCCCCTGTAACACCCCTATCCTCCCAGTTCAAAAGGCTGACGGCAAATCGTGGCGATTAGTTCAAGACCTTCGAGCTATTAACCGTATTGTCATACCTTCTTTTCCAGTGGTTCCTAACCCTGCTACAATATTAGCGTCTCTTCCTCCAAATGCAACCCACTTTACTGTTGTAGGTTTGTGCTCCACTTTCTTCTCTGTCCCAGTTCACTCTGAATCCCAGTATCTCTTTGCCTTCTCCTACAAGGGTCAGCAATATACATGGACTACCCTTCCCCAGGGGTATACAGAGAATCCATCCTATTTTTCTCAAGCCCTAGCCAGGGATCTCGCTGATCTGGTTTTCCCATCAGGATCCACACTGATCCAATATGTGGACGACTTACTCCTGTGCTCCCCCTCTCTGTCTGCCTCAGAAACTGATTCACTAACACTTCTCACAGCTTTAGCAAACAAGGGTCATAAGGCTTCTCGCACAAAATTGCAGCTCTGCCAAACCTCTGTCACATACCTAGGCTTCCTTCTCTCCCAGGGCTCCCGTACACTCTATCCAGCCCGGGTACAAGCCATCCTTAGCTTTCCCCAGCCTTGCTGTCCACGCCAGGTGAGAAAATTCTTAGGCATGACAGGGTTCTGTAGGCAATGGATTCCCCAATATGCTTCTCTGGCTAAACCACTCCAAGAACTCACTCGATCCTCTGTACCTAACCCCATGCCATGGCCACTTGAAGCAAATGCTGCTTTCATCTCCCTTAAGCAGAATTTAGCCTCTGCCCCTGCCTTAGGGTTACCTAACTATGACAAGCCTTTTACCCTTTTCTGTCACGAACAATCTGCTTGTGCCCTCAGGGTTCTTACTCAGGAGCACGGTGACAGAAATCGCCCGGTGGCTTATTTTTCTACAACCATGGACCCTGTAGCCCAGGGTTTACCCCCTTGCTTACGCGCTGTAGCTGCTGCAGCGCGCCTGGTCGAGATGTCTGAGTCCCTTGTCCTCTGCTCTCCTCTCACTCTCCTGGTTCCCCATTCTGTGGAAACTCTCCTTCTGCAACGCAACACTGCTCACCTCTCCTCTGCTCGCCTCACTAGGTATGAACTTTTGCTGCTTTCAGCCTCACATATCACTATTAAGCGCTGCTCCCGGTTAAACCCTGATACCCTCCTTTCTTTACCTAGTGATGGTGAACCCCATGACTGCCTTGTAACTGTCTCCGCTATCACTGTCCCGCGCCCCGACCTTTCAGATGTACCTCTCCCTAACTCTGACCTGGTATTATTCACTGATGGGTCCTGTTATAGAAATGACCAAGGCCACCTTCTTGCAGGGTATGCTGTGGTCTCTGTCTCTGAGACCATAGAAGCTGCGCCCTTACCCTCTGTGACCTCTGCCCAGGTGGCTGAACTGATTGCTCTAACCCGTGCCTGCTTTCTAGCCGAGGGGCTCTCTGCCACTATTTTTACTGATTCTCGGTACACTTTTGGGGTTGTGCATGACTTTGGCACCCTCTGGCAGGCTCGAGGTATTCTTACCGCTACTGGTACCCCTATCAAGAATCGCCCCTACATTGCCGCCCTCCTGTATGCAGTTTTAATACCGTCTGCCTTGGCAATTGTTAAGTGTACTGGCCACTCAGCGGCAGACACCGAGGTGGCAATGTTGTACCAATAAAATAAAAACCAGCAGGATCTTATTAAAGGGAAAAAGGCAAAATACCACATTTATTGTGAATACAGAAAGAATCATAGTAAGCAGTTAGTTATAGTTATAACATTCCATTCAATCTCATATTTATTCTCACATTCATTCATACAAACACACACACACACACACACACACACAGGTTCTGCAAGGTTGTTATCATAGTTACCAGCCTTAGAGTTGCTCATGCCAAGTCACTGGCCAGGTGGCCTGGACATGAGGAGGGAGCAGGGCCTTGTCAGATGCTCATCTGATGCTCCTGGAAGTTGGTTTGCAGAATCAGACCCCCAAAGTTCTCACTTTTTAGAGTCTATTTTTATAGGAATTTCTTCCTATGCCAGTCTATGGGAATTGCTTCATCATGCTGTTGCTGAATCAATCAGCAGATAGCACATTCCTGACAGCTCCAAGATGTTATCTTGTTCTTTGGTTCTCCCATTCTTGAGGCTGTTGGGTGGATTCCAGTCTGCCCTCCGGGTGGGGTCCTCTGGTTATTTCCACTTGACGCCTTCTTCAGCCGATGGACACTGGATTCTTAGGCTGGCACCTCCCTGATCATTCAGTTATTATCCACACCAAGCATCCATCCACATACATCCTCTATCTCTATTTTAATGACAATTGTTAATACAACAAAAGGGTGGGGAGTCTCTGGGTGCTGTTTCTGTTGTTAGAGTATTGTTTTGAGTCTCTCTCTCTGTGAACTGCTTTGAGAACAGACTCTGTCTTAGAATGTACTAACACAGTTAGCAGCTTGCAAGTTTCACACATAGAGGGAGAGAAACAATACCAAAAACCAAGAGACCTCTTAATTAGTAATACCCTGGAATTTAAACTCTGGGGAATCAAACTCATTTGTGATTTTAATACAGAACTTCTTTAATATGATCCAACAGCAAAAGGTAATGCACTTGCTGATGCTGCTGCAAAACATGCCGCCACTATAAAACCTTCACCAGAAGCGTTTCTTGGTCCCCTCTCTGTCTCTGTAATGCCACCATCCCTGTCTCATCTCTCTCAGCTCCAGGATTCTGCCCCAGAAACAGAGAAAGACATCTGGAGTGCTTTGGGTTGCTCTTTGCATTCTGATTCCCTTTGGCGATCGCCCACCGGTACCTTTGTAGCCCCCCTCTCATTCTACCTGTCTCTAGCCGCCCTGCTACGTGGTGTTTTGCATGTTGGCAAGGAGGGGATGGTCTCTGCTATGAGTAAGGCGGGGTGGTGGGCTCCCCATTTCAGCTTCTTTGCAACCCGCCACTGTGCCGCTTGTGTTACTTGTCAAAGCCACAATGTAGGCAAATCTGTAAAAGTAACACAAGGGTTCTGGGGTTTGCCTCAAGCACCTTTCCTACACTGGCAACTTGATTTTGTACAAATGCCAAAGTGTCAGAAATATGAATTCATTTTAGTTATAATATGTCTGTTTTTGGGTTGGATTGAAGCCTTTCCCTGTCGCAAAGCTGATTGATTGTCCGTTGCAAAATGTCTGTTAAACCACATTATCCCTACCAAGGGAATTCCTGCCACTTTGTCTAGTGACCGGGGAACACATTTTACTGGAAAAATTGTTCAACATCTAAACCAGGTCACCCACCTGTTGCACTGCCCTTACCATCCACAGAGTGCAGGGGCAGTTGAAAGGCGAAATGGTGTGCTTAAAAATAAGCTGGCAAAAATATGTAGTTCCACAGGGTTAAACTGGCCAGCTGCTTTACCACTGGCCCTTATGGAAATTCGATCATCCCCATCCCAGAGACACAAATTGAGTCCATTTGAAATCATCATGGGACGCCCTATGCGAACAATGGCTACTATTACCCCAGCCCCAGACCTAAACCTAACTTACAGCATGCTCCTCCAGTACTGCAAAGGGTTAATGCAAGCTGTGAGCTCCTTCCATTCGCAGGTGCGAGCAGCTTGGCCGACGGAACCCACCTCTGCTGCCTGTCACACTCTTGAGCCTGGTGATTGGGTCTACCTGCGGCACCACCTTCGGAAGCACGCCTTGGAACCCCGGTGGAAGGGTCCATACCAGGTACTGCTCACCACCCAGACAGCAGTGAAATTATCCGGCATCGCTGCATGGATCCACGCCTCACAGCGCCACCTCAAGGGGACCAAGCACCTCTGCAAGACCACGCGGAACCAGCTTCAACCCCAGAAGACAAAGAGGAACAGCCTGCAATACCTTACAATCTGCGCTCTCATAAGGGTTGCCAGAAGCAGAGGGTAAGCAGACAGCAGGACCCAACAAACAAGAAGCAGTAGTGAGCCTATCGCCTGCTGCCTGGTGGACATAAAACCGTGACTGCGGTTCCCTCGAAAGGGGTTGTCGGAACCAGAAAGGGTCCTGCTTCCAACATGTGTCCTTTGAGAAGCTTAATCCTCAGCTACTGTGTCCTGAGGGTCTGGGGAATCCAGAGTGACAGTGACAATGCTTTCATCCAACAACAGGTGCAGATAGCCCAGATCCTGAATATTTCTAATTGCTGGGTCTGCAGCCACATCCCAGCTCACTCACAAGCTAGTATCCCCACCATGGCAATCCCTTTGAATTCCCCAGAGCTTGCTGGAGAACCCTATCCACTTAAAAGGACATGGAAGGAAAATGACACTTGGGGGCTGGGAAAAACATATGTTCCTAAACTTATAAGTGTGGTGAAAGGAAAGGGCCACTGGTGCTGGGTGTGTAATGGGACAGGGCTGAATCTAGGGAGGAGCAGCTGTCTCCAATACATCGTGTCCCATGGTGTATGGGACTATTGAAACAAGGTTGGAGAATGGTGAACCGGGTATGGAAAGATAAACTTCCTCTCAACCTGGGATCAAACCAAAGATTCAATCTCTTGCTCCCCCTACAGCCTCCCTGAGAAAAACAGCACCATCTACAAATGTCATGTGAATGCTACCTCTTCTCCCAGTGAAAATCATCCTGTGCCCTTTGGGGGATACTATTCCTCCTTTGTAAATTCTTACATGTCAAAGGGTTGCAGTCAACCCTTCCCAGCTTTAATGGGACATCATTGGGTTTGTGGGGAAAATGCTTACACTGTGTTACCAGCAAATTGGTCAGGTATCTGTTATCCTGCTCAGCTTTTCCCACAATTCCGGGTGCTTCAATCCCTCCCACAAAAACACCTCCGTAATTTCAGGCGAAAAAGGAGGGACTTGCCAGATGCTAAATGGTATGTGGATAACATAAGCCCCCTAACTTGGGAAGAAGCTGTTGGCATTTCTTTAGTCCCAGTAGGGGGGGTAATCCACCATGCAAAAAGGCTTTTAAGGTTACAAGCGGTGGTTGAGATCATGGCCAATGAAACAGGAGAGAGCTTAAAAGCTCTAGCCAAAGAAGCAGGAGCGGTCCGACAAGTGGCCCTCCAAAACCGTCGGGCATTAGATATAATACTGGCAGCCAAAGGTGGGACCTGTGCTCTAATTGGAACAGAATGCTGTGTATACATACCTGATAATACTAATGAGGTAATAAATCGTGCTAGCCATCTGGAGCAAATTGCATACCTTCCCCACGAAGAACCAAGTTCCTTGTGGAAATGGATAAGTAACTTATTCAGTTTCTCTAGTCTGGGAAACTGGTTGTTTCAAGGAATCCTGACTATCCTATTTGGAATTCTAATAATCTTTGTGAGTTTTCAATTGATTTCTTGTTGTATCCAAAACTGCACAAGACACACCATCCATCAGGTTACCCCTAACCAGAGTGCTAATCTAATGTTGTTAAATGTCACCAGTGAAAGTAATGAAAAAGAACGATTGATGTATGGAATCCAGTAAGTCATTGGTCATGGCCATAGCCTTGACCAAAAGGGGGGATGGTGGAAGTATAACATTGCATAAGTATAACATTGTATAAGGGGACATGCTGGATATATTGTATATGAGAGGGCATGCCAAAACATGTTACAAAATATCTGAGGGAGCACATGTAGGGACAGTTAGCTTTTGAATGGAGAAGCAATTAAGATAGAGCCAGCACATTTAAGAAGCAGGCATCAGAATGGAAGGTGTGAAGGGCAATTAGTTAAGTTAACTGGAAGCTGTTAAAGGAGATTGTTAAGGGTGGCAGGTAATTGATGATACGTGACTGGTCTCAGGGATCTCGAAGGGTGGTGACTAAAATCTTTTTCTTCTTTGGTCTGTAACTTCTCTGTAACTTGTTCTCGAAAAAACTGTATAAATTAAAAGACACAAGCCCCACTCGGGGGGCTCACTTCTAAATGAATTAGCAGAGCAGCTTTGCTAATAAAACAGAGTGGACTGATAAATTGTGAGTCTGAGTCAAACTTTGACACCACCCAGTGTCACTGTTGCTCCGAGGGAAATGCTTTGTGCATTACCCTGAGTGGCCACGGAGTGTCACTGTTGCTCCATGAGGGAAATGCTTTGTGCATTACCTGAATTCGCCATACAGTGTCACTGTTGCTCCATGAGGGAAATTGTGCATTACCCTGAGTGGCCACCGAGTGCCACTGTTGCTCCGTGATGGAAATTTTTTGTGCATTATCCTGAGTGGCCACCCAGTGTCACTATTGCTCCGTGAGGGAAATGCTTTGTGCATTCCCCCGAGTGGCCAGCCAGTGTCACTGTTCCTCCATGAGGGAAATGGTTTGTGCATTATGTGGATATGTGGATTGGCCACACAGTGTCAGTGTTCCTCCATGAAGGAAACGGTTGGTGCATTACCCAGAGTGGCCACCGAGTGTCACTGTTGCTCCGTATGGAAAATTTTTTGTGCATTACCCTGACTGGCCACCCAGTGTCACTGTTGCTCCGTGAGGGAAATTGTTCGTGCATTACCTAGAGTGGCCATCGAGTGTCACTGTTGATCCATGAGGGAAATGCTTTGTGCATTACCCTGAGTGGCCACCCAGTGTCAGTGTTGCTCCGTGAGGGAAATTGTTGATGTATTACCTAGAGTGGCCACCCAGTGTCACTCTTGCTCCATGTAGAAAATGTTTTGTGCGTTACCCTTTCTGGCCACGCAAGACAACACACATATTTCACACAAAACATCTCACACACACAACACGACACACCACACTGACAAACACACAGAACACGTCATTCATACACACACGTCTCTCACACACACAAAACACATGACACTGACACACACAGACAACATGACACACAAAAATCGACACACAAATGACACTGACACACACACAGACCACCAACAAGACAAATAAAACGGGTACACAACATGTCACACACTCAACACAACATTCAAGACAACACACAGCATCAATACACAACACTCAAGGAAAACACAAGACTGACAACACGTCAATACATACACACAACACAATATGCAACTCCTCACATGACACACAAGACGGCACACAACACGCAACACAAGACATCACAAACAAAACATGAGACAACACACTACACAGACACACACACACACAACACGTCACACACACTACACAACACTCAAGACAACACACAGCACACTCACAAAATTGCACACAAGTCTCACACACAGAGAACATGACACAGAACACGTCACACATACACAAACATGTCTCACACAAACACCAGACACCAACACACAACACAACACACATGTCACACACACAACACAACACACATGTCACACATGTCCTACGCCACACAAAACAGACAACATGACACAGAAATCATACATGACACCAACACACACACGCGCACGACACGCCGACACACGGACGTTGACACGTGCACGACACACGCCGACGCACCACACGCTCATGACAGGCTGACGCACCACACGCACCGATGCAGAACATGCGCACGACACGCGCTGACACGCGCACGACTCACGCCGACACATGCTGACACACATACGTGCACAACGCACGCTGACAAACGCGCATGACACACACCGACCGACGCGTACGACACACGCTGACACACACAAACATGCGCATGACACGCTGACCGACACGCCCACACATGCGTATGACACACGCTGACCGACACACACGCCCACACACACCCACACGCATGACACACACGTACACACACATGCACACGCACGATACGCTGACCGACATACGCCGACACACAAACACACACAGGACAGATGACGTCTCAGACACGCCAACACACGCTGACACATGACACACATCTAACACATGCTGATAAATGCCGACACCCACACACGACACACATCTCACATACGCCAATACAAGCTCACAAAACACACAGCGTTTCACACATGCGACACACACAACATGCACAGAACACCCGATGTCTCACACGCCGATACACACACAACACGCACAGAACACCCGACGTCTCACACACACACAACACGCACAGAACACCCGACGTCTCTCTCACACACAACACGCACAGAACACCCGACGTCTCACACACACACAACACGCACAGAACACCCGACGTCTCTCTCACACACAACACGCACAGAACACCCGACGTCTCTCTCTCACGCGGCGACACACACAAGACGTCTCTCACTCGCGCGCCGTCTCTCTCTCACGCGGCGACACACACACGACGTCTCTCACTCGCGCGCCGTCTCTCTCTCACGCGGCGACACACACACGACGTCTCTCACTCGCGCGCCGACACACGCAGGACGTCTCTCACTCACCTGGGGAGTGGCCATCGAGTGTCACTGTTGCTCCGCGAGGGAAATTGTTGGTGCACTACCTAGAGTGGCCACCCGGTGTCGCTGTTGCTCCGTGAGGGACATGGTTGGTGCATTACCTAGAGTGGCCTCCCGGTGTCGCTGTTGCTCCGTTAGGGAAATTGTTGGTGCATTACCTAGAGTGGCCACCCGGTGTCGCTGTTGCTCCGTGAGGGAAATTGTTGGTGCATTACCTAGAGTGGCCACCCAGTGTCGCTAATGCTCCATGAGGGAAATTGTTGGTGCATTAAAGTGGCCACGCAGTGTCACTGTTGCTCCGTGAGGGAAATTGATTGTGCATTACCCTGACTTGCCACCCAGTGTCACTGTTGCTCCGTGAGGGAAATTGTTGGTGCATTACCTAGAGTGGCCACCCAGTGTCACTCTTGCTCCGAGAGGGAAATTGTTTGTGCATTACCTAGAGTGGCCACCCAGTGTCACTCTTGCTCCGAGAGGGAAATTGTGCATTACCTAGAGTGGCCAGCCAGTGTAACTTTTGCTCAGTGAGGGAAATTGTTTGTGCATTAACCTGAGTGGCCACCGAGTGTCACTGTTGCTCCGTGAGGGAAATTGTTGGTGCATTACCTAGAGTGGCCACCCAGTGTCACTCTTGCTCCGTGAGGGAAATTGTTGGTGCATTACCTAGAGTGGCCACGCAGTGTCACTGTTGCTCCGTGAGGGAAATTGTTGGTGCATTACCCTGACTGGCCACCCAATGTCACTGTTGCTCCGTGAGGGAAATTGTTGGTGCATTACCTAGAGTGGCCACCCAGTGTCACGGTTGCTCCGTGAGGGAAATTGTTGGTGCACTACTGTGAGTAACCACCCAGTGTCACTGTTCGTCCATGAGGAAATGGTTTGTGCATTATCTGGATTGGCCACCTAGTGTCACTATTGCTCCGTGAGGGAAATTGTTGGTGCATTACCCTGATTAGCCACCCAGTGTCACTGTTGCTCCGTGAAGGAAATTGTTTGTGCATTACCCTGACTGGCCACCCAGTCTCACTGTTGCTCCGTGAGGAAAATTGTTGGTGGATTACCTTGAGAGGCCACCCAGTGTCACTGTTGCTCCGTGAGCGAAATTGTTTGTGCATTACCTAGAGTGGCCACCCAGTGTCACTGTTGCTCCGTGAGGGAAATGGTTTGTGCATTACCTAGAGTGGCTACCCAGTGTCACAGTTGCTCAATGAGGGAAATTGTTGGTGCATTACCTAGAGTGGCCACCCAGTGTCACAGTTGCTCAATGAGGGAAATTGTTGGTGCGTTAGAGTGGCCACGCAGTGTCGCTGTTGCTCTGTGAGGGAAATTGTTGGTGCGTTAGAGTGGCCACGCAGTGTCGCTGTTGCTCTGTGAGGGAAATTGTTGGTGCATTACCCTGACTAGCCACCCAGTGTCACTGTTGCTCCGTGAGGGAAATTGTTTTTGCATTACCCTGACTTGCCACCCAGTGTCACTGTTGCTCCGTGAGGGAAATTGTTTGTGCATTACCCTGACTTGCCACCCAGTGTCACTGTTGCTCCGTGAGGGAAATTGTTTTTGCATTACCCTGACTTGCCACCCAGTGTCACTGTTGCTCCGTGAGGGAAATTGTTGGTGCATTACCCCAAGTGGCCACCCAGTGTCACCGTTGCTCTGAGGGAAATGCTTTGTGCATTACCGTGAGTGGCCACGCAGTGTCACTGTTCGTCCATGAGGGAAACTCACACGCCGACTCTCACACGCAGGACGTCTCTCACTCGCACGCCGACTCTCACACGCACGCCCACACACGCAGGACGTCTCTCACACGCACGCGCACACACGCAGGACGTCTCTCACTCGCATGCCGACTCTCACACGCACGCCCACACACGCAGGACGTCTCTCACTCGCACGCCGAGAGACGCAGGACGTCTCACACGCACGCCGATTCACACCCACGACGATGTCTCTCACACGCAGGCCGACTCACACCCACGCCGACACATGATGTCTCTCACACGCACGCCGACACACACGCACGACGTCTCACACGCAAAACACATGACGTCTCACCCACGATGACAGACATGATACAAGTCTGACCTCCGCCGACACACGTCGTCTCATACACACCAATAAAAGCTGATACACACGACACACACCGACAACACACAACGTCTCTCACACGCGGTCACACAGACACACATACGACACATGCCGACACACACACACAACTCACAACGTCTCTCACACGCCGACAAACACACACACAACTCACAACGTCTCTCACACGCCATCACAGACACACATACGACACACGCCGACACACACACACAGAACACACAACAGATGAGAATATGGCAGAAGTGGACCTGAGCAGCTTGGGCATCTATTCCAAAGAGATATAAACAGGGCTCAGCTTTCTGCCTTCTGCAGAACTGGCTGTGAGGTCAGTGCTTTCAGTTCCTCATCTGTATTCGTTGTAGCACTCTTCACAGACCGTGCGCTTCCTCGTTGGGTACGGGGCTCTGTGGTATTAAGGCTGGGGAGGGGCCAGAGTCTTCTGTGGGAGAGGCAAAAAGAAGAGCCTACGAGATGTTGCCGACCGAGATGGTAACTTACTTGTTTTTTTCACCTTTTGCTGTGTTTAGTACCAAGGAAAAAGAAAATAAGCCTCAGAATCTACTGTTCTCATTTGATGGTGAGTGAGAGAAGCGAGCCTGTGATCATTATCGATGCCAGGCAAGAGCCGTCCATCTGGGAGCCAAGCAACTGCCGCTGTCAGTGAGATAAGTGTCTGGTTTGGTGTGGGCTCTGCTCATGCCCCACCTGAGTCCAGGTAGGGAAGCCCCGTAAGATAGGATTGGGTTTGTAAGAAAAGGTTCCTGACTAGCTGTGGTTAAGAGGGAGAACTGGTCCCTATTTTCAGAGGCTGCTCATTTCTCTGATCAGGAATGGTGTCTCCTCCGCAGCAGAAGGTTGGATCCAGGAGGATGACTCCAGGAAACGAGTTCTTTGCCTTTCTCCCACGTTTTTCTCTTTGTCTCTCTCTCTTCTCCAGTGTGTTGGCCAATTCTCTTTCTCTCTCTCTCTCCTCCTCCTCACCTTACCTTTCCTTGTGCTGTCTCCCTTCATAAGATGCGGGCAGGCGTGCTAGGTGTGCATCCTCACAGGCTAGGTCTCGGGAGCCATGGAGAAGTAGGAGCGGAGAAAAATCCTGTGTGGCAGTGGGCACTAAAGTGAAGCAGTGACTGTCGGTGTGAACTTGGTCTCTGCTCATTGAGTGGGGCAAAGGGAGATGGGATTGGAGAGGGAGGCCAAGATGAGGGCCAGATTCCTAGCACCAATAGAACTTAGTGCGGGGATGGCTTATGCTTGGCTTTTGCAGCTGTTCTCGCATAGGAATTGCACAGGAGCCCTAGCCACAGGAGAAATGGAAGAGGTGGACCTGAGCAGCTTCGACATCCTTCTAAGGAGACATAAACAGTCCTCATGTTTCTGCCTTCTGCATAACTGGCTGTGAGGTCAGTGCTTTCAATTCCTCATCTAGACTCGTTGCAGTATTCTTCACAGCCTGTGTGCTTCCTTGTTGAGTACGAGACTCTGAGATTAAGGCTGAGGAAGGGACCAGAGTCTCCTGAGCAAAGTGACTATTTTGTTTGCCCTGACAATGGGCGCCTTCTAGTTGCAATTGTAAAGTAGGAATGGAAGATGGGTTGGGGGCAGGAGCCGTGGGATCTGGCAGATGTGAAATGAAAAGACTATGTGACACTGCAGATGGAAATGCTAATATTTTTGTCCCCCCCCAGCCCATCTGCTGGGTCTAGTACCAAGGAAAAAGAAGTCAAGCCTCAGAGTCCACTGCCCTCATGCGATGGAAAGTGAGTGAGAGCAGCGAGCCTGTGACCATTGTTGATGCCAGGCAAGAGCCCTCCATCTGGGAGCTGAGCAGCCGCCAGTCTCGTTGAGATAAGCGTCTGGTTTGGTGAGGACTCTGCTCACACCCCACCTGAGTCCTGGTAGGGAAGCCCCGTTAAGTTAGGGTTCGGTTTGTAAGAAAAGGTTCCTGATCAGCTGTGGTTATGAGGGAGAAAAGGTCCCCATTTTCAGAGGTGGCTCATTTCTCTGGTCAGGAGCGGTGTCTCCTCCGCAGCAGAAGGTTGGATCCAAGAGGGTGACTCCAGGTGTTGAGTTGCTTGCCGTGCTCTCATGTTTCTCTGTCTTCTCTAGTGTGTTTGCCAACTCTTTCTCTCTCCTTCTCTCCTTTTGCCGTCTCCCTTCACAGGATACGGGTAGTGTGCATTCCCAGAAGTGAGGTCTCGGGAGCCCTGGAGAAGTAGGAGCGGACGAAAATCATGCAGGGCAGCGGGTGCGAGCATGGAGCGGTGACTGTCGGTGTTAACTCTGTCTCTGTTCATCAAGAGGGGCCAATGCGTGGATGAGGGCAAGATTTCCAGCACCAATGGAGCTTTGTATCATGATAGCTCACGCTTGGCTTTTGCAGCTACTCTCGCAGAGGAATTGTCCAGGAGCCCGAGCCAGAGGAGAAGTGGCCGAGGTGTACCTAAGCAGCTTGGACATCCTTCTAAGCAGACATGAAGAGTCGTCAGCTTTCTGTCTCCCGCATGACTGGCTCTGAGTAAGCGGTCAGTGCTTTGAATTCCTCGTCTGTGCTCGCCGCAGTATTTCTTCAGAGGCCGTGTGCTTCTTCTTTGGGTATGGGAGTCTGTGAGATTACGGCTGATGAGGGGCCAGAGTCTGTTGTGCAGAGTGATTATATCAGGTGCCGTTTCAAGGGGTGCTTTCTAGTTGTAGTACTAAAGGCCTAATGGTGGGGAGGGTTGGGGCGGAATGCTGCTGTGCAGGAGAAGAAAAAAGAATAGCTTATGCGATGTTTACCACTGAGATGGTAACTTATTTGTTTTTCCTCCTCAGTCTGGGTTTAGTACAAACAGTTTACTCCCCTCATCGGATGGAAAGCAAGCGAGAGCAGTGAGCCCACGAGCACTGTTGATGCAAGCCAGGAGTCCTCCAGTTGGCAGTGGAGCAGTCGCTAATATCAGTGAGATAAGTGTCTGGTTTGGTTAAGGCTTTGTTCACGGCCCGCCTGGCTCCAGGTAGGGACTCCCCATTAGCTGGGGCTGGGTTTTTAAGAAATGGTTCCTGACCAGCTGTGGTTACGAGAGAGACAAGATCCCCATTTTCAGGGGCTGCTCATTTCTCTGGCCAGGAACGGTGTCTCCTTCGCAGGAGAAGGTTGCATCTAGGAGGAGGACTCCAGCTGCTGAGTTGCTTGCCTTCCTCCCATGTTTTTCTCTCTTCTCTTGTGTGTTGGCCAACTTTCTCAGTCTCTCTCTCCTCTGCTCTCCTGGTGCCGTCTCCCTTTGTAGGACATGGGTAGGTGTGCATTCCCCCACATGAGGTCTCGGGAACCATGGAGAAGTCGGAGCAGACAAATATCATGCAGGGCAGTAGAAACGTTGCTGAAAGTACCTGAAGAGACAGAGGAACTGAGAAGGGGGAAGTCCAGACCAAGACTGGAATCTAGTCTGTAAAGAGAAACAACGGGAAGTCTAAGCTACAGAAACTCTTCAAGTTGCCGAAAGACATTTAGAATGAGAAAAACTTCTTGAATCTAGTCTCCTGAAGATCTTAGGAGTAGTATGTGTGTGTATTTTTATTTGCTTAGTAATCTGCCTTCTTCTGTTGGCTACCCCTTACAATCACTGAAAATCTAACTTTTATAGTGAAACTATTTTTTGTTTATTATTATTATTATTTATTCTTAAACCCAGTTTGTGCAACTGGTGCTCCGTGAGGAAATGCTTTGTGTATTACTCCAAGGGGTTGCCCGGTGTCACTGTTAGTCCATGAGGGAAATGATTTGTGCACTACCTGAATTGACCACGCATTGGCCATTGCCCCGTGAGCGAAATACTTTCTGCATTACCCTGACTGGCCACCAAGTGTCACTGTTGCTCCGTGAGGGAAATGGTTGGTACATTACCCAGAGTGGTCACCCAGTGTCACTCTTGCTCCATGAGGGAAATTGTTTGTGCATTAACCTGAGTGGCCACCGAGTGTCACTGTTGCTCCGTGAGGGATATTCTTGGTGCATTACCTAGAGTCGCCACCCCGTGTCACTGTTGCTCCGTGAGGGAAGTTGTTGGTGCATTACCTAGAGTGGCCACCGAGTGTCACTGTTGCTCCGTGAGGGAAATTGTTTGTGCATTACCCTGATTAGCCACCTAGTGTCACTGTTGCTCTGAGGGAAATTGTTGGTGCATTAACCTGAGTGGCCACCGAGTGTCACTGTTGCTCCATGAGGGATATTCTTTGTGCATTACCTAGAGTCGCCACCCCGTGTCACTGTTGCTCCGTGAGGGAAATTCTTGGTGCATTACCCTGACTTGCCATCCAGTGTCACTGTTGCTCCGTGAGGGAAATAGTTTGTGCATTACCCTGAGTGGCCACCGAGTGTCACTGTTGCTACGTGAGGGAAAATGTTGTTGCATTACCTAGAGTGGCCACCCAGTGTCACTGTTCCTCAATGAGGGAAATTTTTGGTGCATTACCGAGAGTGGCCACCCAGTGACACTGTTGCTCTGTGAGGGAAATTGTTGGTGCATTACCTAGAGTGGCCACCCAGTGTCACTGTTGCTCTGTGAGGGAAATTGTTGGTGCATTACCTAGAGTGGCCACCCAGTGTCACTGTTGCTCTGTGAGGGAAATTGTTTGTGCATTACCCTGACTTGCCACCCAGTGTCACTGTTGCTCCGTGAGGGAAATTTTTGTGCATTACCTAGAGTGGCCACCCAGTGTCACTGTTGCTCCGTGAGGGAAATTGTTGGTACTTTACCTAGAGTGGGCACCCAGTGTCACTGTTGCTCTGTGAGGGGTATTCTTGGTGCATTAGCTAGAGTCGCCACCCAGTGTCACGGTTGCTCCGTGAGGGAAATTATTGGTGCATTACCTAGAGTGGCCACCCAGTGTCACTGTTGCTCTGTGAGGGAAATTGTTTGTGCATTACCCTGACTTGCCACCCAGTGTCACTGTTGCTCCGTGAGGGAAATTTTTGTGCATTACCTAGAGTGGCCACCCAGTGTCACTGTTGCTCCGTGAGGGAAATTGTTGGTACTTTACCTAGAGTGGGCACCCAGTGTCACTGTTGCTCCGTGAGGGATATTCTTGGTGCATTACCTAGAGTCGCCACCCAGTGTCACTGTTGCTCCGTGAGGGAAATTATTGGTGCATTACCTAGAGTGGCCACCCAGTGTCACTCTTGCTCCGTGAGGGAAATTGTTTGTGCCTTAACGTGAGTGGCCACCGAGTGTCACTGTTGCTCCGTGAGGGAAATTGTTGGTACTTTACCTAGAGTGGGCACCCAGTGTCACTGTTGCTCCGTGAGGGATATTCTTGGTGCATTACCTAGAGTCGCCACCCCGTGTCACTGTTGCTCCGTGAGGGAAATTGTTGGTGCATTACCTAGAGTGGCCACCCAGTGTCACAGTTGCTCGGTGAGGGAAATTGTTGGTGTATTACCCTGACTTGCCACCCAGTGTCACTGTTGCTCCGTGAGGGAAATTGTTTGTGCATTACCTAGAGTGGCCACCGAGTATCACTGTTGCTCCGTGAGGGAAATTGTTGGTGTATTACCTAGAGTGGCCACCCAGTGTCACTCTTGCTCCGTGAGGGAAATTCTTGGTGCATTACCTAGAGTGGCCACGCAGTGTCACTGTTGCTCCGTGAGGGAAATTGTTGGTGCATGACCTAGAGTGGCCACCCAGTGCCACTGTTGCTCCGTGAGGGAAATTGTTGGTGCATTACCTAGAGTGGCCACCCAGTGTCACTTTTGCTCCGTGAGGGAAATTGTTGGTGCATTACCTAGAGTGGCCACCCAGTGTCACTGTTGCTTAATGAGGGAAATTCTTGGTGCATTACCCTGACTTGCCATCCAGTGTCACTTGCTCCGTGAGGGAAATTGTTGCTGCGTTACCTAGAGTGGCCACCCAGTGTCACTGTTGCTCTGTGAGGGAAATTGTTGGTGCATTACCTAGAGTGGCCACCCAGTGTCACTCTTGCTTCGTGAGGGAAATTGTTTGTGCATTACCTAGAGTGGCCACCCAGTGTCACTCTTGCTCCGTGAGGGAGATTGTTTGTGCATTACCTAGAGTGGCCACCCAGTGTCACTGTTGCTCCGTGAGGGAATTTGTTGGTGTATTACCCTGATTAGCCACCTAGTGTCACTGTTGCTCCGTGAGGGAAATTGTTGGTGCATTACCTAGAGTGGCCACCCAGTGTCACTGTTGCTCCGTGAGGCAAATTGTTGTTGCATTACCTAGAGTGGCCACCGAGTGTCACTGGTGCTCTGTGAGGGAAATTGTTTGTGCATTAACCTGAGTGTCACGGTTGATCCGTGAGGGAAATTATTGGTGCGTTAGCTAGAGTGGCCACCCAGTGTCACTGTTGCTCCGTGAGGGAAATTGTTTGTGCATTAACCTGAGTGGCCACCGAGTGTCACTGTTGCTCCGTGAGGGAAATTGTTTGTGCATTACCTAGAGTGGCCACCCAGTGTCACTGTTGCTCCGTGAGGGAAATAGTTTGTGCATTACCCTGACTTGCCACCCAGTGTCACTGTTGCTCCGTGAGGGAAATTGTTTGTGCATTAACCTGAGTGGCCACCGAGTGTCACTGTTGCTCCGTGAGGGAAATTGTTGTTGCATTACCTAGAGTGGCCACCCAGTGTCACTGTTGCTCCGTGAGGGAAATTGTTGTTGCATTACCTAGAGTGGCCACCCAGTGTCACTGTTGCTCCGTGAGGGATATTATTGGTGCGTTACCTAGAGTGGCCACCCAGTGTCACTGTTGCTCAGTGAGGGAAATTCTTGGTGCATTACCTAGAGTGGCCACGCAGTGTCACTCTTGCTCCGTGAGGGAAATTGTTGGTGCATTACCTAGAGTGGCCACCCAGTGTCACTGTTGCTTAATGAGGGAAATTCTTGGTGCATTACCCTGACTTGCCATCCAGTGTCACTGTTGCTCCGTGAGGGAAATTGTTGCTGCGTTACCTAGAGTGGCCACCCAGTGTCACTGTTGCTCTGTGAGGGAAATTGTTGGTGCATTACCTAGAGTGGCCACCCAGTGTCACTCTTGCTTCGTGAGGGAAATTGTTTGTGCATTACCTAGAGTGGCCACCCAGTGTCACTCTTGCTCCGTGAGGGAGATTGTTTGTGCATTACCTAGAGTGGCCACCCAGTGTCACTGTTGCTCCGTGAGGGAAATTGTTGGTGTATTACCCTGATTAGCCACCTAGTGTCACTGTTGCTCCGTGAGGGAAATTGTTGGTGCATTACCTAGAGTGGCCACCCAGTGTCACTCTTGCTCCGTGAGGGAAATTTTTGGTGCATTACCTAGAGTGGCCACCCAGTGTCACTGTTGCTCCATGAGGGAAATTCTTGGTGCGTTACCTAGAGTGGCCACCCAGTGTCACTGTTGCACCGTGAGGGAAATTCTTGGTGCGTTACCTATAGTGGCCACCCAGTGTCACTCTTGCTCCGTGAGGGAAATTGTTTGTGCATTACCTAGAGTGGCCACCCAGTGTCACTGTTGCACCGTGAGGGAAATTCTTGGTGCATTAACCTGAGTGGCCACCGAGTGTCACTGTTGCTCCGTTAGGGAAATTCTTGGTGCATTACCCTGACTTGCCACCCAGTGTCACTGTTGCACCGTGAGGGAAATTGTTGGTGCATTACCTAGAGTGGCCACCCAGTGTCACTCTTGCTCCGTGACGGAAATTCTTGGTGCATTACCTAAAGTGGCCACCCAGTGTCACTGTTGCTCCATGAGGGAAAACGTTTTGTTCATTACCCTGAGTTGCCACCTGGTGTCACTGTTGCTCCATGAGGGAAATGCTTTGTGTGTTATCCTGTGTGGCCACCGAAGACAACACACACACACACACAGAACATCACACACACATCACACTGAGACAACACGACACATAACACCAACATACACAAACACGTCTCACAAACACACACGACACCGACACACAAACAATACGACACACAGCACTGAAGGAAACACACAACACACACACGACACTGCCACACACAAACAATACGACACACAGCACTGAAGGAAACACAACACACATACGACACCGCCACACACAAACGACACGACACACAGCACTGAAGGAAACACACAACACACACACGACACCGCCACACACAAACGACATGTCACACGACACTGACGCTCACACAACACAACACTCACACGACACTGATGCTCAGACATGTCACACGACACTGACGCTCACACAACACAACACTCACACGACACTGACAGACACACACACAACACGACACAGCACGTCTCTCTCACACACACTCAAGAGGACACGACACACGAGACCACACACACACACACACGCACCACACAGACTCACACACACCATGACACACAACACGTCACACATATATGCAAGACACGGACAACATGACACACACACTCCACACGACATTCAAGATGGCACACAACACATGGACAACACGACACACACACACTTGAGATGACACACAACACACGGACAACATGACACACACACACTCCACACGACACTCGAGATGACACACAACACGTCCCCCACACACAACACTGCACGCAACACGTCAGACACACACACAAAAGGCACACAAGACAATACACGACAACACACACAATACAACACACAAAACATCACACACACAACAGACAACTCCGACACGCACATAGAACACGACCAACCACACGTCATGCACACAAAATTACACTGTCACACACACACACAACACGCCACACACACACAAGATGACACACGACACCGATATGCACACACAACACATCACATACACACAACACTACACACAGAAGATTACACACAACACAACACACACATGACACAAATAACATCAGACACAAAACACACGACATCAACACACAGAAGATGACCCACACAACACGTCACACCCCCACACAACACGTCACACGATACACAAAATGGTACGTCACACAGACATAAGACAACACACAAAAGATCACACACACAACACCCCACACAGACACACACAGACAACACACAACACGTCACACAAACGCTAGACGACGCACAACACAAGCACAAGAGGATACACAACACATCACACACATGCTAGATGACACACAATAGACAACACGTCACACAAAACATAACACACAGAACACACTACACAGACACACACAGAATGACACACAACACATCACACACACGCTAGATGACACAGAACACACACACAGCACGACACTCAACACGGGGGCTGGGCTGTCGGTGCGGGGGGATAAAAAAAGACCCCCCCAGCCCCACTTAGCCTCCGCTTTCTGAGCCCGGATTTGGCCGCTCCCCTGTCCCCACTTCCAGCTGTTTGACCCCCCCACACCCCGCACAGTCAGACTACGACCCCCCTTTCCCCCCAGCCAGCGCAGGGGAGTTTCGGGCCAAGTCAGGACAGAGCGAGGGCGCAGCGGCTTCAGCAGCTACTACTGAGCATGCGCCATCCGTGCTCAAGGCGCATGCTCACTCCCAGCTAAACTAGCGCGCGCGGGGGCCCATCGCCGCCGAGCCCGCCTCTCGGGTCTGACCCGGTGTCACCGCGTTTGACAGGCCAGGCGGGGCGGTCTGTATGAACGGGGGGATCTGTACGGGCTGGGCCCGAGAATTCGGCAGTGCCCCAGGGCAGGCTGGGAGATGTAGTTCCTGACGCACCTCAGGCCGGAAATAACGTTGTCCCAATGACGGGCGGAGGCGGTTAACGGTTTGCGTGAGGGCGACCCGCTCGCTGATTGACGGAGAGACCCCCGGGGGCAGCCGCGCGGACAGAGACTCCCGGAGCCAGGGGTGGAGGAGGGGATGGGAAACTGTTGCTGTGCTGCCTTGGGGACAATGTCGGGGAATCCCGCAATGTCACTCCTTTTGTTCTGCTCTTCTCTCCCATTCGGTTCCCAGACTTTGTTACTGGGAGGGTTTCAAAATGTCTCGCTGGTTTAGTGCTAGTGGGAGGGGCCGGTCAGTGCTGTAATCAAGTGACCAAACATTTCCCCAGCGTAGAATCGTAGAACGGTAGGGCTGGAATGAGCCATGAGAGGGCATCTAGTCCAGCCCCCAGCACTGAGGAGTTTGTCCAACCTGTCTTTGAAAACCTCGAATGATGGGGAGTCCATCACCTCTCTTGCTAATCTATTCCAGTGCTTAATTACTTTTTTTTCACAATTGAGTCACGCGGTTGACTCAAATTCAATTTGTGATCCACTATAACTCCCGATCGTTTTCAGTAGTACTACCTCGTAACCAGCTATTCCCCACTTGGTTGTTGTGCATTTGGTTTTCCTTACCTAAGTCTAGTACTTTGCACTCGTCTTTATTGAATTTCATCTCACTCATTCAGCTTACTTCTCCAATTTGTAAATGTTACCTTGAATTCTATGCCCAAATAAATCTGTTAGTCTTTAAGGTGCCACCGGACTCCTTGTTGTTTTTGTGGATACAGACTAAGACGGCTACCCCCTGATAGGTGACGCTTTGTTATTTTTATGTCTGATTTTATAAGCAAGTAGTTTTTAAATGGGGCGTAACTCAGAGGTACGCAAGACAAATCAGACTCCTGAAAGGGGCACAGTAGTGTGGAAAGCCACCAGTCTACACAGCTATTTTTAATGGCTAGCACCTACAGTGGAGCACCCATAGGGAGACACATCTCAAAGAACTGTTAGGGGGCTTATTCCTTCACCCACTTACTTCCCTGGTCCTTCTCACATGAACAGAGAGCAACAATGTCCAAAGGTGCTTTTGATGTTTTTTGGGGTGAACTTCCAGCAAGCATGATTCCAGTTTCCTTCCTTAGTGTCCCCCTTCCCAGCTCTGACACCACAGAGCCTTACACCTGTGTCCTTGTTCCCATTCCTGCCCTTAGCCAAACATGATTCCAATTTCCCCAGCCTCATTCCCTGTTCCCATTTCCCCCTTTAGCAAAACATGATTCCAATTTCCCCAGCCCCATTCCCTGTTCCCATTTCCCCTCCCCACACCCACCCACTCACTTCCTGATTGACTGCAGACTATATAGTAAAACTTGAGTTCTGCTTAGCTATACGTTAACCAATCATTTTCCTGAAATTTAACTAACCAATCCTAACATATTGTAACATGATTATGTAACCAATTATATCCCACCACCTTAATTAGTTTACACCCAGCAAAATTAAGTATACAGCAGACAGAAACAATCACAGAACCAGACAGAGATTATACAGACAAACAACAGCGAAGTGGGAACTATAATGACAAAACAATACAGAAGTCAGGATTTCACACCCCAGCTATTGATAAGTGAGTTCTTGCCAGACAGGATGCTATCAAACTAAGTTTCGTTTCACATCTTCTAGGCACTTCCCTTTCTCTGGAGATGATAGGCACTATCAGGACAGGAGTGTATTCCTAACAGCCCAATAGCACCTTATTTCAATGTGACTAGTTTGGAATGTGAGGATGTGACCGGTCACTTCCCAGCTTATGGCTGCCTCTGTTGCTTCGTCAAAGGTCTTAGCCTAAGAACAGGGACTCAGACTGTCACAGTAAGAGAAGGACCTTACACTGGCAGACAGTGATTTTAATTCTTTCTTTTATACCTCTAACTAGCCAAGTGATAAGAATACACCTAAATTCTTAAAGTACAGGCCTTTGCAGACAGGCCTGAATATCTATATCCTAACGAGAACCATCGTTAATACACAAGTTGTGTAATTTCTTCTTTTCTTGTTACCTGATCTCACTGGTCTTCTTTCCCCTAAACAGGGTTTCCAGTTTCCAAACCCGATGTCATCTCCCAGCTGGAACGAGGGGAAGAGCCGTGGGCCCCAGATCTCCAGGGCTCAGAGGAAAGAGAGATCCTGAGAGGCAGCTGCATGGGTGAGGGATCATTTAAGGAGACAGCTGGGATTCCCAGCAAAGACCTTGTGAGGTCTCTGGGTTCAGGATGGTCCCCAGCAGGTGTCATATCCTCTGGGCAAATACTGTTTATGGCTTCCTACCCATCCTGAAAAAAGAAAACGAGTACATGTGGCACCTTAGAGACTAACACGGCTGCTACTCTGGTACCCATCTTGACTAACTCCTGGCAGTAGTTCCCTCCCCAAACTGCCATCTCCCTGAGTGTTTGGATGGGAGCTGGATGCAGAATTGATCCCCTCCTCTCGCCCCTTTGGGGAAGAGTTGGGGGAAATTCAGTCTCTGATTTTTTTCCATCTTCAGCTATTCTCTTGGTTTCTTCTCCCCTTTTCCGTCTGGTTTCTAAGGTTTTTCTTTCTCTGTCCCAGGAAGTGATGGGATGGTGAGAGAGACCGTGGAGCAGAATCCTCAGCAGGAAGATGAGCAAGTGGAACCACATGGGGCGTTGTTGCAAGGATGCAAAGGGAGTGTGTCCAGGAGTTGTGAGCAGGGAAAAGGCTCTCGGGCAGCACAGGCCAGAGAAGCGGCAGGGAAACCAGACAGCGCAGAAAGTTGGAATATCTGTTAATTATCGGGGAACTCACAAAGGCCTCAAGGAAATCACAGCCCAGCAGAGAATCCTGACAGGAGAGAGAAATAACACGGGCTTTGAGTGTGGGAAAAAGTTCAG
Source organism: Lepidochelys kempii (assembly GCF_965140285.1). Classification (NCBI taxonomy): domain Eukaryota; kingdom Metazoa; phylum Chordata; order Testudines; family Cheloniidae; genus Lepidochelys; species Lepidochelys kempii. Next base: position 74,429 of record NC_136399.1, on the reverse strand, counting down.
GAGGCGCTCACACCTCATTACCCACCAGAGAATCCACACCAGAGTGAGACCCTATGGATGCTGTGAGTGCGGGAAAACCTTCACTCAGCATTTGCTATCAGAGGATCCACACAGGGAAGAAACCCCATGAATGCTGTGAGTGTGGGAAACCTTTTGGCACTCAGCCCTTATAAAACATCAGAGGATCCACACAAGGGCAAAAGCCTATGAATGCTGTGAGTATGGGAAAATGTTCACTGAGTGCTCACACCTTATTCGCACTCAGAGGATCCACACGGGAGAAACCCTATGGATGCTGTGAGTGCGGGAAAACCTTCGCTGAGCGCTCACACCTTATTTGCCATCAGAGAATCCACAAAGGCCAGCGCCCCTATGAGTGCTGCGAGTGCGGTAAAACCTTCACTCAGCACTCACATCTTATTGCACATCAGAGGAGTCACACAGGGGAGAAACCCTGTAAATGCTTTGAGTGTGAGAAAACCTTCTCTTGGCATTTAGCCCTTATAAAACATCGGAGGATCCACACAGGAGAGAAACCCTATAAATGCTGTGAGTGTGGGAAAACTTTCACTGAGTGCTCAACCCTTATTCATCATCAGAGAATCCACACAGAGGAGAAACCCTATGAATGCTGTGAGTGTGGGAAAACCTTCACTCAGAGCTCAAACCTTATTACGCATCAGAGGAGCCACACAGGAGAGAAACCCTGTGAATGCGGGAAAACTTTCGCTCGGAGCTCAGGCCTTATTACACATCAGAGGAGCTGCACAGGAGAGAAACCCCATGAATGCTGTGAATGTGGAAAATTCTTCCATCACAACTCTTCTCTTATTTATCACCAGAGAAGCTGCAAGGGAGATAAACACCATGAAAATCTTTTCTCGGGTTCAGAAAACATTGTTTTTTCCTAATTCCCAAGTAGTGCACTTTAAGGCAGCATTTGTGGCATCTCAGCTCCTTTAGGTGAGTTGTCAGCTTTTCCCTTTTGCAGCTCACCCTTCCTTGGAGTGAAGCCCACAGTGTTTTTCATCAACTCCTTCGTCCTCTGTCATGGAAATGTGCGTCCCTCCAACAGGAATGCCCATCAGTCCCAGGTGGGGGAACCAGGAGTGATCTCTACTAGGTACATGGAGGTTAAATCTATCTGGGCCTTGACACCACTAGGGTTTTCCATGGAGTTCGCGATCCTGATATAAAAACACAACTATTTTTTCAAGAAAGAAAATAGCCCATATAGCGTCCAGGGTAACGTAGCAAATTTCCTTACCACTGGACACAAGCTCCGTCACTTTTTCTAGTCTAACCAAATTTGGAGCATCACATTTATAATTTTTTCTCCCTCTGCAAAGTGATTGTTAGTCACCAGGTTCCCCCACTAGGGACAGATTGCCTCATTCCCAGTTGTTGCCACGTTGCACTGGATTCTGCTGAATAGCAGTTGGGCTTTTTACCATTTTTTCCATGTAAATATAACAGAGAAGGAGCAGGGATAGAGGGTGTGAGAAAGTGGGGATTTTTCCTTGTTATGTTTTAAGTGAGTCTTACTGTTTTTCATGAGTACGGCGTGTGCCTCAGTTTCCCTGTGTGCTGCACCAATACCTCGGTGGTGGGAATAGGGATGTGTGACTTTGGCTGAGACCTCTGGGGCTGGTGAGGCTGCCTGCATGACCGGTGTGTGACGTTGCACTCCATATGCTTTATGGAAATATGCTTATGACATAACTGGAATATGCTTCACGCTAAATACCCCTTGTATCGTGTCATTAGAAAGCTTGTAATCTACTAAGTGTGTTCATCCTATTTGTTTGTATGTATTATTTCTATATCTGGAGTTAGGAGAATTAGCTATAAAATTGTTTCACTGATGTAAACATATGAAGTAGAGGCCATTAAGGGTGCTCCAGAAACAATCAGTTGTAAATGGCCTTAGTTTCTTGAAAGCCTTCTTGTGTACATGTGGGCCAGCCCATGGGGAATGGAGACTAGGGGTCTTACCGTGACATGAGACCATGTCACCTGATAATGAAATCCATCTTAAATCTGGTACTTTTCCATTTAGAAGGAAGGGTGGGGACCCAGAGAGACAAAAGATTCCTGCCTTGTGCCAAAGCTATAGAAGGGGGTGGAGCAGGACAAAGGGGGCCAGTCATGAGAAATCCCCTGCTTACCACCTGAGATGTCTGCTGGAACTAACACTACCTGGGGAAAGGATCGGGCCCAGACTAGGAAGGAGTCTAATCTGTGAAAGAAGCTTATTGGAACATCCCTGAGGGTGAGATATTACCTGTAATCCTTTTTTTTAATGTATTAGGTTTAGACTTGCGTGTTTTTGCTTTATTTTGCTGGGTGACTTACTTTGTTCTGTGTGTTATTACTTGAAACCACTTAAATCCTACTTTTTATACTTAATAAAATCACTTTTCTTTATTAATAAATCTAGAGTAAGTGATTAATACCAAAGGGAGCAAACAGCGGTGCATATCTCTTTATCAGTGTTACAGAGGGTGGACAATTTATGAATTTACTCTATATAAGCTTAATACAGAGTAAAACAGATTTATTTGGGTTTTGGATCCTATTGGGAACTTGGTATCTGGGTGCTGGAGACAAGTAAGCTGCTGAGCTGTTTTCACTTAAAGTCTGCAGCTTTGGGGGCGTGGTTCAGACCCTGAGTCTGTGTTGCAGCAGGTTAGTGTGTCTGGCTCAACAAGACAGGGTTCTGGAAGTCACAAGCTGGCAGGTAAAACAGGTTCAGAGGTATTTTCAGCACATCGGGTGACAGTCCCATGGGGGTCTCTGTGACTGAACCCGTCACACGGTGCCTTTCGTAACCGGAGACCCAGGAATGTGTTAAGGAAAAGTTAGCATATGTGTGTATGTGACTCCATTTTGGTTTGGGGCCCACCATTGTCTAAAAGTAAACACATCATGCACCAGGAGGAGTGTTCCTTAGATACTGCATTCCTTTGAAACCTGCCCCCTTGTTTCCAGCCCATCTCGAATCCCGGTTTCTGTTCTTTGTCTGTTCCTAACTCCCTGCCTCCTGGCCTTGATGCGAGCCTCCCATCCCGATAAGAAAGGCTACTGGTGCATTGCTTTAGGACCATGTTGTGTAGTTGAAGTAATGATCTAGCACGGGGAATGTACCTAGCATGTATGGGTGGTAGATAAGGGAAGGGTTTGTCTATTGGCTAAGGTTTCCGATGCACTAGGGCAACGTGCTTTGCTAAAAGGTATATAATCTCTGTATAACCTGCATTCGGGGTCCCCTCCTGATTAGCAGGGGGGCACCACGCTCGAGCATAATAAACTTAGTATCTTTGGGAACTCTGCAGTTGTGACAGATTTCAGAGTAACCGCCGTGTTGGTCTGTATTCGCAAAAAGAAAAGGAGTACTTGTGGCACCTTAGAGACTAACCAATTTATTTGAGCATGAGCTTTCGTGAATTACAGCTCACTTCATCGGATGCATACTGTGGAAACTGCAGAAGACATTATATACACAGAGACCATGAAACAATACCTCCTCCCACCCCACTCTCCTGCTGGTAATAGCTTATCTAAAGTGATCATCAAGTTGGGCCATTTCCAGCACAAATCCAGGTTTTCTCACCCTCTGCCCCCCCCCCCCCCCACAAACTCACTCTCCTGCTGGTAATAGCAGGAGGGTGAGAAAACCTGGATTTGTGCTGGAAATGGCCCAACTTGATGATCACTTTAGATAAGCTATTACCAGCAGGAGTGTGGGGTGGGAGGAGGTATTGTTTCATGGTCTCTGTGTATATAATGTCTTCTGCAGTTTCCACAGTATGCATCCGATGAAGTGAGCTGTAATTCACGAAAGCTCATGCTCAAATAAATTGGTTAGTCTCTAAGGTGCCACAAGTACTCCTTTTCTTTCTGCAGTTGTGGACTTTGTTCGTGTGCCTCAGCCTAGACTTGGAGTGTGCGTGACCAATCGGGTGTAATTTGTAACAAATGGGATGCAACCAGGTGACTCTTTGCCCAGGAAACGAGACAAAGACAAGGAGGAGGAGCAATGGAGGTGTCTGACTTTGGGTCGCTGGAAGCTGGCAGTCTGCTTGGGGGGACCCGAAGAGGGGGAGTTCAGGGCATCTGGCCCATGACTCCCTAAGGTGGACTTGGCCGAAAGTCACTGATTTCTGTGCTAATGAGTTCTGTTCTACACCGTGTTCCTGTCGAATAATAAACCTTTTGTTTTACTGGTTGGCTGAGAGTCATGCTGGCTGGGGGGCAGGGCCCTCTGGCTTCCCCAGAAGCCCCGTCCGGGCAGACTTGCTGCAGGAAGCCCACGGTGTGGAAGGGGATGCTGAATGCTTCGAAGTCAGACCCAAGAAGGTCAAAGTTGTGTGAGCTTCTTGCCCTGGTGGCAGTGTGTCATGGAGTGTGGCGAAGTCAGGGCCCTGCACCCCCACTTCCTGCGATTCACCGTGACTCTCAGCCAGCCAGTAAAACAGAAAGTTTATTGGACGACTGGAACACAGTCCCAAGCAGAGATGGGAGAGGGAGGCAGGGATGAGGGCAAGATTAAACACACCGAGAGAGCTCTGGGTAGTGATGGTTTCTTGCTTGGCTTTATTAGTTTGCAGAGGAATCGTTGAGAAGCCCTAGTCGGAGGAGACGCTGGCAGAAGTGGACCTGACCATCCTTCTAAGGAGACATGAATAGTCCTCATGTTTCTGCCTTCTGCTTAACTGGCTGTGAGTAAGAAGTCAGTGCTTTGAATTCGTCATCTGTACTCACTGTAGTTTTCCTCACAGGCCGTGTGCTTCCTCGTTGGCTACGAGTCTCTGGGATTAAGGCTGGGGAAGGGACAAGAGTCTCCTGAGCAAAGTGACTATTTTGGGTGCCGTTACAATGGGTATCTTCCAGTTGCAGTTGTAAAGTAGTAATGGGAGATGAGTTAAGGGCGGAGCCCTGGGATACGGGAGATATGAAATGAAGAGACAACGCGACATTGCAGATGGAGATGCTAATTTTTTTTTGTTCCCTCTTCTGCTGGGTTTAGTCCCAAAAGAAAAGAAGACAAGCGTCGGAGTCTACTGCCCTCATGCGACGGAAAGAGAGCGACAAGATCGTGAGCGTTGTTGATGTCACGGAAAAGTCGTCCAACTGGGAGCGGAAGAGCTGCCACCCTCAGTGAGGTAAGTGTCTATTTTGGTGATTGCTTTGCTCACGGCCCACCTCGCTCCTGGTAGGGACGCCCCTTTAGCTGGGGCTGGGTTTGTAAGAAGATGTTCTTGACTAGCTGTGGTTACGAGGGAGATAAGGTCCCCATTTTCAGGGGCTGGTCATTTCTCTGGCCAGTGTTACAAATTATACCTGACAGGTCATGCACACAAACTGCCGCGAATTATACCTGATAGGTCACGCACAGTTCGAGTATAGGCTGAGGCACACAAACAAAGTTCACAACTGCAGAATTCCCAAAAATACTAAGTTTATTACGCTCGAGCGCGGTGCCCCCCTGCTAATCAGCAGGGGACCCCGCATGCAGGTTATACAGAGATTATATACCTTTTTGCAAAGCACGTTGCCCTAGTGCATCGGAAACCTTAGCCAATAGACAAACCCTTCCCTTATCTACCACCTATCCCTGCTAGGTACATTCCCCGTGCTAGACCATTACTTCAACTACACAACATGGTCCTAAAGCAATGCAGCAGTAACTTTTCTTATCAGAATGGGAGGCCCACATCAAGGCCAGGAGGCAGGGAGTTAGGAACAGAGAAAGAACAGAAACCAGGAGTCGAGACAGGCTGGAGACAACGGGGGGAGGATTTTCACAGGAATGCAGTATCTAAGAAACACTCCTCCTGGTGCATGAAGTTTTTGCTTTTAGACAATGGTGGGCCCCAAACCAAAATGGAGTCACATATGCTAACTTTTCCTTAACACCAGGAGCGGTGTGTCCTCTGCAGCAGAAGGTTCGATCCAGGAGGATGACTCCAGGTGGTGAGTCACTTGCCTTCCTTCCATGTTTTTTCTCTCTGTCTCTCTCTCTTCTCTAGTATGTTGGCCAACACAAACACACACCCCACCTTTCTGTCCTTACCTTTCCTAGTGCCTTCTCCCTTCATAGGATACTGGGAGGCATGTTAGGTGTGCATCCCCACAGGCTGTGTCTCGGGAGCCATGAAGAAGTAGGAGTGGATGATAATCATGCAGGGCAGTGCGTGCGAGAGTGGAGCAGTGACTGTCGGTATTAACTTGGTCTCTGTTCATCAAGTGGGGCCAATGTAGATAGAATGGAAGAGGGAGGCAGAAATGAGGGGAAGATCTCAGGCACCAATAGAGCTTTGTGTAGCGATGGCTTCTGCTGCTGCTCTTGCAGAGGAATTGCTGAGGAGCCCTAGCCAGAGGAGAAAGTGGCAGAGATGGACCTGAGCAGCTTGGACATTGTTCTCAGCAGATGTGAACAGTCCTCCACTTTCTGCCTCCCGCTTAACTGGCTGTGAGTAAGTGGTCAGTGCTTTCAACTCCTCATCTGTACTCGCTGTAGTACTCTTCACAGGCTGTGCGCTTCCTTGTTGGGTATGGGGCTCTGTGGTATTAAGGCTGAGGAGGAGCCATGTCTGCTGTGCAGAGTGACCATGTGGGGTGCCATTGCAAGGGGTGCTTTTTGGTTGTAATGTTAAAGATGTAATGGGAAGAGGGTTGAGGGCAGAGCCCCGCCATGCAGGAGAGGGGAAAAGAAGGGCCAACGAGACGTTGCCGACTGAGATGGTAACTGATTTGTTTTTCTCCCTTGTGCTGGGTTTAGTACCAAGGGAAAAGAAGTCGCGTGCCAGGGTCTACTGCCCTCATGCGATGGAAAGCGAGTGACAGTGATAAGACCGTGAGTATTGTTGATGCCACGCAAAAGCTGTCCAACTGGGAGCAGAACTGCTGCCACTCTGAGATAAGTGACTGTTTTGGTGATTGCTCTGCTCGTGGCCCACCTGGCTCCAGGTATGGACGCTCCTTTAGCTAAGGCTGGGTTTGTAAGGAAAGGTTCCTGACTAGCTGCTGTTATGAGGGAGACAAGGTCCCCATTTTCAGGGGCTGCTCATTTCTCTGGCCAGGAGCAGTGTGTCCTCCGCAGCAGAAGGTTGCATCTAGGAGGATGACTTCATGTGTTGAGTTGCTTGCCTTCCTCCAAGGTTTTTCTCTTTCTTTCTCTCTACTCTAATGTGTTGGCCAGCTCTCTGTCTCCTCTCCTCTCCTTGTGCTGTCTCCCTTCTTAGGATGCAGGCAGGGGTACTAGGTTTGCATCCCGACAGGTGAGGTCTCGGGAGCCCTGGAGAAGTTGGAGCAGATGAAAATCATGCGTGGCAGTCGGTGTTGACTCGGTCATCGAGTGGGGCCAGTGTAGATGGGTTTGGAGAGGGAGGCAGGGATGAGGGCAAGATTTCAAGCACCGGTAGAGCTTTGTGTACTGATGGCTCATGCTTGGCTTTTGCAGCTGCTCTTGCAGAGGAATTGTCCAGGAGCCCAGCCAGAGGAGAAGGTGCAAAGGTGTAGCTGAGCAGCTTGGGCATCCTTCTACGGAGACATGAACAGTCCTCCCCTTTCTGCCTCCCGCATAACTGGCTGTATGTAAGCAGTCAGTGATTGGAATTCCTCCTCTGTAGTTGTTTTTGTCACAGGCAGTGTGCTTGCTTATTGAATATGGGGCTCTTTGGTATTTAAGGCTGGGGAAGGTATCACACTTACAGTTGCCATCTTTCACGGGGTAATAAGCACCCCGACTTTCACAATAAACCAAAAATCAAGCTAATCCCATTTCAGAACAAGGAATCTGTAAGAACCCGAACACTCTGTGACTAGATCCCCCCGGTGTGCAGTCTGGGAGTGTGGTGGGCCCACTGTGCACCCCTGATTCTCTCCCCCACTTTGCCTCTCCTTGCCCTGTGCCCTTGCTTGCCAGGAGCCAATTTAAAAAAAAGAAGTAACAAACTGCAAGGTAAACAAGCAACAAGCCAGCATCCAAAAACTCGCCAAGAAGCAACTCTCAAGCCAATTAAGTGAAAAACAAGCCCAATTTCTGCATTTTCCCCACAGGTTTGGTATTTTTTACCAGAGTCTGCTGTGCAGAGTGACTATTTCGGGTGTCATTGCTGGGGTGCTTCTACTTGTAGTCCTGAAGGTGTAATGGGAGGGGGGTTGAGGGCAGAGCCCTGGGGTGTGTTAGATGCAAGAAGAAGAGCTTACGCCACATTGCCGTCTGAGATGCTAACTTCTTTGTTTTTCTCCCTTGTGCTGGGTTTGGTACCAAGGGGAAAGAAGTCAAATGACAGAGTTTACTCCACTCGTATGATGGAAAGCAAGCGAGAGCAGGGAGACTGTGAGCCTTGTTGAAATGAGACAGGAGCCATACATTTGGGAGGGGAGCAGCCACCACTGTCAGTGAGATAAGTGATATATTTTATGCGAGATAGTCTTTTACGGTATCATTGGAAAGGTTATAATTTACTGCATGTGATTATCCAATTTGGATGCATGTATCATTTCTGTATCTAAAGTTGGAAATATTGACTATGTAACAATTATAACCGGGTGTATACTTGGGAAACACCCACCAGACAACACGCCATCAGCCTTGATGGGCCATTAGGAAGAAACAATAAGACTGTGAAGACACTAATCTCTCTCCTTCCTGAGACGCATCCTGGGATGTAGCTGTGACGCTACTAGGTCAGGTGGTCCTGTCACCTGGTACTAAATGCTATGTTGGACTTCTAGTAATTTTCCACTAAAAGGAGGGGGAGGTCAAGACTGGGAAACAAAAGATTCCCGCCTTATGTAAATCTTACTTAAGGCTGGGGAGTAATGCAAACAGGTCTCTTCTCCGTTGCCTTCCTGTCGAAGCAGAAAGACTGCTAAAAGTACCTGAAGGGACAAAGGAACCGAGCAGGGGGAAAGTCCAGGGCTGAGTCTGGACTAAGACAGCAGTCTGCTCTGTAAAGAGAAATAACTGGAAATCTCAGCTACAGAAACCCTGCAACTTGCCTAAAAACAACGTTTAGGGTGAGAAATCACTTCCTGAGTCCAGTCTCTTTAAGATCTTAGGCTTAGTATTGCATGTTTGTTTTATTTGCTTAGTAATCTGCCTTCTGTTTGCTATCCCTTACAATCACTTAAAATCTTCTTCCCTTATAGTTAATAATAAACAAGTTCATTAAACCCAGTTTGTGCAACTTCTAACGGGGTGGGGCAAAAGTTGTGCATATCTTCCCTGATCATATCTTCCTCCACATTGAGGGAGGTGAATTTATGAGCTTATGTTGTATAGATTTCTCTACGGCCCAAGACAATATTATTTTGGGTGTACTTTCCAGAGGGGAACTGCACTTGAGAGCTGGGAGATATCATAGCTGAGTCTTCTCGTAGAGAGCTGTTGACAGACTCTGTGCGATTCTACAGCTGGTGCGTCCCTACGTGTGTGTGTGTGTGTGTGCTGCCAGAGGCTGGAGAGCCTAAGTCAGCAAAACAAGGAGAGGGAGGCCAGGCTAGTGCAGCAGCAGGCTCAGAGAAATCCCAGTACATCAGGTGGCATCCCAGAATGGGGGTCAAACCCGTCACAGGGTGGGCCCCTGAGAAAAGACCTCTGCTTCTAACTGGGGCACGATAAGTGCGGGGGGAATCCTTTGTGCCCTCCAAGGAGTTGTCAGGTGCTACGGAATCTTCCTGAAGTCTGGTAACTTCGTGGAGAGCAACTTGACTGTAACAAGAGATGCTTAGTCCTCAGGTATCTTCCTTCTGTACACTGGGTGAGCTTCCCTGGTCATGCCAGTCTAGTCCTCCTCTCTGAAGCAGGCCACATTCAGTCGAGGATGTGAGCAGGGGTCTGAGAGTAGCCCTCGGCCTGTGTCTCCACTCACCAGGTTGCACCACCCAGGGCATGTGGAGGGTCCAGGGCTATGCACAGCACTCTGGACTGACTTGCTCCAGCTCAGGCTCCTGGGTTCTAACCCCTGCGCTTGCTGCTACTCAAGGGTTCTCCCTGTAAGTTACCCCAACTGGACAGTGGATGTCATTGTAACGCAGTGGGAAAAAGGCTTTGTGAATTACTCTGACAGGTCACCGTTGCTTTGAGGGAAATGCTTTGTGCGTGACTCAGAGTGGCCACCCATTATCACTGTCCCTTCATAAGGAAAATGGTTTGTGCATTACCCCAACTGGCCACCTGGTGTCACTGTTCCTCCATGAGGGAAATACTTTGTGTTACCAAATGGCCACTCGGGGTAATGCACACAGCATTTCCCTCGTGGAGGAACAGTGACATCGGGTGTCCAGTATCAGGGGGTAGCCGTGTTAGTCTGTATCCACAAAAACAATAAGGAGTCCAGTGGTACCTTAAAGACGAACAGATTTATCTGGGCATAAGCTTTTGTGGGTAAAAAACGACTTCTTCAGAAGCATGGAGTGAAAATTACAGATGCAGGCAATATATTGTGACACATGAAGAGAAGGGAGTTACCTCACAAGTGGAGAACCAGTGTTGACAGGGCCAATTCGATCAGGGTGGATATAGTCCACTCCCAATAATTGATGAGGAGGTGTCAATTCCAGGAGAGGCAAAGCTGCTTTTGTAGTGAGCCAGCCAGTCCCTACTCAAGCCCAAATTAATGGTGTTAAATTTGCAAATGAATTTTAGTTCTGCTGTTTCTCTTTGAAGTCTGTTTCTGAAGTTTTTTTGTTCGAGTAATGTACAGTTGCTCCATGAAGGAAATGCTCTGTGCGTTACCCCGAGTGTCCACACGGTGTCAGTCTTCTCAATGTGGGAAATGCTTTGAGCATCCCCCAAGTGGCCACCCAGTGTCACTCTTGCTCCATTAGGGAAATGCTGTGTGCATTCTCCCAAGAGGCCGCCCATTGGTGGGATAACTCACGTGACTGGAGTACTGTCATGGATGGATATAAAGTGTTCAGGAAGGACAGTCAGGGCAGAAAAGGTCGGGGAGTTGCATTGTATGTAAGAGAGCAGTATGACTGCTCAGAGCTCCAGTATGAAACTGTAGAAAAACGTGAGAGTCTCTGGATTAAGTTTAGAAGCGTGAGCAATGAGGGTGGTGTCGTGGTGCGAGTCTGCTATAGACCACTGGACCAGGGGGATGAGGTGGATGAGGCTTTCTTCCGGCCACTAATGGAAGTTACTAGATCGGAGGCCCTGGTTCTCATCGGAGACTTCAATCACCCTGATGTCTGCTGGGAGAGCAATACAGCGGTGCACAGACAATCCAGGAAGCGTAGGGGACAATTTCCTGATGCAAGTGCTGGAACAACCAACTAGGGGCAGAGCTCTTCTTGACCTGCTGCTCACAAACTGGGAAGAATTAGTAGGGGAAGCAAAAGTGGATGGGAACCTGGGAGGCAGTGACCATGAGATGATCGAGTTCAGGATCCTGACACAAGGAAGAAAGGAGAGCGGCAGAATGTGGACCCTAGACTTCAGAAAAGCAGACTTTGACAACCTCAGGGAACTCATGGGCAGGATCCCCTGGGAGAATAACATGAGGGGGAAAGGAGTCCAGGAGAGCTGGCTGTATTTTAAAGAATCCTTATTGAGGTTACAGGAACAAACCATCCCGATGTGTAGAAAGAATAGTCAATATGGCAGGCGACCAGCTTGGCTTGACAGTGAAATCCTTGCTGATCTTAAACACAAAAAAGAAGCTTACAAGAAGTGGAAGATTGGACAAATGACCAGGGAAGAGTATAAAAATATTGCTCGGGCATGCAGGAGTGAAATCAGGAAGGCCAAATCACACCTGGAGTTGCAGCTAGCAGGAGATATTAAGAGTAACAAGAAGGGTTTCTCCAGGTATGTTAGCAACAAGAAGAAAGTCAAGGAAAGTGTGGGCCCCTTACTGAATGAGGGAGGCAACCTGTGACAGAGGATGTGGAAAAAGCTAATGTACTCAATGCTTTTTTTGCCTCTGTCTTCATGAACAAGGTCAGCTCCCAGACTGGGCAGCAGTCTGGGGAGGAGGTGACCAGCCCTCTGTAGAGAAAGAACCGGTTCGGGACAATTAGAAAAGCTGGACGAGCACAAGTCCGTGGGGACGGATGCGCTGCATCCGAGAGCACCAAAGGAGATGGCGGATGTGATTGCAGAGCCATTGGCCGTTATCTTTGAAAACTCACGGCAATCGGGGGAGGTCCTGTTACGGATTGTAACTAATAGGTCACGCACAGGAACTGCTGCGAATTATACCCGATAGGTCACGCACAGGTCGAGTCTAGGCTGAGGCACACGAACAAAGTCCACAACTGCAGAGATCCCAAAGATACTAAGTTTATTACGCTCGAGCGTGGTGCCCCCCTGCTAGTCAGGAGGGGACCCCGAATGCAGGTTATACAGAGATTATATACCTTTTAGCAAAGCACATTGCCCTCGTGCATCAGAAACCTTAGCCAATAGACAAACCCTTCCCTTATCTACTACCTATCCCTGCTAGGTACATTGCCCATTGTAGACCATTACTTCAACTACACAACATGGTCCTAAAGCAATGCACCAGTAGCTTTTCTTATCGGGATGGGAGGCTCACATCAAGGCCAGGAGGCAGGGAGTTAGGAACAGACAAAGAACAGAAACCGGGAATCGAGACAGGCTGGAAAAAAGAGGGAGGGTTTTCACAGGAATGCAATATCTAAGGAGCACTCCTCCTAGTGCATGATGTGCTTGCTTTTAGACACTGATGGGCCCCAAACCAAAATGGAGTCACATATGTTAACTTTTCCTTAACAGGTCCCGGATGATTGGAAAAAGGTTAATGTAGCGCCCATCTTTAAAAAAGGGAAGAAGGAGCATCTGGGGAACTACAGGCCGGTCAGCCTCACCTCAGTCCCTGGAAAAATCATGGAGCAGGTCCTCAAGGAATCAATCCTGAAGCACTTAGAGGAGAGGAAAGCGATCCGGAACTGTCAGCATGGATTCACCAAGGGCAAGTCATGCCTGGCTAATCTAATTGCCTTCTATGACTAGATAACCGGCTCTGTGGATGAGGGGAAAGCGGCAGATGTGTTGTTCTTTGACTTTAGCAAAGCTTTTGATACGGTCCCCCCCAGTATTCTTCTTGCCAGCAAGTCAAAGACGTATGGGCTGGATGAATGGACTATAAGGTGGATAGAAAGCTGGCTAGATCGTCGGGCTCAAAGTCTCCATGTCTAGTTGGCAGCCGGTATCGAGTGGAGTGCCCCAAGGGTCGGTCCTGGGGCTGGTTTTGTTCAATATCTTCGTTAATGATCTGGAGGATGGCGTGGATTTCACCCTCAGCAAGTTTGCAGATGACACTAAACTGGAAGGAGAGGTAGATACGCTGGAGGGTAGGGATACAGAGGGCCCTAGACAAATTAGAGGATTGGGCCAAAAGAAATCTGATGAGGTTCAACAAGGACAAGTGCAGAGTTGTGCACTTAGGACGGAAGAATCCCACGCACCGCTACAGACTAGGGACTGAACGGCTAGGCAGCAGTTCTGCAGAAAAGGACCTAGGGGTTACAGTGGACGAAAAGCTGGATATGAGTCAACGGTGTGCCCTTGTTGCCAAGAAGACCAATGGCATTTTCGAATGTATAAGCAGGGGCATTGCCAGCAGATCGACGGACGTGATTGTTCCTCTCTATTCGACAGCGGTGAGGCCTCATCTGGAGTACCGAGTCCAGTTTTGGGCCCCACACTTCAAGAAGGATGTGGAAAAATTGGAGAGAGTCCAGCGGAGGGCAACAAAAATTATTAAGGGACTGGAACACATGACTTCTGAGGAGAGGCTGAGGGAACTGGGATTGTTTAGTTTACAGAAGAGATGAGTGAGGGGGGATTTGATAGCTGTTTTCAACTGCCTGAAAGGGGGTTCCAAAGAGCATGGATCTAGACTGTTTTCAGTGGTAGCAGATGACAGAACGAGGAGTAATGGTCTCAAGTTGCAGTGGGGGAGGTTTAGGTTGGATATTAGGAAAAACTTTTTCACTCGGAGGGTGGTGAAACACTGGAATGCGTTACCTAGGGAGGTGGTAGAATCTCCTTCCTTAGAAGTTTTTAAGGTCAGGCTTGACAAAGCCCTGGCTGGGATGATTCAATTGGGGATAGGTCCTGCTTTGAGCAGGGGGTTGGACTAGATGACTTCCCGAGGTCTCTTCCAACCCTGATATTCTATGATTGTCACTGTTGTTGCATAAGGGAAATGCTTTGTGCATTTGTGCAACTGGTCACCCAGTTTCCACGGTATGCATCCGATGAAGTGAGCTGTAGCTCACGAAAGCTTATGCTCAAATCAATTGGTTAGTCTCTAAGGTGCCACAAGTACTCCTTTTCTTTTTGCGAATACAGACTAACACGGCTGTTACTCTGAAAACTGGTCACCCAGTGTCACTGTTGCTTCATGAGGGAAATGGGTTGTGCATTAACCCAAGTGGCCCCTCGTTGCCTCTCTTCCTTGGTGAGGGAAATGGTTTGTGCATTACCTGGATTGGCCACCTGGTTTCACTCTTGCTCCATGTGGGAAATATTTTAGTGACGCCAGGTGGCCACTCTAGGTAATGCACACAGCATTTCCCTCATGGAGCAACAATGACAGTGGGTGGTCACTCAGGGTAATCCACAGTTGTTCCACGAAGGAAATGCTTTGTGCATTACCTGGATTAGCCACCCTGTGTCACTGTTGCTCCATGAGATAAATGCTGTGTGCATTAACCCGAGTGGCCATCCGGTGTCACTGTTTCTCCTTGAGGGAAATGTTTTGTGGATTACTCCGTGGTCACCCAGCGTCACTGTTGCTCTATGGGGAAAATCCTCTGTGCATAACCCCGCCCTTCCACATAGTGTTACTGTTGTTCCAGGGAAGCTGCAGGCTGAGTTGCCTGTAAGGGTATGTCTATGCTGGCATTGAAGGACAAAACTTTTTTCTTTCAGAAGTGTTAACCCCCTCCCCCATCCCTTGACCCCGAAAGTAAAAGTTTTGCCACTACAAGTACCAGTGTGAACCACGCATTGTTGGCAGGAGCGCTCTCCTGCTCGCAATACAAATGCCGATCGTTGGGAGTGGGAGTTTTTTGTTGGCAGGAGAGACGACAAACAGTGGCTACACTTCACGGCTTTTAGCAGCAGGGCTGAAGCCTAAGGGTATGTCTACACTACCCGCCGGATCAGCGGGTAGTGATGGATGTATCGGGGGTCAATTTTAGTCTAGACGTGATAAATCCATCGTGAGAGGTGCAAGCGGAGTCGACGGGGGAGTGGTGGCAGTCGACCCAGTGCTGTGAAGACGCCGAGGTAAGTTGACCTAAGATACGTCGACTTCAGCTACGCTATTCTCGTAGCTGAAGTTGCATATCTTAGGTCAATTCCCCCCCCCCCCCCGCCCCGACCCAGTGTAGACCAGGGCTTAGATAAATGCATGGTAGAGCCTGAATACAGGCGGCTGCTTCCCTTTAAGTGAGACTTGATTTCTCATAAAAGTTTTCTTCCTTGTTCTGGGTGTGTGAATTTCCCTATTTTGTGAGTAGGTGTGGGTTTACGACCAGGGGAAGAGACAACAGTCTTCTCTGCACAGTGACTCTCTTGAATACAGGTGCAAAGGGCTGCTTAACATATGAACGTAAGAATGGCAATTTGGGGTCAGACCAAAGGTCCATCTAGCCCACTATCCTGTCTTCTGACTGGCTAATGCCAGGTGCTTCAGAGGGAATGAATAGAACAGGTAATCGAGAAGTGATCCATCCTGTGTCGCCCATTCCCAGCTTCTGGCAAACAGAGGATAAGGACACCATCCCTGCCCATCCTGACTAATAGCCATTGATGGACCTAATCTCCATGAATTTACCTAGTTCTTTTTTGAACCCTATTATAGTCTTGGCTTTCACAGTATTCTCTGGCCAGCAATTCCACAGGTTGAGTGTGTGTTGTGTGCTTTTTAATTGTATCTAATGGGAAGGTCTAATGGGAGAGGGAGAAGAACCACTGACACAACATTGCAGATTCTGACGATAACTTTTGTTTTTCCCTCTTGCGTTGTGCTTCGTGTCAAGGGTAAGAGCCCACCCCTGTTGTGAGATGGAAAGCGTACAAGAGCCATGAGACACTGAGCATTGTTGATGCCAGGCTACGGTGATGCCGTCTAGCTGGAAGCAGAGCAGCCATCGCTGTCAGTGAGATAAGTGTCTGGTTTGGTGAGGAGTCTGGTCACGGTGCACCTAGCTCCAGGCAGGGACGTGCCATTAGCTAGGTCTGTGTTTGTAAGAAAAGGTTCCTGACTAGCTGTGGCTACGAGGGAGACAAGGCCCCCATTATCAGGGGCTGCTCATCTGTCTGGCCAGGAGAGGTGTGTCCACTGCAGCAAAAGGTTGGATCCAGGAGGATGACTGTAGCTGGTGAGTTTCTTGCCTTCCTCCCCTGTTTCTCTCTCTCTCTTCTCTACTCTAGTGTATTGGCTGACACACTTTGTCTGTCTGTGCTTGTTTCTCTTTCTTTGGTCTCCCTTCATAGCACATGGGCAGGCGTGCATCCCCATTGGCTAGGTCTCGGGAGCCTTGAAGAAGTAGGAGGGGACAAAAATCACGCAGGGGAGCGCGCGCGAGAATGGAGCATCACTGTCAGTGTTGACTGAGTCTCTGTTCATCAAGTGGGGCCGATGTAGATGGGATGGGAGAGGGAGGCAGGGATGAGGGCAAGGTTTTGCGCACCAATTGAGTTTTGTGGAGTGATGGCTCCTGCTTGGCTTAATTGTGGTGCTTGCAGAGGAATCGTCGAGCAGCAGCTGCAGGAGAAGCTGGCAGAGGTTGACCTGACCAGCCTGGACATTCTTGTAAGCGAAGATTAACAGTCCTCCGCTTTCTGCCTTCCGCATAACTGACTGTGAGTAAGCGGTCAGTGCTTTGAATTCCTCATTCTGTACTCACTCTAGTTTTCTTCACAGGCTGTGAGCTTCCTCATTGGGCATGGGGCTCTATGGGATTAAGGCTGAGGAAGAAGCAAGTCTCCTCTGCAGAGTCACTATTTCAGGTGCTGTTGCTACAGGTGTTTTCTATTTGTAGTTATAAAGGCATAGTGCAACGGGGGTTGAGGGCAGAACCCTGGTGTGTGGGAGATGCGAGAAGAGCAGTGTTGCTGACTGAGATGCTAATTTTACTGTCTCCCCCCCACCCTCCCTTGTGTTGGGTTTAGTACCAAGGGAAAAGTGGCGGGTCAGAGTCCACTCCCCTCATGTGAGGGAAAGCGAAGGCAAGCTGTGAGGGCTCTACTCACAGTCCACCTGGCTCCAGGCTGGGACTTTTTGTTAGCTGGCGCTTAGTGTGTAGGAAAAAGTTTGTGACAAGCTCTGGTTAAGAGGGAGACAAGGCTCTTATTTTCAGGGGCTGCTTTTTTCTCTGACCAGGAGTGGAGTGTTCTCCCCAGCAGGAGGTCAGTCCAGCCACTGAGATGCTTTTCTTCCTTCCATGTTTCTCTCTCTCTCTCTCTCTCTCCCTGTCTTCTGTGGCCAACACAGACGTGCATGCTCCCTCTTCTTGCCTCTTCTGGTACTGTCTCCCTTCACAGAAATTGGGCATGGATGCTGTTTGTGTGTCCTCACAGTCTTGGATATAAGAGCCAGCAGGATGGGGGCAAGAAAGCCTGTTAGAGCTGGCAGAAGGGGGGGCGTAAAAGGCCATTTGACCCATCAAGTGTTTAGTCCGTGTCTTTTACTGCAATGGAGGTGATGTAGTACAGATGGGAGAGGGAGGCAGGTACTGGAAGATCTCATGCACCTATAGCCTTTCTGGCAGCGATGGCTCTTCCATAGGTGGTTTGCTGTTCTTGCAGAGGCATGCTCCAGGCCAGTGCAGCAGCCCCAGACAGAGGAGGAGCATGTGGAGGAAGTGGACCTGCACAATCTAGACATTTCACTTGCCAACGGAGCTGAGGAGGTCTCTTGTGATGTTGGAGGAGCAGGTGTTTGTTTGTGAAATATCTCTCTCCAGTATCTGCATAGTGAGGTGCTTCCTTGAGAACAGAGAGATGCTTCTCATTTCCATGGGATGTGTCCTGGGGAAGGTACAGCTCTGCCCATGGCTGGTAATTGTCTGGGATTGTCCCTTTCCTGGAGGGCTGTAGTTCCTTGGGAGTGATGAGCATTTTAGGCCCTGGGTGGGCTGGAGAGGAATAAAGAACGGGGCTCCAATGAGCAGAAGTTAGTTACACCTGTGTGTCTGTCTGTCTTCCATGCACCAGTGGTAGCCTAGCTTACAAGTGTTCTCTCTTTCTCTTTTCAGTTCCTCATGAGATTGGGTAGATGAGAGAATGGCCAACCTGTGGCAGAGACCTAAGAAGGAGCAGCCACCCTGAGCCCATCCCCAGGGATCGAAGCCAGACAGTGATCTGCAGAGTAAGAGCAAATAGAAATTTGCTTCAGTTAAGTATTGAGGGAGGGCTGCAAAGACTCCGGTCCTGGGGCCGGTTTTGTTCAATATCTTCATAAATGATCTGGAGGATGGTGTGGATTGCACTCTCAGCAAATTTGCGGATGATACTAAACTGGGAGGAGTGGTAGATATGCTGGAGGGGAGGAATAGGATACAGAAAGACATAGACAAATTGGAGGATTGGGCCAAAAGAAATCTGAGGTTCAATAAGGATAAGTGCAGGGTCCTGCACTTAGGACGGAAGAACCCAATGCACAGCTACAGACTAGGGACCGAATGGCTAGGCAGCAGTTCTGCGGAAAAGGACCTAGGGGTGACAGTGGACGAGAAGCTGGATGTGAGTCAGCAGTGTGCCCTTGTTGCCAAGAAGGCCAATGGCATTTTGGGATGTATAAGTAGGGGCATAGTGAGCAGATCGAGGGACGTGATCGTCCCCCTCTATTCGACATTGGTGAGGCCTCATCTGGAGTCCTGTGTCCAGTTTTGGGCCCCACACTACAAGAAGGATGTGGATAAATTGGAGAGAGTCCAGCGAAGGGCAACAAAAATGATTAGGGGACTGGAACACATGAGTTATGAGGAGAGGCTGAGGGAGCTGGGATTGTTTAGCCTGCAGAAGAGAAGAATGAGGGGGGATTTGATAGCTGCTTTCAACTACCTGAAAGGGGGTTCCAAAGAGGATGGCTCTAGACTGTTCTCAATGGTAGCAGATGACAGAACGAGGAGTAATGGTCTCAAGTTGCAGTGGGGGAGGTTTAGATTGGATATTAGGAAAAACTTTTTCACTAAGAGGGTGGTGAAACACTGGAATGCGTTACCTAGGGAGGTGGTAGAATCTCCTTCCTTAGAGGTTTTTAAGGTCAGGCTTGACAAAGCCCTGGCTGGGATGATTTAACTGGGAATTGGTCCTGCTTTGAGCAGGGGGTTGGACTAGATGACCTTCTGGGGTCCCTTCCAACCCTGATATTCTATAATTCTATGACTCTTGTTGGTGGAGAGAATTTGTTAGTATGGGGTTGGCCCCTGAGGAAAGGCCTCTGAATCTAGCTGGAGCGGGACCCGCACCCGAGCGGCTCTTAAGGTCTGTGAGTTGTCGAAGGGCAGCAGGGAACTGAGGAGCAGCCACAGCCCTGGAACCCCCAACCGGTACAAGGACAAGATGGGGGAACGTTTTGGCAGCCTGCATCATTGCACCACCTAGAGCGGCAGTTGCCACATCCTGCCTGGCTCTGACTTGAAGCTTCTGGCCTCTGACCTGGTGAATAATGTTCTCTGTAAAACATGAAACACTCTGCGTTCCGTCACTGCCTTGGTTCCAGGGATGGGTAGCCATGGTAAATCCCTCATCCCATTATTAGTGTCGCTCTCACAAAACCAGCAACATCTGTTCAATAGCATCCACTGCTTTCAAATCACGATGGCCACCATATTGTGTTACGACCATTTCTCCCAAACAAAGAAAGGTCCCCGTGCCTTGTCAATTCAGTTCACCTAAAATAGGCGGTCTCTCGTAGCCTCATTCCCATTTTTGAGAGACACACTGAGCCTGTGCTGCCACAGAATCAAGCCCCCGTCCTGTACTCAATATGAGTCACATCTTTGGATCTAGGACAGAGGTGGGCAAACTACGGCCCGTGGGACCGTCCTGCCCAGCCCCTGAGCTCCTGGCCTGGGACGCTCGCCCCCGGCCCCTCTCTCGCAGCCTCGGCTCACTGCTCCGCTGGCGCAACACTCTGGGCCGGGGGTCTGCGAGCTCCTGGGGCAGCGCAGCTGTAGAGCCCGGCCTGACCCGGTCTCTGTGCCGTGCAGCGCGGCTGCCTCTCCTGGTGCAGCCACGCCGCCAGCCACCGGCGCTCCAGGCAGCATGGTCGGGAGGCACGGAGCCAGGGGGTTGGATAGAGGGCAGGGGAGTTGAGGGTGGTGGTCAAGGGGCAGGGGTATAGATAGGGGTTGGAGGGATGGGGCAGTTAGGGGCAGGGGTTCAATCCAAATTTCGTGAAATAATTACTTGAAAAATACAAAAGAAACAAAATGCATCCAAACCAAAAAACACAGAAATTGAAACAGATAGTTGTTAAGTTTGTGTTGTGTAGCCACTCAAAGTCCCCTTTTCAAAAAGACAACATCGATTGCAGTTTTTAATGCTCTCAACCGCTTTTTTCTTGGTGTGGAAAAAAATTAGTTCTTTCATTTACTTGTGAATCGTGGCATGCTAAGACTACAATTGGAAAGCCAATTGTGAGAGTGCTTTTGCTTAAAAAAATTGAAGGGTTAACCATTTATAATTATTTTTTCATATGTTAAACGCTTGCTTGTTTTTCTTTTGTTTATATTACAGTGTGTCATTTTTATAACTGGTAAAACTTAGTAACCCTAAAGTGTTTTAAAATGTGATTAAGGTTTCTGCAAAAGCATTAAAAACCCAAACTTTACTTGCTTAACCACATGGCTTTCAACTTAGCTTAAATCAGAGCTGCTATCACACTACTGTTTTGTTAGCTACCTATAATTTGTCACATGACCTACAAGGATAGTTACAGAACCACACTTCTGTGTGTTGGTTTCACAATGATACTTTTCTTTCATGCACTGTTGTTCAAGCATTGGGCTGTTGTTATTATTTTTTCCACTTTTTTCCCTGTTAACTGCTTTTGGGTGTAGGAAATGGCTCATAACTACAAAAAGAGGTCCCAAAAACATCAGCTGACTGCTGATGGTTAAAAAAACCAAAACTCAAATTCCACAAGGATAAATTATGATGCCAAATAAGCAAGTTTAGCCATTGGTGCATAACATGTTAACAGTCTAGAGCCATCCTCTTTGGAACCCCCTTTCAGGTAGTTGAAAGCAGCTATCAAATCCCCCCCTCATTCATCTCTTCCGTAGACTAAACATCCCCAGTTCCTTCAGCCTCTCCTCATAAGTCATGCGTTCCAGTCCCCAAATCATTTTTGTTGCCCTCCGCTGGACTCTTTCCAATTTTTCCACATCCTTCTCACAGTGCGGGGCCCAAAATTGGACACAGTACTCCAGATGAGGCCTTACCAATGTGGAATAGAGGGGAACGATCACGTCCCTCGATCTGCTGGCAATGCCCCTACTTATATATCCCAAATGCCATTGGCCTTCTTGGCAACAAGGGCACACCTTTGACTCATATCCAGCTTCTCGTCCACTGTCACCCCTAGGTCCTTTTCTGCAGAATTGCTGCCTAGCCGTTCGGTCCCTAGTCTGTAGCGGTGCATTGGATTCTTCCGTCCTAAGTGCAGGACTTTGCACTTGTCCTTATTGAACTTCGTCAGATTTCTTTTGGCCCAATCCTCCAATTTGTCTAGGGCCCTCTGTATCCTATCCCTACCCTCCAGTGTATCTACCTCTCCTCCCCGTTTAGTGTCATCTGCAAACTTGCTGAGGGTGCAATCCACACCATCCTCCAGATCATTTATGAAGATATTGAACAAAACCGGCCCCAGGACCGGCCCTTTGGGCACTCCGCTCGATACCGGCTGCCAACTAGACATGGAGTCAATGATCACTACCCATTGAGCCCGACAATCTAGCCAGCTTTCTATCCGCCTTATCGTCCATTCATCCAGCCCGTACTTCTTTAACTTGCTGGCAAGACTACTGTGGGAGACAGTGTCAAAAGCTTTGCTAAAGTCAAGGAAAAACACGTCCACTGCTTTCCCTTCATCCGCAGAACCAGTTATCTCGTCATAGAAGGCAATTAGATTAGTCAGGCATGACTTGCCCTTGGTGAATCCGTGCTGACTGTTCCTGATCGCTTTCCTCTCCTCTAAGTTCTTCAGAATTGATTCCTTGAGGACCTGCTCCATGATTTTTCCAGGGACCGAGGTGAGACTGACCGGCCTGTAGTTCCCAGGATCCTCCTTCTTTCCTTTTTTAAAGATGGGCACTACATTAGCCTTTTTCCAGTCGTGCGGGACTTCCCCCGATCGCCATGAGTTTTCAAAGATAAAGGCCAATGGCTCTGCAATCACATCCGCCAACTCCTTTAGCGCTCTCGGATGCAACGCAGCTGGCCCCATGGACTTGTGCATGTCCAGCTTCTCTAAATAGTCCCAAACCGCTTGTTTCTCCACAGAGGGCTGGTCACCTCTTCCCCATGCTGTGCTGCCCAGCACAGCAGTCTGGGAGCTGACCTTGTTCGTGAAGACAGAGGCAAAAAAAGCATTGAGTACATTAGCTTTTTCCACATCCTCTGTCACTAGGTTGCCTCCCTCATTCAGTAAGGGGCCCACACTTTCCTTGACTTTCTTCTTGTTGCTAACATACGTGAAGAAACCCTTCTTGTTACTCTTAACATCTCTTGCTGGCTGCAACTCCAGGTGTGATTTGGCCTTCCTGATTTCACTCCTGCATGCCTGAGCAATATTTTTGTACTCATCCCTGGTCATTTGTCCAATCTTCCACTTCTTGTAAGCTTCTTTTTTGTATTTAAGATCAGCAAGAATTTATTGCAGTTTGCTCAAGATCACAGGTCCTTGTACTATTTAAAGCAGTCTTAGTTTTACTAACTAGTACTCATTTCAATTATGCCCGTGATGGTTCATCTGCACCCCAGTCGGGGATATTTGTGAAAGAGAGAAGGAGGACCCAAAAGTAAGAGACAGTGACCTCATCGTTAGCTGTCCTCCTCTGTCTGTACTCACGGCAACAAGATCGCTTGACGGACAATTGGAGCATCACTGAACTGTGGGGAGGGCGGTTGTGGCTGGAAGTCTTTCCAGTTAGTATGAACTGTTGTAAGCTGTTGGGTGAGAAATCTTTTGGCTTTGAAATGGTATTTAGCTTGGTGATGTTTAGGAATTGGTTACAAAAGAAATAAAATGTGTAAGGCCATAAAATTCAGAATTGGTTTGTGATTTTATCCTTGTAAGTGATATTTTCCTAGTTAATAGACTTGTTGCGTCGAAGCAGCGTGTTGCAGTCGATGTATTTGGGGAATCTCTAGTTAGGTTAACAAAGGCTCGGGCATAATTGTTTCCTTGGAGGACGTGATGGACTAATAATGAGCTTGTTCTGTGCAGTAGTGTGCTGGACAGTTAAAGATGCACATTTCTGGGGTCCAAGGCCAGGACTGAAAATGTGTGTATGTCATCCTGTACATGGTTCGTGAGCGGCTGGGAGCGACTGTACATGTTCATGTATGTGTTTGAGCAGAGTGTGGAGAAGCTGCTTTTCACTAGCCAAGCACAGTTCAAGGGAGACAGGAGTTGAGCGGTTCAGGTTCTACCCTGGGGAATGTCACCGGGGGTCACTTTGATTGGTATGTGGGCTATTTCTTGTTTCTGTGGGGGACGGTATACAGTGGATTTGGGATGTTGCTTGTTTTTCACGGAACACACCATTGACGGGACTTGGGGCATTTTATGTTCAGACAGTTTACTCTTGATTGAATGTATGCCACTTAAAGGCTGGGGATAAATTTAGTTATGGAAGGAGGGCTACTTCCTGTTTATATGGAAGAGAGACCATTTTCATTGGGTGGGTAGGGAACACTAGCGATGGAATGAGGAACATTTTCTAGTCAAAGGAGACAGTTTTTGGGGACATGAGTTTTTCACACAAGCTCATGATGGGGAGGAGGGTTTTTTTTCCTGTAACTGCTCGTTCAAAGGCTTTGGGAGTTGGGGAAAGAGGAGCGCTCACAGCTGGCCCCCCTCCTGCTCCTTTGGAATGAGTTTGGGTTAGGGAAAGTGAGAGAGCTAGCGCTACGGTAGATCTGAGAGGTTGCCGTAGTCCAGGAGGGGCACGTATGGGAGGCAATCAGAGAGCACTTTTCTCCATGCAGGATTCAAATGTGCACAAGGGCTGCAGCTATTAGAAACTTTGTGCTTTGGGGTGCAGCTCCAGCCATCTTGTTTCTGAAGTAAATATTAACACTCAAATATTTAAATAGTATCCTGCTGTCCTCTTGGAAACCAATAATGATCTACGGTTAGTCAGTAACATTTTATGTATAATAAAAAATATGTCGTGTTTTGTTAGTCTTCTTCAGAAACAGGAAGTAGTTTAATGCCCCGCTGTAGCAGTCTGCTTTGCAGATGGTGCAATTCTAATTTTCCCCAATATCATCGTTCCCGTGACAAGATGCGTTCAATGTCTTCTTGGCCACATTCCCTCAGCGAAAACATGTCCTGTGCAGGGTCGATTCCGTGCTCGGGAACCCCAGGGATCTGTTGTCAATAGCATTCCACCTGGAAAGAAGGGGGTGAGTCAGGAATACTGTTCCCTCCAAAAAGAAGGGGTGCATCGTCAATAGTACTTCTCCTGGAAAGAAGAGGTGTGACACAACGACTGTCCCCTCGGGGAACAAGGGGTGTGTCACGAATCCTGTGCCCTCCAGAAAGAAGGATGTGGATAAATTGGAGAGAGTCCAGCGAGGGGCAACAAAAATGATTAGGGGTCTAGAACACATGACTTACGAGGAGAGGCTGAGGGAGCTGGGATTGTTTAGCCTGCAGAAGAGAAGAATGAGGGGGGATTTGATAGCTGCTTTCAACTACCTGAAAGGGGGTTCTAAAGAGGATGGCTCTAGACTGTTCTCAATGGTAGCAGATGACAGAACAAGGAGTAATGGTCTGAAGTTGCAGTGGGGGAGGTTTAGATTGGATATTAGGAAAAACTTTTTCACTAGGAGGGTGGTGAAACACTGGAATGCGTTACCTAGGGAGGTGGTAGAATCTCCTTCCTTAGAGGTTTTTAACGTCAGGCTTGACAAAGCCCTGGCTGGGATGATTTACCTGGGAATTGGTCCTGCTTCGAGCAGGGGGTTGGACTAGATGACCTTCAGGGGTCCCTTCCAACCCTGATATTCTATGATTCTATGATAAGGGGTGTGTTACCAATAGTACTCCTGGAAATGAGGTGTGGTACACATGCTGTCCTCTCTGGAACCAAGAGGTGTGACGTGAATACTGGCCCCCTCTCCCATTAAACAAGGGGTGTGTCATGTATACTGACCCTGCAGAAACCAGAAGCGTGACACAAATACTGGCCCCCCGAGGTGTGTTCTGAATACAGTCCCCTCTGGGAACAAGAAAGGGTGTATCATTAATAATGACAGGTTTCAGAGTAGCAGCTGTGTAAGCCTGTGTCTGTAAAAAGAAAAGGAGCTTCATCTGCCGTAGCTCACGAAAGCTTACACTCCAATACATTTGTTAGGCTCTAAGGTGCCGCAAGTACTCCTTATCTTTTTATCATTAATAGTATTGCTCCTGGAAACTATAGGTGTCATTAATAGTACACCTTGTGAGAACAAGAGGTGTGTCCTGAATAGTGTCTTTTCTAGGAATAAGAGATGTGCTACGAGTACCCTGCCCTCTGGACAGGAGGGGTGTGTCATGAATACCGTCTGCTCTGGGAACAAGGTGTGACCGGTGACTACCGTTCCCACCGAAACAAGGGGTGTGTCATGAATTGTAGTCCCCCTGGAAACAAAGGCATGTCGTGAATTGTAGTCCCCCCCAGAAACAAACGGTGTGTCCTGAATACTATCCCCCCGAAACAAGAGGGGTGTCATCAATAGTACTCCTCCTGGGAACGAGAAGTGAGTTCCGAATAACATCCCCCCGGAAACACGAGCGCTCTCATCAATAGTACTCGTGGGAACGAGAGGTGAGTCACAATTACTGTCCTCAGTGGGAACAAGCTGTGTGTCCCGAATATTGTGCCCCCCAGAAACAAGAAGTATGTCATCAATAGTGCTCCCTCTGGGAACAAGAGGTGGGTCCTGAATACTGTCCTCTCTGGAAGGGAGAAGTGTGTTACAAATACTGTCCCCCCGCCCCCAGAAAGAAGAGATGTTTTATCAATACTACTCGTCATAAAAACAAGTGGTGTGTCACGAATACTGTCCCCACGGGGACCAAGTATGTTCCGAAGACTGTTCCCTCCAGAGAGGAGAGGTGTGTTTTGAAAACAGTCCCCTCTGGGCACAAGGGGTGTATCCCAAACAGTGTCCCCTCCAGAAAGAAGGGGTGAGTCTCGAATAGCATCCCCTGTAGAAAGAAGCGGGTGAGTCATTAATAGTTCTCCTGAGAACAAGAGCTATGTGCGACATACTGTCCTTTCTGGCAACAAGAGATACGTTAGGAGTACAGTGTCCTCCAGAAACAAGAAGCGTGCCGTGAATACTGTCTCCTCCGGAAACAAGAGGTGTGTCATCAATAGTACTCTTCCCAGGAACGAGGGGTGTGTCATCATTGGTGGTACTCCTGGAAATAAGGGGTGTGTCATCATTCGTACTCCTAGTGGGAACAAGAGGTGTGTCCTCAATATCTTCCCCTCCGGAAAGGAGAGGTGTGTCCCGAATACCGTCCCCTCTAGAAACAAGTTTCAGAGTAACATCCGTGTTAGTCTGTCTTTGCAAAAAGAAAAGGAGTACTTGTGGGTTAGTCTCTAAGGTGCCACAAGTACTCCTTTTCTTTCTAGAAACAAGGGGTGTGTCCTGAGTACCGTCCCCTCTGGAAACAAGAGTTGTGCCATCAATAGTACTCCCCCTGGGAACAAGAGGTCTGTCCTGAACACCGTTCCTTCTGGGAAGAAGACATGTATTAATTATGAGTACAATGTTCTCTAGAAACAAGGAGTGAGTCTTGAATATTGTGTCCTCTGGAAATAAGAGGTGTCTCCTGAATACTACCCCATCCAGAAACAAGGAATGTGTCATGAATTGTAGTCCTGTTGGAAACAAGGGTGTGTACTGAATACTGCCCCCCGAAAACAAGAGGTGTGTCATCAATAGCACTCCTCCTGGGAACAAGGCGTGTGTCCTGAATACTGTCCCCTCTGGAAACAAGAGGTGTGTCATCAATAGCACTCCTCCTGGGAACAAGGGGTGTGTGCTGAAAAGTGCCCCCTCTGGAAACAACAGGTGTGATATGAATACCGCCCCCCCCCACCAGAAACAAGAGGTGCGTCATCAATAGCACTCCTCCTGGGAACAAGGAGTATGTCCTGAATACTGTCCCCTCCAGAAACAAGAGGTGTGTCATCGATAGTATTCCTCATGGGAACATGAGGTGTGCCCTGAATACTGTCCCGTCGAGAAACACAAGTACTTGTAGAACGTAATGTTAAAAATAATGGGTCATGGTTCCCTGGTGCCCTCTGTTTCAGTGCCCCTGTTCTCGCCCCCTCCCTACACTTGGAGCAATCCCCGGCCGAGCTGGTCCCAGGAACCTCTTGTCTGCTGTGTAGAGGCTGATGCTGGGGTGTCACAATCCCCCGTCTTTGTACCTGGTCTCTGCTGAGCTTGGGTAGGGGGGGTGAGGAGTCTGTGATGTTGCCTCTGTGTCCTGAGTGCTGCTGCTGGACTGAACAAGCCTTCTGATGAGTGAGGTCTCCATTTAAAATAAGAGTGTGCTGTCTCTCTCACTCTCCAGATACACACAGCCTCTCTCTCACATACACACTTGCACTGTTGTTGTTGTTGTTATAGTCTCTGCAATTTTATTCTTTCAAAGGAAGTAATATGTGCATGATGCATTTCAAAGTTTAAGGGTTACAATGCTGTTTGTTCATTTTTTTAATGTGGTGTGTGCATTTCATAAGTTTACTACTCAAATAATGAAATTGAAGGTAGAACTGAGTTCTAAAATGCCTAACCTGTCCGGGCCAGTAATTGTAATTGCTCAATTGACATTCATTATTTAAAATAACAACTATGAAGCACAATATGATAAAAGTCAGACAATCAAATAATAGTATCCTGCTAGAACATAAATTCTGCTTCTACTCACAACTGTAGACACCGCAGCTGAAGGTCGCTTATTTTCAAATCATATTTTTAGTGATATCTGTAAAATAACTTAATGTTTGTATGAAAATAAATGTGGTTCCATGTATGATACTAATAACCACGATGGACTCAAATGTTAGTAAAAAGAAAAGGAGTACTCATGGCACCTTAGAGACTAACAAATTTATTTGAGCGTAAGCTGTAGCTCATGAAAGCTTACGCTCAAAGAAATTTGTTAGTCTCTAAGATGCCACGAGTACTCCTTTTCTTTCTACGGATACAGACTAACATCTGCTACTCTGAAACCTGTCAAACGTTAGTGAGTCACATACATGATTTTGATCTATTGGTAAACATAAATGCAAAAATATTTAGAGAAATGAATTTCCTTTCTTAGTAAAAGGGAAAACACTACATCAATCATGTATGTTTATTTTAATGAATGGTTTTTTTCACTGCACTAAAAAGCATTTACTTAATTTTGGCTAGATAATGGTGGTAATGCAGTGTGTGTGTGTTAAATCAACTCTGCTTAAAATCTGCTTATTTGCTGACTTTGTATATATCTGTACTAAAGATAATGTACAAAATAGCAAACGTGTGTTTCTGATATCTGTGTTAAAGCTCCAGAACTGACACCTTCAGGCTTGGGAGTGGGAACAATCTCCTGATTGTTCTGAACTTACATATATATATAAAGAAAGAAAAAAATATAAACTGAAAATGTGGCTTTCGTTGGAGTTTGTATATATGTAAGAATTAGGATGTAGCTGACAGGAGTACTATATCTAAGTTATCATGTGCAAGAAACCTGGAGTTTTCAGGTGCTCAAATAGCCCCTGGAATCATGATTAAAATCACCTTCCCCCCCAAAAATATGAAAAGTCGCCTCCAGTGAGCCGGGAGTGGGCTCCAGCAAGATGCAGCCCCCTGCGTGACAGCACGAAGTCCACCTTGAGCCATGTGCCCAGTGCCAGGCACCACAAGCTGCAGCAGCAACGGAGGTGTCAGGGTGGCAATACACTATGCGACCCTTATGTCTGCGATTCTGCTGGGGGTGGTGGTGTCGCCTTAAGAACTGGACACCTACGCAGCAGCCAGTGCTCTCTAGCTGCCCATACAGTGCTCTGTGACCTTTGTCCATGTAAATTAAGCACTCGGAGGAAGCAGTGGGGTGTGCAGGGGATGCAGCCCAGGGCAAAGTACAAGTTTGCACAGGTTGCCATTTTCCCTAAAGTCGGTCATGGGGATGGTACGGTTTCTCTGGCCCATGGCAGCTGCCTGGGTGGCGTGTCAGGGATCGACACCATCCTCCATTTTGAACTCGAGGCCGTGGTATGCCCTCAAGCGTCAGCCAAGTAATCTTTCCATTACCCCCTAAATACCCTCTCACAGTACAAACCCCCTGCCCCAGCACCGTTGAGGTACCTCTTTTGGCAGCCCCCAACTGGACCTACCGTGGAGTCCCCTCTTCCCTCTAGGTAGCATTTTCTTTTAACGAACCTGAAACATGGTAATTATAGTGTTACTCGGTGATAGAGTTTGAGTCTTCTGCAAATTTGTATTGTAAGAAGGAAGGCCGATTAATACATCAAGACGAACAGCACTTACCACCGCTAAGCTAGGAATGAACTAAAGGGTTTCTGTGTCGCCTGAGTCTGTATTTATAGCTGCCTTTGGCTTCTAAAGCATGCTGGGAAACGGAGGGGTGGAGCTTAGGCAGTATATAAGCTGGGGTCTTGTCACAATAAGTCATTCGGCTTTGAGTTGGTTGAAAGAAATGCGCATAGGCGCTTATAGGGGTGTTTATAGTCAGGGTGAGTATCGATGCGAGGTAACGATTATATGTATTTGTGATTAATGTGCTATTTTTCTGTGCTTATTTTTGTGTAATGTGGTTTTCTTTCATTTCAGGTTGCTCATAGCGTGTTTGATTACCCTATTATCATTTGTATTTTCATTAGGAGGAAAGACATTAGGGGTTGTTTCCGACAGAGCTTCTGTTAAACAGACATCTGGTATCGGTAGAGCGTCCATGGTGTCAGACTGTTGTAGAAGCAAAGAAGTTTTCTGTCTGGGTTAGGTGGGGACCGGTCTGAGGAGACCGTAATATTTAGTACGAGTTTCTTCTCTTAATCTCAGCTGCTTGCCCCTCCTGTATTTTCTTCTACTTGGTTGCCTGAAACCATGCGAGTAGAGTTTATAAACCACGTTTGTAGTCAAGCTTTCTTTGTATTCGCAGCTGCATCCAGATCCGGTAACGAGTCGCATCGAGAAGTGAAGGGTTGTGCATATTTTTCTCTTCGTCCGTCGCAGGGCTGCTGTATTTTGTAAGCAATTTCAACATATGGGAGCGAAGGCCTGTCTACCGAGGCGAAGGAAATCTCGAGAGGGAGAGCACCTGTCCAATCTCCAAAGATAAAGTATACGCCAAAGCGTTCGATGGTCAGAAGCGTTTCTGATGTTGAGGCTGTTTCTTTAGTTACGGAAGTTCTCTAAACTCTGCTCATTCTTAATGGACCCTGAGGGGTGGGCGGGAGCTCACTGTACGGAGGGAGCGTGCGTTTCCCCCAAGCGTGCTGGCACAGTGACCTGTCTGTAACTAAAGATGCTCCCTTCTCAGTTCTTCTCTCTTACGCAGCACTGGTTTGGGATGACAGGTCCTCTACACGGTGGTGGTTTTCCGAGGAGGATGTGAGCATCCTAGTTAGTGATGGGTCCCTGCAGTGTAGGGAAAGGGGGAGAGCCGCCACTATCTAGAAGCGTAGCCATTTTCCGTGTGGATGAGAGTGTCCAATGTGGCGGGTATAGTAGCTGTTCCCTCTCAAGGAAACGGTATGCAGGTGAGGTCATCTTTCATATTGTGGTGTCGGGAGCTTTGTGAGTAGAGTTTATAACTGAGGTTTGCAGTCAAGCTTTGTTTTTATTTTCAAAAGTGTCCAGATCCGGTACCGTGTCGTTCCGTGGAAGGTCGTGACTAGTTCTCTGTGACCGTGTCACGACATCGCCATACGGCTGTCAACGTACGGGAGCGAAGGCCCGTGTAAAAAAGGACAAGACGATCTTGAGAGCTGGAGCTGCTGTCAAAATTAAGTCGGTGCCCAAGGATTCGATAGTCAGAACTATTTGTGCCTTTGAGGCTCCCTGTTTAGGGGCGGGGGTCCTGTAAACTCTCTCCCCAGTCTGAATGGGCACGTGAGGGGTGGGCGGGAGATGGTTGTACGGCGGGAGCGTGCATTTCTCCGAGGGAAGGTCGATCGCTGGCAGAGTGACCTGTCTGTAACTAGAGATGCTCAGTTCTCCGTTCTTCTCTCGTACGTGGCACTGGGTTCGCATCACCGGTCACCGTTTCCACCTTGCGTTCTCCTCTTCGTGGTGGTGGTTTCCGAGGAGGATGTGAGCATCCTAGTTAGCGATGGGTCCCAATTGTGGTGGGACACGTGGGGGGCCACCAGTATGTGGATGAGCATGTTTGGGGTGGGTGGGCGCTTCTCTGAGGGGGGTGTAATGTGTGGTAGGCGTTCCTTCCGTTCGGAAAGCAGTATGCAGGGGAGGTCATGTTTCAGATCGCGTCGTTGGGCGCTTTGCCAGTCGGTTTGCAGTCAAGCTTTGTTCGTCTCTGCAGGCACGTCCAGATCCTGTACCGTGTGGTGTCGTTCCGCGGAGGGTCGTGACTACTTCTGTCTGACCGTCACGTCAGCGTATGGGAGCGAAGGGCCGTGTACAAAGGACGAGACGATCTTGAGAGCGGGAGCGGCTGTCAAAGTTAAGTCTGTGCCGAAGGGTTCGATAGTCAGAAGTATATGTGCCGTTGAGGCTCCCTGTTTAGGGGCGGGAGTCCTGTAAACTCTCTCCTCAGTCTGAATGGGCACGTGAGGGGTGGGCGGGAGATGGTTGTACGGCGGGAGCGTGCGTTTCCTCCGAGGGAAGGTCGATCGCTGGCAGAGTGACCTGTCTGTAACTAGAGATGCTCAGTTCTCCGTTCTTCTCTCTCACACAGCACTGGGTTCGCATCTCTGGTCACCACTACCTTGTTTCCTCAGGAGGATGTGAGCATCTCAGTTAGCGATGGGCCCCAGTCAGGGTGGGAAAAGGCCATGAGTATCGTGTAAATTTTGAGTATGTTGCTTGTTCATTGTAACTGAATAGAAGTAGTTGGTTGCTCCTTCTTTGTGGGTAGGAATGTGTCAGGGCTCTTTTGGCTTGTCGAATATGTCAGTTTAGCAATGTGAGTTTGGCGTTATGGCATTTAGCAATAACGTGGCATTTATTGTTTGCGTGCCACAGGGGGATCCGAGTCCAGAACCGAGGGAACGGGCTGTGGCAAGCTGCAGAAGTACTTGTTTCCCAAAATGGAAGTGGATTTGACGTCAGGTTCGCAAGTTAAGTATGGTTATCGATCATGGTAGTCTTGTCGGTCCATTCTATGTTGAAGATGGGAAATACGTTTCACTGGGTGCACGTCAACGGGAATTTTGTTGTGTTTGTTTTAGAAACTGAGATGTTTGGCACGTTCAATGGCTGTAGAACAAATGCTAATCTTTTTTTGATTTCTCATAGGAAGCTATTTCTGTCCCTGCGGTCCGAAGATATCGGTGTCACTGGAGAAGACTGGTGTGCTTTGTTTGGAAGAATCGGGGTTAGATCATATATTTTTTGGGTTGTGATCAGAAGGGTCCTCTGTTTGATGGCTAGAATGTAGTAGAGCAGCGGTGTGGCAGTTCAGTGATGAGACAGAACACAGCTTTATGCAAGCAAACAGGCTGGTCAGCGGAGATGGGCTGTTCTGCCCCCCCGCCTTCCACCTTCTCCTTTTATTATATTTCTCCCCCTAAGCATTACACACTGCTACACAAAGGAATGTATGACATTGATTCATATGCTTAGTTACCATCCTCTATCTACTACAATCCTGGTTCTCAGGCCTTGAGCCCAGGCTAAAAAAGCCTCCCACAGTTGCTGTCCAAACAATCAAGTTCTCAGGGTTCATATCTAGCCCTTGTCCTTGGATAGAGCAATGTGTGCATTGCTTCTAGGAAACAGTCAGGGTGTGCCCCGCCTGCTTCCAGGTGGAATAGCTAGACATTAACCCTTCACAGCGGGGCTGGTGTCACTGTGTTCCGGTACCTAGCAGAACTACCAATATCATGAAATGGCATTATTGTCACTTTTGCAATCCCAATCGGAGAGATTGGGTTTATTTGTTCAGTCACTCATGTGAAGCAGTTCCTGTAATTACTTGCACAAGAAGTAACTTTCTTTTGAAAGGAGTCGGTCGTTTGCCACTTGAAACGTTCTAGCCATGAAAGTCACAAGAGAACAGCATTAGGGGTTGTATCATTGTTTTGGGCATTCGGAAGCGTTTGTCAATTGTTTCTGTATCGTTGTGCACGCTTTATTTGTAGAACCATAACGTAGAGCTTGGGTTGCGGTTAGATGACTCATTTAGTCATCCATGTCATAGCGTTTTAAATCACTGCAGTGATTTCGAAACCATGGTGCAGTGCAGTCAAACAGCCAGAAGGCTGACATCGTTACCAATTTGTCAGCCTTTTGGCTGACAAACACCTACAAGATCTCTTATCAAGCATTCTTACAACTACAATACCCACCTGCTGAAGTGAAGAAACAGATGGACAGAGCCAGAAGAGTACCCAGAAGTCACCTACGACAGGACAGGCCCAACAAAGAAAACAACAGAACGCCACTAGCTATCACCTTCAGCCCCCAACTAAAACCTCTCCAACGCATCATCAAGGATCTACAACCTATCCTGAAGGATGACCCATCACTCTCACAAATCTTGGGAGACAGGCCAGTCCTTGCCTACAGACACCGCCTCCCAACCTGAAGCAAATACTCACCAGCAACCACACAACAGAACCACTAACCCAGGAACCTATCCTTGCAACAAAGCCCGTTGCCAACTGTGTCCACATATCTATTCAGGGGACACCATCATAGGGCCTAATCACATCAGCCACACTATCAGAGGCTCATTCACCTGCACATCTACCAATGTGATATATGCCATCATGTGCCAGCAATGCCCCTCTGCCATGTACATTGGCCAAACTGGACAGTCTCTACGTAAAAGAATAAATGGACACAAATCAGACGTCAAGAATTATAACATTCAAAAACCAGTCGGAGAATACTTCAATCTCTCTGGTCACTCAATTATAGACCTAAAAGTCGCAATATTACAAAAAAAAGACTTCAAAAACAGACTCCAACGAGAGACTGCTGAATTGGAATTAATTTGCAAACTGGATACAATTAACTTAGGCTTGACTAGAGACTGGGAGTGGATGGGTCATTACACAAAGTAAAACTATTTCCCCATGTTTAGTTCCCCCCCCCAACCCCCCACTGTTCCTCAGACGTTCCTGTTAACTGCTGGAAATGGCCCACCTTGATTATCACTACAAAAGATTTTCTTCCCCGCCCCCCCCCCCCACTCTCCTGCTGATATTAGCTCATCTTAAGTGATCACTCTCCTTACAGTGTGTATAACACCCATTTTTTCGTGTTCTGTGTGTATATAACTCTCGCTGTATTTTCCACTGAATGCATCCGATGAAGTGAGCTGTAGCTCACGAAAGCTTATGCTCAAATAAATTGGTTAGTCTCTAGGGTGCCACAAGTACTCCTTTTCTTTTTCCGAATACAGACTAACATGGCTGCTACTCTGAAACCTAGATCTGAGAGGTTGCCCTAGTCCAGGAGGGGCACGTATGGGAGGCAATCAGTTAGAGAGTGTGTTTCTCCATGCAGGATTCAAATGTGTGCGAGGGCTGCAGCTATTAGAAACTTTGTGCATTGCGGTGCAGCCCCAGCCATCTTGTTTCTGGAGTAAATATTAATAGCAACACTCAAATAGTATCCTGCTGTCCTCTCAGAAACCAATAATAATCTACGGTTACTCAGTAACATTTTATGTATAATACAAAATATGGTGTGTTTTGTTAGTCTTCTTCAGAAACAGGAAGTAGTTTAATTCCCTGCTGTAGCAGTCTGCTTTGCAGATGGTGTGATTTTAATTTTCCCCAATATAATTCTTCCTGTGAGAAGATACGTTCAATGTCTTCTCGGTCACATTCCCTCAGTGAAAAAATGTCTCATGCAGGCTTGGGAACCCCAGGGATATGTTGTCAATAGCATTCCACCTGGAAAGAAGGGGGTGAGTCAGGAATACTGTCCCCTCCAAAAACAAGGGGTGCGTCGTCAATAGTACTTCTCCTGGAAACAAGAAGTGTGACACAAAGTCTGTCTCCTCTAGGAACAAGGGGTGTGTCACAAATACTGTGCCCTCCAGAAAGAAGATGTGTGTGACAAATACTCTCCCTTCCAGAAACAAAGGGTGTGTTACCAATAGTACTCCTCCTGGAAATGAGGTGTGATATGCATGCTGTCCTCTGTGGAACCAAGAGGTGTGACGTGAATACTGTCCCCCTCTCCCATTAAACAAGGGGTGTGTCATGTATACTGACCCTGCAGAAACCAGAAATGTGACACACAGACTGTCCCCACTGGGACCTTGAGGTGTGTGCTGAACACAGTCCCCTCTGGGAACAAGAGATGTGTCTAGAATTGGAATTCATTTGCAAATTGGATACAATTAACTTAGGCTTGAATAGAGACTGGGAGTGGCTTAGTCATTATGCAAGGTAGCCTATTTCCCCTTGTTTTTTCCTACCCGCCCCCCCGACGTTCTTGTTAAATCCTGGATTTGTGCTGGAAATGGCCCACCTTGATTATCATACACAATGTAAGGAGAGTGGTCACTTTGGATAAGCTATTACCAGCAGGAGAGTGAGTTGGTGTGTGTGTGTGGGGGTGTGTGTGTGTGAGAAAACCTAGATTTGTGTTGGAAATGGCCCAACTTGATTATCATACACATTGTAAGGAGAGTGGTCACTTTAGATAAGCTATTACCAGCAGGAGAGTGAGTTTGTGTGTATGGGGGAGACGGGGGGGGGGGGGGGGGGAGAACCTGGATTTGTGCTGGAAATGGCCCAACTTTATTATCATACACATTGTAAGGAGAGTGATCACTTTAGATAAGCTATTACCAGCAGGAGAGTGGGGTGGGAGGAGGTATTTTTTCATGCTTTGTGTGTATATAATAAGATCTTCTAAACTTTCCATAGTATGCATCCGATGAAGTGAGCTGTAGCTCACGTAAGCTTATGCTCAAGTAAATTGGTTAGTCTCTAAGGTGCCACAAGTCCTTCTGTTCTTTTTGCGACTACAGACTAACATGGCTGTTACTCTGAAACGTGTCTAGAATAGTGTCCCTTCCCGAAAGAAGGGGTGTATCATTAATAATGACAGGTTTCAGAGCTCACTTCATTGGCCGCAGCTCACGAAAGCTTATGCTCTAATACATTTGTTAGTCTCTAAGGTGCCACAAGTCCTCCTGTTCTTTTTATCATTAACAGTATTACTCATGGAAACTACAGGTGTGATTAATAGTACAGCTCTTGAGAACAAGAGGTGTGTCCTGAATAGTGTCCTTTCTAGGAATAAGAGATGTGCTATGGGTAGCCTGCCCTCCGGACACGAGGGGTGTGTCATGAATACTGTCTGCTCTGGGAACGAGGTGTGATCAGTGAATACTGTTCCCACCTGAAACAAGGGGTGTGTCATGAATTGTAGTCCCCCAGGAAACAAAGGGCATGTCGTGAATTGTAGTCGCTGCAGAAACAAGCAGTGTGTTCTGAATAGTGTCCCCCCTGAAACAAGAGGGGTGTCATCAATAGTACTCCTGGGAAAAAGAGGTGTGTCACAATTACAGTCCCCAGTGGGACCGAGAGGTGTGTTCTGAATACTGTCTCCTCTGGGAACAAGGGGTGTGTCCTGAATATTGTGACCCCCAGAAACAAGAAGTGTGTCATCAATAGTGCTCACTCTGGGAACAAGAGGTGAGTCCTGAATACAGTCCTCTCTGGAAAGGAGAGGTGTGTAACAAATACTGTCCTCTCACAGAAAGAAGGGGTGTTTTATCAATAATACTTCTCGTAAAAACAAGTGGTGTGTCACGAATCCTGTCCCCACCGGGACCAAGAAGTATGTTCCGAAGACTGTTCCCTCTAGAGAGGTGTGTTCTGAATACAGTCTCCTCTGGGAATAAGGGGTTTATCCTGAATAGTGTCCCCTCCAGAAAGAAGGGGTGAGTTTCGAATAGAGTCCCCTGTAGAAAGAAGGGGTAAGTCATTAATAGTTCTTCTGAGAACGAGAGCTATGTCCAGCATACTGTCCTTTCTAGCAGCAAGAGATGTGTTATGAGTACAGTGTCCTCCAGAAATAAGAAGTGTGCCATGAATACTGTCTCCTCTGGAAACAAGAGGTGTGTCATCAATAGCGTTGGGGACACTGGGGCATGGCCACTAGGTAAGTTGAGCGGATGGAAGACCACGAGTGTCGATGAAGCCCCCTCGCATTAGGCCCCGGTGTTCTTGGCCCCCCCTCCTGCCTGGAGGCACTCGCAGCAGCTCTGCGTACTAGGCCCAAGTGTCCTTGGCCCCCCCGCCTGGAGGCACACACAGCAGTTATGCTGAGGATCTGCAACTATAGGCTGTGAAGTCAGATTGCCTGAAACTAAGCAAGGCCACACAGGGCAAATATGGAAAAACAATGCTAAATAAAGCAGCTTTATGTATAGTTTAACAAATAATACAAAGAATTAGGGAACTAGCTGGGAACTGAATTGGCTGGCTATATAAATACTTGGAGCAGCTTGCTATTAAATAAGTATGCTAAAAAAAAAGGATGTATAAAAGCCTGTGTAACTTCCTGCTCTGTGTACAGGATTTGAGATTCAAATCTCCCTGTGCCTTTTTGAAGCTTTAAATAAACTTTTTTGCTTTTTTACCCCGTTGTAATTATTGGGTGTAGCACACCGGGTAACGAACCAACTCAAGCTGTTGTTCAGCCTCTCGGCACTGGGTGCCGGCAACAGCTTTTGGCGTCCCTGGGTGGGCGACGAGGCTGCAATTTAGCCTTGCCCGGACCCTTCCTGGAGGTCGAGGATTGCGGCGAGAACCGACGCCCAGCGCGCACTGGTGAGTTCATCGGGGCCTCGAAGGAGACGCAATTTGATCGACCCCAGAGGGCACAACGGTGCAAGGCACTCATATAGTGGAGAAGCAGTTGTCTACGGCGGTGAAGAACCGGTCCCTTAGACATGGGGGAGAAGCAGCTGCAGGCCACGGTGAAGAACCGGTCCCTTGGATAAGGTAGGAACCTTTTAAAATCCGGATTGTATGCTCTGTTGGAACCTGGGGACGCCCAGAGTTACCCTGTAGGTATGGGACAGGGACAGAGCTCAGGGGTTAGGGCACAGTGTACGCCCCTAGAGTGCATTCTAGCAAACTAGAAGGTATTTGGTGCGAATCCAATGACTAAGAGCCAATTAAAACAATTCTGTACAGTTGACTGGCCTCAATATCAACTAGAGGACCAGGAGTGGTGGCCACCAGGAGGGTCAATTAATTACAACACGATCCTCCAATTAGTTTTGTTTTGTCAGTGAATGGGTAAATGGAATGAATATTTGTATGCATAAGCGTTTATGGTTTTAAGGAATAGAACAGAGCTGTAATTCTGCAAAGTTGTAATTTGACTCCGACTGGTTCGGTAGTAGCTAATGTTAGTCCCCAGACCCCCACCCCCACTGTAATGGCAGAGCCGGTGTCCCCTTCGGCCCCCACACCCCCACCGTATAAGGGTAGGATGCCTCGGGGTTACAGAGATTGCCCCCTCGATGGTACTCTATCCTTTGCTTACCGAGACTGTTGTGGCTTGCCCAGGGGCAGACAGACATCAGGCAAGTTTACACCCATGTGCCATTCAATCCAATAGACTTAGCAGCTTTTAAAACACAGGCTGGGGAATTCTCAACGAATGCAAGCAGGTTTATTTCAGTCTTTGAGGGGTGCCTCAGTAGTCACAAGCCGATTGAGACGACTGTAATATCCTCCTGAGAACCCTGTTGTCTGAGGTGGAGAGGGATCAGGTTATAGCTAAGGCAAGAACGCGTCAGCGTCAGCGTTCAAGCAAAAAAAAAAAGAAGAAGAAGAAGAAGAAAGGAATCTATCTGTCAAGTTCCTCTCCAAATAATTGTAAGCGGCTCAGGGCATTTCCGGGTATGGCAGGCTTTTGCAGGATATGGATCCCAGAGTTTGGACTGTGGGCTAAACCCCTGTACGACTGTGTAAAAGGAGTACATCATGACCCCTTCTATTGGACCCCAGAGGCTGATAGGGCATTTAAAATCCTGAAAAGAAAATTGATGGACGCCCCAGCTCTGGACCTGCCGGATCTCTCTAAGACGTTTCAGTTGTATGTACGTGAACGAAGGGGGGTGGCCCTAGGAGTGCTTACACAGCTGTTAGGAGCATGGAGACGTCCCGTGGCTTATTTTTCTAAGCAATTGGATCAGGTTGCAAAGGGTTGGCCGGCATGTTTACGGGCGGTCGCAGCTACTGCCCTATTGCTTGAGGAAGCTGAGAAGCTAACATTGGAAGGGGTTATGCAAATCTATACTCCCCATATGGTCCAAGCCTTATTGGATGCAAAGGGAGGGCTTTGGCTCACCCAGGCTCGGATTGCTCGGTACCAGGCTAAGCTGTTAGGGAACTCTGAAGTCACCTTACAGCCTTGCCCCTCCCTTAACCCAGCCACCCTCTTGCCAGAAACAGAGGAACAGAAACATGACTGTTTAGAGATCATAGATGTCCAGTACTCCAGCCGTCCGGATTTAAAGGATGTACCCCTCCCAAATGCAGATTATGAGTGGTACACTGATGGTAGCAGTACTGTAATAGATGGGCAAAGGAGGGCGGGTTACTCTGTTGTGACCCTCCATGACACCGTGGAAGCTGAAGGTTTGCCTGCTGGGACCTCTGCCCAGCTTGCTGAACTAATAGCCCTGACCCGTGCACTTGAACTGTCAAAAGGAAAGCGGGTCAACATTTTTACTAATTCAAAGTATGCTTTTAGTGTGCTGCATGCTCATGCTGGCCTATGGAAGCAAAGGGGAATGCTGACAGCCCAAGGCTCCCCAGTCAAGTACGGGCCCCAAATCCTCCGGCTCCTAGAAGCCATACAACTCCCCTCGGAAGTGGCAGTGGTACATTGTAAAGCCAATCAAAGGAAGAATCAAGATATGGCCAAAGGTAACGCCCGGGCAGATAGAGAGGCAAAGCATGCTGCCACCCTGCCATCCCCTCAGACTGAGAACGCCCATATGCATGCCCTTATCCCATCAGTAGGGGAGCTTCCAACCCCTCAGTACTCTGGGGAGGAGAGACAGCTAACTGACAAACTCAATCTCCGGGAAAAGGAGAGATGGCTCCATTCCCCAGAAGGGAAGGTCCTCTTACCAAAGGGCCTAATCCGGCCAGTGCTGCAGAAACTACATCAAACCACTCATGCTGGCAGGGAAGCACTTATCCAACTAATGGGAAAATATTTTATCACTTCCGGACTCCGACCCCTGGCTGCCCAGGTACAAGCGGACTGCTTAGTCTGCCAAAAGAATAACCCCCGACCGGGACATCCTGTGCCATCAGCTGCCCTAGAACCCACTCCGGGCCCTGGACAAGTGTGGCAAATAGACTTTACTGAGTTTCCCCGGACCCAAGGGTTCAAATATCTCCTAGTTATAGTGGATCGGTTCAGCGGATGGCCAGAAGCCTTCCCATGCCGTAATTGCACTGCCAAAACAGTGGCCCTCAAGTTTGTTAAGAAGATCATTCCTCGCTTTGGACTCCCCCTGTGGATGAAATTTGACAACGGGACACACTTCACATCAGAAATCATTCAAAGCATCTCACATGCCTTACAGATCCCCTGGAAACTCCATACGCCCTGGAAACCGCAAGCCAGTGGGGTAGTGGAGCGTACCAATCAGACCCTTAAATGGCATCTCTCAGAAGTGTGCCAAGAAGCCTCACTGCGATGGCCTGATGCTTTGCCCCTCGTCCTACTCCGTATCCCCATTCTCCCAAAGGGTAGATTAGGGTTCAGTCCCTTTAAAATGATGTTTAAAAGGGCATGGCCTGTGAATGGCACCCCGGTTCTGTCAGGGGAATGGGAGTTGGGTAATGTTTTTTTGTCACAGTATATGTGTTCCCTGTCTGCTGTTCTCTTGTCTCTTCACAGGTATACCAAGGATTCCCAGCCTCTCCCCTTGGACTCTCCCATTCACTCCTTACAGCCTGGTGACCCTGTGCTTGTTCGCACCTGGAAAAACGAGCCTCTCCAGGAAAAGTGGAAAGGACCCTATACCGTCCTGCTGATCTCCCATACAGTGGCAAAAATCGAGGGACACAAGAACCGGATCCATCACTCTCGTCTGAAGGCAGTACCCACCCCCTCGTCAGCAGAACATTGGACCGTCCAACCTGCTGACTCCTCATCTAGTGACGATCTCGGGCTAAAGCTACTGTTTAAAAAACACAAATAGCGGGCACCTTAATGCTAAAATGGGCCCACCCAGGTACTGGAGACCCTGGGTTGGGAAG
Source organism: Lepidochelys kempii (assembly GCF_965140285.1). NCBI lineage: Eukaryota > Metazoa > Chordata > Testudines > Cheloniidae > Lepidochelys > Lepidochelys kempii. The sequence continues at coordinate 32,726 of NC_136399.1, read as the reverse complement.
ACTCTGGTAATAATTAATTGGGTAACATTGTTATGCTCCCGATATGCACACTTTGGAAATACCAATACAGAGAATAACTCCTTTGTTTCGCTTGTGCACCATGTTGCTAATTTAACAAACCAGACTGATTGCTGGGTATGTGCTCCAACTCCACTGTCCCCCAAAAACAGGAATGCCCCTTGACATGCTGCCCTTGACCCTAGCAGAATTAGCCACCACCAAAAAGCAGAAAAGAACGGACTCGCCATTCTGGAATAAGACCTCTTTACAGCAAGCCACCTATCAGGACCAGAAGTATTCAGTTGCAGTACTCACTAAGGAAGTGTTATGTTTTACCTAAAACCAATCTAATCACTATGAGCGTCCTGTGGGAAAAAGCTCCTGTGTTATTACACAGTGGGCTGATGGGTATTAAATAAAAACCAAAAGGGGAGGCCAACAGTGTGGGTGTAATGGTTCCTCCCCTTTTAAAGAAACTCTTACAAATACTCTTACCACAAAAAAAAAGGTTTGGAAATATAACTTGCAGTCCAGTTAATATCTCCAATGTAGCAAGCCAATGGTGGGTTTGTAATGGTCCCTGTGGCAAGTATAATTTAAACGGCACAATTAAAAACGCCCCCACTTGTCCCCAATCAAAAAAAATAAGATGCCCCCTTAGGGGCATATAAATTGTTTAAAAAAAGCAGCCAAAGCAGCCTTAAATATCCCAGAAATCCTCTTAAAAATAGTCCTTACTGGGCCCTACAGGGTCACTATATTATATGTGGCCAAAAGGCTTACAAGGTGCTGCCAGCCAACTGGACAGGTAGCTGTTATATAGCTCATGGAGTTCCTCATCTGTCAATAACTGCCACACTGCCCAAGAAAAAAATTAAAAATGCCCAAGACACCTCTGTTAAGTCACAAAAAAAAAACCTGTGGCAACTGACTACGGCATTGAAGGGCAATATAAAAAATCCCCTCACAACCAAGAAGCTTGTAGGGTGCTCTGTACTGGGAATAGCGCCACTGTTTACCGGGCCAGCCATGGCATGCATAGGCCGCTATAGTATAAGGCTGCAAATGGTACTTAAAAAGGTGGCCTTAAAGTTAAAAAACTCGGTTAGTAATTTAGGGTCAGCAATAAAAACATTAAATAAAAAGGTACAGCAGCTCAAAACGTTTTCCCTCCAAAACAGGCTGGCTTTGGACTATCTCTTGGCATCCCAAAAAGGGGTATGTGCCCTCGTCGGGCCCCAATATTATGTATATGTAAATAATAGCAGTTATAAAATCTATAAAAAGGTGGTACAGGCTGAGGCCCATGCCCGAACCAGAGCACAGGTTGCCTATACTGCCCCAGAGAACAATTGGTTGCAAACCTTGTTTTCAGGCTGGGGTTTGTCGTCTTGGCTTGGTGGTTTATTTAGCCTGCTATTGAAAATTCTCTTTCCTGTATTGCTTGTATTACCGGTATTATGCTGTGCAGTATTGTGTTAAGGCCCTTTTGCAAAAGTTAATAAGTCGTTCTCTTCAGGGCTATCACAAAATGCTTATGCAAAGTCCTATTGTAAAAAAATAAGTAGCCCAAATAAAAAAACGCAGAGCCAAGGTTGTTGAGTGTTCTCAAAGGGGGGAGTTGTTGAGGACACTGGGGCATGGCCACTAGGTAACTCGAGGGGATGGAAGACCATGAGTGTCGATGAAGCCCCCTTGCACTAGGCCCCGGTGTCCTTGGCCCCCCCCCCCCCCCCCCCCCGCCTGGAGGCACTCGCAGCAGCTCTGCGTACTAGGCCCAAGTGTCCTTGGCCCCCCCGCCTGGAGGCACACACAGCAGTTATGCTGAGGATCTGCAACAATAGGCTGTGAAGTCAGATTGCCTGAAACTAAGCAAGGCCACACAGGGCAAATATGGAAAAACAATGCTAAATAAAGCAGCTTTATGTATAGTTTAACAAATAATACAAAGAATCAGGGAACTACCTGGGAACTGAATTGGCTGGCTATATAAATACTTGGGGCAGCTTGCTATTAAATAAGTATGCTAAAAAAAAGGATGTATAAAGCCTGTGTAACTTCCTGCTCTGTGTACAGGATTTGAGATTCAAATCTCCCTGTACGTTTTTGAAGCTTCAAATAAACTTTTCTGCTTCTCCACCCCATTGTAATTATTGGGTGTAGCACACCGGGTAACAAGCCAACTTCAGCTGTTGTTTAGCCTCTTGGCACTGGGTACCGGCATCAATAGTACTCCTGGGAACAAGGGGTGTGTCCTCATTAGTACTCCTAGTGGAAACAAGAGGTGTGTCCTCAATACCGTCCCCTCTGGAAACAAGAGTTGTGTCATCAATAGTACTCCCCCGGGAACAAGAGGTGTGTCCTGAACACCGTTCCTTCTGGGAAGGAGAGATATATTATGAGTACAATGTCCCCTGGAAACAAGGAGTGTGTCTTGAATACTATGTTCTCTGGAAGTAAGAGGTGTCTCCTAAATACTGCCCCATCCAGAAACAAGGAGTGTGTCATGAATCGTAGTCCTGCTGGAAACAAGGGTGTGTACTGAATACTGCCCCCCCCGAAACAAGAGGTGTGTCATCAATAGCACTCCTCCTGGGAACAAGGGGTGTGTGCTGAAAAGCGTCCCCTCTGGAAACAACAGGTGTGACGTGAATACTGCCCCTCCCCCGACCAGAAACAAGAGGTGTGTCATCAATAGCACTCCTCCTGGGAACAAGGAGTGTGTCCTGAATACTGTCCCCTCCAGAAACAAGAGGTGTGTCATCGATAGTATTCCTCATGGGAACATGAGGTGTGCCCTGAATACTGTCCCGTCGAGAAACACAAGTACTTGTAGAACGTAATGTTAAAAATAATGGGTCATGGTTCCCTGGTGCCCTCTGTTTCAGTGCCCCTGCTCTTGCCCCCTACCCACACTTGGAGCAACCCTTGGCCAAGCTGGTCCTGGGAACCTCTTGTCTGCTCTGCAGAGGCTGATGCTGGGGTGTCACAATCCCCCTGTCTTTGTATCTGGTCTCTGCTGAGCTTGGGTAGGGGGGTGAGGAGTTTGTGCTGTTGCCTCTGGGTCCTGAATGGGAGATGCTGAGTGCTGCTGCTGGACTGAACAAGCCTTTTGATGAGCGAGGTCTCCGCTTAAAGTAAGAGTGTGCCGTCTCTCACTCTCCAAATACACACAGCCTCTCTCTCACATACACACTTGTACTGTTGTTGTTATTACTGCCTTTGAAAGAATAAAATTGCAGAGACTATATGTGCATGGTGCATTTTGAAGTTTAAGGGTTACAGTGCTGGTTGTTTATTTTTTTCTGCGGTCTGTGCATTTCATAATTTTACTACTCAAATAATTAAATCTAAGGTAGAAATGAGTTCTAAAATGCCTAACCTGTCCTGGCTGGTAATTGTAATTGCTTAATTGTCATTAATTATTTAAAATAACAATGATAAAGCACAATATGATAAAAGTCAGACAATCAAATAATAGGATCCTGCTAGAACATAAATTCTGCATCTACTCACAACTGTAGACAGTGCAGCTGAAGGTCGCTTATTTTCAAATCATACTTTTAGTGATATCTGTAAAATAACTTAATATTTGTATGAAAATAAATGTGGTTACATGTACAATACTAATAACCATGATGTACTCAAATGTTAGTAAAAAGAAAAGGAGTACCTGTGGCACCTTAGAGACTAACAAATTTATTTGAGCATAAGCTGTAGCTCACGAAAGCTTATGCTCAAATAAATTTGTTAGTCTCTAAGGTGCCACAAGTCCTCCTGTTCTTTTTGCGAATACAGACTAACAAGTCTGCTACTCTGAAATCTGTCAAACGTTAGTGAGTCATGTACATGATTTTGATCGATCGGTAAACATAAATGCAAAAATATTTAGAGAAACGAATTTCCTTTCTTAATAAAAGAGAAAACACCACATCAATCATGTATGTTTATTTTAGTGAATGGTTTTTCACTGCACTAAAAAGCATTTACTTAATTTTGAGTAGATAACGGTAGTAACGCAGACTCTGTGTTAAATAAACTCTGCTTAAAATCTGCTTATTTGCTCACTTTGTATATATCTGTACTAAAGATAATGTACAAAATAGCAAATGTGTGTTTCTGATATCTGTGTTAAAGCTCCAAAACTGACACCGTCAGGCTTGAGAGTGGGACTGTCTTGCTGTATTGTCTCCTGATTGTTCTAAACGTACACAGATACAAACTCCAACTAAATCCACATTTTCAGTTTATATTTTTTCCTTCATATATATATATGTGTGTGTGTGTGTGTGTATAGACACACACACACACACACACACACATATATATGAAATAGGATTTAGCTGACAGGAGTTCTATATCTAAGTTATCATGTGCAAGAAACCTGGAGTTTTCAGGTGCTCAAATAGCCCCTGGAATCATGATTAAAATTGCCTTACCCCCCAAAATATGAAACGTTGCCTCTGGTGAGCTGGGAGCGGCCAGAGGGCTGTGGGCTCTGGCAAGATGCAGCCCCCTGTGTGACAGCACAAAGTCCACCTTGAGCCGCATGCTGAGTGCCAGGCACCACAAGCTGCAGCAGCAACGGCGGCGTCAGGGTGGCATTGTGCTACGCGACCCTTACGTCTGCAATTCTGCCGGGGGTGGTGGCATCACCTGGCAGCCAGTGCTCTCTAGCTGCCCATACAGTGCTTAATTTGTGCCGGGCCTGAGCTCTGTGACCTTTGTCTACGTAAATTAAGCACTTGGAGGAGGCAGTGGGGTGTGCAGGGGATGTGGGGGAGGTAGCTCAGGGCAAAGTACAAGTTTGCACAGGTTGCCATTTTCCCTAAAGTCAGTCATGGGGATGGTGCAGTTTCTCTGGCTTGTGGCAGCTCCCCGGGCAGCATGTCAGGGAGTGACACTGCCCTCCATTTTGAGCTTGAGGCCGCGGTATGCCCTCAAGCATCAGCTAAGTAATCTTTCCATTACCCCCTAAATACCCTCTCACAGTACAAACGCACCCCTCCAGCACTGTTGAGGTACCTCTTTCAGCAGCCCCCAACTGGACCTACCGTGGAGTCCCCTCTTCCCTCTAGGTAGCGTTTTCTTTTTACGAACCTGAAACATGGTAATTATAGTGTTACTCGGTGATAGAGTTTGAGTCTTCTGCAAATTTGTATTGTAAGAAGGAAGGCTGATTAATACATCAAGATGAACAGTGCTTGCCACTGCTAAGCTAGGAATGAACTAAAGGGTTTCTGTGTCGCCTGAGTCTGTATTTATAGCTGCCTTTGGCTTCTAAAGCATGCTGGGAAACGGAGGGGTGGAGCTTAGGCAGTATATAAGCTGGGGTCTTGTCACAGTAAGTCATTTGGCTTTGTGTTGGTTCAAAGAGATGTGCATAGGTATCCGTAGGGGTGTTTATAGTCATAGTGAGCATTAATATGAGGTAATGATGACATGTATTTGCATTAGTGTACTATTTTTCTGTGCTTATTTTTGTGTAATGTGGTTTTCTTTCATTTCAGGTTATTCATAGTGTGTTTGATTCACATGTTATCATTTGTATTTTCATTAGGGGGAAGACATTGAGGGTTGTTTCCGACAGAGCTTCTGTTAAACACACATCTGGTATTGGTAGCGTGTCCATGGTGTTGGACTGTTGTAGAAGTATAGAAGTTTTCTGTCTGGGTTAGGAGGGGAGTGGTCTGAGGAGACTGTAATATTTAGTAAGAGTTTCTTCTCTTAACCTCAACTGCATTCTCCTCCTGTATTTTCTCCTACTCACTTGTCTGGAATCCTGTGAGTAGAGTTTATAAACCATGTTTGCAGTCAAGCTTTCTTTGTATTCGCAGCTGCATCAAGAAACGGTACCGAGTCGCATTGTGACGTGAAGGGTTGTGAATATTTTTCTCTTTGTCCGTCACACAAGTGCTGTATTTTGTAAGCAATTTCAACATACGGCAGCGAAGGCCTGTCTACCGAGGCGAAGGAGATCTCAAGAGGTAGAGCACCTGTCCAATTTCCAAAGATAAGTATATGCCAAAGCGTTTGATGGTCAGAAGCGTTTCTGATGTTGAGGCTCTTTCTTTAGTTATGGGAGTCCTCTAAACTCTGCTCATTCTTACAGGGCCTGTGAGGGGTGGATGGGAGTTCATTGTATGGAGGGAGCAGTGTGTTTCCCCTGAGCGTGCTGGCAGAGTGCCCTGTCTGTAACTAGAGATGCTCCGTTCTCAGTTCTTCTCTCTTATGCAGCACTGGGTTGGCATGACAGGTCACCGCTTCCACCTTGCGTTTTCCTCTACACGGTGGTGGTTTTCCGAGGAGGATGCGAGCATCCTAGTTAGCGATGGGTCCCTGTGGTGTAGGGAAAGGGGGAGAGCCACCACTATGTAGAAGCGTAGCCATTTTCCATGTGGATGAGAGTGTTCTATGTGGGGGGTGTAATGTGTAGTAGCTGTTCCCTCTCAAGGAATCGGTATGTAGCTGAGGTCATCTTTCATATTGTGGTGTCGGGAGCTTTGTGAGTAGAGTTTATAACTGAGGTTTGCAGTCAAGCTTTGTTTTTACTTTCAAATGCGTCCAGATCCAGTACCGAGTAGTCTCATTCCGTGGAGGGTCGTGATTACTTCTCTTTGACCGTCACGACATCGCTGTACGGTTGTCAACGTAGGGGAGGAAAGGCCCACGTACAAAGGACAAGAAGATCTTGAGAGCGGCAGCGGCTGTCAAAGTTAAGTCTCTGCCGAAGGGTTCGATAGCTAGAAGTATTTGAGCCATTGAGGCTCCTCGTTTAGGGGCGGGAGTCCTCTAAACTTTCCCCATTCTGAATGGGCACGTGAGGGGTGGGCGGGAGCTCGTTGCACGGAGAGAGCGTGCGTTTCCCCCGAGGGAAGGTCGATCGCTGGCAGAGTGACCTGTCCGTAACTAGAGATGCTCCGTTCTCAGTTCTTCTTCTTCTCTCGTACGCAGCACTAGTTTTGCATCACAGGTCGCCGCTTCCAACTTGTGTTCTCTTCTACGTGGTGGTGGTTTTCCGAGGAGGATGTGAGCATCCTAGTTAGCGATGGGCCCCCGTTTTGGTGGGACACGGGGAGGGCCACTGATATGTGGATGAGCGTGTTTGGGGTGGGTGGGTGCTTCTCTCGGGGGGCGGGGGTGGGTAATGTTTAGTAGGTATTCCTTCTCTTTAGGAAGCAGTATGTAAGTGAGGTCATCTTTTGTATCGTGTATCTGGGAGCTTTGCGAGTAGGTTTTCGGTCAAGCTTTGTTTGTATTTGCAGATGCTTCCACATCCAGTACCATGTCATGTTAGCATATGGGAGCGAAGGTCCGTGTACAAAGGACAAGAAGATCTTGAGAGCAGGAGCGGCTGTCAAAGTTAAGTCTCTGCCGAAAGGTTTGGTAGCCAGAAGTATTTGAGCCATTGAGGCTCCTCATTTAGGGGCGGGAGTCCTCTAAACTCTCCCCATTCTGAATGGGCACGTGAGGGGTGGGCGGGAGCTTGTTGCACGGAGAGAGCGTGCGTTTCCCCCGAGGGAAGGTCGATCGCTGGCAGAGTGACCTGTCCGTAACTAGAGATGCTCCGTTCTCAGTTCTTCTTCTTCTCTCGTACGCAGCACTAGTTTTGCATCACAGGTCACCGCTTCCAACTTGTGTTCTCCTCTACGTGGTGGTGGTTTTCTGAGGAGGATGTGAGCATCCTAGTTAGCGATGGGCCCCCGTTTTGGTGGGACACGGGGAGGGCCACCGATATGTGGATGAGCGTGTTTGGGGTGGGTGGGTGCTTCTCTTGGGGGGGTGGGGGGGTGGGTAATGTTTAGTAGGTGTTCCTTCTCTTTAGGAAGCAGTATGTAGGTGAGGTCATCTTTTGTATCATGTATCTGGGAGCTTTGCGAGTAGGTTTTCGGTCAAGCTTTGTTTGTATTTGCAGATGCTTCCACATCCAGTACCATGTCATGTTAGCATATGGGAGCGAAGGTCCGTGTACAAAGGACAAGAAGATCTTGAGAGCAGGAGCGGCTGTCAAAGTTAAGTCTCTGCCGAAAGGTTTGGTAGCCAGAAGTATTTGAGCCATTGAGGCTCCTCATTTAGGGGCGGGAGTCCTCTAAACTCTCCCCATTCTGAATGGGCACGTGAGGGGTGGGCGGGAGCTCGTTGCACGGAGAGAGCGTGCGTTTCCCCCGAGGGAAGGTCGATCGCTGGCAGAGTGACCTGTCCGTAACTAGAGATGCTCCGTTCTCAGTTCTTCTTCTTCTCTCGTACGCAGCACTGGGTTTGCATCACAGGTCACCGCTTCCACCTTGGGTTCTCCTCTATGCGGTGGTGGTTTTCTGAGGAGGATGTGAGCATCCTAGTTAGTGATGGGTCACAATGTGGTGGGACATGTGGAGGGCCACCAGTATGTGGATGAGACTGTTTATGGTGGGTGGGTGCTTCTCTGAGGGGGCTGTAATGTTTAGTAGGTGTTCCTTCTCTTAAGGAAGCAGTATGCAGGTGAAGTCATGTTTCATGTTGTGTAGTTGGGTGCTTTGTGAGTCTGTTTGCAGTCCAGTTTTGTTCGTCTTTGCAGACGTGTCCAGATCCGGCACCGTGTCGTTCCGTGGAGGGTCGTGACTACTTCTCTGTGACCGTATCATGACATCGCTGTACGGCTGTCAACTTATGGGAGCGAAGGCCTGTGTACAAAGGACAAGAAGATATTGAGAGCGGGAGCAGCTGTCAAAGTTAAGTCTCTGCCGAAGGGTTTGATAGTCAGAAGTATTTGTGCCGTTAAGGCTTCTTGTTTAGGGACAGAAGTCCTGTAAACTCTGCTAGTTCTTAACCGGCGTGGGAGGGAGCTCATTGTACGGAGGGAGTGTGCGTTCTCCTTGGAGGAAGGTTGAGTGCTGGTAGAGTGACCTGTCTGTAACTAGAGATGCTCCATTCTCTGTTCTTCTCTCTTATGCAGCACTGGGTTTGCATCACTGGTCACCACTACCTTGTTTGTCTGTCCTCTACTGGGTGTTGGTTTCCTCAGGAGGATGTGAGCATTGTAGTTAGCGATGGGCCCCAGTCAGGGTGGGAAAAGGCTGTGAGTATTGTGTAATTTTTCAGAATGTTGCGTCTTCATTTAACTATATAGAAGTAGTTGGTTGCTCCTTCATTGTGGGTATGAATGCGTCAGGGCTCTTTTGGTGTGTTGAATAGGTCAGTTTAGCAAAGGGAATGTAGTATTGCGCCGTTGTGGATTTAGCAATAATGTGGCATTTATCGTTTGCGTGCCACAGGGGGATCGGAGTCCAGAACCGAGGGAATTGGCTGGGGCAAGCGCAGCCCGTTTGGTCTACGTGGTGCCAGCGGGAGCAGAGGAGCCGGTTGCATCCATGAGGTAAGTGTTAAGTTAGAGCTTTTGGTGCACTTCTCTCAATGGGAGTGTGGTCTTTGCTGTGTTAGGTGAGGTGGGCTTATTATGCACGGGTTCTCCACCAGTTTTGTATGTGTGAGACAACAGATGGAGAAGACAACATTTGGGTTAAGGTGTTGCTTCTTATCTAGAAGAAGGTTGGATTTAGGTGGACGGTTAGTGAGCGTGTTGTCACGTGTGCCCTAAAACGTTGAGTATTGTTTTTCCTCGAACATATTGTGGATGTGTGGTGCAGGTGTGGAGATGTATTTGATATCTTTTGGGGCAGGGGTAGCAGTGGGGAGGGGAGCGTGGAAAATATGTAGGGGGACTGAGAGTTGCAATACTAGGGAGGGGTGAGGGATCTCATGACCTGTGATTCCAGGGTTTGTTACCGTAGATAGTTTCTTGCAGAAATAGGGTGGGATGTGTTGCATCATCCTTGGGTTTGACGGTCAGTACTCATTTATTTTGCGTTTGCAGGTACTTAAGAGGCTTCAGGAGGTGTGGTTTGGAAAAGAATGTCTGGCAAGGTGTGTGTGAGTACTCTTACAGTCCTTTGTGGGGATGACAGTGGTGGAGGGAAAATAGAGAGCCGACCTCATGTGCTTCCAAGCTGTGTCTTGTCACATATCACTGGCGCGTGCTGCTTTTTGTCACGTACGTAGCTAATTTTGGTATTGGTTGGGCAGCGGTTCGGTGGGAGGAGAGGGAGCGGAGCGTCACCCGATCGGCCATAACTTGTAGCAATGGTTACCATTGGGCGGGGACGAATGAAGGGTCACAGGAAGGCGCTGTGAGGTTTTCTCAGTGTGTGTGTGTCTGAATCGCAGATGTTAGTGCTGGATACTTTATAGGC